>NC_091263.1:55342500-56592500 GCF_042477335.2 Ovis canadensis | reverse complement strand
CATTAACCCAGTTGGTGGCTCTTTTATTTAGCTTCCATTTTTGCTCCAGATCTTATCACTAGTAAAGCTAATGAACAGTGGTGACCTCTGGGGCCACATGCACACCAGCTGAGACAGTTTGAGTACCACTTCCTGATGTCACTGGGAAGGTGCTTATTTGCTCCTGTTGTTATTAGTCGTTACGGTAATTAAAGAGGACTTTTTTTTTTTTTTTTTTAAACCTCCGTCTTCAGCAGAAGCCTCTGCAAATACAGATTCCATACACAGTGTTTTCTGGGGAAAATAAGACTGGCTTGGGATCTCTGTTGTGAAATCCTCTGTCAAAATTAATTAAGGGAATCCTGTAATTACAATTTATGCATCACATGGCCCCCCGACGGCTTGTTTCTTAATATCAGCTTAGTTTTTTAAACACACGAAATAGCAATGAAAAGACTAAATGACCCCTCTCCTTTTTTTTTTAAATTAATAAACCTTAAAGGAGCTAAAATATCTTTGATTTAGTTATATCTTAATGACAATAAGGTTAGGAAAAAGCTGTTTCCTCCCCCTTTTAACCCTGCTTGTGTTCATTATAAATCCTCAGATTGGGTCCCAGGGATAGGAGCCCCTACAGAAAAACTGGTATTATTTTTAAAGCCCGACCACATTGCAGACAGCCGTATTGCTGGTGGCAAGGCTGGCAGGAGATAATTACCAGCCCCTGGGGTTCAGAAGGAGGCACATGCCTCCAGACTGAGCTCCTCTGGCCCTTGATAGACCAAGTTATCGCTAACACACACATGCCACCGAACATATTATTTCATTCACCAAGTGGAGATTTACAATGACTTTGTAACATGCCAAATTAGGTTAATTATCTTTTAAGAGTGTTTTGGAAAAAAAAAAAAGAAAAAACAACTCTAAATGTTCTGTAATAAGGCTGCAGGGGGCTTGATGTGAGTTGGCCTTTTTTATTTAAGAATCAGGCATTTTTTAAACGACCCAATCAAAAAATGGGCCAAAGAACTAAATAGACATTTCTCCAAAGAAGACATACGGATGGCTAACAAACACATGAAAAGATGCTCAACATCACTCATTATTAGAGAAATGCAAATCAAAACCACAATGAGGTACCACTTCACACCAGTCAGAATGGCTGCGATCCAAAAATCTGCAAGCAATAAATGCTGGAGAGGGTGTGGAGAAAAGGGAACCCTCCTACACTGTTGGTGGGAATGCAAACTAGTACAGCCACTGTGGAGAACAGTGTGGAGATTCCTTAAAAAATTGCAAATAGAACTACCTTATGACCCAGCAATCCCACTTCTGGGCATACACACCGAGGAAACCAGAATTGAAAGAGACACATGTACCCCAATGTTCATCGCAGCACTGTTTATAATAGCCAGGACATGGAAACAACCTAGATGTCCATCAGCAGATGAATGGATAAGAAAGCTGTGGTACATATACACAATGGAGTATTACTCAGCCGTTAAAAAGAATTCATTTGAATCAGTTCTGATGAGATGGATGAAACTGGAGCCGATTATACAGAGTGAAGTAAGCCAGAAAGAAAAACACCAATACAGTATACTAACACATATATATGGAATTTAGGAAGATGGCAATGATGACCCTGTATGCAAGACAGGGAAAGAGACACAGATGTGTATAATGGACTTTTGGACTCAGAGGGAGAGGGAGAGGGTGGGATGATTTGGGAGAATGACATTCTAACATGTATACTATCATGTGAATTGAATCGCCAGTCTATGTCTGACGCAGGATGCAGCATGCTTGGGGCTGGTGCATGGGGATGACCCAGAAAGATGTTCTGGGGAGGGAGGTGGGAGGGGGGTTCATGTTTGGGAATGCATGTAAGAATTAAAGATTTTAAAATTTAAAAAATAAAAAACTAAAAATTAAAAAAAAAAAAAAAAAAAAAAGAATCAGGCATTTTTGTTCATTTCTTACCTCTCCCTCCCTTGAGGGAAGGCCAGAGAGTGTCCCTGCAGGGACCTTCTTCTTCTGCCAGCTCAGTGTTACTTTCATGGAGACCAAGGTCCTCCAGGGGCCTCCCCTACCAGCTTTTCTATTCTTATCCCACTCTGTGTCCCTGAGAGTCTGCTGTGAACGAGCCATGACTGCGCTCAGCTGTGGTCCTTAAAGGCTCCCACCCATGTCTATCATCTTGATCTTTGACAGAGACATCTCAGGTCAGCAGGGCAGGAGGCTCATGAAGGCAGAGCCAGGGCTTTCTTCCCCAGTATCCTAGCACTGGGCATATTGTTGAGAAGCGGGCACTGATAGGTATGTGTCCAGTGGATGCTGGGAATGAGATCTTGTCCCCAGACTGTTGCTGGACCTCAGAGGTGGTGGAATGTATGGACTGTGTGCTTTCTCAGCTTAACGTTTCTCCAATCTCTGTTTTCTGTGAGTTTGAGTCAAAACTCTCTAACATCACCTTCAGGGTCCTCCATCAGGAGGTCCTTTCAGACCATTTCTCTTTCTGTGTGCTAGACTTTCATTCTACTCCGATTTTGAAGACCCTGAAGGCATCACTTGCCCTGTTGATATTGGATGTCCAACATGCTCTTCCCTTTCCCTGGAACCGTCTTCTGGCCTGTGCTACCCATCACGCTCCTTTGCTCGTTATCTCCTGCTCCACTGTAGCTCTCTCTTTGGTATTATGTTCCTGGACAGCCTCTCTGAGCCTCCACCCCTGGTTCAGGCACACGTCTGCTTCCATAGCACCACATACCACCCCCCTACTCCAAGACTACTCAGGAGTTTCCCCTTCTAGATTGGGAGTTCACTGGGGGCAGAAGACACACCTGTCATTTACGGCTTGATCTCAGCCCCCAGCACAGTGCCCTGCAGAGACCAGGCTCTCAGTCCCTTTGTGTCAAAGGCGTAAGATGCCCCTGCTTAGTCATGGGCAAGCCAGTTGTCCTGAGATTGGAGACTGAGGTTCCAGATTTAGCAGCATCATTAAGAGTGGAAGATGAACTTGGGAAGAACCTCCAGAGAGAGACTAGAGATGTGCATGACTGGTAGGGATTCTGCCATTATAGTGGCTGAGAAATGTCTTGGTCCTATGGGAGCAGGAATGCCCCAAGGAGGCCCCGTAGAACAGTGGGTATCAGTATGTCAGGATCCTTGGGCAATCTGATTTAAACAGTACTCTAGTATCCAAGTGTGCAAGTCGCTCAATCATATTCGACTCTTTGCAACCCCATGGACTATAGTCTACCAGGCTCCTCTGTCCATGGCATTCTCCAGGCCAGAATACTGAAGTGGGTAGCTGTTCCCTTCTCCAGGGGATCTTGCAACCCAGGGATCGAATCTAGGTCTCCCACGTTGCAGGCAGATTCTTTACCATCTGAGCCATCAGGGAAACCCAAGAACTAATACCCAAAGGCAGGCATTATTTGAAGTGTGTGAACTCCTAGAATTGAGTGAAATCTTATTTGTGACTGGTAGAAGTTGTTCCACCTCTTTGAGTGCCTTGCCTTCTCCACCCCCATTAAGTAGGATTATATTTCCCTGCTCATCCCTTCTCACTTTTACATGGCACAAGATGCAAGATGTCGGTTAAGCAACTCTCTTGGTAACGGATTCTGAATGCTTTTGTCTCAGGGGTCCTAAGAGTATATAGAATATTCCATTTCATCCTGTGACACTGCTACTAAATTCTTCCTTACTAGGTATATATGAGAACTAGTTTCAATTAGTATGTCAAGGAGCATTGCTAAGTTGGTAGAATGGCCTGGGAAATAAGAATTGCAGCAATTGCTACTCTTTTCTAGGCCTTTTGTTTGTTCTGCATACTGAGTAGAGTGCTTGTAATAAATTCTATTGGGCTTCCCTGATGGCTCAGTGCTAAAGAATCTGCCTTCTAATGCAGGAGATGTGAGTTCGATCTCTGGGTTGGGAAGATCCCCTGGAGAAAGAAATAACAACCTCTCCAGTATTCTTGCCTGAGAAATCGTATAGACAGAGGAACCTGGTGAGTTGCAGTCCATGGGGTCGCAAGAGAGTCAGACACAACTAAACAACAGAAAGGATTGTATCACCTTGTAACCTTGTAATACTCAAGCAGATATTATTGTCCCTGCTTTATCAATGAGGAAATTGAGGCCCACAGAGAGAGAGACAGATTTGTCTGACTGACCTCAGTATGTTGTTAGTAAGAGACAAAGTCACACCTAGGCAGTTTGCTTCTAGAACCCATGTTCTTACTCCATATATGTTGTAGCTGATCTTTGGGCTTCGTTTCACAGAGAAGCAGAGTGTGGTTCAGAGAAGTAATTGACCCAAGGTCCCCCTGTGCTCATGGTTGGAAGAGCAAGCTTGGAACCAGCTCTGGTTCCCAAGTCAATGCTGGTGACCCCTAGGCTGTTCTGTTTCCTGATGGTACTGCTGGTTTGGAAGCAGGGCTTTACCGAAAACTGCGGGGATTCTGCTAATAACGTCCTGCTTTGGCTGTATGGTTGCTTCAGCCCTGAGCCACTCGTACCTGGGAGCCTCTGTTGTTCCCCGTTCTCCATGAAGCAGACACTCTGGTTACTCTCTTCCCAGCCCCATTGCATCTGTGATTAATGTCGCTCACGGTGGGTGTTCTGATGGCAGTAGTGTTGCTAAATTGTCTTGAATAGAGCTGGTGTGATGTACATTATCACCAGCTATGAATGTCAGTGGGGGCATTACCAGAGTCTCTGGAAGTCTTTTGTCTTGAACAGTCTGAGCATGGAATCGCTCTTTGTTCTCCACTATTATCAAGTTCAATGTTGCAAAGCTGAAAAATGAGCTCTAACATGGGTCCTAGGAATCTTTTAGAAAATATTCTTAATGATGTACCAGTAAAAATGTTCCTTCTTTTGGCAAGATCTCCAGTTCACTGAGTTTGTAGGCCAACCATGGGTGTGGTTCAGCTGCGTCTGGTTTATCTGAACCCATCAGCCATCTGCTGGAGTATTCTTGCTTTGTGCTGACCTTCCTGACAAGACTTCTTTGCCTGTGTGTGATAGACAACGTTGTTTGCTTTCACTCAATCATTCAGTGCAGGTCAACCTCATTCCAGACGTAGAGACAGAGGGTCAATAAGACAGCCATGCCTCTTCACCCTGGGGGAGGTGGAGAATCACCAGAGAAAAGAGAGCTATCGAAGACATAGCTATGTAGCGGCCTAAGTGCCACGAGGGTCACAGAGGGGAGCAGCGACGGTGATAGGGTGTGTGGACCTAAATGCCGAGGACCCCTAGGGCGGCCTCTTTGAGGAGGTTATATTTATATTAAACCTGAAAGAAGAGAGAAAGCCATGAAGGGAGAAGTGTTCCAGCAGAGGGAATCGCATATCTAAAAACCCTGAGGTCAAGGTCTGGCAGTTTCTGGAGCCTGAAAATGAAGCATGCCGGCAGGAGAAGGGGGCGTGAGGGACAGTTGTCATGTGGGATGCTGTTGCAGAAGTAGGTGAAGGGTCTAGGTTGTACAGGACCACATGGATGTTGGTATATTCATTACACCCATGCAGTCCTGTATTGCTAACTCACTGCAGTGTTTTAGGCAGAGAAGTTCTATTAAAATAGCTATTAAAATAGGTAGAGAAGCTACTAAAATAGCTTCCTCTTGCTATTCTATCAAGATTGAATTGGGCTTAAAACTACCAAATATTGCTGAAGGAAATTTAAAAGATGAAAATAAATGCAGAGACACCCCATGTTCAAGGACTGAAAGACTGAGTAGCGCCGTGATGACTGACGTCCACCAGCGCCCCCTAATCCAAGGCACCATCCTCTCTAACCTCAGCCTCTGCACAAAGTACTCTCTGACTGGTGCACGGGTTCATGCTCTTTCCCCTTCTTTCAATTCAATTTTCTTGTTAAAGGTGGTAAAATATACCTAACACAAAACTTACCATTTTAGCCATGTTAGCTGAAATAAAGAAAAGGGTCCTTGCAGGTCTGTGAGATTTATAGGGATGGAATATCACCCGTTAGTTGCTTTTGCTTGTTTGTTTTTGTCAAATCTTGAGCCAAAATCAGAGCGCCTCTTACTGTATTTTACTTTGAGTGAGCAATAAGAGTTGTTCAAAGGAAAGAGAAATTCTTAAAAGAGAACCTTGGTCCTGGAGAAACCAGACTTCACAAAACTCGATATAAGACTTTGGTTTATCTGAACCCATCGGTCCTCTACCAGAGATTATTACTGTTCTGTGCTGACCTTGGGTTTGTGCTGATCTTGTTTTGTGCTGATGGATGGGTTCTGATAAACCAAATGAGCAAACAGAAACTATCTTTTAGGCGTTGACTCCATTGTACTCAGGTGTTTGTTTAAATTGCCTTTATCTCCAGAGGGAAGCTGGGATTAGAAAACCTGAAACTCAAATCTTAAGTAGTAAACTATCAAAGACAGCCTTTTATATATCTAATGGAATAATGAGATTCATTTTACAGACCCATAATCTAGCATGAGTTTTTAAGAATTCATGTCTTAAGGCAAGAGAAATCTTTTTCCTCTTTTTTTTTTTCCTTCCACCCAAAGATCTCTTAATCCATTCGCTGCCTTCAGAATGATACATAAGCTTCAGAATGTGAGAGCTGGAAGGGAGCTGAGAGGAGACAGACTCCAGCCCCCTCATTTTACAAATGAGGAAAATCTGATTAACTCATTTGTCCAAGGTCCCACACCTAATAGTGGTGGGCTCAGGACTAAAACCCAGATGTCCTGATTCCTAGGAAGTACAGACTTTGCTTCCAGCCTTGGAAAATGGTAATTGCTTCCATAATTTGAAATTGAGATGTGTTGAAATCCTTCTGAGTTCATTCTCATCCTAAGATGGATGTGTAATTGTCTAAGGCATCATCTGTTATTCTGCCAAAGATTCAACAAACTCCTCAGTGGGAAACCAGTTCTAATTTAAGTCAGAGCAAATGACGATTTTTTTCCTATTGTGGGGCATGACAAGTTTCAGAAATAATGAGCTCCATTCACCAGACTTCTCTTTGGCTTGGGTATTGTGCTCTAGAATTGTTCTTACTAATATCCTCTGAGGCACTGAAGGGTTATTCATGGGTTCTCAGAGCCATGTTTTATTATAGAGATCATTCATACCAGTTGTGCATAAGTGCATACCAACAGAAAGAGGACTTTGTATTGTGTGCGGGTATTTAGCTGAATGTGGAATGGTGTAGTGAGGTTTATGATCATATTAAGGTGCAGGTCTTATTTTTATATAAACCCTCTCTGGCCTGAGGCACTCTTCTCATTTCAACCCTACCTGCTATCACCTCCTGCCAAAGGGAATTCATGGTCATGAATGGACATTTTTCAACTCATTGAAAAATATCAAAAGGCAGATAGCTTATTAATGTCAAGCCATTGAACAGCTAGTTAAAGTGGAGGAGCGGATAGAAATGTTCCTTAGAAACTCCTACACCTGGAAAGAGGCAGTGCCTTTTGTGTTATCCAAGCTTCACCATGCTACTCAAATGCCACCCCTGCCAAAGCTTCTCTTTGTGTCTGCTGTGTGATCTAAATAATGTTTCTTAACCTTCTGAAGGCACAGGCTCTGTGGCAAATCTGATGAAAACCATCGGCTTCATCACACCCCCAATGCACATGAATACACACACCCAACATTGCTCGTAATTTCAGAGGGCTTAATGACCCTCCGGAACACATTGAGAGGCCCGGAGCTAAGAAACCCTGGATAGCATGCTGACTTTCTTTATCTTAGAATCCAGGCCTTACAAGCTTTGAGGAAATTGCCTTTGGTTTCTTACTTGAAGTTTGAACCATGAACACTGATCAATATCAGGCCACACTCGATAGTAATTGAAATAAATTTCTCATGAAACATTCTCTTAACACATAGCAGGTATATCGTGCCAGATAACCTGCAAGTGCCTGGGATACCCTTGCTTAGAATTAAAATCTAGTTACGGACAAAGTCGAACTAACATATAGGATGCTTGGTTGATCACAAAGTAGCAAACCCAACCGGGTAAGGTTCAGAAGGCAGAGAAATCTCCTTGGGTCACAGTGATGAAATGGTCTTTCCAGAGTTGGTAGGAAGTGATCTTATTGTATGAAGCCTCAATAAGTTTAAGTAGGAGGAAGACAGATGTAGGGACGGGAGAAGGATATTTTGAGCAAAGGGGGCAATGCATTAGCAAAGCTATCAGGGAGAATGTCAGATCAAATAAGCAAGAATGTGAGTACCAATGAGTACATACAATAAAAATTTTCTATTCCTAGAACTGACTAATATAAATCTTCAAAGCTGATAGTTCTATTGACCTAATTCTGGTAAGAAGGAGTGGTTATTTAACCAATCAAACTAAAATGGCCACAGTATGAAGTTAGACGTACAAAACATCATTTACTGAATGCCTTGTGTTCTCGGCTAAAAGATCTATTCATTTTAATCTTTTCTCTGTAATTCTTTTCAAAGGTATTTTCTGTGTGTCTCTTAATAGGAGACTCAATATGTCTTCAACTTCTGCTGCAGTCTGTCTTACCTTTTTTATTCTTTTTTTTGCTATGGTTAATAAACAAGTTAGATTTTTGGGTATTCGAGTACATGTATCTAGTATTTGAGTATGTATATTTGTGCATTTGCGTATCCATATACAATTGCATATGTGAAAACTTACATGCATGCATAAAAATTAGGAAAGGACTCTGAAGGCTTTATTATAAAGTGCTGGCAGTGGTTGCCTCTAGGGACTAGAACTGGAAGGCGGTGATGGCAAGAGGCAAACTTAATTTTACTCCGCATACTTCTGTATTGTTGCAGCTTTTTACAAGGAGCATATATTACTTTTGTAATTAAAGATAAAGAGAAAAAAAGAAGGAAAGAAATTGAATTTGACACACCTCCAAGTAATATGAAGCCTTTTGAAGGTATGAAGAAAAACAGTTATGCCTCAAGGGAAATTTATTTCATCAGACCTGTACTTTTTTTTTTTTTCTTAATATGATGAAGCATCTAGCCCTGGATTTCCAGTGGGCCTGCTTTGTGTAAATGTGCAGAACTCTGCTAACAATTTGACAATTTATAGCACCTGGAAGAGGTGTTTGTTAGACTTCTCACCACATGGGCACATGTACACGTGCTTAATAGGTACTGGTGCCCCTCACTCTTCTCTGTAAAACTTCCCATAATCTCTCTCTCCTCCACCCTGTGCCTGGGGCTGTTTCCTGCACTGCGCCCCCGGTCTCAGGATGAGCTCAAGAGCATGACTGTGTTGTACCTGACAAAGCTCCATCCTTCCTTCTGAGTTCTCACCTGTCTAACATATCCAGAATGCAATGCATGTTCTCAGTGTAACATGAGCTGACCAGACACACAGAGCTTGCCATTCAGGGGGTAGGAGTATTCTGTACCTACACAAACAGATGGAAAATATAAAAGGATGGCTAGTAATTAAAATGTAAAGATCAAATACATTTGGGGGAATAGAATTTTTACTGTGGAATTATGCTGTAATGTGATGGGGCAAATGAGCAAACAAATGCCATGTCTAATCGGAAGCCTCCTGTGCAAAATCACTCATTTAATGAAAAAAGTAATGGCAGGAATATATGAAAACACTTTAACATCCTGTATGAAGAAGGCAGGAACGTGGATGTTCTTAGTTTTGAGAGCATCAAGTTGCTCTAGGAAGTAGCAAAAAGGGTTAAAGGAATGACTTACCACAGGCCTTTCAGAATGAATGTGGTAACTGGAAGCGATAATATAGAAATGCAGCATGGCATGGTAGTTAAAGGCATGGCCACAGGAGGACTGAATTCTGGCTTCTTAAGGGCTGTGTGACCTTGGTCAAGCTACTTAACCTCTCTGTGCTTGAGTTGGCTCATCTATAAAATGAAGTTAGTTGCAGTGACTACCTCTTGGGATTGTTAAGGATTTTAAAGGAGCTCATATTTACACAGCATTTAGAAGGTATGTAGTCCACAGATGATATGATGAAAAACTAAATTAATAAATATATGAAGCATGTATTGAGCTCTTACTGCTTGCCAGACCCTGAACCAATTGGGCTGTGCATTGTTATTCCTCAGAAGCCTATAAGAGTCCTATGACTGCTTCCATTTCATAGATGAGGACAGTGAAGCTCAGAGAAAAATGTGTATTTGTTTAAGATAGTGCCAGCAGCAGAATTTACATACAGGCAATCAGATTTCAGAGCTCATGCCTTCCTCTATGACCACCTACTAGAGATGCAAAGGAAAGAATTAAAGAATTCTGATCCCAAACTAAGCATTCAATCCCTGGCTTCAGATACTGTAAGTACAGTGGGTACGGGGTTTTCTTTTGGGGTGATGAGAAACTTTTGGAGCTAGATGGTGGCGATGGTTGTACAACATGGTGGATGTACTGAGTTGCCAATGACTCATTCATTTTAAAATGGTTAATTTTACATTGTATGTATTTTACCATAATAATACAAAAAGATTGGAGGTGCAAAGAGAAGCTGCTCCCACATGAAGAATATATTAACTGTTAATCTTGTCATCAGCTACTGTAACCAGGGTGCCCTAAAACAACGGTCTATCTTCTCCTTGAGGCTGGTGTCTCTTCCAGAAACAGGGATGCTCTTCCTTTTATTAAAAAGACATTCAATGCAAATTCTGGGTGTAATGAAATCTCCCTGTGGCGAGCACATAACAACTGTCCCTCCCAAAAGTTGAGAGGCGTAATTGTATTTTCCTTCCTGATAATACAGTTCCTTGCATATTTTAAATCCTGAAAGTGAGAAAGTAGAAAAGCTTAGAGTCCAGGAGGGATTTTGTTTTCTATGAATAATAATTTTACAAGATTGAAGACACCAAAGTGGAATGAAATTAAGGGGGGATATTAAGAAATAAAGCATAATTTGTTTTTAATTTTTGTTTTTGCTGAGGTCTGTATTGAGCCTATTGTCTGGGGCCTGAATAAGAAAAACAGTGGTTTTAAAATTCTTCTTGGCTGCTTACTACCAAAGATTAGGAAAAGTTTAATCCTTTAGTGAAGAGAATAACAATTGACAGTATGTTGTGGTCATGGGGTGCAAATATTAAACAGAACAAAATTGTTGACTGCTCAATTGATAGTAATAGGAGATTATTCAGGGTAGTCTAAGCTGGGTTGACTCTTTAAGAACTAGTTTGTCTTATTTGTTATATTTATTATTTCTAACCCCAAACAGGGATATCAGAGCGAGTCATAAAATCTGTATCTGCAGCGTGAATCACAGCATTGTCAGCGAGCCCTGTGTGCCTTAATTCTTTTGTTGGCCATGATGATGAGGGGGAAGTCTCTGTCTCATTTAAAGAACTTCTCTCATTACATTACTAGAGGCAGTTGAAAGAATTTTTATCTTGTGGGAAACCAATATGCAAAACCAGATTCTGATGTATCGAAAATGTGCGCTGCTTGTGCTGACTAACTAAAGAAGCCAAAATAATGAAACAGACTCTTGTCGCTACAAATGAAAGCCTGGTTATGGAGCCAAGGCTTGGCCAACACCTGACGAAATTCAGCACCAGCTCCTTGCCATTACCCTGCACGTTGTATTTAATTCCTTATAATAACTCGCCAGAGGAAACTCATGGGGTAATGCTGCCAGCTCCTCAGTTATTTGGTTTCAGGGCATAATGTTCTGTACTTGGGAAACATGATACTGCTTCTGCTGAATCTGAAAAGGGTGGGCTGACAGGAGTTGTCAACTGGGCTGACTAAATTTTCCAAGGGATTTAGGATCACACTGCTCCCTCCCATGGAGATCCTCAAGTTAGGAATTAACATTTTTATATACTCCTTTTAAGATATGGTATTGTTTATTATGTTCATTCTTACAACATTTGGTCAGTTCACTTTGCTAATGTTGGGCATGGAGGATATAGAAATGAAACATTTAATAATTCTTTTGAAGGAATGAAAATAAGATTCTTTAGAGATTTTTTGTTGCCACTGTTGTGGTCAGCCTCAGTAGACTTAGAAATGTAAACGCCTCAATTCTATACGATAAAATCGATTTGCATTCTAAAGACAAGTAAGCAAGCAAACAGCCCTGGCACTGCTATTCTAAAGTCAGCATTACTGGTTTTTGTAGCATGTGAAAGAGAAAATGAAACCTGTACAAAAACAACAACTAAACAGCAAAATCCCCCCAGAATAACAAATAAACAAAAAAACCAAAACAAAAAAGCAAAGCTCCCTGGAAAGGTGAGCTACAGGGGGCAGTTTCTTGACAGTCATGTGGCCTCATCCCTCATATCTCCCTTTTCTAAAGCTTTATTTATTTCAGAAGTGAAGAAGCACAGTATATGGGGAAGTACAGAAGGGTTTCAGGCTGGATGTTGACAATTGTTTTATTTTATTTCACAGTTCTATGATTGGAAGATGAGATGGCAGACTCAGTGGTCTAGCTGCTTGGATGGTCTTGGACTCAGATAAGTAAGTAACATTTCTTTATATTTACTGATGAGAAACCAAGAATCCAATTATCCCAAAATCGGATAATGTAGACAACAAAATAGTCCATGCTAATGAGTTGTAAGTAAGTAAAACATACATGAGGAGCAAAGTTCTTTTTTGGATTTAATTGATTTCACTCAGTCCCAGGATGATAAATGTTCTGCTTGTATGATAGTATTTTATGCCTTTGAAGGTCTGAATCATTGAACTTTACTAAGTGTTGCAAGATGCATTGTTTCTCAAAATTTCTTTGATGTAAGTGTGACCTGCATCTGAATTGTATGGTCTGGAATGGTTACATTTGTCCAGGATGCCAATCTCTGTTGGAAACATGGTGTCATATTCCCTAGTCTACCATAAGTCGTGCATTACTGGTATGAGGACTTGTGGGTTTTCTTTAAATAACGTAAGACATAGCAGTAGCAGGGTGTTAACATAGACTTTTATTCCAGTTATTCTGAATGATATGTGTTACAATGTGAAATGTGTTGCCTCTTTTTCTGATTTCTGTTTTTGTAAATAATATTTGGTGTTATAGACTCTCTGGTGATCCCAGAGCATCTTGTCTATGTTAATGTGAAATGGCATCTTGCTTATTGAAGGTAATATGGAAATACCCAGAAGACAAAAATCTTGTAAAATTTAAAAAGGGGTGGGAGGGTAGCAATATGTCTTTCCCAAGGAAATAGAACTATGCCCTGGGGCTAAACTTGGGTTTTCTTTTCTTGGGTTTGCTGATCTGGATTTTGTTATCTATTCTTGGGAGATAAGAGGTTAGATCCTGGTCCTGAAGCAGCTGTTTAATTGTCTCTTGGATGGTGAAATGGATTTCTAAGAACCTGCCTTCCTATGTGTCTTAGGACCTTATTTGTCATCTGGGTATCTTGGACAGCTCTTCCCTTTGGGCCCTTCATATAAGGCTTCCCCAGTGGCTTAGAGAGTAAAGAATCTGCCTGCAATACAGGAGACCTGAGTTCAATTCCTGGGTTGGGAAGATCCCCTAGAGAAGGAAATGGAAACCCACTCCAGTATTCTTGCTTGGAAAATCCCATGGACTGAGGAGCCTGGTGGGCTACAGTCCATGGGTTCGCAAAGAGTTGGACAGGATGGAATGCCTAACACATGTGGTAAAAGCCCGTGACTTGCATGGTCTCAGGACCTTACACTAACAAATCACAGAGGACTCCAAAGGGCTTCACTTACGTATTAACTGTATTATAAATTGAAAGTAAAAAAAATTAATTTATATATTCATCTACTTTAAAAAATAATAGCAATAAACCCTGATGTAGTAGCTAAATATTTGTATAAACAATAGCTGTATTTTCTAAAACAAAATGAAATTAGTGAGAAGAGTGGTGTTGTTTTATAGTTTTGCAAGCCTTTTCAAGGAATAGCTTTATAGAAAAGAGATGGGGTCTCTTATCTGTTTCTGTATTCAGCCTATTGTGATACATTTGTTTTGGCTGAGGTGGAAGTGTAATCTGGTCTCACACAGATGTGTAGCTATAAAAGAGATGGATATTTTGCTGTCCTCTTTTAGATCATTGTGGGTTTTCTTCTTTGATAATATACCCAAGCTTGACAAGTGATAGTTTTTCTCAAGCTAGTTGTTGTATGAAATCTGAAAACAGAAGAATTAGTTTTATGTTTTGTTATGTTACAATCTATTGATCTCGTTTGTATTTTGAGTAGGTCTTTTTTACCTATGAATGATTTTGTGACATCATTCATTGACTATTTGAAAAATATTAGTTCAGACCTTCCAACTGTTAGCACATTTCAATGTACAATATGAAAAAATTCATTAATGTCACCATTTATCTTATAAAAAAATCTTTATGTTTTGGGAGTCACTTAAGCTCACAGATACAAATATCTAACTTGTGCTTAGAAACTCACTTTTTATCATTGGCAATCTATACTGCAAGATGTTCGGTGGAAATGACAGTTACATTTTCTTTAATTTAGAAAAAAAGAAAAAAGTCTGCCAAATACTGAAGTGTCAGTACTATTGCTTGCCCACTGTTCTTGCAAATAAAGTTGTATTCCACACACACACACTCAAAAAGTTGGGTCCACTCTCTGCTCAAATAGTCATTCAAATGCTTTTCCTTGGGACAACCAGCCTACTTCAGTGGTAACAGCAGGGTTTTATGCAACTTTCCTACTTTGTCATACAGAATAATAAAAAGACATGTGCTCTAGGGCCTGAATTTAATAGACTGATTTTTTTTGAAAACGCCCTTATCAGGGATATTTTATTTTTTTAATTATTATCTATTTATTTATTTATTTTTACTTTACAATATTGTATTGGTTTTGCCATACATCAACATGAATCCGCCATGGGTGCACGTGTTCCCAATCCTGAACCCCCCCCCCACCTCCCTCCCCGTCCCATCCCTCTGGGTCATCCCAGTGCACCAGCCCCGAGCATCCTGTATCCTGCATCGAGGGCTTCCCCGGTGGCTCACTGGTAAAGAATCTGCCTGCTGTTGCAGGAGACGCAGGTTCAATCCCTGGGTGGGGAAGATCCCCTGGAGAAAGGGACATTTTAAAATGTAACTTCCTCTTCCTTGTTTTCCTCTTCCTCCTCCTTGTGTGAGTACCCCTTTGTGAGGGAGAGAGGAGAGGGGAAGGGAGCGAGAGGGAGGGACAGAAGTGGGAGTGGAAAGAAACAGAGGGAGGCTGCTATGTTCTGTGTTAAGCCACTTCGCAGTTGTACCACGATTACTTTTGCACCATCAGTGTATAGGTGGAGAGTGAAAACAGCAATAAAGTCTTAGGTTGATCACCACCATCATTTTGACCTGTCAGTTTCCCCAAGAGGCTCCTTGCACCCCACACCTGCCGCCCACCCCGTAAAGGGTTCTGTGGACCCCATTTTGAGAACTGCTGCTCTAGGCTAACTCTTGGTTCTGGAGGGTCATGCTTCATGAAGCTTTGTTCTTGCTTTCCTTTGTTACTGACTTTCTGAGCTTAACTAACTTATCAACTATACTGTGACTCCCATCCCGAGTGCTTTGCCTGTGTGAAATATTTATCTCCAAGTGAATCGCTTAGCAGACATTCCCACTGAAAAATAAGTTAAGACAGAGATTGTCTGAGAAGAAAAAAATATTAAGAAGCATTGATCCAAACCTTTAGTGACTAGGTAATATTACCGTGATCTAATCACAGTGGCAGAATGTTCCTCAAGCGTTGAAACGAACAGCTCCGTAATTTTCACACTGTGCTATACGACAGATGGCAAAAACTGTTTTGATTTTTCCCAATATCTGAGGAGCAGCAAGTAGAGCTTCTGCCTCCCACTTTACCCTCGCTCTCTGTCATTTCTGGTCGGCCTGACAGCACACCAATTTTTACCTCTGTGATCTGTTCTCTTGATGACTACGTTTTCAATAGCTAGTTAGTATAAAAATAAAATGTGTGGGTCCCATCAAATAAACTAATTAAGGCTTAGAAAGTGTCAAAATCCAAAAGGCAGGGGGAACAGATTAGGCTTTGAGCAGAAGAGACACAGAGACCTGACAACTAATGTGTTGCTATGGCAACAGGAGAATCAATATCCCTCAACTGGGCAGCTAGTTGACAGTAATTTTTCCTAGGTCAGAGAATTGGAGAGATGGAAAACCACCTTCTGCTATGCAAAGAATCACTCTCTCCTTTGTAACCAAAAAGCTTCTGAAGGATTTGTAAATCCCTGTGGTATAATTCCTACCAAGTCTAAGAGAGAGTGACAGACCTGATCTTGAAGAAGGCACTTGACACGAGAAAGGGAGGTCTGTTGATTACTGCATTTTCTTATGATGCCCTCGTTGTCTTCTCCATAATCAAAGTATAAAGACGTGTATTTCTTATGCATACTGTTTTCTGTAAATTAGTGCCATGAGTTTATCTGAAAACTGGCATGTTTCATCTTTTTCTTCCATTTATGAATAACCATAAAAACAGGCAAAGAGGCAAAGAATTTCTGTGTGTGATCTTCATTACTGTCTTGCCACACGCGAAATTAGTGTTTTCCTGGATGTGGTATGTTGGTGAGGGGCAGATTTCTCCCCCTACCCCTCTTGAGTTCTTGTGGCTAGACCGAACAAGACCAGGAGAAATATCGGTAACCTCAGATATGCAGATGACACCACCCTTATGGCAGAAAGTGAAGAGGAACTAAAAAGCCTCTTGATGAAAGTGAAAGTGGAGAGTGAAAAAGTTGGCTTAAAGCACAACATTCAGAAAACGAAGACCATGGCATCTGGTCCTATCCTTCATGGGAAATAGATGGTGAAACAGTGGAAACAGTGTCAGACTTTATTTTTTGGGGCTCCAAAATCACTGCAGATGGTGATTGCAGCCGTGAAATTAAAAGATGCTTACTCCTTGGAAGAAAAGTTATGACCAACCTAGATAGTATGTTCAAAAGCAGAGACATTATTTTGCCTACAAAGGTCCATCTAGTCAAGGCTATGGTTTTTCCTGTGGTCATGTATGGATGTGAGAGTTGGACTGTGAAGAAGGCTGAGTGCCAAAGAATTGATGCTTTTGAACTGTGGTGTTGGAGAAGACTCTTGAGAGTCCCTTGGACTGCAAGAAGATCCAACCAGTCCATTCTGAAGATCAGCCCTGGGATTTCTTTGGAAGGAATGATGCTAAAGCTGAAGCTCCAGTACTTTGGCCACCTCATGCGAAGAGTTGACTGATTGGAAAAGCCTCTGATGCTGGGAGGGATTGGGGGCAGGAGGAGAAGGGGATGACAGAGGATGAGATGGCTGGATGGTATCACCGACTCGATGCACATGAGTTTGAGTGAACTCCGGGAGTTGGTGATGGACAGGGAGGCCTGGCGTGCTGCAATTCATGGGGTTGCAAAGAGTCGGACATGACTGAGTGACTGAACTGAACTGAACAGGAGGAAAAAAACAAATTTTAATCATGCATGCAGAGGTCTCGCAGAAATGAGGCCTTAGAAATAGCCGACACAGGCAGCTTTCATACTTCTTAGACAAAGGAACAATAAATTTAAGAGGAGTAGGCAGCACAAAGAAACATCAGTTTTGGATGTTCAATTAGTTATGAATCTAAACAGGGACTAGGCTTGGGGTAGGCAATCAAAGAAGTAACAAGTTTTGTTGATACTAGCTTCCTGGATTCTGAATTCCCTATTTCTAGAGGTTAGGGTGTCTTTTTTATGCCTCTGGATGCAGGGAGCACAGTCTTTCACATGAGAAATTTATTTCCTGCTTCCAGGCAGACAGGAGGGTCAGAGTGTCCCTCTTGTGCTGGCTGTTTCTTAAGTAACCTTAACTGAAAATAACAAATATGCCATGAGGCACATCTGGGGGCAGACTTCCCTGAACCCCAACAGGTGTCCCTGATGCTCTAACACCCCATCAGGACTACTGAACAGATTGGAACAGACCTTACTTGGTGCTTTGTGGAAATTTGTCATTGAGCAGAAAGAGGCCCTCAATGTTAACGTCTATTTTCCTAAACATGCTTCTCAGGCATAGCAGGTTTCTGAGTTGGTTGGTGCATAATAATATCTGATCCGGTAGAACAAGAGATTTCATACCAAACCCATTTAAAAAAAATGATGCAATGCCAAATGGAATGGATGACAAATTGCAGAATGAAGAACAAATAGTTACTCCCTATTTTGTAGCAGTTCCTACTCCAAGGATCTACATGTTCCTTTTTCTTTCCCTTCCTTCCTTCCTTCCTTTTTTTTTTTTTTTGACAACATACTGTTAATGAAACTATTCTGAGACCCTGTCCAAGAGTCCATATACAACACAGCCACAGAAAGTTCCACGATGTCTTTTCGGTGATGGCTCTTGATGACTCTCTCTTATTAAGTGCCATGATATGACATTACGGCAAAATTAAAATACCGGCATGCAGTTTTAGTACCAGGGCATTAACAGAAATGTCATCCCTAACAAATGAGGCACTGGGAAATCTGCCCCGTAGCCCGAGAACCATGCTTATTTTTGCCTTTTGTTATAACTTATAAAAACAAACATCCCGATGTAAACGCCTCTGGGTTAGATTTCCAGTAGAGAGGCAGGCAACAGGCTCCAGTGGGAAAATGGGGAGAGGCAGAGTTTCTGTTTGTTTGTTCAGAGAAAGGATTTCTGGCCTGGGGCGGTCCAGCTGCAACTGCTGTCAGTATTGAGGTGATGGGACTATTTTTTCTAACTAGATCAAAAAGAGACAATGCTGACTGTGATTCACTGTATCAGAGAGAATGGGGTGTCGGGGGAGGGGAGAGGAAGAGGAAAAACAGGTGATTGTTACTTCTCACGGAAATTTTTTGCTGGAGCTGCCGCTCTGAAACCAGAGCAAACTGTAGCTGGGTCCATTGGCAAGGCCAGAGCCGGAAGGAAAAAGGAGGGAAGTCCTGCTGTCCTCTGTTACGGGAGTGGGAGGAGGCGGTAGGCACTGTGTCTTCTGAGAGAACTGCCAATCTCCGGTGTGACTCAGATCAGGTTTATGAAGAACATGCTTGATTTCTTATCCCCCGACTACCTCCTGTTCCAGTCTTTCTGTCCTCGGCATCTGCATGGTACTATTTGGAGAACATGGCTTTGGGGCCAGCCACATGTCGGTTCTTCCCAGTAGCTGGGTGAAATGAACACTGGCCAAAGAGACCTTCTGTGTCCTCACTCCAGCCACCGTGAGTGTGCAGACACGGTGAGAATCTGGACTTGTCTGGGCCTGTGCTCTCTTAGTCTCTTGATACTGACCCATCGCTTGGGCTACTCTGAGAAATCTGAATATATAAAAAAAATGTGTCTCTTTAATTCTGCAATCTGCCTTTCCCCATCCATCCTTTTTTACTTTCAGTTGAGAAAATAAATACAGTGAGTAATAAAAGCAAAAGAGAGAAATAAATAAACCTGAGTAATTGAACAGAAGGACTCTATTGGATTTATTTATGTATAAAAAGATTACTGAGGGCTTTCTCCATGGCAGCCGTGTCCCTGGGAATAAACATCCCATAGAACTAGCAGACGCAGTCTTTGCCTCCAAAGGCCACATTGCGTTGAATCAGTAAGACTCCTATTCTGGCTCATTTTGTTATTTTGGTTGAACAGATACTTGGAGGTTAGCTTAGGGTATTGACTTTCTTATTGTTCTTAAAAATGTTTGAGTTTTGTATGCATTCAAAATTCATCAATAAAATGAATTAGAGAAGTATTAACTGACTTTATTGGAAATTCCAACCAAATTATCTGTTTTATAGCATAGGCCATATTCTATACCTAGGAAAAACATTATTAAGGTTAATAACGGTGATTCCCAGGCTGCATAGGCATGGTTACGTAGCTCAGAAAAATACCAAATGGGGCTCCAAGTGCTCCTCCTCTTTGAGTCAGATTAGCTCTTGGAAATAGCTATGAACCTTTCAGTGGACTGAGGGGGCTGTCCTGTTGTTCATTCGCTCAGTCATGTCCAACTCTTTGTGACCCATGGACTGTGCCGCATGCCAGGCTTCCCTGTCCTTCACCATCTCCTGGAGTTTGCTCAGACTGATGCCCACTGAGTCAATCATGCCATCCAACCATCTCATCCTCTGTTGTCCCCTTCTCCTCCTGCCCTCAGTCTTTCCCAGCATCAGAGTGTTTTCCAATGAGTCAACTCTTTGCACCAGGTGGCCAAAATATTGGAGGTCCTAAAACTGCTCCAAAATGTCAACCAATACTACATGTGACTATTTAAATTTAAACTTAAGCTAAATTACAAGTTAAATTTAAAACTTGGCTAGTAGTTACCACAATGGACAGAACCTCATACAGAGTGTTTCTGTGAGCCCAGAAAGTTCTGCTGGGCCATGCGGCTCACATTCACTATCCACCCCCGGCCGCCCCTGCCACCAGCCGTTCTTGTGCATCTAGTATGTGCCAGGAATGGCCCTGATAAAGTCAAGGCACAGTCTCTGCCCTCAGGGACATCTGGTCCAGTGTAGAATCAGGTCATAAAGAAGACAAGCAGAGGCTGTGATAACATGGGAGAAGGGTAGGACCAGGGTGGCTGGGGTGGGCAGTACAGAGACGTGTTATGTAACAGGGCAGGGAGGAAAGGCCCTCTTAAGGAGCTGGTGTTTGAGCTGGAAGCTGACATGTGAGAAGCAGTAGGCTGGTGAAAGCCAGAACAATGGTGTTTTGACACCAGGGATGACATGAGCTGAGCCACTGAGGGGGAAAGAGCTAGCCTTTCCTGTTGCTCCTCTTCATTACAGAGGTTTGCAGGGAACAGTGGAATGAGGGTGGCTGACAGGGTGACGTTCCTTTCCTTCGCTGAGGTCTACCCCAGCTTGCAGGGGTACTTTCCTTGTTTCTGGGCTCTCTTCCCATCCATATCAGAACATTTTTTCTGCTGTGATAAGAGGCCTATTCCCCTCAGCCTCACTATGAAGCTAGGGAGATGCTGAAGAAAGTACCTGTAGCTTTCATGTAAGACAGTTATGTTTCAGTGGAGAAGGCAATGGCACCCCACTCCAGTCCTCTTGCCTGGAAAATCCCATGGGTGGAGGAGCCTGGTAGGCTGCAGTCCATGGGGTCGGTAAGAGTCGGACACAACTGAGCGACTTCACTTTCACTTTTCACTTTCATGCATTGGAGAAGGAAATGGCAACCCACTCCAGTGTTCTTGCCTGGAGAATCCCAGGGCTGCCGTCTATGGGGTCACACAAAGTTGGACATGACTGATGCAACTTAGTAGCAGCAGTTATGTTTCAGGGACCTGACATGCTCTATCTGATTGGGGTTAACAATGAGCTGAGGAGGCTTGTCTGTGCTAATGTTTTTATTATCTTTATATGCAAAATTTCTTCCCAATTTAGACCGATGGGAGCTTCTCTAGGAAGGTGGGTGTCTGCTTTTGAGGCTTTTGCTGTTCTCTGAGTCGAGTTTTGAGTGCCTGGAGGGGCTGAATACATCTTCCAAGTTCAGGACATCTGGGCCTTTGAACCTGGGAAGGATTCACACACCCTGCTGTGCATGCTGTCCTCTGAGAACTCCTTCCCCTCTGATACATACAAGAAGCCACAGCCCACACTGACACTGGCCAGTCGCCTATATTTAGAACTCTCTGTGATCTCTGGAAACCCTGGCCCAGCTCTTGGAGGAGGGGAAGCAGTATATGGTTGGCCTAGTAACCAAACTTAGCAGAATTCTTATTGCATCCACCTCCCATAGACCATCAATAAGAGCAACCCTTGGAAAGTAGGGCTTAAACCATTAAATCTTTTATTTATTTTCAGTAGGACACTCTGAGAACTGGGGCTGAAACTGTTGCTTGCTGAGGAAATGGAGTGGTAATGAAACTAATGAGGCATTAAAACGGGTACATAAAAATGTCACAGTGTTGAGACTGAGGAAACGGAAGGTCTTCTGAGAAAGTTCCCCACTTATCAGAAAAGTTACCTGGAAATAAAACCTCATCCAAGCAGGAAAATAGTCCCTGAGCATATTCTGTGAAGATTATTTTCATTCATTGTTCTTTCTGGTTTCCCAGATGCATAATTTGAATCTAACTACAAAGCATACCAAAGAAAGGCAAGGAGCATCTTTTGCAAGTAATAGATGGATTCTACTGCCTCTTCTGTATTATGTGTCTCTAATAGCTGTACATATTTTTTATATTCAGGTGTATACTATTGCCCATATCAAATATGATTTTCAACTGGAGAGAGTTAATCAAATGTGATTGAAATGGTGCTTTATGAAACTAAAACCAAGCATTATTTAAGGAGATGATTCTTTTTTTTCTTATGAGAATGTAACAAAAGCCACCGCAAAAAAGTTTTGTCTCAGTACTTAAACTGAGAGTATTGTGAGTGAGAAGGGGTGCCAGGTACTCTGTAGGGGCTCTAGTGATATTTACAAACTGTTGTCCATTGATGAGTCTTCAGGGCAGAATAACAATCATACTAATTCTTAAACTATTTCATTAATAGGATCCACGGCAGACAGGTATTATGGAAGGGTTTAATTTCCCTAGTAGCTTTGTTGGAATTGGGAGAAAATGATGGAAGGGAGGGTTAGTCAATGTGGTTTATATGGATTTGATTATTCTTTATGGGAAAAAGTTCATGTCTCTGTGTATGTGTCTATGTGAAAGAGCAGGGGAAAGAGAGGGAGAAACTTGCTCATTGCCTGTGAATTGAAGGGTGTTAAAAAGGAGGAGTCTCCTAGCTACATACAAACCAGGGCAGCCGCCAAGAAAAATGTGTCTATACACCACTAAGAAATTTTTTCTTAAATTTGATTAATTTTGTACTGAACTGAGTTGCATTCCCTTTGGATCTGTACACAGAAGCTCATGATAAAGCATCTCAAATACACCACATATATTTACTTTGTGGGTAAGTAAAAACAACAACATATATGCAGAGATAGTGCCATGACATAGGCTACTGGAAGTATAATTCTATTCTGGAGAGACTAGGAAGTAACTTTTTCAGAGGTAAAACAAAATTAGAACCTGTTGAGTAAAATTGTCTTCACCATGAATCAATTTTATTCTTTAGCATCAAACAGGATTCTCTGTGCTCATTGAGGATGTATCTTCTTTTTGTATTTTTCTGAGTACTTAGAGGGGACCTGGTGCATAAAGAAATCTGAAAATATAATAGCATTTTGATTTATTAGCAAGCCAGATCATCTAGGATTATTAATAATTTTATGGATCCAGTGACTCTTTATTTAATAACTTAGTGCTTCCCCCTTTACCACTTTAACCCCAGTTCTGAAAACTGTTTTGTTCCATGAGATTCTTCTGTAGAAATATGAGAAGAAATTATATTTTCTGCATATTCATATAGAGTTTTCAAAGGTTACATGGTACATTTTTGTTGAATTTCCTTTTTCTTTATTCTCCATATAGGGTGATAAAGAATAACCTGCTCATAAAATTCACCCATTTCAGTCCATTTTAGTTCACTGATTCCTAAAATGTCGACGTTTACTCTTGCCATCTCCTGTTTGACCACTTCCAATTTGCCTTGATTCATGGACCTAACACTCCAGGTTCCTATGCAGTATTGCTCTTTACAGCATCAGACCTTGCTTCCATAACCAGTCATATCACAGCTGGGTGTTGTTTTTGCTTTGACTCTGGCTCTTCATTCTTTCTGGAGTTATTTCTCCACTGATCCCCGGTAGCATATTGGGCACCTACCAACCTGGGGAGTTCATCTTTCAGTGTCCTATATTTTTGCCTTTTCATAATGTTCATGAGGTTCTCAAGGCAGGAATACTGAAGTGGTTTGTCATTCCCTTCTCCAGTGAAACATATTTTGTCAGAACTCTCCGCCATGACCTGTCCGTCTTGGGTGGCCCTACATGGCATGGCTCATAGGTTCATTGAGCTAAACATGGCTGTGATCCATGTGATCAGTTTGGTTAGTTTTTTGTGATTACAGTTTTCAGTCTGCCCTGTGATGGAGAAGGATAAGAGGCTTATGAAAGCTTCCTGATGGGATAGACTGAGGGGGATACTGGGTCTTGTTCTGATGGGCAGGGCCATGCTCAGTAAATCTTTAATCCAATTTTCTATTGATTGGTGAAGCTGTGTTCCCTCCCTACTATTTCAGTTCAGTCCCTCAGTCGTGTACGACTCTGTGAGACCCCATGAATCGCAGCACGCTAGGCCTCCCTGTCCATCACCAACTCCTGGAGTTGAACCAAACTCATGTCCATCAAGTCGGTGATGCCATCCAGCCATCTCATCCTCTGGCATCCCCTTCTCTTCCTGCCCCCAATCCCTCCCAGCATCAGGGTCTTTTCCAATGAGTCAACTCTTCGCATGAGGTGACCAAAGTACTGGAGTTTCAGCCTCAGCATCAGTCCTTCCAAAGAACACCCAGGACTGGTCTCCTTTAGGATGGACTGGTTGGATCTCCTTGCTGGCCAAGAGACTCTCAAGAGTCTTCTCCAACACCACAGTTCAAAAGCATTAATTCTTCAGCACTCAGCTTTCTTCACAGTCCAACTCTCACATCCATACATGACTACTTGAAAAACCATAGCCTTGACTAGAAGGAATTTTTTTGGCAAAGTAATATCTCTGCTTTTTATTATTTTTTATTTTATTATTTATTATTATTATTATTTTTTACTTTACAATGTTGTAGTGGTTTTGCCATCCATCAACATGAATCCGCCATGGGTGTACATGTGTTCCCAATCCTGTATCCCCCTCCCACCTCCCTCCCCATACCATCCCTCTGGGTCATCCCAGTGCACCAGCCCCAAGCATCCTGTATCCTGCATTGAACCTAGACTGACGATTCATTTCATATATGATATTATACATGTTTCAATGCCATTCTCCCAAATCATCCCACCCTCTCCCTCTCACAGAGTCCAAAAGACTATTCTATACATCTGTGTGTCTTTTGCTGTCTCGCATACAGGGTTATCATTACCATCTTTCTAAATTCCATATATATGTGTTAGTATACTGTATTGGTGTTTTTCTTTCTGGCTTACTTCACTCTGTATAATCAGCTCCAGTTTCATCCACCTCATTAGAACTGATTCAAATATATTCTTTTTAATGGCTGAGTAATACTCCATTGTGTATATGTACCACAGCTTTCTTATCCATTCATCTGCTGATGGACATCTGCTGAGGTTGCTTCCATGTCCTGGCTATTATAAACAGTGCTGCGATGAACATTGGGGTACACGTGTCTCTTTCAATTCTGGTTTCCTCCGTGTGTATTCCCAGCAGTGGGATTGCTGGGTCATAAGGCAGTTCTATTTCCAGTTTTTTAAGGAATCTCCACACTCTTCTCCATAGTGGCTGTACTAGTTTGCATTCCCACCAACAGTGTAGGAGGGTTCCCTTTTCTCCACACGCTGTTCAGCATTTATTGCTTGTAGACTTTTGGATTGCAGCCATTCTGACTGGCGTGAAATGGTACCTCATTGTGGTTTTGATTTGCATTTCTCTGATAATGATCTCTGCTTTTTAATATGCTATCTAGGTTGGTCATAACTTTCCTTCCAAGGAGTAAGCGTCTTTTAATTTCATGGCTGCAGTCACCATCTGCAGTGATTTTGGAGCCCAAGAAATAAAGTCTGACACTGTTTCCACTGTTTCCCCATCTATTTCCCATGAAGTGATGGGACCAGATGCCATGATCTTCATTTTCTGAATGTTGAGCTTTAAGCCAACTTTTTCACTCTCCTCTTTCACTTTCATCAAGAGGCTTTTCAGTTCCTCTTCACTTTCTGCCATAAGGGTGGTGTCATCTGCATATCTGAGGTTATTGATATTTCCCCTGGCAATCTTGATTCCAGCTTGTGCTTCTTCCAGTCCAGCATTTCTCATGATGTACTCTGCATGTAAGTTAAATAAGCAGGGTGACAATATACAGCCTTGATGGACTCCTTTTCCTGTTTGGAACCAGTCTGTTGTTCCATGTCCAGTTCTAACTGTTGCTTCCTGACCTGCACATAGTTTTCTCAAGAGGCAGGTCAGGTGGTCTGGTATTCCCATGTCTTTAAGATTTTTCCACATTTTGTGGTGATCCACACAGTCAAAGGCTTTGGCTTAGTCAATAAAGCAAAAGTAGATATATTTCTGGAACTCTCTTGCTTTTTCCATGATCCAGCGGATGTTGGCAATTTGACCTCTGGTTCCTCTACCTTTCCTAAAACTAGCTTGAACATCAGGGTGTTCACAGTTCACGTATTGCTGAAGCCTGGCTTGGAGAATTTTGAGCATTACTTTCCTAGCGTGTGAGATGAGTGTAATTGTGTGGTAGTTTGAGCATTCTTTGGCATTGCCTTTCTTTGGGATTGGAATGAAAACTGACCTTTTCCAATCCTGTGGCTATTTACCTGGGGCCAAACTATGGTGGAGGTAATGAAGATAAATGGTGACCTCCCTCAAAAGACCCCATGCATGTACTGCTACAGTCCATGCCCCCAACCCTGCAGCAGGCCACCACCAGCTTACACCTTTGCCAGAGACTTCCAGACACCCACAGGCAAGTCCGGGACAGTCTCCTGTGGGATCACTGCTCATTTTTCCTGGGTCCTGATGCACAAGGTGCTGTTGTGCCCTCCAAGAGTCTGTTTTCCAGTCCTGTGTATGTTCTGGCAGCTCTATGGTGGGGTTAATGGTGACCTCCTCCAAGAGGGCTTATGCCATACCCACTCCCAGAGCCCCTGCCCCTGTGGCAGTCCACCACCGACCTATACCTCCACAGAAGACACTCAGACACAGTTCTGTCTCGGTCTCTGTGGGGTCCCTGGGTCCTAGTGCACAAAAGGTTTGTTGGAGCACTCTGAGCGTTTCTGGCAGGAATGGGGTTTGATTCTAAACACGAATTCACCCATCCTATCATCTTGCTGGGGCTTCTCCTTTGCCCTTGGATGTGGGGTATCTCTTCATAGCTGCTCCAGTGCCTCCCATCTTACTGGGGTTTCTCTGACCTTGGACGTGGGGTATATCTCCACATGGCCGGTCCAGCGAAGCAGAGATGCTGCTCCTTACCTTGGACATGGGGTATCTGTTTGTGGCTACTCCAGCGAAGCACAGGAATCCCTTAGAAGAAATGGAGTAGCCATCATAGTAAACAAAACAGTCCAAAATGCAGTACTTGGATGCAGTCTCAAAAATGATAGAATGATCTCCGTTCATTTCCAAGGCAAATCATTCAATATCACGGTGATCCAAGTCTATACCCTGACCAGTAATGCTGAAAAAGCTGAATTTGAATGATTCTATGGAGACCTACAAGACATTCTAGAATTAACACCCAAAAAAGATGTCCTTTTCATTATAGAGGACTGGAATGCAAAAGTAGGAAGTCAAGAAACACCTGGAGTAACAGGCAGATTTGACCTTGGAGTGCAGAATGAAGCAGGGCAAAGGCTAACAGAGTTCTGCCAAGAGAATGCACTGGTCATAGCAAACACTCTCTTCCAACAATACAAGAGAAGACTCTACACATGGACATCACCAGATGGTCAATGCCAAAATCAGACTGATTATATTCTCTGTAGCCAAAGATGGAGAAGCTGTGTATAGTTAGCAAAACAAGACTGAGAGAAGACTTGTAGCACAGATCATGTACTCCTTATTGCCAAATTCAGACGTCAACTGAAGAAAGTAGGGAAAACCACTAGACCATTCAGGTATGACCTAAATCAAATCCCTAATGATTATACAGTGGAAGCGACAAATAGATTTAGGGAGTAGATCTGATAGACACAGTGCCTGATGAACTATGGACAGAGGTTCATAACATTGTACAGGAGACAGGGATCGAGACCATCCCCAAGAAAAAGAAATGCAAAAAAGCAAGATAACCTTTGGATCTGAGGAGGCTTTACAAATACCTGTGAAAAGAAGAGAAGCAAAAAACAAGGAGAAAAGGAAAGATATAACCATTTGAATGCAGAGTTCCAAAGAATAGCAAGGAGAGATAAGAAAGCCTTCCTCAGTGATCAGTATAAAGAAATAGAGGAAAACAATAGAATGGGCAAGACTAGAGATCTCTTCAAGAAAATTAGAGATATCAAGGGAACATTTCATGCAAAGATGGGCTCAATAAAGGACAGAAATGGTATGGACCTAACAGAAGCAGCGGATATTAAAAAGAGGTGGCAAGAATACACAGAACTGTGCAAAAAAGATCTTCACGGCCCAGATAATCACAGTGGACCCAGATAATCACAATGGTGTTATCACTCATCGAGAGCCAAATATCCTGGAATTCAAAGTCAAGTGGGCCTTAGGAAGCATCACTACGAACAAAGCTAGTGGAGGTGATGGAACTCCAGTTGAGCTATTTCAAATCCTAAAAGATTAGGCTGTGAAAGTGCTGCACTCATTATGTCAGCAAATTTGGAAAACTCAGCAGTGGCCACAGGACTGGAAAAGGTCAGTTTTCATTCCAATCCCAAAGAAAGGCAATGCCAAAGAATGCTCAGACTACCACACTATTGCACTCATCTCGCACACTAGGAAAGTAATGCTCAAAATTCTCCAAGCCAGGCTTCAGCAATACATGAACCGTGAACTTCCAGATGTTCAAGTTGGTTTTAGAAAAGGCAGAGGAACCAGAGATCAAATTGCCAACATCTGCTGGATCGTCAAAAAAGCAAGAGAGTTCCAGAAAAACATCTATTTCTGCTTTATTGACTATGCCAAAGCCTTTGACTGTGTGGAACACAACAAAGTGTGGAAAATTCTGAAAGAGATAGGAATACCAGACCATCTGACCTGCCTCCTGAGAAATCTGTGTGCAGGTCAGGAAGCAACAGTTAGAACTGGACATGGAACAACAGACTGGTTCCAAATAGGAAAAAGAGTGTGTCAAGGCTGTATATTGTCACCCTGCTTATTTAACTTATATGCAGAGTACATCATGAGAAACACTGAGTTGGATGAAGCACAAGCTGGAATCAAGATTGCCAGGAGAAATATCAATAACCTCAGATATGCAAATGACACTACCTTTATAGCAGAAAGTAAAGAAGAACTAAAGAGCCTTTTTATGAATGTGAAAAAGGAGAGTGAAAATGTTGGCTTAAAGCTCAACATTCAGAAAACGAAGATCATGGCATCTGGTCCCAATACTTCATGGCAAATCAATAGAGAAACATTGGAAACAGTGTCAGACCTTATTTTTTGGGACTCCAAAATCACTGCAGATGGTGACTGCAGCCATGAAATTAAAAGACGCTTACTCCTTGGAAGGCAAGTTATGACCAAGCTAGATAGCGTATTCAAAAGCAGAGACATTACTTTGCCAACTAAGGTCAGTCTCGCCAAGGCTATGGTTTTTCCAGTAGTCATGTATGGATGTGAGAGTTGGACTATAAAGAAAGCTGAGCACTGAAGAATTAACTGTTTTGAACTGTGGTTTTGGAGAAGACTCTTGAGAGTCCCTTGGCCAACAAGGAGATCCAAGCAGTCCATGCTAAAGGAGATCAGTCCTGAGCATTCATTGGAAGGACTGATGTTGAAGCTGAAACTCCAATACTTTGGCCACCTGATGCGAAGAGCTGACTCATTTGAAAAGACCCTGATGCTGGGAAAGATGAAGCCAGAAGGAGAAGGGGACAACAGAGGATGAGATGGTTAGATGACATCACTGACTCAATCAATGGACATGAGTTTAAGTAAACTCCAGGAGTTGGTGATTGATGGAGAGGCCTGATGTGCTACGATTCATGGGGTCACAAAGAGTCAACACCACTGAGCAGCTGAACTGACTGACTCATAAAATGTCGATAGCATTGACCTCAGTTTCTACCAAAATTTGTTTTACTCTTTCGCCTCACAAAACAGCATAATAGTAAATTGTTTTTTACAGCAAGTGAATCAGATGGTATATGAAGTCCAGACATCGTTTGGCCCTTGTATGAAAAACAAATCATTATTAGTCTTTTGTGAGTACATTTGGTTGATCTTCTTGCAACCAACAGGAAGAGTAAATGCACTCTTGGGGAAAAAAAAAAAAAAAGACTTGGAACAAAGATTCCAAGATGAATTTGTTACCTCCCAGAATTTATTTGTTCAAGCCCAGCATCTCAGAATGTGACCTTGAAGATAAGATCATTGTAGATGTAATTCGTTGAGGTCATGCTGGTGTACACGTCTGCATGCTAAGTTGCTTCCCTTTTGTCTGACTCTCTGGGACCCTATAGACTGTAGCCAGGGGATCTTCCTAACCCAGGGAGTAGACCCACACCTCTGACATCTGCATTGGCAGGCAGCTTGTTTACCACTAACGCCACCTGGGAAGCAATACTGGTGGGTCCCTAATCCAATATGACCGATGACCTTGTAAGAAGGGGTAATTTGGAAGGGACACACACACGGGGAGAATGGCACATGAAGATGAAGGCAGAGATCAGGGCGACGCTTCTATAAGCCAAGGAAAGTCAAGGATTGCTCTCAAACCACCAAGAGTTAGGTGAGAGACTTGGAACACATTCTCCCTCTCTCTCTCAGCCCTCAGAAGTAACCAGCCCTACCAATACCTGAACTCAAACTTTTAGCTCCGGAGCTGTGAGATAATGCCTTCCTGTCGTTACTACTCCATCGGTAGTACTTTGCTATAGCGGCCCTAGGAAACCATTACAGATTGCAGGTGGAAACACACTGCAGTTGGGCTCGGCATAGCCGCTCATTGTGTTCACACAGTGGTGGTACAAAAGGGAAGGCTTACCAAAAAAGAGAAGGTGCTGGCAGTGCTGGACTATTTACCAATGTCGTCATAAGGAAGCAGAGTTATTAAAGGATCTGCAATCACTGGGTAATTCAGCCCTTGACTTTGATGGATGGAACTTGGCTTTTCCTTTCTGCCAAAGCTGCTGAGTGGATAAATGTTTTATGCATGAGGCCCAGGGCAGGAAGGGATGCCAAAGGTTTAAGAATATTTTAAGAAACTCTCTGAGACGTCAGGCAAGTTGTCAGGAGGCGTTAAGAAAGGAAGCTGTGGTACTCCATCAACCCAGCTGGGCAATAAACCCCTTGCGAAGATGAGGAATGATGCCTGTGGTCTTGGGAAGCCATTCTGTTTCTCTTTGTGTGTGTTGTATATATTTTGCATTGACTTGTATTCACGGTCAAAGCTCAAAGAAGTAGAAGTTCCCGCTATGGTCTGAGGGTTCTTCTGTCTCACTCAGGAGCCCAGTTTACCCAATTTGGAGGATAGTCACAGGCCTTGAAGTTCTGCCTGCTCATGGATCTAGTTTCAGGGTCTTTCCCCTGGATTGGCAACCGCCTGAGCCAAGGGAATAGTTTAAGTGACAGCAAATAGCTTTAGCTTAAAGTCTCGGGAGGCCCATTAGCCACACATTTTAATTACCTATTAACAAAACAGGTTTTCAAGTTCTTTAGCACAGCAGACTATTTCCCGCTATGAGGAGAGAGAGCAGCTTAAGTGTGGATGAGATGGAAATATGACTCTTATCTTTACCTCTCTTAAAAAAGTCTTTCATGTAATAGCAGGTTCTAGAAAATAATGTTTGTACTTCCTTAGACAGCATTAATGGTGCAAATTCTAAGTATATGCAATGAATTTCATGAAAATGTCCTGTGTCATTTAATTCTCTATTGAGGTCAGATAATTTAAATAATTTACAATATCTACTAATAAAGTTTTAAAATAACCTGGAATCATAGAAGAGAGCCAAGAGTGAAGTGTGGCAGCGACTTAGCTGTCAACCCAAGCATTTTCTTACTGCCAAGGAAACATGTGCCCAAGTCCATACGACTCTTGCACATTTTAAAACTCTCTTGAAACCATACCAGGTTAAAATGAAGAGATAAAATAGAAAACGTATCAGTGGATGAAAAACAGACAAGTTCTAGGTACCCATTGTTCTTTATGTTTTGGGAGGTTTTGTATTAAAGACCCTAAGAACTTTCCTTGGATTCCTGGGTAGAAACAAATCAAAGAGAAGAAACTGACAGGGACAGCCTCTCTGAAACATGCTGTCAAGATGCATCAAAATATGCCATGGTATCCTCCCCTTTCTATCTGTCAAAACCATTGATTATTTTCAGTAAAGAAAGCCAGTGACAGTCGCTGGAATTGTAGAACTCAGCATAGCAATAGGTGATTCCTGTCACTCTCTAAATAGACAGGTTGAGAAAAAAACTTCACTCACTGCATCAGAAGCATTATTTTGGAAGCATGATTGAATATAGTTTCATAAAAGATGACAATAAAACACAGAGAAAACAAATATCTGTTAGACCCCAAGATTCTTCATGGGTTTATTGGAGATTTCCATGAAACTGCTAATTTTATGTTTCTCTTTCAGAACAGGCAACAAGTTAAGAGCTTACTCAAAAATCTTAAAATGTTTAAACTTTGTCCTGTGTCTTTATTGGATCAAGAGGTACTTTGGTAACCCTAGAGTTTTCAGGTCATCTAGAAATGTCATGATTCTTTGGAAGTGCAGCTGGCCAGACACTGCTGGTCACAGGAGTCGCTTTGGATCTGGGTTATGTGGGAGCCGTTGAGTAGCTTGTGTGCATAAAACTGTTCAAGCATACATTCCCTGGCTGTGTGGTTTCCCAGAAGAAGAACAGAACCCAAGATGAAGGTATACTAAAGCCATACAAAGTAATGAGCAGAGGGGAGTCTTGCCAGCGGCAGCAGTGGTATATCAGCAGTAGCCCATTTCTGGGGGCAGCAGGGCTGCCACACAGGATCTGGGGATAGTGACATGATGCAGGGAAGCCGTGTGGAGGTTAGTGTCAGGGGGCTCTTGCCAGGGATTCCTGGGGCGTGATGTGAGCCTGGATCCCATCTTCCCGGGTTCCTTTCATTCTGAGCCTGGTTCTTCAGATTGTTTTCCATGAAGGTGAGTTTCCCAGTATTCTCCCAGTAAATTCCTATTCTTTTTCTATCAGCCACAGTCTACTTACAATTTTTTTTTTTCCCTTAGAACTATTGAAATCCTACTGATGAAATATTGTGACTTCATCTTCCTTGCAAAACCTCCGAGGGCTCAGAATGCAGTCAGGTTAGAGTAAAGCTATTAACCAGAGCCTACTGTGTGAATATAAGGCGGTATTTGGTGCTTTTTCTCAGGGTCAGGTTCAGCTACCTCAGTGTGCTCAGCCGATGCTAGAGTGCCAGACACTGTGCTAAAAGCCTACATAAAATTTTTATTGAATCATCTCAATAATCTGAAGCCAGAAGTACTGTTATCACTACCATCCTATTTACGTAGAAACTGAGGCACTGAGAGGTTATATAACTCGCTGAGCAGCACACAACTGGGAAATGTGGGATGAGTTTGAACCAGAGAGCTGTCCGCTGTGTAAGTTGTGACCCTCCAGGGAAGCCTGGCGTGCTACAGTCCATGGGATCGCAAAGAGTTGGACACAACGGAGCAACTGAACTGAATTGAAAACCTTGTGTACCCTTAGTCATTCTGCTTTTGACTATTAAAAAACCAGTGTTTCAAGATAGCGCTACTGAGACCTTAAAAGAAAATAGGTCTGCAAGTGATCTTTAATGAATTGTATGTAAGATAACGCCACAAATAGATTGTAATTTTGTATGTCTAAACAGGTGTTTAAACAAAAGACATACTGCTTGCTTTTTATGATTTAAAAAAAAAGGAAGGGAGTGATCTTTGGGAAGGTAGATGAGGACAGGCTGGGGAAACAGGGGATACGGTGTATAGTTCTTAAACATTTAGGTTTATTAGTTATATTAGCTGCCATCACCCAAGGGGCTTCCCTGGGTGGCACCAGTGGTAAAGGACCCACCTGCCAATGCAGGAGACAAAAAGATGTGGGTTTAATCCCCGGGTGAGGGAGAGCCCCTGAAGGTGAGCATGGCAGTCCACTCCAGTATTCTTGCCTGGAGAATCCCATGGACAGAGGGGCCTGGTGGGCTACAGTCCACGGGGTCACAACGAGTCTGGCACAACCAAAGTGACTTAGCACTGCACAGTCATCACCCAGTTGTATCTGCAGCCAGCTAGAGTTACAGGCAGAGCAATATGTTTCTTTGAGATCTGCATCGGTTTCAGAAAAGAAAAAAGACGTGGTGAAGATGTGTGCCTGGTATATTCTGGTGCAGTCTCACTTGGAAAGCACAGTATCCCAGTGTTCCACCTACAACTGCATTATGGGAGACATTTAAAGGATATAAACATCAATGTATCTACTTGGAATTCATAGTAATGAGCCCTGCTCAAAAGGATAATGTAAAGCTCTTCAGAAGAAAGATGTGAAGGATTAACAGCACTTAATTGAGGAATAAGTATATTGGAACATATTGGTTGGCATGCTCTAATGGGCATTGTCAAAGAATCCCCTAATGCTTGTTTGGGGAAAATGCTATCTAGTTTATGTACAACATTTTAAACATTTTATACAGTTAAAACATGGGGCCCTTGGAGATTTTCTATCTTCAGCTAAGCAAAAATGTGTTCTTTTTTTAAACTTTCCTTATAATATTTAAAAACAAATGTATTACAGAAATGTCAAGAAAAGTATCCCAAGGAAGAACTAGCTTACATTCTAAGAGTAAACGTAAAATACACCCATCTCTAAAATATATTGTATATGTTAATTTATGTATTAGCTAATTGCTGCTGCTGCTGCTAAGTCGCTCAGTCGTGTCCAACTCTGTGCGACCCCATAGATGGCAGCCCACCAGGCTCCCCCGTCCCTGGGATTCTCCAGGCAAGAACACTGGAGTGGGTGGCCATTTCCATCTCCAGTGCATGAAAGTGAAAAGTGAAAGTGAAGGTGCTCAGTCGTATCTGACTCTTTGCGACCCCATGGACTGTAGCCTACCAGGCTCCTCCATCTGTGGGATTTCCCAAGCAAGATTACTGGAGTGGCGTGCCATTGCCTTCTCCGATTAGTTAATTAAATGTCCTATATAATATATATATAATGAAAATATATCTATACACACATGTGAATATATGTGTTCTATATAATAGTCATAATATTAAAAAATTAGTACAATATAATAGATTAAAAGTGGTTCATATCCTGTTTGTTGGTTTTCTCCTGGTGTAACTAATTCTGCTTGTCTTTGGAACACATTAGACCATTAAATCTTATGGTAATTTGAAAGAAGTATTGCTCCCAGCTGCTGCTGCATAAGCAAACCAAGAGGATAGTTTAAACTGGCATGAGAAGAACTTCACATACAAGCTTCATTAGTAAGAATTCCCTCTTCTGCACTCACATTTGCATGCTATTGTTTGAGGTTTAGCAAAGGCAAAATCCCTAAAAGGCTAATAGAATGGGGCAATAATCCATGATCATTGCTGATATACAAATGCCAGAGTTCGTGTGTGTGAACTAGCTGTGTCTGATTTGCCTTCTAAAGAGGCTTTCACTTCACTCATACATTTTTCTCTCCAGTCTCCATTTTTTTCTTCCTTCATTGTGCTGCGGAACTAAAAACGCTTAAGAAAGTGAAGAAATATCAGAGCAAATACTTTGGATTGAAAGACATTAGACTTGAAAGAAGAGTGTTAAAGTAAATAGAACTCAGACTCTATATAGTGTGATATAATGGAATTTGTGAGCCCAGAAATGCCAATTTTTTTAAAAAAAGAGAAACTCATGCAGAGAATTTGGTAAATACTTGGATGATTGATCTATAATGAATTAATAAGCAAACTGGGAGTAACTTGGAGTTATTGGGAGAACTTTGACTTCATGGATACAAACTATCTCCCTCACCAGAAAAGGAATAACTTCCTGAGTAGGCAAGTTAAATCTGACTTGATTTACTTCATTGATTCATGAAATACTTATTGGATGTCTATTGTATGCCAGGCTTTGCTCTTGACGGTTAATGTGTGATGTAAGATACAGCCACGTTCCCGGGCTGAATAGGGCTTAACTTCGGGGGTGGGGGGTGAGAGTGATTATGATGTTATGTGCTGAAGTAGAGGATGCCAGTCTCAAGGACCTGGGGAGGTTTTCAGGAGGAAGGGATTAAGCTGGCGTTTAAGAGAATGAGAAATCAGTGGGAAAGGTGAAGGTTGGTGGGTAAGAGGGTTCCACACCAAGGGGAAGCCTGTACAGGTGCTCAGAGGTGAGGGAGAGGCTGGGATACCTGAAGATACAAAGGAGTCCTCTACGCTGCAGCTAGTGACCTAGACACACATTGCAGGGAGTAAAGAGAGCTGTGGAAACACACGGCACCAGCCCATAACAAATGCCTTCAATAACCGGTAAAGGGAAGCACAAACAAGTGAAATGAAGCCAAGTCACTAGGCTAGATTTCAAGCCTAAACGAGAAACTCTGCCTGGATGCTGGGACGGACGGACTGCACATCACAGAGATGGATTTACTGTAGTGGACACAGGAAGGCTGGCAATGACAGACAGTGTTTGGGGAAATAGCTGAGCGTGTTTAAAACACCATTCATTCAGGAACGGGCCTCAACAGGCTGACATGGTTGATGATGATGAACATGGAAAAAGTGTATTGTTTTGAAGATAGATGGGGGTGAGAGTGTATAAAACATGACTCTCCTTTTGGAGGAAATTTGGTAGTTTTCTAGGGAATCTATTATGAATTCCCAGCAGCTTCTACTCCATATAACTCGGGTCACGATTAGTTTGGCCTGTCTACGTTAAGAAGGCCACTTACTTTTAGAAAGTTCTTTTTAAAAATTTAATGACATCTTTCAATGAGTATGGAGAATTGCCCAGGAAACACCTATGTGTCTTCCACCCAACTTTACTAAATATGACTGGTGCCAAATTTGTGTAAGATACTTTTAAGAAATAAAACATCAGGTTGATTTTCTATGTACAACACTCTCCAAACCCATTACCCTCCTTCCTTCCAAAGGGAATAATTGTCTGGAATTTGGTGTTTCTGTCTCCTGTACGTGTATGTTTTTTAAAAATAATCTTACTACATTTGCATCTATCCTTGAAGAATACACATAATCGATATTTGCATAATTGTAAATGGCATTGTGCTTTAGATATATATCATTCTGCTTTATTCTGCTTTTGTGATTTTTCATGTTGATACAGTAAGCTACAGTGGATACCAAACTATTCACTAGTATTCCATTCTATGAACATATTACATTGCAACACTTGCTTCTGTTAACAGATATTTACATTTTTTAAAAATTTGCTGTTATAAATAATTGTGTGGTGGGAATCATTTTACTCACTTTCTTGTGAAAGTATTGACTGGGTATGTATGCCGGCATGTGGGATTTCTAAGCCACAGCAAACATCCAGTTACTATTTTTCTACATACTGCTCTCCAAAGAGCATACTGCTTATCAATTTGCACTCCCACCAGCTGCATATGGAAGTTCATATTTCTCTATATTTTCATCAGCACATTGTTTTGTCAGCTATTTCAGTTTGTGTCAGTCTAATAAGGGTAAAATGGTCAATGTCTGGCTAGGAACATTCTAGATCTTTCAACAAAGGAAAGTTAATACAAGGAATTGATTAGACAGTAGACAGGACAGCTGGAAAGCAAAATAGTTTGGTGAAAAATCATCCACAGCTGTAGGAAGCCACTGTCAGCCCTAGGCCTAGAGAGAAACTCGGCCAAGTTGGTACAGAGACCAGAAGCTAGGGTCCTTGTCAGAAACTAAAGCCGGGGTGGGAGGCGGGAGTGGGGAGCTGAAGCCACGGAAGCTGCCAGAGCTGCTACAGGAATCACAGGAAAGAGGGGAGAAACCGCAGGCCCCCCCCCTCCTCTCGTGCTGGAATCTCCCTTTAGTTCCTCTCACTGGCTGCACTTAGCCGGAAGTCGGAAGTTACCTGTCCTGTAGAAAGAGCAGAGGAAGAGAAGGTAACAGATCTGAAAGCAGATGGTTCAACAGGGCAAATGCTCTTGCGTTATGATTTTAGCTTGCGTGTCTCTTGAGTGAGCCTTTTTGAAAATGTTTATTGGGCATTTTGTTTTCTGTGATTTTTTTAAATGTGTTTTTCCTATTGGCTGTCCATTTCCAATTTATTTTTAGGGATTCTTTATAGATTCTGAATATTATTCAATTATATGTATTGTGATTGTTACTCAGCCTGTGGCTGATTTTCCATTTTGGTTATAGTGGTGGTTTAGTCACTACGTCATGTCCGACTCTTGTGACTCCATGGACTGTAGCCTGCCAAGTTCCTCTGCCCATGGGATTTTCCAAGCAGGAATACTGGACTGGGTTGCCATTTCCTTCTCTAGGGGATCTTCCTGGCCCAGGATTGAACCCAAGTCTCTTGAACTATAGGAAGATTCTTTATCGACTGAGCTACCAGGGAATTCCCTTGTTTATGATAAAAAGTTTTAAAATCTAATAAACAAACTAGTCAGTCTTTACCTTTAAGGTTAGAACTGTGTTTTGTTCAAGTTCTTCTTCCCTATCCTGAGTTGTACTCCACTATAATCCGTTTTTATAAATTAATTTCAGTTTTCATATTTGTTTTTAATGCACTGGGGGCTCATTTTGTTTATACTGTGGCCTATATCTTAAATTTTTCTTCTGTAAAGATAATCAATATTCTCAGGCCATTTTAAGATACTGTTTTATTTAATTTTCTTGCTATATATGTACGCGTGTGTGTGTGTGTGTGTGTGTGTGTGTGTGTGTTGGTTTCTTCTGGTATCAAACTGTTTTGGAGCATTTACTCTATGTCTTTGGTGTAGTTTATATCCATGGACCACAACTCACTGTCTTAATACAGTTTTGAAATAAGATCTGATTTTTCTTTTAAGGTTATTTTTATTTTTAAGGTTAGTATATTCACCTAGTTTTATTTCATATTTGGCTAGGATATTTCAGACTTTTTGATGCTTTATATGAATTTTAAGATACTTTTTTCAAGTACCGTGAAAACCTGTTAAAATTTTAATTTATGTTTTGCTGAATTTATAGGTTAATATGAGCAAAATGATCACTTTTATCATTTTATCTTTCCATTCATTAATATAATGTATGTCTCTCATTGTTTAGTCATCTTTTATATATTCTTTTGTTTTCAATATAAAAAGCACTGTATATATTATAATTTCCTCCACAAAGTTATCACACACTTTTGATTTTTTCTTGATATTTTTTCTTGATATTACCATTAAAATGGCATTTCAAAAATAACATTTTTAATGCATTATTGCTTGTGCCAAAGAACACAGATAATTCTATGGATCTACCGAACGTCCAGAAATCTTGCTAAACCTCTTTGTTAGTTCTAACTATGTCTGTAGATCCTCTTGGATTTTCATGAAGACAAAGTCATACTGAGTGTGAATATGGTAAATTCATTTCTTCTTCTCCAACCTTATGCCTTTGACTGACTTTTTGTGTCCTACGCTGGCCTGAACATTTTGGACAGACATGGTGACAGCTGCTTGTTCCTAGGTTTAAAAGGTATTCTATTGTTTCACCATTAAATAGAACTTTAATGCTAGGATTTTTTGGTTATTTTTTTTCTTCGGCTTACAATATCACTTTTTTCCCTCATTTGCTGAAAATGTTTTTTTTTTTAATGAAATAAGTATCATTATATCATAATTTATATCAATTGTGTTTTCTGCAATTATTGAGATGATCACGTGCTTTTTCTGAAGAGTTCTTTGAAGAATGATGCTCTGCTGGAGTCCAATCTAAGTTTGAAAAACACAAAAATCAATACTATGTATTTTGTATGAACATGTGAAAAATGCTTTTTAAAAGGACTGTAAGACTGTATACAAAAATGATTGCAGCTGGTCCTTTTGGAGGAGAAAGAAAAAGAGATTGAAAGGAGATGGGTGGAGACAGGACAAGGATGGTGAAAAAGACTCATTAGCTTTACCTGTGATGGTTTACTGTTTCTTTTAAAGGGGAATGTGTTCATATCAAACTTTCATAATTGTTTTAACAATGTGTGCAGAGAAAGCACAAGTATCAAATTAATAATGATAAATTTTGAGTCACAGATATATGGGTGAACACTACCTCTTTCTTTGTACTTTGCTATACCTTTATAATTTACAAGAACAAGAACAACAGAAAACATAGTAATATTCATCTTGATTATGGGTGGCATATGATTTAAGCTGTGCAAGTTCAAGTTTGGTCTTAATATTTGGAATCAGGAAGTTGAAAGTGTCAGCTTTGCTTCTTCATGCACGTTGTCAATCAATCGAAACTCGTGTATTTAAATATGTAATTGAGTATGGACTGGGCAAGACAATTATATAGACTTATCTAATAATATAGATGGAAAATATAAGCAGACTTTTTGCAAAGAAGCATTAAACCAACATGTGAATCAAAGTGAAATATTGCTATCTCATACAAACCAATAACAGTGTTTCTTGTCTGGATGTAACAATATTTCAGGTGTCCAGTTCATATTCCCTGTATATTTAAACAGTATACTTTTCTCTGGGAGTCTGTCTTCCTTAATTTTTATATTTTCCTAAGTTTGGAACCCAGGAACTCGAAAAATCAAGCTTTTCCCTCATGTATGACATAGAGTAAAATGTCACACCATAAGCTTCTGAGTACCCACTGCTGAGTTGTCTAGCTAGCATATTGTCAGTGTGAACATGGGCCAAGCCTGCCAGCATAACATAGATAGAGATTTACACATATAGTACATATTTGTGTGTATAAATACATACACACACGTATATACCTATATATATGTATAGGTATATCAGTGTGTGTGTATACACATATACACATCTATATATATGTACATATGTGATACTTCGAGGAAAAGACAGTAAAGAATCTTTACTGTTGGCTCAGACAGTAAAGAATCTTCCTGCACTGCAGGAGACTTACCGGAGACATGGGTTCAATCCCTGCATTAGGAAGATTCCCCTGGAGAAGGGAATGGCTACCCACTCCAGTATTCTTGCCTGGAGAATTCCATGGACGAAGCCTGAGGGCTATAGTCCATGGGGTTGTAAAGAATCAGACATGATTGAGTGACACATTTTTTCAAGTAAAAGAGTGAAAGTAACCATATTCAGAAAAAGTAGAGTTGGATTCATGCTTGTTTTATGCTCTGTTCTTGATTTAGTTTGGGATGGCATGTGGGGAGGAAATGAATAGGGGAGGGAGTATCAACCCTTCCAGTGCTTGGGCAGTTACACATTTAAACCTGGCCTTGTGAGCCTGTCTGCTAGTGAGCAAAACAAAGGAGAAAGGGACTTGGTGGGAATTTTTTTTCTTTTTTCTGGCAGGTAATCCAGATATTTGCAAAAGACCTGAAATGACCTGAAAGCTGTATCAGGCAGGATGTACACAGAGTGAAGATGAAGTGGGTCATAGAGGTGTGTGTGTATGTGTGCGTGTGTGTGTGTATAAAATATAGATTTAATCTTGAACAACGTGAAAAAAAATAATCAAATCTTCTCTGATTAAATGTCAAGTGGCTTCAAAGAAAAATGTTTTCCCAGATGGTAATAGAGGATTAGCCTACGGAGGTGAAATCAAAAGCTAGACTCTGAGCATGTGGGGATAGGAGACAGGGAGGACACGCTTGCTGCTGTGAAGAAGAGCATGTAGGGAGGGAAGCGGACAAAGGCACGAGGAATAGGCTGAATGGCATCACTCTCTCTTTCTCTTCTGACAGCCACAATCAATGCCTCTCCTTGAACTTGTTCATGCTTCTCAAAACCTCATCCTTTATGATGTTTCCCAACTCCAGAATCCATCCTCATGTGGTCAAAATAAGTCCAGGGGAGTGAGGGCTCCATGCCTAGGCTATTAATAACTCCACACATCACTGTTAGATACACACATGATGGGCAAATAGGCTTTTTTTTTTTTCTGGGTATGCACAGAGCTTGAAGGTATGTTTTTCACACTTTATCATGCTGTTTGTGGTTACAAACAAAAGGAAAAGAAATTGGAATTTGTTAGGCTTTCATAATATCAGGAAGGATATTTTACTAAAACATCAAGTCTGCAGATATTAGAGATCTAGTTTCATCTTAATCTTTGCTCTTAGGACTATTATTGTCCTAAACATCAGGATAATAGCGTTTTCAAAATACCAGCCATGTTGCTTTATGTGGTTTCATAAGGACAGACTCATGAGCAAATCATGTGGCTGGAGTCAGGTTTGAAACCCAGAGCTTTATTCTAGTTGAGTAACCTTGGACAAGTTGTTTAATTACCTAGAGCTTCCATTTTCTCATGTATAAAGTGTGATAACCACACCTGTCTCATAAGTTTCCTATAAGGAATATAATGTAAGAAAATTCAGCCTAACACCTTGTACAATGCAAAGTACTCAGGAAATAGTGACAGTGATATTGAGGTGGTAATTACTAACATTAAATTTATCAGCAGTGTGTTTCGTGCTTTTATGGCAGTAGTACTGTAAACAGTAGCGTATACACACATCCAACCTCAATGACTTAAAACCTAGTGCCGGCATATTTTTCTCATGTACAAGGGGAGGTACCCCAGAGTTCATATGGCTGATAGAGTAAATCCTGAAATACCCAAGCTCCTTCCATTTTTCTGTTGCACCACCCTGAGCAAATGACCCTAAGCTTCACAGCTGCAACACTCTCCTGACCCTTCAGAAATCTTGCCCAAGATCCAGAGGAAAGAAGAGAAAGCACAAATGGCAGAAGCTGTGAGCCAGCTGAATCTGTCCTTTATCCATCTGGAAAACAAAGATTCTAGAAACTTGATCTACCCAACGGACTTCCTCTTATACCTCACTGGTTGGATTGAATCACAGGAGCACCCCTGGTACAGGCAGCCTGGGAAATCGTCTCCCTTAGTTAGGAAATTTGCCTCCCCAAACAGAACCGTGGTCCTGATAGTAAGAAAAGAAGGGAGAATAGACATCAAATAGGCAACCAGCAGTGTTTGACGTAGTCTGACATTAAGAATTATTTGCTGCCTGCCCTCTCCAAACGTCTACGGCCTTAGTAGTGAGAGGGAGGGAGGGAAGGGGAGAAGAAGGGAAAGAGAAGAGACATAGTGTTGTCTGGTTTAATAGAGGAGCTGGACTGTGCATGGCAAAGCCTGGTAACTTTTAAGAAGAAAACATGAAATGATAAGCAAGAATTTTTAGTTCCTCCTAAATGTTCTCCTGTCATAGAGGACCTCATGATGTATTGGTTAAGAATGTGGTTCAGAAATGAAGCAGTCGTGACTTGGAATTTTGGCCATGTCCCTAGTTCAGTGCTGGACAAGTTATTTAATCCTTCTATAAATAAACTCCTGTAAGGACAGTAGCTTTGTTGGTTTTGTCACTACTGTATCTCCATCCCCTAGGAAAGAGCTTTGCTATAAAAGGCTCTCAGATATTTGTTGGATGGATGGATGGATGGACTTCTTTGAACTCCTTGGCAATGAAAGGAATTAATAGAGACCATCTTCAGAGGCCATCATGAGGCTTAAATGAGAGCACGTGTTGTGGAGCTCTCAATTGACTGTATTGTTAGAGAAATAGATTTCACTTGGAGCTCCTCCAAGGCTCCCTGAACCTGGGAATCTCTGTGTGCTTGTTTGTTTTTTTTTTTTTTCCTCTGCCTATCAGCATGGGAGTTTTGATCTGCTCCATTTCTGACCAGGGCTGATCCAACCCTCCTTAGGCAACCTGGTAGTCCTCTGCTGCCAGGGGGTCACCGCGTTGATGCCAAACAGGGTGACAACCTACCCACAGAGCACCCTACGGCCCGTACCTCCTGGGCTTCACCTGTTCTCCTGACCCACCTCACTGTGGAGTAATAGGCGTTTGCAGGGCTGCGGGCTTTTCTTTCTAAGGCAGCTGTTGATTTCCAAGTCTGCTGGCTTCTTAGATGAGACACACTATTATGGTAACATTTAACTTTAGTACTATTGTGCTTAAAGCAAATATCCATGAAGTGTATTTCCAAAATGTATTGAATGGCGGGATGAAGGTATATGGGCATGCATCTGGGTACCAGTCTGTGTACATACTTGCATTTGTGACTTTATTTTAGAAAGTTTGCTGAGCTTTCAATATCAGCTCTTTCAAACCTGGCTTCTTGCTAATTCAGGGCTAGCATGCTAAATTAGCTGTAAATTAATACTCATTTTTGTGCTAGCACACTGGAGTGGCAGGGAAATTGCCTAAATTAGATTCAGGTAGATAACTCATCACGGCCAAGAAGAATGGAATCTAAAAGGACTTTTTTTCCTGTGAAACACTGAGAGTGAGGGATATCCATAACATCAAAAACTCCAGTATCCTTATTTAGTTACTCGCAGTAGATGAGTCCTTAAAAGTGGTGATTTAAAAGAAAATCCTCAGTAGCACATGCCAAGCCACACAACACTTAGCAGAGGCCAGCTTAGAAGGTTTGTGGGAAAATTCAGAATTAAGGCTCAGACTGGCCTCATGCTGACAAAGCGGAGGTCGCCAACTTGGGTTGCAGTGTAAGCAAATGCAACACCAGCAGTCTACCAAAAGCCAGATGATTCCTGAACATTCGTGAGCATTTCAGGATAGTTCACCGTCACCAGCTCCTCTCCATTACACAGCAGGAGTTCGGCACCAGTGCCGAAGCTGGGATACCATCTTTGGGGATAGCAGTCCTTGCTTATGCTTCCTAATTTGAATTATTCATTGCCTAGGCATAGTCGTGCTATCCATGGCCCTTTAAAATGTGTTCTCCTCTATCAGAGTAGACAGCATCACCAAATGCAAAAGTAACTACAACCAGCTTGATGCCATATTTCTTCTCAGAAGAATGACTCACTCCCCTATAGAAGTTTGCAATTTACAGAGGTTGTTCACGTGCATTGTGTCATCATGAAAAGACATGATTTCCCACCCCATGGAACACCAACCGTGGGAAAGCATCAACCCACGCCTGACCATGCCTCTGAGCTCTATGGTTCTTGGGGCCTGGCCTGGCCCCATGGGTTTGGGTCTGGTTTCTGTTTCCCCCAGCCATTCACCTTGCTCTGGCTCTTTCTGAGACTACTGACCAGGCACTGGCCAGGTCTGGGCAGGCCGACTTTGCAGTAATTATGAGTGAAAGATATCAGTGGCAAAGCGTCACATTCTGGATATTTCTACACATAGTCAGTATCTGCTTTTGTAAGCGTGACTGAGCTCCAAATGGCTTTGCAGTCATAAGGGAATGACCAATTGAATAGCTATTATTTCATCCAGTTGATGCTGTGCTTTTTGTGCAAAGTGAAACAGGAATGCAGAAGCACGCACATTTTACACCCGCCTGGTTCTTGCTTTCGATAGCTGCTGAAAAATACAAGCCATTCTCCCTAGGAAGCAAACTCCTGGGGAAAGGCTGTATGCAGCAAGTGGAAAACTTGTTAATTTTCAGCAAATGGTTATCCAAAAAAGATAGAAATTTCTACCAGAACTTAATCATTAGTGTACTTACTCCCAACAGGAATATGAGTGTTTATTTCATGGAATCTCCTGAATCCTCCTCCACCAGTAAAATAAAGCTGAGGAAATACTCCAAATTAAAACACAATAACTTACCGGTCTTGTTCAAAGTCCGTGAGTCCAGGCAAGGACAAAAATAAAGCTTTCCATCTGACGAAAGGCTGTTGGATACTCTGAGATCAGTCCATGTTCATAGAGAAGAGAACGTTCTCTCTCTCTTTCTCTTTTTTTCCTTGTAATTGTGAAGTACAGTTGATCTATAGTGTTGTATTAATTTCTGGTGGACAGCAAAGTGATTCAGTTATACACACACACACGTGTTCTTTTTCACATTCTTTTCCATGAAGTTTATCACATACTTTTGAATCCAATTCATTGTCTTGCACAGTAGGACCTTGTTGATCTGTTGTATACAGAACAATTTGTCTTTGCTAATCCCAAACTCCTTATTTATCCCTCCCCTACCGGCTTTCTTCTTTGGTAACTGTAAGTTTGTTTTCAATGTCTGTGAGTCTGTTTCTATTTCATAAATAGTTTCAGCTGTCACATTTTAGATTTTACTTATAAGTGATAGTATATAGTATTTGTCTTTCTCTTTCTGGCTTACTTCACTTACCATGATCGTCTCTAATTTGAAACGATACATGCACCCCAGTGTTTATAGCGGCAATATGGAGAAGGAAATGGCAACCCACTCCAGTACTCTTGCCTGGAAAATCCCACGGATGGAGGAGCCTGGTAGGCTACAGTCCATGGGGTCGCAAAGAGTCAGACATGACTGAGCGACTTCACTTTCACTTGTTTACAATAGCCAAGATGTGGAGGCAACCTAAATGTTCACCTATAATTGAATGGATGGAGATGTTTTACGTGTGTATGATAGAATATTACTCAGCCAGTAAAAACTAATGAAATGATGCCAAGATGGACCTAGAAATCTCTCTTTTTTTTTTTTTTACATTCTAGATGCCATTGTATGCCAGTGCCTCTTTACATTTTTTTTTACTGTGGACCATTGTTTAATGTATTTTTATTGAATTTGTTACAATATTGCTTCTGCTTTGTGCTGGGTTTTTGTTTCTTTGTTTGCTTTTGGCTGTGAAGCGCGTTGGCTCCTAGCTGCCTGGCCAGGGATTGGACCTGCACACCGTGCATTGGGAGGCAAAGTCGCACCCACTGGACTGCCAGACAAGTCTCCCCTTTACATTTTTAGGATTACTATCCCAGTATCTAGAGATTGTTTTCATTTGCTCTCAATTATCTTGGTAATGAAGGCCTAATTATTTTAGCAAATAGTGAGAGCAGTTAGTTGGCACCTTTCAAAGCCACATTTCCCAACTACAGAAATGTCTAGAAAATGAGAGATGGAGGGAGTACATTTGGAGGTGGTTATAGTTGTCACAAGAACACACAGCTGTTAAGTGGCAAAACCAAGAACTAACTCTAAAGTGGACACTTCTGATGACTGTGTTCCATAGTCCCTCCACTATAGGCTTCTTGTGGCAATAAGATGAGTTAACAGTAGAGGCCATATAAAAATAATAACAATAGTAGCAACAGTAGCATCAGTCATTGTTGGCTGCTCTCGGTTCTTTGACACGTGGCTCTCTCCATAAGACAGCTTATTTCATCAGGGCGAGCAAGGAGAGGCTACCGACAGTACGGGGCTGACAATTTTCAGTGATGTAATCCTAGAAGTGACATCACGTCACCTTTGCTGTAGTCTATTGATTAGTTGTCAGTCCTGCTCAGGACTCAACCAGAGGGGCTTACAAAAGTGCATGATGATTCTGCAGTCTTGCATCAGCGTTCAGGAGTGCAACATGACATGACGCCTTCCACCAGAGGGAAGTCTTGGGGCTGACTTTGTGAGTTAGCCACTGTTGAAAGTTCTCCTATGTTTGGGCCATAAACAAAGGCTCAGAGAATCCAGTGCAATGCTATTTCTTTAATTAAACAGATGAACAAGAATTGCGTTCTGCAGAGTGGGCTTTAAGTAATAAGGCTAACTTAGGATAGTTTTGTCTATAAAAGGAAATGGCAACCCACTCCAGTATTCTTGCTTGGGAGATGCCGTGGACAGAGGTGGGCTACAGTCCATGGGGTCACAAAGAGTTGGACCCAACTAAGCAACTAAACAACAAGCATAGTTCTTAGGGGACTTTGCAGTCTGTTCTTGATTTCTGCCACACTCATTGCCTTTCTGTTCAGTGCCTCCTTGAATTTTTCATCTCACATTTTTCTGCATCAGGATGATGGTGTGTGTGTGTGTGTGTGTGTGTGTGTGTGTGTGTGTGTGTGTGTGTGTGAAATATTCATTTTTAATTACACAGGCTTGGTAATAAGTGTGTAGTCATGTTGGATCAGCCTCAGATGCAAAACTCCTTATTTTCAGCTGATTATATCTTGAAAGGATTTGTAACCTCGGGCATCTGGAAATTGGAATGCATCATTGTTTACTAGTTGAACATCAAGGGACAGAAATTAAAGGAAAAGGGAGGACAGTGGCAGCTGTGGCCCTTAAATCCGCTGAGATGAAGGTGGATTGAATGACATTTGATAACTTGGGGCGGGGGGTGGGTCCAAATGTCCACCCTGCTGCCTCTTCGGGATGGCATGCAGTGGCAAGCCACAGCCAAAGGTGCCACAGGCCCTTCCCACAGGGAAGGGTTAAGCAGCAGGTCAAGCACGATGGGGCAGAGTCTAGTGTGATGCGGCAGGCAGGACCAGCTGCGGAGGGCAGTGGTGGGTGAAGTGAGGAATACCCATCTCACCAGTCACAGAGGCCCGAGGCCCCCTCGCCCCACCTGCACAGCTCGACTCCTGCGGTGTGACCATGTGGTAGCAAGAGAGAGCCTTGTCTCTGAAGCCATAAAAATAAAGACCTGGAAATAGGATGCTCAGACCAGTGGGTAGAGAAGTGGTCAGAGTCATTGGTTCCTAGACCCAGAAGGAACTTCTAATGCCTCTCTATCTAATGCGTTCATTTGGCAGACAGGGAAACTCAGTCCAGAGGAACTTGCATGAGATCCCACAGATGGAGCCCCGTGAAGGCACACAGGTCCTTTACACCGTTTGCCCCTTTTAAGTGAGCGTCCCCGAATGCTGGCGCCTCTATGAGCTTCACTGGCATGGAGTGGGAAAAGCTAGGCTTTTGTTTTGTTTCTTCAATCAGTGTTGTGGCTGGGTTTCTGGCCACTTCTCCTGGCAATTGTGGACTGTGTAACCATCTCACCGTGTCTTCCAGTGGCCTTCCCAGTGAATGGTGTATCTCTGTCCCCATTTAACTCCAGTAATCCACGTGACTTGTCTTGGCCAATGCAATGTGAGTAAAAGGACAATGTTTCTCTTAAGAGGCTACTCAAGGTTCTTTCTGTCTTTTCCTTTGCCTTGAGATGGGCAGTGTTCCAGACGAGGCTGACCCGTCAGCTTGGATCCCAGAGGGAACATGAAGCTGGGCAGGGACGTGGCCAGCTGGTGATGGATCGGCAGTGCGAGCCGCCTTCGTTACGGAGATTAATTCAGGCTACCACCACGGCAGGAACGGGCCCATCCTGTCTGACGCGGCGTGATGGGTGGACTGCATACACTCATACATACGTGTAGACTCACTCTTCCCAGGTATACAGCCTTTCTCGGGTGTACCTGGGGTCATCACTGCTTCCTCTCCCTCCTCCGCCCTCCAGCAAGCCACCAGGTGCTGCATTTCCACTTTCTAAGTCTCATCTCTCTCCATCCCCACTGCCTCCGCCCTCCTGCAGGCCCCTCTTTGCTGCCGAAGCTCACCCTGCCCGCTCAAGCCATTCTGTCAGTCAGCAGCCAGAGGGAGCGGAGGGTTGCTGCAAGATCAGATTTAATGTGGCCGACACAGTCCTTCCAGCAGCGGCCTGCTCCTCCCTGTGTTCTTACTAGGACCCTTCTCTTCACTCTTGTACAAATCCTCTATTTTATTTTATTTGTTTGTTTGTTGGCTGTTTGACTTTACCTCCCACGTGCACCGCTTCGCCCCCAGATGTCCTCGTGCTACCCCCCACCGCTGTTTTCTTGGTACCTCTTACTTACTCTTTGCACCTCACTCTTCAAGCCTCAGTGTGGAACCACCTCCTCTGGGCAGCCGTTCCTGGTCACCAGAGTGTGATGCAGGCGTGAGTCCCCCGGTTCACAGCACCCAGCGCTTCCCTCATCACCGCCCTGCGTGACACTGTCCTGGGATTGACGAGTGGCTGTTCCCTGGCTAGACTGAACCCACTGCGGGGTCCTCAAAACTTTGCAGAGCAGTACCTGGCACCTAGTCATTGCTCCTTCATGCATTTTTTTTTTTTAACTGAATGTTGTTTTTTATCCTAAAACAAAAGAAAATCATGCCCAGATACTGGAATAAAGACTTTCTCTTGAAAATATGTATTTTTTTATACCAAGTGTTTATGTTTCACATGGAGGAAAGATAAAGTTGTTGGAAGGAACTAGAATTTCCAAAAATACATCAATGAGCTACTTATATTGTGAAATATGGGTCATAGTTCTGTCTGTTTAGAGGGTATAAAAATCACATTTTAAAAAATCAAGATAAATATTTAAAACCAAATGTTAAAAAAAGCAACCATAGGTGCTTGGGGAGTTTGGCTAGGAGTGTGAAGTGAGGGAGCAGCAGAGAGTGCGTAAGAACTTGTTTGGTTCTGTGGGTCCTGGTGGATTCAGTGAGGGGTTTGTGTGCATGAGAACAGTGTTTTATTTTTTTTAAAAAATACTTCCTTCAGAGACTGTTCACCAGGGAGTCCAACCTTTCCTTTCCTGTTCTACAAACTCAACCTGGTTCAGGAAACAGAGTTGGAAGAGATGTTAAATAAGAATCAACGGAGTCAGTGAGGAGGGAGGTGGAGACCCAGCGTGAGGCAGACCTAGGGGTCCATGAGTGCATCCTGGTAGCTGTGGCCTGTGTGCTGGGCAAAGAAACTCGCCTGGGTAGTGGTCTTCATCTCAGTGCCTCAGGGGGTTGTTCCCAGCACATGTTGATTCACATAAGAATTAGGGGTTCATTTTTATGTCTAGAGTGTCCCCACTTCAGGTCAGTCCAGAATGTAAGGCACCATGGCAGCACCAAGTTTTTCAGATAGGAGAAATGTGAGCTGTGGGTTGACATAGTGTGGCTCTGAGTGGCCACAGGGCCTCACATGTATTCATCATAAGAATCCACTTGGGCACAGCTACTAGATATAATGACTTTGTCAGTAGGTAGGTAAGTAGGTAGATATGTACACAGACAGGCTGATGGATGGATGGACTGACGGATGTAACTATGCAGGGGTATATATGAGTAGATAAATGAAGACTTTATAAGGAGCACAATCATGGAAATAGAATCCTCCATGACACACATCTGTGATTTATTAAAAGTCAATACAGAAAGTCTAAATAAATATGAAGTCCCACCAGAGGCTTAATTGAATTAATCCAACCTTTAAAACATCTATAATTGATTTGTATATGCAAAGCCTGATTAATATATCATTTAGAATGAGGTATCACCCAGGACACGTTGATAAATGTAAAAACCCTTTCGTCCAGGCATGAGAGAATTTCTCAAGTAACAAGAGAGCTCATTTCTTCCCGTGATAACACAATTGGTCTCCACTCATAAAAAGATGTAAGCAGCATAATGAACAGATTAGGTGCAGAATCATCAACAAGGTAACAGACCTGCTAAAGCAACTAGCCCTTTGTGTTGACCCCCTGTGAGAAGTGGACCCAGGTTACGTACAAAATGCGAGGGCTGCACGTGAGCTAAGCATGATGCTTTGTCCACAACCAGCTGCAGCGTGGCTGACCTCAAAGAGCATGTAGGAGGAGGCAGATTCGACACGGCTCTTGCCCCAGAACCAGCCGTCCTTTCTTTCCCCCTGAGTGGCTCTGCAGGCTGTGTCAGCCCCCCACCTTGCCCTTCAGAACACAGACCCCTTTCTCTTTAGGTGAAAGGTAAAAGGGTTAGCAACTCAGTTGCATCCTACTCTTTATGAGCCGTGGACTGTAGCCCACCAGACTCCTCTGTCCATGGGATTTCCCAGGCAAGAATACTGGAGTGGGTTGCCATTCCCTTCTTCAGGAGATCTTCCCACCCCAGGGATCGAATCCTGGCATCCTGCATTGCAGGCAGATTCTTCATCATTTGAGCCACCAGGGAAGCTCTTGCAATCACTAGAACCAACTCTGAGGTTCTAATCCTGGCTGCTAACCCCATGACCCAGACTCAGAAGTAGACACACAATGAATCCAGGTGAACGAGTCCCAGAAACCCAGGCCATGAGTCAAGCCAATCAGAATTCTTCATGGGGTGTTTCTTTCTAAGGGCATGAAGACCTTTCTTCTCTAGTTGTAAAGCCATGAGGATTGGCCATTAGGGAAATGAAGCCAAAGTGCAGAAAAGAAAATGAGGAACAGCCAGGAAAAGGAGAGCATCAGCTTCCAGATGACATTGGAGTCCCTGAAATCCCTCCATTGGCCCCAATCTCGCCCTCCTGAGACCTTGCTGTTGGGCATGTGCAGAGCTGTGAGCTTCTCCCAGTGCCCTTTCAGTAAATACAAATTGTCTTAATTTGATCTACATTTGTGTCATTTGCAATGAGTCCCATATAGCTTCCTTCCTATCACACCTGTTGCTGAATGCCTACATTATGGATAAAGAATCCCCCAAATTTACCCTGAAGAGCGTCATGCTTCATGAAGGGCAGAGAAAGAGACATTGATGACGTCTTGTTTAGGACAGCGATTGGTGTTTCCTGAAATGTTAAAACTTCTGTCCACATATAAAAATCCAGTTCAGGTTGTAATATGGTGAAGTTTTCCTAAAATGACTCTGAAGGTAAATACTTCTCTTGTGTCTCACAGTGTAAGTTGGTGTTTTAATTAAAACATTTGAAAACAAAAGTTTTCTGAGTGAAAGAAGTATGGAAAATACTAAGTTATACAAAAGTATGCTACAGGAACTTTCCGAGCCTCTAAAGCTAGTGCATTTTGGAGTATTGAAGAGAGGACCTGAGTGTGCAGAAAAGGAGCACGGATTTCCAGCACACTCCTGGAAAGGCTGAGATTAAACTTCAGTGACAGGCAGCAGAGCTTCCTGTTGGCTCCAAAGTTTACCCCTGCTGGCTCCAGGGGCCCAGAGGAACTGAACTTTGGGGAATGGAGACATTTCTCTGACACTCACCGCAGTACCTTGGGGCAGGATATCAGAATGCCGTCTCTACTTTTAACGATGCAGGAGCTCACATTTTCCATTTATATTCTAGCTTATTGTCTCAGTTTCGTGTACCTTTATGCTTTTGCTATTTATTGATTTGACCAACGTGATTCCACCATTGAGCAAACAGGGCCGCGTTAATGCGTTAAAAGCTCATTATGAGGATAATGGACACGAAGTAAAAAGGAATCAAATGATGCCAGTGTAAAAGGTTTTTCCCTAGACAGCTGAAAATAAATTGAAAACAAATTCAATTAAAATAACAGTCAACCTCTTTATTCCCTCCTTGGTGTGATTCCTCTAAGGGAGGGGCCCAAAGTCAGCACATTGGTTTGAAAGGCCACCGCTCCTGACCTGGGCAGACCCAGGCAGACTAGAGGGGTCGTGTGCTGACCAGGGGGCTGGTCTGGGGCACTGTGCTCGAAAGCCATGTGTTCCTGCCTCTCCCACATGTCTCTGCCTCTGTTTTCACAACCCTTTCTACTCTCTTTCGGTGAGAACTTTTGCAGATTTCTGGGGGTGAGGTAGATTTCCTATCATCTCATACTCTTCCTTCATCTCAACCTTAGGGCCCAACTGGAAGCCTTGCCTGTCCCAGCCTGTGACACCCCCTCTACCCCCACCTCCCACCTCCACGCACGCGCCCTGTTGCTGCTTCAGTTTCCCTCAAGCCTGATCGCAAACACCAACAGGATTTTCAAGCCAGACCTGGGAGTTTTCCACTTCTTTCCTTCGCTTGTTTACTTTTCCATTCTTTTTTTTTTTTTATCATAAGAGCAATGCTTCCTCTATTAGCAAGACAAATGGTGCAGTGGTGTATTTTAAAAGAAAATCTTCATCTCCCCTTCATTCCCTCTAACCAGAGTGCTTCTGCCCTGGCCTGCCAAACATCAGCGACGTTACTGCCTTGGTGTCAGCCACGTCGACGTCTCGCCCTCCCCTCGCTTTCCTGTATCCAGCCAGCCCGTCACAAAGTTCTTTTGGTTGTACCTTCAAAACTGTTTCACATCAGTGCATCTTTTCCCTGCTCAGTTATGTATCGTCCTCACCTCTGTCACCCTTACAAGATGTGTTAGGTGCCTAAGGCTGCCATAACGACGGCCCAGAAACTGGGCAGCTGAGCCAACAAAAGAGTATCATCTCGCAGGTCTAGGAGCTCAAAGTCTATAAATCAGAGTTGACAGGGCCATGCTCCGTCTGGGACCTGCAGGGAAATCCTTCCTGGCCTCTTGCTGGTCTTCAAGCTTTGCCGGCCGTCCTTGGCATTGCCTGGCTTGCGGCTGCATGAATCAGTCTGGACCCCGGTGGTCAGGTGGCATTCGCCCTGTGTTTCTGTCTTCACGTGGCCTTTTCTTCACAAGGACACTCATGGTGTCGGATGTGACCCCCATCAAAACTAATTACATCTGTAGTGACTCCACTCACAAACAAAGTCATGTTCTGTGGGGCTGGGGGTGAGAACTTCAACATACCTGGAGAGGAAGGGGAGACACATTTCAACCCATAACATGAGGCTACAGGTGACTGCCCTCCCACCCGCCACTTTGTACCTTTTACTTTACCAAAGCAGAGCATGCGCAGCAGTTAGAGGATTCTTTTAGATTTGCATCATATCCTGGCACTCCTCTGCTCACAGCTGGGGAAAGGGTTTCACTGGAACCAAGATACAATCCAGGCTCCCTGGTGTGGCCCAGGCCCTGTGTGCGCTCGGGATGCCTCCCAGCTCTGCTGCCGTTGTCCTAAAGCCCCTTCCTGTTCCACCCCACTCCACACTCCCTCATTCTGCCTGTTTTTTTTTTTTTACCCTGTATTCATCAAAACTTCCACCATCAAATTACACTGTAGATTTTCTTTTCCTTAGAGGCTTCCTCAAACCCCTCCAAAGTCATCCCCCCAAATAGATTGTTCTTCTCCCTTCCTCCACTGTAGGCTTATAACATCTGTGAAAGCGATAGTCCTTCAGTCATGTCCGGCTCCTTGTGATCCCTTGGATAATGGGATAAATTTGACCCATGGCCTATTTTGAAAGTTCCTTGAGATAAGAATGATTTGTACAGTTTTAAAGACCGGAAAAAAATTAGGCAAAGGGAAATATGTTATTGAGTCTTCACGTGGCCTGTACAACCTCAGATATTTACTCTCCGGCTCTCTATAGAAGCTTTGTTGGTCCTTGGCCTTACCCACTGTTGGTGCCCTGCGACTCAGGATCTTGTGTCATTTGCTGATGTCCCTGGAAAACTTTATAAGGTGCCAGACACCTAGGAGGTCCCAGTAGATAGATGATGGTGAAATAAATAAGTTGTTCAATGAATGGTTGATTCCCCGTGACTGTTGGTTAACAGGAAAAAAAACAAATATCTTCTAATAACCATCAAAGGGAATTCTGTGGTAGTAGGTACAGATTTTGAAAATCTGGTAATGCAGTCATTGAATATTTAGTGAGGACAGGTACTGTTTCAGACAATGATTTAGACTCCTGGGAAAGAGTGTTAAAGCATTTCTCTTGGGAACTCAGCTGCTGCTGCTAAGTTACTTCAGTTGCGTCTGAGTCTGTGCGACTCCATAGACAGCAGCCCACCAGGCTCCCCCATCCCTGGGATTCTCCAGGCAAGAACACTGCTAGAGGGGAAGAAATAGAGTGTAGGGAAGGTTTTATGCAGGGAAGCACGTGATAGAACGGGTAAGAAATTGTCACAGTGGATTGTTGAAAGGTCAGCTCCGCCTCTGTGGTGGGAAACCGGAAGTAGGTAAAGAAAGGGAAAACCTAATTTATCTTCTCAACACACAGATGTCCTCTCCCAGCGACAGCCAAGTCCTGCCCAAATGCCCACATTGCCGCTTTGCCTCTGGCCCCAGACAGGACCACGTCTGCTGAGTCAGCCCCCTGGTTGGTTCCTTGTCCTCCAGGTGCCGCTGTAGTGGACAAAACAAATGCTTAGCAGCTCTCAACCCCTCAGAGGAAGAGAGAGGCTTGTTGTCTTGTGCCTTCCATGGAAACTCTGGAGGAAACAGCCAGAGGCTGCAGCCACCAGACACCGTCTCTCCCCACAGGGCTGGTCATGGAGGCTGTCATGAGAAATTCTGCCTCCGCCTGTATTTTTCTTTTTGGATTGCTGCAGTTCTAATCCCTATTTTCAGAAGCAGGATGAATCTGAGAAGCACAATTTGCTGGGTGACCTAGCTTCTTATAATTCATCAATTCATTTCAAATTTGTTCTCTTAAGCCTCAAGGAATCAAGCTGAAGGGTAGCACTAAGCTGTGGGGGAGGTCATTGTTTTCCCCACTTTTGGCGAAACTGGAATCAGTTTGTCTTGGACTTAATTCAGAGCTTTACTACAGAATTTACCAGGGTCTTTTATTTCCTGCCTGTATTCGAATGTTCTTTTTAATGTAAGTCCTGAAGAGGCGCCTTTGTCGTGCAAATGTGCAGGAGAGTTAGCACACAGCTGGCAATTCCTCCCTCTGCCTCACCTGGCCCTTACCTTCTCTTCCTGCAGGTCTCCCTTGAAGCTACACCTTCATCCCAAGGGTCTTAGTTCAACAAGAGATGCTGAACATGCCTGTTTTTTTTTCTTCCTTTTTTTGAGGCTCTCGGCCAAAGCGTATTAGCTGCTCAGTCGAGTCCTACTCTTTGCAACCCCCTGGACTGTAGCCCGCCAGGCTTCTCTATCCGTGGGATTTTTGAGGCAAGAACACTTTCATCTCTATTCATCAGTGCACAGATTTCAGAATATTTAAAATATTTGAAATTAAAGTGTTAGTCACTCGGTTGTATCCGACTCTTTGCGACTCCATGGACTGTAGCCTGCCAGACTCCTCTATCCATGGGATTTTCCAGGCAAGAATACTGGAGTGGGTTGCCATTTTCTCCTTCAGGGGATCTTCCTGACTCAGGGATCGAACCCACATCTCCTATGTCTCCTGCATTGGCAGATGGATTCTTTACCATCTAAGCCACCTGAATTATATTGTTTATGTATAGCGATAAAAGATACAATAAAGCTCACACTCATTTATTCACAAGATGATGGAGAATTCCTTTGGTAGAAAGACCATGTTGCATAGTAAGTCCTGTGCTTTGATGGTGAGGTCCTCCGTTAGAGTTGCTTGGGGCCATCGCCAGCCATTTGGGTCCGTTTCCTCCTGTGCCTCTGTAGGGATCCTCACCCAAGGTGCCATCAGCACTGGCCGTCCAAGGCCCCTGGAAATGAGGGCCCTGGATATACCGCACTGCTCATCTTCTCTGTGGCAAAAGGCGTCTAACTTTCCTATTACTCTCCAGCACAGTGTCCTGTTTGTTTGCCTTAGAGCATGTTTTCTGATGTATGGCTATCTTATCTAATTTACTTGCTTGCATTCTGTCTACCCTTCCACTAGAATGTAAGCTTGTGAGAGTGGGGTTCATAGGGTGCCAGTCACCCCAGTATCCTCAGTGCCCACCATCCAGTAGTGGGGAGGGCTGTCTGTGAGCCATCTGCAATGCACAAGGTGTGGAGATGGTGCCCCAGCTGCTGTGGGACTGTGGTTCAAACCACAGCCAAGCACCTGGTCTGGCAATTAAACCTCCACTGGTTTCCTTAGCAGCATTGTCTCGCTACTTGGGTGCATGGCTGAGATAAACTTGTTCAGTTTTTAGATTTTAAATGTGAAGCATTATGTGAGTCTCTCGGCCTTGCTCTTTTCTTCCTGTCCTCTTGCTTTCTTACTCTGAAATTTACTGCAGTGGCTCATCTCGGGCTCTCCCTGGTTTCTCCTATCATCCTGTTTCCCGAATCCCTCTTCCTTTACTCCATCCATCACCATCTCGAGTGATCCTTTCTCTGTCAAGTTGGGTCCTTGTTATCAGGACAGGGGGCTGGTTACCCGGGTCTCCTCTGCCAGTGACTTGGGACTCCTTCATCCCATGACCTCTCTATCTGATGGCAGTATTCGGCCTTCAGTGTTGACTAAGTATCTAGATCAAATGTAGAGAATAGAAGTGTGACTTCTGGAGGCAGGCAGACTTGCATCGCAGCTCATCCTTAACCCGCGGTGCATCCTTGCACAAACTGCTTAGCCTTTGTGTGTTTCAGTCTCCTTACCTTTAACATAAGCACAGTGATGGTATCTTCCTCATAGAGTCGCTGTAAGGATGAAATACGTTCCAACGTGAAGCACGTAAAACCACATCTGAGTGGCCAGTATGGGTCCGCTTCTTTGGCATTCACACGTCGGCACATTCGGCTTGGGAACAGTCTCCTAAGGAGCCCTTTTGTGGGGCGCTGGGAGCCTGACATGCTGTGGGAGGATGTCTGTGCGCCCCTGCAGTCATTGGTTTAAATGGGGGCTTGGCCTGCACTCCTGCCTGGGGAGGAGAGCTGGGGACCTTGGCAGCGACCCCCGGGACGTCAACATCTCTCTCCACCCCCCTCACTGGGGCGGGGCAGTGGCCACAGCTCCGGGTACCTCTCTTCTTGATGCGCCACGCGGCCTGACATACAGCTGAGGCCCGAGGGAGACGAAAGGAGAAAGCCGAGGAGACCTGGAAGCCGTGGTGGCCTGAGCCCAAGCCAGGGCCGGGAAGCAACAGGCTGTGATGAATTGCTAGGCCGGGAGTGGGACACAGCGCCAAGGAGCAGCATGAGGAGCACCTCGGGGCTGCTCCCTGCTGAATCGTCATCTGCTTCGCAAGTAGCGAAGGCAGGTGCTGTCCTGAGAGACGAGGGGCTGGTGCCAAATGCCACAGACCCAGGGGCACAGCACTGACTCAAGCTGTGAGCAGCCAGAGACCATCAGCGACAACTGAGCCCTGCACACCGCTGGAGCCCAAAACACTGGACAGAGGCCTTTCAGCCCCATTGCAGCTTCACCACTCCCAGCGTTTACACGGCTCTCGGCAGCTTCCCCCAAGCAGTTCTCAGGAGCAGCCAGCAGATGGCGCGGTTTCTCCTGTGTTCCAGCCAAAAGTTCTCAACCAGCTAAGAGTTTTCGCGGCTGAGGACCAGGGATAATAAATACTCGTAATATTTGGAATATAAAATGTAACAAGCAAAATACATTGGAGGCCACACATTGGGTTGGCTTTTAATTTTTTTTTTAATTTTGTAGACACAAGATGGAATATTCATTAGAATGTACAAAACATTTTCATGTTCATTATCTTGCACGAAAGAGATCAAAATAGATTTTTAACTCCCCTTTTGAAAAATAGGTACGCTCCATCTGAGTCCCCCATCTGCATTTAATTGGGAGATTTTAAATTGGATCAACCCAAGATTGTGTGGCAATATTATCATTGCTGTAATAATATTGATAATGATAATTACAGAAATGATAGCTATTATTTATTAAATGCTACTGCAGACTAAACATTTTACATGAATTATCTTGTTTAATTCACAGGACAAGAGCACAAGACGTGGATCACATAGTGATTTTTCTGACAAATCTTGAGAATATGTCCGTATTTATGCTCACTGTCTCAGAAATAAACAGGAACGTCTTTAAAACATCACACTGTTACAGGGTGTGTGCCTGTGTGCTATGTGGCTTCAGCTGTGTCTGACTCTTTGCAGCTCTATAGACTGTAGCCTGCCAGGCTCCTCTGTCCATGGTGTTCTCCAGGCAAGAATACTGAACTGGGTTGTTATTTCCTCCTCCAAGGGATCTTCCCGATGGAGTGATCAAACCCTCACCCCTTCCATCTCCTGCATTGGCAGGTGGGTTCTTTACCACTAACGTCACCTGGGAAGCCCAGAATGACTGGGTAGGAACTCTTTAATCATCAAATCGCTGAGAAGGGGGATACGGCCCAGAGAGGTTTAGTAATACTTCTAAAGTCACACAGCTAGCAAGCAACAATTAACTCCAGAGTGTGCACTCCATCAGCTGCTAAGTTAATGGCCCTCAGATCTGAGTTGCCTGAGTGAATCTGCCTCTGTTTAATTCTTAGTTTCACAGCAGTTTCTTCATTAGTCCGAGGTTTTACTTATAAGAGCATTTTCTCAGCGTTCTGTCCTCTGTCTCTGTGGGTTTGTTGGATTGGGGTTTGTCTCTGAGCTTCCATCCGCATGGCTACTGAACCGAACATCCAGCCCCAGTTGGCTAGTCCAGACTGGTGTTTGGAGCACACACTCAATAGTCCAGAAAAATCCCTTTTTCCTGAGTTATTAGAGGGATTTGACGGCTTGGCAGAGCACATGGGTGTGTGAAGTGTTCGCCTGGGCAGCCACTCCATGTCCCTTGTGAGTGTCTCTCCTCCGTCTTGGGTGCAGGGGACCCTGCTGTGTGCCTCCCCCGTTGTTTGAGAATCCGCATGGGGCTGAGCAGATGGTTCCTGCCTTCTTAACTCGGGACCACCCTTCGTTCAGTCTCCCTTCTCTCCTTTCTCTTCTCTGTCTCTTCCCCCGCACTTTCCTTCACTGCGTGTGCACTTCACTTCCAGACACACATTTGTGCACCCATTTGGATGAGAAGGGACTGGTTAGATGTGTGCTTTTCAGCTTCCCAGGCGAGCTTTCTCTTATTCGCACTTGTGTTTTGAAAGGGCCTCACTAGCATACAGGATGGAATTTTTGTCAGGGGGCTTATTTGGAGGACTACTGAGAATTTCTGGAGAAGACAGCTGTCTCTTACTAACACAATGAATCATCCCCAGTGCCAAGTTAGGAATCCTGTTGCCTCTGCAAATGGGGCTGTGGCTGGTATCCCAATGACCACCTCTCCCTCAACCTTCATCAGTGGCTCCGTCCTGGTTTCTTCAAGTCTCAGCTGCTAAGGCTCAGATGGACCACTCCCTTCCTCTCTTCTGCTGGAGTGAGAATGTCCTGTGCCCAGGAAGATGTCCTGGTTCAGAGGTCGCCCTTCAAGTGGGGAGCCACCGGGCATGTCCTGGAGCTGAGGGAGCCTTGAGGAAGCAGGAAAGGCAGGTGGCGTGCTTCCAATTCATCTGTGTGGCCAGAGAAACGCTCCCTAGTGCTCTGTGGAATGCTATTGGGTGTCCCTTGTACACGCATGCGCGCGCACACACACACACACAGAAGCAAATGGTTTTCTGGTCCAACCCCCCTTGGGACCACTGGGTCACAATGCTTTCTCTCAGAACCCTTAGTTCTAAAAAGGGGCCATAGCTTGGAGTAGTGTCTGCATTTTGTAGGCCAAGGAACCTCTTCTGGAAGATTATTTCATGGGGCTAATAGTCTACTGAACGCATGCTTAGGTATTAAGAGGTTAAAGGGCATGAAGTAGACAGTGTACTCTCAACTGACTCATAAAAGGGTGAACCTGGGTACAGATTATCTAGGAGTCCTCCATATTTTGTTATTTTTTTCAGTAACTTTGGAATTATTTCAAAATATTCTCCAAGAAGGTGGTTGTTTAGAAATAAGTTTCATCTCCGTGATATAAAATGAGAAAACACACACCGCCAACCCTGAGAAGCTGTGGATATAGGGTTACATATTGGCCCCCAGTCCCCTCGATGGGGAGCCCAGTGCTCCACGTGGCCTCTTTCAGGTGCTGGGCAGAAAGCTCAACGCTTTCGGTCTAGGCTCATGGTGGGAGGTCTGAGCTTGCTCTCTTCCCAGAGGACATTAAAGAGGGCCGCTTCTGCTCCTGATGGTTGGGATTGGGACTGAAAGTGGCAGCGAAAGAGAATAAAGACATCACATGGCAACAGCTACTTCGGTGGGGTTTGGGAGATCCTTTCCCTCACCTAGAGAGTTCTGCAGGTTTGGATGAATGCTAATCTCATTACAAAGTTTATGGATTCCACACCAGCATTTTCAGTCCTCTGAGTCTATGATGATGATGTCAGAGCATTTGTTGTTGGTCACTCACTCAGCCATGGCCGATTTCTGGCGACCCCATAGACTGCAGCACGCCAGGCTTCCCTGTTCCTCACCATCTCCCAGAGTTTGCTTAAACTCATGTCCATTGAGTCAGTGATGCCATCCAACCATCTCATCCTCTGATGATCGCTTCTCCTCCTGCCCTCAGTCCTTCCCAGCATCTGGGTCTTTTCCAACAACTCACCTCTTTGCATCAGGTAGCCAAAGTATTGGAACTTCAGTCCTTCCAATGAATACTCAGTGTTGATTTCCTTTTGGATGGACTGGTTTGATCTCCTTGCAGTCCAAGGGACTCTCAGGAGTCTTCAGCACCACAATTTGAAAGCATCAGTTCTTAAGATGTAAGCGCATAAATGATCAAACTCCATGGCCGTTTACGATCCCATAATTAGAAGTTGGCCACCCAGACACTTCCCCACATGGCACCTCACATTTGCTCCTGGATGGATCTGCGAGCTACTGTCTGTCTTGTGTCTGTCTCCCCTATCTTGGACCTGCCGCCCCAGGTCCAGCTCTCCACATCATTTAGTTCCAGACTGCTGGGCAGAAACTTCCAGGCATCAGGGTTGACCTTGAGAGCTCCAACAGGGCTGACTTCCTGTGCTCCCGGAGCTCTCAGTCCTGGGTACCAGGATGTGGCTGGCGCCAGGCAGTGGCAAAAAAGAAACTCTCCTCCCAAATCCTCTCATACTTTGTCCCTTGGACCTCAAGGGCACCCTAATCACGCCCAGAGTTTCCCCACTTTTCTCAGGAACCATGATTCTGCTCTGAGCTAGAAGCTTGCTAAGACTCATACGTGAAACACCAAGTACACAAACATAGGACAAAAGACAAAAGGACTTTGTCCCTCCTCTGACCGAACAGTCTCAGACTCTGCCCATTATCCCAGCTGCGGGCACACCCCACCCTGGGTACTTCCTCCCCACTTAATGTTTCCCACCATAGACTCCTCTCTATTCCCGGACACGACACCTGCTCTCTGTGTCTAAAGAGCCCTTGGGAGACGGTGAGAGAGTGGACCTAGCCCGAGGAACCGTCGGCGCCCCTCCCAGTCCCTTTCTGGGTGTCTAGCTCAGTGATGATTGCTTTCCTGTGGCTTATCTTATTCAGCCCTTCCTGTCGCCAAGTTCCAGTGGTTTTCCCATGTTTCAGATGACAAAAGTGAGAGGGTAGATAACTTGCTCAGGATCTCACAGCTAGCCAGCACAGGGACCTGAACAAGTATCCAGAGCTGGTGGACCCCAGAGTCTGTGTCCTCAGTCCACTTGGTGATTTTGTGCCCCCCCCACCCCCATCCCAAACCACAGAACTGATGGGGGTACTGTCTTCCAGAGTCTGGGCTCTGGGGAAACCTGTCCCAAATGACCTGTCCCCATCACTCCCATCAGGAGCGTTGTAGGGCCTTTCTTAGTCATTCTTACCCTCATTAATACCTGTGTGACAGATCTTCATGATGGAGTTGTTAAAACTAGTCAGCTCTTAATAATCTAATGGAAACCAGTGAAACTCCTAATATATCCACCTTTTATATTTGACTTTGGGTTACATTAAGGTTTTGGGGAACAGCAGACTCTCTTCCTTTATCTCCTTGGCTCTGGCTGATATTAAACTGAGTTTGTCTTCCCAGGGTGCCAGTGAATCCAAAGAAACATGAATAGCTCAAAAGTACATTGAGACCCCAAGAAAAGTTGGCCTGGGAGTTAACCATCTAAAATAGATAACCTATCGTGTAATTATTTGAAAGCGGATGGTGCAGATTTCATGTGGGTTGCCAAATGGGTTTCAGGTGAGAAACCTGTTGCTTCTCTGTCTAGTTGAGTTCTGAATCCATGCAAGAAAATACAGGTGAAATTCTCCTGACAGACACTCATTCATCCTCCGCTTTGTCCCCATGATCTACACTTGTCTTAATTTTCTCTCAATTATTCTCAGACATTAACTAATACTGACTAACTGCAACTAAAAATAATTATTCCTATCGGTTCCCTCTGTAAATATAACTCGAGCACAGAGCTGGAAGAATAATGGCGTATTTACAGAAGGCAGCTAATTAAACTGAGTTCCAATTGCTTTCACTTTGCCAGAAGGAGCCGTTTTCACAGCAAAAATTGGGTGGATGCATGCATGCTTACCAGGAACAACTCAAGGTAACATAATTCAGGGTTCCCAAGACAAAAATTTAGCACAAGACAAATTTACATGTGCAATAAAAATCTCATTAAGAAAGATGTGAAGATCTTTTTTTACTGCAGTGCCACAGCCTAAAAAGGGTATCATTCCGGTGGGTTTATTTAAGGAATAGTATATATTTCATTGTTTCATAATAGAAGGAGTTGCAAGGGACTCTTAGGCAATCTTTGAAGAACCCTTTAACCTTATTTTGGAATCTCTCCTTTTCAGTTTATGAAAATACTTCAGCATTCTTGGTCTCGTAATTTCTAAACTTTCTAACAAATCTGAGCATTGCTGAGCTCAATGTAAAAAACTGTGAAAGTTGGACCTCTCACCCTTTCTGTTTCTATTTCAGAAATTTGGTCTTAAACACAACTTGAGAAAGGTCACGTTGCTCCAGTGGTTTGGTCCCTGGAGTTCAGTGGAGCTCATTAGCAATGGGCACATGAAGGAACCTCTCTGACAAATCTGGGTTTGAAAACCAGAATCTTACGTTCGCCCTTTCTTTTGGATTTGTTCAAACTCAAACCAAATATAAACCACAGATTCCCAAAACAACAACAGAGAAGCCACACTGGGCAGCATAAGGGTGCTAGATTCCATCCCTGCACGGAAGAGTGTTCCCCTTGTCCCAGCTTCAAGGGAGGAACACAGAAGCCTGCCGGCACGTTCAGACTGGTCCTCTTGCGAAACCTCATCAGTGGCGCCTCCACTGTTTCTGGATGCTGTGTTGATTTTTCTTCCTGCCTGCACACAATTCCTGAACTTGTTCCTACCTACTGGAAGTAGTGATTTGGCAGACATGGGCACTTTTTCCATGTTTAATTAATTCCTCTAATTTTGTGGTAAATGAGAATAATGGGGCTTAATTTTGCTATTTATGTAAAATTGATCGGTGATAATAGAGAGCACAGAGGATTTGGCTTTACAAAGGAAAATTAAGTGACCTCTCCATCACGGTGCCTTGGCACGCCTCATTCCCTCACCTGGAAAAAGCAGAAACGGCAGCACAGCAGATGTTGAGTGGGAAATGAATGTGGCTTTTGTGACCTCTGCATCAGTTGAAATATGGAAGTTTGCGAGATCTTGTTTAGCGGTTTAAATGAGCTCAAACTGGACTCATCTTAGACGAGAAGATGTGCAGACAAAACCTGTCTGGCTGGGTTTTCTCATCTCATATTGGGTACAGTTTGGTCCCTTCAATTGTAGTATATTCCTATTGTGCTCTGAACAAAGCAGGAGGTGGGTGAAGGAGAGAGGGGGTCCTCTTCCTGGAGGTGCTTTGTGTTAAAAGGAGAGCACACAGAAGGTGGTCTCAGGGTAGAGGGTTTTAGAATTCTCTAGCTCTTGAAGCTTTGCTTACAGCTCCAGATGATCACAGATTTGTAGTAAATGATACTTTGTAAGTAATAAGAAATAGGTAAGGTGGTGTTTAGTTCCTAAGTCCTGTGGAACTCTGTGACCTCACAGACTGAAGACCCCTAGGCTCCTCTATCCATGGGATTCTCCAGGCAAGAATACTGGAGTGGGTTGCTATGCCCTCCTTCAGAGGATCTTCATGATTCAGGGATCAAACCCATGTCTCCTGCATTGCAGGCAGATTCGTTACCACTGAACCGGTGGAGAAGCCCTCATGGTTAGGTATAGGGAGGATTTAAGTATAAATGTCTGTATCTATGTGGCTGTGTCTGTCTCTATGTCTGTCTCTCCTGCTCTCTCTCTTGGCTTTCTATCTGAGAAGACTTCAGCACCTGACTGTTGTAACAATGAAAATTGTTATCCTTAAGTATCAAGATTTAGTTATTATCAGGGTGGATTTTGTTTTGTTTTGTTTTTTTAAGAAATCAGGCAAAGGGGGTTGCTTTTGCTTCTGTTTGACACCATCAAAACTCAGTTCCTTGCTGGACAGCATTCAAAGTATGACTGAATGCCAATAGGACTGGAAGAGACAGACACGAATGATAAGGCAAATCGTGTGTTTTCTTCCTGATAGTATGGCCTGGAAATTCTCAGTGAGACAGAAAAAAATGTTGAATCCTGGAAGCTGATACCAAGCCCCAAAGATCCTCTGGAATGGACTTGTATTATTTAGGCACATAAAGAAAATAAAGTGAAGTCACTCAGTCGTGCCCGACTCTTTGCGACCCCCATGGACAGTAGCCTACTAGACTCCTCCATGCATGGAACTTTCCAGGCAAGAGTACTGGAGGAGTTTGCCATTTCCTTCTCCAGGGAATCTTCCTGACCCACCCAAGGATCGAACCTGGGTCTCCCACATTGCAGGCAGATGCTTTACCTTCTGAGCCACCAGGGAAGCCCATTTAGCCACATAGAGTATTTAAAATTATTGACAGTGTATTTTATTAGTTGATGCTAATTACTCTACATATTGTACATCTTTCATTTTTGGAAGTCCTGAGAATAATGCCTTAAAGTTATAATTATTACTTTTGAAATAAGTAGGATATTTTTTATCAATACCATCCCCTGTGTGCTAGTCTGATGTTGTACCACAGTGGAACGGACAGAAATGTCTGGTAGTATTTTCTCATAAGTCAATTTTTTTTCCTCTAATAAAGTAATTCACCCTACCTGTACTTTGAAGGTCAACACATAATTATAGGAAGATTTGCATTTAAGAAAGCCTCTGCTCCTAACTGAAAACAAGAACAGAGTGCCCAGAATGCAGACACTGCCAGCAGGCCCTGCCCTGGTTTGCTAATTTGCTGGCTGGTCCATTTAGAGTCAGATTGTCAGCGATCAGCTTCAACTTTCTAAGCTCTTTAGAACATTCCATCCACTGAGGTTTAGGTGGAAAGTAGAGTTGGGAAAACAGAGAGACCTAGGGGATCAATTGCAAATATCACTGCATGATTAAAGATATTTCCTTATTTATTTATTTTTTTAATCGACTCCACACCTGTGTTCTCCTAGTATAGTTTTGATAACATTAAAATTCAGGAACTAGCATTGCCCTCCTGAAAAACAAATTTAAGGCCCCCAGACAAACACCCAGAGTCACTTGTCCAGATACACTTTCTTCCTTTGAAAATCTTCTTCATGGTAAGTCAAATCAAATGATCATTTTTGCTTGTTGAAACTACTGAATCAGAGGATTAGGGCAAGATGCGCAGTGGCTGTGAAATGTTTGGGTCTTCTCGAATCATCACGTAAAACCAGACAGAGAAACTAGTTAGCAAAATCAGAATCCACAGAGTAAGCCTGAAGGAAAACAAGATGACAAGACATCCATAGTCCTCAGAAGACAAGTAGGTGTCAGCAAGCGTCTGGAGTCGGGGAGGGGACAGAGGCAAGCAATGTGGCCTCAGAAAGACCTGAGAACAGGAGCAAGAGCCCCTGAAAGATCCAGCAGATACTGTGGACACATGAAGGGCTTGCCAGGCCAGTTTTAAAGTGGCAGCTAACACTGGGAATGGTTTTGCTGCATCCCATCACAGGGAGAATTCTGCTAGCTATGAAATCTTTCCTGTATCAAAACAGACCCACACAGCTTTGTTCCTGTTTCAGAACAGGGTACTATGCCAAGGAGAAACTGCTGGAAGTGGAATCAAAACTGGAACAGGAGAGGGTCAGCAGATACAAAAGAAAGGGAAGATCCAGAAAAACATGTGAGATGGGAATAGAGATAGAAAATCCCCAAAAAGCAGGCCACCATAGTTTTAATACTGCATTCAATAGTGGTTTAAGTACTTAATACTACTTAATATATAAGTAGTAGTTCAGTTGACTTCCCAGTTTAACTGAACTTAACAAAAAAAATTTTAAAAGTTTCCCCCAACTAGGCTTCCTTCTAAAAGTTCAAGGAGACTAATTTCACATAGAAAAAGACCAATTGAAAATACCCAGATTAATTCTCATACAAAGTTGTTAAAAGAAAGAATAAGTAGTAAAATATATCCTTTTAAAGTATGAAAGTGTGATGGAAATATATGATCAGAAAACAGATTAAAATTGTGACATTCTATTTCAAAACAAGTTAAGACATTAAAAAATTATATAAGATATGGAAAAAAATCAAAATTAGAAAAATTCAAATTACATGAGAGAACTCAAGAAAGATTAGAAATAAAAAGATAAAAAAAGATTTTAGAAATACAGTTACTGGCTAAACTAGAAGAACCAAAATAGTTAATAAAATAGTGTCATAAGAGAATAAGAAAAGGAAGGCATTTAAAAAAAAAAACAAGAGGATTTGCATGGAATTGAGAAATACCGAAGATAGGCAAAGAAGCTTCAATGTATGAATGTGTGAGTAATGAGAGTTCCTAAAAAAGAAAACTGAAGCAAAGGACCAGAGCAAATACCAAAAACTGTAATATAGATTTTTATGGATTAAAAAAAATTTAAATGCATATTGAAAAGGCATACTTTTCAATATTCACTAGCAATAAGATATATTCCAATAGAAAGACTAAAAAAATACAAGAGGAAAGGAAAAAAAAACAAACCCTTGGGCATGTAAGCAAAGCAAAAGTGTGTTTTATGAAGGAAAGGAAAGGGATATTAGGCTTTTTAACAACGCTGTAGTTCAGAGGAAAAGAAAAGAAAGAAGACATAGGGGAGAGCTCAGTTAGTCAGTTCAGTCCCTCAGTCATGTTTGACTCTTTGCAACCCCATGGAATGCAGCGTATCAGGCTTCCCTGTCCATCGCCAACTCCTGGAGCCTGCTCAAACTCATGTCCATCCCGTCAGTGATGCCATCCAACAACTCAAGCTCTGTCATCCCCTTCTCCCACCTTCAATCTTTCCCAGCATCAGGGTCTCTTCAAATGAGTCAGCTCTTCACGTCACGTGGCCAAGGTACTGGAGTTTCAGTTTCAGCATTAGTCCTTCCAATGAATATTCAGGACTGATTTCCTTTAGGATGGACTGGTTGGATCTCCTTGCAGTCCAAGGGACTCTCAAGAGTCGTCTCCAATACCACAGTTCAAAAGCATCAATTCTTCGGCGCTCAGCTTTCTTCACTGTCCAACTCTCACATCCATACATGACCACTGGAAAAATCATAGCCTTGACTAGATGGACCTTTGTTGACAAAGTAATGTCTTTGCTTTTTAATATGCTGTCTAGGTTGGTCATAGCTTTTCTTCTAAGGAGCAAGTGTCTTTTAATTTCATGGCTGCAGTCACCATCTATAGTCATTTTGGAACCCCCCAAAAATGAAGTCTCTCACTGTTTCTATTGTTTCCCCATCTATTTGCCATGAAGTGCTGGGACCAAATGCCTTGATCTTCGTTTTCTGAATGTTGAGCTTTAAGCCAACTTTTCCACTCTCCTCTTTCACTTTCACCAAGAGGCTCTTTAGTTCTTCTTTGCTTTCTGCCATAAGGTTGGTGTCATCTGCAGCCCAGCATTTCACACAATGTACTCTGCCTATAAGTTAAATAAGCAGGGTGACAATATACGGCCTTAATGTACTCCTTTCCCAATTTGGAACCAGTCTGTTGTTCCATGTCCTGTTCTGTTTCTTCTTGACCTGCAGATTTCTCAAGGGGCAGATCAGGTGGTCCGGTATTCCCATCTCTTGAAGAATTGTCCACAGTTTGTGGTGATACACACAGTCAAAAGCTTTGGCTTAGTCAATAAAGCAAAAGTAGATGTTTTTCTAGAACTCCCTTGCTTTTTTGATGATCCAATGGATGTTGGCAATTTGATCTCTGGTTCCTCTGCCTTTTCTAAATCCAGCTTGAACATCTTGAATTTCATGGTTCATGTACTGTTGAAGCCTGGCTCGGAGAATTTTGAGCGTTACTTTGCTAGTGTGTGAGATGAGTGCAATTGTGCAGTAGTCTGAGCATTCTTTGGCATTGCCTTTCTTTGGGATTGGAATGAAAACTGACCTTTTCCAGTCCTGTGGCGACTGCTGAGTTTTCCAAATGTGCTGGCATATTGAGTGCAGCACTTTCACAGCATCATCTTTTAGGATTTGAGATAACTCAACTGGAATTCCATCACCTCCACTAGCTTTGTTTGTAGTGATGCTTTCTAAGGCCCACTTGACTTCGCATTCCAGGATGTCTGGCTCTAAGTGAATAATCCCACCATCATGGTTATCTGGGTCATGAAGATCTTTTTTTGTAGAGTTCTTCCGTGTATTCTTGCCACCTCTTCTTAATCTCTTCTGCTTCTGTTAGGTCCATACTATTTCTGTCCTTTACTGTACCCATCTTTGCATGAAATGTTCCCTTGGTATCTCTAACTTGAAGAGGTCTCTAGTCTTTCCCATTTTATTGTTTCCCTCTATTTCTTTGCATTGATGGCTGAGGAAGGCTTTCTTATCTCTTCTTGCTATTCTTTGGAACTCTGCATTCAGACGGGTATATCTTTCCTTTTCTCCTTTGCCTTTAGGTTCTCTTCTTTTCTCAGCTATGTGTAAGGCCTCATCAGACAACCATTTTGTCTTTCTTTTCCTTGAGGATGGTCTTATCACTGCCTCCTGTACAATGTCATGAACCTCCGTCCATAGTTCCTCAGGCACTCTATCAGTACTAATCCCTTGAATCTATTTGTCACTTCCACTGTATAATCCTAAGGGATTTGATTTTGGTCATACCTGAATGGTCTAGTGATTTTCCCTACTTTCTTCAATTTAAGTCTGAATTTGGCAATAAGGAGTTCATGATCTGAGCCACAGTCAGCTCCCGGTCTTGTATGTCTTGGTAGACATAGGGGAGAGTTAATGTCTACCAAAAATAATCTTCCAGTGTAAGGGGCACAGACAGTTATAACATGTGAAACTTCAGGGAATATCATCCCATTTACATGAATCTCCTAGAGTGTCACCTTTACGTCACTAAAATGACTATAAGCATCATTATACAAACCAGTAGAGGACATTAGATGAACTGTACCTTGTATGTCTTTAACTAGAACGGGAGAAGATGAAGCTAAAGAGTGGCTCTATGACCTGACAATGCAGTACTCGGGCAGTGAGCATTAATGACTGCCAACAGCAAGAAAGAGTGAAACCAGAGCAGCACATGTCTCCAGGAAAAATTGCATGCTACCACTATCAACTTTGCTAAAGGAATTAAACCTGATCTGACCAAGCTGGGTTTGACTGTTATTTTTTAAGAAATACCAAGGACAGAGGAATATATCAGATTGCCCTGAGTGTACAACCAGCAGAACTCCAAACAATAGGAAGTTCCACAAGTCAAATGCACAGGTTCTCCAGCAGGTACATACTGAAGGAAAGAAATGGATGGAGGCAATGATCTCAACTCAGAGACCTTCTCCATCTTGCTTATGTTTTGGAAAAATAGTAGGAGTATCTAAGAACTAACACTTCGGGAATTATTTTAAACTTTGGTAGCAGGATAAGAGAATTTAGGAACAATTTGAGGATTCAGCTTATGACAGTGATAGAAATAGCTGTTATTTATGGAAAGTGTATCATGTGACTGTTCTATAATTAAGAACCATAGATGTATTATTCCCAATCTTCAAAAGTACTGTGAATAGTGACTATTATCCCCATTTTATAGCTGAGAAAATAGAGACACTAACAGGGTAAATAAATTGTGCAAGTGCTTAACTAATGTTTAGCTGAGCTGACATGTTTAACTCAGGTCTACGGACTTTCCATTGCCATAATTTTCAACTACATCATGTAAAAATTATATTTAAAAATCCATATTGAGAAATCTACCTTGAAACCTTAATGCTATCATTTAGGAATTTTAAAAGGCTATTTGTGTTAATATCTTTTGTTGCTATCCAGACATAAAGCTAAAGACTGGTGTGGGATTATTATTAATAAATACTTTAGTCTTAACCAAATGGTACTGGGATTGAATTGCCAGTGTATCAGAAAGAATTTATTTTGGATATTAATTTTCAGCTCACTTGAAATGTCATATTTTTTAACTCTTATTCTGTGCTTTGAGAATTGTCAGCGACAGCTTCTAAACATTTTATCACTATCAATCTTATTTTGCATGTTTCATTTCATGGAGATTTTGTTTAACTACTTGCTTAACATCTTGGTTTCTGATAGAATCAGAACAAGAAGATTTTGATGATGCCCCTGAAGGCAAAGTGAGAAATCTTTAAACAGTGATCAGTATTCTATACCCCATCCCTTGTACAAGGGAGCTAAGCTTGAGGAAAAGAACTGCTGAGACACTGACCCAGTGTAACTGGTTCTCTGCTTAGCACAGGCCAAATATTCCATGTGGAGTAAGCAAGGAGCAGGCTCAGAAAATGGCACTAGTTTCAGGAAATTTCTCACCCTGGTTGGGTGGCATATAAATTTACAATTTATTCTACCCTATAATATCTTCATTCAGATGCCACCATGAGAAACAGCATGATCTGAGAGCATCATGGACCACCCCAGAGATTTCTGGAGGAGATTGCAATAATAATATTTCAATTTGCTGTAAGGCCAGGAGTTTCAACTATAGAACCTTCCTCTTCCTTCCTATTTCTTTTCCTATCTAACTCATTCGTGATGAGCTTAAAGCCCATCTTGAAATGGTGTTAAATCTAATACCACTCTCAGATTTCATCAATCTTTGAAGCTGGCCAGGACTGCGTAGAATAAGAAGGCAAGCAAAAACAGGCCCCTGAAAATTAGAGATTGGCAAGTATTCATTAGAACACTCAGGTTCTGAAGAAACATTCCCCTCCAAAATACAAGATTGAAAACTGAACTGGTTTTCTGCTCTGAAATGCCTCAGTGAATTTAAAAGTCTCCTTTGTATTTGTTTGTGAGACCCTGCGAGTCCATGGCTCATTCTACCTTAGTTGCTTTATATTCAATTTAAAAGCAGAGGTGGTAAACATGCGCTGCTTTACAGATTTACCAGAACCCCATATTTCCCCATCACCTGCATGTTGTTGATTTAGTTCCTGTCTTGATCGCTTTTGCATCCTACAGAAAAGATGTAGATGAACCCCGCCCAGAAATATGGAGAGCCACAATGCAGCATTTCACATTGAAGGTCAGTGCATATTTAAGAATATAGAGATAAATGATTAGCCACAGATTTGTTTCGGGTCCAGGAAAGATGAAGCCAGAGGGGAAAAAACCACCCTCTTCTCCTTAGGAGATTTTGTAGAGGAAGGGGATTTTTTAGGAACTGTTTAAATGATGGACGAGAGACCACTAACTTCATAAGGATTCTATATTGGTGAATAAAATAGCTTCAAATCACTTAGGTATTATGAGAAGAGTACTACAAAAATACACAGCCAGATCTAGGTTAGAAGGGGTCCTTTAAATTTGATCACCCACCTATTTTTTAGATAATCTAATTCCTCTTCTGAATGTTGGTATATATTTGTGATTGTGTGTGTGGAGTATCCAATTTTGGTTGATATAGGCAATAATTTTAAAGATGATATAAAATAGTTCGATAGGGTCTTTGGAAAATGTAAAAAATTTGCAGAGTGAAGTGTCTTTGGGACTGAGGAGGGCTATTTTGCATAGCTTAGTAAAGGTGAAGTGTTGCCTCTCTTCAGAAAAAATGAGTTTAGTTATCTCAATGAAAGATTTTTATGGACAATGATTCTGTGCTTTTCTAGTATAAACTTTCAGACTGTAACTTTTATAGTGCCCAGGTCTCCCTAATTATGTTTTATTTGAAGATTTGACTTTTTTCTTTCAATTCTTAAGAAGTTATCAATATCAAAACCTTATCATCTTTAGTAAATACCCTTAATCTCAGGGGTTCATTAATTTATAAGCTGTAAGTAAGAAAAACAACAGAAACCCCTGAAAGATGTAATCAAAGTTTCTAATTTTAGACAAAACATTGTTTGAGTTCTTTTGGTAAGTCACTTATCCTCAGGCTTCAATCTTCCCCTTTGCACAAAATCCAACACATCTTCCACCCAAAACTTATTCTCCCAAATGGATAGATATATGAATAGATGCATGAGTGATTCTTGCATGGATGGATGGATGAATGAGAGAACGGATGAATGCATGGTTGAGTATGTGGACAGATGTGTGTCTGAGTGTGTAGATGGATACATGGCCAATGTGTGGGTGAGTGCATAGATGACTGCAGGTTGCTGAGTGCATGAGTGGATCCATGAATTAAAGGAGACTGGGAAGGAAGCTCAACATTCAGAAAATGAAGATCATGCTATCTGGTCCCATCACTTCATGGGAAATAGATGGGGAAACAGTGGAAACAGTGTCAGACTATTTTTTGAGGCTCCAAAATCACTGCAAATGGTGATTGCAGCCACGAAATTAAAAGACGCTTACTCCTTGGAAGGAAAGTTATGACCAACCTAGATGGCATATTCAAAAGCAGAGACACTACTTTGCCAACAAAGGTCCATTTAGTCAAGGCTATGGTTTTTCCAGTGGTCACGTATGGATGTAAGAGTTGGACTATAAAGAAAGCTAAGTGCCAAAGAATCAATGCTTTTGAACTGTGATGTTCAAGAAGATTCTTGAGAGTCCCTTGGACTGCAAGGAGATCCAACCAGTCCATCCTAAAGGAGATCAGTCCTGGGTGTTCATCGGAAGGACTGATGTTGAAGGTGAAATTCCAATACTTTGACCACCTGATGCGAAGAGCTGACTCATTTGAAATGACCCTGATGCTGGGAAAGATTGAGGGCAGGAGGAGAAGGGGATGACAGAGGATGAGATGGCTGGATGGCATCACTGACTCGATGGACAAGAGTTTGGGTGAACTCCGGGAGTTGATGATGGACAGGGAGGCCTGGCGTGCTGCAATTCATGGGGTCACAAAGAGTTGGATATGACTGAACAACTGAACTGAACTGAACTGGGAAGGAAGGATACGACCCAGAAAATGAAATATTTTTATGAAAATGAATTCAGAAGAAAAATGTGCTATAAGTGTGTCTTCCATCCACAAAGATACTATAGTGCCTGAAATACTTAAAAATTAAAAAAGAAAATTTTATTTGTGCCAATCGCCATGCTAGATGTTTCATATATTTTCATTTGTAGGAAGCCCCTGTGGTTTTTGTGACTGACCCTTCATAGTGAGAATCCTCCATCATTAGAACAAGATCTTTGCAGCTGACAAACTCTTAGTATTTGTGTTATGACCCAGCCCATAATCAGTTCATTGCCTGATCAGTTCATTGCCAGATCAGTTCATTGCTTGATCTGTAAAGAGAGATACTAAACATGAATCTGAAGGGTTCCTCAGTCCATCTAGAGCCCCCACAGTATACATAAAGCCCACCAGGAGAGCTCTTGTTGTGTTAATTTGTTTTGTTAGATTAATGATTCTTCTGTTAATATTTAACCTTCTGTCAAATTGTGATGCATAGGGTTGTACATCTAGATCAATACAAATGAATAATGGGACAGGCATTTTTTTTTTCCATCTCATTTCTTTTCCCACTAGTACACAACACTCTGCTGTATGGGCAGTGTGTTTTAAATGGTGCATAATTAATTAAACAGAAGATGACGTATGCTTTCACCACATGAAAACAAACACCCATATACAGATTACCAAGTCCTCATTCTTTCTGCGAAGCAAACTGGGGCCAATTTATTTAGCTTTTCTGAGACATCTCTCTGTAACCTTTCCTGAGGATTTGGAATATTGAAGGAATCTCTCTAAGGTCTGGATTGAGGGCAGAGAGGCAGTATGCTTGATGGAGTGCGTGCAGATCAGGTGTCTGGCAAAGCAAATCTGAAATCTTCTTTGTGTTTAGGTGATTAGCAACATCCAGGACGTACTTCCCTCCAGTGGCTCAGATGGTAAAGAATCAGCCTGCAATGCCAGAGATGAGACCCAGGTTCGATCCCTGGGTAGGGAACATCCCCTGGAGAAGGAAATGGCAACCCACTCAAATATTCTTGCCTGGAGAATCCCATGGACAGAGGAGACTGGTGGACTACAGTCCATGCGGTCACAAAGAGTTGGACAGGATAGTGACTAACACTTCCCACTTTCCTCCAAGTAGACAGAGTCAGAGGGCATTATTGGCAATGATACTAAATAAGAAGTGAAGAATACTTGAGATTTCTAATAGCATAGCCTACATTCTGCAATTATAAAGCCTTCTCCTAGAATAGAGAAGAAGTACAGGTGGATTCCTCACAATATCATTTTGCCAGCTCTTAATTTTAAGAGCATTCTTGTTTATTCCTTCTCTTAACAGATTTTGTCGGGGCCAAGTCCTCACTCCACATAGTACCCAGGCTACACAGCCTAATGCCATGGAACATGACACACACTGATAATCTCCTCTGCTGTTTCTCTTCTTCTTGAAGTGGGGCCATTTCCTTGAATTGCTGTAGTTGAGAACTTCTTAGTCATCCCTTACATGCTAGGTCCCTGAGATGGGACAAGTGAGTAAAGAAGTTGTTGAACCGAAGTGTTTTGCTTCGGTGATCATTTCTTCAATGGCAAGAATCATGAGGCTGTTGTCCAGTGCTGGTCATTCCCTGAAAAGGTGATTTTTATTCTGCAAAGGGTACCTGTGACTGTGAGCAGTTACCTGGAATTTAGCTATGTAAACTCTGCCAGACTGAATAAGTTTCAGCTCAGGAACTGTCTCCCAAGTCCCTGTGAACACCAGAGTCTTATAGGACACAGTTGTTCTTTCTGACTTGAGACTGTGACCATCGGCTGCATTTCTAAGATGCACCATTGCTTTTCCTTCCATGTTGCCAGTCTCAGAAGCAGGAGCCATGGGGTCTTAATGTTGAAGGGAAATCACTTCAGCCTCTGTTTCCAGTGACCTGTGGGCTCACGCTTCCTGCCTGAAGGCTGAGCTAGAATCCTAATGAGCTGAATTCAAGCTGAACTTGCTCTTCCGGTTGATGCGTTGGCCATCTATTGACCTTCTGTAGCTCAGGAAAGAGTTTTTAGCCCTGGCAGCATAGATAAAAGAGACATGGGTTGTATCTGCCAGCTCGCCTGTGTTTTTTGCACTCTTCCCTGTGTTTTTTACTTTTTTCGCTTCCCAAGTCAGTGAGCAGCAAGTTTAAGCTGCATAAAGCATTCACTATTTGCATACTTGGTGCACTTGGCTGTTTCTCTCTTTAGACTATAGGGCCAAAATGATTCCAGTCTTAAGGGGTTCTGTTCAACAATACTGGTGGAATAAATGAAGTGATAGATGAATGAATAAATAGTATTCAAGTGAATTAAAGGTGGTTTTGCACCCATAATTATTGTTGAAGTTGAGGACTTTTACCCAGTGTGGATGCATCAACTCTGACCCTCTAGTCTGATCTAACCTACCTTCTTTGAAGATAACATCATGAACTATATTACTAGGACTACGGCCTTGAGTTCTTCCAATTGGTGGTGAAACAGCCGATCAACAGAAAACCACTGTTAAAATAATTAGCTTATGATTATTATGGGCACACGTAAATGACTTCCTGGTTCAGGCAAGCAGCATGTTTGCATAATGGCCCCTCCACTCTGCCTTTAACTCTAGCTCCTCTCCCCGCCAGCCTCCCACTCCAAACTCCTGACTGCTGACTCTGGAGTGTACACACCATGCTCCAGGGAGCCAGTGTTGTTCTGGATGCTGGGCCCTCTCCCCTTGCTCAGGCTTCCTTTGAACCTATTCCAGTGCTCACACAATGCTCCTGTATGCTACCTTGACAACTTGTGTGGCCCTTAGCTTTGCTGCTCTTCAGATAAGGTCAGTGAGGTTATTATCAGTGGTAATTACTCCTCCAAGGCTTCTCTGCTGGCTCAGTTATAAAGAACCCACCTGTCAGTACAGGAGATGGAGGTTGGATCCCTGGATTGGGAAGATCCTCTGGAGAAGGAAATACTAATCCAAGTATTCTTGCCTGAGAAATCCTATGGACAGAGGAGCCTGGTGGGCTACAGTCCACGGGGTTGCATAGGAGTAGGACATGACCGAGCAACTAAACAACAATAGCAATTTCTCTTCCGGCCCTTCAAGTCTATATTCCAGAGCTTGGCTTATCCCTTAAAAAGTAACATCCAAAAAGCCCACACTCAAGGGAGAAGATGACTGTGATTCCAGGAAAGAACCATGGACTTGAATGAATAATCAGAGAGTACAAGCTACCGAGAGCTGACATGCAGACAGCATTGAGAGTGCTTCAGCCACTTGTGTCATGGGGCTTCTGGGACTCTTCTTTAGGAAAGGCTAACTGTTTGCTAACACACTATAAAATTTTGTACAGTAATAGCCATTACAATTACTAAATGCTAATGTACTGAGCACTCCCTATGTCCTAGGCTCTTAATTTAATCCTCATAAAATGTCGACATGGTAAATTCCATTACATCAGTTTAAGACCTAGGCAAGTGCAGTTCAAAGAAATTTTGTATCTTGACCAAGAACACAGAGCTAATGAGTGAAGGAGCCAAGATCTGGACCTAATCTAGTGTCCTTAACTACTATTGCCACCAATTCTCCTCCTCCCCCCCCAGAAATGAACCTTTCTGGGCAAAAATATCTTCTCATTTATAACACAGGGAATTAGCATTAAAGCATTTCAGGTCCCCAGGAAGATTGCAAATATCAGGAAATACAATTGTTGTCAAGTACTATACATATAGGAAATGCTAAATCAAGCTAAATTAAATTCAACAGAGTTCTAGACAGTTAACAGGCCTTTATTAAACGCCTGCTGTGCTGGGCACCCAGCCGTGACTTGGGTTAAGCTTAATACTACTTAATTTATGAAAATGCTGCTATAATTATTCAGTTTCTTAAATTTAGGTGTCCTTAAGAAGAAAGTACAATTTATAATTAAATATAAATTATTTATCCCAATTCCGATTTCCATTCCATATAACACACCTTTAGGAGGTACCAGATGTTAGTAGACACGTTTTAGAGGGTCTGCCTAGGTCACAATTACTGCCTCTCTCCCACAGTTACCCCTCCCTTGACACCCTTTGTGGAGGTGGGTTACTTACAGCCACATTGGAACATCTGTTCTAAGTAGGGCCATTCAGGTTCATTCTTCCATGGCTTAACTAAAGTTCAGAATCTGCGCATCAGTTTTTTTATGTGGCTGACAGCTACCTCTTGAACTTGGAGAGACTAGACTATTTTGGTGCCGTTTAGATGGAGCCATGGGAAACCAGATTACAAAAGTGGAGAGAGGGGCACAATGCATTTGCAGGAGACAAGCAAAGCTAAGAAAACTATGCAACTAGAGACACACACAGAGAGACGAACTGACCAGAGCAAGAGAGCTCAGAGCCATGATGAGATGTGGCCTCGAAAATGGAAATTCTCAGCATAGTCCATACGTGGTGGTAAAGCTCGCCACTCTCAATACTGTTCTTTGTAGAGTGAGGATTTTGTCCTGATAAAATTTATTGAGAGCTTGGATAGACAAGGATGTCTTTAAAATTAAGAACTGGCAAAGTCATACTTCAAGGAACTAAGGAAAACCTAAACTTTATCCTTCTCTTCTGTTCTCAGACAAAGTCTTAAAATTTTATGTCACGAATCAGAAGGAATTCCCAGGTGATGTTTTACATCTGATTTAGCATCATCACCAGTAATGGCCTAGGCGTTACTAAAGGATACTGTTAGGACTGGCTATTAATTACTGCTTTGCTTCCTACTCTCTCCTCTCCTTAGCCCTTTTGATACCAACCCGAGCTTTCTGGTGTGAGTACTGCTACTTCTTTGTAAAATGTGCTAGTCTGTATAAGGAGCTCCTGGCCGAAGCAGAGGTCATAGGGAAGTATTGGAGAGCTACCTCTCCTTCCCACCACAACTAGGGTTTCCAGAACGGCCTCACCTGTACTGGTAAACCCTTGCTGCACTTCCCTGGTGGCTCAGAGGTTAAAGTGTCTGCCTGCAATACGGGAGACCTGGGTCTGACCCCTGGGTCGGGAAGATCCCCTGGAGAAGGAAATGGCAACCCACTCCAGAATTCTTGCCTGGAGAATCCCATGGACAGAAAAGCCTGGTGGGCTACAGTCCACGGGGTTGCAAAGAGTCGGACACGACTGAGCAACTTCATTCACTCACTTACTAACTTACTTCACCCACTTGAACTTCTGACCAGTGTCATCTTCTGAAAGTTTTCCTCCAAAGTTTCTAACTGCATTCTTTGATGTACTGACTGCTCTGATCTAGGCCATTTCTGGTCCTCAGAGTCATTCCAGGACATTTCTGAAGGCCCTGGAAAAGGAGCTGCGGATAGGTCCCTGCCTTCGTGGTGTTGATGGCGTACAGAACAGGGAAAGAGGGAAACGTATGAGTATACCACGGAGGGTGACGACTGCCATATTGGGCTGTCTGAGCACCCTAGAGGGTGTCCCTCTGAGAGACACAGAATGTCTTAGAAGGCTCTCTAGCAGAAACAGCCTGCACTGAAGCTGTGTTGGAATGAGCTGGGTGAAGGGTGAGTGGATGGATGATGTTCAGGGTGAGGCGCCGCCTGTACAAAGACCCAGAGTTAAGAAGTGCATGGTACTCTGCTGACCAAACATGACTGGTCAAACTGGGGCCTGGGGCTGTAGGACAGGAAGCTAGGCAAGTTGGTGGTCTGATCATGAAAGGTCTTACAAGCCTTGTTAGAGGGCTTTTGACTTGAAAGAAGTGAAGAGTGGTGGGAGAGGAAGGAAAGTCACACACACATGTTGACTTGAATGTTCCAAAGGTCCAAGTGGTTGAATTAAATCCAGAGCCACTGGTCAATTGAACTTACAAGACAACCTACATGCTTGCCTCGGTTGCAGGAACTCTCTCTCTCTCTCTCTCCTTTTCTTGGTAACTGTAAGAGGCAGAAGTCCCAAGAAATTAAACATAACAGGTGTTTTCATTTTTGTCTTGTTACCTCAGCTCACCAGAGAAATCAGTCATGTTGTGTTTGCCCTGTGAACGCTTCTCTGAATTTTCATTTCCATGGCTATATCTCAAGAGACAATCAGAAAGTTGAACAAGCAGGATTTGTGGGACATAATCACTGGAGCAGCTTTATTTTTGTCTGACTCAGACCACTTAAGATTCATTGAGTGGAAGGCATTCTTCCAGTGTCGCTAGTTGAAAGTTCAGCCATTCTCACAGTTTTCTGATCTCTCTAAGCACTGTAATCACTTAAAAATTTCACAAATAAATTTAGTGACTTAATTCAAATGTTTCAGTCTCTGGGGGGAACAACTTGGCACTCCATTTAAGGGCGCAGTCTGGGAAGGGATGTTTAGTCGCTAAGGAGTGTCTAAGTCTTTTGCGACCCCAGATTGTAGCCCACCAGGCTCCTCTGTCCATGAAATTCTCCAGGCAAGAATACTGACTGGAGTGGGTTGCCATTTCCTCCTCCAGGGGATCTTCCCAACCCAGGGATGATCGAAACCGTGTCTCCTGCATTGCAGGCAGATTCTTTACCACTGAGCCACCTGGGAAGCCCGATACTCTACTATGTAGACTTACAAGCTCAGTGCAGCATGTTGGGAAGGACTGGAAAGGAAAGGGGTGTTTCTCATCCTCCTTGCTTGTGAAAAAATGGGTATAGGACAGAGAGGGATGATTCACTGGCAGAAGTTAGGAAGAGCTCACAGGAGGGAGACGAATGAAACAGAGAAGGAAGAAATCACAGCGAAAGTGCACTTTCAATGGATCTTTTGAGAAACACTCTTTCAGGAGACGAGTTGTTGCTCTGGCTAGAAGTCATAACTGTTCAGATAGATAGGCTTAGTTGGAGCCTTGGTCTGTAGCCTAGAATGTTGTTTTAGTTTTAGGAAAGCTTCCCAGGGATTCCTGAGAACACATAGCTTATAAAAGAGCCTTTGGGTTTGTAAGAAAAAGTCCCACTTAGGATTCCTCAGCAGTCAGACAGACCATTAGCGTCCTCCATCCCCAAAGGACTCTATATTACATTATAAACCTTCCCAGGTGGCGCTGGTGGTAAAGAAATCTCCTGCCAATGCAGGAGACATAAGAGACACGGGCTCCATCTCGGGGTTGGGAAGATCCCCTGGAGGAAGGTATGGCAACCCACTCCAGTATGCTTGCCTGAAGAATCCCATAAAGGGAGGAGCCTGAAGGGTTAAGATCCCTAAGGTTGCAAAGAGTCAGATGCGACTGATGAGACACACACATAAATCACCTCACTGAAGACTAGAAGGCTTAATATCTGGCCTGACGCTCAACTCTGCAATTGGAAAGCGTTTGTAGTTTTACTTCCCAATTTTTTCTTTTCTCTTTCATGTGCATGATATTTGAGGCCTTCAATCAGAAAGCATCTGGGCAAAGCAGAGTCATCTTGTGTCTGTAGTAAGATGTCTTCTGGGGTACGTGCACTGTGGTCCCAGGAAAGGCCGCACAGTCCCCATTCTCACTAGGGTGATGGTGAGCAGCCACGGTCCACCCTCCAGGACTGGCAGAGAAGCCCCCACTGTACCCAGTCTGGAGGGCAGAGCAGAAGTCCTCACTGTAAGTCTCCAGGGTTGGGCTACTGAATAGAATTTTTTTTTTTTTTTGAGTGTCAACATCTCAGTGGTAAATTTTGGCATTCAAATTACCAATTGCATTATCCCACTCAGAAAACAAGAAACTTATGTGGATGAAAACTGGAGGGTCAATTTAAATTCATCTCATAAAAACTCTTATTGACTAGGACATTCTAGTTATCTTTATTCAATGCCTATTCCTTTCCAGGTACTGTGTCAGCTCATATATTCTTACAAAAGGTAGTGAATACATTTTGGGGGTGTCCTTCCAGGTCACTGGTTCCCCTTAAACTAACCTTGCTATCAAAAGCAGTAGATCTCCTCTACAGGAGTCATCCTGTACAGAATGACCCTCTGCCCCAACCTCATTAGATCAGTGCAAGCTTGGGTACCATCTTACCCCAGCTGGACCAATCAGAATTCCTTCCTTGTGACTGGGAATTGAGATCCACAGAAATCAGGGGGGAATCTTCTTCCTGTGGCTGGACAGGGAGCAGCTACGTTTGGAAAGTCTGGTAATGCTGGCTTCTGCTAGCAGCCTGGAGCAAAATGAGATGTCAACAGAGTGGGGAAAGATGATGTAGATTCACAGACAGAAACAGTCAAGAGATGTGGAGAGAGCACTGGATGAGTTCCTGGCAGCATCCCATGGCCAGTGTCAGCCTTTCCTGAGGCCTGGATACCCCCCTGGCCTTGGTCTCCATGGAGGGTGATAGCATGTTCTGGTGCTCCCTTTCATCGTTCAGACAGTCCACAGTTACCCTATTTCTCTGAGGCCTTAATTTTCTCCTTGTAAGATAACCCCTTTTTGCCCAAGTTAGCTCAAGCTGGCTTCTCTTATATACATAAGGGCCAATGCATATATAAACAGCCTGAACAAAGAGACGTTTTAGGGAGTTACCTCCATCTTGCAGTTGAGAAAACTGAAGCTCTGCAGAGTTGAACAAGTCACCCAAGATCAAACAGCTAATAACGGATTAAGCTGGAATTTAACCAGATCTGGCTATCTCTAAAGCCTTCAGGTTTCAGTGTTTCCCAAGGACACAGACTTGGGTTGCTTTTGCAGTCAACGGCAATTTTGTCTGTCTCAAAGCCTCTGAAGACAGATTGGGTGTCCAAAAAATGAATCTCAAACTTTTCTGATTAAATATCTGCTTTCCAATCACTCTTTGAAATATGAGATAGAAAATGGCAATGCTGATGAAGATGAAATGAACTCAGGCGGAAGCCTGAGCTGAATTTGGGAAAGATGATTAGTGAATAGAGTGCTGGTAAGAAACAAAGAGGTTGTTTGCCTTTTTTCTTATTATCCATGTGCTATTGAAGAGGCAGACACATTCCCACCTGAGAGCGCTCTAATTAAAAAGGTCTTTTGGATAAAAATCCAGATGCAACAGAGGGACAATAAATTAAAGTGTATGTGTTCTTTGTACTGTTCTGGTTTCATTAGCCACTGGACCACATCTTTTTCTAGTACACACCAGGGATCATTATATAGAAGGGTGGTGAATGCAACCACTGGCTGAGTCTAGAGGCCCATTAGACACTGATTCTTAGACTTTCTTCTTTCCATGTAAAGTCACATCTTTCAGAAATGAGTCATTATATATATTTTAATTAACCTTAACTGGGTGCCACTTTTTTCATATAGGTCAGCTCTGACACAGTAAGTATAATGTGGCTGGATTGTCTCTGCAGAGATGACCTGGTTCTGCTTAGAACTGCAGAAAGGGTTTTGAACTGGACTTATCAGGTGGCACTAGTGATAAAGAACCTGTCTGCTGATGCAGGAGATGTAAGAGACACGAGTTTGATCCCTAGGTCGAGTAGATCCTCTGGAGTAGGAAATGGAAACCCGCTCTAGTATTCGTGCCTGGACAATCCCATGGACAAAGGAGCCTGGTGGATACAGTCCATGGGGTCTCAAAGAGCGGGACACAACAGAGCAACTAACACTATATCATGATGTCCCTAAAACAAGCAAGGTCTTCTCAGAGATGGACCCAAACTGCCACCAGAGGGAACCCCATCCTGTCACCACCACCCACAAAATCCCACCACCTTTCCTGATACATCCAATGTTGCCACCAGTCAGGGATCCTGGAAGCTAAAAAATCCCAACCCCAAGAGATGACAGTTGGCACACTTATCTGAGTAAAGTGCTTATATTTTCCCCTGCATTTTGCCTTGTTCTCTAATGGCAAAAGAGGTGGCACTAGCTTTACTGGTCAGCAATCAGCAGAGATTAATAAGAGAGCAGAAGTGCCAATTTGTAGGAGAGGTATTATTTCTTAAATAGCACGCCAGACTCCAGAATTACCTTGAACTTTTAAGAGCCAAGAATGGGCAAACCAGGTTTCATGACTTTTTCTTCTTTCCTCTTTTCAATACATTATCATTGTTTTGTTTGCTAATATAACTTGTTCTCGCTGTTTCCAAAGGGGAAAGGGTTGTGGGAAGGAAGGAAATGAAAGAGGAAGGGGCTGAGGGGTCATGCAAGGAATTGGGAAAGTCCCATAAATGATCAGGGCCCAGAGGATGACATAATACCAGCTAGTAACTTGAAATTGTCTGGCAGCGTATGCATTGCTGACTGTCTTAATGGCTGGGCCTCACTGAGAAAGATCATTTAATACAAATTCGTCATTTCATTACAATTCTCCAGTTAGTGTAAATCAAATTTCAAGATTTTTTTCAACCTTGAGCCTAAAGCCACAGACAGAGAACAGATACAGTTCACTGCCTGGGGCAATTTCTCCTCCAGCAGGCCCCTTTCCCTGAACAGAGTTGTCCAGTTTTGTTGTTTTACTGATCAGGCTTTAGGAAAGAGGCCCCAGACCCATGGAGCATCTTCTCTATTTATATGGTGCACCCTGGGTGTGGAATCAATGGTGGTGGGGAATCTGAGACTGAAGGAGAACAGTACAGAGTACGCATGATGACTCCTGATCTGCCAGTTAGCAGACCACAGTGCGTTATCCCTATTGATGGGAAATACGCCAGTCAGGGGCCCCTGGGGCCAGAAGAAACATTTGGTTTTTCAGAATATTCTTCACATTTCAGTTTGGAGGAACATGCATCCCTTTTGTGTTTTTGCTGTTAGATATTCCAGAAGAAGGAGGGGAGTAGTCAGGTTATTTAAAAACAAAACAAACCACCATAGTCTAAAATTGGAGTCGGGGCAAATCATGCTTTGTTCACATTTGAAGGAAAAGGGCCCTTGAACAGACACATGCGAGAGTAATTCCCAGATGATTCTTTTCCTTCAGCTTAAGCTATTTCTATGCGGTGAGAGTCACACATTCTCAAATATATTTACACCTAAATTACTGTACCAACATTTAGATCATTCCCAAGTAGCAGTGTGAAACCAGCAGCCTCAGAAATATTTATAACTGAGCCACGTGATTGGTGGCACAGAAATTGCTTTATAAAATACTACACCTATCATTTTCAATTGCTGACTTAAGGTGAATGATCTGTATACAAATATAAATTATCTGTGTTAAGGAAGTTGTGATTAAATATGGGCCTTGTGTATTAGTCATTAATCTTTCCATTTAAATGCAAATTCTTCATTTCAACCACTACCTAAAGATACTCACATCTAATAAGAAACAAGTTGGATCTTCTGATTTATTATTTCAGACAAGGCTTTTAAAAATATGCATTTTCTTGTCATAAGGAAGGGTGGGTTCGATTTACATTTAAAAAAATATGCACTCCAAAAACCCAGCCAACCAAACATTGCATGAAACTCAGATATAAACTTTATATTTAATTTGTGACCATGGGGTGTGTGTTTAAGACAGGGTGGTGGATACCCTTTCTCTTTCGGTGATTTGCAGGTCATGGACTACCGGGGGGCTTGGAATTAATATTGGATTTTACCAACACTTGTCCCCACCAAGCATTATCTTAATAGTCAAAAAAGAATTATGCCTGGCCTACATATTTTAATAGTAATTAATAGCATTGTATGGTAGAAGGTCGCCATATCAAACTCTCAACTAGACTTCCTCATTTAATCCTTGAAATGGCCCAATGATGTGGGTGTTATTTTTATCTCTAGTTGACAGATCGGGGGTGAGACCCAGAGATTAAGGAGCTGGACTAAGATTACATGGATGTTGAAAGAGCCAGGACTCAAGCCCAGAGCAGCTGACAACCTGGGAATTTACCTCTAGACCCTGCTGCCTTCCCAGATTAAATTTTACTTAAAGACATTTCTGGCTAATTATTTTTTTTAATAAGTATTAAAAAGAAAATATGGTTCTTAAGTCTGAGAAGCCTGAGAGCCCTTCTCTAATTGAATGAGGGTCTACAGTTAATTGGCTTGGGTGTTATCAGCAGGACACTTCCTGAAACTAAGAGGTCAAGATAAGGAGGGGCAGGGAGCAGGCGATGGTGGGCAGCCATTCATTGGCTAGCTCACCTGCCACTCCAAGGCCATGGCACAGACTTCACAGCAGGTTCTCAGGTACCCTTCCGAGATATGAACCATTCTGTGAATATAAGCTCTTCTGTTCCTTACTAGGTGACCAGGGCAAGATGGCCCCAAAGCAAAAATTCGTAGGTGATACAAAACCCAGACTGAGTTAGAAAATGGATTTGGTGAGGTATATTTCCTCCTTTACAAATATTTGAGGAAAAAACCCAAAAACCTGTTACTTGCCACCTTGGGAAGAAATCTTCGTAGCATCACCTAGTAATGTGTGGTGGGATTACTCTGTGATACTCCTACCAGTTACTCTGTGATAGCCCTACCTGAAGCATCCATAGAATGGACATACTGTTTTTTTTTAAACCCAGTGATTTTAGAGGTGAGATCGAATAGAAGAAAGACCGTGGTACCAGCTTCTTGGGAATGGCTTTGCCCTGACAGTGTTAGGATGGAGCTTGGAGTTGGCCATAATGTGAGTATCACTGACTCAATGGACATGAGTTTGAGCAAACTCTTTGAGATGGTGAAGGACAGGGAAGCCTGGTGTGCTGCAGTCCATAGGGTTGTAAAGAGGTGGACATGACTGAGCGACTGAACACCATTACCTTGGAAATCAGCAAGTTCTATAAACCAGGGCTGCTGCCCAAGCCTCCCTCTTTCTTCCCTCCACGCCCCCTATACCACCACCACCCCCCCCCCCACCCCCGCCAACATCCAGTTGATTGTGAAAGATTTGCCAGCAGAGCCACTGACTCTTCTCTGCCTCCACTTGGGTGATTTTGGGCAATAGCATTCTGAGCAGAGTACTTCAGTGTCTTTGTCTACAAAATGGGAATAGTAATCTTAGTGGCTAATCATCTAATTTTGGAGTGAGTTAAATGAGATCAAGGTGAAACATGCTTCAGGGTACTTGGCACCTGGTCAGTACTTAAGGAGTTTTGGCTCATTCATTCTAATTGCCATTTATTAACCAGAATGGACACAGTCTTTCTAATACAGACTCTTTCCCTGTGATTTCTCTACTTAAATCCTTCAGTGACCCTACCTGGCACCTTCCCTGCTCATGGGTCTCAGCATCTAATCATAGTTCCTTAGTGGAGAAAATGAAGCAAATGGCCCATTGGGAGGCAACCCAGTGGCCTTCACCTCCCACTCTACAAGGCACATTTCCCCTTGGCTGGCAGAGGCCACAGAGGCTCTGGTACTATTTAAGGCTCTGTCCTTGGAGTCCCTAGGAAGTAATAATGAAGCACAAGAAGGGCTATTGTGGCTCATTTTGTGGGCAAGAATCTGTCCAGGTGTGCAGTTGCAGAAAGAGGTCAGAAACTGGCAAAGGCTTATTTCAGAGGCTCTTTAGGACCCTTGCCTGCATACTAAGTCTCTTCAGTTGTGTCAGACTTTCTGTGATCCCATGGTCTGTAGCCCGCCAGGTTCCTCTGTCCATGGAATTCTTCAGACAAGAATACTGGAGTGAGTTGCCATGCCCTCCCAGGGGATCTTCCTGACCAAGGGATCCAATGCATGTCTCTTATATCTCCTACGCTGGCAGGCAGATTCTTTACCACTAACACCACCTAGGAAACCCTATAGGACTCTTAAGTAGCTAATAAACTTTAGTCCATTCCACCTGCAGGGCTTTTGTTAGGCATCAGAAGGTCTTCAGCTGAGAGTTCACTCCACAGCCTACTAACTGCATGACTGTAGACACGTTTCTTTAAAACCTGTTTGAGCCTTGGTTACTCTTCTATACAATGAGCAATCAATTGCCAGCTTCATGGACTTGTCATGAGGACTACATGAGAGTAACATCCAGAAAGTCCTTCAGCCCAGTGCGGGCTAGAAGCTCCATCACTGCTACTTCATCACCCCTCCCTGGACAAAGTGGTAAACCCAGTGATGGGAAGAGGGCTATTTCACTGCATTTTTCTTTGTTCACTCGGATGGACATTTGTTATAGCTACCTCTGTGATTCTAGAAACATTCTCTTTCTCTTTAGGCATGAGCTGACACCAGGAAGAACCAGTTAGTAGCTTCAGTCAGTGATGAAAATAAAAATAGTTCTTGTGTCTAATGCCTGTAGAGATCAGCCCATATCTGACCTCTCCAGCGTTCCCTTGGTTTCTGCACCGGGCAGCCCGACCCCACCCTGCTCCGAGCATGGCTAACCTGACGTGAGAGCAGGAAGTGGGCTGCCTCTGAAAGCACAAATAATTGTAAAGGTTACAGTTGTTCATGGGGTTACAATTAACTGCTCTATTAGATGTTTTACAATCTCGGCGCCACTGCAGACAGAAAATGTTTAATCAGGATGGAAAGCACCTCCAAATTAATCCATTTTTGTGGTGAAAATTGCAGTGAAGTTACGAAATCAGGCACAGGAGAAAGAGCCAGCCCATCTTCCTTGCACGCTGGATCCCCATTGCTGTCTCTCCTGCTGCGGGTGGGAACTTCATCACTCAGAACTGTCCATGCAATGGAGTAACTTTTTGTTATAGCAAAATCTACGTATCAGCCCTTTTTGAGGTCAGGATTCTTAACAGTGGCTCTACCATCAGAGGTCTGTAAGCCTTGAGCTATGTGGAAAATAACAGTGTGCAGCCTGGTCAAGCTTGAAAGGTAAAGTGGGTTCTCTTAACTCTCCTCTTGGACTTGGACCTCTGACCCTTCCCTGCAAGAGCACAGAACCTGTCCCCCTGCCCCTGCCAGCCCTGCCTAAGCCTGCTCCAAGCATGGGGAGGGGGAGATAGGTGCTGAAAGTGCTCAAAGGTGGCTGAGCCCTGGCCCCCAGTGGCTTTGTGCTCTGTTATCACATACCTAACGGCCCTGAGGACAGCTGGCTCCACTGCTCTGCTGCTGGGCTGGGCCAAGTCATTAACTGTTCCACATTCCCCTTTCTTCACCATAAAAATGACTTTGTGGGACTCTTGTAAGAAACAGAACTACGGTATGGTATGTACCGCACAGGTGGAAGCCGCTGGCTTCCCCTTGCTGCAGTGACGAATGAACTCCATTGTGTTCTGCAACAGAGAATGTTTATTGTAGGTGCCATTGTTCCTAGTAATATAACAGCTATTTTGGTCAACTCCGTCCTAGATAAAGGACAAAGGCCATCCTATTTATCTAATAATATTATTAATATTCTCAGACAAATTCGCTGACTTCAAAACCTCTTAGCTTTTCCACAGGCAAAAATAAATATGTACCATAAAAAGTTAACCCCTATTATTTTTTCAGTCACATCCTCATCTTTATTTTAACAATAGGAGGTCTTGTCCTTGGTGGTGATGAACTTCAAAGGAGTCATTTGGACAGCGTGTACTCATTCCACAAACAGCAGGCATCTGCCTGTTACTGCCCAGCTGATGGACAGTTTGAACTTGGTTTCTAGCACCTGTGCAACGCAGAGCTCGACTGGCTCTGGATGGGGAACAACCAGGCTCCCGAGGCATTCAGGTCTAGAGGGTGCCAGGTCATCTCTTTGCACAGTGCGTCTGTCCCTACCTGCAGAAGGTGTTTATTTTCAGCTCTTCACACTGTTTCTAGCACCATCCCTCCTTTGGAGGCCGACAGCTTGTTCGAGGGATCTTAAACAAGCTGTTAAAAGCAAGAAACTCTGAAAGCACAGAGGCAGCCGAGCAGCTGAGCAGGTGATTAGAACAGAGTTCACCTTCCGTGTTAGAGGCAGAAGGCAGCTTGGGTGGAGTGTCAAGCAAGTGGGCCCACAAAGTTTTAAAGGATGGCCTCAGTGACACTCACTTGGAGATTTAAAGAAACAATGCTTGAAAGAACCTGAGAGCGTGAAGGCAGCCAGGCACAGAGGCTCGGGCTGAATGTGCGACTTTCACAAGTAGCAGGACTCCTGAGCTCAGACTGCAAACGCCAAGGGCAGACGCAGGGAAAGAAATCCAGGGTCGGTGACATTCCCACAGGGCCAGCTGGCTGGTGCCTGTTCAGGCTAATTCGAGGTGGCGGGAGGTCTGTGTTTGAGATCACAGCCCCAGTTGTGATGGTTAGTGTCAGAAGCCTGACACCACCCAGACAGTCCCTGGACACCTGCGGGGGACAGAGCTCCAAGGTTAAGGAAATCAGCAAGGACAGAATCTCTGAGCAAGTTAGTCCCCCAGGGTGAGATTCTTTGTGGCAAGGAAGGAAGGGGGAGAGGCTGGGAACGCTGCCTGTCAGAGGAGTGCCAGTGTGCAGAGTGCCCTCGATGAATATTAAATAGCAGTGGTGACATCATATGTCATCAAGTGCGCCTGCAGGGCTCAGGTCAGCCTGGCCGGGTCAGCTCGCAGTGAGGGCTGTGACAGTCACCAGGGAGCTTGAGCCCAAGAGTCTTCAGCACAAAAGGGACGAATGGGAAGCAATACAGTAAATCCCAGAGGCTGTGAGGACAGCTGCCCGTCCCAGACCCGCTGTGGACATGAAGGAGCTCATTAGCACGACCACCGGGCAGCAAGCTGGCTGCCTGGCTGTTGTCGTTTGTAGCAGACACAAAGGATGTGAGTGGATTCACAGAGCACCCAGGGAAGCGGGGGAGAGGATGGTCCTTCCCCCCGGAGGTGTGTACCCCTGGCTGGGTCTTCGGGACAGGTTCAGAATCCTAGAGGCAGCTGAGAGGAAGCATGGGCTTTCGGCTGCTCGAGAATATTGCAAAGAAATACATACCCTGCTGCTAGATAGCGAGGCAAGCACTCTCCTCCGGTTAGGAGAGACCTGCAGAAGCAGGACACTGACCTCTCAAAACGGCAGAGCGTTCTCCTTTCGATCTCCTTGCAGTCTCCATTTACGACCGTTTTTCTGAGGGTGAGGTGTGCATGGATAGTTGACTGACTTCCCTGGGTCATGCAGCTGCCAGTATGGCTGAACTCCAGTGACTCGGTTGGTTGGTTGTGAAAGATGTTCAGCCTTAAAATAAGTGAGGTAATTGGACATCAAGTCACCCAGAAGCTGAGTTGGGCAGGGGTGGTGATGGCAGTTTTGAGAAGATCATGGCCTTAGAAATCAGGATGAACTTCGCCTCAAACCCAGGTCCATTGTTTACTAGCTCCATGACTGTGGCTAAGTTCCTCAGCCACTGAGCCTCAACTTCCACATCTGCAATCTGGGGAGAAACCATGCCAGCTTGGTGAGGCTAAGAGACAATGTGTGTCGGACACGGTGGAGTGTCTGCCAAAGTTGCCATTCAGTTAATCCTCTCAATCTATGTTAAATAATTAAACCAACAAGAAAGCAAAATCCAAACAGCCATGTTTGTGGTCAGAATCCACAGATGAGCTGAAACAGGCTAAGGACCGCTGGGTGCAGATTGTGTCTTCTGGTGTTCAAAATGACGTCACAGCTACTAAAGTATCCACTGTGGATAATTCTCTAGAGCAGTGTGTTACAAGCAAATGACACTACCTTCCTGGTGTTTACCAGTTAATCTATTTCATGAAAGGAGAGAGAAAGTAGGAGAGTCTGGGCCATCAAGGAGAATCACGTGTGGATTTGTGTTTTTCAAGTTGTTTGGGAAGGTGGGTAAATAAATAAATCAGTGATGCTGAAAGACAGGGTTCTTCCAGCCATGGGCAATGGGAAATGGAGCGGGAGAAGGGTTTCTAGCCACTTGGATTGGGGAGACGGGCAGAGCCACCCTGGGGAGGCGTCTGAGAGTCAGCACCCACCGTATACAGAAATGAGTCTGGAGACAGCTGAGCACTTCTCATGGGTCTTCTGAGCATGGTCATGAGTGAAGTGCAGATCGTGAGTTTGTACTATTTGAGCAAGAGCCAACATGGGCAACCAGGCAGCATCCATCAGCTCAAGCTTGAAGCAGAGAACTTGGGGAACATGGAGCCTATTAGATATGAAACCTATATCATCATCGTAAATATCTTATATGGGCACATATGAGCAGGTGCCATATTTCATACATTCACTGTAAATCTAAATACTTTATTGTTGCCAGTTTTACCATTGCCCTCCACTGAAATGAGCCATTTATTGAGATTGACTGTATTTGGTTATATCACCAGTGATCATTCCTGTCAGCAATTGGCCTGATAATTTCTCCCAAGAAAATGTTTGCCTCCTACTGGCAAACCTTGGAGACTTAAGGGTGTGTTTGCCTTAAAGTGATTTCTGAAAGATGTACCGTTACGTGCATATAGTAAGGAAAAGGCTTATCTTCTAGCATATAGTAAATTGAGAAGAGCCGACTCATTGGAAAAACCCCCAATGCTGGGAAAGATTGAGGGCAGGAAGAGAAGGAGATGATGTGGATGAGATGGTTGAATGGCATCGTCGACTCAGTGGACATGAGTTTGGGCAAACTCCAGGAGATTGTGAAGGACAGGGTAGCCTGGTGTGCTGCAGTCTACAGGGTGGCAGAGAATCGGACAAGACTGAGCAACTAAATAGCAACATTATAGAGGAAATCATTTACTGAGCTTTATTGAGGTACAGAAAAGGCAGGGAAAAAAAGGCTCTAAATGAATACCTTGATGTAATTTATAGTTCTGTGTAAAACTGTGAGTGTGAATAAATACCCAATCATGGTATATCCATACGCTGGAAGAGAGTGCTGTGCCCATACGTGCTACAATGTGGATAAATCTCAGAAGGATTATGCCAAATGAAAAAAGCCAGGCACAAAAGGGCAAATACTGAATGATTCCATTTATGCAGATGTCCAGAACAGGCAAATCCACAGAGACGGAAAGTTGATTAGCGGCTGCCTAAGGCTGGGGATGGGAACAAGGAGTGACTGCTCGCAGGCACTGAGGTCTCTTCTTTCGTTGGTTGAAATAGTCTAAAATCAAATTGTGGTGATGGTTGCAGAACTCTGTGAATTTAATAAAAGATTATTGAATTTGTGCACTTAAAATGGAGGACTTTTATGGCATGTAAATGATATCCTAATAAAGCTATTAAAATGAAAAAAAAGGGGGGGGGGATGACTTTTGCTAGATGCAACTGGAAGATCTCTTTAGAGCCAGGTACTGAAAGAAGTTTTGAAACTTCCCAGAAGGATAATAAAGTGGGGGCACTGGCTGAACCAAGGATTCTGTTCCTCCTGGTTACAACAGCACCCTTCACTGTCTGGCAAAGATACGACCAGTTTCTCTCAAGGTTGGCCAGCTGGCATCTAGACATGAGTCAGTATATGCATGGAGACAGACGCCTCAGCTCAAGGGAGAAAGGAACACAATGAAACTGGATGGGACCCATCCTCATGGCGGGGCAAAGAGGCAGTAACAGCTCCAGGAGAAAAAAAAAAGGAAAACTGAATCAGAGGAGACACAATCCCAAGATAAAAGAGGAATTCAGCAAGAGTCAAGAGCCCAAATTGAGTGCAAGGTGGAGACAGTTGTATTACAAGCAGCGCTTATATCCTGGTATAGCACCACAGAGCACAGGGACAAGGTTCACAGCCCAGCCCAGGAAGAGGCGCCTCACACGGCATCTCTGTCAGTGTGACATCCCGCCAGAAGAAGCAATCCAGCTCATTATTCGTAAATATGATTGGGAACCACACTTGGGTATTTTTCCACATCTATCTAATTAAACCTAAGTCCCAAAAGGCAGAGACCAGCAGGAGCTCCAGTTCATGCTCTCAGCAGAGTTTTTGGTGCTGGATAAATATTAAACAATAGTCTAGTAATAAAAGACTAGCATTTTCCACAGGGCTTTTGTAGCTGAAGTGAAAAGAAACCCTTTGAATGGAGTAGCGGGAGTTCTTCCTGGTTTTCATATTTCTCAGCAAGAGGCTTGCTCTCCATTGTCAATCACATTTTTCATACTTGGTAAACCAAGCTGACTAAGGATTATAAATGAAATAGTTTCATGTTTGAGGATAGCTTTGTAAGACCTCAGGTGATAACTAGTTCTTGTTAGAACTAGGAAGCAACTGAGGAGTCAGTTCATCATGTCAGTTCCTCTGAAAGAGGTTGACTCGGCTCAAGCTAATGCTAGATGGCTAATGTCTAATGGCTTTTTTGTGATGTCGTACGTGTCCTGTAACATAGAAATTGCATGCAGCTGGTGGCTACCATATTGTGTAACGGGGCACTAGAGGTCCTTAAGTGAGAAAGATTCAACAGCTTTTTGGTAACCCCCATCAAAGTTCATTTGTATACGACAATGAAAAATTATCAGTAGAAATAATCAGGAGCTCTCCTGGCCATTCAACAAATATTTATTGTGGGATTTCTGATTGCCAGGCCCTCCTTCAGACTCTGGAGACACCTCAGTGAAAAACACACGCACACAAACAAACAGAAAAATACAAACAAACAAACAAAAAAACTGGCAAGATCCCTCCTCGCTCTTAAGGAGTCCATAGAAGTGAAATAAACCTGAAAGGGAAGAAGCAAATGAATGAATGGTTACGATTAATAATCTGTTTTCAAGAAGCACACAAGTGGTGAGATAGATACTGAGCTCCGTTATGCTGATCGGGGCCAGTCTCTTTGAGAGATGGGATGAAAACTTTAGTGGAAAGAGAAGTGGGAGGGAAAGATGGTTCCAAGCAGAGCAGATATGCTACAATGACCCCCCAAGCAGGGCGGAAGAGCTTGAGGCAAGTGAGCAACTAAATGAAGGTGAAGGGCATGATCAGTAAAGAGGAGAGAGGAACAGATTGTATTGGTGATATAAGGCAGGAGGCAAAACATACATGGCTCTATACTCTGTTAAGATGCCCTGGAAAGTCTTGGGAGGATTTCACATAGGAGATTGACATCAACAATATATGATGCAAAAGTTTGTTCTGACTGCAGAGTGGAGGATGACTTGGGGAGGACAGGAGAAGGAGCGGGGACAACGGGCAGGAGGCTGCTGTGGTCGATGAGTGAAAGGGAAGTGGTGATGTTGAAGTCAGAGGCTGAGCTGGGACATAAAGGTTGGGGATGGATTTGAAGAATGAGTTTGGGAAAATGATGGAAATGACTGAAGGATTGGATATTAGAGCAAGAAGAAAATGGAGGAATTGAAGATCATTCCCAGATTTGGGGTTTGAAAACTGATGGGCTTCTGGCATCACTGGTGGTATTGGCAATGGAATGGAGATCTCTCTTCCCACTCTAACACTGTCTTGGCTTTGCATGTCCACTAGTCTTCCACTGACTGTGCAACGTTGAGTGACAAGAGGAACTGAATGGGACCTTCCCATTTAGTGTTGATGTGTTTCTGTTCCCAGACTCTCCCTTAAAAGTACCTTTTACATGAAGTGTTACTTGCTCAGTCATGTCCCACTGTTTGTGACCCCAGGGACTGTAGTCTGCCAGGCTTTTCTGTCCATAAAATTCTCCAGGTAAGAATACATATATATATATATATGCACACACACGTATTTATGGACAGGGAGGCCTGGCATGCTGCAGTTCATGGGGTTGCAAAGAGTCGGACACGACTGAGCGACTGAACTGAACTGATCCAGGGACAGAAGGCGCAGCATGTGGTCAAATGTGGTAGCGTCTTCCTCTCATTTTGTGCTGTATTCTGGAAAGCCTGTTCCTGCTCTGTGCCCTATACCACTTACCCCAGGCCAGTAGGGCCTGCACTGATCCCTTTCGTGCATTATCTCACCTTGATCTTCTCAAAAATCCCATGAGATAGACTTCATGTTTTATACTGTTAACAGATGGGGATGTTGAGCCTTCAACAGATAAAGAGTAACCTTTGGTTATCCACTGATTAAGAAAATATATAGCAACAAAACTGCCATAAATTCAACAGTGGTTTTGGATAAGTTTGTGTCTCATTCATTACAATGACATTTTTCTACTTTGGAAAATTAGTTACAATGACATTCACATAATAATTTAATTGTGTTTAGAATGTCAAGGATTTGAGATCCTCTTGCAATTATCATGCTCTTCCCAGGTGTCTTATGGTGAAGATTGACATCTTCTTATCAAACCAAGCACAAATTACTTGAAGTAATTTTAGAAAATTAAAATTTAAAGGGGGCCAGTGATTTGGCCAAGGGCAAAGAACTTGCTGATCACACAGTGGAACTTCCATCTTTCTATTCAAAATTTTTACTACTGTGTCTCATTCCCTTGTAATGGAAATAGGTCACCTGATTAAGACCTTAGAAGAGGATGGTGAATAAATGAGCCTTTCCAGGAGAGTTGAAAATCCTGTCGGTAGACATTGCCTGGAGAGTATTGGAGCTTGGATCCAGAGGCCCTATCTGAATTCATTGGAGACCAGTAGTGTTGTTTGGTCGTTCAGTCATGTCCAACACTTTGGGATCACATAAAATGCAGTGCACCAGGATTCCTTGTCCTTCACTATCTCCCAGAGTTTGCTCAAACTTATATCCATTGAGTTGATGATGTCATTCAACCATCTCATCCTCTGTCATCCGCTTCTCCTCCTGCCCTTAATCTTCCCCAGCATCAGAGTCTTTTTGGCTCTTTGCATCAGGTGGCCAAAGTATTGGAGCTTCAACATCAGTCCTTCCAATAAATATTCTGGGTTGATTTCCTTTAGGACTGACTGGTTGGATCTCCTTGCAGTCCAAGGGACTCTCAAGAGTCTTCTCCAACACCACAGTTCAAAAGCATCAATTATTCAGTGCTCAGGCTTCTTTATGGTCCAACTCTTACATCTGTACATGACTACTGGAAAAACCATAGCTTTGACTATACAAAACTTTGTCAGCAAAGTGATGTCTCTGCTTGTCAATATGCTATCTAGGTTTGCCATAGATTTTCCTCCCAGGAGCAAGCATCTTTTAATCTCATGGCTGCAGTCACCGACCACAGTGATTTTGGAGCACAAAAAAATGAAGTCTGTCACTGTTTCCATTTTTTTCCCCATCTATTTGCCATGAAGTGATAGGACCAGATGCCATGATCTTAGTGTTTTGAATGTTGAGTTTTAAGCCAGCTTTCTCACTCTCCTCTTTCACCTTCATCAAGAAGCTTTTTAGTTCCTCTTTGCTTTCTACCATTAGGGTGGTGTCATCTGCTTATTGGAGGGAGGTTGTTGATATTTCTCCCAGCGATCTTGATTCCAGCTTGTGATTCATCTAGCCTGTCATTTTGCATGATGTACTCTTTATATAAGTTAAATAAGCAGGGTGACGATATGCAGCCTTGATATACTCCTTTCCAAATTTTGAACCAGTCTGTTGTCCCATGTCCAGTTCTAACTGTTGCTTCTTGACCTGCATACAGATTTCTCAGGAGGCAGGTAAGGTGGTCTGGTATTCCCATCTCTTTAACAATTTTCCACAGTTTGTTGTGATCCACACAGTCAAAAGCTTTAGCGGAGTCAGTGAAGCAGAAGTAGATGTTTTTCTGGAATTCCTATGAATGTTGGCAATTTGATCTCTGGTTCCTGTGCCTTTTCGAAATTCAGCTTGTACATCTAGAAGTTCTTGATCCTCATACTGCTGAGGTCTAGCTTGAAGGATTTTGAGCATTACCTTGCTAGCATGTGAAATGAGTGCAATTGTGTAGTACTTGGAACATTCTGTGGCCCTGCCTTTTTTGGGATTGTAATGAAAGCTTACCAGCATCATATTTTAGGATTTGAAATACCTTCCTGATGTAGTGATTGATTTATGATCTCTTCCATGAGTACTTGACTGGGAGTTAAGTCATTTGTGCCATGCTTTTTGGTGTGAAGTAGTCCTGCCTCTGTGGCTTTTAGGTGAATTTAGGCTGCTTGTCTTCATAGTGTGGAGCTGAGCTCCACATACTTTGTGTCCATAAGTGCCAGGTCCAATGCCTTTAAAAAAAAGAAGAACAGAATTGCACTAGTTCTGGGAACTAAAAGAAATTGTCTATCTCCTTTCTGTCGCACTCATAAGCTTATGATTTTTTTTCCTTATAAGCAGACACTGGCAGCAAAAAAGTTCCAAGCCCAGTGTACAAAAACCTTCTCTGGCAAGGAAACAGTGGACAGGCTGAACTGAGAGAAATGGGATTATGATAACCACGGAGTTGCCCTTGACTTTTATTTAGAAATTTAAGTTGAAAAAAAACCAAACAGTAGCATTTAAATTTTTCACTACTCCTGTTTACCTCCAAACAGCAGTTGTATATCTGAATATACAGCTGTGCTTGTAAGTAGCATTGGGAAAGCAGAATTTTCAGTAGGAAACCTGAAACCCAGACAGCGGTATTGACCAGAAATATAAGGGCAAACTAATTCAATTACTTTCAGTGGAGTTTAACCTATAATCTTCACCCAAGCACACGGGTACCTCAGACAAAGAGAAAGAACTCTTAAAATGGATTGTTACCCCGGGAAAGGGTGAGCAGTAAGCTAGCCTTGTGTGTATGAGGTTTCTTTGGAGGGCCAGAAATCTGTTTCTGTCAGCACAGGATAAACCATTATGGAACTAGGAAAGAAGTGAAAATCAAAGTGAAAGTTATATACTCTTTTTTTTTTCCTTTATTTCAGATGACCTGGTATAATTACTAAAATGCTGAATTGCTTCTTGTAAAGATTTTTCCACTATAAGGAAGAATGTCAGGGCTACTCCCTTAAACCTGCTCACTTTTTCAGAACATCTATGAGAGAAAATAAGATGAAAAATGTATTTATATTCTTTTTTTCTTATGAGGGACTGGTAAGCAATTTGATCTCTTTTATCTGAAAGTTTTGCCAATGTTTTCATCAGTTCCTGCGGAGATGGCTGTGATTCCACTTTTCCTTTGAACAAAAAAATAAATTGGGTTTCTTTGCAGTGGAAAATAGAAGGCTTGCTAAAAGCACCGACTTCAAAATAGTGCTTATGGTACATTTGGGGAGAGCATAGTGAAAACCCTGTGCCTGGTGCCGCCTGTACCAAGAAGCCCACTTTGGCTTACATTAGGCAGCTGCGATCTTCTGGAAAAAGCCCGAGAGATGTACTCAGCTAAGGACCGTGTTGGTATTTCGCTTGGACTCACTTTCTTTCTCGTGCATTCGTGTCTCCATTAGCAATTTATTTTTAATTCAGTGTTCTGTGGAGAGAGCATCTTGCTGGGCACATTTTGGGTGCATATGCCTGACATGTTGAGAAATGAGTGTAACGCAGCTCCACACTCAAACAAGCTGTCTTTCCCTTTCCCCACCAAATGATATTTATAAACCTCCAGGATGAGATTGCTAACGTATTTTCCGCTGTCAGTACGCCCGGCCTGGCTGTGGAAATGCTTAGTCGTGTCCTTTGAAAGAACTCGGTTCTGCCCTGACCAACCAAGGTGCAGGGGTGACTGACTGTCAGGAAGGCTGACCTTCTCCAGGTGACCTGGATTCAGGATGGCAGTGCTTCAGCGCTAATCTAAGAAACTCCCTTCAGTTTCCATGTTCCTAGTGGACAGTCTGTGTGTCCACTTGGCTTCCTTGTAGTCATCTCCTTCCTCTGGGTTCCACACATTCAGTAATAAAATCCGTTAGCACCCAGCAGATCTGTGGTGAATTCCAATTCCACTATTCTCTGAGATACTTAACTTCTCTAAGGCAGGTTACTCTTCTATTTTAAAATTGGTATTAAATATATGTTTATACACTCTTATCTTAAAAGGCTATTGTAAGGATTAAATTCAAAGATGCTTGTAAAGTGCTTAGCACAGAGCTGCACATATTCATAATTGTTAGTTGCTAAGCTAATGACTAGATAACATTATTGGCATTTATAAATAGCTTTGCATTTGTTTACTGTCTTGAACAGCATCTGGAAAACAATTTATCCACATTAACATCCCTACTGTCATTTGATTTTAATAGCATAGATGATTTGTCTGGGCTGGATTCTGAAGCCCATGTTAAGACAATTAGACTGCAACTGAGCTAACTCCCTCCAGGGGCCTGACCTAATGGGCAGTCATGATGTTCTGAAGAAAATTGCCGCTTCTATGTACTGGCCTTGGACTGAGTCTTAGGGACTCAATCAAGTGCAGAAAGGATTTTTTTTTCCCTAATAATTAAAAAAGTCTGCAAAGCCAAAAAAAAAAAAAAAGTTATCTGTACATTCTCCAGCTGAGTATTAGTGTCTCTTCAATTATAGACAATTCTTAGCCCTCTCTACATTCTTCTTCTGGAGCTTCTGTGAAACATTGATTTGGAACCAGTCCCTATTGTCTCTATATTTGCAATGTATTCTGAATGGTATTCTGAGTGGTTTCCTCAATTCCAGTTTAATTCTTTTTTTTTTCCCCAGTGTGTCTGATATGCTATGAAACTTGTTGATTATGGTCTTAAAGTTAATGATTGTAATAGGTTCTGTCGCAAATACTGTATTTGGTTCTCTTTTGAATCTTCATGATCCTTTAAAAATAATATTCTGTCTCTAGAGTTCCTCTACTTTCTTTGTATTTTTGATTTTGAACATATTTACTTTATAGTTTCAGTCAGATGATAATCCTCAGTTCTTGAGATGTGAATTCTCTAACTTATTGTATCAGCTGATTCTCCATCATGGTTTTTATTATTATTATTATTTACTATTATTTTCTTGTGAAGATCATCTTTTAAAAAAAAATAATTAGACTTATCATTGGTGTTGGGGTGAGGTAGGGTGGAAAAGTCTCAGCAAATCCTTCATGTCCTGGATTATAGAAATACCACCACAGAGCAGTTACACATGGGATCTCCTATACTTATTTTTAGGTTTATTTCTAAGCTGGGGGTTCCCATGTCACAGAGTAGTTTGAACTATCCCTGATCATCATATGATGTAGGCTGCAGGTTTTGATGTCTTTGTGTGTAACTCCGGCAGATTGAAGCCTTATATGCTGTAACTCTAGGCAAACAGAGCAGGTTTCTAGCCTTCCTCTCAGAGAAAGTAAAGTATTTAAAAACTTCAGTATTTTTGTTGTGGGCTCAAGTCCAGTCCCCAGCCTCTCATTATCCAAAACGGTCCCCATGCATCAGGTCTATTCAGATTCTGTGGCCCTCCTTGTTTCTGGGAATTACCTCTTGCTCACAAGCTCTGATATGTAACTGCTTACTTGTTCTGTTCTTTTCATGTTTTTCCCCTCCATTCCTTGTGTTTTTAATAAGATTCTCTTCTGGGTGCATTTGGTGTTCCAGGTTGCCCCAGAACCTTTTCTTAGAGAGCAGTGCTCAGGCTGGCATAACTCATGGAAACTGTCCACTCAAAGCCTGGAACCCAGAACTAATCCAGTGCTTTGATGATAGCCTCGGACCTTTTGCTAAAGCTGTGCCACTGTTTTCTTTAATTAGTTGTCTTGAAAGCTATTGTGTTCGAGTGCATGTATATGTAAAAATGCCCTAGGCATTAATCACTAAAAAAATACAAAGAGCAATTTCTCATGAGGATACTTCCTTACCTAAAGAATGGACTAGAAATACAGCTATATATAGCTATATACCAGCTCCAGATTGTCTCAAAATCTAAAAGATTAAATGAAGGCAGGTTTTTTTTTTCCCCCTAGCACTGCAAGTCAGTGTTTGTGTTTTCAGCAGTAAATAGATCCTGTCACTGGTGAGTTAGTTTTCAAACAGTGTCCAAGTGGTATGTAAGGTATGAAATCTTTATGAAAACTTTGCCTATGAAGGCCAACACCCTTTCTTATTGACGTATTTTATTGACCCAGGCATCTCCATAGTTCTTATTCTGTAGCAGCATAGTTTGAGTCCTAGAAATATTCTGTTGTTAACAACAATAATAAAATAGTTTATTCTTGCAGACTTTTCTCCTTTCTCTTAAAAAAAAAAATTCCTATGGTATAAAATAGCCACGTTTCCCTGGAGTAGAACAAGCATAAGATGAAAAATCAGGACCTAAGACTTGGGAAGTTGGGGAGGAGTAGAGCAAGAATGATAAGGTCCTTTCTTTCTAGGTGCTGAGACAATAGGTCCAGGATGAGGTCAGGCAAGTGAGGTGTTTACCTTAGGCACAAAATTTAGGGAGACTCCAAGAAACTCAGTAATTAATGTAAATTATAATATTTATGTAACATATTTTTAAAAATTGGCAAACCGTAAGCCCCAGGGCATGGCCTGCTTTGGTAAATAACGTTTTATTTAACCAAATCTTCAATCAGGTGCAGGATTAGGCTGTAGTGAGGAAGACATAGCTAAGTGCAGGGTGAGATACTGTCTTATTCAAATGTTAATATGATGCCCATCATTTTTTTTTATCAATGATTTTTAAGATAGTACCTTAAAATATTATTTATCTTCATTACGCCTTTTATATGTTATTCAAGGGAAGTGCCTTATTTATGTCTCTGTGGACCTGGCCCTTACATGTAAAACTATCACAGAATTGGTGATATTCCAACGGTGATGGTTAAGCACTTATACTTGTGTAGCTACTGATAACAGCGCCAAGCCAACACTCTGGGAGGTATGAACTTCGAGGTGTCTCATCCTGTTTTGTCATCTGCAAAATGGTGGCAATAACAGCACTTCCTTTACAGGATCACACTGAGGCTTAGGGTAGGCTGTTCAGCACAGTGCCAAGCACATGGGGCCAGTGAGTGGAACAACAGTAACAGAGACCAGGGAAGATAAGCTGAGTAATTTCCAAACAAAGGCCTCAGTTTGTTTAGGGCCTCAGTTGTCTAAGGACCTTTTTTATTGGGGGTCAAACGTATGTAACATAAGATTTACCATTTTAACCATATGTTTGCATATGGTTCTGTGGGATTAAGTACATTCCCATTATTCTGTAGCCATCTCCAGGACCTCTCAAGGATGTGAGCTCTATCCCACAAGCTTGAAAGGGCCATCAAAGGCTTTGGAGCAGGAAAGCTGGGCTAAGGGAACAGGTGGGGAAGGTGAACCTGGAAAGAGACCTGCCAGTGGTGTAGAGGAGGAAAGAAGAGGAAACGGAACCGTCAGGAGGGCTCTGCAGGGGTCCAAGTGTGAAAGAGCCAAGGCCTCGACCAAAGTGAGAACAGGAGCAGTAGGAAAGGGCAGAGAAAGAGGTGGGCGGATGTCGCGAGACAAGGAGAGAAGGGCGGGAGGAACCAGACGAGGGAGTGAGGGCTTTAAAGAAGGTACAGCTAGTTTCATTCTTTTACAAGTGGTTGACCAGTTTTCCCAGCACCACTTGTTAAAGAGATTGTCTTTACTCCATTGTATATTCTTGCCTCCTTTGTCAAAGATAAGGTGTCCATATGTGTGTGGATTTATCTCTGGGCTTTCTATTTTGTTCCATTGATCTATATGTCTGTCTTTGTGCCAGTACCATACTGTCTTGATGACTGTGGCTTTGTAGTAGAGCCTGAAGTCAGGCAAGTTGATTCCTCCAGTTCCATTCTTCTTTCTCAAGATTGCTTTGGCTATTCGAGGTTTTTTGTATTTCCATACAAATCTTGAAATTATTTGTTCTAGTTCTGTGAAAAATGTGGCTGGTAGCGTGATAGGGGTTGCATTGAATTTGTAAATTGCTTTGGGTAGTATACTCATTTTCACTATATTGATTCTTCCGATCCATGAACATGGTATATTTCTCCATCTATTAGTGTCCTCTTTGATTTCTTTCATCAGTGTTTTATAGTTTTCTATATATAGGTCTTTAGTTTCTTTAGGTAGATATATTCCTAAGTGTTTTATTCTTTTTGTTGCAATGGTGAATGGAATTGTTTCCTTAATTTCTTTTTCTACTTTCTCATTATTCATGTATAGGAATGCAAGGGATTTCTGTGTGTTGATTTTATATCCTGCAACTTTACTATATTCATTGATGAGCTCTAGTAATTTTCTGGTGGAGTCTTTAGGGTTTTCCATGTAGAGGATCATGTCATCTACAAACAGTGAGAGTTTTACTTCTTCTTTTCCAATTTGGATTCCTTTTATTTCTTTTTCTGCTCTGATTGCCGTGGCCAAAACTTCCAGAACTATGTTGAATAGTAGTGGTGAAAGTGGACACCCTTGTCTTGTTCCTGACTTTAGGGGAAATGCTTTTAATTTTTCACCCTTGAGGATAATGTTTGCTGTGGGTTTGTCATAGATAGCTTTTATTATGTTGAGGTATGTTCCTTCTATTTCTAGATCACTTTCTAACACCGCACACAAAAATAAACTCAAAATGGATTAAAGATCTAAATGTAAGATCAGAAACTATAAAACTCCTAGAGGAGAACATAGGAAAAACACTCTCAGACATAAATCACAGCAGGATCCTCTATGATCCACCTCCCAGAATTCTGGAAATAAAAGCAAAAATAAACAAATGGGATCTAATTAAATTAAAAGCTTCTGCACAACAAAGGAAACTATAAGCAAGGTGAAAAGACAGCCTTCAGAATGGGAGAAAATGATAGCAAATGAAGCAACTGATGAACAACTAATTTCAAAAATATACAAGCAACTTATGCAGCTCAATTCCAGAAAAATAAACGACCCAATCAAAAAATGGGCCAAAGAACTAAATAGACATTTCTCCAAAGAAGACATACGGATGGCTAACAAACACATGAAAAGATGCTCAACATCACTCATTATTAGAGAAATGCAAATCAAAACCACAATGAGGTACCACTTCACACCAGTCAGAATGGCTGCGATCCAAAAATCTGCAAGCAATAAATGCTGGAGAGGGTGTGGAGAAAAGGGAACCCTCCTACACTGTTGGTGGGAATGCAAACTAGTACAGCCACTATGGAGAACAGTGTGGAGATTCCTTAAAAAATTGCAAATAGAACTACCTTATGACCCAGCAATCCCACTGCTGGGCATACACACCAAGGAAACCAGAATAGAAAGAGACACATGTACCCCAATGTTCATCGCAGCACTGTTTATAATAGCCAGGACATGGAAACAACCTAGATGTCCATCAGCAGATGAATGGATAAGAAAGCAGTGGTACATATACACAATGGAGTATTACTCAGCCGTTAAAAAGAATTCATTTGAATCAGTTCTGATGAGATGGATGAAACTGGAGCTGATTATACAGAGTGAAGTAAGCCAGAAAGAAAAACACCAATACAGTATACTAACACATATATATGGAATTTAGAAAGATAGCAATGATGACCCTGTATGCAAGACAGGAAAAAAGACACAGATGTGTATAATGGACTTTTGGACTCAGAGGGAGAGGGAGAGGGTGGGATGATTTGGGAGAATGGGAATTCTAACATGTAGACTATCATGTAAGAATTGAATCGCCAGTCTATGTCTGACGCAGGGTGCACCATGCTTGGGGCTGGTGCATGGGGATGACCCAGAGAGATGTTGTGGGGAGGGAGGTGGGAGGGGGGTTCATGTTTGGGAACACATGTAAGAATTAAAGATTTTAAAATTTAAAAAAAAAAAAGAAGGTACAGCTCACCGTAAAGTTCCCTTAGGCTTAGAGACAGTGGAGCTGTGAGTTACAGGTATGCTTGGCTACCAGGGCGGCACACTGTTATCAGCTCCTACTGGCCGAGCCACTTCTTCAATTTTCAGGGATTTTATGAGCCGCCTGTTAAACACAACCTTAATTTAAAATTAAATATACATTTAAAATTGAATCACATTAGGAACAAAGGTTATAAAGATTCGATACCTACACTTCCTAAGTATTTCACTACTTTTAGTATGATCACTGCTTTTGAGGTTATTATATCGGTATAGTAAAATACTATAGAAGAGTATGTCATGGAACATCTTTTCACAATTCCACTGTCATTGACATTCTGTTAGTAGCTGGAAACTGACCTTGGTGAGAGTATTTACACCAGGAAATTAGCAAGCTACAAATCGGGACTGGATTCATTTTTACGTTGACTCTCTAAGATCTAAGAAGGTGATAGAAAAATGTCAATAATGCTGATCACACTTAGGGGTGTGTTGTATCAGTAGCCATTATCCTAGAAATCTATTTTAAATCGAGATTGAATGGCTATGAATAGAGGAGTTCAGCAAAAATTAAAAACCATTCTATAACAATCAATTGGAATTTAAAGTACAGAACATTGTGCGTTTTACTATCACTTGTAAATTGTGTGCAGCATATACTTTGTGGGCTTCCCTGGTGGCTTAGTGGTAAAAAATCTGCCTGCCAATGAAGGAGATGTGGGTTCGATCCCTGGGTTGGGAAGTCCCCCTGGAGAAGGAAAGGGCAACCCACTAGTATTCGTGCCTAGAAAATCCCATGAACAGAGGAGCTTGGTGCTCTATAGTCCATGGGGTCACAAAAGAATCACATTCAACTTAGCAATTGAACAACAACAGATATACTTTGTGTCAATAAAACGTATTGTTGCTGTTTAGTCACCCAGTCATGTCCAACTCTACATGACCCCATGGACTACAGCATGCCAGGCCTCCTTGTCCCTCACCATCTCCCTTATGTAAAACTTACAATAAGTAATTGTACAGTAAAGCTTAAAATGAGATTACCTTTATTTATGCATAATTATTTTTGGCAAATCAGTTGTTGGACATTTACCAGCACACTGCTAACCATAATCTAATCTGATACAGAGATTTATTTGCATAACATGAGTTAATCATTCTCTCAACCTTAAACCTGTCTTTCCAAAGGACAAATGACTTGTTCTGCAGTAAAAATGAAAAACCGGACATATCCTCTACCTAATCAATACTGAAATTTTTTTTTTCACTATTTCAGCATCTTTCTGTTTTCCTCTTACCTAGAGCAAAAGTTAGCATTCTTTGAACAAGTACACTAGGTACTATGCAGTGTGGCTTACTCGCATTTCTGTTCTCACTTGCCTCTTCAAGGTTCCAGTATTGCATTTTATAGACAGAAAGACCAAGGTAGCTTTATTCTCCTACATTTGTCTAAGTAGTAAGTAGTGAGGGAGAGATTTGAATGCAGACCTTTCTGTTTTTTTCTGATCTTTTGGTTCTGATGCCTTTTCTACCATATTGCCTGCAAAAAAAAAACAAAAAAAGTGTCTACTTACAAATAGATATATTTGGCAACACTGAGTGATCACTCACTATGCCCCAGGTGCAATGCTGGGCACCAGTAAATTGATGTGAGAAATCTCTGAAGTGTCTTCTGACTCCCAGGAGTTCGTCCTGCTCCCCGGTGCCTACATGACCAAGCGGCCCCAGGTCTTCAGCAGCTGCTACAGCTTTGCAGTCAGAGAACGCTCTTCCCAAACAAGCTGCACTCTCCTCACAGGCTGATTCCAGTCCATCTGCTCCAAGGTGGAGACATTCATTTCTTACATCCCTTCTGCTCGCCTCCTGAATCTCCTTTGAAGATCTGCCTCTCAGTGCACGCTGATGCAGAAATGAAGCAGTAGGTGCCTCCAGCCAGAAGGTCCACACGGTGGTACAGTTATCCTGAGTAACAGGGCCTTCTGTCAAAACCATGTGCCGCTGTGCGTGCTCTCAGCTCCTCTACCTGAGATGCGTCCACAAGAAGACATTTCAAGGGCTACCGAGCACCGTCATTTCCCAAGTGGATCAGTACAAAGATCATTTAACATTGGAGGCTTAAAACTAGGGACATGGTAGAAGAAGTTTTCAGTTCTGGGTCTTCCTGAACATCCCCTCCCCCTGCTATTCCAAAGCTGGCCTGAGTTTACAAACACCTCAAGAATCTGGTCCTTGCCCTGTATTTCCTCTCTCTTCCTCTCTCCACTTACCAAGACATTCCTCTTGCCTTCTGCTTTGAAACTAGACCACTAATTAAGAGAGGAGTCAGAAATCATGTTGATGCATATCTGTGATGCAAAGAGAAGCAAGGCAGAAACAAGGTCTGCTAAAGATAGAAGAGTGATCCTTCTGTTCCCCAATGACTGAGACTTAAAGATTCTAAAACATTAACAGTATAAATAAACCAAAGATAAACAAACATATATATTGAGACTTACATAAAAGTTGGAGCAGGCCCACATATAATGTAATGGCATTTATTCTTTTCTTTTTCTCAAGAGAAAAAGAAAGGGCCATTCACAAACAGGAGAACCCACTGTCTAAATGTCTGTGTGGATGTGCCCTGTGTTTTGAAACTGTATAAATATAGAGCTGATCCTTGTATCCTTGTCCTTGAGTGGTCTGCAGCCTACATTTCCCAAACTGGGAAATGCATGCTGTTTCGTGCAAAGCCTAGCATCTCCAGTAGTGAATGTTTTCCTGTTCACCAACAAGAATTTATGTGCCAGGCTCAGGGTAATTGCTTCCAGGGCGTGGTCTGACCTGTGCCCTCTCCCCACCATACCCAGAGGAGGGGGCAGCAGTCATCTCACATTCCAGGAATGGGAGGTGGAGGGATCTTGCGCTGTTTGTTCACTCTTACAGAGATGGTAATGAGGCGAGGCTAGAATTCAAACCCAAGTCATCTGGTTTGGAGGCTTGGCACTTGGCCTCCATGAGGCAGGGGCCCAGAGACCACCCAGACCTGGGTTCAAAGCCCTCTCTGCCTCCTCCTATATTAATGTTGGTGGTGGGGCTGGGAAAACAGACTTAGGTTTCCTTCCCTAGCCTCAATTTCCTCCACAGCAAATAGAAACCAACCTCTCCAGGTATCCTGTGGATGGCAGAGAATGTGAGGGAAAAGCTTCAAATGGGGCCTGGCAGGTAGCTGACAGTAATTAGTCACTGATTTGGATGACTGGCTCTGTTGTGAAATACTGCCCAAACTTCAACCAGTAAACATTAGATGTGAGTACAGAGAGAATTATTATAAAAACCTGAATCCATCTAACGTCGGTTCACTCATTATTTGCTCCCCTGTTCACCCATTCAACAAATATTTATTAGTCATCTACTCGGGTGTGAGACGTTTTCTTCAGTTTTTTATGTGTAGTATTTTTTTTTAATGCAATCTGAAAATCACAGTGGGCAGGAGATAGGATTTCTGAGGCATCTTTTCAGCATCCACCAATCTAAGCTTTTGGACCACCTGTTGTATAGCAGGTACCAAGCTTACCTCCAGGGTGACCCAGATGCACTCCCACCTATGTCTGGGGGAGGGCTCCTTGTGGATCCCAAGAGGAGCATGTGGCATCTGCAGGGGTGGGAACAGAGACTTCTGAGTGCCAAGCAGAGGCAGGGATTCAGAGGATGGAAGGCTTCACCTTTAATACAACTTTTGAAGGTGTTGGGGAGACAGGAGGGAGCAGGCAGGCCAGGGGAACAGTGAGAAATCCAGTCTGGTTGAAGCATGAGGTGCAAGGCAGCTTGGGGGTGGAGCGTCCATTTACCCTTTGGAATCCAGTCTTCCTGTTGGCATGGCAACTGCTGCAAAATAAAGTCAAGGTGGTACTTCAGATGATGCCTTGGAGACTGTCCAGGAGTCATTTAAATTGCTTGTTTGTTATATGTAAGAATTTGCCTAACCTCCAACCTACAGTTGCTGTTTGGAAATCTCTTGTTTATGGTGCTGTTATTGTTTCTTGGGTCATTATCTTCCTTGAGCGTGTGTGTGTGTGTGTGTGTGTGTGTGTTTTATTTGCCCCATCTCGAAAATATGCCTAGATATCATGTTGATTTTTCCCGGGCTCCCGTGAGATTCTCCCAGCCTTCTCTCTCTTGCTCGGATGGAAATGCTGTCAGGGTAGTGCTTGCCATCTCACTTCTCAGCCCCGGACCCCTGCCCTGAGCTGCAGTGGATGTCACAGTGCACTCAGCAACCCCCTCCCCAGCCTGTGGGATTCCGGAAACGGTCTGGAGTCCAGGATCCTCACAGGAGGACACAGGTTGCTCCTTCTTGGCTGGGGATGGCAGTCAGTGCAGATGCTATAAAAGTCTCCTAGATACAGAACTGCCCTGCAGACCAGAGCCACATGTCTGCTGTCCCTGACTGATTCGAAAAGCAGAATAAAAGAGAATTCATGAAACACAAATGAAAGATTTAGGGTTCCTTTCTGACTGGGGTTCTAAAACCAACAGAAGTCTTCAGCTTCTTAGATCAGGGGTGGATAGAAACGTCTGAATCTCCTCTTCCTGCTTCTCGTGAGTGTGTGTGAGTGTGAGTGTGAGTGTGAGTGTGTGTGTGTGTGTGTATAAGAGACTGACAGACATACAGACAAACCACAGGGACACAGGGTTGGGGAGGGGAGGGTCAGAAGGAGCCGGTGTGGCTTCTACCTTTGTAGGGAGAGTTGATGTGTGCCCCTCCAGGAAACCCAGAGTAAAACTTTTCCCGCACATAAAAGAACCCCCCATATGTGGACTCTATGGGGATTCAATTCACACCTTTCTCTGCTTTCTTTCTCCATGTCTCTTTTGAACTTTAGGGGAAAACATTTCCTATGCTTCTCGCTTCCCTAGCTCTCAGGTAATAAAGAGAAAGAACGAAGGGGCTTAAATATCAGGATTTGTAAAACTGGGCAAACTGGCCTCACGAGGTTTGCAGCCAGAGTGATGAGTCTGCATCGGGCTTGGTGATGATGGCAGGGGAGCTGAGCAGGCAACACACAGCAGACCTCTCGCCCTCGCTCTGTTCCAGGTGGTTCTGAGAGCTCTGCAGGCACTAGTCGTCTAACTCGCCCAACTGTCTTATGAGGTAATAACATTATTATTAGCGTTGCTTTATGTCCTTTGTGCAGATGGGGAGCCTGAGGTCTGATATGTAAATAATTTGCTCAAGACCTCACAGATAAAAAGTAGGAGTGCTGGAATTTGAATCTCTGCCTCCAACTATAGATGAGTGGTTTTTCAGTTGGGAGCAGTTTTTTTTGCCTCCCATGGGACTTGTGAGACATTTTTAACTTGGTGGAGGACTGTTAGTGGCATCAAGTGGATAGAAGTGAGGGATGCTGCTAAATAACCCCATTTAACATCCCCAAACATCCTGGGTTTCCCTAGTAGCTCAGATGGTAAAGCATCTGCCTGCAATGCAAGAGACCTGGGTTCGATCCCTGGGTTGGGAAGATCCCCTGGAGGAGGAAATAGCACCCCACTCCAGTATTCTTGCCTGAAGAAGTTCATGGACAGAGGAGCCTGGCAGGCTACAGTCAGGGGTTGCAGAGAGTCAGATACGACTGAGCGACTAACACACACACACAAACGTCCTGAGGGCTGAGGCTGAGGGCCCCTGCCCTGGATACGTCACATCTCACAGCGCTGGTGCTGAGCAGGATGGCAGAAGCGGAGCACCAGATGTAAAACTCAAGATCAAATGCGTACACTGTGGATAGCCCAAATCCCCACTGGCCGGCTGGGCAGCCGCTCTTCTGAGTTCTATGATACAGGGAGCAAGGTTCTTTTGAATGACTTCTGCTTGGCTTCTGGCTGAGCTTGGCAGGGATCTGTTGGCTTTTTGCCTAAGTCATCTCAGGGGACCTGGGTTTGGAATCTCAAGACCACATGGTAGAGAACAAGAATTCCTCACCTGCCTGTCCCCTGGCCTGGACTCTTCCACATGAGAAGCTTTCTAAGTGGGAGTCCTTAGGAAACAGTATGTGATTTTATAGGAAACAACTGCAGGAGAATGGAGACTCATGCAATCCTTCACTGAGGGGCTTTTTAAGAGCTTCATCATGGCAGTTTGCTTTCAGTGTTATAGAAATCAAGCTTTCTCCCTGGGTTCCCCAAGGGTTTGCTTCCCTTGACCCAGAAAGGCTTAGTTTTAAGACTACCATCAGGTTTGCTGTGTTCAATCTGAATTTCCCATGTACTTTTGGTGAAGCGTGGTCCTTGGCCCAGCAGTCCTGGCATCACTTGGGAGCTTGCTAGAAAAGCATCACCTTGGGCTGTGCCCTAGATCTACTGAATTAGAATTTATAGTGTAGCAAGGCCCCAAGTTTCTCATATACACTGGTCTGTAGAATTTTGATTTTCACTTTGAACTGTGGGTTCAAATAAATGGGAACTCTCCTCTGTGTAAGCCCTGGATTCTGAAATTATAGAATGTTTGTCAAAGGGCTCCAGGGCCTTGCTGCAGCTCAAAAATGCTATGATGTCCCAGATTCAGGCGATCAAATAGTTTCCAAACAATCCCACCAATGAATCAATGCAGAAATGTTTGAGCTACTTCACCAGTGACATTTCATATGCTTTCAGCTGAGCCCCGGGCTCCTTGCAGGGACCCCTCCCACTGAGAAGGGGGATTTCCTATTAACAGCCACCCTTTCTGGTTGTGACAGGTCATCACTTTTTTGACCTGACTTCTTCCATCCCTCAGCAGTTCTTAATCCAGCTGCCGTATCTCTAAAGGGATGCATGTTTATCTGCTGCCCAGTCCTCTGCCACTGCCTTCCCCTCCCCATGGGACTGACATCATTTCAACATGCTCTTAAAAGTGATCCCTATTTTTTCAGTTTAAGGTCTAGTTTTAAAAGGGGCTTTTCAGGTGGTGCTAGTGGTGAAGAACCTGCCTGCCAATGCAGGAGACCCAAGAGACACAGATTCAATCCCTGGGAAGACCCCCAGAGGGAGGGCATGGCAACCCACTCCAGTAGTCTTGCCCGGAGAATCCCCATGGACAGAGGAGCTTGGTGGGCTGCAGTCTGTAGGGTCGCACAGAGTTGGACACGACTGAAGCAACTTAGCACGCACAAGCTGGTTTTAAAAACCTTGCTCCAGGATTCTTAAACCAATGTCTCCACCCTCCATCTGAATGTGAGCACATGTCTCATAAACTCTGTCGAGTTAGACCCACTCTTCCCTCTCCTTTAAGCCACAAGACGGTAGGCTCTGCCTCTATCAGCTGAACAGTTGACGTTGTAACATAGATCTCAGCTAAGGCGGCTGCTGCCCTGGTGAGATGCTGGGATCATCAAAGAGGTGCGCCTGGGCAGTGCACACGGGTCACAAGAGCAGTGTCTGCGGGGACCACAGGGAAGGGGCAGCGCATGTTACTGCAGTGTCTGTGGGGCTCTGATAACCTGAGGGGCAGATGCAGAGGTGACATGAGGCGTGTGGACAGTCCCAGCTGGTGGCTTCCAGAGAGCATCAGTGCCTTTATATGATCTGACTTATTCTTTTTTTTTTTCAAGTGCTGTGTGCTCAGTCGTGTCCAACTCTTTGCAACCCCATGACTGTAGCCCACTAGGCTCCTCTGTCCATGGGATTCTCCAGGCAAGAATACTGGAGTGGATGGCCGTTCCCTTCTCCAGGGTATCTTCCCAATCCAGGGATCACACCAGCATCTCTAGCATTCAGGAGATGATGCAACTTTAGCTTGTGACATCTCCATATTTTTAAATCTTGGTTATAATTCAGTCTCCTTTTGTTGTTGTTTTTTTTTCCCCCAAAAAAACTGGCTGACCAGAAAGAAGGTCTCACATCTGCAGATCTGGGTCAGACTTCAGGCTGGTGGCGATGAGTCACTTTTTGCCTCTTCACACTGACGCTGTGAAGAAGGGCACATCGTCATCCCCATTTGATAGGTGAGACAACTGAAGTGAGGAAACTCGCCCAGCGTTTTAGGCTCGTGAGTGTCAGAGCCAGAAGATGATGCTGGTGAGCTGAGTCATGGGGACAGCGGAAGCCCAGCCAGGGTCAGGTTCAAGGTCAGCACTTGGAAGTGGGGTGGGGTGGAGACTGGCTCTTCTGTGGCCTGCTGATCCTGGATCTCTGCTCTCATCACCCTTTACTTGCCCAGCCCAGCTAGGAGCAGCTTGGACTCTGGCAGCCAGAGCAGTAAGTTACGTGACTGCCCCTCTGTTTAGCAAGAATTACCCAGGAATCGAGGAGTAGGAACCCTCAGATAGGCAGAGATTCTCGACCATTCCCCCTGAGAAATAGCAACGCTTTGCCGGTGAGCTCACTGTGCACATTTGCTGCTCTCTGGATGGGTCCCAGTTGAGCCAGCTTCTGTTCCTGGCTGTTTGTCTGTATCCTGGCAGCTCAGAGGTGTGATTTCTCCAAATGCCACATTCCTGCTGAGCCCACGGGATGAATTGTGCAATTTCAGGTGAGCGCATCTTTAAACCTTAGCAAGGGCTTATAGTTTCTCCCCTCCTGCTTACGCGGCAGGCTCCACTTGGAAGATTGAGGGCCTGCGAGGATGCAGGGCTGAGAGTGGAGAAGGTGAGATGCGGGCTGGAGACTGGGGAGGACGGCAAGTAGGGTGTGGAGCAGCACTGACTGCCCGGGCAGACGCCGGGCCCCCATTTTGAGAATCGGGGTCGTATTTTATTGTCTGAAGTTTCCATTCATTCATACATTGAGTTGCAATAAATATTTGCCGAGTATCTGTTGGGAGCCAGATACTGCTGAGTATCTGGGGAAATCTTAACTATTAGGAAGGCGTGCACGCACGCGTGCTAAGTTGCTTCAGCCGTGTCCAACTCTTGGCAACCCGTAGGAGCCCACTAGGCTCCTCTGTCCATGGGATTTCCCAGGCAAGCATATTAGAGTGGGTTGCTGTTCCCTTCTCCAGGGGATCTTCCCAACCCAGGGAGGAAACCCTCAGCTCTTATGTCTCCTGCATTGGCAGACAGGTTCTTTAGCCCTAGTGCCTCCTTAGGAAGGCAACTCCACATTATTGAGCATGTATGATGGGAGGTGGAGGTGCTGACTTAGTCAAGGAGGCCAGGGACACCATCTTGGGAGAACATGTGACCCAGCAGTGATAGGAAGGTCAGAAGCGGTTAATACACTCAAGAGGAGCAGGAAGAATCTGAGACAGAAGGAGCAGCCCGTGGAAAGGGCAGGCAGAGGGCTTTTGAGTGTATGAGGAGCCTGAAGAGGACCTGACTCCTCCATGATCCATTTCTGAGCACCGACCAAGTGCTGGCCCTGAGCTGTGAGCTTTGCAGACGTGGCAATGAAGAAAGGGCTTGTCTCTGCTTCTTTAATGGAGTCTCTCTGTTCCTCGGAGACCCACTGACTTCTGCAGGTTGGGAACTGAAGGACCTAACAGGTCAGTACTTTGCGGAGGTCCACACATTTGGCAAACACTGACAAGAGAAGGAGCTTAGCCAAGGAGACATGATTGTTAGCCTAGATTTGAAGTCTGTCTCATCCCTCCCTTCCTAGCAGTTTGATTCTCTTTCCATATCAGACATTGTAGTGGGTAATTTTCTGTATTATCTCCACTCATTCCTGCCAGTCACCTGTGAGGTAGGTTTTATCCTGAGTCCATGTCCCTGGGGAAGGAGAGTGAGGCTCAGAGAGGCTAAGTGTCTTGCCCAAGGTCTCCCAGCCAGGAGGCTGAGAACCACATCCTCTCTCCCCCGTGAGGGCATATCAACTTGATGGTGGGTGGCAGGTTCTCACTCACAGAGAATCCTGAGGAAAAGCAGGCCTCCTTCTCATGTGAGCAGAGTTGGCAGTCAGTCAGTCAGTGCACAGAAGTGCCGAGTCCAGGGAAGGGCACGTCCTGCCCTGGGCATCAGCCAGCTGTAGGCAGCCCAGCCCAGTTCCTCGCACACCAGACTCTCCTTGCAGCGTCTGCTCGGGGCATCACCCATGCTCACCGGAGGCCTCCTGGGAACCCACAGAGCAGGAAGCACAGCACAGGTTTGAGGCCAAGGCTTGTAATCAAATCAAGTCCCAACTGAACCCCTTAGAAGCAGCATCTTGGCACAGGTTTCACAATCTCTCTGATTCTTCCTTTCTTTGTGTCTAAAGTGAGAATCATAACAGAATTCAGTTCACAGGTTTGAGTGAGATTTTAAATAAGGTGATCCGTATAAAATAGCACACACAGTGTCCGCCACTGAGGAGGGCCCCTAAAACGGTAGTTTCTTCTAATTGTATCATCTTCGTCATTATTGATCATCATCATCAAAGACCTCATGGGAACAGGCCTTTGACACTCTTTTAGGAAATCATCACAGACATGCAGTGGGAGGGGTGGGGTGGTCCCTCCGTGGTGCTGGAGGGCTGTCGAGGCAGTCAACCCTAGCTCCGGCAAAGCAGCACTCAGGTTAGGCTCCAAGGGTACACTTTATACCCGAGCAGTGAACCCAAGGTGAGGAAGAAATGCAAAAGGGCATGGGCATTTCCCGGGCTTCCCCAGAGAGCTGAATTGCTTATTTATTTCTCTCTACCACCAAAAGGCAAGCTTTCTGAGAAAAGGAACTTTGTCTTATGTCTTCTTAATTCTTCTCTGCTCGAACAGTTTCTCAGTCATTGTAGGTACTTAATACTTCCTGAGTGAATGAGGGAGTGAGTGAATGAATTATCCTCTGCACCTGGCCTGGTGCAGAGATCACTTTGCTAGAGAATCAGGAAATGGAAATGACAAGTTACTCAAGAAGTGGGTAGCATTATGTGGGAGACCTTCTTGACCCCTGGGTTGAAAAGATCCCCTGGAGAAGGGACGGCTACCCACTCCAGTATTCTGGCCCGGTGAACTCCATGGACTACAGTCCATGGGGTTGCAAAGTCAGACAAGACTGAGCAACTTTCACTTTTACTTCACTCATGTCATCAGTACATGGGCATAGCTTGCCATAAATTGCAACAATTACTGTCTTATTAATTGCCTTTATTAATACTAAGTGCTCAATGTGAGCTATCTTACAATACTCAACACCTATGAGGTACGCATTATTGTCATCCCCATTTTACAGATGATGGAAAATGAGATTTGGAAAGCTTAAGGAGCCTATTCAAGATCATATGTCCGTGAAGCGGTGGATCCTCGGTTGGTTCCTGATTCTGATTGTAGAGCCTGTACTTCTAAGCCTCTCTAGCCTTTCCCTTTCCCAACTCAAGATCAAAAAAGCCTTCAGCCTCATTCTTTCCAAGGCATAAGGATGCATTTTGGAAATGACAGACTGTGTGATATTGAGAGTCCAAGTTCATTTTCTGGTCCTGTAGCCTGTATAGTGCCTCCTCCCTGCAGCAACCAAGTTCTCTCTTTGTGGAGTCAGGCACACAGCCGCGTGTCTCTACCCCCAGCCCCAGCTCACGTATCAAAATATGTCTGTTCAGCGCCCCATTTCTTCCAAGTTTCTCTGTGCCCTAGTTCTCCCAAGTAGCTAATTTGAGCCAAGTTATTAAACTGTTGTTCCAGACAGTTTCTCCAATCTCTAGTGCATATCACCGGCAGGGATTGGAGAACCAAGGGCCAGAGCTCCCAGCCTCCCTCCCTTGCTGCAAACAAAAGGGCTCAGCTTCTAACTCACCTCAGTCCTCTCCTTTGGCTCCTGCATGTAAAGAAAGGATTTTAAGGCATAAGGAAATGAAAAACGTTACATACTGTTGGCTTACTGTAATCGTTAGTTCAATCGCTTAGAAATATTTTGCGGTGCGTTCCCTGTGCTTGGCACTATTGTCAACATTAGAGCGGAACAGGAGGCAACATGGTGGAGAGATACAAATTTAACTAACAAACAATTTGATATGGAAATAAACAAGAACACTAATAGGGTTAAACAGAAGGCTAAAAACCAATGACTTGCCATGTGCAGTTAAATAAAAATATATGTCTGAGTCCTAATCCCTGGGATTTACAATATTCCCTTCTATGAGAAAGATATGATCAAGTTAAGAATCTTGAGAGAAGGAGCTTATCCAAGATTATCCAGGTGAGATATAAATGCAGTCACATGTATTCATATAAGAAAGAGGCAGAGGGGGTTTTAAGGCAGAAGAGAAGCAGAGAAGCCACAGAGGCAAAGACTGGGATGATGCAGCCACCAACCAAGGAACGCCTGGACCCCCCTGGAGCTGGAATCGTCCCAGGAAGGATTCTTCTCTAGAACCTTCAGAGGGACACGGATGGTGCTCATACCTGAATTATTTGCTCTCTGCCTTCCAGAACTGAGAGAGAAAGATATCTGTCATTTTAAGCCATCCATTTTGTGGTCGTAGGTTACATTCGCAGCTGGTAATTTGTAGTATCAGCCATATACCTGGCTCCTTTAGACTGAGTGGTCACGAGAACCTTCTCAGAAGAGCTAACACATTGGCTAATACATCAATTACAAGAAAGATCCTGTCTATGAAGATCTGGGGGAAGAACGTTCAGATGGCAGAAGCAGTCTGTGCAAAGGCCCTAAGGCAGGAATAAGTTGGCTGTTCCAAGAACTCGGAGAAAGAACAGTGTAGTTGGGATATCACCTGTAAAGGAGAGACATGCTCGAAGTGATGTTGGAGATGAAGGAAGGAAACAGATTACAAGAAGTTCCATTAAGCTGGAAGAAGGAGTGTGGATTTTATTCTAAGTGTGAGGGAGATCCAGTGCAGGTTTTATGGAAGAGGTTGGTGTGTGCACTTTACATTTTTAGAGGGTTACTGGCTGCTGTATGGAGATTAGCCTGAAAGAGGCCAAGTTTTGAGCAGGGAGGCTGGTAGAACTCTTTTACAGGGTTGTGCCTCTGTCGAGATAAAGTGGTCACTGAGAAGGGAAAAGCAAATGGATTTGGAATTATTGTTCTTGTTCAGTCACTCAGTTATGCCCAACTCTGCGACCCCATGGACTGAAGCACGCCAGACTTCCACGTCCATCACCAGCTCCCAGAGCTTGCTCAAGCTCATGTCCAAGGAGTTGGTGATGCCATCCAACTCTCTCATCCTTCATCATCCCCTTTCCTCCTACCTTCAATCTTTCTCATCATCAGGGTCTTTTCCAGTGAGTCAGCTCTTCACATCACGGGCCCAAAGTATTGGAGCTTCAACTTCAGCATCAGTCCTTCTAATGAGTATTCAGGGTTGATTGCCTTTAGGATTGACTGGTTTGATCTCATTGCTGTCCAAGGGGTTTTCAAGAGTCTTCTCCAGCCACTTTTTAATAATGCTTTTGTTATTGCTTTTGGTTTATAGGTTTGTCATTGCTTTTCTTCCAAGGAGCAAGCTTCTTTAAATTTCATGGCTGCAGTCACCATCTGCAGTGATTTTGAAGCCCAAGAAAATAAAGTCTGTCACTGTTTCCATTGTTTCCCCATCTATTTGACATGAAGTGATGGGACTGGATGTCATGATTTTTATTTTTTGAATGTTGAGTTTTAAGCCAGCTTTTTCACTCTCCTCTTTCACCCTCATCAAGAGGCTCTTTAATTCCTCTTCACTTTCTGCCGTAAGAGTGGTATCATCTGCATATCTGAGGTTATTGATATTTTTCCCCACGATTTTGATTCTGGCATGTGTTTTGTCCAGTCCAGCATTTTTCATGATGTACTCTGAATGTAAGTTAAATAAGCAGGGTGACAATAAACAGCCTTGACATGCTCCTTTCCCAATTTTGAACCCAGTCTGTTGTTCCATGTCCAGCTCTAACTGTTGCTTCTTGCTGCATAGAGGTTTTGCAGGAGGCAGATAAGGTGGTCTGGTATTCCCATCTCGTTAATAACTTTCCACAGTTTGTTGTGATCCACATAGTCAAAGGCTTTAGTGGAGTCAATGAAGCAGAAGTAAATACTAGGTCATAGAATAAAGTCAATGGGAATTGTTTCTGGAATAGATAGGATGTTGTGGGGAAAATAAGAGAAGATTTGGCTTGAACTGCAAAGAGATCCAACCAGTCCATCCTAAAGGAGATCAGTCCTGGGTGTTCATTGGAAGGACTGATGCTGAAGCTGAAACTCCAATACTTTGGCCACCTGATGCGAAGAGCTGACTCATTTGAAAAGACCCTGATGCTGGGGAAGATTGAGGGCAGGAGGAGAAGGAGACAACAGAGGATGAGATGGCTGGATGGCATCACCACCTTGATGGACATGGGTTTGGGTGGACTCTAGGAGTTGGTGATGGACAGGGAGGCCTGGCGTGCTGCGGTTCATGGGGTCGCAAGGAGTTGAACATAACTGAGCGACTTAACTGAACTGGAGAGAGTGGTGTTGCTCACTGAGATGGAGAAAGAGCAAGCTGGGAAAGAAATCAAGAGCTCTACCCTTCATTGTACTGGACAGGCTTCCCCGGTGGCACTAGTGGTAAAGAACCTGCCTGCCAATGCAGGAGATATAAGAGATATGAGTTTGATCCCTGGGTTGGGAAGATCCTCTGGAGAAGGGCATGGCAACCCACTCCACTATTCTTGCCTGGAGAATCCCATGGACAGAGGAGCCTGGCTGGCTATGGTCCATATTTTTGCAAAGAGCCAGACATGACTGAAGCAACTTAGAACACACACATGGGCTTCTGAGTTTGGGATTAAAAGCTGAATTTGTGTTGCGGTGTAGATTCGGTATCCACTGACAGACATCTGTACTATGGGACTTGGTGAGACTGTGTGGAGAGAAAGTATAGACAGAGAGATAAAGGGACCAAAATCGGGCCCTGAGGTACCAACCTGAAGAGACCAGGATGATGAGGAAACAGGCAGGGGAACAGGCAGACTGGAGATACAGCAAGAAGGAAACAAGTGGAGTGTAAAATCTCAGCAGCCAAGAGAAGGAAGAGTTTCTCTAAAGAGGGAGTCATCAACCACGTCAAAATTAGTTCTTCTCGCCTGGTAACTTATGCACATTTTCACTGGGGAATTAGTGTCCTAGGTTTCAGGCCAATAGGTTTCTCCTCGACTGTCATCTCATATAACTGGTAGTGGCCCTCTAGAGTTCTGAGATGATAAATATTCTGGTGTCTTACCTGAGCTTGGCAGGAAAGCCTGCTATGATCCTTTGGTGATATCTGTATGAGAAGTTGGGGCAAGAGTTCCATGTATTTTATGACCCTGCCCAATCCAAAGCAAAGACATGAGTTATGACAATTTCAGAGACTTTAGTAAGTCACAGGAGGTTAATTGAAGCTAGGGCAGCCCATCAAATCACATGTCAAAAGTCACATCCATCTTTATGTAAGAGGCATCCTGCAGTGGATACAGGCCTGTCTCTGAAAGAGGGACGTCTGGAGGGACAGAGACAAGAGTGGGAGCTATGATTTAACCACCAGTGAGGCATCAAGGGGCTTCCCCGGTGGTGCAGTGACAAAGGACCCACCTGCCAATGCCAGAGACACAAGAGACAACGGGTTAAATCCCTGGGTCAGGAAGACCCCTGGAGAAGGAAATGGCCACCCACTCCAGGACTCTTGCCTGGAGAATTCCATGACCAGAGGATCCTGGCGGACTACAGTCCATGAGGCTGCCAAGGGTCAGATGTGACTGAGCACGTGCATGGAACATCAAGGGCTTTGGAGCCTGACATTTTGATTCAGCTCTGAATGTGATGCTATGGGTAAGGTCATCCAACCTCCCTGAGCCTTGTTTCCTCATCTGCTGAGTGGTATTAATAGAGTTGTGGCCACAGGAATATATAAGACCTTGTCTCCTGGGGATTCTAAAGCAAGATTTGTTCGTTGAGGGTCCAGAGTGGCATCCTTGCTTTGGGTTTTCTGTGACGTAGTGAGAAAGACCACAGCAGCCACCTTATAGAGACTCTTAGACAGGACAGGGTCTCAGTAAACGACCTAACAGACTTGCATTGCCGTGTCATTGATTGCATGCTGTTGTGACATGTTATCAGATTTCCCTAGATAGCAATCCCTTATTAAAGATACAACAACACAAAGCACGTGGCTTCGATTTTCTTATGCTCCTGGGCTTTTAGGAGAGTGCCGTGTGGACAGTAGTGGATCACTGTCAGTTCTCTGTCGGTCAGATCAGGGTAATGGGTAGAGAGGCTGAGGGTTTTCTGAAGAAACTTACAGAATGGAAAGTAGATTTCTTTACACAAGTCAGCACGTGGAGCCAGACACGGGGAGAGGGTAGAAATTACCTAGAAGTCTGGAGGAGGGGGTTGAAGAGAAGGGGAAAGTGAGAGGTGTGGTCAGAGCAGGCTAGACTACTTGAAGACAGGAGAGATAATTGAACAGCTATTAACACCAGGAAGAAAGAGATATTGGGGAAAGAGATATCTAAGAAGCTGTTTCAGGAGGATTTTTCGGGGTGTGTGATAGAAATCCTCTTTGCCACCCCAAGGGTCATTCAGTATAAATATACATTGCTTTTCAGCGCTTTTTGAAATTGTGGTGTGTGTGTGTGTGTCTGTGTCTGTGTGTGTGTCTGTGTGTGTGTGTGTGTGTGTATGTGTGTGTGTAATAACTTTGTACTGAAATTGGCCTCAAAGTGGCCCAGTTCTATTTAGGTTCCATTGATGATAAGGTGTCTTCATGCTCATCTTCTACTCTGACCTTCATATCACAGCTTCAGCAAAAATGTAACAGGCTTTAGTTTTAAATTGTTGGCCATCCAAATAAGGGGGTGAGGACAGCGAAAAAGTTGGCTTAAAGCTCAACATTCAGAAAATGAAGACCATGGCATCTGGTCCCATCACTTCATGGGAAATAGATGGGGAAACAGTGGAAACAGTGTCAGACTTTATTTGTGGGGGCTCCAAAATCACTGCAGATGGTGACTGCAGCCATGAAATTAAAAGACGCTCACTCCTTGGAAGAAAAGTTATGACCAACCTAGACAGCATATTGAAAAGCAGAGACATTACTTTGCCAACAAAGTTCTGTCTAGTCAAGGCTATGGTTTTTCCTGTGGTCACGTATGGATGTAAGAGTCGGACTGTGAAGAAGGCTGAGAGCCAGAGAATTGATGCTTCTGAACTGTGGTATTGGAGAAGACTCTTGAGAGTCCCTTGGACTGCAAGGAGATCCAACTAGTCCATTCTGAAGGAGATCAACCCTGGGTGTTCTTTGGAAGGAATGATGCTAAAGCTGAAACTCCAGTACTCTGGCCACCTCATGGGAAGAGTTGACTCATTAGGAAAGACTCTGATGCTGGAGGGATTGGTGGCAAGAGGAGGAGAAGGGGACGACCAAGGATGAGATGGCTGGATGGCATCACTGACTCGATGGACGTGAGTTTGAGTGAACTCTGGGAGTTGGTGATGGACAGGGAGGCCTGGCGTGCTGCGATTCATGGGGTCGCAAAGAGTTGGACACGACTGAGCGGCTGAACTGAACTGAAGCCTTGTGCTGTCTTTGAGTTCACAATCGGCAGGCTGTAGACTAAGGCCAGGTTTCCTGACCCTCAGACCAGTGGCTTCTCTGCTTCCCTCCCTCCATCACCCCTCATTTCCTCTCCCCCTTCCTCTCTCCCCTCGTCCCCTCTCCCTGTTTCTCACTCTGCAGGCAATAATGTTGGCAGTGAACCGCAAGCGTGAGACATTTCCTAACCTGCTTCCGAACTTGTAGCTGAAAGGTTTTAGTCCCAGAGTCCTGAGTGGTGTCTTTTGGGGAACAAGAGGCCTGTGGACGGTGCTTACATACCTGATGACACCAGAAGGCTGACCTCACTTTTCAGCGGAGAGACTTGCAGATAGCAGGCGCATGGTGGTGTGCATCTCAGCACTCACTCTCTGAAGGCAGAGGACCCAGACCACATGGGGATTTGACAGCTTGCTTGGGCCAAGCCAACTTAATAACCTGGGAACACAGAAACCGCCTTACAGGCTTTTGTGCTGCCATTTAACGTGCCATCCCATCTGGGAGAGCTGCTGTCCCCTGGGGCCCACAGGCCTGCTCTCCTCCCCTCTCCTTGGGCTTCTAGAAGAGCCCACTCATGTGTAGTTTGGCTAAGAAATATCCTGTTGACTTCCAAGTGGATGCCTTGTTGTTTCTGTTACACAAACATCTGAAAAATCAGCATTTCCCGCTCAGCATCGAGCCCAAGTTGACGGCTGTCTCCATATAATAAAGTGACGCAATTCCCTTTCTCTTCTAATTGGAAGAAAGAAGGTCTCAACAGAGAGAGAGAAGGTGTTTATTTTTGATCAAGTTTCATCCCAGAAACTGGGCTGCACCATGGGGACTGAGCAGGGGGTCAGGGGAGAGAGCAGGCCGATTTTAAATACACTGTAAATGCTCCTTTCGCTGTATTAATGAGCAGAGGCCTGTGAGGTGCCTAGAGCACCCATGCGAATGAGCGAAGACAGAGTGTAACATTTCATAATGACCCCAAAATTCACTGGTAAGTGGAAGGGGAAAGGACTATTCATTTCCTGAGTGGCCCATCCTCTTTGCTTATTTGGAAATGCATTGGTTCCCCAAATGCAGAGTGAATAAAACTCTCATGAATGCAGAGATGGGCCTGTAGGCTTGTAGGGAAAACAGGAACTCTTCACTGTGATCTCCAAAGAAGCCGCAGAGGGATAGAATCTGGGGATAGAATAGTGCATCTGAGCAGAAGCCGAGCAGAAGCCAAGCAGAGATTCACCCCTCGCCCTCGACATGAAGCCTGAAGCAGGAAGGATCCAACTTTTCCTTCTCCAGTCTTGCTCCCTGCTGTCCTGGCCCCACCAGCTCACTGAGTCAGGCAGGTCTGCGATTGGCTGGGTCTGGCCTCCAGGGCCCCTCTGTGGTCCCTTGAACCCTCCAGAATGGGCTTGCAGAGTCTCAGGCATGGGCTGCTGACAGGGAGAGGTGAGCCTCTGGCAGAACCCACCGCTGACCCCTTCCAGCAGTCTGTGGAAAGCAGAGAGCACAGCTGCTGTTTCCTGGCTTCTGGCCTTGGTGGCCTGTCGGCTCCCCTCACCCACAACAGCTGCCTTTATGTGCTGCACCCAGTGCTGTCAAGTCACCATCTTTACAGACAAACCTCTGGGGTTGCTTCTCCTCCAGCGGCAGAACAGCTGTTATAAGATCTGAGCCTTATTCCCATCAAGAATATGAGCAGCCATCAGATCAATTCAGTTTAGTCACTCAGTCTTGTCTGACTCTTTGCATTCCTTGGACTGCAGCATGCCAGGCTTCCTTTTCCATCACCAGCTCCCCGAGCCTGCTCAAACTCATGTCCATCGAGTTGGTGATGCCATCCAACCATCTCATCCTCTGTCGTCCCCTCCTCCTCCTGCCTTCAACCTTTCCCAGCATCAGGGTCTTTCCCAAAGAGTCAGTTTTTCACACCACGTGGCCAAATCATGGAGTTTCAGCTTCAGCATCAGTCCTTCAAATGAATATTCAGGACTGATTTCATTTAGGATTGACTGATTGGATCTCCTTGCAGTCCAAGGGACTCAAGAGTCTTCTCCAACATCACAGTTCAAAAGCATCAATTCTACAGCACTCAGATTTCTTTACACTCCAACTCTCACATCCATACATGACTACTGGAGAACCATAGCTTTGACTAGACAAACATTTGTTAGCAAGTAATGTCTGATGCTGGGAGGGATTGGGGGCAGGAGGAGAAGGGGATGACCCAGGATGAGATGGCTGGATGGCATCACGGACTCGATGGACGTGAGTCTGAGTGAATTCCAGGAGATGGTGATGGACAGGGAGGCCTGGCGAGCTGCCATTCATGGGGTCGCAAAGAGTCGGACACAACTGAGCGACTGAACTGAACTGAACTGAATGTCTTTGCTTTTTATATGGCTTTGGCCATAGCTTTTCTTCCAAGGAGCAGGTGTCTTTTAATTTCATGGCTTCAGTCACCATCAGTAAGTGATTTTGGAGCTCCTCCAAAAAATAAAGTCTGTCACTATCTCCCTTGTTTCTCCATCTATTTGCCATGAAATGATGGGACCAGATGCCATGATCTTAGTTTTCTGAATGTTGAGTTTTAAGCCATCTTTTTCACTCTCCTCTTTCACTTTCATCAAGAGGCTCTTTAGTTCCTCTTCACTTTCTGCCTTAAGGGTGGTGTCATCTGCATATCTGAGGTTATTGATATTTCTCCCCACAATTTTGATTCCGGCTTGTGCTTCATCCAGCCTGGCATTTCATATGATGTACTCTGCATGTAAGTTAAATAAGCAAGGTGACAATATACAGCCTTGATGTACTCCTTTCCCTGTTTGGAACCAGTCTTCCCATGTCCGATTCTAACTGCTGCTTCTTGATCTGCATACAGATTTCTCAAGAGACAGGTCAGGTGGTCTGGTATTCCCATCTCTTTAAGAATTTTCCACAGTTTGTTTTTATCCACACAGTCAAAAGCTTTGGCACAGTCAGTAAAGCAGAAGTAGAAGCTTTTCTGGAACTCTTTTGCTTTTTCGATGATCCAACGGATGTTGGCAATTTGATCTCTGGTTCCTCTGCCTTTTCTAAATCCAGCTTGAACATTTGGAAATTCATGGTTCATGTACTGCTGAGGCTTGTTTTAGAGAATTTTGAGTATTACTTTGCTAGCATGTGAGATGAGTGCAATTGTGTGGTAGTTTGAGCATTCTTTGGCATTGCCCTTCTTTCGGATTGGAATGAAAACTGACCTTTTCCAGTCTGGTGGTCACTGCTGAGTTTTCCAGATTTGCTGGCATATTGAGTGCAGCACTTTCACAGCATCATCTTTTAGGATTTAAAATAGCTCAACTGGAATTCTATCACCTCCACAAGCTTTGTTCATAGTGATGCTTTCTAAGGCCCACTTGACTTCGCATTCCAGGATGCCTGGCTCAGGGTGAGTGATCACACCGCTGTGGTTATCTGGATCATGACGATATTTTTAATATAGTTCTTCTGTGTACTCTTGCCACCTCTTCTTAATATCTTCTGCTTCTGTTAGGTCCATACCATTTCTGTCCTTTATTGTGCCCATCTTTGCATGAAATGTTCCCTTGGTATGTCTAATTTTCTTGAAGAGATCTCTAGTCTTTCCCATTCTATTGTTTTCTTCTATTTCTTTGCATTGTTCACTTAGTAAGGCTTTCTTATCTCTCCTTGCTATTCTTTTGAATTCAAATTGGTATATCTGTCCTTTTCTCCTTTGCCTTTAGCTTCTCTTCTTTTCTCAGCTATTTGTAAGGCCACCTTAGACAGCCATTTTGCCTTTTATATTTTATTTTCTTGGGGATGGTCTTGATCACCGCCTCCTGTACAATGTCATGAACCTCTGCCCATAGTTCTTTAGGCACTCTGTCTATCAGATTGAATCCCTTGATTCTATTTGTCACGTCAACTGTATGATCACAAGCAGTTTGATTCACGTCATACCTGAATGGTCTAGTAGTTTTCCCTACTTTTATCAATTTAAGTCTGAATTTTGAAATAAGGAGTTCATGAGCTGAACCATGGTCAGCTCCTGGTCTTGTTTTTGCTGATTGTATAGAGCTTCTGCATCTTTGGCTGCAAAAAATATCATCAATCTGATTTCAGTATTGACCATCTGGTGATGTCCATGTGTAGAGTCTTCTCTTGTGTTGTTGGAACAGAGTGTTTGCTATGACCATTGTATTCTCTTGGCAAAACTCAGTTAGCCTTTGCCCTGCTTCATTCTGTACTCCAAGGCCAAACTTGACTATTACTCCAGGTATCTCTTGACTTCCAACTTTCGCGTTCGAGTCCCCTATAATGAAAAGGGTATCTTTTTTGGCATGTTAGTTCTAGAAGGTCTTGAAGGTCTTCATAGAATTGTTCAACTTCAGCTCCTTCAGCATTACTGATTGGGGTACAGAGTTGGATTACTGTGATATTGAATGGTTTGCCTTGGAAACGAACAGTGATCGTTCTGTCGTTTTTGAGATTGTACCCAAGTACTGCATTTCAGCTTCTTTTGTTGACTATAAGGGCTACTCCATTCTTCTAAGGGATTCTTGCCCACAGTAGTAGATATAATGGTCATCTGAAATAAATTTGCCCATTTCAGTCCACTTTAGTTCACTGATGCCCAAAATGTCAACGTTCACTCTGGCCATCTCCTGTTTGACCACTTCCAATGTGCCTTGATTCATAGACCTGACATTCCAGTTTCCTATGTAATATTGTCTTTACAGCATCGGACTTTACTTTCATCACTAATCACATACCCAACTGGGTATTGTTTTTACTTGCGCTCCATCTCTTCCTTCCTTCTGGAGTTATTTCTCCACTGATCTCCAGTAGCATATTGGGCACCTACCGACCTGGGGAGTTCAGCTTCCAGTGTCCTACCTTTTTGTCTTTTATGCTGTTCATGGTGTTCTCAAGGCAAGAATACTGCAGTGGCTTGACAAATCCGTAACTATGTAATTTAAATACACGGAGAAATTGGGCTAAATATTGTAATGAATTAAGCTCTGAACCCGAAGTCAGAAGATCTGGTTTTGACCTCTGACTCTAAAACTGAACTGAGGGAAGTGGAGAAGAAATTTGGTTGCGAAAATTTTTATTTAGTTTTTTTTTTTTCCTTTATTTTTTTCTCATGATTTTGTTGAAATTTGGCAAAAAGTAGAAATGTAATATTTACCATTTTAATAATTCTAGGTGTATAATTTAGAGGCATAAAGTACATTCACAGTACAACCATCATCACTCTCTCCTTCTAAAACATAATCACCCCAAATAGAAACTCTGTATCTGGAGCACCAGCTCTCTCTATTTCCCCCAGCCCTGATAACCTCTCATCTATTTTCTGTCTCTATAAATGTACCTATGCTAGATATTTTATATAGTGGGATCATATCATATTTGTTCTGTGTATCTGGCTTACTTCACTTAGCATAATGTTTGTGAGGTTCATCCATGTAACGTCACAGTTCAGAACTTCGTTCCTTTTGTGGCTGAATAATATAACACTGTATGTACATTCCACGTCTTGTTTATCCTTTCAGTTGCCTAGGACATTTGAGTTTGTTTTTACATTTTGGCTGGTGGGAATAGTACTGCATTGAACACTGGTTTACAAGTATCTGCATCTCTGCTTTCAGTTATTTTGGATCTAGACATAGGGATGGAAGTCCTGGGTCTTTCGGTAATTCTAGGAGTCAGCTCAAAGGAGAATTCCTGGGTCTTGACTCTGGGGAGAGGCAATGGGCCCAGGAACCTCTGGGAAATGACTGAGGGCGAAAAGCAGAAGCTCACAAACTGGAAGGGAGGGAGTTATCCCTACCTGTCTCCTGCACCGCACCCTTCATTCTTTGTACCTAGAAGGAAAATGCTCCAACTTAGGAAGAAGAGAAAAACAAGTAAGAAATTGAAAACACACACACACACACACCTGGCTGAGGAGAGCTAGACATCGGAGTCCTAAAGGCTAATTTAAGAATTTCTCCACTAATTGCTAAAGAGGAGGTTCAGGTTAGTATGGATGTGGGCTGCTGCTTTGAGGTGTCTATAGGTGGAGGATGCTTCCTTCCAGAAAAGGCCAGAGGCCACTTGCAGTACAAAATTGTTATTTGCTATCTGTTGAAACAATAGAAGAATATTAAGCAGTCACCTAAAAGCACATTTGGTGAGCTGTTAAATGCAAAAAAAAAAAAAAGGGGGGGGGGACAAAGAGAGGGACAGATAGATAGGAGAAATGGTAATGGATGAGAAGCGTTGACTATCAATCAGTCTGCTGCTAATGGATGCCCATCTCTTTGTCCAAACATGACACCAGGCTGTACAACAGGCTCTGGTGCCAGGCAGCAGCAGAAGCATTCTGCTGTATTTTTTGTAACCCTTTGCCTTGCCAAATGCCTGTGAAGGAAGCTCTCCCTTAGCCCATAAACAACCAAGACTAACAGAGTAATTCTGGCAAAGATTGTTGGCAGAAATCTCTGCCATCTCAAGCGCTGGGCTATAAGGAGGGACCCAGTTCCCTCGTTACATAAACAAAATGTTGGCAGGCCAGAGAGTGGAAAAAGAAGCATGGCAAAAATGTATACTTTTGGAGGAAAAATATCTCACCTTCAGCCATATTGTTTTTATTGTCTCTGGAAAAACCTTTCTACTGTGTGTTTCCAATTGGAAACCATGTGAGGCGCTCTTCTTTCTACTGGAAGGACAGGCATAGCAAGATCTGCTTCCTGCACGAAGGAAAACAAGCTGATGCCAGGGAGGAGGAAGGTCACTGTGCTCATGAAAAGTTGTTGTTGAATCACGACGCTGGGATTCTTGGCCCCCGGAGGAGAAGAATTCAATCCGGGGCCAGAGACAAGGCTTGATCGCTCAGAGCTTTTGTGCAATAAAGTTTTATTAAAGTATAAAGGAGATAGAGAAAGCTTCTGACATAGGCATCAGAAGGGGGTAAAAAGAGTACCCCCTTGCTAGTGTTAGCAATGGAGTTATATACTCTCCAGCAAATCCAAAGAATGTCTGGAGGTTGTAAAGTCCTCACCAGACTCCCATAATTTACATTTTAAGATAACAGAATTAGCCAGAAGGTTTAATCCAGAGACTGTCCTCAGGCAGAATACATTGTTGTTATATAATCCTAGTAAAGAGTAGGTCCACTCCCATAATTTACAGAATTAGCCAGAAGGTTTAATCCAGAGACTGTCCTCAGGCAGAATACATTATTGTTATATAATCCTAAGGAATGTAGTTGAGTTCAGTTCAGTTCAGTCTCTCAGTTCTGTCCGACTCATAGCAACCCCATGAATCGTAGCACGCCAGCCTCCCTGTCCATCACCAACTCCCGGAGTTCACTCAAACTCATGTCCATTGAGTAGGTGATGCCATCCAGCCATCTCATCCTCTATCATCCCCTTTTCCTCCTGCCCCCAATCCCTCCAAGCATCAGTCTTTTCCAATGAGTCAACTCTTCCCATGAGGTAGCCAACGTACTGGAGCTTCAGCTTTAGCACCATTCCTTCCAAAGAAATCCCAGGGTTGATCTCCTTCAGAATGGACTGGTTGGATCTCCTTGCAGTCCTAGTGACTCTCAAGAGTCTTCTCCAACACCGCAGTTCAAAAGCATCAATTCTTCGGCACTCAGCCTTCTTCACAGTCCAACTCTCAAATCCATACATGACTACTGGAAAAACCATAGCCTTGACTAGACGGACCTTTGTTGATGAAGTAATGTCTCTGCTTTTGAATATGCTATCTAGGTTGGTCATAACCTTTCTTCCAAGGAGTAAGCGTCTTTTAATTTCATGGCTGCAGTCACCATCTGCAGTGATTTTGGAGCCCAAGAAATAAAGTCTGACACTGTTGCCACTGTTTCCCCATCTATTTCCCATGAAGTGATGGGACCGGATGCCATGATCTTCATTTTCTGAATGTTGAGCTTTAAGCAAACTTTTCTCTCTCCTCTTTCACTTTCATCAAGAGGCTTTTAGTTCCTCTTCACTTACTGCCATAAGGGTGGTGTCATCTGCATATCTGAGGTTATTGATATTTCTCCCGGCAATCTTGATTCCAGCTTGTGCTTCTTCCAGTCCAGCGTTTCTCATGATGTACTCTGCATAGAAGTTAAATAAGTAGGGTGACAATATACAGCTTTGATGTACTCCTTTTCCTATTTGGAACCAGTCTGTTGTTCCATGTCCAGTTCTAACTGTTGCTTCCTGACCTGCATACAGATTTCTCAAGAGGCAGGTCAGGTGGTCTGGTATTCCCATCTCTTTCAGAATTTTCCACAGTTTATTGTGATCCACACAGTCAAAGGCTTTGGCATAGTCAAGAAAGCAGAAATAGATGTTTTTCTGGAACTCTCTTGCTTTTTCCATGATCCAGCAGATGTTGGCAATTTGATCTCTGGTTCCTCTGCCTTTTCTAAACCCAGCTTGAACATCAGGGAGTTCACAGTTCACATATTGCTGAAGCCTGGCTTGGAGAATTTTGAGCATTACTTTACTAGCATGTGAGATGAGTTCACTTGTGCGGTAGTTTGAGCATTCTTTGGCATTGCCTTTCTTTGGGATTGGAATGAAAACTGACCTTTTCCAGTCCTGTGGCCACTGCTGAGTTTTCCAAATGTGCTGGCATATTGAGTGTAGCACTTTCACAGCATCATCTTTCAGGATTTGAAATAGCTCCACTGGAATGCCATCACCTCCACTAGCTTTGTTCATAGTGATGCTTTCTAAGGCCCACTTGACTTCACATTCTAGGATGTCTGGCTCTAGATGAGTGATCACACCATCGTGATTATCCGGGTCGTGAAGACTTTTTTGTACAGTTCTTCTGTGTATTCTTGCTACCTCTTCTTAATGTCTTCTGCTTCTGTTAGGTCCATACCATTTCTATCCTTTATTGAGCCCATCTTTGCATGAAATGTTCCCTTCGTATTTCTCATTTTCTTGAAGAGATCTCTAGTCTTTCCCATTCTGTTCTTTTCCTCTATTTCTTTGCATTGATCACTGAAAAAGGCTTTCTTATCTCTTCTTGCTATTCTTTGGAACTCTGCATTTAGATGCTTTTATCTTTCCTTTTCTCCTTTGCTTTTCACCTCTCTTCTTTTCACAGCTATTTGTAAGGCCTCCGCAGACAGCCATTTTGCTTTTTTGCATTTCTTTTCCATGGGGATGGTCTTGATCCCTGTCTCCTGCACAATGTCACGAACCTCATTCCATAGTTCATCAGGCACTCTATCTATCAGATCTAGGCCCTTAAATCTGTTTCTCACTTCCACTGTATAATCATAAGGGATTTGATTTAGGTCATACCTGAATGGTCTAGCGGTTTTCCCTACTTTCTTCAATTTGAGTCTGAATTTGGTAATAAGGAGTTCATGATCTGAGCCACAGTCAGCTCCTGCTCTTGTTTTTGCTGACTGTATAGAGCTTCTCCATCTTTGGCTGCATAAATATAATCAATCTGATTTTGGTGTTGACCATTTGGTGATGTCCATGTGTAGAGCCTTCTCTTGTGTTGTTGGAAGAGGGTGTTTGCTATGACCAGTGCATGTTCTTGGCAAAACTCTATTAGTTTTTGCCCTGCTTCATTCCACATTCCAAGGCCAAATTTGCCTGTTGCTCCAGGTGTTTCTTGACTTCCTACTTTTGCATTCCAGTCCCCTATAATGAAAAGGACATCTCTTTTGGGTGTTAGTTCTGAAAGGTCTTGTAGGTCTTCATAGAACCGTTCACCTTCAGCTTCTTCAGCGTTACTGGTTGGGGCATAGACTTGGATTTCCGTGATATTTAATGGTTTGCCTTGGAAACAAAGAGAGATCATTCTGTCGTTTTAGAGATTGCATCCAAGTACTGCATTTCGGACTCTTTTGTTGACCATGATGGCTATTCCATTTCTTCTGAGGGATTCCTGCCCTCAGTAGTAGATATAATGGTCATCTGAGTTAAATTCACCCATTCCAGTCCATTTTAGTTCGCTGATTCCTAGAATGTCAATGTTCACCCTTGCCATCTCTTGTTTGACCACTCCCAATTTGCCTTGATTCATGGACCTGACATTCCAGGTTCCTATGCAATATTGCTCTTTACAGCATCAGACCTTGCTTCTATCACCAGTCACATCCACAGCTGGGTATTGCTTTTGCTTTGGCTCCATCCCTTCATTCTTTCTGGAGTTATTTCTCCACGATATCCAGCAGCGTGTTGGGCACCTTCTGACCTGGGGAGTTCCTCTTTCAGTATCCTATCATTGTGCCTTTTCATACTGTTCATGGGGTTCTCAAGGCAAGAATACTGAAGTGGTTTGCCATTCCCTTCTCCAGTGGACCAGACTCTGTCAGACCTCTGCACCATGACCTGCCTGTCTTGGGTTGCCCTGCGGGCATGGCTTAGTTTCATTGAGTTAGACAAGGCTGTGGTCCTAGTGTGATTAGACTGACTAGTTTTCTGTGAGTATGGTTTCAGTGTGTCTGCCCTCTGATGCCCTCTTGCAACATCTACCATCTTACTTGGGTTTCTCTTACCTTGGGCGTGGGGTATCTCTTCACGGCTGCTCTAGCAAAGCACAGCCGCTGCTCCTTACCTTGGATGAGGGGTGTCTCCTTACCTGGAATAGGGGTGTCTCCTCACTGCCTCCCTTCCTGACCTTCAATGTGGGATGGCTCCTCTAGGCCCTCCTGCGCCCAGGCAGCCGCCTCTCCTTGGATGTGGAGTTGATCCTCCTGGCTGCTGCCCCTGGCCTGGGGCATGGGGTTGCTCCTCCTGGCCGCCACCCTTGGCCTCGGGTGCTGGGTGGCTCATCTCAGCCACAGCCCCTGACCTCGGAAGCGTGGTGGTTCCTCTTGGGCGCCGCCACTGACCTCGGAAGTGGGGTAGCTCCTCTCAGCTGTTCCTGCGCCAGCCGTTCCTGCCCCAGCCGCCTGCGCTTAGTGTTAGGAATGTAGAGAAGGAAAAATGGTTTGTCCTTTCTTCCTCCTTGAGAATTCCAGACCCCTCTCTCCTTGGGGCCCCCTAGACTTCTTATCAACCTGCCTAGGAAATGACTTTTTCACTCAGACCTGATCTTAGTCTGTTGGGGGCAGAAGGTGGGCGGGGCATGGAAAGCTCTCCATGTCCTTCTCTCTCCGGGCAGTGTGTCAGCAAAATGTGCTCCCAGCCCTGGGGAGGCGGTGTTCACCTAGTAAGGCTGGCGGCTGCCCTGCACTATGAGGGGCACTGATCCCTGTAGCCACAGGGCAGCCCAGGACTGGGGGTGGTGGACCAGGCTCTGGAGCTGAACTGCCTGGGCTTGCCTGCCTCCACTGGCCCCTTGCACAGGGACTTGGGGCAAGTTACCTAACTCTCAGCCTTGACTTCCTTCTGGCATGACAGTTAGCCAGGTAGTTAATAGTGAAGGCTCAGAGCCAGGCTGCCTGGGGTTGAATCCTCCACTTACTGGCTGTGTGACTATGGGCAAAATTTACTTCCTTGTCCTGGGTGGCATTTTTTCATCTGGAAGAAGGTGACTGTGATAGGGTGTCTGGGAGCCTGGGATGAGCTAATATGGGGGAGTGCTGAGAATGATGGGCGCTGATGGGCAGCCCTTCCTCCCAGCCCAGTCCCGCCCTCTCTCTCGACCTCTCTCCCTTCACTCTGGCTACTCCTGCCTTCCTTCAGTCTGGGAACAGCCTGGGCTTTCTCCTGCCTGAGGATTTTTCCTCATAGTGTCCCTTCTGCCTGCAGCAGCTGTCCACCAACTTGTGACTTCACTTCTGCCTTCAGCTCTCAGCTCCTACATCACCAGGGAGGTTTTTCATGAACTCCTGGACAAGATCAGGCACACCACCCCACCCCTCGTTTCATATATTTCCCTTTATCCCGTTTGTCACAGTTTTCATGTTTTAACTTGTCAATGGATTGTCCCAGAGTCCCTGTTAGAATGTCAGCTTGCTTCTTCACCATTATATCCTCAGCATTTTAGTACATGGTCTTTGCTAGGTGTTTGTGGAATGGATGGAGAGTGAGTGAGTGAATGTATGGAGAAATGTACCCTTCCCTCGAGCTGGCATCTCTCCTCCTTATCCAAGAATGAGAATTGGGTTGTCATGGAGCCAAGCTTAAATCCACTGATTTTTTGCAAGGATGAGTGTTAACAATAAAGTTGTTTTGACATTAGGGACAGACACTAGTGATGGCTCGGAGACACAGTGGTACACGCTGGTGCCCCTGAACCTAGAGGGGACAGAAAGGTGGTCTTGGACTCAAGAAGGTAGTCGGATGGAATAACTGAGTGTGGGCTCTTCAAGTAGACTGCCTTGGCTAGAATTATCACCAGCCTCATTAGCCATGTGGTCAAAATCTTGGTCAAAATATATGCCTTAACTATGTTCTCACTGACAAAAAGCTTCCTGGGGTCACTGTGAAGAAAAAAAGAAGTATTTGGATACAAAGCGTATACTATGTCCTCTATAAATGCTAGTGATTTTTTTTTAATTCAGGTATTATTATTTTTTCAAACATTCATAATCAAATCCCAGGGACAGAAAAAAGAAAAAAAAATCTGACATTTTTGAATCCTGGTCTCATTTAATGTGTCAGATTCCTGACTCTAGCTGAGTAGAAATGTAATTAACAGAGCCATTTAAATTTATGTGTGTTCAGGATAGCTTGGTTGATGTTAACCCAAGCGTTTATGATCCCTTAAGGTATGTTTACAGTAGCTCCTGGAAAAAATGTAAAATGTGCAGTGATTTGGAGAGGCAGGCTTTGGTGTCTGCAGCACCCTGGAGCATGCAAATGAAAATTCAGCCCATCCAGGTGAACGTGCCTGGTGCCTTGAGGGCATCATTGAAATGCATGCGTATGTCCTCAGACCACACTTTGCTTTCCAAGGTTGCACAGCTAAGCCCACTGAAGCGTGATCTGCCTGGACATTTGGCTAAAGACTGATATTTCAAACTGTGTACTACTATGAAAAGGTGTTTGGTTTTTTTCCTGCTAGTATCAACAGTTCTTCAGTCTACTGTCGCTGTTCAGTCACTAAATCATGTCCAACTCTTTGCGACCCCATAGGCTGCAGCACACCAAGCTTCCTGGTCCTTCACTGACTCCCGGAATTTGCTCAATAGGCTTCAGCCTATTAGCAGTGGAATTTTTCTCCATTGCTCCTTCATTATCATCTCCATTTTCTAGAGAGAATAGCCTAATGTACCCAGTCTGCTAATGACCTGTGTGCAGCCTGAAGAGGAGGGGCCCTTCTAGCCTCCACCTCCCAGGAACTTTCCAGCACTGTGTTTCTTTGGACTTTGGATGGAGCCTACAGGGTGGCTTATGGTATTCCCACTGACTAATGGCACCTCTGAGTTACTGGAGCCAAAAGAGTGTCTGGACGGTGCCTGGAAGACTAATGCTCATTGGATGGTGCCTGGAAGACTAATGCTCATTCCATGTTGGCTTGCGTGGGCAGTGCGTGATAAGCAAAGTTTTTGATTAATTGCTCCATAGCCCCACTAACGTATGGATTAAATACTGTGGTGTAGGCAGGCATTCTGATGGAGAAATTACTCAATGTTTCCAAGCTCACTGATTACAAAAATATGTATTGAGTCTCAGCTACATCCTAGGGACTGATCTAGTCTCTGATTACTCCGTGATGAACAAGATAAGCTAGATCTCTGCTCCTAAGCAGTTTACACTCTAAGCAGGGATGTAGATGATAAATAAACTAAGTGAAATAAATAAGCAGAAAGATAATTTCAGGTGTGGTACATGCAACGCATTTAAAGAGACTGGATGGCACAATGGGGTGTTGCTGCAGTTAGGAGCAAGTAATTGCAGCGCTGGAGATGACTCTTGAGAGTCCCTTGGATTGCAAGGAGATCAAACCCATCCATCCTAAAGGAAATCAAGCCTGAATATTATTGGAAGGACTGATGCTGAAGCTGAAGCTCCAGTACTTTGGCCACCTGATGGGAAGAGTCAGCTCATTGGAAAAGACCTTGATGCTGGGAAAGATTGAAGACAGGAGGAGAAGGGGGCGACAGAGGATGATGTTAGATAGCATCATTGACTCAACAGACATGAATCTGAGCAAACTGGGAGACAGTGAAGGACAGAGGAGGCTGGCGCGCAGCAGTCCATGGGGCCGCAAAGAGCTGGATATGTGAGCGACCGAGCGACAACAGGAGCAATGACATAGGCAGTGAGAATTCTATGGTAGAAAGGAGCCAGGGTTTGGAGGATCTGGGGAAAGAGGCTTCCATGCAGGGGAAGAGCAAGTTCAAAGGCCTTGAAGACAAAACAAGAACTTGGTCCTGTGAGAGAGGTTAGGAGCCTACCTGAGTGGCTGATGTCTGGTGAACAAGAGGGAGGCAGGAAAGAGCTAGGTCAGGTGGAGCCGAGCAGATACTGTTCAGGCGTCAGGTATTAATCTTGAAGGTAGGGGCAGTATCGTGGGTTTTGAATAGTGATGCAACATGACCTCTCTGAGCCCTGTAACAGACCACCCTGGATGCTGTGGTATCCTAACAACAGGGGCTCCTGCACGCATTCAGATCTGTTTTTCCATCTGCGATCCCATTCTGAAGACTGACGTAAAAATGAACTACTATTCCTCTTACCGGTACCAGTGAAGTCGCTCAGTCGTGTCTGACTCTTTGTGATCCCATGGACTGTAGCCTACCAGGCTCCTCCATCCATGGAATTTTCCAGGCAAGAATACTGATTTGCCATTTCCTTCTCCAGGGGATCTTCCCGACCCAGGGACCTAACCCAGGTCTCCCACATTGCAGGTAGATGCTTTACCATCTGAACCACCAGGGAAGCCCCTCAGTTTTCCTCTTACTTTGAAATAATTATTTGGTGCCCTGATATTACCCAGTCACTGTAAGGACTGTGTTCTTATGCTTCCAAAGCTGCTGGCTTTGGCTTAGGTTTAGGAGTATAATTGATTTCTCTTATTTAAAAGTCACCCTGGTGGGGGATGGGGGGTAAACCCTTTATTTCCAGTGGGGATTTGAGGAGTATTTTTGCAGTGCATCAAGCGGAGAAAACTGATACAAGCAGTAAAGAAAAGATCTACATAGAATAGATAGTGCCTGCAAAGACATTTCTCAGCTGGTTCCATCTAGCGGTCTAACAAATGCAGACTCGCAGTAGTCCAGGTCATGGTTTTTCTCTCTTTGGAGCCTGGAGAGAATTGTGTGGAAGGCAAGTGGATTTAACTCCCAACAATGAGAGTGGTTTCTTATGAATGAGTATTTTTTAGAGATGGCTTCTGGATGATGGACATCTGAGTGTTTGGTCACCCATAGACTGGAAGGTCAGAACTCCAGTGACTCCACCCCTCTGGTCCATCACTGTCCCTGGCCCTTCATAGGTGTTCAATAAATGCCTAGTGAGAATGAATGGATTTCTCCTGTGCATCTCTTGTATTAAGTAGCTTGGCAGGAAATGATGTCAAGGCCATTTGCCCTGCAGTGGTTGGAAAGACGAAAATATATGAATATATCCTCTTCTGCCCATAGATTCAAGATACGACCTGTGGGTAGGTAATAGACAAATGGCACGTGAAGAGTGACTCTTGGGAGATGAGGATGGGAGACCCTGAGATGCCACAGTGTAGATGGGTTGTCACAAAAAGAGCAGGGGTTGGATGGAGTGCAGGTCCCTGATTTAGATACCCAAATGTCTGATGCCTGAGGAGGAATGGCCAGTAGATGACAGTGACGGGGGTGGCGGGGTGGTAGAGCAAGAGGGTGTTGCAGTTCAGTGGCACATGTATCAAAGGATCATAGGGAGGCCTGGCGTGCTGCGATGCATGGGGTCGCAAAGAGTCGGACACGACTGAGCGACTGAACTGAACTGAACTGAACTGAACTTATGGGGCTGAATTGCCATGAGCTGTTTGCCAGGCTTTCTGTCTACTAGACCACAAGCTTCTTGAGGGTAGTGACAGCACCTCATCCAATGCTGAACCCCCTGTGCCTGGACCATGATATGTAGTCAATACGTCTTTGCTGGACACACACACACACAAGTATCCCTTCCTGGCATGTTCACCTGGAAAACTCCTTCATGATTCACCAACTCCTGGTCAACCCTAGCAGTGAGCTGCTCGAGTCCCCTTTTCTCAGGTACTTGCCTCTTTAAACAGCACTTTTCTCCTCATTTGTGATTACTTTTGTGACTCCCCTATAAAACAGCAGGCTCTGGGAGCAGGAGAATTGTCCCAGTCATCTCTGTAGTCCTGTGCTCAGTGGATTAAGTGCTATTTAGTAGATGCTAAGCGGCTTCCCAGGAAGCTCAGTGGTAAAGAATCTGCCAGCAATGCAGGAGCTATAGGAGACACAGGTTCAATCCCTGGGTCAGGAAGATCCCCTGGAGAAGGACATGGCAACCCACTCCAGTATTCTTGCCTGGAGAATCCCGCGGAGAGAGGAGCCTGGAGGCCTGCAGTCCATGGGGTCGCAGAAGAGTCAGACACAACTGAGCATGCACGCTTAAGTAGATGGTTAGTACCTTCAGTTTAAAATAAAAAGATTTTAAGGACATCCTACATGTTTCCTATCCTCTAATTCAAAAGATTTAAGTTGACTTCAGAGTTTTTCCAAGAGAAAATGTGGTAAACCCATATGATTGTGTGTTAGTCACTCGGTTGTGTCTGACTCTTTGTCACCTCACCAGGCTCCTCTGTCCATGGAAATCTCCAGGCAAGAATACTGAAGTGGGTTGCCATTTCCTTATCCAGGGGATGTTCCCAACCCGGGGATTGAACTCAGGTCTCCTGAATTGCAGACAAACTCTTTACCAACTGAGCCAAACCCTTGTGAAAGAGATGAATTAACAGAATAGAATGATATATGATAAGTTGCAACGCCTACAGTGCAGGGTTGCTATAGGAGTCATCCTTATATACACGTGACCTGACCAATGTGTGTATAGTACACAGAACCCATGCAGATGCAGTGGATGGATGGCGGTGGCAGTCTACTTGAGCAGACTTTGACAAGTGTAGAAATATGGCAGAAGCAGAGTGTGGACTGAGCCTTCCCCCGGGGTTCATTGAGAGTGAATTGAGAGATGTTCTCTGATAGCTGTTGAAAGCCAGGGTTCATCTTGAGTAGATAAAGCTTTTCAAGGTGCCACCAGTAGATGAAAGAGCTACGGAGATCAAATCTGACTGGTGTCAGTCTCAGTAAGCTCCCCTGCTCCCCACAGAAAGGACACACTCATTCTTCCTCTGAAAGAGTACACTCTGCTATGTAAACATCCAGTTAAATGCATCAGGCACCTGCAAGAACGGCCAAGAAATTGTGAATTGCCCAGGGAGGAAGGGCCTCTTGGCCCTGGATTTAGTCTGATTTCACACTAAACTGGTTCCTGCCAGGTCCCCATCCCTATAATGGGATCAACAAGTCTGGTTAGGTCAGAGCCCAGCATGGTTTCCACTGGCCTCCTCCAAAACTGTTCAAAAGGCTCAGCTGAGACCACCACTAGTGCATTCTTGCTCCAGGAGATATGCCGACCTTATTTTACTCAGTTAAGAAATGCACACGAAGCACCAGGTGCTAGCCAAGCGTTAGAACTGCAGGGAGCCTTGCCGGCCTTCAAGATGGCGGTAGGGGAGGGGGAGACACCCCCAGGTCTAATGAGCTGCGATGGGGCAGCAGTGTGTGGTGGTTTTGCCTTTTAACTCAGGACTGAGTTAGGCCTGGGCTTCAAATCTCACCTTCTACTACTTACTAGCTAGGTGATTCCAGGTAATTTAAATACCCTCTAGAAGCCTCAGGCCCACCACGTGTGGTGGCTGTTGTTCAGTGGCTAAGTTGTGTCCCACTCTTTGTGACCCCACAGACTGCAGCACACCAGGCTTCCCTGTCCTTCACTATCTCCTGGAGCTTGCTCAAGCTCATGTCCATTGAGTGGGTGATGCCATCCAACCATCTCATCCCCTGTCATCCCGTTCTCCTTCTGCCCTCAATCTTCCCAGCATCAACGTCTTTTCCAGTGAGTGAGCTCTTTGCATCAGGTGGCCAAAGTATTGCAGCTTGAGCTTCAGTTCTTCCAATGAATATTCACGGTTGATTTCCTTTAGGATTAACTGGCTTGGTCTCCTTATTGTCCAAGGGACTCTCAAGAGTCTTCTCCATCACCATGTATAGAGTGAAAATAACTGCCATTGTAAGGACTCAGTAAAAATAATGAGCATAAAAGAATTAACCCAGTTTCTAGAAATAGTGAATGCTAAATAGATCTATCTTCTTCTCTTCCTCCCCCTTTTATTATGCCTAGTACTGTTCCCATCCCTCCTGAAATTGTTCTGATTGCTTCTAGTATTTCACTCCTGCTGCACAAAGGCAGAGACTAAGTCGGGGAGAGAGCCTGGAGGGTGGGAAGAGGATTCTTACAAAGCTTTAGGATAAAGAAGTATTAATTTCAGATCTTAGAGAATTAATACAGATTCCCTAGGAAGGGAAGGCATATGAAGTCACCTTGGGCAGAAGAATCAATGGGACCTACCTAGCTACCTATGCATCCAGCCACCCGATTCTTTCTTTTTTTTTTTTTTTTCATGTGTTCAGCTCATATTTTCCACGTATCTCCTGAGCACACAATATAACCTCTACAAACTCCCGCCCTGCTGCACTCCAGATAGACAGACCTTATTTGAAAACCCAGAAGGCACAATTTCTAAGGTCCAGTGCCTCCTGCATTAGACACTGTCGAAAAGTAGCCGTCAGCTGATTTTTCATAAACTGGATCAAATGGTCAAGCTTTCAGATGGCCCAGGAAAGCTTTCTACAGAAATTCTATGACAGACTTTCTGATGAAGTAGAAAATCCTTACATGATATGAGATGTCATCAGTCTTGCATTTATTTGTTGATAAACCTAAATATTGGATCCAGTCTCTCCTCTTACCCAAGGTATGCCGAAACACATGTTCAGCCAAATGGTTAGCTGTGCTGTGCCAAGCAGGGAAAAAACATACAAGGAAACATCATTTAGAATGGGATTTTGACATTTGTATCATGCCTTTTTAATTCGGTTGGCAACATCGGAGCTAGTTCCTTAGAGCGAACCAATGAGGGACATTAATATGGTTCATTGTAGTTTTATAAAGCTGGAAGCTAAAAGCTGGGAAATGTATTAATAATTTGGTCCATGTGGTACCACAACCAGCAAGGATGAAGTGTAGTTCACAACTTCTGATTCCAGCAGCAGCTAGGACCTGTGTGGGTGCTGCTAAGGCTAAACTTTTGCGTGGGTGTGGGGGTGGGGGTGAATGTGGGTGTGTGTGTGTGTGTGTGTGTGGCTAATCGTAACTCAGGTTTTCAAAGGTAACTCAAGTTTCAAATACTGAAGAAAGTGACTAGCTGGGGAAAGGAGCAGTTAAGGGATTTTGAAACATTGAAGAGATGTCTAAAATAAGTATTTTGGGCTCATAAGTTAGAACATCACATAAACAAAATATAAACATAGGCTAAAGATAAATACCTATTTGCCTTTAGTGTTGCATGTGTTAGATTTCTCGTTGCTGATGTATAATGAAGTGTAATCAGAATTTCCATACAGGAATGTTTAGGAAAGGAACCATTTTTGCTGTTTCCACTTTAGCCCACAGAAAAATCCTGAGAAAGACAAGGTAACAACTTACCCCCAGGAATCTTTGGAGAATGTTTTAATAGTCATAAAATGGTGTTGATTATCACTTAGATAATAGGAACACATGCCACAATTATTTCAAAATGTAATGTTTATGTATCAAAACATTATACTGTATGCTTCTTGCCCAGTGGGCATAGAGAGTGATCTAGTCTCTCAGGAGAACTTAACATCTCTAATAATTAGGCTGGCTCTCAACCACGTGGCCCTTTGTGGTTTTATACAGGACTTAGAACCATATTGTTCTGTTTATCCCCCATGGCAACCTGTGGCTGGTTGGTTCTTACCTTCCTCATTTCATAAGTAAATCTGAAGCTTGCACAGATTAAATCTTCCAATCAGGGTAACAGAATAATAAATGGAGTGCTGTCGACTAAACTATGTCCTCATTTCCAGTATTTGAATGGGAAGCTAATTTCGGAGGGGGGCGGGGCGGGGCGGGGCGGGGCGGGGGGAAACATGCCTTACTCACTTTATCCTCAAACTCTAGCCCAACCTGGAATTCTGCTTCTTCTGTGACGCACTTAGATCTGTTTGTGCCTCAGTATTTAGGGAGCTCTACTTCCTTGACACACAGAACTCTTCCACCAAATTAAAAGTCAATTTGAAAGAGCAGGGCTACAGAAACGGCAAGTTGGTTGTCATTGGCAACCATGTTGCTTGTCTCGGCATTGAACCTGGTGATGGACGCCTTGCCTGTGTTCCCTCTTGGCCGTTAGCTAACTGTTTGTCGCTTTACTTCATTTGCGCTCATTTATTAGCGAAGATTGGAGTCAGCAGCGGGTGTCTGTTTCAAATGAGAACAGAGTGAGGTTAGGTTTTCATTTTTATTTGAAGTCCGAGGTGAGTTTATTAAAGATAATTAGGTCTTTGGAATTGTGAAATTACAATTGACACAGGCCTCTTGCCAAGTTAGGCGAGCACAGTTTTCCAGTTACAAAGAGGCACGAAGTATCCAAAACGAGTTGGATATCTTCAGACCCTCGGGCCTCCTCCATGCTTTCTGAGGGGATTAAGTTCCTTCTATTCAGATGCTCTCTCTGCCTGGAACATTCTCCACCTGGAATTTAAAACAGACTCCACCCAAAGCTAGACTGAAATGTCACCCCAAAGAGAACTTCACTGTCCAGAGCAGATAGCCAGTCATGTTTAAAATGCTATCATGATGTAGTAGCGTCTGTGGCTTATGTTCAAGTCTGTGTCCTCACTGCTCGTCTTTGTGCGATTAGACAAAGATCCATGAGAGCAGGGCCTTCGACTCTTTGCTCTTCGCTGCATCCCCAGAACCTTACTATATGGCTGTCAGTTAATGTCGAATGAAGGGAGGACCTTGAGGAAATAAGCCAAATCCATCCTCTTTGATTGCCCAGTGTGTGTTTTTTTAATAGTTTTATGCATTTATTTTTGGCTGTTCTGGATCTTTGTCGCTGAGCAGGCTCTTCTTTAGTTGTGGTGAGCAGGATCGTCTCTCTAGTGGTTCATGAGCTTCTCGTTGCGGTGGCTTCTCTGCTTGCAGGGCACGGGTTCTAGGCCGTGCAGGCTCAGTAGCTGTGGCTCTCGGCTCTAGAGCACTGACTCCGGAGTTCATGGGCTTAATTGCTCAGTGGCGTGTGAGATCTTCTTGGACCAGGGATCAAACCCATGTCCCCTGCATCTCCTGCACTGGCAGGCAGATTCTTTATCACTGAGCCACCAGGGAAGCCCCTGCCCAATGTGTTAACTATTGAGTTATTAATTTGTAACATGCTCCCTGGAAACGCAGTGGCTTAGGGTAGCAGCCATTTATCATTCATCACGCAGAGTGCAGGTGGAGTGAGAGCCGTCTGGTCTAGGCTGGGCTTGGCTGGGGCAGGTCCCTAGGGTTGATTTATTGAGGTGAGTTCCCAATAAGCTGGGGCTGTACTTGACACTGTCAGTCTGAGGGTCCAGGTCGGTTGCACAAGTCTTCATCCTTCTTGGACAAGCGGGCTGCTTGGAACATATGTATCCCAACGTAATGGCAGAGGCACAAGAGAGCAATCTATGAGGCCTTTTGAAGCCAGGCTCAGAGTGCCCACGGGCACTCTTGCATGCATTGCCATTCATTTAAACAAGACAGATGACCATGTCCAAATCAAGGGATGGGAAGGTACACTTTGCCCATGATGAAGCTATGGCACAGTTGTGGATGGAGGGAAGGCAGAAGAATGGAGGCCAGTAATGCCCCCACCACATCCAGAGATACAGAATAATCACACATGTGTAATGCCAAAAAAAAAAAAAAAAAAAGACAAGCACACAAATGGCACTGCGCTGGGTACAAAAGGCTCGTCTCCTGCATTTCACTGGTGCCTGGCGTTCTCTTTCTCCCACCTCAGTCTCGTTGTATGACATCTTTCTGTGTCTTTTCTCTTTTTCTCTGTTCCTCTTGCATTAATGTGCTTCGCTTGAGTTTTGCTAGCATTTTCTTCTTTCTATCATCTTAGCACTTTTATATCTTCTCTTAAATAAAAAGATATTTTTATTTTAATGGTATTTATTTCATAGTTTTAAATTCCCTATTACAAAATTTAAGAGACAAGTGAAACAGTTACACTAAATTCAGCAGCTGTTTATTTAATATAGCCTTGTATTGATTTTTCTATATGTTATTTATACTCTGTATAAAACTATCTCTTTATCTGATACACATACATGCACCTTACATAAAATGCTTCTCTTCTTCTAGACATTGTTGATGAGAATATAAATTGTAAGCCCTCTCAGGTGGACAATGTGGTAGTCCATGTCAAAATTTAAAACACACATACGATTTAACTCAAAGTTCCCATTCGAGAAATTTATCTGACACGAATATTTGTACATGTACTCAAGAGTGTTCATTGTAGCACTGTTCATATTGAAAAATAAATCTGTAAAGAACTTAAATATCCATTAATAGGGGGCTAGTTAGATAAAGTGTGATACATCTACACAGTGGGAACTCATGTAGCCTTTTAAGTGAATGAGGTAGCTGTTTATATGACAATACTAAAAGGACTCCAAGGCATATTATTAAGTGATGCATTCAATGTATAAACTATCCAAGGTATAGAGTGCACAATAGTACTTAAAATAGACGGACAAGTCTATGCATAAATACTTAAACACATGTACATGCTTGTGTATATATATGAAAATTTTCTGGAAGAATGAGTAGGAAACTGTTCACAGTAGCTATCTTTAAATGACTCTTGTGTAGAAGAAGAAACTTTTTTCATCAGATATTTTGATGACTTGAAAATTTAATGTTCTGCTTTATTCTTGAACAAGAGTTGGCAAATTGCAGCCCACAGGCCAAATCTAATCTATTTCTTTCTGTAAATGAACTTCCATGAGAACCCAGCCCTGCCCACTCATTTAAGCATCGTCTAAGGCCGCTTTCAAACTCGGGTGGCAGAGGTGAGTAGTTGTGACAGAGACGGCTGCTGGTGCTAAGTCACTTTAGTCGTGTCCGACTCTGTGTGACCCCATAGATGGCAGCTCACCAGGCTCCCCCGTCCCGGGATTCTCCAGGCAAGAACACTGGAGTAGGTTGCCATTTCCTTTTCCAACGCATGAAAGTGAAAAGTGAAAGTGAAGTCGCTCAGTCATGTCCAACTATTCACGACCCCATGGACTGCACCAGGCTCCTCCGTCCATGGGATTCTCCAGGCAAGAGCACTGGAGTGGGGTGCCATCGCCTTCTGTGGTGACAGAGACTAGTGAAGCATCAAATATGTGCTATCTGGCCTTGCACAGAAAACATTTGCAAAAAGCTTGCTAAACAGACTTGAGTTCTAGAGAGCTAAAGAGTAGACACTAGCAAAGGTAGAGGAAGGTTCATTTCTGAAGGGTGAACAAAGAACAATCTATCTTGGGGAGAGATTTTTTCAGTGCAACAGGCAATGAACATTTATTGAGTAACCACCAGGTGTTGCCAGAGCTACTCCGGAATGTGTCGGGGAAAGACAGAAGGGTGAATAAAACATGCTGTCTTCCCTGAAGGTGCTCACCATCTGGAGGGGGAGAAAGACACACGCTCATACAGGGTTCCATAAAGTCAGAAATAGGCGAGAAGGTATCATGCCCTCACGATCCTCTTTTATCTGTGAAAGCAAAGGTTTCCTCACCATAGCCACTCTGTCAGTAACCGTCAGGTAAGGTTTGGAGGACAGGCATAAAGGAGAGGTTTTGGGAATATGAGGGGCAGGCACGCCTAGCCCGTGTGCTCTGGGGCATCCTTGGTGAGGACAGACCCTCTGAACTGCCCTTGAGAGTTGTGTTTTCTGACGAGAGAGCAGAGACAGGGACAGTGGGACCCATCAGTGCAGTGCACCTCCCCACTGTGGGTGGCACATGGTTCATGCCCCATAGTCTGAGCTCTTCCGCTGTGGAAGTCACTGTCTGCTCGGAGGACGGACAGCAGATGTTGGAACATCCACCTGCTTGTCTCAGATTCAGACAATCTGGGGCTCCACATAGTGAATATCTTCCTCATACCCCTCCCCACATATAGGTACATATCCCATGCCCACTCCATATTGCACCTTCCTTGGTTAAGACTCTGGGTGGAAACCACTTCAGAATAATGTAGATGAAAAGAGAGATTTAGCTTAAGAAAACCGGGTATCTCTGGGAACCTCGGAGCTGAGACGGATTTGAATTAAGGTATGCGAAGGCCTTTGGATCCGAGACTGACCCTCTCTTTATCTTTAAAATTATACAGTCTCTCATGTCTGTTTACTTCTTGTGTGTGCTGTTTTGACCTACTGGCTTCCTTTGTTATTCCCTCAATCTTGAGTTTGCTTTTCCCCCTATAAATAGTCAGGTCAGGCTGAGGTTATGATCTATTGATCCAATGCCAAATATGATACAAGAGATCATTAGACTGACCCGCCTCATGGCAGTCAGCTGAGGTCCAGGCCAGTGATCACATAGTATAAACCTGGCTTCTAGGGACCCAAGTCAGGTGTATATGTGCGTGTGTCCCTGTGTGTATAAAACATTACTCTATCTCAGCATCTAGCTAGAAAGGATCAGAAATTAGGCACTCCATTTTTCAAAACTTGCCAATCTTGCCAGTCAGATTAATATCCATAGGCCTTCTTGACAGCATGCTTGAATTCCATTTAATTACCTATAATCTTTGGTATGAACTTGGGCCAACCTACCCCTTGCCCCCATACAAGTCACAATTTTTTTTAAAGAAAGGTGGGGAGACTCTTCCTTTCTTAAAAAAGGCATAAATATATGCTTTTAACAAATGTTTTATATTTCATTATAGTTTTGATTTGAGGGACCATAAATTGCACAGCCATCCTGGTTATCTTCCAGCTATCCTGGTTATCCTCTAGATCTCACATAGACCCTTGTGATCTCATTTTGGCATTTTTCTACTAGAACAGGTTTTTAGACGTTTGAACTGTTCTGTTACTTATGAGGTTTGGGGACAGTGGAGAAGGCTGACACTTTTAATTAATCATATGCATGATGGCCTAATCCATCTTCTTGATTGTGAACCCCCTTGGGGTCAAGAGTCAATCCATAGGGCACTGCATCCCAGTTAAATAAGTTAAATAAACACTTAATTGATCAAATGTTAAATTTAAAAAATCCCTTTATTTAAAAGTCCAGCTTTACCTAAAGTTGCAGGTTATGGCAATGCTCTGAGATTAGATGATATTCTCCTTAAGAAAACTGGCTGGAAAAAAATTCAAGTTTTAAAACCACTTATTTAGACGAATTATTAGACAATGCTGTCCAAATATGAGCCAAGCCACATGTTGAATTTTAGATATTTCAGTAACAGGCACATTAGAAAAAGTGAAAAAAATAACCAGGGAAAACTGATTTTAATAATATATTTATTTAACTTACTGTATCTCAGATATTGTTATTCAGCATATAATCATTATAAAAATTTTAATGAGATATTTTATGCTTTCCTGTATATATTTATTCTTAAAAGCCATCGCAGTCTGGACAAGTTGAATGTCAAGTGCTCAGTGGGCACATGTGGGCAGTGGGTGCCCCATGAGTCCGTGTAGCTGTAGCAGCTCATGGCATTTAAACAATTATTCATCATAAGATCCTTCTAAATCAAGTGCTCTTTCAGAACATTTAAAACAAATTTCAAGTCACAAAGGTGAAATTTACATTAGAGCCCTTTAAGAATGACTCCATTTCATAGAAGAAAGTGAACTTTAAAGTGAAATATTATGGAATGGAGTTAAAAGCTCACCTTTAGTATGGATTACTGATAACCACATCGGTTCTGAAGGAAAATTTAAGTATTTTAAACAAGGTTCAGAAGTTACAGAGCACACCCAGTAAACACTTTGCTGGTGGTGAAACAGCATTTTTTAACAGCAAAGGCCTCCAGGTATGGGGAGAGTTCAGAATCTTTGTATCATGTGTGTGAGAAGGATCTGGAACCATGTCCTCTCTGGTGTTTAATGGGCAGCCTGTCAGTGGCATTTCACTCACTTTAAGCCAGAAATGAGAAACTTCAAGGGCTGTTGAACACTTAGAGAATTTTCACAGTGGAGTGGGCAGGGTTGTTTGTGCAGAAGTTGTGTAAATTGGCACGGGCTGGGAAAAGTCTTAATGCCCAGTGGCCTCAAACCCCTAGCTGCCTGGAGGATGAGTGGCAGGCAGTGTTCACGTGGTGAATGGGGATGCGAAGCCCTTGAAACCAGCCGTGGACCCCAGGTTCTCGGGATGCAGTGGACATTCGCCCATCACACAGCGTCATGGTGAGATCCTGGACTTAGAGCCAGAGGAGCTAGGACAAAGCTCTTGACCTGCCACTCTTACTGTGAGAGTGAAACAAGCCATGGCAATCTTCTCCATTTTAGGTGCTGTCTTTGTCAGTGTTCTTGAGATAGAGAGATTTATCATAAGGGATTGGGTCCTGTGAATAAAGAGGCTGAGAAGTCCCGTAGTCTGCTGTCTGCAGGCTGGAGGCACAGAGGGAGCAGCGGTGTGTTTTGAAGGTCTGACAGCCAGAGAGCCAGGGACGTGGACTCCAGTCTAAAGGCCTGAGAATCAATGCTCTCTGGAGCATTGAGGCCAGGGGAGGATCCATGCCTCAGCTCAGCATTCAGGCAGAAAGTGAATTCAACCTTCCTCTGCCTTTTTGTTCTGTTCAGGCCCTCAGAGGACCCACCTTGGGGAGGGCCACCATCTGCTTTCGGCCCAGTTCAGCTATTCAAATGCTAATGTCTTCCAAAAACACCTTCACAGACATTCCTCAAAGTAATGCTTAATCAGATACCTGGGAGCCCTCAGCCTAATCAAACAGACACACAAAACTAACCATCACAAAGTGCCTTATCTCAAAAACAGGAGGATTGAATGGGATCACCTCCAAGGTCTCTTGGGTCTCCATTATCTGATTCTGTGATTCCAGGGGAATTGTGTTAGTAGATGTGGGCATGTGAATGTGTGTGTGCTAAAATATGGGAGGTGTGAGCTCCTGATATGAGCAAAGAGCAGCTAAACAAAAGGTGAACGGCTCGCCTTAGTCAATGATGTAGGTTCATGGAAAACAATGGAAAAGTTTCCTTCACCTTTTCCTGCTCCAACTTAGCTTCTGAGAGGTAACTGCTGTCACTGGTTTAGAGTGCATTTTTTCAGTCCCTTTCTATGCACTTGACTGTATATTTAGGAACTATACATACATTCTTTTTAATATATGTGGCATCATATTATATGTGCTATCCTGTAAAGTGGTTTTTTTTTTCACCAATAATGTCTTTAGAGATTTTTTTGTCAGTATATGTAGGTCAACTTCATCCTTTTGAACAGATTCCATAGAATTACTGTCAGTTCAGTTCAGTCACACAGTCATGTCCAACTCTTTGTGACCCCATGGGCTGCAGCACATCAGGCCTCCCTGTCCATCACCAGCTCCCGGAGCCTACCCAAACTCCTGCCCATTGAGTTGGTAATGACCTCCAACCATCTCGTCCTCTGTTGACCCCTTCTCCTCCTGCCCTCAATCTTTCCCAGCATCAGGGTCTTTTCAAAGACCCTGGTACATAATTGTGTACAATAATTTATTTAAATATTCTTCTAAATGATGAGTATTTAGGTTGCTTCCAGTTTTTTCCTGTTATAAGGTTGCTATGAATACCCCTGGGATCTCATTTTTTATGTGCACGTATATTTCAAGAGATAAAGTTCAAGAAATGGAAATTCTAAGTCAAAGGGTCTGGCATTTTCACTTTTGATGAATACCGCTAAATCTCTTTCAAAATTACAAAAGCCCCATGCATTTATACTCTTAAAACAGTATATGAAAAGGCCCATCTCTACACAAAGAACTAACACGCTAACGGTCTTTTTAGAAAAATTTTCTAATCTTAATGTTGTATTTTCTAATTCCCTAACTTCTGGAGAGCTTAGGATCTTTTCAAATATGATTTGGATTTCTGCATTTTCTGTGAGATGTTCTCTTCATATGTTTCTAAGGAGTTATTTGTCTATTTCTTACTGGTTGACAGGAGCACTGGTCATAGTCTGGACATTAATGGTGTCCTTTGTCTTTCAAATACCTTGCATAATTTTTTTCCAGCATATGCATATATTTTTTTAGCTTTATGGTATACTTTGCCACCTAGAAATCTTTCATCTTTACCTATTTCTTTTTTGGTTCTTGCTTAGTTTAAGATTATTTTGCAGTAATCCTGCCAAACTTTTGATTCTATGGTTCTGAAGCTTAAATCTGCTTATATTTACGTGTATTATTGTTGGTGTCAAAATGATGGTAAAGGGACTTCACAATAGGCGTCATGACTGATGTTTCTGAAGATCTCTTGTCAGTGGGAGTGTGCTGTTTTTCGCATGCAGTCCCCTCCTTCCTCCACAGGGCACTCCTGGCAGCTTGCCTTCCTGCTCTGGCAGAGAACAAGCCCGAGCCCGCAGTGGACTGACCTGTCGGGGTTACACCTCGCCCTCCGGTGCGGCAGTGACAGTAGCAGGTGCATTGACTCCAGCTTCCACCGGCCTTTGTTTTCATAACCAGGATACACTAACTCCCATCTTCCCAAAGAGTACTTTCCCCCACGCTCTTTCACTCCAGCCATCCCCCCTTCTCTCCCTCCCTCTTTCTTTTCCTTCCTTCCCTTTCTCTCCCTGCTTCCTTCCCCGCCTCCTCTCACTTCTCTGCTTGCCTCCCTCCCCCACCCCTTCATACCCATACACTGAGTGAGCATCCTCAGTGTGTGAGAGTCTGTTCCTGGTGCTCTGGGGACACATCAGTGAACAAGGCAGACAAGCCCTGCCCTTGTGGGGCTCACACTGGGTTTTTCCAGCACTGCTCTGTTCGTCAGGCTTGCAGTCTTCAGAGCTCACATTCAGACACACCACCAAAGCGGTGGAGAGCATAGGTTTGGCATCTGAGTGATCTGAGTTAGACTCTGGCTCCGCCTCTGAGATTCTATGTGACTTCCGTCAAGTTGCTTCAGTTCTTCCTGAGTTTTGGTTTGCCCTTTGCATTCGTGCTGTGCGATGGAATGTGTTTAATTTGTTGTAAGGCCCTATATTAAGATCTTAAATGCTGCTGCTGCTAAGTCGCTTCAGTCGTGTCCGACTCTGTGCGACCCCATAGACAGCAGCCCACCAGGCTCCCCCGTCCCTGGGATTCTCCAAGCAAGAACACTGAAGTGGGTTGCCATTTCCTTCTCCAGTGCATGAAAGTGAAAAGTGAAAGTGAAGTCGCTCACTCGTGTCCGACTCTTAGCGACCCCATGGACTGCAGCCCACCAGGCTCCTCCGTCCATGGGATTTACCATTAACCCCCATTTTACAGATGAAGAAACTGAGATTCAGATAAATGAACCTATGTGCTTATGATCATAGAGCTAAGTGACAGAGCTAAGATTCAGATCTACTTCCGAAGCAAGTGTTTAAATGATGGGTTATTGAAGTGAAACTATCCTGCTGAAGGAAACAGGTGCCTGAGCCGTGTGGTTGGCTTTCAGATTGTGATCCCTGCCCTCAGCCCACACAGAGGCTGAATGATGTTTCAAAGGCAGGGCAGGATCATGGCTGGTGAGCTAGAGGGATTCTAACCCCCTTGCATGGTCCCATCCCTTGAATCTAATCTCCACAAGATGCCACGTTCTCTTCTACCTGTGTGCTGACATGAGGGGTGATTCTTCCACAACCCTAGGATGTTTAGACCATCCCTGAGAAGGTCGCTTACCTTCCTGGCTAAGCCGCTGGCCTGGGCTGCTGCAGGGCGTGAAAGCAGCCCCCAGAGACTTTCTCTTCCAACCTGGGTGGCAGCCAGAGATGCTGCAGGAAAGCGAAAGGACTCTTGAGCCCAGGAGAAACTGAAAGGCCTGGGTAGATTTTGCCTTTTAATTTTCACTTTCAAAGTCCCCTTCATCTTGCTACCTCCACTCCAGTGGTCTTTTGAGGGCAGGGCTTCCGCATGTCTTTTCATGCCTAACTGGACTGATGAGAAAACTTTGCAAACTAGGAACGCGACTGCAGACAATGTGAGGAGAGAAGTTTTTTAATGTCCCCTCTGGCATTTCCCCTGATAACCAGACAAGCCCAAGAGAGTCCTTGTGGAGGCAGTGACATGGAGCATAATTAAAGAATAATTAAAACACTGTTGAATCATTTCTTCACCTCTGCTTGCTGAACTCTCCAGGGCAGAGTAGGGGGACCTGCCCTGACTGGAGAGTAAACAGCACTGCTGGGGACAGGGTGGGCAGAGGGAGGGGGCGAGGACAGCTGGGTAAGCAGAGCCTGTCCAGTCACATGCACGGCCCCCTCCATGCAGGCCGAGCAGGCCCTCATGGTGCATGGGGCGGGGCGAGCCTTGGAGAAATAAGTTGCGTCTCCTACCAGGCCAGTCTCTTCAAATGACTTTCCTGGTGGCTCAGATGGTAAAGCATCTGCCTACAATGCAAGAGACCCAGGTTCGATCCCTGGGTCAGGAAGATCTCCTGGAGAAGGCAATGGCACCCCACTCCAGTACTCTTGCCTGGAAAATCCCATGGATGGAGGATCCTGGTAGGCTACAGTTCATTGGGGTTGCATGAGCAACTTGACTTCACTTTTACTCAGATCAATTCATTTCTCTCTCCACTCATATACAACTCAGTTACTGCAGCAAGTTTGTGAACAAAATAAGCCCAACAAACAGTTGCTTGAAACAATCACAATTCATGTTTCTGTCTAAAGGTTTCTAAGCTTGGGAAGTTGCTCTTATTCATTATCTGATTTCAGCCCTCCATAGGATGCTATTCCTATCTGCTGCTCCTATCTGCTGCTCCTATCTTTTGTGTGTGCGTGCACTATATTTGAGCTTGCTTAATAAAGGAGATATCTTCCAGAATATAGCCCAAAAAAAAAAAAAAAAGCCTAACAGATGAGATGAGCTAGAGCTATTGCTGTGTGCTTTGTGCAAACTCAGAAATTGTATCCCTGTCCCTAGATGCAGGAAGCCTTATGCCAGGATCCCTGTCTTGAGGAACAGAGGAGGGGGTGTGGCTACAGCCCCTGGCCAGTCTCAGTAGGCACCCTTGTTCAGGGGCAACCAGGCACAAACCCCTGTCTTGATTCATTAAAAGCCCAATAGAACTGAACAAGGATGGGGCCCAAGAGCCCACATTTTCTGCTGACAATACTGGATTCTCAAGTAGGTTCTTCGATTATGTAGATATGTAGATTCTTGAGTTGCTCAGTGGTGTCTGACTCTTTGCAACCTCATGGACTGTAGCCTGCCAGGCTCCTCTGTCCATGGGATTCTCCAGGCAAGAATACTGGATTGGATTGCCATTTCCTCCTTCAGGGATCTTCCTGACCCAGGGATCGAACGCAAGTCTCCTGTGTCTCCTGCATTGGCAGGCAGGTTCTTTACCTCTGTGCCACCTGGGGAGTCCCTTAAGCAGTACAGTGGAGTTCAAACTGGCCTTTGAAGACCCTTTCACATTCCAAAGAGGAGCCTCAGGGGCTGATACAAAGAATGAGGCAGGGGGTCAAGAACATGTCTTTTTCATCAGTTCAAGTTTTATGACCAGCACAGCTTTGAGCTCTGGGATAAAAGTGGTGGTGGGGGGAAGGGATCCTGTGGCTACTAACAACAGATTGAACATAATCTAGTCTGTACTTCAGATCCAGCTGTCTAGTCAGTGGGAACCTTCTGGGAAAGCTTGTGTGTCCTTACCACTTAACACTGAGCATAGGTACAGAGCAGGAGATTGTTTACCACCTTATTTTCTGGTCATGATGATCACTGGCAAGTTTCCAGATATTTCTAGGTGTTTCCAGATGGGAAGGAAGGGGAGAGTTTCTCGATGCTCCAGAGTTGTGTGCATCCTGAGATTGTTTGGAGGCTTGAGTGTCTATGGCAGCTGGTCCCCAGCCTATTGCTCATCCAGTGGACCTGACTGTGAGCAAGAAGGAGCCGGGCCAAAGTTATCCAGCCTGTGACTCAGGGATGGGCTGACTCCACTGTTCATTACAGCGTGTGTGAGGTGCACTGCCATGCGGCCTGCTGAAATGTCATCAGTGTTACTATCCCAAGGGCTGAAGTGGAACTTGATGCTTGTTTGCTTGTCTTCAGGTGGCAAGTGTCCCAGACAACCAGTCTGCTCCAAGAAGTCCACAGATAGAGTAGGGGGCTTGGGTCAGTCCTTCTGGAATAATAGAGCTTCTTTTGGAGCCCAGAGGACAACTCAGTTGGGCTTTGTTTCCATAGACAATTGAATCGCACTTCCAGTTCTGAGCACCCGGTCCAATTGCTGATGACATGTGACTGTCCCTGAGAAAGAGACTGAGCTCCGGTGGGTGTGCTTTCTGACCCTCTCAGCTGTGGGGCATCCACCTTGGGCTGAGCCACTCAGCCTGCTTTTCTCCTGGGGACGAGCCTGACGAGAAGCTGGGAGATGAAGGCTGGTTTGTGGCCCCGATTGTCCCATGTAGAAGCTGTCCTTGGACTTAACCCAGGTGGAGCTGGAGCTTTCTCAATTGCACCTGGTAAAGCACACAATAATCTTGGTGACTCTGTTGGTAAAGAGTCTGCCTGCAATGTGGGAGACTGGAGTTCAATCCCTGGGTGGGGAAGATCCCCTGGAGAAGGCAATGGCACCCCACTCCAGTACTGCTGCCTGGAGAATCCCAGGGACAGAGGAGCCTGGTGAGCTGCAGTCCGTGGGGTCACGAAGAGCCGGACACGACTGAGCGACTAACAGTTTTGGTTTCACGATGACTCATATGTTATAATTCCTCAGGCTTCTACACGGCTTTTAGACTTCCTCTCTTATAAAATCTTGAATATGGGAAGGCTTACTTTCATACCTTTAGGCTATTGTAGACCAAGAAGAAAAATTGGAAGGAGGAAAAAAGAATAAAAGCCAAAGCGGGAAACTGATCAGTGGCTGTGACTTCGCAGCTCCTGAGAACGTGTGCCTCCCTGTTCTCACTCGACGTGTGCGCACTCAGTCGTGTCCGACTCTTTGAGACCCCATGGACTGTAGCCTGCCAGGCTCCTCTGTCCATGGAATTATCCAGGCAAGGATACGAGAGTGGGTTGCCATTTCCTCCTCCAGAGGATCTTCCGGATGCACGGATCGAACCCAAGTCTACTGTGTCTCCTGCACTGGCAGGCGGATTCTTTACCACTGAGCCACCTGGGAAGCCCTATCCTCATTACGAATCCTAATGCTAGTAAAATCATATCGCAACCACCATTTATTGAGTGCTGACTCAATTTTGGAGGGCGCCTCACAAGCATTAATTAATCTAATCATTTATTTGTGCAACAAGCTTTGAGTTTTTTATAATCTGAGTACTGTGCTAGCTACTGGGATTTAATAGTGTGCAAAACTAGCCAGAGTTCTACCTTCAAGGAGATCACATTTCTGGAAGGGACACTAACAGTCAAATGATTTATCAAAGAAAGAAAATTATAGATGAGGAAGGCGTTATAAAAAAGGAGTGTGAGACAGGATTGGAGCTTCATGGGGGCACTTAACCCAATCTTGGAATGTAGTTAAGCTGGGATGCAAATGGTGAAATGGCCGACGAAGGTGATGAGCAAAGTACTCAGTAGTTTGTGGGCTTGCAGGTATCAACCAGCAGCTGGACAGATACAGATGTGCTCAAAGTGACACAAAATAGAACAGGATGAATACTCTGGGATTCAGAAGAGGGAACCTTCTCGTCCAGCTGGATGGGATGTGAAATTCTGCTGCCAAAGGGGCCTTGAAAAGGGGCTTGATTGCACCAAGTGTGGCGGGGCTGTGCCCACCTATAAACCCTGCTACATGAGACATTTGGGTGTGCTTCCTCTGTGTATGGGTTTGGCACCTTGAACAGTCTCACAGTACCCTACGGCAGCAGTTCTCAACAGGGTCCGCTTTCTCCCCAGGTGACATTGGGCCAGAGCTGAAGGCATTTTGGGTTGTCACATCTGGTGGTGGAGGCAGGTGTCTTTAAAGCCATTTAGTGGGTAGAGGCCAGGGATGCTGCTAAGCATTCTGTAAGGCAGAGGACATCTCCCTACAACAAACTTACTGGACCAAAAATGTCAGCCTTTCCCAGAGTGGGAAACTTGGCCCAATGACTTCAGCAAGTCATGGGATCAGCAGTTAGGAACTAATGTCCCTGGTCTCTATAGTACCTTTCAGAGATTTAATCAGTTTCAATGTCTTTCCCACTATACGCTGCTTAACTGTATCAACAACTTTATGTTAATAGTTACTGAAATGTTTGTTGTTATTGTTTAGTCACTAAATTGTGTCCAGATCGCTGTGACACTATGGACTGTAGCCTGCCAGACTCCTCTGTCCATGGAATTTTCCAAGCAAGAATACTGGAGTGGATTGCATTTCCTACTCCAGGGGACTTGAGAGTCCCTTGGACTGCAAGGAGATCCAACCAGTCCATTCTGAAGGAGATCAGCCCTGGGATTTCTTTGGAAGGAATGATGCTAAAGCTGAAACTCCAGTACTTTGGCCACCTCATGAGAAGAGTTGACTCATTGGAAAAGACTCTGATGCTGGGAGGGATTGAGGGCAGGAGGAGAAGGGGATGACCGAGGATGAGATGGCTGGATGGCATCACGGACTCAATGGATGTGAGTTGAGTGAACTCCGGGAGTTGGTGATAGACAGGGAGGCCTGGCGTGCTGCGATTCATGGGGTCACAAAGAGTCTGAGCGACTGAAGTGAACTGAACTGAACTCCAGGGGATCTTCCCAACCCGTGGATCAAACCTGTGTCTCCTGCACTGGCAGGAGGATTCTTTACCACCGAGGCCCCAGGGGAGCCGTGAAACATTTGTTACTGAATCCTATGGTATTCCTCTCTCTAGCCCCTGTCATAGGACCTTCTATAAGAGAAGAAGGGAATGAGAGAACCAGTAAGTGGATGAATAAAGGAATGAGCCACTCTTCCCTTTGACCTTCGAATGTATGTACCTCTTAAGAGTTTTCAAAGACTGCTAGAAAAATGAAAATCCTAGCTGGAACTCTTTGTTTGCAGGGAGGATCTCAGATCAACTTCAGTTGGTCTTAGAATCATCTTGGACATCTCTTTCCCTCACACCCTACATCCAATGTATCAGAAAATCCTGTGGGCTCTATTTGAAAATATATCTCACATCTGGCATCTACCCCTCCCCTCACCATCTGGTCAGAGCCAGCATGAGTCCTCATCTGGATTTCCTGTTCCTTCTCTTTTTCCCTTTCCCTACAGTGTTTACTTCTCTGCTCACTAGCTGAGGCTCTGACCCCATCTCTTACCCTCAGCCCTGCTGACTCAGTTCCAGTGCGAGCCTCTTTTCTGCTTCTGGGACGTCTATAGCTCTTTTCCTACCTCAAGGTCTTTTTCATATGCGCTGGCCTCTCCCTGGGACACACTTTCCCCTGAGATTCTCATGGCTCATTGCCTTACCTCATCCTGGGGTCTGCTCATCACAGAAGTGTTTCCTGACTTCTCTCTACAAACGAGTAGATCTCATCCTTTTCTGTCCCCTTACTCTGCTTAATTTTCCTTCATAGCACTCAACGTAACCTGACATTATGATCTGTATCTATTTTTTTTAATTCCTTCTCTTACACCAGTACATATGTTACATGAGGCCCAGGACTTTCAGCCAACCAGACTTATTCCCAGTACCTAGAACAGAGACTGGCCCAGCATGGTGCTCCATAAATTATTTAATAAATGAATGAAGGATTCAACTCCAGTCCATGGGAACAAATGGGGCCTTGAGAGGTGGGACAGGAAGGGCAGGAAATGTAAGGAAGAAAAAAGACTTCAGTTCGGGTCTGGCAGTAGGTAGTAAAGTGAGGGGTGGGTCAGAAAGTCCCTGTAAAAGCTGCAGGGGGCATGAGGCCTCTGAGCTTGTGCATGAGGACAGGTGTGGTTGCCCTTCACCAATAACAAGGGTACAAGGGCTGCCAGGACCTACTTGACAGTCTTGGCACGTGTCACCCATTGGCTCTTTCTCCATCCCAAATGTCACACTGCTCGAGGTGGTCTTACCTTCTGCCAGGGATCAGGGGCCAGCTTCCCTTTGACTTTATCCTAGAACACTGTCAATATCAATTTAATTGGCATTTGCATAATCATCACTTTATCTTTTCCAAGTCTAATTTATTTTAATTTCATGTGTGCTGATTTGATGATCAAAGAGTTTGTCCTTTGTTTCCATTCAAAGCATGGCGTATTTATCCTCCTTTTAAAACTATTATTCCCACCTGTCTCCATCAAGACCCTCTCGGAACATAAAGAGACATGGCAGATTGGGATGGTTCATCGCATTTAGAATCTCCCTGATAGGTTTCTTTTTGCCCCCTGTAATCCATCAAAGAGAAGCCATTTACAGTAGGGCACTTTTGAAAAATGGATGAGTTTGCTGTGAGTGTTTTTGCCCCCCTCAGCTTGGAGTATCTTTCAGAACAGATTCCAGATCTTAAGGCTTTAGTCTCCTCATATGGTCAGAGAATTGGAGACAGGATAATGTCATGATTAAGAGCACAGCTTTTGCAGTCAGGCAGATCCAGGTTCAAATATTGGTTCTGTACCACTGTGCTCTTGGGCGTGTTACAGAACCTCACTGAGTACCTATTTTATTATCCATCATTTTTTTCCCTCCATCATAACAGGTGGACAATAATGGAATATTATGGATCTGTTTGGCACTTATCTTTTTGTTGTGCTTTGAATGTTCTGTGGAAAGAGATGAAATATGGGTACATAAATGTTCCATCAGTATTCACTCAGTGTTTATTAGTCACTACCATTTTTGTGTGCGGTTTCACACGACCAGACATTGCAGTTCATCTGTGGCAGGTGTGAAGCCATATGCAAGGGATACTGGAAATATAAGTAGAACACCCTTCACTTCACATGCTGTGTTCACTCTTGGTTCAGTGGGAAGACCCGTGTGCACACTCAAGGTGGTGACAGAGTGAGCTGAGCGCAGTGATTGAGTTCAAGGTCAGTACTAGGTCATGAGGGAGCTCAAAGTAATTGCAGCATTCCGGGGGAGAAGAGACTGAGGGTGGAGCCACAGAAGGGTCAGCATTTACATTCAGGCCTCAGAGGATGAGTAGGAATCGGCAGAAAAGGGAGGGAAGGCTGCAAGGATGTTCCATTCGGAGGAAAATCAAATGCAGAGGCTAGCCCAGTACTGGAGTGCTTCTGAGAAGGCACGTGCTCCAACCTTAGGTCCCCCGGATGCCCGGAAACCGCCAAAGGACAGACTGTACCGCGCCAGACTATTGGACACATTCATCATTAGAGAGTCGGTTCAAGATCCCCCATGACAACGTATGTCACACTCAGTTCCTGAAGTCCTTGTCCTTATTGATTTCCTATCCTTCCGGAAGGCAAATGTACTCACAGAGGTTTACAGCGACCGGCAGTGACAGCTGGGAAGTTTCCCATAGGAGCTGAACCATTTCTGAAAGATCCCCAGTTCTTTCTTTGATGAGACCATTTCTTTTTGACATTTTGAACTGGCCTCTAAAGACCTGCCAGTATGAGTCGGAATGTGAGATACATTAAAACCTTTCCATCTTCTCAGTAGTTTTAACTTACTTTTCAATTGGTAACGTGTATGTTGATCGGAAGGCTCAGTCACATTATGAAATTCCAGCCCTGGCCAGCGATCCAGGCAGTCCACGTGGATTCTCACACCTGCTGCTTCATCCTCTGTTCCTCCTCTCACCCCCGTCCTTTCCAGCCCAACTTTCCTGCTCCCTGTGATTTCCTTTTCCACCCATGTGGTCACCCTTCTGATAACGGGCTTCACTGCTGTTACTTTAAAAAAAAAAAAAAAAAGGAAGGTTTGGGGCAACCCTGCCTCGAGCAAGTCTATTGGCGCCTGTATTCCAACCGCATCCCTTCACTCACTCACATTTTGATGATTCTCACAGTATGAGCAAAGAAAGTCTTTTTTGAGAGGGAATCTATTCCTGATGGGGTTGCTGTGAAGATGGTTGAAAGGACAATAACGGATTTAGAATATGACATCAACTTAGTTGATAAAGCAGAGGCAAGTTCGAGAGGACCCACTCCAACTTTGAAAGAAGTGCTAAGGCAGGTAAAATGCTGTCCAACAGCACTGTATACTAGAGAAATTGTTCATGAGAGGGAGAGTCAGTCGATGTGGCGCACTCCAGCGTTACCTTCTTTTAAGAAATTGCCACAGCCACCCCCATCTTCAGCAACCACCACCCTCATCAGTCAGCAGCCATCAACATGGAGGTAAGGCCTTCCACCAGCAAAAGGACTATAACTCCCTATAGGCTCAGAGGATGGGTAACCATTGTTAGCAATAAGATGTTTTAAATTAAGATATGTACATTGTTTTTTAAGACATAATACTATTGCATATTTAATAGACTACAATTTAGTGTACATAGAGCTTTTATATGCACTGGGAAACAAAAAAATGTGTGACTCACTTCATTGCAATATCCACTTTCTTGTGATCTTGAACCAAACCTACAAGATCTCTGAGGTATGCCTGTAATGCTGGTGGAAGTAAAATTGGCACAGCTCTCCTGACTGTAACTTACGCATGTTCTCATGAGTTGATGTTGAATACCGTGGGGCAAGGTGATGCCAGTTCTAAGAATGTCTCTTCAATAAATCTTTGTGTTAAAGATTTAACCAGAGATATGAACTTGGCCCACTTGGTTAAAAGAATAGAAAATTGAAGAGGAAACTCTTTAGTAACTATTAGTATGGGCTACCATAGATTATGGTATATCATAAAGGAAAATGTTGGCTTATATTTAATGACATTGAAAAAAGTCCATGTTCTACTATTAGGTGACAGAAACAGGTTACCAAACAGTGTATTCAGTGTGATGCCATTCCAATTAACAAAAACAGAACTCACTCTTACTATAAATAGTTATAGATGTCGATATAAATACATAGGTATGTGACTACCCTTGTCTTCTTTCCTATACTTTTAAAAATGCCTTTAAAAAACACACACATTACTTTTAAAATTAGAAGGAAAAAGGTGATGTCCATTTTAGAAAGAAAAAGCATGGCCTTGGGTCTCCCTGACCAGATACCTTAGAAGCCATCTTTATTGCAACTTCTTGCTAGCCTAGAGTCCAGAGTGCACACTGGTCTTAGAATTCCCTAAGTAATGGCTTCCTTGAGGGAGTGATTAGGTTTTTTTCCCCAGGAAACCTGGAAATAAATAACTCCCTGCTTTCTACTCTGCCTGGGGAGAAAGTTACCCTCAGCAGACGCCTGAGAAGCTCAACCTTAGTGCTGACACAATGGTTTTTCTCCCCCCTCTAGTTGTGGGAGGCTTATCATCTGAGTTTAAAAGAAGGACTATGTTATGGTCACTGGCAATTTCTTTAGCACATGCATTTCTGGTCTGATAAATGCCACGCTGCTTCTTGTAGTCCAAATAAACCCTTGTCCTGCAGTAATTCCTTCACAGTGGCTGAAATCTTGATTTCAGTATCTTCACCATACAGGTGGGATGAGGAAAGCTCATTAGAGAGCCGGCCACTGCTCCTTATATCAGTGATTCATTCTGTAGCCTGGAGCTTAATATAATCTTCCCTCCACATGGTCCATTGAACTTTGAGGATTTCAGATCCTCAAATTCAGAATTAGAAAAGGAATTACATGAACAGCCGTATGTTCAGCCCTTCCTAGGCTTTGCCAGAATCTGTTTATGCCGGAAGAAGGAAGGGGCGATGGTTTTCTTTTGGAGCTGTCATACCTCTGTCATATCCTCTTTTGTGGGTTCATAATTAAGGGCAACAACAAGTATTAATAAGCTTTTCTCTACCGATTTACCATATGCTTTTGCATCTATCACCTCATCTGATCCTTGTAATCACTCTCTGAGTCAGGTATTATAATCCCTGCCATTTTCCAGGTTAGGAAACTGAAACACACAGAAGCTAAGTTTTGTGCTCAAGGGTGTTGATCAGGACTCCTTTCATTGCAAATCCAAAAGCAAAAAAGGGAATTTATAAACTTGTGTAAGTCCAAGAGTAGTGCTAGTTTCAGGCACAGAAGAATGCAGGTGCCCAGGTGATATTGTCACACTTGCCCTCCATGTCTGGGCTCTCTTTCTTCTTTGTTAGCTTTGATTCCAGCAGATTCTTTCCATACAGTTTGGAGTGGCCACTACAATGCCAGGCTGTGTCCTACCAGCTCAGCAACCCCAGCAGAAATAGTTCCCAACAAATTCCTAAGACTGTTATTTGACCCATCTTTGGTTCTTCTGTCCAGACTGGTACCTGTCTCTGTGCCCAGGAAATGGAACATTCTGCATAACAGCCCCCGGGTGGGGTGAGGTCAGCCCCGTGGTGTTATGTGAACTAGGAAGAGGGCAAAGGAGTTCTTCAAAGTGAGATCGGGTGCTGTTTGCCAAAACGGCATGGACAGAAGGCAGGCAGGAGCACCCACTTGCTACTGTATCGAGTTGGAGTGCTAGTAGCAGTGAGCTGGCACTCCTCCTGGAAGGCAGCCTCTGCGAGCCTCCACAGGAAATCTGAAGGAAGACTGGAAGCCACTGTGCTTTCTGGTCCCTGACCCTTAAAGTACTTGACCATGAGATTATCTGGATAACCTTGAATTCATATGTTCATTCAGTATTTTCCTCTGAATTAATGCATATAGCTATGATTGGTAAAGTATAACTTTTACTTAAAACATCACTGAATCCACAATGGGTTTTGGTCATTACGTATTGTTCTTAATATACAGAAAATGTTTAGGTATTATCCTGTTCAGGATTTCTAGAAATATTTCATGTCTAAAAGGAAGTCTTCTTATTCAAATTACTTAGGAACTCCTAAAATGTTGAAATAATGAAAGGCCATCTGAAATAGGACTAGGAGCTCATCTCTACCATTTTCCCTAGTGACTTAATGTTCCTTGGGCCTCTGTTTCCCAACCAGTAGTATGGGCATAAACTCTCCTGTCTACTTAAGGTTATAGTGAGGCTCTTGTGTAGAAGTGGAAGTATAACAGAACTGCTATCAAGTGTTTTTTAACTTGTACAATATTATTGTTGATATTTTTATTTGATTCCATGTTCAAGGACATTGCTCTTAATGTGTTCTGGAAACCACTAATGGCCCCCAATGCAAAAATATGTTTGTCCATTTCTCATATGATTGTGCAGATCAATGAAGGTCTTATTCCAAGATGAGCAAGACGTTTATAGATTTTTTTTTTTTAAGATATGCTTCTTCCAGTGGTATATATTCCAGGAAGCACATTTTATCTTCCTTATACTGAAAGCACACGAGTGCCTGTAAACAGTGATCGACCGCTTCAACTTTCTGTTTACTTTCCTCTTATGGTATAGCATACAGAAGAGCGCAAATATCTTAAGTACATTCTTGATGAATTTTCATAACTGAGCACATCTGTGTATCCAGCACCCAGTTCAAGAAAGAGGACATCAACTAGTCCCCAGGAGTATACTCTGTGGTCTCAAGCATACTCTGTGGTCACTTGCTAAACCTCTCCTAAGGATAAGCTCAACAAGACTTCTAATAGCATAAATATGTTTCATTTGCTTCTCGAGTCCATCTAAATGAACTCATTTTCTGTCTAGTGTCCTTTTGTCAACACTGCATTTGCAAGATATATTTATTTTGTTTTGTGGAGTGATAGATGATGCATTTTCTATTGTTGCATGGTATTCCTCTGTGTGTGTGTGTGTGTGTGTGTGTGTGTGTGTGTGTGTGTCTATCACTGCTACTGCTGCTGCTAAGTCGCTTCAGTCGTGTCCAACTCTGGGCGACCCCATGGACTGCAGCCCACCACGCTCCTCCATCCATGGGATTTTCCAGGCAAGAGTACTGGAGTGGGGTGCCATCGCCTTCTCCAGTGTCTATCACAACCTATTCTATTTATGGGTATTTGAGTGATCTCCAGTTTGGGACAATTCTTAAAAGCACTGTTATTGATATTCTATTACTGGTCTTTAAATTACACATGTGTAATTCTTTCTGGTCACAGAGAATACGTAAGTGTCAGCTTTAGTAGACACTGCTCACAGCTTTCCAAAGCAGGTGTACTGATGTATAGTCCCATACTTGCTGATATTTGGTGTTTTCTATCTCTCTAATTTTTGCCATTTTAGTAGGTGCATACTTTTAATTTGCAGGTTGTATTGTTGCTTTTAACAATTTTTCATATTTATATTGGCCCTTTAGACATCCTTTTTGGTGGGCATGTACTTATTCAAATATTTTGCTTATTTTTTTATTTGGGTTAGTATCTGTTTCCTATTGGTTTGTAGGGAGTAGTTTGCCAGTTTGCTGTGCCTATTTCTTCAGTGGGCATTTTTTTTTTTTTTAGTTTTAGTATTCATTTTTTAATATAAAATCTTTTAAATATCTCCCAGTCCTCATGCTATTTCATTAATTATCAACTATCAGGGCAGGACATTTATTGAGCACCCTTTCTTTGCAAGAACAATACTAGCTATTAGGTATACAATCGTGAATAAAACAAATGTGGTCCTCACCCATATGGCACTTACTATCGGATGGGAGGGAAAGACCATTAAACAAATACATATGTCACTGAGAGTTGTGGCCAATTACAAAAGTACCATGAAGGATTCAAATAGGGTTGAGGGTGGGGATTGTAGATTGGAAAGACTACAATTCTTTTCAGTTCCAAAAGCTTGTCTGTCCTTTAATCTGAGACCTGAAGGCTAATGAAGATGCAGTGTGAAAAATAAGGGAAGATTATTTTGAGCAGATAGAATGGAATATACTATTCCCTGAGGAGAGGACACACTCTACATGTTCTGAGATTTTTAAATGAAGCAGTGTGTCTAGAGCCATGCTGTGCTAAGTCACTCCAGTCATGTCTGACTCTGTGCGACCCTATGGACTGTAGCCTGCCGGGCTCCTCTGTCCATGGTTTCTCCAGACAAGGATACTGGAGAGTAGGTTTGTTTAGAGCACAGGTCAGCAAACTTCTAAAAAGGGTAAAAGGAAGTATCTCGGGCTTTGCAGACCACAGACCAGGTCTGTGTTGCAACCATTCAACTTGACCATTGTATTAATAGTATAAAAGCAGCCAAAGACAACATGCGTCAAATGATCATGGTTGTGTTCCAATAAAACTTTATTTACACAGACAAGCAATGGACCAGGTTTGATCCATCAGCCACAGTTTGCAACCCCTCATATAGACAATGGAGAAAAATGTCAGTCTGTTTTTCTTGGGCTACCTTTGTAGGCTCCAAGCTAGCCTTCCAGCTTCCACTCTTAAAACTCCCCTACAATTCATCCCCTGCAGAATATCCAGAGCAAATGTTTGAAAGTCCTAAATTAACTCTTCTCTAATTAAACCTCTCTGGAAGCTTCCTGTTAAACCTAGACCAAACTGTAAAGGAGGATCAGGCTTGGGCTAGGTGGGACAGGAATTTGTAGGCATTGATTCACAGCCTTTTTTTTTTTTTAAATTTTATTGGAGTGTAGCTGATTATAGTTTTGTGCCACTTTCTGCTGTTCAGCACAGTGGATCAGGCACACATACACGTATGTCCACCCTTTTGTAGATTCTACTCCCATACTGATTCACAGTCTCGATTTCAGAGTGTCTCACTAAACCTGGCCTTACATCCCTGTGCTTGGCATCTGTGATGACCATGGGCATGGAAGGGAGGGGTGGGATGTGATACAGTGTATCATCTCCAGCTACTCTTGAGCTCAGAGCAATCTCCTCTTCTTCTGAAAACCCACACATACCTCTGTGCACATCTTGTTGCCTACTTTCTACCATTCACTAATATGAGAAGCCCTCTAACTGCTGGCTTTTGTCTGGTAGGTCCATATCCACAGCCCAACAGCAGAAGCATGGTACTTGAATGAATGATGAATATTATTTGTGTTCTAACCCCTTCAAGCATAGTGAATAAATCACAGGATAAGAGAATGAGCAGATCAGATTTCATAGATCAGATTTTGTAGAAGTAGATCAGATTTTGTAGGAAAAAGAAGTAGCAAAGATGATCCTGGAGTTTGAGGCCTGAGAGGCAGGAATGGGTGTGTCATAATTGGGAATTGGGAAGTCAGGTGAAGGGCCTGGCTTGTCAGGTGTATGAGATGATGGAAGTCCAGTGTGGGCCACCAGCAGTGTCCAGGGGGCAGCTAGAAATGACATCTGGAGCTTGGGAGCGTGATCTGGGCTGGGTCTATAAGTCAGGAATAAACTATCAGGGTAAAAACATTATAGCTAAGACTGGATTAAATGCTGAGATATAGAAAGAAAAGTGATCCCAGGATGAAAACTATGTTAAAAGGTAAGATGTGAAAAATAGAAAAATTTTCCAGGAATGGCAAAAGTGAATGACTGTAATATTTCCAGGTTTTCAAATAATAAAGTTGTTCAATAGGAGTGAAAGCCTGATTAGTCCCTCAAGTTCAATGCCACAGTTGTTTACTTACTTTGGTATGAAGTTACATCCAAATTCATGAAACAGCAGGGCAAGTCATTAATCTAGATTCTCAGTGAGAAACTCACTATCCTAAATAAATTTAAAAAAAACCAACCATCTCTTCTTCGTTCTAAATTAGCCTACTATGAAAGGGCACAGGAAACTGCATTCTTAAAAAACTAGATTTAAGTCAGTTAGGGCTTGAGGTCAGGTGCTGACCCTGCTATCACCAGCTGCTTGATCTTAAAAATATCTTCACCATGTTAAGCTTCAGTTTCTTTTTCTTTAAAGTGGGATGATAGCATGTTCCTCAGAGCACGGTTCTGAGGATTCAATGAGATGATCTGTATAAAAGGTCCTGGAACTAGCAGGGTACAAAGAAATAGATGTTAGCCATTATGAGTTAAAACCTATCTTCCTGATCATGGTATTGAACTCTGTCTCTGGAAGTCCTTGATTAAAACAAACCTTCCAGCGTAAGGGTGTCCTCTTGTTGTTGTTGTTGAGTCGCTAAGTCGTGTCTGACTCTTAGCAACCCCATGGACTGCAGCATGCCACGCTTCCCTACCCTTGACTATCTCCTGGAGTTTGGTCAGCCTCATGTCCTTCGTCAGCAAAGTGATATCTCTGCTTTTTAATACAGCGTCTAGGTTTGTCATTGCTTTTCTTCCAAGGAACAGGTATCTTTTAATTTTGTGGCTGCAGTCACCATCTGCGGTGTTTTGGGAGCCAAAAAAAATAAAATCTTCCATTGTTTCCACATTCCCCCCATCTATTTGCCTACTTCTTATAGAAGGGTGACCTGAACACTGAACTTAATCTTTCAGTGTCCCCACCTGCGAATGGGGCAAATAATATCATTTCCTTCCCAAGAATTAAAGTTCTCAATAAAGATTGTTTTGCAGTTTGATCATTTTCATCCTTACTAGATAGGTAGCCATTTTAAAGCAAGTCACAATGAAAATTTTATCTAGTTAGGATTTGAGGTCACCTTAGGAGTACTTCAAGAAGGATGATCATAACATTCAGCATCTCAAAGTCAACAAATGATTTCTGACATCTCTTCTTAAAAGTCTGTTAATTTGCCCCAGTCAAGGTAGCCAGGTTGATAGGAAATCAGAGGAGCATTTGCAGTAGGAAGGAGCACCCAGGTCTGTGCCTCACGGGTTCTGATGCCCAGACTGGAGGCCCCATCTCATCCCCTTCTCTCCATTCCCAGCACCCCTAGTGGACGGAGATGCCCTATGGGAGCATAATCCGAACAATATGGGTTATAATCCTGCTTGCCTCACCCTGTTGAGAGGATTAAGTGACAGGGAGCGTGAAAAGCATGTGGCACAGATCCTGTGGCTATCAAGTGACCCATAAATAAGAATCCTTATAGAAACTGAGACCCAAAACATGATTCCCAGCTGAACTCCAGGTGGAGAGGCAGAGGCATGGAATTAGCTGAGCAGGGGTCTCGAGTCTGCAGAGTCAGACAAACACGAGGTGAGATTTGGAAAGGGCCGTCCCACGCTGCAGAGGTTTCCATGCATTGACTCTCCTGCTGAAGGGTCTCGGCCACCCCTCTGGGCTGTCAGATTATCAGTAGCTAAAATGAATGTGACTCCTATCACATGATGAACTCCTAACATCATGAGCGCTGTGTGGGTGCATGGGAGGGAGAAGAGGGGATGGGGGAGGGAATCAGAGACTGCTTTCAGGGGCACCCAGGAAGCGGTGGTTGTTCCTTAAGGCCGGGGGGTCATGGCCTCTATCTTTGGGGTAAATACACCCACATCCCCTAGTGACTAACACTAAACACTTTGCCTTCTTTGCTGGGGGGGGAAAAAAAAAGATTCATAAGGGAATTAATAAACAAGCCAAAGAAAATTCTCGTCTGCCTTTTAATTATAGAAGAGTGATTGCTATGCTAATCATAATCAGCATCAAGGTCAAAAGTTTCCACCACTCTGGAATGAACATTTGGAAAATAAATTAACCAGAATACCAGTGCTATTTCTGAACTCCCAGCTCACATGGGTTTGAAATAGAATGCTGTATCTTTTAAGTATATTTAAAGAGGAGCTATATAATATTCATACACTGTTTGAATAAATGTCACTCCAAACCTGCTAATGCCCAAGGCAGAGGGTAACCGTGAGGAGGCCCGTGATTCAGTGTGACTGCTTGGACTGCTAAGGTGAAGGTTGGTAATCTGCTGGTCTCACCTCATCCTTGGCATGTGTCGTTATAAAATGTGTTGAAAGTACTTACATCTCTGGCTGAAGTGGGTGATGAAATACACATGTATTTGGAGAATTCTTTTTCATTCCCGCTGCCCTGCCCCAGTATTGGTCTCTACAGTACAATAAAATGACCCTTGAATGTCTGTGGTTTTATAGACTTAGACATCTATCTTACATCATATACAAAAATTGATTCCAATTGTAAAACAAAGCAAAATAAAAGTATGTATCAATACAATCAAATATTTTTCCACAATAAAAAGGAAAGGCATACTGATATGCCCTACAACCTAGATGAACCTTGAAAACATTACACTAAATAAGAGAAGCCAGACCCCTAAGGCCACACATATATTTATAATTCCATTCACATGGAATATCCAGAAGACGCAAATCTATGAGAACAGAAAACAGATGAGTGGGTTCCAAGGGCTGGGATGGGAGGAAAAAGGGAGTGGCTGCTAATGGGTTTGGGTCTCCTTTGGGGTGAAGAAAGTGTTTAGGAATTAAAGAGAAGTAATGGTTGCGGGAAACGCTGGGCTGAAAGAAGCACAAGCTGGAGTCAAGATTGCCGGGAGAAATATCAATAACCTCAGATATGCAGATGACACCACCCTTATGGCAGAAAGTGAAGAGGAACTAAAAAGCCTCTTGATGAAAGTGAAAGAGGAGAGTGAAAAAGTTGGCTTAAAGCTCAACATTTAAAAAACGAAGATCATGGCATCTTGTCCCATCACTTCATGGGAAATAGATGGGGAAACAGTGGAAACAGTGTCAGACTTTATTTTTTTGGGCTCCAAAATCACTGCAGATGGTGACTGCAGCCATGAAATTAAAAGACGCTTACTTCTTGGAAGGAAAATTATGACCAACCTAGATAGCATATTCAAAAGCAGACATTACTTTGCCAACAAAGGTCCATCTAGTCAAGGCTATGGTTTTTCCAGTGGTCATGTACAGATGTGAGAGTTGGACTGTGAAGAAGGCTGAGCGCCAAAGAATCGATGCTTTTGAACTGTGGTGTTGGAGAAGACTCTTGAGAGTCCCTTGGACTGCAAGGAGATCAGCCCTGGGTATTCTTTGGAAGGAATGATGCTGAAGCTGAAACTCCAGTACTTTGGCCACCTCATGCAAAGAGTTGACTCATTGGAAAAGACTCTGATGCTGGGAGGGATTGGGGGCAGGAGGAGAAGGGGACGACAGAGGATGACATGGCTGGATGGCATCACCAACTCGATGGACATGAGTTTGAGTGAACTCCGGGAGTTGGTGATGGACAGGGAGGCCTGGCGTGCTGCGATTCATGGGGTCACAAAGAGTCGGACACGACTGAGTGACTGAATTGAGCTGAATGGTTGTGGAGTGTTGTGAATGTTCTACATGTCACTCAGTTGTGCGTTTAAAAATATACGATGACTGATTTATGTTATAAAAGTTTAAGGACATTAAAATATATAGTGTAATATTTGTATCATCTTTAATGGCGGGAGAGGATGGCTTCTTAAGTAAGGCAGAGACCTCAAAGCCATCAAGCAGAAAAGGAACCTATTTCCACATGTGAATTAGAAGCATGTGTATAGCAAAAGATACCATAATCAGTGTAAGAAGACAAACAGTAAACCCAAAGAAAGTTCTAGGAGACCAAAGAAGGTACAATATGGCGACATCAAAAAATTCCTTCAAGCCTGTAAGGAAAAAGACCAGCTCAGAGGAAAAAACAATGGAAAATAATACAAGTAAGCAGCTCACAGAAAGTGGCATGTAAATGACAATAAACACTTTAAAAGATATTTCATTAGTAGCCAAGGAGAAATTTGCCCACCAATTTGGCAAAAATTTAATTGTTTTCAATGATGTAAAGAAAGGGCATGCTGACAGAGGTGTGACAGGTCAAAACATGCTTGGAAAATAATGTCATAGGATCAATACAAATTTAGATGTCTACTCCTTTAACATAGCAATTCTCTTCTTGAAAATCTGCTCCAAGAATAAGAATATAACTGTAGTTATAAGTTTTATTATAGCATTATTGTTAATACAATAACAAGAGACTGTCTGAACATCCACCAGTGAACAGTTGAGTAAATCTATACCTACATATGGGGCTTCCCAGGTGGCTGAGTGGGTAAAGAATCGACCTACAATGCAAGAGATGTCGGAAAGATCCCCTGGAGGAGGGCATGGCAACCCATTACAGTATTCTTGTCTGGAGAATCCCATGGACAGAGGAGCCTGGCAGGCCACAGTCCATGGGGTCAGAAAGAATCAGACACGACAGCATGCATGCACGCATACCTACATATTTTTATGTGATGGAATATTAAGCAACTATTAAAAGAATGTGTTAGAAACATACTTATCCATGTGGAAAGGTGTCCATGTTATATTGTTGGGTTAAAGAGAAACGAGTTTCAGAGTAATAATCTTTAAAAATATGAGAAAAAAAGAAGATTAACATAAATATGCCTATATATTTATTCGCACACACATCACGTTTTCCTCTGAAGAAGAGTCCTGGTCTTCCCCTCTGGTGTGTTAGAAAGACCAGCAGTCGCAATGAATTCAGCTCCTGGTGCTGACCATGGGGGCTACATGACTGCACTTTGTTAGCAGGCCAGGCTGTGTGTCCACGTTCACCCCAGCTCATATGAACCTAGAGCAGAGACGGGAAGAAAGCATACCTAGCGGTGGGAGGCAGAGATCAGGAAAAATATTCTTCTTTTTTTTTTTTTGTACATACTTTGTACTCTTTAAATTTGTTTGATGAATCTGTATTATTCTTGAAATTTAAGGGGGAAAAAACTTCAAATAATGTATACATCATGACGCTGATTTATACCTCCTACAATTATCATTTACAAGCTTCAGACACTTTAATGGTCACTATTTGCCCATGGTTACTTAGAGTTTCTTTAAAAGAACATAAAAATGGCAAGTACTACATTTTGCCTAATATTTCCCCCTGGCTGCCAGAGAGAATGACCTGAATGCACAAAGAAAGGTTCTGGGAGATGTCAGACTTGGCTGAGGGCTCCAAAGCCTCCCCAGCCCACACCTGACCTCATGCTGAGAGTCCTGCTTTCCTGTCCAGGATCCACAGCACACATTCCATCATGGGATCTTCTCCCTTCTCTGGTTGGCCTGTTCCAAACTCAAAATGCTCTGCCCTCTTGAAAACTCGTTTTGTTTTTTTAACACTGAAAATATTTTGTGTTGTGGTATAGCCGATTAACAGCGTTGTGATAGTTTCAGGTGAACAGTGAAGGGACTCAGCCACACATATACGTGCTCCCCCAAACGCCGCTCCCATCCAAGCTGGCATATAACATTGAACAGAGTTCCATGTGCTATATAATAGGTCTTTGTTAGTTATCCGTTTTAAATATAGCACTGTGTACATGACCTTCCCAAATTCCCTAACCATCCCTTCCCCCTGCAACCGTTGAGTTTGTTTTGAGTCCGTGAGCCTCTTTCTCTTTTGTAAGTTCTTTTCATTTCTTTTTAGATTTCCCATATAAGGGATGTCATATGACATTTCTCCTTCTCTGTCTGACTTACTTCACTCAGTATGACACTCTCTAGACCCATCCATGTCGCTGCAAATGGCCTTATTTCATTCCTTTTAATGACTGAGTAATATTCCTTTGTATATATGTTCCACACCTTCTTTATTCACTCCTCGCTTGATGAACATTTATGTTGCTTCCATTGGCTATTGTAAACAGTGCTGCAATGGACATTGGGGTGCATGTATCTTTCCGAGCTATGTTTTTCTCTGGATATATGCCCAGGAGTGGGATTGCAGGGTCATATGGTAGCTATATTTTTAGTTTTTTAAAGAACCCCCCTACAGTTCTCCATGGTGGCTGTACCAATTTGTATTCCCACCAACAGTGGAGGAACATTCCCTTCTCTCCACACCCTCTCCAGCATTTGTTGTTTGTGGATTTTTGATGATAGCCATTCTGACTAGTGTGAGTTGATACCTAACTCTAGTTTTGATTTGCAGTTTTCTAATAACTAGTGATGCTGAACATCTTTTCATGTGCCTATTGGCCATCTGTATGCCCTCTTTGGAGAAATGTCTGTTCAGGTCTTCTGCTCATTTTTTGAGTGCATCATTTTGTTGGTGGTTTGCTTGGATGCTATTAAGCATCATAAGCTGTTTGTAAATTTTGGAGACTAAGCCCTTATCAGTCACATCATTTGTAAATAGTTTCTCCCAATCTATGGGTTGTCTTTTAGTTTTGTTTATTGTTTCCTTTGCTGTGCCAAAGCTTTTAAGTTTAAGGTCTCAGTTGTTTATTTTTGCTTTTATTTCTATTCTTCTGGGAGATGGATCAAAAAAGATCTTTCTTTTATGTCAGACAATGTTCTGCCCATGTTTTCCTCTCCAAGTTTTATAGTGTCAGGTCTCACATCTCGGTCTTTAATCCATTTTGAGCTTATTTTTGTGTGTGGAGCTAAGGAATGATCTTTTTTTTTTTTTTAACATGTGACTGTCCAGTTTTTCCAACACCATTTGTTGAAGAGATAATCTTTCCAACATTGTATACTCTTGCCTCCTTTGTCATAGATTAATTGACCACAGGTGCATGGGCTTACTCTGGGTTTTCTATTCTGTTCTATTGATCTATATTTGTATTTTTGTGCCAGTACAATACTGTTTTGATGACTGTAGCTTTGTAGTATAGCCTGAAGTTTGAGAGCCTGACTCCTCCAGCTCCGTTTTACTTTTTCAAGCTTGCTTTGTCTATTTGGGATCTTTTGTGTCTCCAGACAAATTTTGAGACTTTTTTTTTTGGTTCTAATTCTGTGAAAAATGCCTTTGGTAATTTAATAGGGATTGCATTGAATTTGTAGATTTCCTTGGGTAGTATAGTCATTTTGACAATATTGATTCTTCCAATCCACAAACATAGTATATCTTTCCATCTGTTTGTCTTCTTTGATTTCTTTCATTGGCACTTATAGTTTTTGGAGTACAGCTCTTTTATTTCCTTAGGTAAGTTTACTCATAGGTATTTTATTCTTTTTGATACAATGGTAAATGGATTGCTTCTTGAATTTCTCTTTCTGATCTTTTGTTGTTAGTGTATAGAAATGCAACAGATCTCTGTGTATTAATTTTATAACCTGTAGCTTTACCAAATTTATTGATGAGCTCTAGTAGTTTTCTGGTAGCATCTTTAGGATCTTCTATGTATAGTAGCATATCACTGAAAATTCTTTTACCTTGAGTCAGATCTTGCTCAAGGGTCCCCATAGCTGAAGGGGTTTAGAGCACAGACTTTGTAATCAGAGGTGCAGGACTATGCCCTGGCTTGACTGCTTAGTACTGTGTGACCTCATGCAAGTTTCTTACCCACTCTGTGACTCCATTTCCTCATGCATAGAAGAGAGAGGGTCACCTGTCACTCACTGACAAGGAGGATTAGATTTGATCACGTCTGGCAAATGCCCAATCCAGAGGTTGTAGGCTTCCAGGCCTGCAGGTTGTAGGCTTCCAGTAAATGACAACTGCTCTGTTTCATCCTGGAGCCAGACATAGATGGCTTCTGTCCATCCTAACACACAACTCAGAACTAGCACTTTCATTCAGTAATTCACGTATTTGTTTGTTCATTCATTCATCCATTCAATAAGTATCCAAAGGCCTTGCGGTGCCTACTGTGTCCTATAGTCAGGCCACACACTTGCAGTCTCCCTGTCAACCCCCCTACCTCTCACCCTTTCCTGCTTCTTACTCGTCCACTTTGGCTGCATGGGCCTCCTTACTGTTCCTTAAACACAATCAACATGCTCTTGCCTCGAGGCCTTTGCTCTGACTGTTGGCTCTTCCTAAAATACTCTTCTCACCTGTCATTTCATTCACGTGTCTGCTCACCTGTCACCCAGAGAGAAAAGCCATCCTCGACAGCAGCACCAGTGGCCATCATTTCAGACCTCCTTGTTCTGCTTATTCTCCTTTGAAGCGCTGGCATCTATCTGTCTCTGTCTATCTCATCCAGTTAGAATGTAAGCATTACAATAATAGGGACTATCTTCCCTCCTTTAGGTCCTCAATGCCTGTAGAAGAACCTGGCAGCTCGTGGGCACTCAGTAACAGTCGCTGGGTGACTCTGTTCTCCAAAATGCATGCATACCTCCTGTGAGCCACATGTGCTCATACAGCGGGGAACAAAACCGGCGAGGTGCTTTCTGCTTCAGTTATAACAATCCTGAACTGACACAACAAGGTTTTAACAAGCCAGCTAGCAGACTGTCATAGTAAACGTTGTTTATGTACAAGGCATCTTTATGCTGAGGGTAATAAAACAGCCCTCCGGTGCCAAAATCCTCAATCGGAGTGACTGGTTAACTGTTAGGCCATAAATAATTCGAGTCGGCGAGAAATACTCTCACTTCAGCGTGCGGCAGTATGTTGTCACTTTCCTGGATCCCATCTGACAGCACGTTGGCATGTTATAGACTAAATAGGCAGCCCTAGGGGGACCACGGCCTGGCATCAGGGGCCTGAGACAGAGGAAGGTGGACCCTGACAAGTGAGGGGTGTGGGGCTGGACCCGTGGCCAGGTTCACCAGCTGCATTCACTGTGTAGGTTTGTGTAGGCAGCAACTCGGGGACCAGAGTTTTATCCAGGTCGGTGGGTCCTGGGGACACTGCGGGGGTGGGACAGGCACTCTCCAAGACTCCTCTCCAGGACGGGAAAGCAACTTGTCATTCTGTGCTGCTAGCGCTTAGGCAGCTTCTTCCCCCCAAGCCCGCTGACCTGACTGTGTGCGGGTCGTGTTCTCAGCACTCTGAGCATCTCAGAGCAGGAGCATGACAGACGTGGGTTCAGGCTGATGGCTACCTGCGTGCCCCTGAGCAAGGTAGCTGGCCTTTCTGAGCCTCAGTTTCTCCAGCTCTGAAATTGGATGAAAACAATTATGATTCCATGAGTAAGGACTAAACACGATAATGCATATCAAGCGTGTGGTAACATACATGCCTGGCACGTTGCCAGCGCCTAGCTCTCATCATTACATTTGCTCAGATGAGCTTTGATATCAGATTTAAGGATCCCCTCCCGTATCCAGAATGAATGGTTGCTCGTATGTTCCATAAAAGAAACATGAAACAGACACAAGACAGATGTAGACATGTTTCTCTGATGGCTAACGTCCTTGACATAGTCTCCAGGAGGGTACTCTTGGGGCAAAGGATCCCTGTGGGGTAGACAGGATTCAGTAAGGCCCCCAGTCACTCCCACACCAACCAATTCAGCTACCGTTTCAACTGGGTCAGCTTAGTGATTCACATAATGCACAGATACAGTATAGCAAGAGACAGAGCCCAGGGGCTGGGGTACCGGCTGAATGGGACCGCTCTGTGGCCTTGGGAGCTCCCTTCCCCTTGGAGCCTGCGTTTCTTCCTTGTGCATGAAAGCTGTGTCACTAGAAGTTTTATTTTGAAGCAGCCTTAGGATACCATGGACCCAGACTCCCTTTTATTAGATGCAGATTTACCATCTGAATCAGTTTGTAACAAACAGATCTATAACATATATTACTATCACTGAGATTTATATTAAATAGGATTAAACATTACATACATATGATTAAAGGTATTAAAGAGGAACCCTATTAAAGTAGGGTTTGGCACCTGGCAGCAAGCAAGAACACTTGAATTTTCCGTCCATCCTTCCTGTGCCTCTGGAGAACTGAGAGTTATCCTAAAGGTGAAATTGCTTGAAATCTCCCACATCTGCATATAGACTTTTCGTTCTTACCTTTATTTTAGCTTAGTGGTCCTCAGACTGTAGCGTATTTCAGATTTGCTATACACGCCTGGTAACATAAAATAAGCATTTTCTACTTCATGGGTATTTAAGGGATTTTTAATGGTATTTTGCCCATGTGTTGTACAATTTTCTTCTTGCTTCAGATTGTAGCCTCTGTAGTACAGGGCCCCACAATGAAACTAACAAAACACTGACCAGATAATTTCTGCTGTTTCTTCCTTGCCCAGAAAATAAAGGTAATGGCAGTGGCTGTTTAGAGTAAGACACTGAAAATCAAAATCGGTCACCTCCCAAACTGTCTCCTAGGGATGTGAGTTGCTGGAATGGCCCAGGGGCAGGTTGTGACACAGATGTTTCTGCAGCACCTGAGCCGCACCCCAGCTCTGCAGCGAGGAAGGGAGAGTGATCTGGGTAGGGCTGCCTTTGAAGACCCTGATGCAGGATGAACAGTGAAGGGAGGTGGGCTGTCAGCCTGCAGAGCAGACCTGGGAAGGTGGGCAGGGGCGAGGTGCTGCCTCAGGTAGCAGAGGGCTGGGCCAGTGGAAGATTCTTTTCTTCTTTCCTAGTGCCAGAGGGTTAGGAAAGTGGAGGGAGACGGAGTGTGGGAGAGGCTTCAAGAATCTAATCTGAAACCTAGGTGCATGGCTTCCGGGCATCTAACGATGGGCCAGGTCAGTGTCAAGGGGGGATCTCAGCCAGCGGCTCTGTGAGAAAGTGCACCTGAGAGGACCCTCGAGGGCAGCCCCTGGAGGGGCTCAGCAGCGAAGCCCCCAGGCTCGGGACACTCGGGCCAGATCGATGGAATCAGTCCCCGGAGGCTCTAGGCAATGCCTTGGCAGGGCTTCTCATGTGGTTCAAGTCCCAGCTCTTCTTTCTGGCACTGTCATGTAGAGATGTGATTAAGAGCATGCACCTGGGGTGGGGAGAGGAGGCTTGCAGCAAGCTTTTCAGCATTTTGCAGAAGTTTGAGGCAGGAATCCCATTCAGGATGAAGGGGAGGCTTCTCTGAAATAGAATGTAGTTCAAGAGCCAGCTGAGTCTGATGTTTATACACATTCCTGCAAATGGGAGTGCAGGAAATGTTAAACACCTTCAGAAATGATGACAGAAGCACTGAGTTGAGGAGGCTGAGGCAGACAGAGCAAGGTTGAGCACCGGAAATCCAGCCTGTACCTTGAGGGGGGCAGCTGTCCCTATGCCTAACCTTGCAGGGTGTGTGTGCAGGTGTGTGGGGGTGTGTGTGAGTGTGAGTGTGTGTGTGTGTGAATGTGTGCATGTGTGTATGAGTGTGTGTGCGTGTGTGTGTGTGTGTACGAGTGTGTGTGAATCTGTGTATGAGTGTGTGAGTGTGTGCGAGGGTGTGTGTGAATGTGTGCATGTGTGTATGAGTGTGTGTGTAGATGGGGGCATCTCTTCTTGTTGATCTGAAGAATCTTTATACTCACTCAATAGGTTGGTGTGAACACTAACTGAAAGCATGGATATAAAGCATTTGGCACAGTCACTGGGATATATTAAGTGTCTAATCAATGGGAGTTGTTGCAGTTGCCACTTCATCTGTGGGATTTGCTGGGAGGAAAGAGTGAGTCACAGGAGGATGAAGCTCCCCAGTTAAGGGTCCAATTCCTCCTTTATTAATGATATCAAATCCCTGAGGGCAGGGAAAGCCAATACTGTGGTGTCCACTCTGTGTAGAATGTGGCTCGAGGCTAAGATTCCCTCTCTTTCTCCCAGCTTGTGGCCTCTCTCCATCTTGAAAAAGGTTTAGCAGAGCTTAGGGGAGAGGGGAGCAGAGCCGACCCCACAAACCCAAAAGAGCAAACACCCCTTCACCCCAGGACTGGCTGCACCTCGCACATTCTGACACATCACCCATGTTTATGAGAAATGAACATCTTCTGCCTCATCCCGTGACTTTGGGGATTCCCGTCGTAGTTCAGTGGCTGATGCTTGACACAGAATGACATTACCTGTTGCCATTATCTTTTAGTCTTGCTGAAAAGCAAACACAAACTGGACCCAAGGCCTATGAGCTTGTTGCCAGCCTCTCAGGATGTGCTCTCTCCTCAGTTGAACTGACAATATGAAAGGCTTTGCCCTTGTGCATTTTCTGGGTCAGTGTCTGACAGCAGTACTTGGTTCCAGGCCATGACGATGGGAAGTGACAGGAACATTTTCCTGGCAGCGCAGGTCATAGCAGAAGGGGGAGCTGACATGAAAGCATACAGAACCCAGACAGGTCCAACCCTCAGGTGACAGGGACCAGGCCCATCAGGCTCACTGGAAGTGTCTTCCTTTAATCTTTTCTGTATCACTTGAGTGTTGGAATATGGTTGTAAGCAACAGAGCCCAAGTCTGGCTGACCTGTGCAAACGTTAGCTTTGCCTTTACGGAGGGATGGGTAGCTCACGGAATCAAGGAGAAGATGGACAGCCCAGCCTCAGAAAGGACTGATGGGAGCACGCAGGGGGCTGGGTTAGCAGAAGGTCCCTGTTGGGGCTTATCTCCCCCGCCCCATGCTGCACGTCATCTGGATTCCCGGAAGATAAGGCTGCCTGACCCGCATGGCCCCAGGCCCAGTGGAAAGTCGAGCAGTTTCCCCCAGGAAGTCCAAGTACTTGAACCACAGAGGCAGCAGAAGGCTGCCAGGCGTGTCCACAGAAAGGTCTGCAGCTGGCCCTGCCTCTAGACCACCGGCCCCTTTCAGCATTGGTCCTTCGGACCAGGTCAACCAGCACAAGCAGAGGAATCTTTTCAGTGCTGCCATCCCCTAGAGAAGGTAAAGACCCACCTATTCTGAAGACTCTGTCAAGAGCTGGGTTCAAAGGGCACATCTAAACCACCTCATCTTCCACAGTCTCTCCTACACGCCTAGCTGGACTGAAACCTTGTTAATTTCTTTCTGCCCAAGCTCAGCCTCTTTGGCTGCTGAATAAAATCTTTCTTATAAAGCATGACCTAGACTTCTTTGATAATGCCATTCTGACTGGTGTGAAGTGATACCTCATTGTAGCTTTGATTTGCATTTCTCTAGTAATCAGTGGTGCTGAGCATCTTTTCATGTGCCTCTTGGCCATCTACGTGTCTTCCTTGGTGATATGTCTGTTTAGGTCTTCATAGGAACTATGGGGATTCCTTGGTGGCTCAGTTGGTAAAGAATCCACTTGCAAGGCAGGAGACCTGGGTTCAATCCCTGGGTTGGGAAGATCCCCTTGGAGAAGGGCACAGCAACCCACTCCGGTATTCTTGCCTGGAGAATCCCCGTGGACAGAGGAACTTGGCAGGCCCCAGTTCTTGGGGTTGCAAAATGCTGGACACAGCAGAGCGACTAAGCACAGAGCAGCACAGCCCTGGGAACTACACCGAATGCTTTGTGGTGACGTCAGTGGGAAGGGACTCCAAACAGGCGGGTATATACGTATACATATGACGGATTCACTTTGTTATACAACACACCATCATAAAGACGTCATAAAGCAACTGTGCTCCAATACCAAAAGTGAATGAGAGAGACAAACAGGAAACACAGTCTACAGGACAGGGTAGACTAAAGAGAAGGAGTCTTGTATTTTGAGCTGGAAAGTCTGCCTCTCTCCTTCCTGAGACTCTGTTTTCTGCTCTGTGAAATGGGAATGGTCATTTCCTGTACCACCTCACAGGAAGGAGGAAAGAATGGAATGTTCCTGAAAGTTCTTTACAAGCTGTGGTTTGTGATGTGTCTGAAAGAAGAAGGACCTGATCAATATCCATGAATAGCAGTGAGCACAGATGTGATTTATCAAATGAAAAGTCACTAGGAGCACAGTGGAGGGACCAAGCAACAATCTAGGTGTCATACATACCTGAAGATAAAATTTCGAGAATTCTTTAGAGGCTCAAGCAAATACTGGCAAACAGAAGAGTTGGGGGCACTAAAAGAAATTAATTTGAGAGTAAGGAGCTATGGAGATCAGATGTCTTTCATCCATTTATTAGTTTATGCACCAAAGAAACAAAGCATCTGTCACTTGATAGACATTTTATTGAATGCTGGGGATATGAGGTAAATAACACATAATCTCCTAACCCAAGAGGAAAGTAGGGAGTTTTGTCCCTAATGGGTATTTTCAAGGTTGGCTAACACAAAGGGTCATCCCAATGTCTTTGTAAGGAAACTAGCGGAAGAAAAGAGATGCTAATGTAGTACTGAGAAGCCTTGTGCCTTGACTTCCCTGGGTGGACCTCTGAGAAAGAACCTGAGGCCTCTGCGCAGAGGAGGATCCCTGTGGGAATCTCTTTAATTCCCTAGGAACTACCATGTTCCCACAAAGTCAGGGGGAAGTCCTGCTAGGTATAGAAGCAGAATGAGAATTTGAATAATGAATTGTCCATTTCCTTCTTGTCTTTGAAACTAAACAAAACTGCCCTAACCTTTGGAATCAACCATAATTTCAGCACCTATACCCACTGTGTATTTATAGCAGGGTGGCTGATGTATATAATATATGAGCTAGTGGATGGATATCTTTATTTAAACCAGTATTTTTCAGATTTGGACTTAATTTTATTTTGATATCTCTGTAGAAAGCAATTGGAAGCCCAAGCTAGTCCTGGGCTCTAAAAAGTTATCTTCCTTTGTAGTATAGAAGACTTAACTCAGAGAGATGATTTTAATCTCCATGTTGTTAGAGAAATACTTGAGGTTATTACATACTTATCAGAAACAGTTAACAATTGGCCATCACTGTAATTGTTCAGCCACTTTCTGAGGATGACTTTGGTTGCCTCTATAATACCTTTGATCATGCCATTCTCTAAGAATGGAAGTGATTGATCATTCTGTTAACTTGACCCACAAAAACCATGGCAGACAATGACATATATGTGCCTTTATGGTCTCTGGACTAATGAAGAGAATAATTAAATCAAAAGGGAACTTTTCCAAATGAGTCCTTCAGGACCGATACTGAATATATAGAGACGTGTGTGTGTGTGTGTGTGTGTGTGTGTGTGTTTACTGAATATAGAGAGGTGTGTGTGTGTGTGTGTGTGTGTGTGTGTGTGTGTGTGTTTCTGTTTAACTAAAAAGATTTGGGCCAGGTAAAGAATCCCTTGACAGTGTTAAATCGCACAGTAAATTACAGGGAGCTGTCTTCTGCAGCTTCACGTGAGTGATAGGAGTATATTAAATGGAACTGAGCCCACGGGATGTGAACGCAGTAACAGGACTCCTGCAGTAAGATCTGTGATTGCAACATTTTAAATAGGGTGTTTAATTACCTTTGACTCGCTTCCTTTCCTAACCTCCCCCTCTCTTCTGCCCTGATAGAGGACTATTTAACAAAATGAAGACTATTCCAGAGAAGGGGGAACAAATAAATACCCTTTAAAAAGAAAACAAATAAATTAGCATATTCCTGTTTCAAATACAGTAATGCCCACTCTCCTTTTTCACCTAAAAGTAGCTTGCCTCATATTTGGCTACCGTCTTATTACCAAAAAATCACCTCAACTTGGTACCTTCTGTGTGCTTCAATTCATTGCAAGTAAAATCCAAAGTAAAATTTTAAGCAAATTCCACTCTGTGACAACTTAGAGGGGTGGGATGGGGTGGGAGGTGGGAAGAGGGCTCAAGAGGGAGGGAAAATCTGTACACCTTTGACTGATTCACGTTGATATATGGCAGAAATGAGCACAATATTGTGAAACAATTATCCTCCAATTAAAAAGAAATGCATTTTAAAAAATAGCAATTTAAAAATTTAAGTAAGTCCAAAATTCCATCATCTTATAGAGAGAGATTTAGCATAAATGAAATTTGATTTTACCACTACATCACAGATGTTCCCATTTGCTAGTCAGTCACTTTAAGTGGCAGTGAAAGCCCAAGGACTTTAACATAAAGCAAATCAAACATGGCAGTTTTCACCTTGCCTTACACTGACGTTTAAAGTCCCAAAATAATATCCTTTAAATTTCAGCAAAAACAATTCTCAAGAGAACTTTGCTGTGCACATATAAAGGCAGCTGACCTTTCTGAGATATTCACTCTCAATATTTGAACAAGCAACATATAACACAAAAATACCCACTGCTATCCCACTATCATCCTCTGCAAATTCCCCTCCAGAGATTTCCCAGATGGTGAAGGGAGGCAGTGGGGCTGAAGTTCAGTGATGAGAAAGCCCCCCGAGCCTCTCAGGCTCACCATCTTAGAAACATAGCTATTTCTTCCAGTCTCCGGTGGGCATGTCACAGCAGTTCTTCTCCTTCTTGACCAGAATACGATAAAGATGGGTGTTGGAAATTACATTTAATCAAGTTCTTTTATGAGCTTAGAGTATTTACAACACTGCAACACCCAGTTGTATGACAAAATTACCCATTTGCACCTCCATCAGCCATGTGGCTGGCCCTCCCCACAGATGGAAATGAAAGGTGTTTTGGGAGGGAAATAAAAGCTGGCCCTGGGGACATTTCACAGAAGCCATGGAGAAAATGAACTTCGTGATGTGCCCTAGAAAGCCTTAGACTGACGTTCACGTGTCAGATCCACAATCTGTTACTCAGAGGTCTCTCTGCCCTGTTGACTTTTCTTGATAAGTTAATAGAAGTGAAGCCACTCGGGACTCTTATTTGTTCAGACTCTTAGCTAAAGTTTTAGATGAAGATCGAAATTTCAAAGCCTCTTCCTGTTTCTGAAGTTACCTTAAGTCTGGGTTTAGGAGAGGTAACATGTTACAGCCTGGCCCTCAAGCCGCTGCCAAAGGAATGTAAGACAGGTTTACACATGCCATCTGCCGTCTCATGATGGGGTATTTCTCTAAGAGAGATGATGGAATGGAAGGGGGCAGGGGAGAGCCTGGGGGTGGGGAGGAGGGCTGTAAATATTCTCACCTTGACTTGAGAGAGGTGGGCTGCTGCTGCTGCTATTTAGTTGCTTAAGTCGTGTCCAAATATTTTGCGACACTATGGACTGTAGCCCACCAGGCTCCTCTGTCCCTGGGAATTCCCAGGCAAGAATACTGAAGCGGGTTGCCATTTCCTTCTCCAGGGGATTTTTCTGATCCAGGGATCGAACCTGCATCTCCTGCTTGGCAGGTGGACTCTTTACCACTGAGCCACTTGGGTGGGCCCCAAGATGTGGGTACCGAGGGACAAATATGTAAGCGTTCAGAAACCGGGCATTTCAGATGTTTCACTTTGCTCTGTGTGAACTTTACCTAAATGAAAAGGAATAGAAGGACAGAAAAAAATAAAAAAGCATCATAGTAAAAATCACACACAGGCGCATGTGTGAATAACAGCCCCTGAAAGATGTCCACAGGCTGATCCCTGGAGCCTGTGCTTAGGTGATGTTTCCTGATATGAGAGACTCTACAGACTGTGATTAAATTGAGGTTGTGAAATAGAGAGACGGCCCTGGATTGTCCTGGTGGGCTGATGTCATCACAGAGGCTGTTGGGAGGAGTCGGCAGGAGGAGATGGGAGGACAGAAGCAGAGGTCAGAGGGGCACGCTCTGTGGACAGAGGAAGGAAGCGGCTGAAAGGCTAAGAATGCCGGCAGCCTCTAGAAGCCGGGGAAAACCAGGCAAGAACTTTCTCCCCTGGAACCCCAGAAGGATCGCTGCCCCCCACCACCACCTCGATGTTGGCCCAGAGAGACTGGCATCAGTCTTCTGACCCCCAGAACTGCATCCTAATAAATTCACGTGTAAGCCAGCCGGTCTGTCGTCCGTGGTAACAGCAGCAACAGGAAGATCAGACAGGGTGCGTCACTTGTTAGAATCACAGCCCAGTGCTCTGCCTCATCTCAGTTCATCTTCCCAACTGTCCCGGGACTGAGGCCGATGCCATTATTATACTCATTCTGTAAATGAGGAAAGTGAAGCTCAGACAGGTCAGCCTGCACCCCCTGGCCCCCACATCCCCCACCACTGAAGCGGAGCAGCTGTGATTGGAGCCCAGATGCCAGAGCTCCAGGCCTTGGCCCCTCACTGCCACCCCTGGAAGGGAGGGGCAAAGCTGCAGAGGTCATGGTCTGTCCCCACGGGCACGTGCTGGCCTCAGAGTCGGCACGTCCAGCCTGTGGCACTCACAGCCCGGCCTCCAGGATGCGGGGCTGTGAGGCAGAGATGGGGACCGCGGGGTTGCTGTAATAGCTTTGGGGACTGGAGACTTGCTTCTGGGCCATGGAAATATTTCACATGTGCCCACTGGGCATCGCACTTCACAAACGTGTGTTAACTCAGTCCACTAAAAATCTGAGTCTCCCTGGTTGTCCTGCACGACAACGTGAAGCTGTTGCTGTCAGCTGTGGTGTGTGCACATGAGCGTGTGGGTCTGGCTGTGTGACTGAGGGAGTTCTGCCAAGCTACTGGCTCTGTCTCCCCCTACCTTTGCGACTCTTTGTATCAGACCCACCTTTATTTACCAAATGGGCAGTCAGAAAACAGAACAACCAGTCTGTGCAGAGAATTCCAGCAACTAATAGAGGAGCCAAGCCCGTGACATTGGCTTCCTGAGCTCCACATTTATCTCAGCTGAGCGTAGGATAGTGCTTGCCCAGTTACCAGCAGGAAACGCACATGTTTCTCTCTGCCTTTTGGATGGTTCCTCCGCATCACACAGAGTGGCTCTGTTCTCTGCTTTCCCTTTGCCCAAAGATCAGGGCAAACTGGTTAGCATTAAGGACTTTAGGGACAATCAGAACACCAACCCCACTTCCCACAAGCTAGGTAACCGTGGCAGGTAACCTATACCTGTCATGGAGGGTCTGAAAGAGGACGCTCTCATTCTTCCGAACCCCAAAGAAGGTCAGGTTTTTCAAGAACCTCAGAGATCGTCTGGTCCTGTTTCCACGTATTGTAGGTGGAGAAATCTGGCCAAGGGCAGAGGCGAGTAGACAACCAACCAAGAGAGAAGCGGGTGGCCACCCACATTGTATGGTCGACGGTCAGTGCAAGGTTGACTGATGGTGAAAAGCGCCTTCCCATCAGAACGACTTCCGGTAGACAATTAAGAGCTATGATATGGTAATCATTTGAACAACTGTGGTTATTAGTCTTATTTGCAGACACAGCATTCAATTATGCAGAGCACTCTAGTGCAATAGTCCCTTGGAAATTTCTCAGCCATCAGCACAGAGAGTCTATTTTAAATGAATATATTCAGCACTTTCCTCAGACCTACTTATCATACACAGGAGACCAACTACCTATGGAAAATCAGCTCACTACAAGAGGAGGCATGGGAGCTTTAAAACAGTTCTTATTGCACAGTAGCCAAATAATTTATTGAAAAAAAGAAAAAGAAAACATAGGCTTACCTTCTTGCCCTTAGGGCTGTCCAGAAGGCTGTATTCAAATCTCTAAGTAAGCAGAGGTTAGTTTCTCAGCCTTGTTCTCCAGAACATCCCTACATAAAGAGATCGATCACTCAATGTCCATGGAGCCCTCCCAATACTCAGAAACTGGTCTTATGTGTTTATTTGCAATGTGAGGGGAAGCAGGCTTAACATAAGCAGCTCTAACAAGACCACAGCACGTCTATCTCTCTCTCACACACACACACACACACACACACACACACACACACACAATTCAATAACTGTATCGTATGGAAACTCTTCTGGAAATCTCAGAACCCAAACCATCATGTCGGGTTTCTCAGACCCACCCCTGTCAGAGCCACCGCTCTCACTGTTGAAGCAATAAAGCATGTTTACCAGAATTTTCCTTTCACTGGCTGAGTTGCCCCACTTCCCTGCCACGGACTATGAGCCAGCCAGAGCTCCTCTGAGAAGTCTTAAACAGAAGAACCTTTGCTCACTGGGAGCTTGTCAGGGTTTAGGGAGGTCTAACCATTGAAAAAACCGAATGGTGCATCCTACTTTGGACTTGGGGGATTTTTTTTTTTTCCAAATAGCTTCTATAAAACTGGCCCAAGTAGTACAAAGGGATGAGGGACAGGGCTTGGGCTTGACCTCTCGGTTGGGTCAAACACACATCATTTATGGGTATGGCTGCAATGGAAGTCCAGAAAGCACAGCTCTGGGTTTGACTTTGTGTCCTGCAGTGAAGGGTTGTAGCTACCTGGGCCCAGAGGCTGGCATGACAAGCTTTTCAAGTCTGTGCCCTCAGCTAAAGAAAAGGCAATGCTTTCAGGGCAGGGAAATTAACAGGAGCCTTTTCTACAGGTTCCTTTCAGGTTGGAAAGGATTCGGTTCAGTGAAGAGGCCGTGAATAGGACGTCTGGGGAAACCTTTTGAGTAGATCTGGATATTCACATGGCTTATCCTCTAGAGGAGCCCAGTAAGAAATCTGAGACCCACCTTCACCATAAAGATTGCACCTTCCTATACCTTTGCATTCTCCCTCTGTCAGCCTCACCCCCTGCTCTGCCCATTGCACTGGGGGTGCCTGAGGTTTCCTTAGCAAGGGAAGACTGGTTGAGGGGACATCTCCCATTGCCCAGGAGCATATCCACCTTATGGATGTCCTACTGACTTCAGACACGTTGGTGTGATGAAATTCAGTCCCTGGGGAAAGCACGGCAATACTTGCTATTTTAAAGACATTTTTCTTTTTTTTCCATTCCACTGAGTGTTTGCTCTGTCCTGCAGGAAAAGTCCTGCGCTCAGAGCCTGGGTCCCACTCAGCTATGAAGGCAGCTGTGGGGTAATGGATGGGCAGGCTGTGCCGCTGAGAGACTGTCAGCTCTCCACTTACTCATTTATCCAATCTGCATATTCTTGCTCAGAATTGCCCGCGTGTCCCTTTGTTGGGTGGTGTGGACGCAGCATGAATAAGAACAGTTCGTTGCCATCATGAAGCTTGCAGTCTAGTGAAAGTGAAAGTGTTAGTTGCTCAATCATGTCCAGCTCTTTGCAACCCCATGGACTGTATCCTCGGTCCATGGAATTCTCCAGGCAAGAATACTGGAGTGGGTACCCACTCCCTTCTCCAGGGGATTGCCCAAACCCAGGGATCGAGCCCAGGTATCAGGCATTGCAGGCAGATTCTTTCCCATCCGAGCCCCCAGGGAAGCTTAGTGAGGGGGAGGTAAACAAATGTACATGGTGTTTCCCTAGTGCTATACGGGGGAGGGATGAAATAGACAAGAGGAGGACATGGCGAGAACTGGAGAGGACCCCCAGCAGAGCGTGGGCAGAGAAGATCTCTAGGAGGCGGTGCACATGTTGAGTCTCGAACCTTGGGGGAAAACCACCTAAGACTCAAGCTAGGAAAAGAACATTCCAGCCAAAGGAAAAGAGCAGGTGTCAAGGCGTTTGGGCAGAAGACATTTTGGTCTATTTGAAATTATAGGAAAAGCCATCTAGTAAAAGGGGGACTTGAGGAGGAAAAGGAAGAGAACTGTCAGAGAGGTGGGCAGGGGCAGGGTCCTAGGGAGGCTCGGAGACCAGGGACCAGGGGCCAGCGTTCGGGTTTCAATCTGTGCAGTAGGGACCCCTATAAGGTTTCGAGTAGAAAATGATGGACTCCAGTTGACACCGTCTAGTGAGACTCTGGCTCCTTTGTGGAGAATAAACTAGGAGAAGATCAGAAGCTGGGAGAAGGGGCTGGGAGGCTGTCACCGAAGTCAGGCCAGAGGTGACAGTGGTCCGGCTCAGGGTGGTGATAGAGGGGAGGTGATGGATTTGCGCAGGAGGAGCCCCCACATGCTGGCATAGGGGGTGGTATGCAGTAGGTGCTCAATCACACTTTCATCTGCAGTGAACCCACTGCTGGAGTTTTAGGCTCAAATTCAATGTTCGTCTCTGATGCACCTTTGCGCTGTAGGAAAGGAAAAATAATGTTCCCTCCATCCTTCCGGGTTATTGGCTGAGACCCGCCTGTAATAAAAAGGCAGATTAACATGAGGAAAAAAATAGAATTACATATGTACCAACAGGAGCCTCACAAAGATATGAGACTCAAAGGCAGCTAGACAGTGGAGGCTGATGCACCATCCTGAGGGAAAGAAAGGGAGGGGGCTTGGGCTGCAGAGGAGGGCAAGCAGTTCACAGGAAGGCGAGAGGAGGAGACGATTGGTAAACCAAGGTCCTCCTGCCAGGCACGTAAGTGTAAGTGTCCCAGGCAGAAAAGTCCCGTCTGGTAAGAGCTCTTCCTGGTACAGGCCCCCATCTGCATTCCTTTAGGCAGTTAAGAGGGAAATGAAACTTTTTTTCCTGAGTCCGTGTATGCGTGCTCAGTCGTGTCCAACTCTGCTACCCCATGGACTGTAGCCCTCCAGGCTCCTCTGTCCATGGGATTCTCCAGGCAAGAGTATAGCAGTGGGTTGCCATTCCATCCTCCAGGGGTCTTCCTGACCCAAGGATTAAACCATGGTGGGTCTCCTGCATTACAGGCGGGTCCTTTACTGCTGAGCCGCACTGGGTCTGATTGCCTTCAGTTCCATGTGCCTGAATTACATATTTTGGGGTTACACCTTCTGCTACCCCACAGGGCAGAGCCTCTTGACTCTCTCAGCGAGGGGATAGTGGGTCTGCAAGTCCTTCGTAGGTGGCCAGCCACCCAGACGCAGGGTATGGATGTTTCTGGAGATGTCTGTGAATGCACTGATTCTACCAGGGGCTCTTAGAGCTCAGTGACCAAGGCTTCACTGCAGGTAACTGGGGAAACTGCATTTTATTTCCACCTCTAACCCTGATTTTGAGCTTAACTCCCCATGGGACCTTTCTACAGCAGGAATGCAGGTGATTCTCCTTGACCTTCCATCACTGACTTTGGAGGAATCTGCCCAGAACCTTGTCAACTCAGATGCTCATTTGGCTGATGGATCCAGGCTATTTCCACAGCCCCATCTCAAGAAAATCAAGGGGCACCCTGGGGTCTTCGGGGGCTCATCCAGCATGGAAAGCATTTAGGTACATGGCTGATCACATGCTTTATTAGGGATGCTAACGTGTGCTGGACGCTTGCACCATGAGTGTTAGCATTTAGCTTCAGTTAATGCCCAACCTCACAGTCCAGCTGCACCAGTGCCTCCAGGTCATGGGCGCTGAGTGTGAGGAACACGCTCACCAGCCCAGACTCAAAGAATGGACTTGGAGACTTGAGGTGCAGCGGGAGGTGAGGCCTTAATGACGCTCTTGCAAGATGGAGTGTCTGGTGGGCAGGCCCATCCAAAGTCATTGCATGGAGCAAGTTATCCCTCATAGCTGAGTACTGTGGGGTGGACGACCTTCACAGAGGTCACCTAGGTTTGTTCCCTCCCTCTTTATGGGCTGGCCCCTCCCTGACATCTTGTTTCCTCCTTTCCTGCACACCTAGTCCCGTTCTTATGTTTTGAATTCACTGATAGAATGAACTCGTGTGAAAATCCTAGGCATCCCTCCTCCCTTTGTTTGCCTGGACTTTATAGTTTTGTAACCCTAGCTATCAGCTATCATATCAGTAAGCTATTCTTGAAAAGGGACCACTGTAAGTTTTTTGCATTATATGCCAACCTTTTGGCAGTTTCATGGAAGACAGTTCTTCCATAGACCACGGGATGGTTCCAGGATGATTCAAGTGCATGGCATTTATTGTGCACTTTATTTCTATTATTATTACACCAGCTCCACCCCAGATCCCTGGGTTGGGAACATCCCCTGAAGAAGGGAATGGCAACCTACTCCAGGATTCTTGCCTGGGATATCCCACAGACAGTGAAGCCTGGTGGGCTACAGTCCATGGGCTCTCAAAGAATTGGACACGATTTAGCCACTAAACACCAATAATGAAGTTGAGTACTCAATATATCACTGAGCTCAGTCTCTCCTCTAGGCTGAAACAACTTGCTGTGGGAAACCGTTGGGAGAAGACGTGCACAGAGTGAGTTTCTTCCTGTAACTCTGCGCCGGCTCCCATTGTAGCCTTGCGCTTGCACCGAACTGACGTGAGATTATTTTCACTGGGACAAAACCCTGGGCTGTGTTAAGAGAGGAGTGTGAGGTTCTTGTGATTGCTTCTTAGCATAACCACAAAGAGCCCCCATGTGGCCTCCAGCAAGGCCAACTGGAGCTCTTCCTTTCTGTGGTTTCTTTCAAGACAGACTTTGTGTTTTAAGATGAAGAAAAGGAAAGTGGTGTGCAAACGCATTCAGCGTGTCCCCCTCAGTGCTTCAGTTCAGTTCAGTCGCTCAGCTGTGTCCAACTCTTTGCCACCCCATGAATCACAGCAAGCCAGGCCTCCCGGTCCATCACCAATTCCCAGAGTTCACTCAGACTCACGTCCATCGAGTCAATGATGCCATCCAGCCATCTCATCCTCTGTCGTCGCCTTCTCCTCCTGCCCCCAATCCCTCCCAGCATCAGAGTCTTTTCCAATGAGTCAACTCTTTGCATGAGGTGGCCAAAGTACTGGAGTTTCAGCTTCAGCATCATTCCTTCCAAAGAATACCCAGGGCTGATCTCCTTCAGAATGGACTGGTTGGATCTCCTTGCAGTCCAAGGGACTCTCAAGAGTCTTCTCCAACACCACAGTTCAAAAGCATCAATTCTTCAGAGCTCAGCTTTCTTCACAGTTCAACTCTCACATCCATACATGACCACAGGAAAACCATAGCCTTGACTAGACAGACCTTTGGTGGCAAAGTAATGTCTCTGCTTTTGAATATGCTATCTAGGTTGGTCATAACTTTCCTTCTAAGGAGTAAGTGTCTTTTAAGTTCATGGTTGCAGTCACCAAATGCAGTGATTTTGGAGCCCAAAAAAATAAAGTCTAACACTGTTTCCACTGTTTCCCCATCTATTTCCCATGAAGTGATGGGACCGGATGCCATGATCTTTGTTTACTGAATGTTGAGCTTTAAGCCAACTTTTCCACTCTCCTCTTTCACTTTCATCAAGAGGCTTTTTAGTTCCTCTTCACTTTCTGCCATAAGGGTGGTGTCATCTGCATATCTGAGGTTATGGATATTTCTCCCAGCAATCTTGTTTCCAGCTTGTGCTTCTTCCAGCCCAGCGTTTCTCATGATGGACTCTGCATATAAGTTAAATAAGCAGGGTGACAATATCCAGCCTTGACGTACTCCTTTTCCTATTTGGAACCAGTCTGTTGTTCCATGTCCGGTTCTAACTGTTGCTTCCTGACTTGCATACAGGTTTCTCAAGAGGCAGGTTAGGTGGTCTGGTATTTCCATCTCTTTCAGAATTTTCCACAGTTTATTGTGATCCACACAGTCAAAGGCTTTGGCATAGTCAATAAAGCAGAAATAGATGTTTTTCTGGAACTCTCTTGCTTTTTCGATGATCCAGTGATGTTGGCAATTTGATCTCTGGTTCCTCTGCCTTTTCTAAAACCAGCTCGAACATCTGGAAGTTCCCAGATGTCGTATTGCTAAAGTTTAATCCTCACTGATGACTTGCAAATACAGAGGATACACAAACTTACTTTTGACCTTTGCAGTAAAGAAAGTCATCTATTTGCTCTGCTCTCACTGGTGTTAAGAGAAGTTACACTTGTGAATCCCTAATACATCCATGAGATTACAGACTCCTGGGGGAGCCATTTAATTTTTTTACAACTCCCTCTCTGTCTCTCTTTCTCTCTGTGTCTCTCTGTTTCTCTCTGTCTCTCTCTCTCTCTCTCTCTCTCTCTCTCTCTCTCTCTCTATATATATATATATATATATATATATATATATATATATTTAATGTTGAGCTGATAGAAAGTAGAAAAAAAATTTGAAAAAAACAGATGTCCTGTATAACTTAGACTGACCTTGAGTCTTAGGTATTCTGTCTCAGAGCCCAGCTCCAGAGACTGGGCACCCAGGAGGGTCTGGTTGAGTTGGTGGGGCCAGTTACTGGAGCCCCATGCCTTCGGGGAAGGCTGGTTTGATAGTCTGCCTGAGGCCTCATCCCCACCCAGGGCTTCAGTCTTGCTCTCTGTCCTCTAATGGGGCACGGCAAAGGCCCCTGCTGCCCTGGGCAGAGTCAAATAAGAGGCGGTCTTCCCTTACCTACCTGCCAAAGAGCAACCCCCATGCTAGGTGCTTGAAATGCCGAGCTTCACTCAATCCTTACTGGGGCATCCTTAAGACCTGCGAGCCTGATATCCCCAAATCTCAGAGGAGGACAGCTGGAGAACACACAGATGACAGGGGAACGTGACTGCAATCAGGCTGATTGTCAAGCTCAGATCGTCAGCCTTTTCTCTTAAGGCACTTAGCACTTGTGTTTGGCTCTGCCAACTACAAGTTCTTTGTCACAACCCACTTCTGTCCTTGTGGAGGGAAGGCACCACTGACAATATGTAATGACAGATATGGTCACAGTCGGCTAAAATTTTTCCTGAAAAGAGTGGGTAGCCAGATTCAGCCAATCAGCCAGAGTTTGCCTACCCCTGGCCCTAAATGCTTGCTGTTTTTTGCCCCTCCAGGCTTTGCAGTGAGGATCTCAGGCTTTGGGGTCCCATAGAGCTGGGCTCACACTTAGCCTCTGCCACTTGCTTGCTTTGTCATGTTGGAGAAATCACTTTACCGCTGTGAGCTTGGTTCCTCATTTGTGAAACGGGCTAAAGAACAATCTGAGAGGGTAGTCTTACGAGAGAATGGGTGTGAAGCATTGAACCCCGAGCTCCACTCTGGGATAGATGGTGACTGTGGCCTCCAGCCCTTAGTGATGCTCGGATGATCCAGCTCCTGACTCTCTGGAGAAAGAGTCAACCTAGGCTTGTGGTCCAGGGCTCTCCTGGTGTCTGAGTAGTAAAGAATCCGCCTGACAACCAAGAGTCATGGGTTCAACCCCTGGGTCGGGAAGATCCCCTGGAGGAGGAAATGGTAACCCACTCCAGTATCCTTGCCTGGAAAATTCCATGGATGAGGAGCCCGGCATGCTATAGTCCATGGAGTCGCAAAGAGTCGGACATGACTGAGCGACTTCACTTTCACTTTTCTGGTATTCTTGCCTGGAGAATTCCATGGACAGAGGAGCCTTCCGGGCTACAGTCCACAGGGTCCAAAGAGATGGACACAATTGAGCAACTGAAACAAAAGGGGCTTGTTGTCCACCACCGATGTGTGTTCAGAGTAAGCAGGGAATGTTCCAGGTCCATGCACCAGCCTTCAATCCAGTCCCTGTCTCCAAAAGAGCAATTTGGCATCAGGGAACAAAAGTCAGAAACTTACAATAGGGATTCATGCCGCTAAGATCCGAGGGAACATGGGGTCCAATACTAAACAATATGGGGGAAAGCAAGGCATTTAAAAAATACTTTTTAGAGAAGGTAAGAGACACAAAGAGCCCCTCACTGTTTTACACTTGTAAGGAGACCCCCGCTAGACTCCCAATTCTAATCTGCAGTAAAAAGCCACAGGGCTTCTGGTTCCCTTGACTTGCTTTCTTGTTTCACCAGAGCCTCTGGCAGGAAAATTCAAACCAGAGAGGCGCCTTAGAATTGGCTTCAGCGGGGACTTTTCTGTCAATCAGCTGCTGACACTGGAGACATAAAGGTGGCAACATGACACAGTTTGTTTCTGATTTCTTTTTCTTCTGATACGACCATCCTAGAGGAACCATAGCCATCAGCTGTGTGCTCACAGCTCCCTTCCGTACAGAGCTCTGGAAAAGTAAACCGTAGAATTAGATTGAAATCATGGAAATGGCGATGAGCACACAGAGGCCTGGCGTGACTGGGGTCCTGGCTCAGCTGACAGAGGCGGGGTAAATGGGGTGGGTCATCTTGTTTGACAATGGAAAAATGGTGTCATGCACACTGACCTATTTATTCCTTCCTCTCCCATCACCTGTCTTGTAGTTGTTTAAGTGCACGTATTAAGCTCACATAATTTAAAAGTCCAGGGGTCTTTTGGTTTCAGGTAGGGCTAGATCCAGGAAATTCAAACTATGCCATTAGAGTTTAGTCTCTGTTTGCGTGTTTCCTCCCCACCTTTCTACCCATATCTCTTGCTTACTTATTCATGAAGAAGTTAAAAATTAAAAGGTCTCAATGACAAGAACATTTCACACTGAGGTACAGAGTTAGGTGGGGGGTAGTCAAAGAAGATACGTTGAAGGAGGAAGCATCTGAGTTTGCGATCGTAACCCCCAGGGAGGAGCGTGATCTAAAGAGGCATTGTTCAGCCTGTGCTCTCTGAACACCCACCGAAGAGCCTGCTGTGCTTGCTGGTCATGATGCAGTTTCCTGGGCCTCGTCCCAGACCAACAGAAGCAGATTCCTGGAGGGGCAAGGCCCTGGCTATGCGTTCCTTTAGCATGTTCCATCCGGATGTTGTGTGCATTCCAGTTTAAAGCAACCTTCCTGAGTTGTGTACACAGACCACCCTGACCTAGCAGTGAGTTGTGCTGTAGGCGGACAGCCTCCCTGAGGCCCTAAATGATGGCCTCCTCTTTTTCTTGCAGCCGTGCAGAAAGCATGGATATCTTGTGAAGAGCCCGCCTCTGGGTAGGCATAGTAGATATGAAATGCACGGGAGGTTTCCATGAGTTCCTTTCAACCATCATTGCAGTTTTGGAGAAGGAAAGTGTAATGTCCCTAACTCGTGTATCTTCCTGCTCTACGAGAGCCTAGTGTGGGCTCTGAAGGGAGGTGGCTAGACTCATGATTCTGCTCTGCCCCTTATGTATAGTCTGAGTGATCTTGAGAAAGTGATTAACATCTGAGTCTCAGTTTTCTCATGGGCAAGACCTGTCCCCCAGATGGTGGGTGAAGACTGAGAGATGACTCTTTGGAGGCATTCAGCATGCTGTCTTACATCTAATAGGTGCTCAGTAAACCTCAACCACTGTGATTTCATTGTTCTTATCGGTACTTGATCTATATTCTGCCCAGAGAGGAGAAATAAGATTTTAATGTGAGAAACATAGCAGACTTCTACATCTTCTGCAAACTACCATAGGGTCAATAGAACCTTAGGGAAAGATTTGGCTTCTATTAGCTTCTCTGCTGGCCTTAGTTACGTAAAATTGATTGTGGATAATCATATAGAAATTATAATGAATATTTAGTTCATTTCCATCTGGGACTCAAGAGAGCATGGTAGTGAAGAGCAAAAGTTTTGGTGCAAAACAGATACACATGTGAGCCTGATTCTGTCACTAACTCTGTGACCTTGGGCAAGGTACTGAACCTCTCTCAATTTTCTAGTCCATACAATGGGGAGAATAATAGGATTCTTCTCTCTGGCTTGTTGTGAGGATTTACTGGTTGCTGGAAGTAAAGCACCTACTTGCTCCATCACCACCACCAACCTCTACCACTGTCTTCAAAGACTCTGTCAACTGGGGTGTCCGTGTGCTCCATGTACTGCATGGAAGGAGACTTTAGTTGGGTTTAATATTTTTCATATTTTAAAATGGTTATGGAGTAAGTTTTTAAAGCTTATTACTAAGCATTTTTACTAACTACATTTTTTTTTTTTTGACTGCACCAAATCTTAGTTGTGGCCTGTGGAACCTTCCATCTTCATTGTGGCGTGCAGGTTCTTTAGTTGGGGCGTGTGAACTCTTAGTTTTGGCACGTGGGATCTAGTTCCCTGACCAGGGATCGAACCCAGGTCCTTTGCATGGGGAGCGTGGAGTCTTAGCTACTGGACCACCCAGGGAATCCCCTTTCAACACTCTTTACATTACCAGAAAGGAAGTCTACCAGCCAGAGGAGAGAAGCTTCGGTGAGAAGAATGGGAGGAGGGGGATGGAGTGAGTTTCTCAGGTCGTTCCAGGGCTGACCTTTGGATGTGGGGAGGAGGAGGGGGTGATGAGGCACGTTACTAGACCCTCTTGGGAGATGAATTTCTCCTCCTCCCCGTTTCTAGCCCTTCCCTTCTCTTCCCTTTTCTTTCTTCAGATGAATATGGAGATTTAGAGATTTTTTTCCCCCCTGAGATTGGGCCATCACTTTAGATTCTGGCAAAACACAGAAGTGTTTCTTCCTGTGTATTCATTCTTGCCACAAAATAACAGAACAGAGGGAAGCGATCAAAGGCATTTCTGTTCAAGGGAAAAGCTCCTCAATGATCACTGTTACCGTTGGAAGTTTCTTCTGCTTCTCTGACTGCGTAATGAGATGATTCTGAAATGATTCTGTAATCTGAAATGATTCTCTGGTGTAGTCGTTTTCTCGCCTTGAGTCTTTTTTTTTTTTTGCCGGTTTTCCCTGAGGCACCTGAACCTGAGATAGTTTCCCCCTGCTCCCACCCACTCAGGATGTGCCCCTCCCATCGGAAGCCTCAGGGGAGCCGCATTTTGGCCGCCGGATGCTCAGCCAGGCCACACACGGCTGGGTCCATGTGGCCCCCAGTGGGGCAGTAGAGGTATTTTTGGGGTCAGTGAACAAAAGATCTCACCCTCTCCTCCCAGTCACAAGGTGAGAAGTTTCTCTCCTCCCACCTCCCTGTCCGTCCTCAAGGAGTGGAACTCTGTCTGCCGTTGGGGTGTTTTCCCAGCTCCTGAACACTCCCTCATGTCCCTTTAAATGAAGTGAGGAGGCAGGCCTCTCGGCAGCTGACTGTATGCAGTTAGAACTTAATGACTTTATATATCCCTCCTTGTGGTTAGCTTCTATTTATGGCAAGAGATACTGGTTTCCCATTTGCCACAGTGATTTTTAGGTTCCTTGAACACTTGTTAAGTCACAGAGAACTGAGCAAAAGAAAAGATTGAAACAAATAACATAGGTGTCACGTAGGTACGTCAAAAATGTTGGCGGCTAGGGAGGTTGTGAAGGATGGAAGTTTGGGGAAACTGAGCTTGGTGCCGTGACATCCCTTCCCTCTTTGGGGTTCACTTCCAACGTGGGGCCAGCATCTCTTGAATCCAGTTGGCTCCATGCATCAGTTGGTGAGAGTCTTTACGAACTCACAAAGCCCAGCTCTCCAGAGGGGCAAAGGCACGGTGCTGGGGAATATCTTTGTCTTGGTCCTCGGTTGTGAATGAAATAGTCCCAGGAGGCTCTTTACCTGGGATGAGAGTCAGAGCAGCAGGGAGATGGGAAGTCAGACTTTGGTCACCTTGGTTTCTGTCTCAGCCAGGGAAGTATCACCATAGATTCTGGATTCACACCCTGTGGGTTCAAATCCAAAGCTGTGCTCTGGCACTTATTAAACTGGGTAACCACCGGCAGGTTGCCCATCTTTGGGCTACAGTTTTCCCATCTGTAAAATGGGATACTGATAGAGCTTACTGGTAGGGTTGTTGTGAAAGTTTGAGTTAAGAATACAGAGTACCTACTAAAAAGAACATAGTCTCATGGTAAGTGCTTAATCAGTCTGGCGCCACATTGTTACAGTTGTCATCATCATCGTTGTCTCTCCTTGGTTGCAACATTGGCCGGGTATCAATTGCCTCAAAAGATCAGCGGTCCACGGCCGATACACAATAAATGCTGACTCCCTGCTGTTCCCTTCTTCTGCGAATAATAGACCGGAAGGCTGGTGCAGTCTTGCCCATCTACAGATATATGCAGCTTTGTTACCTGACTTAATTCCGAGCAGTAGCGTGAGCACAGTGCAGCCGCCTCCCATGCACCATGCCACTGGGATGTTGGGTGTACGCAGTTCTGGAAGGCAGATTGAGAAGGGTACCCATGCCTTATGATGGAGCTCTCTGACCAAGCAAGCCAAGCCAGGCCACCCATCTGTAAGAGTCCTTTTGTAAAACACATTCCAGCTCTAGCAGGAGTGATCTCCTCTTCTCTTAAGATCTTTGAGACAGAAATGCTGACAACATCAATGTCTTCAGGAGCTAAGCCCAGGTTTAACCCCAAGCTACTCCTGTAAATCGGTAGTGAGCTGCCCCATATTCCCTTTGTTCATCTACTATTGACCTAAACTAATCAGTTAATTCGCCCAGACAAGGAGTCTCCTGTGGTTGGTGTTAAATAGCTCTCAGTATCTGCTGGTGATGCTTGAGTTGCCTCATTGGCTGGGACCTGAAGTTCATTACTTCTACACAAAGAGATGTTCCATGCCGGGTCTGGAGAACAAGCTGGAATCTGCACTGACATCAAATTCTGTTTGTTTATAGGAAAAACAAAATTGTCCCTTTAGATAATGGCTTTCAAAGAGCGGGCCCTGAGACACCAGCATCAGCAGCATCTGGGAATATGTCAGGCCCCACTCTAGAACCACTGAATCAGACACTTGGCAGGCAAGCCCTCCCAGTGACACTCATGGAGGCGAAAGCTTGAAAACCAGCGCTTTAAACTGTCTCTTCAGATTACAGACTCGTTTTGTCTTCTGGCAGAAAGAAGAGAAAACGGAAAGGATGGAGAAGAGAAAGAGAGAGGAGGGGCAGGAGAGGAAATCGGAAAGATAGGCAAACGAGACCTGAGCAATATGGACGGGAAGTCCGTTTACCAAAGTTTGACCTTGAATAGCAGCGGGGGGCTCATTTAAGACCTGGGACTATTATCCCAGAGCCTTAGGGACAGCATGTGAGAGGACGATAGTCACCCCAACCACAGTGAGTAGACAGGGCACAGAGAGAGACCACGATGCTGCTATATTGTCAGCAGCGTGTGAGAGGACAGCAGGCTGTTTGCAGCGTGAGTGAAGAGCAGGGGAAAGCCCCAGTGGCTCTCAGGGGGCTCACAGAGGATACTTGGTAAATACTCTTTGACTTGACGAATACTGAACCCTCGTGGCCTAGACTGAGTTTCCCCAGCTCATCTGGATCTGGAAAAAGTAGGTGGGTTCACTGGGCCTGGTCTGTGGGGAAAAGCAGGGGCTGGCCATTGGGCCTCTGCTGTGCCCCCTTCCCACGCCTTCTGCGACCCAGCTCGACTTAGGGGAAAGAGCCTCAGGCTTCATTCAGTACAGGGACCCCCGCTCTTCCTAGTGTGTGACCTTAACAAGTCACGCACTCTCTAATTTCAGGCTCCTCCTCTACAGAAGGAGGAGAAGAGTTGCTGCAGGATGTTTGTGCTCAGCATTGTAGCAGGGACACCTACCTACACACACAATACCTGGCGCATACACAGGTGTTGAGTAAGTATTTATTAAATAAAAGAAAAAGAAAGGGAGGAAAGGAGGAGAATCGGTTGATTTTTGTAAGACTTGTATGAAATACTGCTTTGAAAATGCTTGGCGTAATTCTTGATACAATGATGCGCTGGAAGTGGTATCTATCATGATGAGGATAAGGAGAAAGAAAGAAAGCCTTCTAGGTGCCTAGAAATGAGTCTGTATTCTTGCTGAGAATGTAGCCCCGCTCCTCCCATTCCTCTTTCTCTGCAGTCCATTCTCCAGCTTTAACTTTGGGGCCCCCTCACTTTTGGAACTGAGTTCACGGCCTTCAAGTTCAGTGCATAGTAGGGGTTCAAATGATCATCGAACTGAAATGGACTGCAAGTGTGTAGCCACACTTGAGGTTGTTGTTGGTGGTTGTTCCAAGTGGGACTGACATATTTTCAGTCTCTATAATTAAGGAATTCATGTTATTTTACCTTGTCTTATGTCTAAAATAGGTACTCGTTAACAATTTGGCTAACACATTGGCCTCACAGTCATAGTAAGCATTTTTACTAACATCCTTCCCATATGTGATAAGTTATAGAAATGCCATTAGTTGCTTTCATTTATATAATTAGAAGGATGTTCTCATCTTGACATTTTTGGATATTCCCTGCCTTCCCTTAACCTTCCCTCCCGCTTCCCCTCTGAACATCAGTACAAAGGACCAACCTGCCAAACTCAATACAGGAAAGACATTGGAAGTGGTATTTATTACATTTGCTGAAAGTCCTTGGTTTTCGGTGTTTCTCTGAAAAGCATACATGGGTCTTGGGAATCAGGCCCTACTATTAACTTTGTGACCCTGAGCTAGTTCTCTAACCCCTCTGAGCCTAAATTTGCATCTGTATTCTATATAGAGTTTATGTGATTAAATACACAACATTTGCAAACGTATCCACAATCAATACACACCAAAAGTTAGTTCCCTTCTTTCACCAGCAAGTCGTGCAAGTATACTCAACAAATATTGACCACTGGCAAAGTAGGTCATTGCCCAGACCTCAGTTTCAAGCTAGGACACAGAGAAGGATGCATGGGAGAAGTTTATGTTCCATGAGACATGCGGCTCCTTCTCACCATCTGAAAGAATTGTTGGGGTCTGAGAAGTATTATTCTGTAATCTGGGATCAGCTGTGGCAAAGACACTCAATGGGGAAAGGTCCTTTCAGGCTCCTTGCCAAAAATAGAGTACCGTTCTCTTCTGCATTTTGCGTTCTGATGGCAGGTGGACAGTGAAGATAAGGGATGGGCTTAGCGTTTGAAAAGTGAGTAATCAGAGCTCATCAGAAGACACAGCTCCCTTTAATGCTGTTAACATAGCCACCACTGTGCTATTTTGCATGAGAAGCACAGCACTGACAATGGAACCCCCCTCCCAACCACACACACACAGTTACCCACTGTTTACCATAAAATTCGCAGTTCTCCAGCTCTTGGGTAAAACAGCAACAACCTCATGGATATTTGTGCGCAAGGAGAAATCACAGAGACCCAGGAATTACTCCTGGGGACACTGTTCTGACCTCAGCATGGTTTTCCATTGCCTGTATCTCCATGCAGACCAGACCCACCTTAGCAAATGGAGTAACAGCTGGTTTTCCGCTATTAGTATCAGTAGGCTTTGTAAGTTCTTGAAACATCTTTATAAAGTCACCCTGAACAGTCCCTGTTGGGTCATCGTGCTTCCCAGCTAAGCATGGGCTCGGGGGCCTTCAGGGCTGCCCTTCTCACCCTCAGCCTCCACGGCCTCCCAACCATGGCAGGGTTGCAGGAAGACACGGAACTGAGGAGATGCATGGGAGCACAGGCAGGAACAAGGCTCTTGGAGGGTTTTACCTGCAACATGGAAAGCAAGACCGCAGGCAGGCTTCCAGCATGACTCAACTATCTGTTGCATCAGTGACTGTCTATTCACGTTTTTGACCAAAAGCCAGCGAGTAAAATGTGGAATTAACCCGGAAGGCAGGGACCAGGGCTAATGGGGACATTTGCTGTTGAAACTGAGATGGAATCCATGTTTGACCTGCTAGGGATAAAATTAATTGGTATATTTCAGGGCTCTGCTTTGGACCACTAAGTGGCAAGCCTAGAGCTGGGGGAGATGACCAGCGTTGGCCATCTTCCCTCACTGGCATTTTATCTTCTGAACACATCCTGTTCAGACCGCAGGGCTTTCCACTTTCAGCTAGGCTTGGGAACCAGGAGGCTTCCAGGTCTCAAGAAGTCACTGCCAACAATGAATAATTCAGGCTTTGGCGAGGACTTTCAAGGAGATTGGAAACAGGATGCGAATCTGTCATGCTCAATCTGCTGGCTTATACTGTGTCAGAAACAGTCAAAGCGGTGGGTTGAATGGTGGACCCCTAAAAGCTATGTCCATGTCACGCCCCTGGAATCTGTAAACGCCGCCTTATTTAGAAAAGGAGGCTTTGCAGATGAAATGGAGGTAAGGATGTTACGGTCTTAAGGGCATCATTCTGGATTATCCGGGTGGGCTCTGAGTCCAATATCAAGTGTCCTTATAAGAGAGGCACACAGCGGAGACACACAGAGAACAAGAGGGGGGTGTGAAGAGAGAGGTGAGAAGAGTGAGGCCGAGGAACTCTGAGGCTGCCGGCAGAACCTCTGGAGAGAGATTCCCAGAGCCTCCGGCGGGAGCCCAGCCTGGCAGGACTGTGGACGCCTGGCTTCCACAACGGGACGGGACTCACTTCTGTTGCTCTAAGCTGCCTGGTTTGGGGTGAATTTGTCACAGCAGTCACAGGAAACACACACACCACGCTGGGGATGGTGTCGCGGTCAGAGCAGTCTGTAAGCCAAGAGGTTCTCAAGGAGGCTTTTTGTGAAGAAGAAAAATCCTGCCTTTGGTTCCTTGTAGCAGTGCTACTGGTATGTTTTATTTTCCTCTATAAACTCTAATCCCCTGTTTTATTAATCTGCCCGAGGAAAGAAAGGGCCTGCTTCTGTCGTCCTCCCTTGAAGAAATTGACTGTCATGGGCAAGGGGCGTGCTCCCTAAACCAACGCTGAGAACCCTTCCATTCTTTTCCTTATGTTCCCCCTACTCCAGCGCCCAGACCAAGGTGTCCGATCCGCATGTATCATATCGATCAGCGTCCTGAAGCTGATTTTGCCACCTTAAGCCCTGTCAGCTCTCTCTCTCAGCACCGAGGGAAGGGTGTACATCCCTCCTCCTATTATCTTACTTACCTCCGCAGAAACTCTCTAAATCTTCTCTCAGCCTTAGCAGACCTTTGGTTTACAGGAAGCACGGCAGGTCTGAGTGATCAATATGCTCATTTGTGAGGTCCCCAAACGTCAGATTTTTCAGTTAGCCAACACGCAAGATAAATATTTTAACTAGCATTTTTATTTCCCATCCAGGCCAAGGGACAAGTTAGGAAAGTTCTATTCTACGTACGTAGCTGAGGAAGTGTGGAAGGGCAAGTGGGTGCCGTGGTTTTGAAGGCAGCCTGTCAGTCACGGTGATTGAAACATAACCCCGTTGGCTTCCACAAGCATAATAAAATGCTTTGCAAAAAGGCTGTCGAATTGTAGGATGTAATAAAGTTTGCTTAGCTGCATTTCCAAGGCCCAGGGCCCTGAAGCATGAGGCCCGTTTCCTTATGCCTGGGGATTTGTTCCTCTTCCTTCTGTGCCTGGAAATGACAGGACATAAAACCAGACATTTAGTGAGAACAAATAGCATTTTAAAAATCATGGCAATAAACACAAGGTAAGTTTGCTCACTGTCGCTCTCTCAGATGGCCCTTAACATGCTGCTTGGAGCCACACAGATGCAGGTATATGACGGGATGTGGGCGGACTCCAGCCCTGCTAATGCCGTGCTCCCTGGATCCCCACCTGCTCCATGCATTCTGTCCACAGCCCAGGCCCCAGGGGTCAGCTGCACAGTCTCTTAATTTGCTTTCTGGACACACATCTTACATAGAAAATGAACTAAATTCAGACCTTGACTTAGGTAAGAAGAGACTCCCAAGCGGAGCCTTTATCACAAGCTTCACCAGGAAGCTTGTTAAAAACACAGATTTCCCCAGTCTGTCCTCCACATTCTGAATTAGCAGGTGCAGAGAGAAGGCCAAGAATCTGTGCTTGTTAACAAGTTCTCCATATGAGTCCAAGGCACCTGCCCCTGGACTGGGGAATTCTTGAGCTCATATGTCTGTAGTGTGCAGAATCAGCTTTGCTGCAAGGCAAGTTACCTGAAGGATTTAGGCTGGGCCTAATGCAAATGAGGAATACTTATAAAGAAGGAAAGTTGGAGGAAGCCCTCTCTTCTTATTCCTAGGTCACAGAAATGCATTTCACAGCTCTGACACTCTCTTCACCCCAGAGGAGAACTTGTCGGAGCCTCGGCTTCTGGGCCTTGGTTACTGCGATTAGTAACATGGGTATTACATGGAAGGACTGATGCTGAAGCTGAAACTCCAATACTTTGGCCACCCGATGCGAAGAGCTGAGTTATCTGAAAAGACCCTGATGTTGGGAAAGATTGAGGGCAGGAGGAGAAGGGGACGATAGAGGGTGAGATGGTTGGATGGCATCACCGACTCAATGGACATGAGTTTGAGGGAACTCTGGGAGTTGGTGATGGACAGGGAGGCCTGGCATGCTGCAGTCCATGGGGTCGCAAAGAGTCAGGCACGACTGAGCGACTGAACTGAACACGGGTGTGGTCAAGAGTCAGACTAGCTGGGACTGCTTGCTTGAAGGAGGTTGGAAAGGGCAGACCATTCCAGGAAACAGAAATTTAAATAAGAAGGGAAGAAAGAGGAGAATTTTACAGCCTAGATTCCATAGCCTGAGGGAGGTTGAAAGAAAGGGCTCTGAGGACATGTTGGGGCAGCTACCACAGACGTGGTAAATGAAGAGCTTTTGAGAAACATTTTTCAGATGCACAAAGAGACCTCCCCTTTGGGGTTTTCCAGAGACCTGAGTGGAGATTTACACAGCTTTTCCTTTCCTGTTTGCTATTTATGGCTTTGAGTGCCACCCGTGGGAGGCCTAGGTGCAAAGGCCCAGCTGCCCCCCAGCTCCAGCGTGTACTTCAAGGATATGCTCAATACCGGCCCATTCAACCCACCGGAGAGGACACACAGGCGCCCACTTCAGCCTCATGGAGTGAGATGTGAGTCGGTCCAGCGCTATACGTTTCCTGCAAGTTCGTAAGAGGGGCAGAGAGCAAAGGGCAGGCAGGGCATTCCTTTGGAATTACATCCGCTCCCTTCTGGGATCCAGAACACAGCAGCACAATCACTTCTGCTTCGGCCTTCATGTTTTAGCTCAGGGTACACTCACCGCCTCCTCAGGTCCTGATGTCTGTGAGTGAGGCGGGTACCCATCCATTTGCACCCTTCCCGACCCCGCAGAAGGGGGCCTGTCTCCCTGTTGTCTGACACTTGGATCCTCCCCAGTGGTTCCCAGCGCCGCCCATCTCGCCAGGACACACTGGTCATCTCCCAGTCATTCATCATCACCCTGGTCCTTGAACAATGATTGACTTAAGAGTCAGAGGCACCTGTGCAGGCCTGGAAATGGATGTGCCCTTTCTCTTCCTCCGCCTCGCCTGTCCAGGGCAGATTTATGTCCTAGAAGTTTCCCTCCGTTTTATTTTTGGTCTCTTGAACAGGGCGGCCCCATGTTATTTCCTTTGCCCGCCCTTCCCAGCACCAGCCCTGTGACTGCTGCCTCTCCCTGGATGCCCCTCCCTGGATGCCCATGTCCCTTCACTGCAGGCTTCCTGTCTGTCCACTTCCGATGCCTCCTGCATCATAGCCTGCTCACAGACGCGGCGTTCACGCCGTCTGCCTGGCCGCCTGAGGCTCTGTCTTCAGCAGCTCCTTGTCTCCTCCTCGTCGGGAAGCTCGTGGGGGCACAGAGACCACCTCTGAAGCCAGAGACAGCGAGTGAGCAGGCTGAACTTTGAGACGTGGGGCGTGTCATTTCCGGGCTGTGCGTCTCCAGGCAGCATGACGCGTGCGTGGTGGGGTGATGGGGAGGAATGAGGGGGAACACACGTAGGTGCTCAGGGCAGTGCTGGCACGTCGGGTGGACCCGCCGCTGTGAGCCTCAGTCGTCCTCACCGCTGTGCATGCTCTGGACGGAGGGGCCGGTCAGGACCACCAGGCAGCAGGGACCCAGGAAACGTCAAAGCAAGTGGAAGTCAGCGCTCAGATACGCAGGAAGTCAGCCTTATTGTCGAGGAGGGTGCCATCCTCTGGTCGGACCTCACACATCAGCGCCCTTTGTGTCTCCACTTCCCTTTGATCTCACCTTTAGACGGTGATGTTTTCAGTGTTTATATGGGCATATCAACAAATGTGTATACTGAAGTGCGAGGGAGGTTCTTGGGAGAGTGCAGACAGTTGAATGATGAGATCCTCAGAATGCTCCCGACTCCTTTGGGGAACCACCACACCCAGGAGGAGGCAAGACAGCAGGTCATCAGGTGCCAGGTGAGCAGTCCAGAAAACGGGGGCTTCTGGAGTTCTGAGAACAGGAGCCCAGAATGTCTGAATTTGACTGATCTCCCCCTGAACACATGCCTTTCAAATATTTCTGTGCTCCTAAGAAGCACAGGGCAGATGAGCTGAGACTGTCCCCTCCCCAACAAGGAGGAGGAAGCGGTGACATCAGCAAGGTCAGAGCAGGGCTTGGTTTTGCAAAGCAGGGAGTGGGGGCAGAAGGGAGGCCCCCTGGCCCTGGATGGTAGAAGAGGTCTTTGGGGAGGGGACCTTTGAATTAGGAGGGGAAGTAAACTAGTCTGACGGAGAAAATCTAAATAAGTGTATATGTATGTAATTTATTTCTTTATTTTTGGCTTTGCTGGGTCTTCTTGCTGCAACGGCTTTTCTTTGTTCGTGGTGTGTGGGCTTCCTGTTGCTGTGGCTTCTCTCGCTGTGAAGCAGAGGCTTTGAACACAGGCCTAGTAGCTGGGGTGCATGGGCTTAGTCGCTACATGGCGTGTGAGATCTCCCCAGAGAAGGGATCGAAGCCAAGTCTCCTGCATCAGCAGGTGGATTCTTCACCACCAAGCCACCAGGGAAGCCCTCAACTAGGTTTTGAGTAAGACCTGCTGTCGGAGAAGGTGATGGCACCCCACTCCAGTACTCTTGCTTGGAGAATCCCATGGACGGAGGAGCCTGGTAGGCTGCGGTCCATGGGGTCGCCAAGAGTCAGACACGACTGAGCGACTTCACTTTCCCTTTTCACTTTCATGCATTGGATAAGGAAATGGCAACCCACTCCTGTGTTCTTGCCTGGAGAATCCCAGGGACGGGGGAGCCTGGTGCGCTGCCATATATGGGGTCGCACAGAGTTGGACACGACTGAAGTGACCTAGCAGCAGCAGCAGCAAGACCTGCTGTGGGCTCTTCACCCATCTCTCCCTGAAAGCTTCAGTAGAGTCTCTAGAATCCATCTGCAGTTTGTTGTCATGACTGAGTGAGTACAGGGTGAGTGCAGGGGGTCAAGGGATCCCAGCTGGGGTCTGAATGAATCACTCCTGACTTCCCCTTAATATGTGGGAGTCACCAGGCTCCATAAAGTCTCTCTTCACACACACACAAAAAGGGCAGAATCCTTTGTTTTAAACAGACCCTGAGACAGGGTGCTCAGGGTTGATGTACTGGGATGACCCAGAGGGACAGGATGGGGAGGGAGGTTGGGGGATGGTTCAGGATGGGGAACACATGTAAACCGATGGCTGATTCATGTCAATGTATGGCAAAAACCACTGCAATATTGTAAAGTAATTAGCCTCCAATTAAAATGAATAAATAAGAATTTATATTTTTCTTTTTAGATGATATCACTCCATTTGGGGCCTTTCTAAGCTTATAGCCAATGAGAACCAAGTATCTATACAAGTGGGGTTGGGGTGGGAAAACAGTTGGGGGGTTGGAATTGGTAAATTGGGTTTTGTAAGAAAGCCTTAAATAAAAACTCATTTATAAAACAAAACAAAACAAAACAAAACAAACCAGATCCAACCTGTGTGTGTGTGTGTGTGTGTGTGTGTGTGTGTGTGTTCAAGTCAACCTAGTCTTACTGTGTCAGTAAAGGAGGCTCCTCCCTCTTGACCCCATCCCTCCTGCATCCTAGAGGGCCAAGGCAGACGGGCCTTCTGCTTTGAAACTAAGAGAAAGGGTCACTATCTCTCTTTCTAAAGAGGAACCTGGATGGGAGCTGCCCGCAGGTGACCTAACTGGTTGTCTTGGTTCGTTGTTCAGTCACTGAGTGGTGTCCTCCTCTTTGTGACTCCATGAACTGCAGCAAGGCAGGCTTCCCTGTCCTTCACCATCTCCTGGAGCTTGCTCAAACTCATGTGCATTGAGTCAGTGATGCCACCAACCATCTCATCCTCTGTCATCCCCTTCTCCTGCCTTCAGTCTTTCCCAGCATCAGGGTCTCTTCCAGTGAGTTGGCTCTTCACATCAGGTGGCCAAAGTATTGAACTTTCAGCTTCAGTCTTTCCAATGAATATTCAGGGTTGATCTCCTTTAGGATTGACCAGTTTCATCTCTGTGCTATCCAAGGGTGTCTCAAGAGTCTTCTCCAGCACCACAGTTTGAAACCATCAATTCTTCAGTGCTCAGCCTTCTTTATGGTCCAACCCTTATATCCATACATGACTACTGGAAAAACCATGGTGATTTAGGTTTAGTTGCTAAGTCATGTTCTACTCTTGAGATCCCATGGACTATAGCCTGCCAGGCTCCTTTATCCATGGGATTCTCCAGGCAAGAATACTGGAGTGGGTTGCCATTTTGGCTTTGACTATATGGACCTTTTTAGGCAAGATGATGTCTCTGGTTTTTAATATGCAGTGTAAGTTTGTCATAGCTTTTCTTTCAAGGAGCAAGAGTCTTTTAATTTCATTCTAACTGGGTGAAGTGTGAAGGGAACATTTGGGACCATAAAAATGCAATCCGCTGTCATCTTTCTCTAGGATACTGTTTCTCACCTGTGCTACTCTGTGAGAATGCCCTGGGGCATTCACAGAGGTCTGAACACTGCCAGGCCTCCCCTCCACCCTCAGAGACTCGGATCTAACCATCTAGAGTGTGGCCTAGTTCTCTGGCAGGGAATTCCTGGGCATGAAGCCTTCAGGCCAGTTCCAAAGTGTGCTCCCAATAGAATGCTCTGAAAGCCCCAAAGCAATGTAGGTACTGGAGACACATTTCACGAGGCTTCCGTGGCAAATATTCAGCCTCTACTCTGGTGTCCGTCCTCTGCTTTCTTAGCAAAGCCACATGTGCAGGGCAAGTATTGTCCATCAAAAGTAATGCCTCTTGCCTCAAAGAATGAATGAATGAACTTGTTTTCCTTCCTACCCAAAGCTGAAACAGAAATGGTTTTAAAACAAAGACGAATATTGTATATTAACACCTGTGTGTGGAATCTAGAAAAATAGTCCTGATGAGCCTAATTGCAGGGCAGCAATGGAGATGCAGGCCTAGAGGATAGGCTTGCAGACACAGTGTGGGAAGGAGAGGCTGGGACGAATGGAGAGAGAAGCATGGAAATATACCTTACCCTGTGTAACACAGATCACCAGTAGGAATGTTGCTCTGTGATACAGGGAGCTCAACCTAGAGCTCTGTGACTCCCTAGGGGGTGGGATGGGGTGGGAAATGGGAGGGAGGTTTAAGAGGGAGGGGACATATATACCTGTGGCGGATTCATGTTGATGTATGGCAGAAACCAGCACAACACTGTAAAGCAAATATCTTTCAATAAACAACAACAACAACAACAACAACAACAAAGTATCTATACTCACGCACAAAACAAAGCCATGAGAAGCTAACATAAAATTCTCTGTAACAGTTCTCTGTTATAAAAGTAACCCTTGGTTTGTAGCAGGCCTGCGTAGAGGGCAGACAGGCGTGGACAGTCATTCCACTCATACTGAAAACAAGGAGAGCAACTTTCTAAGGGCAGGCACCCCTGACCCCTGCTTCTCAGATTTTTTCTTAATACACTTGGTCTGAGAAATTGGACCCCAAGAGCCGCTGGTGGCAATCTCTTACAGCGTGTAGGTAAAGAAGACGCTGGGGGAGAAGGGACAAGGATCAGAGAGCAGCTCTGATTAGTAACTGCGGTGATGCAATTGTCCTGCCTGGAGGCAGGAAGGGGTTACTCCACCCAAGTGCAGGCGCTGGAAACCCAGTGATGTGGGGACGGACTCGAGAGAGCGGGGCAACTCCAGTACATTTTCTCACTCAGAATTGTCCCTCTGTGGATTAACAACAGCTTCCTACTTCTAGAGGGTGTTAATGAACTTCCCTTTAAACAGGGAGCGGGGAGGTCTGTTTCCGGAAGGGGGTACAGAAAGCAGCCTGGGCACCACGTGGCCAGCCCCCTCAGGAGGGGAGGCGCAGACCTCTCTCTGCCCTGCGGCGAGACCAGGCCACCCCCAGGCTGAGTGGCCACAGGTCCAGCGTTGTCACTTTGCTCTCTGAAGGGATAAGTCAAACCCCAAGGACAGTGAATATGCAGGAAACACGGTGCCAGCGCTCGAGGCTGTGTGACTGTGCAGCCCCGCAGGGCTGGTCACCGCTCTGATCCCATCCTGCCCTGGCAAACGAGACTACACCCACTTCTAGGCTGGGTGAACCCCCCGCCCCAAGCAACTCTTGCTATTCCCTGGGCAGGTTCTCATGTCCCACTTGAAGGTAGTAAGGCTTTTCTCTCCCCTCTTTGGTCCACAGACATCACCTCCTTGAATCTGTGCCTTGAAAAGGCTCTCCCTAAAAGGCTTTCTCATCCAGACAGAGTTTATGAAGAACCAGCTTCTTTATTTGTCTCTAAATCTGCAGCTTGATATTACCTTTCCCCAAGACTCAAGTCGAAATGAAAAAGGATTACTTTATATTTACTTCCATCTTTCATGAAAGAAACTAATTTTGAGAAAGAAAATCCCTACAATGTGAAACACATTCCCTCCCTTCAAACCCTCTGAGGGGCAGAAGCGAAGCTAGGAGGCCTGTGCGCTGTTTCATCTCCTCTGTCTGGCAGGCACCGCTTCTCATCGTGCTTTTGAGGGTCACCTTCCTTCAGCACTCTCCTCCACTCTAGTTGTGCGCTCCTGTTAGAAGAGAATTTTCAAGCCGAGCATGGCGCAGGACACCTTGGGTAATGAATGGCTCTGAGGGTTTGCTGAGTGTGTTATTTAATTAGTGGCACTTGCGTCTGGAGTGTCTACGACTCCATAGTTGAATAAAAGGTGTATTTGCTGAGGGATTACAGACAAACACTCAAGAATTGTCACAGTGAGAATCTGTCGGGGTTCAGCACATTTAACAGACTAATGGGGTTATTATTATTTTTTTCCCTTTCCACACTTTAAAAGGTACTGAGGTTGATAGAACTCTTTCCCCTTTGCCTTGTGTGTGAGCTGAGATTACAATCGAAAAAAAATCCTTAGGGGAATGGATAAAAGTCTATAACCTGAAGCAGAGCCTCTCACCAAAAACAGAGATGACGTGTTTAATGTTGTATTGCTGAGAAACTGATAGTCAAATAGGTTATGGTTTACCTGTTCCTCATAAAGAACTGAAATGCATGCAAGTTGTATATGGCACCCAAAGAGCAAGGGTTCCAAACCCTTGAAGAAGACACCCCTGCAGGGTGTAGGGAACAGAGGCCATTGCCCACTACCCTGTGTCTCCTGAGGGTCTACTGCTGAGAGTAGAATGCAGATGGTGAGAAGACAAAGAGGACACAGCCCAGACAGAGGCGCCGGCCGCCCGCACGGGGGCATCTATGTGACCCCTCCGCGGTGTATGTTCAGACGGACTGTAAATACAAAGGGTTGAGTTGTAATCCTATGTGCACCTGGGCAGCTGATATCCGATCTCCAGGCCACGGTCTCTTCCTTTGTAAAACAACAGGTTGAATTATATGTTCTTTAAAGTCCCTTCCAGCCCAAAGATGCAGTTGCTGATTTTTCTCAGTAGAGAGAAGGAAGCTTTCTGCGCCTCTGATAGAGCTGATCACTCACTTTGGGGATGTAAGGGCCATTTAGTCCAGGACAAGACCCCCTGAGGGTGGGAGGGCATATGCAGGGCCCCCTACATGAGGGCTAGAAGGCTCAGCTCTACTCCAGAGCTCAGCAGGATGGTCCAGGGGACCAGGCCTCGGCCTGGGGCCTGTCTCCCCCGCTCTGTCCCTCCCACTGCAGACCTTGCCACCCTGGCAGACAGTGGGGACAGAGGGTCAGGAGGCTCAACTGGAGCGAGGTGAGGGGCCCCAAAGCTGCTCTTTCCTGGGTGGGAGGGAAACCCGTCCATCCAGGGTGTCAGCTGGCCAGCTGCTGTGCTCAGGGGTGTGCGGGCCTGTGTGTGGAAAACTCCTTTCATCTTCCTATACGTCCCGTGGGGTGGATATCAGAGCCCCAGGAACGAGGTCACACAGTAAGTGGGACTGGACCCAGACCCGCCTAACTGCGGAGATCAGCCCCTTCTCAACACTGCAGTGTCCAGCGCGGTGGCAGCCAGCAGGCACACACAGGTAACGAGCCCTGACAGATGCAGCTCGTCCGAATGGAGGCTGGGGAAACAGTAAGATGTCTACTGGCCTTCGAAGACTGGCTCTGAGCAAAGAGCACGACGCACCACATCTTTTATACTTACATAATTTTCATAGTATGATTTTTTATATTATTAAGATAGTGAAATGATAATATTTGGATATATGGGGTAAATGTATTAACACTAATTTGTCCTTAATCTCGGAGAAGGAAATGGCAACCCACTCCAGTATTCTTGCCTAGAGAATCCTGTGGATGGAGGAACCTGATGGGCTGCTGTCTATAGGGCTGCACAGAGTCGGACACGACTGAAGCGACTTTGCATGCACTGAAGAAGGAAATGGCAACCCACTTCAGTGTTCTTGCCTGGAGAATCTTGTGGATGGAGGAACCTGATGGGCTGCTGTCCATAGGGCCATACAGAGTTGGACATGACTGAAGTGACTTTGCATGCGCTGGAGAAGGAAATGGCAACCCACTCCAGTGTTCTTGCCTGGAGAATCCCAGGGACGGCAGAGCCTGGTGGGCTGCCATCTATGGGGTCGCACAGGGTTGGACACGACTGAAGCGACTTAGCAGCAGCAGCAGTCCTTAATCTGGCTTCTGGAAAATGTCAAAGGACATGTGTAGCTCACATTCTCATCCTGTTGGTCAGCACGGCTCTGAGACAGTAGCCTAGGGCCCAGGCTCTGGAAACACAGGGAAGCTGGTTAGGGGGCAAGGGGAGACCTGGGAATGTCTACAGAGTTGATTTAGTATTTAAGCACCTGGGCTCTGCACTCAAGTTAGGCCTCGGACTTATTAGATGTGTTTTCTTTATCAAATTACTTTGCCCCTCTGGGCCTCAGTTCCATCGTCTACAAAACAGGAAAATAGCATCTATGTCACAGAACTGTTATAAGGACTAAAGATGATACAGCACTTAGCATAGTACCTGGCCCAGAGAAAGGTCTAGAACTACAGAACTATTGTCACTCATTCATTCCCTCGGTGTTTCTGAGCACCCATGAGATGCCAGGGGCTGTTCTGAATGCCAGAGAGAATGGCCCTGTCCTCAGACGCTTGCTAGTGGAAGACACAGACAAACAAATGAGTCTGTAATATGATGACAGGTGGCGCTGAGCACTATGAAGCAAAATGAGGCAAGTTTAAGGAGGAAACGGGGCTCTGCTTGAGACTGGGCACTTGAGGAAAGCCTTTCTGAGTGGGGGGACATTTGAGTTGAGTACTGAAGGGAAGAAGGAAAGAAAAGAATTCCAGGCATGGGGGCCAAAAAATGCCAGGGCCCTGAGGTGGGAGCTTCTGTGAAACAACCTCATAAAAGCAAGGAAGCAGGAAAGCTGGAAGCAAGAGCTGGGGGAGCGCTGGGGCCGTGAGACTGGATTTTATCCCAAGTCACTGGCTATGGCTATACGGCCCACTGTGATCAGGCCCGGCGGGCTTTACAAAGTACGGGGAAGGGACGTGATCCGATGGCCCATGAAAAGGACTGCAATCTTAACAGATTTATTATTTTAATATGTTCATTATTTTTTTATGACCTTGGGTGACTTTGAGGGTTTGTTGTTATAGTTTTAGTCGCTAAGTCATGTCCGATTCTTTTGTGTCCCCATGGACCACCATCCACCAGGCTCCTCTGTCCATGGGATTCCCCAGGCAAGAATACTGGAGTGAGTTGCCATTTCTTTCTCCAGAGGATCTTCCTGGGTCTGGCTACACTGGCAGGTGGATTCTTTACCACTGAGCACCATGGGAACCCTGATTGAGGGTATAGATGTGCATTTTAAGAGTCACAGTCGACAGTTAAAATAAGATAGTCTATATAAAGAAGGTATATTTTTAACTGCAGTATCATGAAACCTCACCCCTAATGAGAGGAGTTCTTAGGCTTTACTGAAAATAATTTTCTGTTAAATTCTTACACTACTTTTCATTTCCATTAAGTATCATTCTTTTGAAAGATTAAAGAAATAAAAATTAACCACAAACAATATCTTCAAACTTAAAAAAGAAAAAAAAAGAAAAAATAAACCAACTGGTCAACTGCCCCAATAGATAACAGATCCTTAAAAAGAGAGTAATAAAGCAAACCCTTGATAGGGGTGTCACAGATAAATGCTGATGCACTTCACTGCACATACTCCTTGTTCAAATTGATAACTCCGGAATCTGCAGGAGTCACAGAGAGATAAGAGAGGGCGCAGAGTTCTGAGAGGATCCCTGAGCGGCCCAGACTGGCATTCTGCCTCTTAGAATGCTCCCCTTTCCCATAGCTCTCCGTGACTCTGGCTTATCATTTCTAATTAAAAAAAAAAATGACTCTTGCAATATCATGGGCTTTCATTTCTTCAAAACAATACCACCCCATCAGCTTGCAGCTCAGAATGTCCACAGTTCTATACTATATTTTTTGGAGCCTCACTGGAATTTGGTATGGAGCGCTAGCAGAGGAAAATTGCTAAGAACATCTAATTACATTCTAAGTCATTTTTTTGGTCTGTCTTAAAGGAATGAAAATGATCTGCCGGTTTTTATAGCCCTTCTTGACCTAAAGATATCTGCTGGCGGAAAGAGAATCCTCAACTGGGCTCTTTTAATGCTTTAATTATTACGTGATCTATCATCTTATGCACTGACTTGCACACTTGGAAAAATCTCTTAAAGATGCATTAAAATTGATTGGCTAATCCTAGACCATGGGGGTGGCTCTTGGAGGGCATGTAATTGTCTGTGGGCATGGGATGTGAGACAGGATTGACACCAAGTCAACTACGTCACAATGGGATAAGGGAGGGAAATGGATTTGGCCCCAGGTAGGGCTGACACTGCACTGCTTACTTGCTCAGAGTGCAGTCACATGCGCTCTCAGTTGCTGCCAGAATTCCTCTCCTCAGTTTATCTTTTGGCTCCCTTTCCTCTGGAGGCTTCTCCTGCATTGCTTTTCCAAATGAAGAGCAAGATGACTGCCAGAAGCCTGAAGTCTAGTCCATGTCACCCCTGAGTCCACACACCACATGGCAGAGAAGCTACCTTGGCTAACTGGTCAAGCACAGCACCTACAGCTGTGCTTTCTGGATGAGATTAGCAGTACCGAGCCCCATGTCTGCTACACCTGTCCTATTTTCTGCTTGACCCTCTCAACAGTTTTCTAAATGTTTTGAAATCCAAGGGCTAATTACAGATCCTTGGTGAAAACCCCCTAAGGTAAGGTAAGGTGAAGTCGCTCAGTCGTGTCCGACTCTTTGCGACCCTGTGGACTGTAATCTACTAGGCTTCTCCGTCCATGGGATTCTCCAGGCAAGAATACTGGAGTGGATTGCCACTGCCTTCTCCAGGGGATCTTCCCGACCCAGGGATCGAACCCCAGTCTCCCGCATTGGAGGCAGACGCTTTAACCTCTGAGCCACCAGGAAAACCCCCTATCTCTAAAGAAAACTCGAAACTAAGGTCTTGAATGGAGCCCTTGGGAGTCCTCACTGATCCCAAGAATACAGCATGTTGTGCATTATGGTCCAGGGTTGAGAAACTGTGATCCACTGTCTTTATCAAATGCAGTTGTATCTTCCAGGCAAATATTCAGCCCATAATTGTTGTTGCCAGGGGAACCAGGGCACCACTGTCTCTTTGGCAGGGTGGTTGTGATAAGTGGATAAAGTGACCTACAAAGCCCCCAGCACAGAAATCACCGAATACTGGTACTTTTCCTGAAGTTAGTGAGGAAGCAAGAGTACGCTATATGCATCTCGGCTTCATCGTACAACTCCTGTGTTTAGTTAGCTTGAGTTTACGCAGGGGAGGACATTTCTATACAGAGAACCACTAATTTTAGTGTAAAGGTAAGAGTGGGCTCCAGAGGCAGACGGCCTGGGTGGCTCTAACTCTCCATGTATAACCTGGGAGTCCTGGGAAAAGTCCCAGAGCAACCTTAAGCTTCAGTTTCTACATCTGAACACTGGGACTGTACTAGAAGATGGCTGTGGGATTTCACTGAGATAAAACCTGTGAAGTGCTTCGTATAATTTGCCCATAATGAGATCACCATAAGTGGTATCCTCAAGGATCATGAACAACGAAGCATCGTCTGTGCTGGTTTTTCCTGCTCAGCTCCTGAAATGATGATTTTCTAGGCCAGTGTGGTCCCTTCAAGTCTGGGAGGGTGGCCAAGAGGAGAATGGACTCAGAGGCAGGAATGTAACTGAATGTAGGGTCTGGCTGCTCGCTGCTCAAAAGCCAATAAAGAGGCCAGGTTGGCGGAAAGGAAACTTTGCTTTATTTTGGAGGCCGGCAACCTGGGGGCGGGCTCCTATCCAAAGGCCGACTCTCTGCCCCTCGGCAACCCCCAGTGACCACCAGTGGAGAAGAGCTTTACAGACAGAGGGAGGGGCTACATGCAGAAACAGCACGGTTAGCTCTGGCAGCCATGCTGCCGTCGGTCATCGGTGGTCTGATCAGTGTCATCTCGACTGTCTTAAGTGCAGTCAATCTTCAGTTCCAGGGTTGGTGTGTTTCCATTTCCTTGAAGCCATTTCTTGAAACTGGCAGCTTATGCCATGGCTACAGTCTGGTCACCGTGTACTTAACTTCTTCCACCTGGTGGGGGTTTCAATATCTGTAAGACCGCTCACAGAATTGTATCTATAGCACTGGAAGAGCTAAAGGCTCCTGACTTCGTTTACAGACTCAACTTGTTTTGACCCATTTGACTGTTTTCCTTTGTTTTGGCATTTTCGCATTTCTCTGATTAAACGTATTGTTGGCTAAAGTTTTCTTCACAGACAAAAGGCAGGCTGAGGATATGGGGTTGAAGGGGGCAGGGTGGAGCATATAACCCTGCTCTGTTTCAGGAGCAAAGTGTCTGTGAAGATTATATGCGACAACTGTGCTTTTCTGTTTAAACTTAATCTGGAATAACTGAATATCCAGCCAGCAGTTAGGCCATACATTAGAGTCAATCTCTTCCTGCCTCTTCTTTTCTCCTTAACTCAAAATTTTTCATGTATCTGTTTTATATATAGCCCTTTTTTATCACTGAAATATGGGCTTCCCTGGTGACTCAGATGGTGAAGAATCCACCTACAATGCAGGAGACTCGGGTTCAATCCCTGAGTTGGGAAGATCCCTGGAGAAGGGAATGGCAATCCACTCCAGTATTCTTGTCTGGAGAATCCCATGGACAGAGGAGCCTGGTGGGCTGTAGTCCACGGGGTCCCAAAGAGTCAGACACGACTGAACGACTAACAATAACTGTGAAATATAACATATGCAGAAAAGTGTTTATATATACACACACACACACACACACTAGATATATATATATATAGCTTATAGAATGAATATAAAGCAAACGTGTTTCGCCACCACCGTGACAAGGAATAGAACACTGCCAGCCCTTCCACCCTCCCAGCCCACACTCCTCTCCTGAATCACAGGCTCCTTCTTGCCTCCTCCACAAAGATAACCACTGGGCTGACTTTTATAGTGATGGAGTCTTTGCTTTCCTTTATAATTTTACTCCCTAAATGGATGTATCTCTAAACACTGTGATTTCGTTTTGCCTGTTTGTGAACTTGATTCGGACACAATCACACAGTATGTGTTCTGTGTGTTTCCGTTGTTCTACATTCTTGCAGACACTTGATATTGTCAGTCATTTAAAATTTTGGCTATTGTGGGTATATAGTGGTATTTCATTGTGTTTAAACTATGCTTCCCTGATGACTAAAGATTACTGGCCAGTCCAAGGCCAATTTTCTACAAAGTGCATATTCAAATAGTTTTGTAGTTTCCACTGGGCTGTTGACTTTCTCTAAGTGGCTTATACATTTTTTTTCTTTTTCTCTAAAAATACTGTCTTGTGGATACTGGCCTTTCATTGTTCATAATGTGGCAAATACCTTCTCCCACTTTGTATCTTGCATTTCTCACTCTTACTCTCTCTTAATGGTGTTTTTGATAAAACAAAATTAATTTGAATGTAGTTGTTTATCCATCTTTTTTATAATAATGCTTTTGTATCCTATTTAAAAAGTCTTTCCCTATAGCATGACCATGATAATATTTTCCTACATTCCCTTCTAAAGTTGCACTTCAGACTTTGAACTATAATCCACCTGGAATTGACTTTTGCATATGGTATGAGGTGGGATATAGTTTTGTGAGTTTTCTACACAGATATCCAATTTTTCCAGAATAATTTATTGGAAAGATTTTCCTTTCCCCATAGTTCTTGGATGTCATTTTTATCTTCTATCAAGCGTTTATATATGCCTGGATCTGTTTCTGGGCTTTCTGTCTTGTTTCATCAGTCTGTCTATCCTTTTTTCCAGCATCATGCCCTCTTAGCTTTTGTAGCCCTGTAACAAGTCAGTATCTTTTAATAATAAATTTTTTTTTCTTTTCTTTTATTTATTTATTTTTAATTTTTTTTTACTTTATTTTACTTTAAAATACTGTGGAGTTGGGAGGGGGGTTCATGTTGGGATCGCATGTACACCAGTGGTAGATTCAGGTCAAGTCAGTATCTTTTAGAGTAAACCCTCCTGTGCTTCTTCTTCTTTTTTTTTTTTAATAGTCTCAGGCTACATTTCCATAAGCATTTTAGAATTAACTTTTAAACTTTTACAATAAAAGAAAAAAAATAAACGCATTACCACCAACAAAAATTACAGGAATTTTGATGTAACACTGAATTTATAGGTAAATTTGAGAAGACTTGAGTCTTTATAAAATTGAGTACTCTTATCTCCATTTATTTAATTCCTCCGTAATGATTCTTAGTAACATTTTATGGTTTTCTACCTAGAAACTTGCATACATTTTCTTATTTTTTGGTATTTGATTTCTGATGTTAATATAAGCCAATTTTAATCCTTTTCATATTCTGTGTGGCTGTTATGGATTGTGTCCTTCCAAAATTCACACGTTGAAGCTCTAACTCCCAATGTAATAGGACACATGGCCTTTAGGAGGTAATCGGGTGTAGATGAGGTAGAGGCCCCATGATGGGATTTGTGTACTTTCAAGAAGAGTGAAATTGAAGTTCACTCTCTTCCTCACATGAGGACACATTGAGCAGGTGGCCGGCTGCAGACCAGGAGGAGGGCTCTTGCCAGAACCCAGATGTACTGGCACCCTTATCTTAGACTTCCAGCCTCCAGCACTGTAAGGGGTAATTATGCTTTATTTAAGCTACCCGGTCTATGGCATTCTGTTATGGCAGGCTGAGCTACAACAGTAGCTGAGAAATTCAGAACTTAATAGAGGCCTTGCTAAGCTTTCTGGTTAATTTTAATCGTATCTCAGGACTTTCTTTGGAACATTCTGCATGTATCATTTTGTCTATGAGTAACAGCAGTCTTGTCTAACTCAATGAAACCAAGCCATGCTGTGTGGGGCCACCCAAGACTGGCAGGTCATGGTGGAGAGGTCTGACAGAATGTGTTCCACTGGAGAAGGGAATGGCAAACCACTTCAGTATTCTTGCCTTGAGAACCCCATGAACAGTATGAAAAGGCAAAATGATAGGATACCAAAAGAGGAACTCCCCAGGTCATTAGGTGCCCAATATGCTACTGGAGATCAGTGGAGAAATAACTCCAGAAAGAATGAAGGGATGGAGCCAAAGCAAAAACAATACCCAGTTGTGGATGTGACTGGTGATAGAAGTAAGATCCAATGCTGTAAAGAGCAATATTGCATAGGAACCTGGAATGTCAGGTCCATGAATCAAGGCACACTGGAAGTGGTCAAACAAGAGATGGCAAGGGTGAACGTTGACATTCTAGGAATCAGCGAACTAAAATGGACTGGAATGGGTGAATTTAACTCAGATGACCATTATATCTACTACTGTGGGCAGGAATCCCTCAGAAGAAATGGAGTAGCCATCATGGTCAACAAAAGAGTCCGAAATGCAGTACCTGGATGCAATCTCAAAAACGACAGAATGATCTCTGTTCATCTCCAAGGCAAACCATTCAATATCACAGTTATACAAGTCTATGCCCCAACCAGTAATGCTGAAGAAGCTGAAGTTGAATGGTTTTATGAAGACCTACAAGACCTTTTAGAACTAACACTCAAAAGAGATGTGCTTTTCATTATAGGGGACTGGAATGCAAAAGTAGGAAGTCAGGAAACACCTGGAGTAACAGGCAAATTTGGCCTTGGAATGCGGAATGAAGCAGGGCAAAGACTAATAGAGTTTTGCTAAGAACATGCACTGGTCATAGCAAACACCCTCTTGCAACAACACAAGAGAAGACTCTACACATGGACATCACCAGATGGTCAACACCAAAATCAGATTGATTATATTCTTTGCAGCCAAAGATGGAGAAGCTCTATACAGTCAACAAAAGCAAGACCAGGAGCTGACTGTGGCTCAGATCATGAACTCCTTATTACCAAATTCAGACTTAAATTGAAGAAAGTAGGGAAAACCACTAGACCATTCAGGTATGACCTAAATCAAATCCCTTATGATTATACAGTGGAAGTGAGAAATAGATTTAAGGGTCTAGATCTGATAGATAGACTGCCTGATGAACTATGGAATGAGGTTCGTGACATTGTGCAGCAGACAGGGATCAAGACCATCCCCATGGAAAAGAAATGCAAAAAAGCAAAATGGCTGTCTGGGGAGGCCTTACAAATAGCTGTGAAAAGAAGAGAGGTAAAAAGCAAAGGAGAAAAGGAAAGATATAAGCATCTGAATGCAGAGTTCCAAAGAATAGCAAGAAGAGATCAGAAAGCCTTCGTCAGTGATCAATGCAAAGAAATAGAGGAAAAGAACAGAATGGGAAAGACTAGAGATCTCTTCAAGAAAATGAGAGATACCAAGGGAACATTTCATGCATAGATGGGCTCAATAAAGGACAGAAATGGTATGGACCTAACAGAAGCAGAAGATATTAAGACGAGGTGGCAAGAATACATGGAAGAACTGTACAAAAAAGATCTTCATGACCCAGATAATCATGATGATGTGATCACTAATCTAGAGCCAGACATCTTGGAATGTGAAGTCAAGTGGGCCTTAGAAAGTATCACTACGAACAAAGCTAGTGGAGGTGATGGAATTCCAGTTCAGCTGTTTCAGTCCTGAAAGATGATGCTGTGAAAGTGCTACACTCAATATGCCAGCACATTTGGAAACTCAGCAGTGGCCACAGGACTGGAAAAGGTCAGTTTTCATTCCAATCCCAAAGAAAAGCAATGCCAAAGAATGCTCAAACTACCGCACAAGTGCACTCATCTCACACGCTAGTAAAGTAATGCTCAAAATTCTCCAAGCCAGGCTTCAGCAATACATGAAGCGTGAACTTCCTGATGTTCAAGCTGGTTTTAGAAAAGGCAGAGGAACCAGAGATCAAATTGCCAACATCCGCTGGATCATCAAAAAAGCAAGAGAGTTCCAGAAAAACATCTATTTCTGCTTTATTGACTATGCCAAAGCCTTTGACTGTGTGGATCACAATAAACTGGGGAAAATTCTGAAAGAGATGGGAATACCAGACCACCTAACCTGCCTCTTGAGAAATCTGTATGCAGGTCAGGAAGCAACAGTTAGAACTGGACATGGAACAACAGACTGGTTCCAAAGAGGAAAAGGAGTACGTCAAGGCTGTATATTGTCACCCTGCTTATTTAACTTATATGCGGAGTACATCATGAGAAACGCTGGACTGGAAGAAACACAAGCTGGAATCAAGATTGCCGGGAGAAATATCAATAACCTCAGATATGCAGATGACACCACCCTTATGGCAGAAAGTGAAGAGGAACTAAAAAGCCTCTTGATGAAAGTGAAAGAGGAGAGCGAAAAAGTTGGCTTAAAGCTCAACATTCAGAATACGAAGATCATGACATCCGGTCCCATGACTTCATGGGAAATAGATGGGGAAACAGTGGAAACAGTGTCAGACTTTATTTTTTTGGGCTCCAAAATCACTGCAAATGGCGACTTGCAGCCATGAAATTAAAAGACGCTTACTCCTTGGAAGAAAGGTTATGACCAACCTAGATGATATATTCAAAAGCAGAGACATTACTTTGCCAACTAAGGTCCGTCTAGTCAAGGCTATGGTTTTTCCAGTAGTCATGTATGGATGTGAGAGTTGGACTGTGAAGAAGGCTGAGTGCGGAAGAATTGATGCTTTTGAACTGTGGTGTTGGAGAAGACTCTTGACAGTCCCTTGGACTGCAAGGAGATCCAACCAGTCCATTCTGAAGGAGATCAGCCCTGGGTATTCTTTGGAAGGAATGATGTTAAAGCTGAAGCTCCAGTACTTAGGCCACCTCATGCAAAGAGTTGACTCATTGGAAAAGACTCTGATGCTGGGAGGGATTGGGGGCAGGAGGAGAAGGGGACGACAGAGGATGAGATGGCTGGATGGCATCACTGACTCGATGGACGTGAGTCTGAGTGAACTCTGGGAGTTGGTGATGGACAGGGAGGTCTGGCGTGCTGCGATTCATGGGGTCGCAAAGAGTCGGACACGACTGAGTGACTGAACTGAACTGAACTGAACAGCAGTTTTATTCTTTCCTTTTTAATCCTTCTAAGTTTTTTATGGCCCTTGCTTTACTGCACTAGCTGAGACCTTGCGTAGTCTGCGAAACAGCAGGGCTAATGGCAAATATTCTTATCTCATTTGTAATCGCAGATGAATAGTGTTCAGCATTTCATCCTTAACTATAAATCCCTTCCTAGATCAAGTTTTTCTAGAACTTGTATATTTATTAAGTTGGAGGTTGGCTTCTGTCTTTTCTTTTCCAGCATTTTGAGATGATCGCATCATTTATCTTATTGGTCTGGTGAAAGGCCTGAGATTAGTCTAATGTGAAACATGTTGCGCTGGTCCTAATGGCTCATCCTTTCCATAGACTGTGTGCACACACATGCAGTTTGTCGGTGTGCCTGTCTATCTTCCCACAAGGTATCAGGACAGTGGCATCTGTGTTTCCACGTGCAATTAGTCTAGATTTGCTTTCTGTTATGTTCTTGTCAGGTTCATGTGTAAGGGAACTCATCCAACAAACTGAGAATTGGGAGAGGTTTTCTTTTTTTTTTTTCCTTTTCTCTGCCAGAATTTGTTCCAGCACTCATAAGATTCTCACTGAAAATCTTACTCAGATTCTTCTTTCTTAATTGTGTGATAGAATTCACCAGTACAGTTATCTGGGCCCAACAGTGTCTTTGTGAGATGGGTTTTAGTTCGAGTTTTAGTTCAGGTTTGAGTTCTTTCAGTTCAGTTGCTCAGTTGTGTCTGATTCTTTGCGACCCCATGGACTGCAGCACGCCAGGCTTCCCTGTCCATCACAAATTCCCAGAGCTCAAACTCCTGTCCCTTGAGTCGGTGATGCCATCCAACCATCTCATCCTCTGTCGTCCCCTTCTCCTGCTTTCAGTCTTTCCCAGCATCAGGGTCTTTTCTGACTGTTGAGTTCTGTAATAGTTATCAAACTATTCATATTATATTTTTTAGTTTGTGTCACTTTGGGTAAAATAGAAATATGAATTTAAACCCAACTTTCAAATTTATTGGTCTAAGATTATTCATTATATGCTCTTCTCCTTTTTAATGAGTGCAATAACCAGGAAGGTGTTTAGGATTTAGCATAACTTTTAGCTTTTTTCCCAAAAAAAGCATAAAAGTCATAATCACAAAGTAAATTACCCTCTAGATATGGGGAAAAGAGAACCCTCTTGCACCGGCGGTGGGAATGTAAATTGATGCAGCCACTATGGGGAACACTATGGAGGTTCCTTAAAAAACTAAAAGTAGAAGTACCATATGACCCAGAAGTCCCACCACTGGGCATATACTCTGAGGAAATGATAATTCAAAGAGATACAGGCACCACAGTGTTCATGGAGCGCTATTTACAATAGCCAGGACATGAAAGCAACCTAAATGTCCATCAACAGCAGAACGGATAAAGAAGATGTGGGACGTATGTACAGTAGAATATTACTTGGCCACTAAAAGGAACGAATTTGGGTCATTAGTAGTAACCAGAAAATCAGAGTAAAGCCAGTCAGAAGAACAGATATGTGCATTAACACATACATACAGAATATATTAAAAAGGGTACAGATGCCTATTTGTGTAAGGCAAAAGCAGAGACAGAAGTAGAGAGTGGGCATATGGACACAGCAGGGGGAAGGGGAGTGGGGGCCGGACTGGGAGAGGTGATATATATACGCTTCTGTGTGCAAAGCAGCTGGCGGGGAGCTGCGGGGCAGCAGGGAGCTCCGCTCGGCACTCCGTGACGACCCAGAGGGGTGGGATGGTGGGGTGGGACAGAGACTCAAGTGGGAGGGCAGGCACTTCATTAACTAGACTTTCCAAGCAGGAATATGGAGTGGGTAGCCACACCTGCCTGCATGGGATCTTCTTGACCCAGAGATAAACCCCCGTCTCTTGCGTCTCCTCCATTGGCAGGCAGGCTCTTTACCACCAGTGCCACCCAGGAAGCTACTGCCTTTCTCTAATTATTGCTCCTTGGAAAGTAAGCTTTTTTTTTTTTCCTTTTTACTATTAAATCTAACAAACTACGCTGATTTTCTGCAGTTGTACCATGATGTGCCTAGGTGTGCATTCTACACCCTCACTCTGGGTTTGGCGTGTTCTTGAATTTTTGGATTGGTGACTTGAAAAATTCTCAGCTGCCATCTATTTAAGTATATCTTCCACTAGAATTCTATTTTGGAATTATGCATATCTATTAGACTTTCTCAGTGTATTCTATACTTCTGAACTCTCATATTTTTGCCACTCTCCTTTCATGGTTCTTTTGGAATATTTTCATTTTCATTTTGTTGTTGTCCAGATGCTAAGTTTGTCTGACTCTGTGCGACCCCATGGGCTGCAGCATGCCAGGCTTCTCTGTCCTTCACTACCTCCTGGAGCTTGCCCAAACTCATGATCATTGAGTTGGTGATGCCATCCAACCATCTCATCCTCTGTCATCCCCTTCTCCTCCTACCCTCAATCTTTCCCAGCATCAGGGCCTTTTCCAACAAGTCAGCTCTTCACATCAGGTGGCCAAATACTGGAGCTTCAGCACCTTCCAATGAATATTCAGGGTTGATTTCCTTTAGGATTACATGGTTTGGTCTCCTTGCTGTTCAGGTGCCTCTCAAGAGTCTTCTCCAACACCACAGTTAGAAGAAAGTATCAATTCTTTGATGCTTGGCCTTCTTTATAGTCCAACTCTTACATCCATACATGACAACTGAAAAAGCATAATTTAGACTTATGGACCTTTGTTGGCAAAGTGATGTCTCTGCTTTTTAATATGCTGTCTAGGTTTGTCATAGCTTTTCTTCTAAGGAGCAAGCGTCTTTTAATTTCATGGCTGCAGTCACCATTTGCAGTGATTTTGGAGTCCAAGAAAATGAAATCTGTCACGGTTTTTCCACTTTTTCCCCATCTATTTGAGATGAAATGATGGGACCAGATGCTGTGTTTTCATGGCTCATCTGTAAGTTCACTAAATCTCTTCTTGCCTGCCAAACTCAGGCTGCTAAATTCAATCACTGAGTTACTGTATTTTTCAGTTACAGAATTTCTATTTGGTTCTTTTTCACATCATCTCTGTATTTTTAATAGATTCTAGCTTTCTGCGGAATTTTTTTTGAGGGGGGCATAATCTAGTCCTTTTCATTCCAAAAGAAAGTAAACAGATTTATTTTAATGGCTGTCTGGTGATTCTAACCTTGTTTATATTAAATTGCCTCCTCATAAGTTGTGTGTGCATATGTATACTGGTATTGGACATTTCATTTGAAAATATTTATAGATATAATTTAAGATTTTGGATGGTATTCTTTTCTTCCAGAGGTAGTTTTTTCTTTGCTTATTCCAGGAATCGAATGGGACTAGCAAATCAGAATCCCATTAATTCACGGTCTGGTCTGTTTAGTAATAGAAACGAAAGTCACACTTCTTTCTTGGTGGTCTCAAAACAGCCTGCCCTACAGGTCTTATTCTTTAATTACTTCTTGAACTAATTTCTTACCACTCAAACATTTCCGTAATTTATTGTCTCTAAAGTGTAATAGAGAGGGAACATAACGCGTCTATGTGTTGGTGTAGCCGATGGGCCCTCGCAGTTTTCATGGCTCACCACTCATTATAAATTGGAGGTAGTGGAACAAACTGCAGTGTCTTTTGGATCCTCAGAGAAGAAATAAATCCAGAAGGAGCACAATTTAGAGCTGCTTTTTAGCATATCCTGCATTGATTGGTTGCGAGCCTACATGATTTTGCGAGCCCACGTGATAACTTGGTTAGTGCCGGTGGAATGTCAGAATAATGGAGCACGTCCTATATAAGAGGTGGCTGAGGGACATTTTTGGCACAGGATGGAGTGAACTGCGTAAATATTAGCTATTATTGAATGATGAGTCAAAGACGATTCAGGTGAATTTTCATAGCTTTTCTTCATATTAACCCCCCATGACCTCTAGGAGGGTCTTCTGTGCTCCCCCACCTTCCTTTACACCAGAGACAAACACAGAACACGAGAAGTGGAAGAGAAGAGAAGCAAGTAGCCAAGGAAGAGTCTTGGGAGTGGGTGGGTATTTGTAGAAGGTTTTGGCCTTATGGGGCTATGCAGACTGACCTGTGATAAATCATCCATTTCTGGAAATGAGATGAGGATAAGGATGATGGTGATGATAGACTTTATCATCTCACAAGATACAAGTAAAGCTTGAAACTTGAAAAAGTTCCTTTTCGGCATTTGGACTGCAGTGTTCTAATGACTCTGTGCTAATGGATTGTGTAGTTCCAAGATTGAGAAGGGTTCAAATTGACTTATGGACAGGAGTCATTTCTATGAACAGTTGAATTAAATCTCAGATGAACAATTCTGTAGATTCTTTAGCCCTTAGAGGCCTGGAAAGCTTCTGCCTGAACTATTGGGTATATTTTATAGAGAGCTAGATCTTGGTAAAACATTTAAAAAATAATGAAACTGAACTAAAAACCCATTTTGGAACTATGAGGTGGACTTATTTCAAAGAATGTTTCTAAAAGGGAGGGTTAAAGTATAACTAAATGGTTTTTCCTTGGAGTTATGATAAAATTATTCCGCGGGATGTTGTTGCTCGGTCACTCAGTCGTGTCCAGCTCTTTGTGACCCCGTGGACTGCAGCACGCCAGGATTCCCTGTCCTTCACCATCTCCTGGAATTTGCGCAAACTGATGTCCATTGAATCAGTGATGCCATCCAACCATCTCATCCTGTTTCCGCCTTTTCCTCCTACCCTCACTCTTTCCTGGCATCAGGGTCTTTTCCGTTGAGTCAGCTCTGTGCATCAGGTGGCCAAAGTATTGGAGCTTCAGCTTCAGCATCAGTCCTTCCAATGAATATTCAGGACCGATTTCCTTGAGGACTGACCGGTTTGGTCTCTTTGCAGTCCCAGGGACTCTCAGGAGTCTTCTCTAGCACCAAAGTTTGAAAGCACCAATTTCTGGTGCTCAGTGTTCTTTAATGGGATATTAGATTTTATTATTTCTAAAGTCTCTATGATTCTGTGGTTTATTACTCCCAGGTTAGATCACAGGGACTTGATTTATATTTAGCTAATCCAAATAACTGAATTTTAAAATCCCTGCTACTGAAATTTGGTTCTGTAAACATACTCTACACAGAAGGAAGGGAGAGGCAGCATAATTCAGTAGAAATATGCACAGCAGAGGAAGAAAAAGCAAACTGAACTATCTTTCCTTGCTTTACTTAAGGTGATGGATCCTTTATCTAAAGAGCTTTAGAACATCATACTAAAGTATCAGGGCAAGGGGGCATGTCTTACTCTCTTCAAGTATCAATTTGGGGATGGGCTGAAAGAGTGATGGCAACGACTTTTGCTGGTATTGATGATGCCCCAACATGGGCCTTGCCTTGAAGGTTTAGCACTGAACTGGCCAAGGAGCTGAAGCTACTCTTCTTCCTCCACAAGGAAATAGGAGTACTCTGACCTGCTCCTTGGGTCTTTTTCATGGGAGGCTGCAGAGCTGAGAGGATACCCTCCTGGAGGAGGCTAAGATCTTTTTTAAGTGGATGGGGTAGATTTCAAAAGGTATAATTGAGTGATCAGAACATGTACTCAGTAAGTAAACCTGTCCTTTTTTGTCCACCTCGACTGTCCATGAGTATGATATGATATGTGTGGTCCAGTGGCTGAAATTATGGTGATTTTTCAAAAATTCTACTGTCAAGATTTTGCTTTGACAGTGTATCTGTAGCTACTAATCATGCTGTTTTGGGCTGACTCAGTTGCTTTGCAATTGCAGGGCTCTGTTCTGAGTAAATGAGAGGCATCCAATTATCTACGAAATAATGGTGTGCACAGAGGAGGGTTTCATGAATTACAGATGATCTCTGCTGACACAACAGGGTGTGGAGACCCACTCCACTCTGACTTGCTATCAGAGTCAGGGGCGATGCTGGCAGATTTTACAAACAACACACCCCACTAAATTCCACCACGGGGCGGGAGTGGGGACAGGAAGTGATAATATTGTGTAGAGGCAGCCAACCCAAGAATTAAATACCTAGAGGGAAATTTAAAAAGAAAAAAAGAAACTGTGAAACTGCGTTCCAGGAAGGGCTTCCCTGGTGGCTCAGCTGGTAAAGAATCTGCCTGCAATGCAGAAGACCTGGGTTTGATCCCTGGGTTGGGAAGATCCCCTGAAGAAGGGAAAGGCTACCTACTCCAGTATTCTGGCCTGGACAGTTCCATGGACTGTATAGTCCATGGGGTCGCAGTCTCAGACACGACTGAGCGACTTTCTCTTCACTTCAGGAAGGAATGCAAAGTTAGATAAAAAATGCAGATCCACTGCCATCTAATGTGATTTAGAACAAGGACTAAAAGCTGTCGCAAAACATCTTCCCAGGAACTCAGCCCTGTGCGGGCAGGCGATGCATAAATTCACCTAAGCAGAGGGCACGTGCTGAATTCCTGGAACCAGAGGACTGCTGACCTCATCAGGGATCTGTCATGTGGACAGTGAGACCACCACGGCTTCATCCACAACCCATAGGCTGTTGCTGGCTCTTCCTCTGAGTGCTGAAGGCAGCATCTGCTTTGTACTATTGCTTAAGCAACTGCCAACTCACAGCCACTCTTCTGCTCAGCCAAGGATTCAGAGTGGCCAAAACACCAAGGTATCCCTCAGGGTTATATGGAAAAAGATCAGGAAGTCTTCTGCACAACTAAGCCCATGTTGGCAATATGGCGGTTTCAAGAGGCAGAGGACACAGTTTCTAGTTTGGGAATGTTTGTCTCTGTGGCCGTGTGGTGGTCAGGTTGAGGATTAATCCAGGCCTATGCATAAGGAAGCTGCAGAACAGGGTTGGCTACTTACTGAGGGGTTGCTAGGTTTTCCCACACCAGACACTACGCAGAGGGTGGTTGCCTGTCACAGTCCCGATTGCTAGCTGGGGCAGAAGGCTGCACACGCTGCTCTGCAGGATGCTGGCCACTAAGGCAGATGCGTGGCAAACAAACAGATCCAGTTGGCCCAGAGACTGACGGTGCCCGTGGGGGGCCGTGGGGTGTGGAGCAGGGCTTCTTGCCTGGAGTCCTCCACTTCTCATACCCAGGCAAGCTCACTCTGGCTTCCCCCATGCACTTGTCTCCTGCCTGTGCTGGGTGAGAGACTCAGGAAGCACTAGCTCAGGGGTAGGAACAGGTCTAGAGTCAGCTTTGTCCAGGTTTGTACTCTGACCTCTACTGCTGTTTTCCCAAGAGGGACATCACTGGTCTAAGATCATTTTAGCTGATGTACATGAAACCCCTCTGTAGGTAATTCTCTTTTAAATCCTTTTGACTAGTGCAAATGGAGAGTCTTGGTTTGGTGCCACCCTCTCTAAGGATGACCAGCCTCTCAGCTTAACAAAGAGAAAGAACCTCAGTCTGGTAGCTCCAGGCAAGCAGCTGTGCAGAGATGGAATTCATCAGCACTATTTCTCTTTTATATTTATACTTCTAATGATAAGTAATAAGTAATATTCATTTCTCTTGTGGCTAAGATAGGAAGTTTAAGATAAACTGAATTTTTAAAAGTGAATCAGGTAAATAGTAAGTGGTACAAAAAGATTGAAAAAAGCAGGCCAAGATGGGAAGAAATGAAATTGGTGAGACACTTACATGCCCAAGGTCCCATGACTTAGGCAGGTGGTCAAATGGTGGAGAAAAGAGCGAAGACAGCCTAGGCAGGAGTCAGTGTGGAACACCTTTCAAGCAGAGTGAAGTAGCTGGTTCAGCCAACTAGGGCTGAAGCAAGTTCAGCCCACTCGGGTTCCTGTGGCCTGGCTGCAGCATGACCAGGGAGGCAGGTACCCGAGTGGGTGGGATTGACAGTAATGGTAAGAAAGTCCAGCAGGGGAGGGACGCTCTCACAGAGGAACCAGGGAGGCCAGCAGACCAGGGGAAGAGGCTGAAGACACAACTTGGAAGGTGCAGGAGAGCTGGGGGAGGGTGGCAGTGCTGACTGGAGCCACAGGCTCTTCTATGCAAGGTGAACAATAAGAGATGAAGGGAAAGCCCTTGGAGGTGGGGCTGTCTGGGTGCAAATCTGAGCTCCACCGCTTATTAGCCATTTACCTTGCAACAGCACTTAGCATCACTGAGTCTTGTCATCATCATCTGCAAGGAGGGATAAGAGAACCTGTGTTGTCTATCAAGTCTCAGTAATGGTGGTGGTAATCATCCATTTCGGAGCTGAGCCCTGCCTCCCTACGTGCTGTGAAGTGTGCGGTCATGCAGAGTGAGCAGCACCAGGGTCTTCAGACTGGCTCTGCCCAACATTGACTTGCTGATGAAGGAATTTTCAGGAAAGCCTGGAGAGGCCAAAGATATCTGGATTTCAGATACTGTGTGAAGTCTAGGTATGTCCATGTCTTGCAGGACAGCCCTATTTATTAACCAACCTCAGAAAGTTCCATGAACCCCTTAACACTGTAGAAACATTTGGTTCGTCGATACATTTTGAAAAGGGAGGTGAGTGGGTATCAAAGAACCGGGTTAACCAACCCCACGATCAGGTTTCCTGAAAGGAACATTTCCTTTCCCCTTTGTCTCTAAAGAGAACTATACCTGGTCTCTCTCTCATACGATATAGGAGGTGATGCCCTTGGCAAAATCTGTGTTGCTGCTCACTCACTCAGTCGTGTCTGACTCTTTGCGACCCCATGGACTGCAGCACGCCAGGCCTCCCTGTCCATCACTATCTCCCGGAGCTTGCTCAAACTCATGTCCATTGAGTCCCTGATGCCATCCAAACCATCTCACCCTCTGTCGCTCTGCTTTTTCCCAGTAGCATACTGGACACCTCCCGAGCCAGGGGGCTCACCTTCTGGTGTCATATCTTTTTGCTTTTTCATACAGTTCATGGGGTTCTCGAGGCAAGAATATGGAAGTGGTTTGCCATTCCCTTCTCCAGGTGGTGAAATCCTAGGCCTGCGTTTAGTCCCTCGCCTCCAAGTTACTCATCCTGTGCTCTTTGGCTTCCCTCCCATTTCCACTTCCCACATCTGGTTGCTAGGAAAACTAAAGGTGATTTGTTTGGTCTGTAGCCAACATCCTTAAAGAGAGAGATTACTGTGAGTTCATTCAGAAGCCCACAGGCTCTCTGGCAATAGTTGGTGTAACAAGTTAAAGGGAATATCTTTCTGAAAAGACTTACAAGGCAAGTTGATTCACCTGGAAGACAGGCGATGTTAGGCCCCAAGGCAAGACAGAAGCAAAAGCTGACAAAGCAAAGCATTCCAGAAACTCAGGTATGAAGTTTAAATTCTCTTAAACAGTCTAGAAAACACACTATAAGACAGAATCCTACAACTGAGCAAGCCTCAGGAAGAGCCTGCAGCATTCCTACCTTGCCCTAGAAGTGCCTGTTATATAAGAAAGCCAGAAAGGGAAAAAAAAGGAAACAAACTTAGCCTAGACAGTGGTGACACCATCTGAAGAGGACACAGAGCCTGCAGAAGAGGAATAGAAAGAGGTCTGTAGTCATGCCCATAGGCCTGTGTTCTTAGGCAAACTAGCTTGGTCCTAAGGTGGGGAGAAAAGGGAAGAAACGGAGAAATGAGAAGGTGAACAGCGGTGGAAAAGATTAAGAATAAAATATCAATTCATATTGATGCATGGCAAAAACCATCACAATATTGTAAAGCATTTATTGTAAAGTGATTATCCTCCAATTAAAATAAATAAAATTTTAAAAAGTCAGCTTCTGCTCCCACCACGATATATCCCTTCAGGCAATTGGGCACAGAGCTGACAAGGCCGGAGGCAGCAGCGATGTGAGCAATCCCTGGGGGTGTGAGGGGGTGGGTGTTTGATACTGGGTCTCTAAGGAATTAGAGTCCTTTGGCCACCTCATGCGAAGAGTTGACTCATTGGAAAAGACTCTGATGCTGGGAGGGATTGGGGGCAGGAGGAGAAGGGGACGACCGAGGATGAGATGGCTGGATGGTATCACGGACTTGATGGACGTGAGTCTGAGTGAACTCTGGGAGATGGTGATGGACAGGGAGGCCTGGTGTGCTGCGATTCATGGGGTCGCAAAGAGTCCGACACGCCTGAGTGACTGAACTGAAGGAATTAGAATATTAAAAAGAGGGTGGCAGGGAGAAAGTTTAAAATAAATGTGCATTTCCTGGTCTAACTAAAACAGACTTACATCTCCAAATGAAAATACCACAACCAATGTTTTGTAGCTAAAAACCATGCTCATTAAGTGCTTGATAGAATTTTATATAATGCAATTGCTACCAATATTTGTTCACTAATTGCATTTTTAATTTGTACCTGATCTACTTCAGCTGCTTATAATATAAACACATTTACACAAGACCAGATGAAGCAGACAGTTCTAAAACAGAAAAACTGTAGAGAAGAGGCTCTTTATTTGGGGTCCATAATCGCTGCAGAGATTTATTAACAGGGTTGTCAGATAAAAGACCCAGTTTAATTTGAATTTTAGATAACGAGTAATTCTTTTACTCAAAGTAGGCCCCAATACTGTTTATTAATATTGATACCTTTCAGAAGATGCCTGAACTCCTTAACATTGCATACAAACGTGAAAAGGAGATTAGCTATCGCTTTCTATCAGTCTCAAATCTGTGATCTCTCAGTAGTTAAACATCATTAATGTGAAGAGGTAATTCTCTCTCCCTGTGGCCTGATCTTCCTGACAGCCAAAGCTGAAGGGAAACAGAAAGAAAATTTACCAAACAGGAGAGGTGTGTGTGCGCTTAGTCTCTCAGTAATGTCCAGCAGTCATGTCCAACTTTTTGCGACCCCATGGCTGTAGCCCGCAAGGCTCCTCTGCCCATGGGATTCTCCAGGCCAGAATACTGGAGTGGGTTGCCATGCCCTCCTCCAGGGGCTGAATCCAGGTCTCCCGCATTGCAGGCGGATTCTTGACCTTGTGAGCCTCCAGAGGAGACTTAGTGAAAGCAGAGCCTGCCTGAGCATGGCTGAGCTGGTTGTAAGCTCTAAGCTGCAAGCTTGAAACAGAAATCTGAGACTGGAGCCTAAGGGCAGTGTGACTTCCTGGGAGGGTTTGGACTTTTTTTTTTTTTTTCTTAATTGGGGAATAATTGCTTTACAATATTGTGATGGTTTCTGCCATACATCAACATGAATTAGTCATAGGTATACATATGGTCCCTTCCCTCGTGAACCTCCCTCCCACCGCTCTAGATTGTCACAGAGCACCTGTTACATAGCAGCTTCTCAGTAGCTATTTACACATGGGAATGCATATACTTCAATGCTACTCTCTCAATTTGTCCCACCCTCTTATGCCCCGTAGTGGGATGGCTGAGTCATATGGTAGTTTAATTCTTAGTTTTTTTAAGAGGTTTGCCTTAGAGACTATCTCCAGTTGCTTTGTAGAGACTAGACTGGAGAGGACAGGGGCCTGGGCAGGAAGGACAGGAACAGAGGGGAGACGCATAGAGAGGTGGCGTGGAAGTGAGACCCCACGGTTGGAATAAGTGCCTCCAGGGTCAGAGTCCTCCGCACTCCGGCTTTCACGTTTGTGCAGCCACCTTGGTGCCACAGGAAGTAGGCGGGGCTGCTTCCCCGCCCCCGACCCATGCTGGGCAAGGAGCCCCATTTTCCTGGGAGGCGCCAGGAGGGTCTGCGCGAAGTTGAAGTAATCTGCAGTCTTACCTGCGTCACTGAAAGTAGCCCCTCAGCGCTGCAGCCTCAGCCGCCATTTCCTCCTCTGACCGCCACAAGGCTGGGGAGTCTTTATCCTCTCTGTCGTGTTTCTCGAGCTTTGGAGAGGAAAAAAAAAAAAAAGACTCCTGTGGGATCTTCCTTTGGAACAATTATTGTGGGCCATCAGAAGAGCATTTCCAAATCAGCGGGTGGGGCACCTATCTTTTCATTGTATTACTTGCCTAAGAATCCCCCTGCAATGCAGGAGACCCAGGTTCGATCCCTGGGTTGGGAAGATCCTCTGGAGAAGGGCATGGCAACCCACTCCAGTATTCTTGCCTGGAGAATCCCATGGACAGAGGAGCCTGGTGGGCTACAGTCCATGTGGTCGCAGAGAGTCGGACACGACTGAGGGACTAAGCACAATTACTTGCCGAAATCCGAAAATGGGGAAGGGTTTTGTGTAAAAACCCCACATTTCTAACTTGGGTAACACAATAACTAGATGAGGCTACGCTGGGGGCAGTTCACAGCCTTGTAATGATCCACTGAGGTTGGGAGTGGTGGTCACAGAGGGGGCATCCTGCCATTAACCAAAACCCCCACCACCTTCTAAAACTATGCTCGGCCAGCATCATCCGTTCTTTTTACTTCCCAGCCCCTGAAGACACTGCGTTGGCCACCTTCCCACGATCATTTCCCAAGCTCGTCTGTGGTTAGCCTACCTTCTCTTCAGCTTCGCCTCTCTTATATGAGCTCTGAGCAGTTTTGCTCACTGAACCAAAATGGCCCAGGCTAATTGATGATGATAATAGAAGGGCCACGCACAATGAGTAAGAAATAAGAGTTGCTGCTGCTGTGTAGTCGCTAAGTTGTGTCTGACTCTCTTGCCACCCATGGACTGCAGCCCACCAGAGTCCTCTGTCCATTGGATTTTCCAGGCAAGAGTACTGGAGTGGGTTGCCATTTCCTACCTCAGAGGATCTTCCTAGATTCTTTACCAGTGAGTCACCTGGGAATTCTGAAGAAATAAGAGTACGTACATTAAAAGAGGATTCAAACCGGCAAATGGTAAAAAAAAAAACCAAAACAAACAAACAAAAAAAACCAAAAACCACTGAGGAAAGGAATTAAATAAGGAAGTATCAAAAAACACTCGCTCTTAGTCAAAAGAACCCTTTTAAAATCCTCTTCATGTACCTGTATTTATTAAAAAATATATATTTTGTGTATGTCTCAGGTTTACATAGTGAGTGAATAAAACTTCAGTTCTATCAGAGAGAGAGAGAGGGGATGCTGTCAGAATGTTCTTCATTAGAAGAGCTCAATTCCCCCTTAATCTCCTATGCAGTTTAGGTTTATTAACTAAATTTGTTATTCCTGTCTGTAGCTGTAGACACTGTAAAATGCTGAGGGTATACATTTCTCCACAGGAGGCACAATGCGGTATTTCATGGTAAGTCATCTGAGGAGACTGGGGCCAGCTATTTCACAGCACCAATGATGGCTCGTATTTATGATGCGAAGGGCTGTTTCTTCCTCTTCATGTATTATTTCCTCGTGCATCATTTCACTTCATTCTTACAATAGCCGATACACGAGGCAGGCACTACCTCGCTCCTTCAGTTCAGTTCAGTCACTCAGTCGTGTCTGACTCTTTGCGACCCCATGGACTGCAGCACGCCAGGCTTCCCTGTCCATCACCAACTCCTGGAGCTTGCTCAAACTCATGTCCATTGAGTCGGTGATGCTGACTCCTCCTTACCAGGGATGAAACTGAACTCTGAGGAAGTTCAGTCACCTACCAGAGATCACCCAGCTAGGAGCAGTCGTGTTGGGGGGTGTTCCCCACAGTTTTTGCCTTTTTAAAACCTCTCCTGAGGAAGTGCAGCGCCACCAAAAAGCCAACAGTTCTGCAGCTCCTGCCCCCTAGGTACCATGACCCAGAGGTTAGATCCTCCGACAAAGACTCTTACCGACTCGGGCAAGATGCACAATTAAAATAGCGGAGTTTGCAATCTAAGACCCCAGTCACTCCCACCCTAACCCAGAGACCCCACCCCAGCAACTTGCAGCAAATGGAGAAATGTCCCCATTGTTTCAGAGCCAACTTTGATACAGAAGGAAAAACAGTGAGGGGACCTCGATGCTGGTGGGGTGAGTTTGAGCCTAGATGAGGTTCATTAGCATATACCCCAGCCACGAATGTTTATGAGGGTCATGGATCTTCTGCTCCATATCTGGCTGCCAGCACGCTGGTTTTACACTTTGCCACATAGATTTAATTTCCCTTCGTGGAAGAAAACCACATTAAGAAGTCATTTCCTTCCTCGCAGAGGCAGAGATGACGCAATGGCTACAGGCGAGTCAAACGGGATTGCTATTTTTCTCCTCAAGAACTAATTTTCATTTTGATACTAGCTTTAGGTCAGTTATAAATCCATCTTGTAACTATTTCAGAAGGATGACAGAGAACAACGCAAAGCCCAGAGAATATGGGCTCCCCACTTCTGGTACTGCCGTCGGAAGACGGAGAAATCAAGCATTAAGTGGCCTCATCAAGGCAGATCGCACCAGATGAATCCAAATAATTTAGAGCCTGCAAACGGTAATGGCTCCTTGGTTATCAGGCTACCGTCTGTTGCTGTCATATGCCTCCCAGATGGCAGCACCATGCCAATGCTTAGAAGTTGTTTATGGGAAATAGGAAATAAGGAAAACAAAAACTAATGGTATTTGCAAAGCTCTATGGTATATGGTTTTTAAAACCTAGGGGTTTCTAGTCCTAAAAGTCCCCGATGGAAGCATGTGGCTTTCTTCAGAACAGCCATGCTCAACCCTGGCTGCCCACAGGAATCACAGAGAGAACTTTACAAACTACAGATGGTGGCTCTGCCCCAGGGGTTCAGGTTTAATTGGTCTAAGGGGGCAGCGGTGGGGACTGTTTTCAAACCTCTCAGGAAATTCTCAGGTGCACTTGCAGTCAAGAAACAGTGTGTTTGGGAGAAGTTTTTGTGCACAGATAGAACTCATATATATTACAGAAAGAATATTATACATTGGCCTTTAAGCCCATTGCTTGTGACTCAACAGTATGGCGGCTTTCCTTGGCAACCTCTGTTCTGGAACTGCCCTTTTTCTCTATCCAAGGATTGTCTGAGCCACAAGGCTCTTTTTCCAGCAACATCAGGATGCTGGTCTGGTGTGGGAGCTTTTGAATGCATGTAGAGTCTTCAGGAATAGGGAGCCTGGGAGAGGCCTGGTGGGCAAGCCTCATGTCCTGGAAGAGCTGCCTGGGTGACTTAGAAATGAATCGTGCTGTGGGTCAGAGTAAGGTTCTGTTTCCCCAAGCAGCCCAGCTGCCTGCTGGCTGGAAACCACTGCCTAGCTATCTAACAGATAAGCCCGAATCATGACTCTAAACAGCGCCTCATCCAAAGGCACTATTTGCCTCAAGTGACCTTCAGTGGTGGAGGAGGGGATGGCAACCCATTCTAGTATTCTTGAGAATCCCATGGACAGAGGAACCCCGTGGGTTATAGTCCATGGGGCTGCAAAAAGTCAGACATGACTGAGCATGCATGTACCCGTGAGCTTTAATGGAGGGGTTTCACTTCAGAAGAACTTTCCAGATTAGCTTAGACCATCCAGAGGGAAAGGCAGTGACTACTTATTCATCCACCAGATACTTATGGTGTTCTTGCAATGCCAGGGCACAGCCCTCGCATGAATGCACCTACCCAGACTCCTCTGCTGCCCTCATGCGCCACCCAGCTGAGGAAGGCAAACACCAAACAGTTACTTACGGATGAGATGGGCATTACCACCTGAGAACAGTGCTGGGAGGGGCTCGCCTAGCCTGAAAGGCTTCTGAGAAGTGACTTAGTTTCACAAGGAAAGAAACAAGACTGTTAGAATAAAGAGCGATGGTGGCAGTGGGGAGTGGTGATTACCCTAAGGAACATCCAGCAAGGGCTTTCCAAGAAGATGAGCTTAGGCCCAGACATGAACAATGAGAAGTGCGAGCTCTCTGACCTCTCTCTGCCTCAGCTTCCCCCTCCGTAAAAGTAGGGAAGAGGTCTTTATGCTGATGTGCATGACACATAGTAAGGGGTGTTGGGTGTTTGCGGCTGCTGCTACTATCATTGTAGTCGTTGTTGTTATAGGCTGGATACACTGTCCCCTGACACTGACCAGTGATCAACCCACAGAGGTTGTCTCTATGCATAAGAGTGCCTTTACTATCTTCATGGTTTTCCAGGGACCTTGATCTTTTAAACCTTAACTACTATGTGAAAGGATTAGCAGTCATCATCAGAATTAAAACTGAGCCAACTCATCTAATGAGACATTTAGGTGTGAGAAGGAAATTCAGCCCCTTCAGTCGTGAAATACTGGCAATAACCCCTTCCTCTCAGAGTGGTTGTTAAGAAGGGAATGAAGTATTAATGGAGGCTCCTGACTGGTAAAGGTTAAGACCCTGGAGTGAAAGCATGTGGAGGTCAAATGCAGTCACAGTTACCCTGGGAAGATAGATGCCGGATTCAGCAAATAAAAGTACAGGGCATCCAGATAATTTGTTTTCAGTATAGCTCATGCACTATTTGGGACATACTGATACTAAAATATATTCAGAGTTTATCTGAAATTCAAATTTAACTGGACATCCTGTATTTTATCTGGCAGCTCATGTATTTTATCTGGCAACTCAGGGTCTCAGAGACCCCTTGGAAAGGTACACTTGGAATAGGAAATGCTTGGTTTTATTTCAGTTGTTCCCTAAACTGCCTAGCTGTGAATCCTGGAAAAGATACAGAAGACTGTCCGAGGGAAGGTCAGATTCAAGCCTAGCATTTTATGCACTCTGGGGCTTATTATTATTTTTGCATGAAATGCAGAGGAAATTACCAGCACTGTTTAAATGGCAAAGTTCATCTGTTCTCAGATGCACGGTTCACATTTTAACATCTTTGAAATCACAGCATGCCCTACCATCAATGGTCTGACATAATTTCATTGGCAATGTTTTTTTTTCTTATTAGTACATAAAATAACAGTTTGAATTAACTTCTTTCAAATACAGCATCTTGGATTCAATGTCCTAGAGTTCCCCCTCTTGCCCCTCTGCAACGGTGCCACAGCATCAAATGATGAATACAATACCCTCAGCACCTAGGCTCCTGTAACACCTATGCCTTCCCTTATCTTTATGCAACAGCGAGACTTGAAACTTCTTTCAGAGCATGGTTCTTTGGAGGAAGGCTCATGCCAAAGTTAACAAAGTTTGCAGAAACTTGAGCCAAAGTCTTTATTCACATTCTACAGAGGGGAGTCTGTGAGGGCTATGCAAAGTGAATTCTATTTCTATACAACTTGAAAAAAGGTTCAAGAAAAAAAAAATGTATCTGCAGTCATCCTGCTTTATCTGCCTGAAATGATTTCTGGAGAAGGTAGTGTTAACAGGATTTCTGATTGAAGTGCAGATACGTGTCAACTTTGACACTGGGCTGCTTCCTGTCCTTTAAGTGTGTTCTCCTGAGGCGTGAGGGGCAGTGATTAATTCCCTGACGTAATGCTCAAACTGCCGTGACTATTGACATCTTTATAGGTCCATAATGGAATACAGTAGGAGGAATGATTCACAATAATTTAAATGTTTTCTCAGAATTTAGAACTAATCTGTAGTAGAATGCAGAAGTGTCTTCAGAGAGCAAATAATTTAAAACCACTCCTTAAAGAAGCCAGTGGCTGAATACAAACTTGGGTGGTGGTCTAAAATTCATTAGTATCTTTCCTTGTTGTTTTATAAAACAATATGAAGAGCAGAGAAACCATTTCTTATGGTTGGTGGTTCTGTTTAGACAGGTGTTTATATTTATATAAACCTTGCAAGGAAAATAATTTCAGTGGGAAGTAAATCTTTGCTTATTTTTTAGATCTGATTCTCTATTACTGCTTTCAGTTTAGACAACAAGCATTTCTTGACCACAAGATATATTCCAGGCACTGTTTTTGGTCTTATGAGAGTTATAAAGATGCAGGAGACAAAAATCTTTGCCTGCTGGAATCTTGCCACCCAACAGGGCAGAGAGATTCACACACACATCACTTAGTCCAAGTCAGTATGGTATAAACACTGGACCAGACGTTCTCCCATAGTGCTTCAGGATATATGAAGGAGAGAGGAATTCTTTCTGGGGTAGGGTCTACAGTTGACTCTAAAAAAAAGCAGGATTTGCCCTGGCTTCAAAGATGGTGATGGGATTCTAAGGACAAAGTTGCTTTGGGGAATGGGAATAGCTTCAGAAAATGCAGGAGGCATTGGCCAGCTCTCTTGTAACTTGTGCCCATTGCCTGCTTCCCCATCCACTTGCACTGCTCTTTACTTCCTGACAAATCCTGCCCTGGCATCCTAGCCATGCTCACCCATCTGTCAAAGCGGTTGAGAGATCATGCACTCAGTTGCCATTTTGTGAGGCCTTAGCATTCCATTGTTAAAAGATGGGACCCGCAGCCCAGTGGCCCAGAAGACGGCCTCCAGTCCTGCAGTTCAGAGCTGCACACAGGTTAGTATCCTATCAAGACAGATGTGTGTGCATGCGCATGCTAGGTTGCTTCAGTCATGTCCGACTCTGTGTGGCCCCATGGACTGTAGCCCACCAGGCTCCTCTGTCCGTGGGATTTCCCGGGCAAGAATCCTGGAGTAGTTGCCATTCCCTTCTCCAGAGGATCTTCCCAACCCAGGGATCGAACTCATGTCTCTTACATCTCCTGCATTTTCCACTGAGCGCCACCTGGGAAGCCCTACTGAGACAGGTGCTCCATTCCCAATCACCTTCCCGTCTGCCGAGTAATCTAAGTTTCTGTCGGTACCAGCTTGCCCTGAAGATGGTACCAGTGTGACTTCTACCAGAATGAGAGGTGCCATCCAGCCTCTAGCTAGAATACAAGACTGCTTTGTGTGGATCTTACTTATTTGAGGCTTATCTCCCATTTATGATGTCATCTCAAATTTCCCTTTAAATTTAAGTTACAAATGTGTTGATTTAGACAACGTATTAGGTAAAAACGTGGGAAATATGCCATAAAACATGGCACTAACCTCGGGAGATGGTCCAGAGGTGGGAGACGTGCTCAAAATCATGAAGCCTGGGCCTTTGAGAACACGTACTGGACACATGAGGTGGCTGTGTCTACTGAGTTGCACAGAAGGCATCAGAATGCGTTTTTTAAAAAATGATAGATGCTTAGAAGTCAAATGATATCATAGTATAAGAGGTCTGAGGAGAATCAGAGCATAGTGATGTGCAGGGGTGCTGGAGCTTTGGGCAAGGGGTTTGGAGCAAGGTCTCACGCAGAGGTGACGCTTCAGCTGAGACATGAGCAATGATGCAACGTCCATGAAGCAACAGGGTGGGCAGACAGCAAGTGCAGAGCCTCGAGGGAAAAGGAAGCTTGGCATTTGGGTAACTGGCTAGAAGAGTGAGTGCAGGAGATAGCTGGTCCTTTACAGCTGGTGGGAATGGCTGGGGGGTGTGGATTTTATTTTTGGTGTGATACCAGTCACTCAGTCCTGTCCGATTCTTTGCAACGCCATGGACTGTAGCCTGCCAGGCTCCTCTGTCCATGGAGTTCTCCAGGAGAGAGTACTGGAGTGGGTTGCCATTTCCTTCTCCAGGGGATCTTCCTGACCCAGGGATCCAACCCAGGTCTCCTGCAATGCAGGTGGATTGTTTACCGTCTGTGCCACCGGGAGATCGATGAGAGGACGTTAAAGGTGTAGAAGCAGAGAAGTAAAAGCACCGGAGCACCTTTTCATCGAGAGTAGCCTGGCTGGGGCCGTGGAGGGAGACAAGCTAGCGTAGCAGCCAGAGAAGGGAAGGCGGGAGCCGGAGGAAGCGGTGAGGAGGCGGCGTGTGCAGAGTGCGCACGCCCGGCCTCTCCCTGCACGTGGACATTGACGTTTCCCTCTGGTGCTTCCTTCCTCTGGGCACTCTGTGAGGCGCACATTGATCCTGGCTCCCCTGCTCACGGCTGCTCGGAACCAGCGCGAACATCGCTCTGATTCTGCACATCTCTCTCTAAGCATACACTCCCCGAGGTCTCCAAGAACGCTTCCCTCCCCATCCAGACGGGCTCCAGGTAACAGTGCAGATCCGGATGCTGTTTCACTCGCTCTAGCCCTCACACACAGAGTCAGTGCGCAGACACTGAATAATCAGTGCTGGCTATTGAGCAGACCGTCACCGCTCTGGGCTTTCTTGGTGCCCAAATGAATCACCTCTTGCTTTCATTTGAGGCAAAAAAAAAAAAAAAAAAAAAAAATCGGTCTTGTGTCACCAAACTCTTACTGCCACGTGTACTTAGAACCCTGAGATCCTTCAGATATCTACTTGTGCAAAACTACGTTAATTTCATCCCTTTTGTCTCTTAATGGGAGGGATCCTGTAACTGTGGACCACACGCTAGATAACTGCAGCCACATTGCCTCTGATTCCCTCTGTTCACTGCCGAGTTTCAAAGCCTAGGTCTTTGCTCTTTCTGGAGAGAAATTCTAGTAATCGATGGAGCATTCGTCATCTGATTAGTTGCCGGAGCTTTGACTTGAGTGTTAACGTGCTTGAGTAAAAGCAAAAGTTGCTTAAGTGCTGCCAATGGGGCCAAAATGCTGAAATAAGCTATTACATTAATTAATGGCATCCTACTTTAAAGCGTATAGAGTGTTGACGTTTAAGAATTTGTAACCCCCCAAAGTATTTATGAACTAGAAAATCACAGCAGTGGAAAATAATTATGCCAAACCACTGTACTATAACAGAATCCAATTGCTTATCCAATTATACATTAAAGTATCACGTTGTCAAGCTGATTACCAAAGCAGCAAATGAGACTGCCTGCATCACACTGGCGATGGGATACCATCAACCGACTAAACTGTGAGTGGTCTTCACAGCACCCCTCGTGCCCACTAAACCTGCACTAACCAAGACAGGCAGTTCCGGTTTGCAAAAGTGCACACCCACCTACCGTCACACCGTCACTTTACTTGGCAAGACATTGCGGTTTGCAGGTTTCCATAAGAAGCTTGTTAGGAACAGCCCAGCAAAAAGCAGCTGTGGCTCCAGGCCCTATGCAGAGTTGATTTTGATGAAAGCATCAGTGGGATCACTTCCTGTCAGGGGAAGGAGCAGTGAGGCCAACCCCAGGTGGGCATCTGAGAAGGGGTGGCTGACCCGGATCTGTCGCGCTGAATCGCAGCTGGCCGCCCGTCTAGAGCTTCCTGACAATGTGACATCAGGGCCACTGAGTAACAGGACTCAGTGACGGGGCTGCAATGGAGCATGGGGGTTGCTACAGGGGGTCACTACATTTGAGAATCATCAGCTTAGACAGACTGAAGAAAGACTCTCTAAATTTCTGGAAATACTCCTTTAACCCTGTTGCAAGCATGGGTGATAAAGCAGTCCAAAAGAAAGCCAAAGTCGCAGACAGAGATCAGCCTCTGAGCTGGGGTCAGGAGCCACCCGGAGGGGCCTCCTCCTGGGGGGAGTTGTCTCCCAGGGGGCACGGTTTGCAGTAAATAATCACCAAGGCCTCACCCCAAGCTCCGTGCTGTGTGCGCTTTCCTGGTTTTTTGTGAGAAGGAAATGGCCACCCACTGCAGTATTCTGGCCTGGAGAATCCCACGGACAGAGGAGCTGCTGGCAGGCTACAGTCCACGGGCTTGCGAAGAGTCAGACACGACTGAGTGCAGGAATGCAGGAAATTAGCCAAGTCACAGGGACTAGAGACGTCTATCAGTTTGATTGCCTCAGGCCTTCTGTTTCTAGAAACATGCTCACCAAGAAATGAAAAGCCCTCTATATGGGAGGTTTGTGATGAAGCAAACTGCGGAGACGGAAGCATTTATTCAAAAAGCAATTTCCTCAGCCGGTCATGTTCTATAAGTCTCCCCACCACCCCGCCCTGTGTTGAGGATATTGGTGTTTGAGCAGGAGTGTTCTCCCTTATTCCTAGAGTGATGTCAACCTGAGGTGCTCAGGATGAGGAAAGGGAAAAGGCAAGGGGTTAGTTTCTGGTTTTGTTTGAATCTCCTGAGCACTTCATTCTGTATTTGCTCCTGCTACAGTATGGCTTCTTTTTCCAAAGGCACCTTACAGAACCTTCAGCAGCGAGGTCTAGGCAAGACAACCATCCCCAAGGAGGGTGCTGAGCCAGGACACAACACACAAGCTAAGCCAACACACAACCAAAACCACACCGCCATACACACAGCCTCCGAATCCTGCTTAACACAGTGTACCCGGTGGCAGTAACTGGGACCTCAAAATAAAACCCATTCAGAGAAGCCGAGCTAGGTGAAGGGACTGTGGATCTTTCAAACACTGGAAGTTCATTTGTCTATAGAACTCATTCGATTACTCAACAAATAGTACTGTGTCTTCTACTTGCTGGCACGGTACATGGAGCCAGCACTGGTGAGCAGGCAGGGCAAGGCTGTGAGCATTCAGGAGGTTTACATTCCATGACAGTAGGCAGGCAAATAGCAAGGAATCAAAGCTGTTAGAACCATGAGTGATGGGGTGATCGAGGAAGACTGCCTGGAGGAGGTGACAGGGAGGCTGAGCGTGATCATAGATCCCCAGGAAAGGCCAGAGGTGTCTGCATGGTCTCTGAACTGGCTGAAGGCCGAAGACTGAAGCCACGTATGGAAGTGCCCAAAGAGAGGGTAACAGAGGCAGGGATTGTCCCTCCCTGTGGGACCAGCCGAACAAGTGCTGGGAGAGAGAGGGGCTGGGTGACTCACTGGTCCCCTCACCCTTGTTCAGCACCTACTTCTTCTAGCCTCAGAAGAGTAGTTATCGGGTGAAGGCGCAGGAAGTTCAGATGCGGACAGGTGAAGGAGGGGTGGCCAGCCTCTCCTCTGAGCCCAGGCAGTGCCGCTTCTGCCTTGATGTCTGCTCACAGGCTCGCCCCCTCCCGTTAGCATCAGGTCTTGCTAACTGGAAACCTTCCATGGAAAAGCAGGTGAGATGGAAGTTATTTGCGTAAGTGGTGACTAGCAGGGAACAGCAAGGATGCAGGCTGACCTCGGAAACTCCTCTCCGAACGCCCAGCCTCTGTCCGGCAGAGCTGAAAGAACCCCCCTAGCACCAGCGGCCAGGCGCCCGGCCCCGAGACTGCACATTAGCAGGTGAGAGGGGACTAATGGAGAATCTACATTTCGGGGGTGCTCCCCACTCTCCTGGATCGCTCATGCTTCTTTCTCTTTATAAGACAGTCGTCTGCCGCTGTACCCTCTGAAGCTGCTCTGCACCCCTTGGAAGTCACCTACCCTCTGTGACTAAGGAACCCACTCCTTTCTCATGCAGTGGTTCCAGCGCCCTTCAAAGAACCTGGTCCGTGTGTGTTGCACAAACAAATGAGGAGCCAGCCTCCTCCAAACGCCTCTATTTCATTTAAAAACCTTCTTTAATGAAGACATAAAGCCTTGGATGTGGCTGAAATGCTAAGCCGAACAGGCATGACAACAGATCTTTGTCACAGAGGATTTCAAATGCATTAAAAAAAAAAGAATACTTGAAAGAAATTGAGATGGGGGGCTCACTTGTTCATTTTCTACATTCTATAAGTGTCCGTAACTCAGAAATCAGCACAGACAATGGAGATATGAGGCGACTGCAAACACAAACACAGCTTCACCAGAGTGAAAAATTAAAACACAATGCCAGGCTTGGGACTACTTTGAAGTATGACTAAAAGAGATATCTTCACCCTTTTCAGGTCCTTCTTGTGTATCTCGCGATTATTTATTACTGAGCTAATCAATAGGCACCACACACATGCACATACATATACAAAACTCCTGGGCTTGGCACATACACACAGATACAGACACAGATACACACACACGCAGAGATACACACAGACACACACACACAGAGACACACAGAGATAGACACACACACAGATACACACAGATACACACAGAGATACACACACAGAGATACACACACACAGAGACACACACAGATACACACATACAGACAGAGACACACACACACAGAGACACACACAGAGACACACACACACAGAGACACACACAGAGACACACACACAGATACACACAGACACACAGAGATACACACAGCGATACACACACACATACACACACAGATACACACACAGAGACACACACAGATACACACAGACACACAGAGATACACACACAGAGATACACACACAGAGACACACACACAGACACACACACAGAGACACACACACAGAGACACATACACAGAGAGACACATACACACAGACACACACACACACAGATACACACAGATACACAGAGACACACACACAGAGACACACAGAGATATACACACAGAGAGATACACACACATACACACACAGAGAGACACACACAGAGACACATACACATACATGCAGACACATACACACACACAGAGACACACACAGATACACACAGATACACAGAGACACACAGAGACACACACAGAGACACACAGAGAGAGAGACACACAGATACACACACACAGACACACAGATACACACAGAGACACACAGAGATACACACACACAGATATGCACACACATACACACAGAGACACAGACACACACACACAGATACACACAGAGATACACACACAGATACACACACACACACGACCTAATTTTAAAATATTAGTATCTTTGATGTTCCCATTAAAGCTGAAAATATTATTGTTGGGAGTTATAACTTTATGTGTTAAAAAAAAACATAAAAATCTTTCAAGAGTCCTAATCTTTTAATTAATCTCACCTCAGTACTGCTCAAGGGTTTAAAGGAATTTATTTGGTTGGTTTTAAATGATAAAAGATCAAAATGCTTTAAAATAGCATCTTATACTTTCAGGTTATCTATTTAAAGGTCCAGAAACAAATATTTGAAAACAGCCTGATGCTAGAATCAGGGTTTGAAACACATTTTAAAGCTCTCCAGTCTGCACGCCCATGTGACACCCCTTCAGCCACATTGAGTCCCAGGGGCGGGCATGCCCGCGGCTGCATGTTCCGGGGATGGACAGCTTACTGCTCCTCTGACAGTCTGATCCCTCTTGACCAGGTGCGCTAGGAGACCATTCTTCCTCAGCTTGAGTCTAAACCTCCCTCCTTGCAACGTCTACTCGTGAGTCCTAACTTCAGCTCTTAGAATCACACCACACAAGATCAAGTTACCGTACAGATATTACTTCTAAGTACTGACGACTTAGAGCTATACCTAAATCTGGCAATATGGTGGACGGGAGAGGATATAAACCTTCAGGAGGGCTCCAGCATTACCAGTGAGAGAACAGATCAGAGCAACATCTTTGGAAAACCGTTTGCCATTGTCTCCGAAAGTTGACATCCATGATTCCCCAAAATCCAGCAATACCATGTACCCACGTGTGTACTTGAGAGAAATTCTTGCCCACATACATAAGAGTCTTCCAGGTAGCTCTGATCAAAACAGTGAAAGCCTGGACATGACCACTGCCATTCAGAAAGTATGTGAATAAAATTTGATAGACTCATGTGATGGAATATTGCTCAGTGATCAAAATAACTGCTGAATAGAGACAACTAGCCCATAGGGACTAAGCTTCATAACATACTATTAAGGAACAAAGGTAATTTGCCAAAGATAAGACGCAGTATGATACTTTTTTAATAAACTTAAAAGTATTTAAAAGTATAAAAGTATATTAAAGTTGTCCTTTAGGAATGCAGAGAGATGCCTAAAACGATGTAATAAGAAGTGAAGGGGTGCGACCATATGATTCAGGGTGATGGACAGATTAGTGTAGGAGAGCAAGTATGGGGTATAGATCTATCACGCAGTTAGATGAAGGACGTGGTAGATATTGACAGTGGAATGCTGTTCAGTAATAAAAAAAAGAACAAAATAATACCAATTTGCAGCAACGTGGATGGATCTAGAGATTGTCGTACTAAATGAAGAATGACAAAGACAAATATGATGTCGCTTATATGTGGAATCTAAAAAAATGGTACAAATTAACTTATTTACAAAATAGAAATAGAATCTATTGGTTTTCCCTACTTTCTTCAATTGAAGTCTGAATTTGGCAACAAGGAGTTCATGATCTGAGCCACAGTCAGCTACCGGTCTTATTTTTGCTGACTGTATAGAGCTTTTCCATCTTTGGTTGCAAAGAATATAATCAGTCTGATTTTGGTGTTGACCGTCTGGTGATGTCCATGTGTAGCGTCTTCTCTTGTGTTGTTGGAAGAGGGTGTTTGCTATGACCAGTGCGTTCTCTTGGCAGAACTCTATTAGCCTTTGTCATGCTTCATTCCTTATTCCAAGGCCAAATTTGCCTGTTACTCCAGGTGTTTCTTGACTTCCTACTTTTGCATTCCAGTCCCCTATAATGAAAACCATACAGGTATGACCTAAATCAAATCCCTTATGATTATACAGTGGAAGTGAGAAATAGATTTAAAGGACTAGATCTGATAGACAGAGTGGCTGATGAACTATGGACAGAGGTTTGTGACATTGTACAAGAGACAGGGATCAAGACCATCCCCATGGAAAAGAAATGCAAAAAAGCAAAATGGCTGCCTGAGGAGGGCTTACAAATAGCTGTGAGTAGAAGAGAAGTGAAAAGCAAAGGAGAAAAGGAAAGTTATAAGCATCTGAATGCAGAGTTCCAAAGAATAGCAAGGATAGATAAGAAAGCCTTCCTCAGTGATCAATGCAAAGAAATAGAGGAAAACAACAGAATGGCAAAGACTAGAGATCTCCTCAAGAAAATTAGACACATCATGGGAACATTTCATGCAAAGATGGGCTTGATAAAGGACAGAAATTGTATGGACCTAACAGAAGCAGAAGATATTAAGAAGAGGTGGCAAGAATACACAGAAAACTGTACAAAAAAGATCTTCACGACCTAGATAATCATGATGGTGTGATCACTCACCTAGAGCCAGACATCTTGGAATGCGAAGTCAAGTGGGCCTTAGAAAGCATCACTATGAACAAAGCTAGTGGAGGTGATGGAATTCCAGTGGAGCTGTTTCAATCCTGAAAGATGATGCTGTAAAAGTGCTGCACTCAATATGCCAGCACATTTGGAAGACTCAGCAGTGGCCCCAGGACTGGAAAAGGTCAGTTTTCATTCCAATCCCAAAGAAAGGCAATGCCAAAGAATGCTCAAACTACCGCACAATTGCACTCATCTCACATGCTATTAAAGTAATGCTCAAAATTCTCCAAGCCAGGCTTCAGCAATACATGAACCATGAACTTCCAGATGTTCAAGCTGGTTTTAGAAAAGGCAGAGGGACCAGAGATTAAATTGCCAACATCCATTGGATCATGGAAAAAGCAAGAGAGTTCCGGAAAAACATCTATTTCTGCTTTATTGACTATGCCAAAGCCTATGACATTTTGGATCACAATAAACTGTGGAAAATTCTGAAAGAGATGGGAATACCAGACCACCGGACTTGCCTCCTGAGAAACCTATATGCAGGTCAGGAAGCAATAGTTAGAACTGGACAGGGAACAACAGACTGATTCCAAATAGGAAAAGGAATACGTCAAGGCTGTATATCGTCACCCTGCCTATTTAACTTATATGCAGAGTACATCATGAGAAACGCTGGGCTGGAAGAAGCACAAGCTGGAATCAAGATTGCCAGGAGAAATATCCATAACCTCAGATATGCAGATGACACCACCCTTATGGCAGAAAGTGAAGAGGAACTAAAAAGCCTCTTGATGAAAGTGAAAGTGGAGAGTGAAAAAGTTGGCTTAAAGCTCAACATTCAGAAAATGAAGATCAAGGTCCCATCACTTCATGGGAAACAGATGAGGAAACAGTGGAAATAGTGTCAAACTTTATTTTCTGGGCTCTAAAATCACTGCAGATGGTGACTGCAGCCATGAACTTAAAAGGTGCTTACTCCTTGGAAGAAAAGTTATGACCAACCTAGATAGTATATTCAAAAGCAGAGACATTACTTTGCCAACAAAGGTCCATCTGGTCAAGGTTATGATTTTTCCAGTGGTCATGTATGGATGTGAGAGTTCGACGGTGAAGAAAGCTGAGCACCAAAGAATTGATGCTTCTGAACTGTGGTGTTGGAGAAGACTCTTGAGAGTCCCTTGGACTGCAAGGAGATCCAACCAGTCCATTCTAAAGGAGATCAGTCCTGGGTGTTCATTGGAAGGACTGATGTTAAAGCTGAAACTCCAGTACTTTGGCCTCCTCATGCGAAGAGTTGACTCATTGGAAAAGACTCTGATGCTGGGAGGGATTGGGGGCAGGAGGAGAAGGGGACGACTGAGGATGAGATAGCTGGATGGCATCACCAACTCGATGGACATGAGTCTGAGTGAACTCCGGGAGTTGGTGATGGACAGGGAGGCCTGGCATGCTGTGATTCATGGGGTCGCAAAGTTGGACATGACAGAGCAACTGAACTGAACCGAATGGGGGAAAAGTTAGTGAAAGTTAAGTTGCTCAGTCGTATCCGACTCTTTGCAACCCCATGGACTGTAGCCCACCAAGCTCCTCTGTCCATGGGATTCTCCAGGCAAGAATACTGGAGTGGGTTGCCATTTCCTTCTCCAGGGATCTTCCCGACCCAGGGATCGAACCCAGGTCTCCTGCATTGCAGGCAGACACTTTAAACTGAATGGGAGAGGTCAGGGATAAATTGGGAAACTGGAATTGATGTAAACACTACTATATATAAAATAGATAACTAATAAGAACCTAGTGTACAGCATAGGGAATTCTTACTAAGCGTTCTGTAATGACCTATATGGGAACAGAGTCTAAAAAAGAGTGGATATATGTGTAAGTGATGCACTTTGCTATACACCTGAAACTCACATAATATTGTAAATCAAGAATACCCCAACTGAAAAAACAAATAATGTATGCCTCAAATGCTGTGCTGCCTTTTACTGCATCACAGGCCAGAAGCAACCAAAACGTCCACAGGCAGATGAATGGATAAAGAAGGTACAGTACATAGATACACAATGGCATATGACTCAGCTATAAAAGAGCATGAAATAATGCCTTTGCCAGCAACATGCATAGACCTGGCGATAATCATCATAATTGCAGGAAGTCAGATAGAGAAAGACAAATCGCCTAGGATATCACTTAGGGGTCGAACAGAAAAATCGGTATCAATGAACTCATCTACAAAACAGAAACAGACTCATAGACTTAGAAAGGTAACTTCTGGACACCAAAGGGGAACAGTGGGGGGGAGGGAGGGATAAGTTAGGAGGTCAGGTTTACCATATTCACAGTAACACATGTCCAAGAGATAATCCGCAACGACCTACTGGATAGCACACGGCTCTCTACTCAGCAGTCTGTAATAACCCATGTGGGGAAAGAGTCTGACATGTATCTGTATCACTGAACCAGGTTGCTGAATACCCGAAATGCACTCCCCTTAGTAAATCAACTCTAGTCAAGTATAAGATAAATATTAAATTTAAAAATAAAAGAAAGGCCAACAATATTCCCCTCAGACCTGGGTGACCTGGGCTGCTTGCCCATCCCTGGAGCCTGAGCAGCCTTGGGTGCTAACGTGGGCTGAGGGAGGTGGGGAGGATGTGCCAGAAAAGGAGCACCCCCCTTGGACCTGGACTAATTGGTCCCCCGTGGATGGGACCCCAGTCTCCAAATCCAGGCGGGCCCTCCTGGAGCTCACCCAAGCCTAGGGCACCCAAACAACAGTGGGCCTGCTGGGCAGGAAGAGCTTTGGCATGGTCTCTGGTCTCCAAGTCTCCTGGGGGTGGGGTTCCCACTGGCAGTCTCCTTCCAAAGAGTCTCCCCACCTAAGTACCACAGAAGCCTCAGCAGGGCAGTTTAGGGAGGACTTGGGATTTCTCTGGAGTGCAGGGGAAGGGCAAGACAGCATTAGATACAAGCCCTGGCACATTCCACTCTCTTCTACAACGCTGCAAGAGGACTTTGTCTGGGGCTCCAGTGCCTAAGGAACCCAAGTAGGGTATGAAAAGGGCTGCCCCCTTGTGGACATTTCCTATAATAACAACTTGAAAACGGGTGAAAGTCAAAGTGTTAGTAGCTCAGTGTGTCTGACTCTGCGATCCCATGGACCATGGACCATAGACCGCTAGGCTCCTCTGTCCATGAAATTCTCCAGGCAAGAATACTGGAGTGTGTTGCCATGCCCTTTTCCAGGGGATCTTCCCGACCCAGAGATTGAAGCCCGGTCTCTTGCATTGTAGGCTGATTCTTTACTGATGAGCCACGAGGTAATCCCCCAGTAATCAAAAAGCAATTCAAAAGAGGACTAACCTTCAAGAGGCCAATCTCAAGAGGTCAATTTAACTCACACTGTTGGTTTTTTTTCTTTTTGTTCTTGGAGACACGTGAAAAGATGTTTCACATCGCTAAATGTTAGAGAACTGCAAATCGAAACTACAAAGACGTATCAACACACACCGTTCAGAACGGCCATTCTCCAAAGGACTACAGACAGTAAAAGTGGGAGAGGGTGTGGAACAAAGGGAATCCTCCTACTCTGTTTTTGGGAATGTAAATTGGTAACAGCCACGACGGAGAACACTAGGGAGCTTTGTTAAAATTTAAAAACTGAGCTACTACAGGATCTGGCATTCTCACCCCTGGGCCTCTACATGGAGAAACTGTGCTTCTAAAAGGCACAGGCACCCCGATGTTCAGGGCAGCACTAGCTACATTAGCCAAGGCTTGGGCGCAGCCAAAGTGTCCATCAGCAGACGGATAAAGACCATGTGGTGTACACACACACACACACACACACACACACACACACACGCTGCCTATTCTTTATCCTGTCGTATATATACACCGCATCTTCTTTATTCATTTGCCAGGACAGGGAGGCCTGGTGGGTTACAGTCCATGGGGTCGCAAAGAGTCTGATACAACTGGGGAACTGAACAATAACAACTATATCTGTATCTATACACACACACACACATATATGGAATGTGACTCGGCCATAAAACACAGTGAGCTAATAATGCCTTTGTCAACAACATCAATGGACCTGGAGATGAGCATACTAAGTGAAGGACGTCAGATAGAGGAGGACAGAGAGCCTAGGATATCACCTATGGCTCGAATAGAAAAATCAGTACAAATGAACTCAGACTCACAGACTTAGAAAAGTAACTTCTGGCCACCAAAGGGGAAAGGTATGGTGGAGGGAGGGATAAGTGAGGAGGCTGGGGTTGACATATACACAGAAATATATGTAAAATATAATCCACAAGGACCTACTGTGAAACACAGGGAACTCTACTCAACACTGTGTAATAACCTAGATGAGAAGAGAGTCCAAAGACACAATGGTGCAGATACACACACGTGTCTGTGTAACTGAATCGGGTTGCTCAACACCCAAAACACACGCCACTGGTAAATCAACTCTGCTCCAACATAAAATCAGGCCTGGGTAACCTGGGCTGGAGTCACATCCCTGGGGCCTGAGCAGCCTTGGGTCTCAAGGTTGGACTGGAGTGGGGCAGAGCTGAGGAAACTGGGGAGGATGCACCAGCCAAGGAGTCCCCCTTGGACCTGGAGTGACTGGTCTCTGTGAATGGAACCCCGATCTCCAGATCCAGCCAGGCCCTCCTATGGCTCAAGCAGCCTAGTGCACTTAACGATCTGTAGACCCTCTGGGCTGCACGAGCTTTGAAAAGTGCCCCCACCTAAGATGTACAACACCCTCAACATCACTGTTTCAGCAGGACTTGGGAGTGTAGGGGAAGGGGAAAAAAGTAATGACACCAGAGCCCTGGCATTTCCCACTCTATAATCTCCAAGACGGGGGCGTGAGTTTCTCTAAGGCTCCTGTTGCCATAGGAACATGCCCCTCGTGGGGCATGAGGAAGTGCTGCTGCCTTGTGGACATTTCCAGTAACAACAACTTGAAAAACGGTGCTCTAGGGATTAGACTTGATAGAGTGCCTGAAGAACTACGGAAAGAGGTTTGTAACACTATACAGGAGACGGTGACCAAAACCATATCCAAGAAAAAGAAATGCAAGAAGGCAAAATGGTTGTCTGAGGGGGCCTTACAAATAGTTGAGAAAGCAAAAGGCAAAGGAGAAAGGGAAAGATATACCAAACTGAATGTAGAGTTCCAGAGAATAGCAAGGAAAGATAAGAAAGTGTTCTTAAGTGAACAATGCAAAGAAATAGAAGAAAATAATAGGATGGGAAAGACTAGAGATCGCTTCAAGAAAACTGAAGATACCAAGGGAATATTTCGTGCAAAAATGGGTACCATAAAGGGCAGAAATGGCAAGAACCTAACAGAAGCAGAAGAAAGAAGTGGCAAGAATACACAGAAGACCTGTACAAAAAAGGACTTAATGACCCAGATAACCACGATGGTGTGAGCACTCAGAGCCAGACATCCTGTCTGAAGTCAGGTGGGCCTTAAGAAGCATGACTACGAACAAACCTAGAGGAAGTGATGGAATTCCAGCTGAGCTATTTCAAATCCTGAAAGATGATGCTGTGAAAGTGCTGTACTCAACATGCTAGGAAATTTGGAAAACTTAGCAATGGCCAAAGGACTGAAAAGGTCAGTTTTCATTCCAGTCCCAAAGAAAGGCAATGCCAAAGAATGTTCAAACTACCATCCAATTGCACTCATTTCACACGCTAGCAAGGAAATGCTCAAAATCCTTCAAGCTAGGCTTCAACCGTACATGAACTGAGAACTTCCAGATGTCCAAGCTGGATTTAGGAAAGGCAGAGGAACCAGACATCAAATTGTCAACAGCCATTGGATCATAGAAAAAGCAAGAGAATTCCAAAAAAACATATACTTCGGCTTCACTGATTATGCCAAAGCCTTAGACTATGTGGATAACAACACACTGGGGAAAATTCATAAACAGATCAGAATACCAGACCACCTTGTCTTCTGAGAAATCTGTATGCAGGTCAGGAAGAAACAGAACCAGACATGGAACAATGGACTGGTTCCAAACTAGGAAAGGAGTACCTCAAGGCTGAATATTGTCACCCTGCTTATTTAACTTAAATGCAGAGTATATCACTGGAAACACCAGGCTGGATGAAGCTCAAGCTGGAATCAAGATTTCCAGGAGAAATATCAATAACCTCAGATATGCTCATGACACAACCCTTATGGCAGAAAGTAAAGAGGAAATAAATAGCCTCTTGATGAAGGTGAAAGAAGAGAGTGAAAAAAACTCGACATTCAAAAAACTAAGATCATGGCATCTGGTCCCATTACTTCATGGGAAATAGAAGTGGAAAGAGTGATAGATTTTATTTTCTTGGTCTCCAAAATAAACTACTGATGGTGACTGCAGCCATGAAATTAAAAGATGCTTGCCACTTGGAAGAAAAGCTATGACAAACCTAGACAACATATTAAAAAGTAGAGACATCACTTTGCTGACAGAGGTTATGTAGTGAAAGCTATGGTTTTTCCAATAGTCATGTATTGATATGAGAGCTGGACCATAAAGAAGGCTGAGTACCAAAGAATTGATGTTTGTGAATATAGCGCTGGAGAAGATTTTTAAGAGTCCCTTGGACAGCAAGGAGATAAAACCAGTCAACCTAAAGGAAATCAACCCTGAATATTCATTGAAAGGACTGGTGCTGAAACTGAAGCTCCAATACTTTGGCCACCAGATGAGAAGAGCTGACTCATTGGAAAAGACCCAGATGCTGGGAAAGATTGAGCGCAGGAGGAGAAGGGGACGACAGAGGATGAGATGGTTGGTTGGATGGCATCACCGACTCAACAGACAAGAGTCTGAGCAAACTCTGAGAGATAGTGATGGACAGGGAGGCCTGGCGTGCTGCAGTCCATGGGGTCACAAATAGTCGGACACAACTGAGCACCTGAACAACAGTAACAGAGGTCACTTCACATGCACAAAGCGCGCCAGATGGTAAAGAACGCCTGCCCCAAGCAGCATCCTGCCCACAGGTAACCGAAACACAATTCAAAACGTGGAGACCTTCAAGAAACCAATCTCAAGAGGACTTTAACTCACACTGTTTTTCCTTTTTTTTTTTTGAGCCACCTGAAATGATGCTTGGCAATCACTTATTATGGGAGAACTGAAAACAGCAACCACAACGAGGTAGGACCTCACGCCAGTGAGAACGCCCATCCCCCAAAAGACCACAGGAGTAGTTTTGGGGGAACCGACACCTGGAAGTGTATGGTTGAGTCTCTCTGCTCTGCACCTGAAACTGTTCATTGGTTACAGTCAAGTATAAAGTACAGAGTCAACACGAATGAAAAGAAGACTACAGACAGTAAGTGGGGGAGACGGTGTGGAGAAAAGAGAGACGCCTATGCTTTGCGGGGGAGTGTAAATTGGTCACAGTCCCGACAGACAATAGTATGGGGGTTCCTTAAATAACTGAAACTAGAGTGACCACATGATCCAGCTTTCTCACTCCTGGACCTCTACAGGTCGCGGGGGAACCTTACAGTGCAAACCCACATGCACCCCAACATTCCCTGCAGCACTAATTACATTAGCAAAAAAAAAGGGGGAGCACTCCAAGGGTCCACAGAAGACAGATGGATCAAGAAGCTGTGGTGTGTCTACACAGTGGAACATGACTCCCCCATGAAGCAGGATGAACTAATGCCATTGTCAGTGGCGTCAGTGGCCCTGGAGATGTTCCTACTAAGTGGAGGAGGTCACACAGAGGAGGGCAAAAGACCGAGGGTATCACTTACGGGCCAAATAGAAAAGTCGGTGCAAATGAACTCATCTATGAAACAGAAACAGACTCATAGACTAAGAAGAGAAATTTCTGGTTAGAAAGGTTCAAGGTGGGGTGGAGGGCGAGGTAAACCAGGAGGGTGGGATTACTATGCAACTGTAATATATGTAAAACAGATAATCCACAGGACCTTCTCTATAGCACAGGGGACTGTGCTCAGTACTCTGGAATGGCCTCTATGGGAAAAGCACCTAAAGAAGAGTAGATATATGTATCACTGATCCGCTTTGCTGTACAGCAGAAACTCACACAGAAGTGTAAATCAACTGCAATAAACTGTTTTTAAAACAAGAGAGAAAAAAGTCGGCGCTTTTGTTTTGGGTGATGGGTGTGAAGATCCTGCTCAGTCTTCAAGCACAACTACTTAAGTAACTATAGAGAAGCAGGTCATGAATGAAAGCAAAGAGGGCCATCCTTGGCCAACACTGAGGATTACAACTCTGGACGGCAGCGATTCCCCTCACTATGGAAATCCAGCTCCCGCTCTGAGAGCCTCTGCAAGAATTACGACATAGCAGCATTTGCCATGTACAAGCACTCAAGTTATTAATTGGATTCCAGATGTCTGAAATTGATGTATCCCTTCACCGAGTGCCCCCCTCAGGATCTATTTTGGGTGTAACACCTCACACAGGATGCTGTTCTTAATTAACACAGCTCTGCCTTAAGAGCTTGATGTCTGCGAGAGTCATCCAAACACTCTCCTCGCCATAAATTTGCTCTGATGTCCTATTTCTGAAGCAAAAGTAATACTTTCCTGGATTTTAATAAACATGTCTGCAGTAGTGATATAAATTGCACATGCTTTCTACATTTCCTAAGCTCTCTTCGTCCCTTTCTCTATGCTGATTGCCACGCCTGCACCATATTTTCAAAGGTCTGTAGCCGCTGTCTCCACTTCTGCCGCCCACCACCGGGGGCAACACGCCATATGCTGATGGCTGTTTAGGTAGGGAGCACAGACGTCATGTTGGAAAAGCCGTTAAAATATCCGAGCTGTTTTGTTCCTCTTCCTCTTTACTTTCTGATTTTGACTCCAAGTCACTGATGCTAGACTGAAGCAGAGTAAGTTATCTGTCCAAGGTCTGCGAGTGTTCCTAATTGGTTCTCAGACACCAAAATTAAACACTTTTTAAACGAAGCAAACTGTTTCTGTACCTAAGAGGCAAAACAACGTACTGATGGACTAGTTCTTTCCCTCCACAAATAGTTACCTTAGCCTGGGGGGAGAGGCAACTCATCCACCTATAAAAGGAGTCCAATTTGGGATTTGATTCTTCCGCCAAAGCGCAGCTGAATCACGGGGAACAAACACTGCTCTAGGGCAGAGGAACCCCGCCCATGGCTGGGGCAGAGATGCTCTTGGTCCAGTACTGGGACGCTTCTGTTCTGGGGACGTGGAAACATCAAACGATGGGAGCCCACAATAAAGATGGCATAACTGTGTTCTTGTTCTGCTAGTTTTGGTCCCATTGATGGAACGCTGTTTAGTGCTTGCTGAGTATACAGAGAGGATATCTCATTAAACCCTCTTCAGAGCACCAACCACACGGTGCTGCCAACCGCCTTTTCAGATGAGGGGACTGGGGCTCAGAGACATGCTCCTACAGCCCCGGGTGGTGGGACCGGGCCGCTCCTTCAGCCAGCATTCCCTGTCTCAAAAGACGGTGCTGAGCATCTGCTGAGCAGTAGGGCTGGGCTAAGGTGTTGCCATCAAAGTACTTTCACCTATGGAACCTCCGTGGATGAGCTTTGGGGTAGGGAGAGGCACAGTGCTATTATTTCCATTTTACAGAGAGGGAAACAAAGGCCCAGAGAGAGGAAGTGAATTGCTGGGTCTTCTGCAGTCTTGGACTGAAAGCCAGTGTGTTTCTCTACTGAAAAGGACCCTCACTTAAAAAAATAACAGGGTGGCCTGCCTAGAGATTCTGAACCACAACTGAAGGGTGTATTGGGGTGTCTCTTATGAGGAAACGGAAAGTGAACTCCAGGCCATGGGCCAGGGCTCTTTCAGCTCAGTCTTTCAACCCTCACCACCTGCGTTCTGGCCCTGAGACACTGGTCCTTGGCACGGCTTTCTCGGCACAGTAGGCCCCCCATGTACCATTTCACCCTCCTCTCTCAACCCTTTGCACTCTTTCCACCCTATCTGAGTAGCAGTGGTTCTTTAAACAACCCGTCTCCTCTTTTACCACCAGCCCTTTTCATGTACTATTCTGTCTGCATAGAATGCATTTCCCCTCTTCCACCAAGGCTAGAGTAGGTGACTCCTCAGCATGGTTCTGTTTGAAGACACTTATTCAAAGTATCTTCCCCACTAAAATTAAAGGCAAAACCATGCCCATGAGTACGTTGATTCTTCCCTTAATCTTCAAAGATTACTGCCACGTGGGTCAATCTAATATCTTAGCCAATGACATCACCAAACCAGAGCTAGACACACAGAAGTTCACTAAATACTTCTTGCCCAAATGAACCAACTATAACAGGTATTTAGAAGGGTGACACAGCTATAACCATCCTCAGTCCTCAGAGAAGGGTTTGATTCTGTGCTCTTGAGCCAAATGTTTAAGACTAGTGCAGGAACAGAGGGGCACCCTGCAAAGGAGGATTGAGAACAAGATTTCTTTGTAGCCCTCATCAACCTGAGATGTGTCTTTCTTTGCCTGATGGCATTTCTATGGTATATAAACTTAGGAAGAATCTGAGTAAAGAGCCAAACATTGGGTGTCCCTAGTCTTTGCCTCAATGGACCCCCAACGGCATCTCCCCTCTTTCAAGAACTGGAGAGAAAATGTAGACGGGCAAATGAAAGATATGTTTGTGCAACTTAGAGGCCAGCACCCCACCCTTAGTTGTGATCCACAAGTAACAGTCATTCCATGTTTTCAGAGTCTGGAGAAAAACCAAGTGGCCAATCATACTTTGAAGGAGAATCTTGAGAGAAAATAAACAATAGGGCAGCCCCAGGCTGTGGTGGGGAGTATGCTTCCATGGACCATGGACAGCCAAGGCCCAATCATCCTGCTGAGCTGACGCTGTCCTGACACCCTCTCGTCTTGTGTTGGGTGGAGTGGCATTAGCAGGCCATCCTTCAAAGACCTGGCATGATGCCCACCTGTTTCTACAACCGTCCTTCTCTTCGTGGGCACTGTCCTGTGTGGATTCCTATTTGTACACGTGCACAGGCTATGTCCACAGGAGTTTCCTTTGCCTTTGCTCACAGCATACTGCAGTTTTAATCAGTATATATAATTACTTACCACAAGCTGCCAGGCCAGATTTTCTGAGCATTAGTCTAATTAACTTAAGCTTGATAATTATGTTTCGGATACCATAGCAGTACACACAGAATTTACAGATTACACCACCAGTTTATTTGATTCCAGTAACATGTCTTCTCAGGCAGTGGGGTTAGTTGTTTTTTTTTTTTTTTTTAATGGCCATGTGATGATTACTTAGGTTTCAAAGTTTGCCCTCAAAAAAATCATTTGGCAATTTAAGATAACTTATCAAATAATTAACACAGACTGCACTGAAATTATAATGTCTGTGCATTTTTACACACATACTTTTTTAAGCTAATATCAGCACAAGCTGATGAAATATTAAAATACAAAGAATCCTGATGGTCAGATGACAGAACCTTCCATGTTTGGACTGGTCTGTGTTTTGCCTTTTCCATTTATACTTGCTTTTGGGTTGATGAAAAGTAAGAGGGGAAAAAAAGAAACAGAAAACCTTCCAGACTTTCTCAGATGGTAAAGAATCCACCCCCAATGCAGGACACCTGGGTTTGATCCCTGGGTTGGGAAGATTCCCTGGAGAAGAGAATGGCAACCCACACCAGTATTCTTGCCTGGAGAATCCCAAGGACAGAGGAGTCTGGTGGGCTAAAGTCCATGGGGTCATGAAGAGTTGGACAGGACTGAGCAACTTTCGCTTTTCTCACTTTTTCGGGTTGATGAAAAATAGGAAGAAAAAAAAAAGAAAAAAGAGACAGAATTGCAGGCAAGAAAGATCAGCCTCTGGCTGAATTATGGAATGATAAATTCTTGGGCTCAAAACTCACTGTGGACAGTGACTACAACCACAAAATTAAAAGACACTTGCTCCCTGGAAGGAAAGCTATGACCAACCTAGACAGCATACTAAAAAGCAGAGACATTACTTTGCCAACAAAGGTCTATATAGTCAAAGCTATGCTTTTTCCAGTAGTCATGTACTGATGTGAGAGTTGGACCATAAAGGAGGCTAAGCACTGATGCCTTTGAGCACATTGATGCTTTCGAACTGTGGTGTTGGAGAAGACTCTTGAGAGTCTCATGGACAGCAAAGAGATCAAGCCAGTTAGTCCTAAAGGAAATCAACCCTGAGTAATTCATTGGAAGGACTGATGCTGAAGCTGAAGCTCCAATACTTTGGCCACCGAAAGAGCGAAGAGCGGACTCATTGGAGAAGACCCTGATTCTGGGAAAGATTGAAGGCCACAGGAGAAGTGTGCGACAGAGGATGAGATGGTGGGATGGCATCACTGACACAATGGACATGAGTTTGAGCAAGCCCCAGGAGACAGTGAAGGATAGGGAAGCCTGGTGTGCTGCAGTCCGTGGGGTCGCAAAGAGCTGGACGCGACTGAGCGGCTGTGAACAACAACAGCTCTGCCACCAAAATGAACACGCCTGAAGGCTCCCTAGCCAGTGTCCCCTCTGCCTGTGACGGCGGCGCACACACTGTCCCTTCTTGCCCACGTTCCTCGTCCAGCTTCTGTCTGAGGTCTCCCCACTGTAAAGTTTTCAGTGCATCCACAGCGCTGATGTACCTTGGATGCAATTCCAAGTGAAAGGCCCCTCTTGGCTTCCAGGCAGTCAAATGGGGCCGGCTGTGGACAGGGCCATGACAACTCGCACCACGCCTGCCTTCACAGAGGTCAGAAGCCTGAAAATAATCCACCCCTACAGAAAGTGCGGGAAGTGCTGGGAGGAGGACAGCGTGGGAAACTCGGGGGCAGAGTCACAGAATCAGGGAGCGTAATTGAGCCTGTATGGGAGGGGTCCACAAGCTGTGTATCCCTGCATTATAACAAAACCCACCCCCGAGATACCAGACTGAGCTCAATGCTGAGTGTCTGCAGTTTGACCTCCCTCCTCCAGGACATTTCGAATTCAGCTTTGAGCACTTTCTCCCCTGTCCTTCTCTTAGTCAGCTCCTCCTGATCCTCTGGGTTTCAACTTGAATGTAACCCCGTTTTAAAGAGCCTTCCTTGCACCCCTAACTGGCTACCTGCCTCCAGTACCATCATGGTATGTTCCCAGCAGAGGGTGGCTAGCGGCAGCCTTGGGCTCCTGTGTGGACCACAGCCCAGCACCGTCTGGGGACATGGTAGAAACGCACTGTCTGTGACTCCAGCCCAGGTGAGGGTTAAGTCCTGTAAAGTTGCCTTGCCCAGCAGCGGCAGCCACCAGCCCCACTTGAAACATGGCTAGTCGGGGCTGAGATGCGTTGCAAGTATAAAATACACACCAGATCCAGAATGTGAAATAGCACCATAATCATTTTCATATTGATCGTTATTGAAATGATCGTATCTTGGGTATTCGGTGTTAAATAAAACTATTGGTAAAATTAATTCTATATATTCTTTTTCCTTTGTCGTTGTTTAGTCACTAAGTCATGGCTGACTCTTTGTGACCCCATGGACTATAGCCCACCAGGCCATCTGTTCTCTTTTAAAACATGGCTACTATAGAGTTTAAAACTGCATGTGTGGCTCACCTTGGATCCACATTGGACAAGGCTGCTTTAAAATGTGAGAAACGCTGGTTTAGGATAATGGTCAAAAGCCAATGTTCTTGGCAAATGACAGCCTGAGGGTCCAAAGTGGCTCAGGGCCAGTTCTGCTAGACAAACTTTCATCAGAACAGGGTCACATTCACTCATTACATATTGTCTGTGACTGCCTTCGTGCTCCAAGAGCACAATTAAGCAGGTACGATAGAAACTGAATGGCCCGCACAGCCTAAGCTATTGACCAGCCGGCCCTTCTCAGGAAGAGCTTGCTGACCCCTAATCAAAGCATGGGTTCCAGAGGTGGAGCCTGGCCCCAACTCCTGTCTCCTCTGGTACATGAGGGTGGGCAAGAGACTTCCTGTCTGTTTCCAAACTTCTGTATCTGACAACAGGGATAAGAGTAGCTATGTGACCAAGGTATTATAAAGATTAAGTCAGTTTCTCAATTGTGCCTTAACTTTAGTAGGTTCTCAATAAACATTAGCCCCCAGGGATTCCCTGGTGGCTCAGTGGTAAAGAATCCACCCACAATGCGGGAGGTATTTGATCCCTGGGTCGGGAAGATCCCCTGGAGAAGGAAGTGGCAACCCACTCTAGTATTCTTGCCTGGGAAATCCCATGGGCAGAGGAGCCTGGCGGGCTACCATCCACAGGGTAGCAGAGTCGGACACAACCGGAGCGACTGAGCATGGCAGTTTTGCAAGCAATCTTCACAAATCGTGAGCAGACAGTGTAGCATTGTTACCTTTTTCCTTATGCATCGCCCTACCAGAGTACAAACCACAGGAAAGCAGGGACATTTTCTATGTTGTTCCAGATATCTAACTGAGCACACAATAGAAATTCAAAAAAATATATTTGCTGAGTGAAGGAATGAGGCCAGGACTTGAGCCCAGTTCTTTCTGTTTCCCCAAACCCGCAGCCTCAACCGCTATTTACCATGTGTGATCTCCGACCAGCAGAGGCATCGGGGAGCTCGTTAGAAATGCAGAATCTTGGGTAGCACCCAGGCCCACTGCATCAAAGACTCTACTGTAACAAGACCTCCAAGAGATTCATGGGCACGTTTAAGTTTGGGAAGTACTGCTCTGGGCTATAATTCCCAGTCAAGACTCTGCTCATTCACTCAACAAGTAATTAATGTAACATCAGTCTTTCCCCTGAGCACTCTGTTCGACCTCCTAATGCAAGAGCCAGTTCTTTCTATTCTCCCCAGTAAGGGCCTGGGGGTGTTGCGGTTCTGCAGTCAACAGTACTGTGCTGTGTCTGAAAGAGCCCTTCTCCTGCCAGGTCCAAACTGCTGCAATGCAGGAATGACTTCTCTGCCCAGAAACCTGCTTCACATTCTATGCCAGCTTCTAGAGGCCGGGCCCCGAGCCTGGAGGACACAGGAGGTCAAAAATCCACTCCTAAATCATTTTCCTCTGGGCGCCTACCTCTGTGAGCGGGTTCTCCTCTGTGTTTTACACAACAGTGGCTCTGCACCACCAAAACCACACATCCATTCCTCCATGGAATAGCTCAGGCACCGTCCTTTCTGAGTCTACAGATGAAAGCAAGTCATCTACTCATCCTACAAACCAACTAAAATTCTCTCCCCATGGAATCTTGCCTTACTCGCTGCCTGGCTCCGAGGTCCTGTGTTCTTTGCCTAGCTATTTTCTTAGAGATGACCCATTCCACGGTACATCAGAGGACCAGGGGGCTTCAGGCTAGCACAGCATCTTCCACTGCACCCCTGCTTGTCGCAGCAAGAAGTTTCCAATCGTGGTCATCAGTCGGACACTTTAAATTAGAAAAAGACTGATTAGCATAATTCCTAAAAGTCTGAACTCTCGACTCACAGATGGCCTCTGAGAGGATTGACGGTACATAAAGGAGATTAAGGTAAACCTAATTAGTTGGGGGTGTTCCTGTTTCTGGAATCGAGTGGTGAGCATTGGAGAAGAAGTGATGGATGGACAAATAGATCTAATGAAGCCCTATTAAAGTCTGTTTGATTCTCTCTTGCAGTGATGGAGCATATTATCCCATTAATGGTCCTCTGAGCTAACACAAAGTTTGGCGCAGTGACCTCAAAAATGAATCTGAATTGCCTGTTCAGCTCTTTACATGTGTCCATGGTATTTAAATGCGCCTGAAAGCTCCATGTACCTTTCGTGGAGGCCTCTCTACAGCAGGCGCCGCAAGCCCCAGTAGGGACCACCTTCCTCCCGGCTAGCTTCTGAAGGCACTCACGCAGAGACACCCCCTAGCTTTTCTGTTCCCAGGGCTCTACAGCTTGACTTTCCCAGATCAGTGATCCCCAGCCTTTTTGGCACCAGGGTCCGGTTCTGTGGAAGACAATTTTTCCAAAGACTGGGGGGTAGAAGATGGTTCTGAGATTATTCAAGAGCATTTACATTTATCATGCACTTTATTTCTAATCTAATGCCACCACTGATCCTACAGAAGGTATCGGTGCCTGGCCTGGAGGTTGGGGACCGCTGTCCTAGGAAATGCGTTGCGCTGTGTGTTCATTCTGATGTGATGAGGTGTGGATTACTGTTGTTCTTTTCATGGGCGGGCGTGATGGCTACACATTATCACTACCCCATGCTGATCAGGAATGTCAGGGCAGGTTCTGAGGAAGAAAAGTGGCAAGAGAGTGCCCTTCTCTCGAGGGTCTCACGGCTCAGTCACAAACACATGAGATAAACAACAGCACAGGGCGTTTCACAGCTGGTGCAAGACGACAGCCAGATTGGCTCCAAGGCTCAAAGAACAGAGTGGACACAGCGGTGCTCCATTGCGGGGGGCATGGAGAGAGGTGGGCTTCCCCATTTCTCCCTGAGAGGACTGCCTAAATGTCTCCATTCTTCTACAGCAAGTAGCAGAATTCACAGACACACTCAGGCATCCTGCCTCCAGAGCTCAGATTATCAAGCCCTGTAACTCCTATTTTCTGGTCCCCACCCTCCCATCGCACATGGAATAAAATCTCCACTCCTCTCTGACCTCACCGTGCTTCATTTTCTTCCACTCTCGCTGCGTTGACTCCAAGCTAGGTCCTCTTTTGTCCTTTACACCTGTAGGGCCACCTGTCTGCCTGAACAGTTGACCCGCTCTCTCATATGTGACCTGGAAACATCAGATCAGCCTAGACTCTCAGCCCTTGACCTTTTCCTATGTCCTTTCCCACTCCAGCAATCCCACGGCCATGGCCTTACACGCCATCTCCATGACTCCCAAATGTGTTTCTAGTCTGGACTCTCCAATGAGTTCCAGTCACATACGTTCCACTTGCGTGGGTAGTGGGCACCTCGTATTTCTCATAATCAACACAGAACATGTGACTTGTAGCTGCCATCCTGGTTCAACCTTTCCAAGAAATATCACTGACCATTCAGGCAGATTGTGGTTGCTTAGTGGCTGAGTCATGTCCGACTCTTTGTGACCCCATGGACTATATAGCCCACCAGGCTCTTCTGTCCATGGGGTTTCCCAGGCAAGAATACTGGAGTGGGTTGCCATGCCCTTCTCCAGCAGATCTTCCCAACTCAGGGATCGAACCCATGTCTCCTGCATTGGCAGATAAATTCTTTACTGCTGAGCCTCTGGGGAAGCCCCATATTCAGCTGGTTACTCAAGCCCAATACTACACATTCCTAGTCTCTGAGGGCCACCATTCACCTCTATCAGCAAAACCTACCTCTGTGTTTCAGAACACACTATAGAACAGCCTGCTTCTCTCCGCCTCCACTGCACCAATATCCCTACCGTAACCACTGTGACAACCTCCTAATTGGTCTCCTCTCTTGAGCTTTCAACTGCTCTCAGCCCAGCCAGAGTGACCCCTGTAAGCCTTAGGTCACGTTGTTTCCTTGTCTAACACCCCCTGATTCCAGCCTCATTTGAGACCTGCAAGAATTCAGGCCACTGCCTGCCTCAACCATATCGCCTCTGCCTACTCACCAGGGTTCCAGGCTGATGGGTCTTCATGCTATTTCCCAAACATGCCAGGCTCATTCTGAACCTGGGGCTTTTGCAATTGCTACTCACTCTACTGGAAAACTCTCTACCCCTGGGTTCTCCAGATTTGCCTCTTGGCTGTTACTCTTCAGCTAAGACATTACTTCCTTGGTGAAGCCTCTTCTGACTTGTTTGAAGGCATGCTTTTACCTGATTACCCTGTTTCTTCTCGCTCCCTGAAATGATGGCTGTCTGTCTGTGTGTTCACTCATTTTTGTCTGTCTCTCTACTAGAGTCATCTCTTAAAGGCCTATGCCTGATCTGGCTTGCTCATCACTGTGTCTCTTGCCTCCCACCCTTCCTTGCCTTTGTGGTGGTGTCTGCTTGGTCTCCAGGGAGGCTTCAATTAGAATATTGACCTGATTCATCTCTGGGTGTCACCATTTACACAAATAAGTCCTCAGTAATATGAGGGAGGCATAGAGAGTGTGTATGCCTTCACCTCATAAAAACAGCATTTTTCTTTTTCAAAACAGCAGTTTCTTCTGTATATTGACTGAGATTGCCAAAGATATCTTAATACAGAGCAATAAAAGGCCTAGATCCTCTGCTCTGGACACACCGAGTCAGCCTTGCCCCCATACCAAGAAGTCCTCAAGCGCCTCTCCCCACTGGGCCCTCTCCCCAGTTCCCCTCCCTCCACAAGTATACAGCAGGGCCTGGGACCCTCAGCTCAGGCAGCAGAGAACACACGCGCTTAGAGCCTTATTGTGTTCCCAGCACTCAGCAGTGCTCACAGAAACACATAAGCAACAAACGAATGATGGGGAAACTCCCAAAGCATCAGAGCGCCAGGATGCTGAAAGGCATGGTCACGAACGTGCAGGGATGCAGAGTCAGTGCCCGTCTCTATGGGAAGAAGAATGAAACCGACTTTGTGGAACTACTTCCGGGCAGGAGGCGCACTGTGCTCACGGCTTTCACCTGCCATGTTACTGAGTGTTCTCATCATCCCAGCAAAGTCGGTATTTCTAGCCAGTAATTTTATAGACACTCTTATCTCCTCAAATGAAGACACACTGCCCACACTGAAACGCGGTGGTGGGAATTCAGCAAGATATGCTGCATGTTAAGGCTTTAGTCAGCTCGGGTTTGACACATAAGGGTTCAGAGGACGGCAGCTGCGGTCATTATGGCTTCATCCTTGCTACAGATGAAGAAAGAGAGGCTCCGTGGGTTACAGTGGCCAGTCCAGGCTACAGAATGAGTCACAGTTGGGACTGGACCCAATATGTCTCATTCCTTCTCTAGTTACAGGAAGGGATAAGCAGAGTATAGTGGCTCCACTCTCCTCTGCTCTCTGCCTTTTCAGCTTTAGCCCCAGGAGTCCCAGAGCTTTCTCAGGATGGCCATAAATTCTGCTCTAAGTGCTACACAGAAGGTTAGAAAATAGATTATACATCCATTATATTGTACATGTTAGACTTCTATGATACCCAATATATAATATATTTAAATAGAATATATATTTATGAGTATATATAATTAGAACTCAAAGATGTGGCTCAGGAGTAAGGAAACTGCCTGCAGTGTAGGAGCCCCCAGGAGACACATGTTTGATCCCAGGGTCAGGAAGATCCCCTGGAGGAGGAAATGGCAATCCACTCTAGTATTCTTGCCTGGAGAATCCCATGGACAGAGGAATCTGCAGGACTACAGTCCATAGGGTCACAAAGAATTGGATTTGACTAAAGCGACTTAGCAGCAGCAGCATAAACAGAACTCAAAGATAATTCTTTGCATAACAGACTAGAGTACAGACGCTTCCTACACTGAGTGCATGTGGCAATGTCAGTGAAGCCAGTTTTCCTCTTCCCAGGTGAAGACCCTTAGAATCTTAAAGGTGCTAGTGGGCTGCATCCCATGAATAGGGCCTGACCTGGAATGGTATGTAAGATCACTAGTGAAATGGGTCCCAAACACACAGCCAAAGGTCTTCAGAATGTCCAGACATCTTTGGAAAATGAAAGCATTGCTGGCCATATGACCAACAAGCCTGGAAGGCCATTGCAGTTGCCAGACGGATGAGGCAGTTTGCAAAGGGAAGTCGAGATGCATTTGCTAGCTGACTGTGTCCCTTGGCCTGCTTAGTGGTGTTACTTGGTTCATAAGCCAGGGATTAAGTCAATTTTCATTTCGGCATTTTATTTCACCTTTAAGCAACCCCTAAGGTTTCCAGAAGAATTCTGTTTGACCTTTAGCTAAAGTTCAACCTCTACCAAGTTACCGAGCTTGGATGGTCCCTGAGTGATCACTTAAGACAGATTTCACTATAATTCAATGAAGAGATAATCCCTGGCCTAAGAGTTCACAAAGGAAGGACTCCTGGTAGGCTCAGGGATGGCAAAAGTTACGTGTTTATCCCTGCTAATGAATTTGAGTGGTATTTTCATCGTGTAACATTGATCACTGAAGTCAGCCTGGGTACATCTGCTGGACATTGAAGCCAGGGCATTTCTTTACCTTCACCTGGTCCCAAAGGAGGGTTCTCTCAGGGAGGCCAAGTCTTCTTGGCCCTAGAAAGAAGATGGGCCCACTGGACGTGATGCCTTTGGAAGTTGCCATTAACTCCCAAAGTTACCGTGGGAATGTTAAGCCCATCACTGGACTTGGACCTTGATGCCCAAACTAAGTAGGGTGTCTTCGCTGCAAGTGGATATACTTTAGACCTGCATTTCTCTAACACCTAGTTTTCAAAATGTCTCAGCCATGCTCAGAAAATGTGGAGGAGGGTGGTGGAGCAAGAAGCAGGCTCTTCTGATTTAAAGTGCAGAGTGGAACTCTCAAGGTGTTTCCTTCTCATCTATCCTGACTTATTTTGTTTATTAGATCTGCCTGATTCTTCAGAAGTCTGTAAAAGTTTCTTACTATGTGTATAAATTTAATCAGAGTTGTTCCCCACCGCCTCACATATTTGCGATTATGTAGTAACCAAGTATGGAGAAGGCAATGGCAACCCACTCCAGTATTCTTGCCTGGAGAATCCCAGGGACAGAGGATCCCGGTGGGTTACAGTCCATGGGGTCACAAAGAGTCAGACACGAGTGAAGTGACTTAGCACACATGCCGTTAGCCAGTAAGTGCTGCGTGCACGCCATGGAGACAGCACCACCGGTGTTCCCACTCCCAGTCGGCATGAAAGGCGATCCGTTCCTATCCACAGACTGCATCCAATGTCCAGCTCACTCATCCGTTCCTATCCACAGACTGCATCCAATGTCCAGCTCACTCATCCGTTCCTATCCACAGATAGCATCCAATGTCCAGCTCACTCAGGGGCCACAACAGGATGTCTGCTCACAGACACAGAAAAGAAAGGTATGGTTCCCAAAGGGCAAACGGAGTTGGGGAAGGATAAATCACCCGTTTGAGATTATCAGATACAAACTGCTACTATATAAAAACATTATACATAGGGACTTCTCTAGTGGTCCGCTGGTTAAGAATCCCCCTTACAGTTCAAGGGACATGGGTTTGATCCCTGGTCCAGGAACTAAGATTCCACATACCTTCGGGCAGCTAAGCCCATGTGCGGCAGCTACTATAGCCCACAAGCCTAGAGCCTGCGCTCTGCACCAGGAGAAGCCGCCACAGTGAGAAGCCCTCGCACTGGAACGAGAGGAGCCCCCACTCACCACAACTAGGGAAAGCCCACGCAAAGCAACGAAGGCCAAAGCCCCGACCTGGAAAACAAGTAAACCACTGTATATGACAAGTGCCGTTGTCTCGTTTCCCCCAGGGAACTGTACTAAATGTCCTAAAATAAACCATAATGGAAAATACTATGAAAAGAATGGATAACTTTATAACTGAATCACTTTGCTTTGTATCCCAGAAACTAATGGAACCCCGTAAATCAACTATACTTCAATAGAAAACTGAAAAATAAAGAACAGGGTGTCTGTACCTGCCACAGTGCCCCCTCCCGCCCCCAGCATCTCCAGGGACAGGAGGATGCTCATTTTAGAGGAAAGGTCCCTAGCTTTCTGCAGAGAGTTCAATGCCATGATGTGTCAGATTCAGCTTCCTGCATTCGTTTTCTTCCTGATTGGCATACCTCAGGCTATTAGGTTTATTAATTGGATGATAATTTTTTTTGAGGGAGTGAGTATACAAAGAGAGAAATGTCTCACAAATAGACTCAAAGCTTGAAGGCAGGAGACATGCAGGGATTTACAAAGTGTTTATCTTCCTGGCATTCTTTTTTTTTCTAAACCCAGGAAAAAGTAATCACTGCTACCATCCTCTGAGTACAGAGATGCTTGTTTCCTGGGAGGGCCTGCAAACTAGCCATGAAATTCCTGAAATTTCAACACACCTGCTGGAGTCCTGGGCTGAGCGAGCTGCCCCTGTGGATGCACTCGACCCGCCGATGAAGAGTCACCCCAAGGCCCGCCTCCATCCTCATGAGAGCTGCCACAGCAGAGCCCGAGGCATCTGAAAGCGAGTGCAGGGCTCACTCAGAGCTGCTGCCTCTTTGATGGGCCACCCGGCCCTACTGTGATTCTAATCCTGGACACCCTTCCCCTCCTGTTTCCACGTGTCCACTCTCTACTTCGGCATCTCTACTCCTACCCTGCAAAGAGGTTCAACTGTCCCACTTGTCTAGTACGTTTATGTGGGATCTAGAAAAACCATTCAGAGAATATCGCGTTTGGTGTTTCTCTGCCATCCATGTGGCTCTAATGCTTGATGGACTCCCAGTTTGTACCAGGAAAAAAAAAAGCACACTCTTCAGGTCAAACCACAGGATCCAGAAGAAATTTAATAACCATTTTATTGTTTATTGTATTTTCCTTTTGTAGTCGCCTTCTACTTATGGCATGTTACACTGCTTTCCTGTTACAAGAATGACTGAATGTTTCCTTTTTTAATCAATTGAAAAGGCAGGTAAAGGAAGTTGATTTGAAAAAACCTAAAGAGTAGTAGAAGCAGTTCCTAACTGTTGCAGAAACTGTGCTAAATGATTGATTTGGGGGAAATAAGGAGTTACCTGGATTTACATCAGGCTCTTCCACATTGATGCTGTAAAGAACAACATTACATAGGAACCTGGAACGTTCAGTCCATGAATCAAGGTAAATTGGAAGTAGTCAAACAGGAGATGGCAAGAGTGAACACTGACATTTTAGAAATCAGTGAACTGAAATGGATGGGAATGGGAAAATTTAATTCAGATGACCATTATATCTACTACTGTGGGCAGGAGTCCCTTAGAAGAAATGGAGTAGCCCTCATAGTCAACAAAAGACTCTGAAATGCAGTACTTGGGTGCAATCCCAAAAATGACTGAATGATCTTGGCTAATTCCCAAGGCAAACCATTCAATATCACAGTAATCCAAGTCTATGCCCCACCCACTAATACTGAAGAAACTGAAGTTGAAAGGTTTTATAAAGACCTATAAGACCTTCCAGAACTAACACGACAAAAAGGTATCCTTTTCATCATGGGGGACTGGAATGCAAAAGTAGGAAGTCAAGAGATACCTGGAGTAACAGGCCAAGTTTGGCCTTGGAGTACAAAATGAAGCAGGACAAAGACTAACAGAGTTTTGCCAAGAAAATGCCTTGGCATAGCAAACACCCTCTTCCAACAACACAAGAGAAGACTCTACACATGGACATCACAATACCAAAATCAGATTGATTATATTCTTTGTAGCCAAAGATGGAGAAGCTCCATACAGTCAGCAAAAACAAGACCAGGAGCTGCCTGTGGCTCTGATCATGAACTCCCTATTGCAAAACGCAGGCTTAAATTGAAGAAAGTGGGGAAACCACTAAGCCATTCAGGTACGATCTAAATCAAATCCCTTATGATTATACAGTGAAAGTGACAAATAGATTCAAGGGATTAAATGTGATAGACAGAGTGCCTGAAGAACTATGGAAGGAGGTTTGTAACATCATATAGGAAGTGGTCATCAAAACTATCCCCAAGAAAAAGAAATGCAAAAAGGCAAAATAGTTGTATGACAAGGCCTTACAAATAGCTGAGAAAATAAGAGAAGTGAAAGGCAAAGGAGAAAAGGAAAGATACATCCACCTGAATGCAGAGTTCCAAAGAATAGTAAGGAGACATAAGAAAGCCTTTCTCAGTGATCAATGCAAAGAAATAGAGGAAAACAATAGAATGGGAAAGATGAGAAATCTCTTCAAGAAAATCAGAGATACCAAAGGAACATTTCTCCCAAAGATGGGCACAATAAAGGACAGAAATGGTATGGACCTGACAGAAGCAGAAGATACCAAGAAGAGGTGGCAAGAATAAACAGAAGAACTATACAAAAAAGGTCATAATGACCCATATAACCACAGAGGTGTGATCACTCACCTAGAGCCAGACATCCTGGAATGTGAAGTCACGTGGACCTTAGGAAGCATTACTACATGCAAAGCTAGTGGAGCTGATGGGATTCCAGTTGAGCTATTTTATATCGTAAAAAATGATGCTGTTAAAGTGTTGCACTCAACATACCAAGTTGGAAAACTCAGAAGTGGCCACAGGACTAGAATCCCAAAGAAAGGCAATACCAAGGAATGTTTAAACTACCATCCAACTGTACTTACTTCACGTGCTAGCAAGGTAATGCTCAAAATCCTTCAATTCAGACTTTAACAGTATATGAACTGAGAACCTTCAGATGTCCAAGATGGATTTTAAAAAGGCAAAGGAACCAGAGATCAAAGCGCCAATATCCATTGGATCATAGAAAAAGCAAGAGAAACAACAACAAAAAAATCTACTTCTCATTTATTGATTATGCTAAAGCATTTGACTGTGTGGATACAACAAATTGTGAAAAAAAATCTTAAAGAGATGGGAATACCAGACCACCTTACCCGCCTCCTGAGAAATCTTTATGCAGGTCAGGAAGCAACAGTTAGAATTAGACATGGAGCTATAGTTCAGTTCAGTTGCTCAGTCATGTCTGACTCTTTGCAACCCCATGGACTGCAGCACACAAGACCTCCTTGTCCATTACCAACTCCCGGAGTTTACTGAGACTCATGTCCATTGAGTCAATGATGCCATCCAACCATCTCATCCTCTGTTGTCCCCTTCTTCTCCCACCTTCAATCTTTCCCAGCATCAGGGTCTGTTCCATTGAGTCAACTCTTCACATCAGGTGGCCAAAGTATTGGAGTTTCAGATTCAACATCAGTCCCTCCAATGAACACTCAGGACTGATTTTCTTTAGGATGGACTGGTTGGATCTCCTTGCAGTCCAAGGGACTCTCAAGAATCTTCTCCAACTCCACAGTTCAAAAGCATAGATTCTTCGGCACTTAGCTTTCTTTATAGTCCAATTCTCACATCCATACAGGACTACTGGAAAAACCATAGCCTTGACTAGACGGACCTTTGTTGGCAAAGTAATGTCTCTGCTTTTTAACATGCTGTCTAGGTTGGTCATAACTTTCCTGCCAAAGAGTAAGTGTCTTTTAATTTCATGGCTGCAGTCACCATCTGCAGTGATTTGGGAGCTCCCCAAAATAAAGTCTGACATTGTTTCCACTGTTTCCCCATCTATTTCCCATGAGGTGATGGAACCAAATACCATATCTTAGTTTTCTGAATGTTGAGCTTTAAGCCAACTTTTTCACTCTCCTCTTTCACTTTCATCAGAGGCTCTTTAGTTCTTCACTTTCTCCCATAAGGGTGGTATCATCTGCATATCTGAGGTTATGGATATTTCCCCCAGCAATCTTGATTCCAGCTTGTCCTTCTTCCAGTCCAACATTTCTCATGATGTACTCTGCATAGAAATTAAATAAGCAGGTTGACAATTTACAGCCTTGACATACTCCTTTTCCTATTTGAAACCAGTCTGTTGTTCCATGTCCAGTTCTAACTGTTGCTTCTTGACCTGCATACAGACTTCTCAAGAGGCAGGTCAGGTGGTCTGGTATTCCCCATCTCTTTCAGAATTTTCCACAGTTTATTGTGATCCACACAGTCAAAGGTTTTGGCATAGTCAATAAAGCAGAAATAGATGTTTTTCTGGAACTCTCTTGATTTTTTTGATGACCCGGATGCTGGCAATTTGAACTCTGGTTCCTCTGCCTTCTCTGAAACCAACTTAAACATCTGGAATTTCATGGTTCACGTATTGCTGAAGCCTGGCTTGGAGAATTTTGAGCATTACTTTACTAGCGTGTGAGATGAGTGCAATTGTGTGATAGTTTGAGCATTCTTTGGCATTGCCTTTCTTACAGATCGGAATGAAAACTGACCTTTTCCATTCCTGTGGCCACTGCTAAGTTTTCCAAATGTGCTGGCATATTGAGTGCAGCACTTTCATGGCATCATCTTTTAGGATTTGAAATAGCTCAACTGGAATTCCATCACCTCCACTACCTTTGTTCATAGTGATGCTTCCTAAGGCCCACTTGACCTACAGAGTAGTTCAAAATTGGGAAAGGAGTACCTCAAGGCTATATATTGTCACCCTGCTTATTAACTTATATGCAGAGTACATCATGGGAAATGCCAAGCTGTATGAAGCACAAGCTGGAATCAAGATTTCCTGGAGAAATATCAACAACCTCAGATATGCAGATAACACCACCTCAATAGCAGAAAGTGAACAGGAACTAAAAACCTCTTGATGAAGGTGAAAACGGAGAGTGAAAAAGCTGGCTTAAATCTGAGACTTCCCTGGTGGTCCAGTAGTTAAGACTCCTCCGCCTTCACGTACAGAGGGTTTGGGTTCAATCTCTGGTCATGGAGCTAAGATCCCACCTGCCTCATGGCCAAAAAACCAAAACATAAAAAAAGGAAAAAAAAAAAAAAGGAAAGCAACAAATTCAATAAAGATGTAAAAAAGAAAAAAAAAAAAAAACTACAACATTCAGAAAACTAAGACCATGGCATTCAGTCCCATCACTTCATGGTACATAGATGGGGAAACAATGGAAACAGTGACAGACTTTATTTTCTTGGGCTCCAAAATCACTGCAGATGCTGACTGCAGCCATGAAATTAAAAGATGCTTGCTCCTTGGAAGAAAAGCTATGACAAACAGTGAATTTAAAAGTTAGAGACATCACTTTGCTGACAAAGGTGTGAACAGTCAGAGCTATCATTTTTCCAGTAGTCACATATGGATGTGAGAGTCGGACCATAAAGAAGGCTGAGTGCTGAAGAATGATGCTTTTGAACTGTGGTGTTGGAGAAAACTCTTGAGAGACCCTTGGACAGCAAGGATAGCAGGCCAGTCAATTGTTAAGGAAATCAATCTTGAATATTGGAAGAACTGATGCTGAAGCTCCAATATTTCAGCCCTGTGATGCAAAGAGCTGACTCATTTGAAAAGACCCTGATGACGGGAAAGATTGAAGGCAGGAGGAGAAGAGGATGACAGAGGATGAGATGGCTGGATGGCATCACCGACTGAACGGACATGAGTCTGAGTAAACTCCGGGAGTTGATGATGAACAGGGAGGCCTGGTGTGCTGCAGTCCACGGGGTCACAGAGTCGGACGCAACTGAGTGGAACAACTTCCACATCTCTGTCTTTCCTGTTACTCTGACTCTCTAAGAAGGTAGAGCAGGCAAGAGCAGAGGGCCAGGGCTGTGCCTGGTAATCTCTCACATATTCTTAGGAGTTTGATGTAGACATCACTCCATCGAAATGTGAGTGAGTCCCCCGCCCTTGTGCTGGACACCACCCTGGACATCCCCATCACTGACCTGCGATTTGTGGATTCATGACTGTGAACGCGATTGCGGTTTCTACAGTGCCTGGTACGATCATGGCAGAAGCAAGATGCCAGAAAGATATATCTTGGTTGGATGAATGAAATGGAGAGAAACATGCAAAGACCTCTTTTAGCCAGGTCTAGACCACACCATGAGAAAGGCAAAATGAGGTAACCAGAGAATCGGTGTCAGTGAAGACGTTAACCCATTTCCTGGGGAATGGAGACAGAGGGGTTGACGGGAATTACATGGGTGCTGCTTCTGCTTCTCTTTCTACTTTGAGCAGTAGAACTCGACCTCTCTGGGCCTCTGAAACACTCTTGTACCTTGGCCCGGTTGCGTCTTGTGTCCAAACAGGGAACGCCGCAAAGAACACATGGAAACCAGCCAGACGTAAGCCTGCTTCTTTCTCATCTTGCTTTCTACCTGGAGCTTTAACCTTTACAGATTTGTAACACTTGAAGGTATGTTTCCCCAGCCAGTTCTGAATTGTAACAATTCCTTTTTTCCTACTGACAAAATCTGAAACTTAGCCTGGAGCACTTTCCTGCCAAGGAGAGAACCCTGTCAGGCTTGCGATGCGTGATAAAATACCACGGTAATGTGGAATAATGCTTTGAAATGTTGCCAGGCTGAGCATGCATGCAGAATGATTGAGACCGCCCGCAAATACAAATGGTAGCTCTGTGGCTCATCTATAACCTCGACGTAGGAAAACTGAGACGTTCTTCCCCCTCCTCTGCAATTCTGCGCTGCCTCTTGTCGGAAACTATGGCGATGATGCCACTGAAAGTAACGGCGGTGTTTACTCCACACACAGATTTTCCTAACGAATACAACCTCCCCGTGTAGTCATTGGTCTTGTGACGGTCCCTTGATATGCCAAGCTCTTCCCACGGATGCTGGCCTAAGTGGCTCGTTGAAATACTCACAGCGCTAAACACAAATGCTTTGTGGGAGGGGGTGGAGGTCACTTTTGCAGGGATGCAAATAACACCCATTGAGCCCATCTTAGAAACAGAGGCTGTATAACTCAGTGGGATTTGGTCCCCACTTCCCATCTTCCCTCCCTCTCCCTCCACACACACGGCGGTGAATTCAGTGGGATTCATCAGCTGGGTGAGCGGCCAACATTACGGGGTCCTTCCTTTTATGAGCCAGGCACTGTGCCCTGTTTTAGGTGACTCTCATGACATACTACATGATATGTAGAAATGTCTCCATTTTAGTGTTGAGAATACATAGAAGGGATAACTGGTTTGCTCAAGTTTTCACTTGGTAACTTGTGTTCCGGTCAGGATTTACTCCAGTTCTGTCTGTCTCCAAAGCTTGAATTCTTTTCATAATGAGCATTTGTTCAGCTGAAGCCAACCCCTCTCTTTTCTTGAGTTGTGCTTAAACCTTCATTATCTGTGGAACTTAAACATTACTTGCTGGTCGTCCTGTACCCATACAGGAACCAGGGAGAAGTCACTTATTCACGAAGAGCCGGTAGCCTAAGTACTTTCTCATGCACAAAATATAAACAAGCAGTAGAAGAAAAAGATTTCTCAGCATAGTTCAAGGACATCTATCTGAATTTTTCATGAAAAGGGGAACCTCTTTTCCTTTTTCTACAAATGGAAATTAGAAAAAACGAAAAATGAACTTAGTGACTGAGTAGTTCAATTCTGCTACGGTAATAATGAGCTTGCCTGGTGGCTCAGCAGTAAGGAATCCACCTGCCAATGCAGGAGACAGGGGTTTGATCCCTGGGTCAGGAAGATCCCCTGGAGAAGGAAATGGCTCCCCCCTCCAGTATTCTTTCCTGGAGAAATCCATGGACAGAAGAGTCGAGTGCGCCATAGTGTGTGGGGTTGAAAAAGAGTCAGACACGATTTAGTGTCCAAACAACAAAGTAATGATAGTTACTATGGATCAGGCACTTCCTTATGCCAGGAATCACACAGAACACTTTACATGAACGATAACATAACCCTTATGACCCAGGGATGGATCCCCTACTGTCAGCCCCGTTGGACAAATGTGGAAACTGAGGCTTGGAGCTTGACTGTCTTGGCAAGGTTGGGCAGAGAGGTCGGGATTTGTCCAGCTCTCCTGATGATGTCCATCAATCCCAAGGTCTTCCTGGGCACACAGGCAGTATATCCAGAGCTGAAATTACTTCCCTAGCCACCTCACTCCTGCCCGGTCTCCACAGGGCTCCCTGCCACCTTGGAACCCATGCATATGTTGCCCACCTGCCAGGACCATGTTCCCCTCCCCTCCTGCTGAGGCCGGCTGCTTTGCCACCTTCACGTCTCAGCTGCGGGATGCCCTGCCTGACCCTGTGACTAACACCAGAGGTCTCCATCATCACGGATTGGCCCTTTCCATGATAACAGTTTCCTGAATTGGCTCCTCTTTGTTCAGATGGATCAGTGCTTGGGCCTCCCACTAGACCCACTTTTGTGTCCCCAAGCACCTAGCCTGTAGTCTAACTCTGGGGCGCCTCTCAAAACCTGTTGGTGGAAGAACTTGCACACTGATCACTACCACACCTCCATTCTCATGCTGACGAGGGGTGGGAAAGAGGGTGGCACACCCATTTCCAGCGGGGTCACAAGACCAGGTCTCCTCTCCACCCACCAAGCGATGGCCCAGAACCATGCTCTCTCTGAGTTAATTTTCATGCTTTTTCCTCCCATCTCCAAACAGCAAGTGATCTTGCCAATCAATGCCTGAGACCAGAGACTTATGGAATGTTAAGAAGATTATGCACATAAATGTACCAACTATGACAGCCACGCTAAGAAGAATAGTAATATTGTGCCGAGTGCTAGTTTATCAACCTTTGCCACTTACAAAATTCACAGCCAATTTAATTAAAAATATAACAGCTCTGAAAGCTGGTAAAATGACTACAACAACAATCAATCATTCCGTAATAGTGCTGAAGATCCATTAGGGACGTCGCACTGGATGCCAAAATTTTTTAAGCCCCGATAGTAGGGGCATTTCATTCTGCACAATTAATGTCACCACATTAAAATATTGACTGTCTATAAAGAAGAAAATACTGAACATCTTTATAACCCACATTTTTTATGCTCAAAACTTGCTTAGAAAGGTGCTTTGAATTTATTTGTTATAAGCTGCACATTTCACATTCAGAAAATTGAAATGGTTTCTACTGACTAACTCATTTAATCATTTAGTTGATTTAATGAAAAGCACTATGCGTTTTTCTCCTCCAGGTTGTGAAGATGAATACTTTCTGTTCATTAGCAATCAAATATTGCAGGAAGGTTTACATCTTATTCTCACTTAACTCATTGCCTTTTATTCCCCCAAAATTCTAATAGAGTTTAAATGGTATCTTTTAGATCACTTTGAAATTTTTCTCTTGGTAACTCACTTTGTCTTCTGGAAGACACATTGCTAGTAGTGACACTGAGACATTTATCCCCCACTTCCTTTTCCAATCTTTCTTTTTTGAGTTTGGGGCGGGGGCATGTATATGGAGGAGAGACAGGGCAAACTTGAGAAAAAATGATGAACCTAGCCTTGAGTGCCCCTAATTCATTAATACATCAGCAACATCAGAGCACCCCTTGAAAATCTGTTAAGAAGGGCTCTTTGATTTATTATTGGGATTTTATGAGCTACCTGGGAGAATGAGCCTATTAAAAATGTTAACTATAAGCATCTGGCTTTCATTTAAGGAAGAAGTGCAGCCACACTGTAGAAGAGAAGCCTCACACACACAGCTCACCTCTCCCCTCAATCAGAAAGATCCCCCTCGGAAACGCAGCTTCATCAGAGGTGTGGGCCACAGCCATGGGCTCCTCCCTGCTCCCCATCCCTATTCACAGCACTGTGTAAGTGGGCAAGTCAGTTCCTCACCCTGGAAGTACAGATTCAGGGCAGATTCTACAGTGGAAACTTTTCGTGACCAGAGTGATTATGAAACAGTATAATCAACTTAAATTCCTGAATAACTGAGTCAGTAGTTTAAAAGCAGCTTCTCCAGATTTTCATTGCCTCCTTATCAAAGAATGTGTGCTGAACCCCAAATGCTTGATGAGAGGAAATGGAAAAAGGCAGATGCCAGTGCTTATACTGAACGCAAACACAGTGGTTGAAGGATGCAGGGCGTAATAACAGAAGAAAACACGGAACCTGAGCCGCTCAGAGGGTGAGGACAGATGAACCATTTGGACCGTGTGAAATGGTAGCTTTCAAAGACGCAGCCATCTAAGTACGGGGACACATGCTTCCCTATTTTTCACTCTCTGTTTCAAGGTGTTTTCTGCCTCTCTTGCGTGAGTCCATGCCCTTGAGTGTGAGTAAATGAATTAAGCCCTGTTTCTCAGTGTGCTATTGTGTTATCGGTGGTTGTGGGAGAGGGGACACACCATGTTCCTTCTCATTTTATGACTGGGGAACTGTAGCATAAGGCACCGGTGTGCTCTAACCCTGCCGCAGTGATTTTTCCTTCTCAGCACTTCTGGAAAAAACGATCACCCTATCATTTGTGCAATTACCGGCTCCATGTTTCTCCCCCACACCCGCCATGGATTCTAAGATCCGTGAGAGACACAGCACTGCCTGTCTTGTTCGTCCCAACTGTCCTGGCACTGACATGGTTCCTGGTGCACAGCTGCTAGATGCTAAGTACATTCTTTTTGAATAACTGAGTATTATTTTCCCAGGGCATTCCTATTGGATCATTAGCACAGCGGGACTAGACCCCAGGTCACCTTCCTGTAGTATTGTTGACTTTTTATTTGCCCTTCAGGAGTCTGTTCAAATGCCACCCCCTCTGTGAAGCATTTCTGAGCTTTCTTTCCCACTGCTTTTCTGGAGCTCCTTTAATGCTTTTTGCCCAACCCTCTGCATGCCCAGCTTTCTCTCTGCCACCTTCTTTCTCAAGATCCTCTCCCCCCCCCCCCCCCCCCCCCGGGGAACTATTCTATTTCTTGTGCTTAGCCGCTCAGTCATGTCCTACTCTTTACGCACACAGGGACTGTAGCCCACCAGGTTCCTCTGTCCATGGAATTCTCCAGGCAAGAATACCGGAGTGGTTGTCATGCCCTCCTCCAGGGGATCTTCCCAATTCAGGGACTGAACCCAGGTCTCTTGCATTGCAGGCAGATTCTTGACCATCTGAGCACAAGGGAAAGCTTGTACTTTACATGGGGACAATTTCATTTCTGCCTGGCTGCAGGGTACACTCAGGATCCATATCTCATTTCACAGGGCACCCCATCCCTCTGGCAATGGTTCTTGGTTCAGCAATGGGCCTGTGACCCATTAGGCCAGAGTTCTCTGAGCATATCTGAGAAAAACACTGTAAGTTAGTGTTCAGTTCAGTCGCTCAGTCGTGTCCGACTCTTTGCGACCCCATGAATCGCAGCACGCCAGGCCTCCCTGTCCATCACCATCTCCCAGAGTTCACTCAGACTCACATCCATCGAGTCCGTGATGCCATCCAGCCATCTCATCCTCGGTCGACCCCTTCTCCTCCTGCCCCCAATTCCTCCCAGCATCAGAGTCTTTTCCAATGAGTCAACTCTTCGCATGAGGTGGCCAATCCCTGGGCCAGAAGATCCCTTGGAGGAGGAAATGGCAACCCACTCCAGTATTCTTGCCTGGAACATCCCATGGACAGAGGAGCCTGGTAGGCTACAGTCCATGAGGTTGCAGAGTGTCAGAATTGACTGAGCATATAAGCCTCAAGCTGCTGGCATTTATAACACCTTCCTTGGGGAGCTGCTGCTAAGTCGTTTCAGCCGTGTCCGACTCTGTGCAACCCCAGAGACGGCATCCCACCAGGCTTCCCCGTCCCTGGGATTCTCCAGGCAAGAACACTGGAGTGGGTTGCCATGTCCTTCTCCAGTGCATGAAAGTGGAAAGTGAAAGTGAAGTTGCTCAGTCGTGTCCGACTCTTAGCGACCTCATGGACTGCAGCCTACCCGGCTCTTCCATCCATGGATTTTCCAGGCAAGAGTACTAGGGTGTGCCATTGCCTTCTCTGTTCCTTGGGGAGAGCCCCTCTGAAAGGTGCAGAGGCACAAAGCCCGGGTGACATTCTGTGCCCCTAGATCCAGCCATGTCTGTCAACTCATCCATTAGACTTTTCTGCTACATGAGCTAATCCATTCTTTCTCTCACCCTTTTAGCAGTTTGAGTTGGTTTTGGTCACATGCAGCTGAAGGAGCTCTTCATTTCCTAAGGCTGTAGTCTGCTGACCATGGCTTCTTGAGAGCTGGCCTGGCTCTTTCCCGTAGCACCAGAGCCTGGTACGTGCCCTGCCCTGGCGAAAGCCTGCTCAATGAACAGACCACACACTTCCAGGGCAAGGACATTTCCATGCAGTCAGGTGTTTGGTGGGCTGGGGTGGGGAGGTTAGCAACAAGAGCTGCCGGGGAGTGGGGCTTTGTATATTTTGGATCAAACGCTCATATAGTAAGGAAGAGATCACAAGGACACTCAGGATTGCAAGTGTCAAGGTCAACCGGAAGAGGAGGAGAAGGGCATTGAGCCAGACAAGGAGGATCTTACAGGAGCTTAGAATAAGACAGTAGGAGCTGGGCAGCCACAAGATGGATTTCGCATTTCTGCATTCCTACAGTGACTAAGTCTTAATCATTATGACAGTATTTCTGCGGCAAATGGAATTAACAACCCCGCGTGCTTTGGAAATGTTAAATTGTTAATAAATCCCTTAGAGCTTGGCTGCTTCTTTGAATCCCAGTATTGGTTCAGGGCCAAACACAGGTGTGTTAAACCATCTCACTTTGAACTGGTAACTCAGGGCTTCTCGATGATGCCTAGGAGAGAGTCCCTTCCACTGTGGGGAGACACAGATGGTACTGACATTTGATTCTTGTTTTTAAATCTAAAGCCTGGCCATATCTGGCAAAAGAAGTCAGGAAAACATGACTTTCCAACCTGTTTGGAAGGTGAGGATTCTAGGTATCCCTTCCCCATGATCCAAAAATCTACACTATAGCAAAGCTTCACCCAGATTTGGGTTTCAATCCTGGATTTGGGGGCTGAAAGACCTTAAACAGATAACTTAACGCCCATATGCCCTGGTGGTCTCATGTGTAAAACAGGACTGTAGTACTTGCTTACAGATATTTTACAAAGACTACACGAGACTGCGGATGTTAAACGCTTAGCAAGACAATAAGTCCACAAGAAGAGCTCTATGTACAGCAGCAACGATTGCGATGACAGTGATCAACATCATTTCAAAACTTTAAACCAGGCTTTGCAAAGCTGAGTGCATTAGCGATGGCTGAACATCCCAAGTGTGTTTTCCCCTGCCACCATTTCTCCAGGCGTGGCCCACACCAGCACCATGCATGTCCCATTCCCTTTCCTTTTGTTCAGAGGTTCTTATCCTCTGTTTAAGGTCATGAACTCTCTTGAGCTTCTGACGGAGGCCGAGTGAGGAGCTCCCTCTCTCAAGCTCCAAAAGCACCTTGCTTCTTCCACCTGACCCCACCACCCTCTCAACTACTGCCCCATGAGTGCCCATTTACTTGCTTCTAGCATCTTCCTGATGTAAATGGAGGTTTGGGGGACTTCCCTGTTGGCGCAGTGGATAAGAATCCACCTGCCAGTGCAGGGGACATGGGTTCAATCCCTGATGCAGGAAGATGCCACGGGACATGGAGCAACGAAGCCCAGGAGCTGCAACTACTGAAGCCCGCGTTCCTCGAGCCGGTGCTTCGCAACAAGAGAAGCCACCACATGGTGCACCCCCAATGAGGAGCAGCCCCCCGCTCACCACAACTAGAGAAAAGCCCTTGCAAAGCAATGAGGACCCAGTGCAGCCAAAAATTAAATAAATGAAAAGAAATAAATAGTTTTAAAAAATACAACAAAATGGAGGCTCTGAGGGGTCATGTACTGTCTTTACTCAGATCCCCATTTAATTTCCGATGCTGAGCTCAGTATCTGGCAGAGAATAGGTGTTCAATATTCATTGAGTGAATAAATGAAAATCATAAAAAATCCCCTTACCCCTTAAATATTCACCTACACTCAAGCTTTAGCAGCTAATTTCAGGGTCTGTCTGGGGACTCCAGGGCAAGGACCTCTATTTTAGGAGATCATTAAAAATGAAGTAGGGCAAGTTGCAAGACAAACAAAGAAGCAAACATTCTTTATTATAAACCAAAGGAAAAAAAAAAAGGGCAAATCAAGAATCAGTCTCAAGAAAGGAAGGGCAAAGATGGCGCTGACACAGTGCGATAGACGCAGGAAACCTTTGTCCAAATCCCTCGTTTTATTCTAGGTGACAATGAGAGCCAAGTCTTCCCCAAGGTCACGTGACTGCTGGCAGTGCGGACCAAGCCTCCTGGCTTCCAGACCAGTCTCATCAAACCCTCACCTCTCCTGTCCCTTGCCACCTTCCCCAAAGTGCAGTCTCTGCAATAATTCAATATAGCTTCCCTTCAGAGCATTGCCAGAGGATAATTTGAGGAAATGCAGGATTTGCAAGACCTCGGTCTCATCAGGGGACAGGCCTTTACAAGAAAGAGCTGATTCAAATTTATGAAAATCTCGGGAGTAAAGTGCTTGCCTTACTGCCTCATTTGAAAGATGATACCATTCTCTATTTTTCACTGGTGGGAACGTGACTTCAGAGGGCAGAAGACGTAGCGCTTGAGAGCAAGCCCAGTAAAGTCAGCAATCGTCTTTTTCTCCTCCTTCAGGTCCAGTGGGACTGTCAGCCTGCCCCACACAGCACCCCCACAGCACTTCTCAACTGGACTTCCCCATCATGTGAACCCTCAGGGAACTCTGTTACATGGTCCACGTTTTCAGAACCCATGAATCCCACTGCCCCATATGATGGGTGCTTTGAATAAACTTAGGCACAATTTTTTTTTTTCAAACAGAGAAAAAAAGAAACTTTACACCCCTCATCATACCAGATGCTCTATCAGATAAACATCACATAGTTTTGTTTTTGGAGAGACACAGAGAGAAATATTATGTGATTTGAGAGCATCTGCATTTCTCCAGAACATACTGTTGTCAGAAGTTGACTTAAAGTAAGTATTACATGTCAGACTTTCCTTCAAAGGTCTTGCACTAAATTTCCCCATTACAGCACAAATGGCTTCTTTGAAACAGTATCAGACAGAATTAGAAATGTGCCAGCCCATTAGCATTACTGCGACTCCATCTCGGATACACTCATGTTATCAATAACGGTGCTCATGCCTGTTTCAGAAATGAAACTGTAGAACAGAGATGAATGACTTTTCCCCAGTTGTTACTCTGACTTGCAAAGGGTGTTACAGATTCAAGCCATCATTTGTTCTTAGATTACAAGAGTAGCCATCACTTTTTACAGAGAGTCTGGGAAAAGCCCAGGCTGTGCGCTAACTGCTTTACACACGGAGCCTTCCTAATCCCCTCAGCAGTCCCATACGATGATGAGGGCATGGCTACTATCCTCCCTCCAGGTCCCTGAGGACCAGTGGCCAAGTGACATGGTTTCCAGAGAACTTGCTGTGTGTAGGCACTCTGCTATGTGTCTTATCTAACTTGTACTTAATCTCACCAAAACCCTGTGAGGTCAGTGCCAGCACGAATTTACACTGAAGAAACCAAGATAGGTCTCAAACCCAGTCTCAATTTACTCCAGAGTTCAGGCACACTGCCCGCTTGACACTAAGTGGGAGGGTCACTTGTTGGTTAAGGGTAAGGACTCTGTAGGCCAATCACCTGGACTCCACCCATGTTGACTGCATGGATGTGGGCATGCACTGGCCCACCTTTCTGTGGCTAAGTTTCCTCCTCTGCAAAGCAACAAAATAATAGTACCTGCCTCACAGGGTTCAGAGGATGCCGTGCAAATGCAAGGGTCTAGCACATAGTAATTACTCAACAACTTGTTACTATGATACATAATAATAATGGCAATAACAGCTCTTCTTATTTTTATATAAAATAAGGCTACTTCCTAAAGCATATGGGGATTAAAATAAACCAAAACAGTACGGTCAGTGTCAGTTGTTGTGTTGATGACTAGGCGTGGCTTTGTGTGTAAAGAGATGCTTCACAAAGCAGAATGGTGCTACACTCAGTGAGAAATGGTGGCTGTGAAAGCATGCCTTCTGTCACTAGTTCAAACAGGCTCTTGTATCTACCCCCTTTCAGGATGTCATATGTTGCTCAAGGGTTGCTGTAACACAGAAGAAGCTTCTCTGCATTTTCATCTCTACCAGAATCTCTACTGAGTGTCCTTACCTGTGATCCCACCTCTGGTACTTGGATACGTTCTAGTTCGTGGCTCTAGGGAAGAGATGGAGACAGGAAACACCATCTCTGAGTCCAAGAGGGTAGAAGCGTGTACTGGCGGCAAGACATGGTTCACTACAGCCTACACCGAAGACAAAACCCTGATCATGGACTGGCCGCATTCACACTGCTGTGGGGTGGAGGCGGCACCTTCTCTCTGTGCCCACGTTTACTGGGTGAGGCCACTCCTCGCTCATGCAGATGACGCCGCACTTGCGGCAGAAAGTGAAGAACTAAGGAGCCTCTTAATGAAAGTGAAAGAAAAGAGTGAAAAAGTTGGCTTAAAACTCAACATTCAGAAAACGAAGATCATGGCATCTCATCCCATCACTTCATGGCAAATAGATGCGGAAACAGTGGAAACAGTGGCTGACTTTTATTTTCTTGGGCTCCAAAATCACTGCAGGTGGTGACTACAACCATGAAATTGAAAGATGCTACTGAACTAAAATGGACTGGAATGGGTGAATTTAACTCAGATGACCATTATATCTACTACTGCAGGCAGGAATCCCTCAGAAGAAATAGAGTAGCCATCATGGTCAACAAAAGAGTCTGAAATGCAGTACTTGGATGCAATCTCAAAAACAACAGAATGATCTCTGTTTGTTTCCAAGGCAAACCATTCAATATCCCAGTAATCCAAGTCTATGTCCCAACCAGTAATGCTGAAGAAGCTGAAGTTGAATGCTTCTATGAAGACCCACAAGACCTTTTAGAACTAACACCCAAAAAGATGTCCTTTTCATTATAGGGGACTGGAATGCAAAAGTAGGAAGTCAAGAAACACCTGGAGTAACAGGCAAATTTGGCCTTGGAATGCAGAATGAAGCAGGGCAAAGGCTAATAGAGTTTTGCCAAGAAAATGCACTGGTCATAGCAAACACCCTCTTCCAACAACACAAGAGAAGACTCTACACATGGACATCACCAGATGGTCAACACCAAAATCAGATTAATTATATTCTTTGCAGCCAAAGATGGAGAAGCTCTATACAGTCAACAAAAACGAGACCAGGAGCTGACTGTGGCACAGATCATGAACTCCTTATTACCAAATTCAGACTCAAATTGAAGAAAGTAAGGAAAACCACTAGACCATTCAGGTATGACCTAAATCAAATCCCTTATGATTATGCAGTGGAAGTGAAGAATAGATTTAAGGGTCTAGATCTGATAGATAGAGTGCCTGATGAACTATGGAATGAGGTTCGTGACACTGTGCAGGAGACAGGGATCAAGATCATCCCCATGGAAAAGAAATTCAAAAAAGCAAAATGGCTGTCTGAGGAGGCCTTAAAAATAGCTGTGAAAAGAAGACAGGTGAAAAGCAAAGGAGAAAAGGAAAGATAAAAGCATCTGAATGCAGAGTTCCAAAGAATAGCAAGAAGAGATAAGAAAGCCTTCTTCAGCGATCAATGCAAAGAAATAGAGGGAAACAACAGAATGGGAAAGACTAGAGATCTCTTCAAGAAAATTAGAGATACCAAGAGAACATTTTATGCAAAGATGGGCTCGATAAAGGACAGAAATGGTATGGACCTAACAGAAGCAGAAGATATTAAGAAGAGGTGGCAAGAATACACCGAAGAACTGTACAAAAGAGATCTTCACAACCCAGATAATCACGATGGTGTGATCACTCACCTAGAGCCAGACATCTTGGAATGTGAAGTCAAGTGGGCCTTAGAAAGCATCAAGATGAACAAAGCTAGTGGAGATGATGGAATTCCAGTGGAGCTGTTTCAAATCCTGAAAGATGATGCTGTGAAAGCGCTACACTCAATATGCCAGCACATTTGGAAAACTCAGCAGTGGCCACAGGACTGGAAAAGGTCGGTTGTCATTCCAATCCCAAAGAAAGGCAATGCCAAAGAATGCTCAAACTACCGCACAATTGCATTCATCTCACATGCTAGTAAAGTAATGCTCAAAATTTCCAAGCCAGGCTTCAGCAATATGTGAACTGTGAACTCCCTGATGTTCAAGCCGGTTTTAGAAAAGGCAGAGGGACCAGAGATCAAATTGCCAACATCCGCTGGATCATCGAAAAAGCAAGAGAGTTCCAGAAAAACATCTATTTCTGCTTTATTGACTATGCCAAAACCTTTGACTGAGTGGATCACAATAAATTGTGGAAAATTCTGAAAGAGATGGGAATACCAGACCACCTGACCTGCCTCTTGAGAAATCTGTATGCAGGTCAGGAAGCAACAGTTAGAACTGGACATGGAACAACAGACTGGTTCCAAATAGGAAAAGGAGTGCATCAAGGCTGTATATTGTCACCGTGCTTATTTAACTTCTATGCAGAGTACATCATGAGAAACGCTGGATTGGAAGAAACACAAGCTGGAATAAAGATTGCTGGGAGAAATATCAATAACCTCAGATATGCAGATGACACCCCCTTATGGCAGAAAGTGAAGAAGAGCTAAAAAGCCTCTTGATGAAAGTAAAAAGAGGAGACTGAAAAAGTTGGCTTAAAGCTCAACATTCAGAAAATAAAGATTATGCATCCGGTCCCATCACTTCATGGGAAATAGATGGGGAAACAGTGGAAACAGTGTCAGACTTTATTTTTGGGGGCTCCAAAATCACTGCATTTGGTGACTGCAGCCATGAAATTAAAAGACGATCCTTGGAAGAAAAGTTATGACTAACCTAGATAGTATATTCAAAAGCAGAGACATTACTTTGCCCACTAAGGTCCGTCTGGTCAAGGCTATGGTTTTTCCTGTGGTCATGTATGGATGTGAGAGTTGGACTGTGAAGAAGGCTGAGTACCGAAGAAATGATGCTTTTGAACTGTGGTGTTGGAGAAGACTCTTGAGAGTCCCTTGGACTGCAAGGAGATCCAACCAGTCCATTCTGAAGGAGATCGACCCTGGGATTTCTTTGGAAGGAATGATGCTAAAGCTGAAACTCCAGTACTTTGGCCACCTCATGCAAAGAGTTGACTCATTGCAAAAGACTCTGATGCTAGGAGGGATTGGGGGCAGGAGGAGAAGGGGATGACCGAGGATGAGATGGCTGGATGGCATCACGGACTCGATGGACATGAGTCTGAGTGAACTCTGGGAGTTGGTGATGGACAGGGAGGCCTGGCGTGCTGTGATTCATGGTGTCGCAAAGAGTCAGACATCACTGAGCGACTGAACTGACTGCTCCTTGGAAGGAAAGTTATGACCAACCTAGAAAGCACATTAAACAGAGACATTACTTTGCCAACAAAGCTCCGTGTAGTCAAAGCTTTGGTTTTTCCAGTAGTCATGTATGGATGTGAGAGTTGGACTATAAATAAAGCTGAGCACCAAAGAATTGATGCTTTTGATTTGTGGAGCTGGAGAAGACTCTTCATAGTCCCTTGGACTGCAAGGAGATCCAACCAGTCCATCCTAAAGGAATTCAGTCCTGAATATTCATTGGACGGACTGATGCTGAAGCTCCAATACTTTGGCCACCTGATGTGAAGAACTGACTCATTTGAAAAGGTCCTGATGCTGGGAAAGACTGAAGGCAGGAGGAGAAGGGGATGACAGAGGATGAGATGGTTGGATGGCATCACTGACTCAATGGACATGAGTTTGAGTTAGCTCCAGAAGCTGGTGATGGACAGGGGAGCCTGGCGTGCTGCAATCCATGGGGTTGCAAAGAGTCAGACACGACTGAGTGACTCAACTGAACTGAATTGACCTCCTTGCTTAATGCTTTGAACTCCGTGCTTTTTGCTCTCTGACGGGTGTTCAGTAAAGAGAGATAGAGAAAAAAAAAATGAAACTCCAAACCCTTTTCCACAGTCCTCCCCATCCTGCCTCTCTCCTTCCTCTAAGACCCATGCATGAGTTTCTCCTAAACACAAGGGCTCCTTCCTTCGTAAGCTCTACACCAGCCCCTCTCCCTCTGTCTCTGCTTGACTCCCTGTCCCAAGATTTCTCATCATGGCTCCTTCTTCTGGACCTTAGCTCAAAAGTCCATCTTCAAAAAGACCTTCCTTGCAACCCTGCAAACCACCACAATTTTCTTTATTCTTTTCTTCATGGGATCCACTGCTACCTGAAATCATCTTATTGGTATATGTGCTAAGTATTCGTGCCAAAGCAAGCACAAAACCATCTTATTTATCTGCGAGTTTATTGTCTGTCTCCTCCTCCAGAATGGAGATTCCCTGAGGGAAGAGATCCTGCATGAATATCCTGTGCCTGAAACACAGAAAATGCTCAATGGATACTTCTGGAAAACAAATGAATGAAAACCAGACAGAATGATGAAAAGACCAGGAGTCAGGAGCTCTGTGTTTTCATCCTAAGTGACTTGTTACCAGCTCTGAGCCCTGATTCAGTCCCTCCCTTACTGACTCTTGCCAAACAGGACTGATGATGCTCATCCTTTCCTCACAAAATGTCTTTGATTAGCAAATGAACTTCCAATGTACAGGTCTATGAAAATATTCGATAAATTGTGAGTGATTAGCAGGAATGCAAAAGTGAAAAGTGAAAGTTAAAGTTGCTCAGTCGTGTCTGACTCTTTGTGACCCCGAGGACTATACAGTCCATGGAATTCTCCAGGCCAGAATACTGGAGTGAGTAGCCGTTTTCTTTTCCAGGGGCTTTTCCCAACCCACCCAAGGATCAAACCCAAGTCTCCTGCATTGCAGGCAAATTCTTTACTATCTGAGCCACAAGGGAAGCTCACAGGGATGCAAAGTAGGTTACAATTCCCTCATTAAATCCTATAAGATAGGTTTACGTGAAGCACAGGCCTATAAGAGACCCCAAGGCTGCACTGTTCTCAGTGAGAAAGGGTGCTGCAATTGCTTAGTCATGTCTGCTGTGAGACAGGGATAGGGGATCAGAGGTGTGTGTGTCACACATGTGTTATCTGTGCCAAAGAAATGTCAAATATGAAAATGCAAAAACTGATCATTTACAAACAGTTTTCTCAAGCTTATAACAAGAACCATGCTGGAAAGTAGGATTTGCTAGCTTACCCTCTTTCCTCCACACAGTTGCAGTTTACTCCATGACTATATTACTTTTGCACTGCAAACAAATTATAAAAAAGCTCTGCAATGATGCCATCCTACATGCAATATCACTGCTAAAATTCTAACGTTACTTTAGCAAATCATCAGAAGAGAAAACACATAGGACAGAGTCAAGGAAGAGAAGACAGAAGTCTTCCCCGTGTAACAGTGTAACTCACCACAGAGTCTCATTTTGATATCATGAAGTTCCTGAATAGTCAAAGGCAGACGAGTGTTATTTATCCTCCCTTTCAAATGAAGCACAAATGTATAAGGGAGATGTTTTAAAGGGTTTCTCCTCTTTTATCCCTCAGCAACCAATCACAGCATTCTCTCTGATGCCACTGTTACATAATTGTGAAAACATCCAGACAGATTTTAATTCATTTAATAATTAGGTCAATAAAAACCATTATAGTTGAGAGCTCCATTAAAAGCCCATAACGTTACCTTAATGGGGGAAAAACTAATATAGTTCTGCTGGAATTTCTCCATGAAATTAATATTAGCAAATTTTAGTGGGTGTCTTAAATAGCTTCAATAGACATTTTTATTAACGGAACTAATCATGGATTTAAAAAAATGAAAATCATTACATTTGCTATGATAAAGTATCCATGTTCTCAGGATTTTTATCAGGCCTGTTCCTGTGAAGAACCTGAACATTTCCCACCACAACAGCAGTCTATTAACCTTGCCTGGATGGCTGCTCACGGCCCCCGGAGGGTGCCCATTGTGTTTTGGTGATCGCCCTGTGAACACTATGGCTCTTGTTTCTCAGAGCTTCTCTGCTGGGAGATGTTCCAGAATCATGACCACCTCAAATCAAAATCCTTCTCTCAGGTCCTCTCTCTGGTTGGTAATACTGAACCCCACCTTATGATAGCTAGGATATCTGAAACAGCTCCAAGAAAGCCAAGGCACGGAATGAAGTCAACCCTACCCAGAGATGCTGTATTCATGAGTGTAGTCACTAAAGGTAAAGAACAAGATGAAGTGGACTGCAGTACAGTATTCTGTGATTCGGGTCAATTCTGAGCTAGATCCTGGGTAGGAAGAAAACCAAACCAACAGCTCACTCTCTCACCACATGAAGCCCACGATTCTGTGAGTTACTGAAACACACAAGTCCCCGTGTACAGCAGCATCACTGCTACTGGGGTATTGGCAACTGCTTTCATTTTTCATAACCACACATATGGCTTCCAAGGTGGTGTTAGTGGTGAAGAATCCGCTTGCCAGTGCAGGAGATGTAGGAGACATGAGTTCGATCTGTAGGTCAGGAAGTTCCCCTGGAAGAGGAAATGGCAACCCCCTCCAGTATTTTTGCCTGGAGAATCCCATAGACAGAGCAGCCTGGCAGGCTACAGCCCATGGGCTGCAAAGAGCCAGACATGACTAAAGTGACTTGGCACATATGCACGCACCAGCGCTGCATGGATTCAGGGGCGACTGAAACTGATCAGAGGCCAAGGTCAGAGAGACACCTAACACCTCTCTACATTGACAGGACGTGTGCTGATACACACAAAGAGGTCGTGGCTGGAGCATGGGTGGGCACACGATGAGCACGGGACACTGGAATCGAAGAACCTGCATTTAATTTCTGCTCCTCTGCTCCCAACAGTGTGACCATGGAAAGTCATCTCACCTCTCTACCCTTCAACTGAAGCATCTGGAAAATGGGGTTAAAGAGAGTCTGTGATGGTTGGGAGATTTGTAAGAGACTGCTGATGAAAAATATCTAAAACTGTGGCTGGCAGAGAATAAGCCGTGTTTTCTTGTGGAAAGGGGGCCCTCTAAAAGGGTACTTGCACAGATTCCAGGCCTTATTTCTCAGGACACATTTCAAATATGAATGGGATAGATGGGACAGAAGCTTCAGCTGATCCCCAGCTATGCTGGTATGTGCTCGGATAGTGTATGCGTGGCCAGTCACGCTGGAACCACATCAACCAGAGGGAAGATGGATGTCTCTACCATCCCTCCATCTCTTTCCCTGGAAAGATTTTCAGCAGAATGTGATTCCTACCAAAATATTTTTATTTGCTTTTAAACAACATTTGTCAGAAAATCCCATCTTATAGTTAAAAGGTCTTCCTTTGAAGGTGTGTATAGGCTGATATAGGGACTTTCCTGGGGGCTCAGTGGTAAAGCATCTGCCTGTGATGCAGGAGACACAGGAGATACGGGTTCGATCCCTGGGTCGGGAAGATTCTCTGGAGAAGGAAATGGCAACCCACTCCAGTATTCTTGCCTGGAGAATCTCATGGAGTGAGGAGCCTGGTGGCCTGCAGTACATGGGGTCGCAAAGAGTCAGATGCAGCTGAGTGACTGGGCACAGCACAGTGAAGGGCACACAGGCTGACGTGTGGCAGCATTTGCAGCCAGTCAGCATTTCAGGCGACAAGGCGGGTCTTGGGAACCGGGAGACCCAGTGAAATGAACAACTTCATTTTATTTTCCTGACTTTTGATCAAGAGCTGGTGCCTGGGAGGATGCAGACAGGTCATTTGGGGCAAGGTTACTGTGGTTGTTGTTGTCCAGTCGCTCAGTCGTGTCTGACTCTTTTGCAGCCCCATGGACTGGAGCCTTCCAGGCTCCTCTGTCCACAGGATTTCCCAGGCAAGAATACTGGAGTGGGTTTCCAGGTTATAAAACCATGCAAAGTGGAGAAAAAAATACCTTTAGGAAAAGAAACAAAACTACTAATGGTAGAACTCATGCAATTCCTTTCTCAAGGCCTGTAATCTTCAGGGCACCAATAAATAGGAATCATCTGTGTTTTTTGTGCAGGTGAAGTAGAAGAGAAAAAGTAGAAAAAGTTGAAATAGCAACAATGTGAAGTCTTATATTTGGAAACCAACTGGGACATGTTGCCCTGAAGCAACCAATTCCTGTGAAGAAACCTCATAGCTGCAAAGTCCCATGAAAGAAAGTCCTGGAATCATCCAATAAACTTTATTTTGGAGAGGGATGTTGCAGAGAAGAGACCATTTCTACAATTTATTTTCTTTCATTTGTGATAGCACTGGGCATTAACGTGGGATTCACTATTCCTGTGGCAAGTACTTACTTTTGCTAAAAATTACCAAATATTCTATGGAACAGAGAATCTTATCAGAAAATTGATCTCTAATACATAAAGCCATCTTGCAAGAAAAAAATCCTTTGGGGAGATTTTTTTTTTAATGGTTCACTGCAGGCCTTTCACAATCTTATGGAAATTTGGAGATTGCTCAGATATTGTTTCCATGGAAGGAGGGAAAAAGGGACAAAGGGAGACACAATACTTGTGACTTTAGAGGTTACTACCATTTTTTCTTTTATTTGGGGGGTGGGGGGCAGCAGAGGTTAATAACAAAGAAGTAAAAAACATTCAGGAATATGGAATTATTTACAAAAAAAACCCCAGTTTGCACACTGCATTCTTTCCTGTCACTCCACCAGGTGCCGAGAAGTGTGACTGTGCTTGCTCAGTGTTATTTAAATTAAATTATCAAATGCAAATGCTAAATATGAACGTCTCAGCAAAGCACTGGATTATAACACCACATTCCCCATTCAGACTAAAAGCTGATTACTGGTTCTGGAGCTATAAACATGTCAGACAATAATTTAATTGCTTTGCAGGTAGACGAATACACAGCATTCTTGTTCTCATTCTGGAACTCGACGAGACTCTTAATACAATATAATGATCATAAACACACACACAGTTTTCACTTGACACCTGCTTTATGGCAAAAAGAAGCCATAGCAGATTTCAGCAAAGCTCAAAGAACTAGGCAGTGCCAGACTTTCTCATCACTAAGCAAAATGGGTTTCTCACCAAGAGGCCCAGGCTTTTCACCCTGGCTCATAGACTTACAGACTTACTTCAAAATGGGTTTAAATCTATAATGAATTTCAGGAGCAAAGGACCACCTTCAAACACCTAATTTGCTTCCTGTCTTCAACCGAGCTGTTAACCAGAGGCAGCCAACACATGCACCGGTTCTTGGGCCACAGATGAACACAAACATCACCATCAATACTCATTAACTCCAGGATCAAGATCGGAGTGGTACTCAGGAAAAGAGGTGGGGTCTAAAATGTAACCGGGAGGACTGTGTAAGCGTGGTCTGAATACTCCAGTTGCTGAGGGTTAAACCCAAACAGGAGAGGAGTGGAGAGGTCCTGGGAGGGAAAGCAGAGCGGGGAGAGAGGTGGGGAGATGAGAGAACAACATTTGGTGACTTCCTCTGTCCCCAGAACTCTCCTGGCATCTGCTCATGAAATTCCCAAGGATGCTGGGAGGCTGGTAGAACCATTCACGTCTTGCAGAGGGAAAACAGAGGCTCAGAGGGACTCATCTTGCAGCACACCGTTTAGAAACGCCAGAGCTACATCATGAGTCAAGGTCATCTCTCCATCCCCAGTTCACCACAAATAGGTGGTGACTCTGCCAACTGGGGATGAAGAGGAGAGCTTGAAGTCTAGGGTCCAACTTGCATATTAGACTTCTACCAAGTGCTGTATTGAACTTATCTCTCAGTTCAGTTCAGTTCAGTCACTCAGTCGTGTCTGACTCTTTGCGACCCCATGAATCGCAGCACGCCAGGCCTCCCTGTCCATCACCAACTCCCGGAGTTCACTCAGACTCACGTCCATCGAGTCAGTGATGCCATTCAGCCATCTCATCCTCGGTCATCCCCTTCTCCTCCTGCCCCCAATCCCTCCCAGCATCAGGGTCTTTTCTAATGAGTCAACTCTTCCCATGAGGTGGCCAAAGTACTGGAGTTTCAGCTTTAGCATCATTCCTTCCAAAGAAATCCCAGGGTCGATCTCCTTCAGAATGGACTGGTTGGATCTCCTTGCAGTCCAAGGGACTCTCAAGAGTCTTCTCCAACACCACAGTTCAAAAGCATCAATTCTTTGGCACTCAGCCTTCTTCACAGTCCAACTCTCACATCCATACATGACCACAGGAAAAACCATAGCCTTGACTAGACGGACCTTAGTCGGCAAAGTAATGTCTCTGCTTTTGAATATGCTATCTAGGTTGGTCATAACTTTTCTTCCAAGGAGTAAGCGTCTTTTGATTTCATGCCTGCAGTCACCATTTGCAGTGATTTTGGAGCCCAAGAAATAAAGTCTGACACTGTTTCCACTGTTTCCCCATCTATTTCCCATGAAGTGATGGGACTGGATGCCATGATCTTCATTTTCTGAATGTTGAGCTTTAAGCCAACTTTTTCACTCTCCTCTTTCATTTTCATCAAGAGGCTTTTTAGTTCCTCTTCACTTTCTGCCATAAGGGTGGTGTCATCTGCATATCTGAGGTTATTGATATTTCTCCTGGCAATCTTGATTCCAGCTTGTGCTTCTTCCAGTCCAGCGTTTCTCATGATGCACTCTGCATAGAAGTTAAATAAGCAGGGTGACAATATCCAGCCTTGACGTACTCCTTTTCCTATTTGGAACCAGTCTGTTGTTCCATGTCCAGTTCTAACTGTTGCTTCCTGACCTGCATACAGATTTCTCAAGAGGCAGGTCAGGTGGTCTGGTATTCCCATCTCTTTCAGAATTTTCCACAGTTTATTGTGATCCACTCAGTCAAAGGTTTTGGCATAGTCAAGAAAGCAGAAATAGATGTTTTTCTGGAACTCTCTTGCTTTTTCCATGATCCAGTGGATGTTGGCAATTTGATCTCTGGTTCCTCTGCCTTTTCTAAAACCAGCTTGAACATCAGGAAGTTCACGGTTCACGTATTGCTGAAGCCTGACTTGGAGAATTTTGAGCATTACTTTACTAGCATGTGAGATGAGTGCAATTGGGCAGTAGTTTTAGCACTCTTTGGCATTGCCTTTCTTTGGGATTGGAATGAAAATTCACCAGGGGCGGCGGCAGGGAGGAGCAACCCCACGTCTAAGGAGTGGTGGCTGCGTGGGCACAGGAGGGCCTAGAGGAGCTATCCCACCTTGAAGGTCAGGAAGGGCGGTGGTGAGGAGATATCCTTCCTCCAAGGTAAGGAGCAGCGGCTGCGCTTTGCTGGAGCAGCTGTGAAGAGATACCCCAAGCCCAAGGTAAGAGAAACCCAAATAAGATGGTCGGTATTGCAAGAGGGCATCAGAGGGCAGACACACTGAAACCATACTCACAGAAAACTAGTCAATCTAATCACACTAGGACCACAGCCTTGTCTAACTCAATGAAACTAAGCCATGCCCGCGGGGCAACCCAAGATGGGCAGGTCATGGTGGAGAGGTCTGACAGAATGTGGTCCACTGGAGAAGAGAACGGCAAACCACTTCAGTATTCTTGCTTTGAGAACCCCATGAACAGTATGAAAAGGCAAAATGATAGGATACTGAAAGAGGAACTCCCCAGGTCAGTAGGTGCCCAATATGCTACTGGAGATCAGGGGAGAAATAACTCCAGAAAGAATGAAGGGATGGAGCCAAAGCAAAAACAATACCCAGTTGTGGATGTGACTGGTGATAGAAGCAAGGTCCGATGCTGTAAAGAGCAATATTGCATAGGAACCTGGAATATCAGGTCCATGAATCAAGGCAAATTGGAAGTGGTCAAACAGGAGATGGCAAGAGTGAACGTCGACATTCTAGGAATCAGCGAACTAAAATGGACTGGAATGGGTGAGTTTAACTCAGATGACCATTATATCTACTACTGCAGGCAGGAATCCCTCAGAAGAAATGGAGTAGCCAGCATGGTACAATTATACCTACTAATTTGTAGCTCACTGCTACTGCTATTGGGTTGGCCAAGAAATTTGCTTGGGGTTTTCTGTAACATCTTATGGAAAAACCCAGATGAACGTTTTAACAGCCCAATGCTAGGATCTAATGCTGACTGAGCACCCTTTGCCAGGCCCTGTGCAACTTAGATGCTTATTTAATGCTCAAAGCAACCCCATAAGCTTATAGGAAACATCCATTCTTATACCTGTAATGCATATAAGGCTGTCTGAAATGATATACATCCAATATAATTAATGTTAGGACATAAATATCCAATATAATTAATTATCTTAGGACATAAATGTTTGCCTTTAATTTTTGTACTGTATTATTTTTAAACAAATTTTTTATGGATATGTATCATTTTTCACAAAATCAAGAATAATTTCTTTTTTTACAAAAGACTGGATGTAAATACAGATCTGCCAAGAGCTTAAATGTGGTTAAGTTAATTCTTTGTGATCTTATGGACTGTAGCCCACCAGGCTCCCCTGTCCATGGAATTCTCCAGGCAAGAATACTGGAGTGGGTTGCTATGACCTTCTCCACGGGATCTTCTTGTCCCAGGGATCAAACCCAGTTTCCTGCATTGCAGGCAGATTCCTTACTGTCTGAGCCACCAGGGAAGCCCATAATTAATTAAGACATAAATGTTTGTCTTCAATTTTTGATACCTCATTATTTTTAAATTTTTATCATGGATATGTATCATTCTTCACAAAATCAAGAATAATTTCTTTTTTGTAAAAGGCTGGGTGCAAATGCAAATCTGCAAAGAGCTTAACTGTGGCTAAATTAATTCTGCTTGGTAGGAAAGAACATGTATTTATATGTTAATCTCTCAATCCTGTCTGACTCTTTGCAACCCCAGGGACTATAGGCCACCAGGCTCCTCTGTCCATGGAATTCTCCAGGCAAGAATACTGGAGTGGGTTGCCATGACCTTCTCCAGGAGATCTTCCTAACCCAGGGATCGAACCTGGTCTCCTGCATTGCAGGCAGATTCCTTACTGTCTGAGCCACCAGGGAAGCCCGGGAAAGAAAGTAAATGATCTTTTCTTTGTACATTTCAGAACATTTAGCCTTCATAAATAAGTGAAAGCAATCTTTAAAAAAGACTTTTTTTTTTTTAGTCTTGAAATACAGAATTTTATTTGAAAACTGCTTAAAGTAGGGGGAAAAAACACCTTGTCAAGAAAGAAAACTGGGTTCCCAATAAACTGGAACTTTAGGGCAACTAATATCTACATCGCCACAAAAGAGAAATAGCACCCTGTTATTTGAACAGTGACTCATTACTTTAACTTTGGGGCATTATAAATCACTGAATCAACTCTGAATATTTATTGGAATCAACTCTGAATATTTATTGGAGTTGATTCACTGAATCAACTCTGAATATTTATTTCTTTGGCCACCTGATGTGAAGAGCCAACTCATTGGAAAAGACCCTGATGCTGGGAAGGATGAAGGCAAGAGGAGAAGGGGATGACAGAGGATGAGATGGTTGGATGGCATCACTGACTCGATGGACATGAGTTTGAGCAAGCTCCAGGAGTTGGTGATGGACAGGGAAGCCTGGCGTGCTGGGGTCGCAAAGAGTCAGACACGACTGAACAGCAACAAAATAATAGACTAGGAGGAAGAAATTTGACCTCCAAATCTTTTTGATCTCAAAAATAAGGGTTTTTTTTTTTCTTGGAGGTAGGGAATGGGATGGGAGTGTGCTTCCCATTCAGCCTGGCAGTCCTTTATGAAAAGTAAAATTTGCTTTTATTGAAGCAAGCAGATCTACTTATGTGAGTACCACAGACATAACTAGGGTTTGTTTCATGGGTCGTCCCAGAAGACCGGGCAGACTTCTGGCTCCTGTGGACATAGGAAGGACGGGATGAGGTCAGCTCTGCAACTGAATAACAACAATCACTGAATATGAGTTTTCCTCTGAATTCTGCACAGAGCATGAGCTACAAAGTTTTATCATGAACTACCTGCTTGCTACACACATTTCAGGACAAACTCAGGAATACATGGATATTGGCGTTCTCATTGTACAGAAGAGGATGTGGGGGTTTCAAGCAGGTCAGTGGCCTGCAGGGGTCACTGAGTATGCGGCATCCATTAATTTCTCTGGCCTGAGGTTCCATAGCTCCCCTGACCAGAGTCCTTGGCCTTGTCTGATCATGACCTCCAAGTTCCCAGGTCCACATGTCTGCTCACTGTGCTCTTGGAAAAGCCCTGTCCTGCCTCCGTCCGTTCCTCCAGACGCATATCAAATGTTCCTCCTTCCACAAGATTTCCCCGAGACGCCTGGCTGTTCTGAACGCACCCCTCCCCGACATTCCCCAAGGTGCACACCAGAGTGTGCCGAGCAGCAGGCTCCCAGCCAGCTCAGGCCGTCCGGATGCTTCAGACGGCTTATCTAGCATTTGGAGAACTTAAAAATAGTGATCGATACTCACAAATTGAGAGATTTTACACAAAACCTCTATATATCTAGTGGCCCAAGCCCCTAGCTTGACAATCATGACTTGTAGCTAAGTGACCGTGGCTCTATTTAGATAGGAAGTGTTGGCTCCAGTTCTAATAATCTCTTAATTCCGCTAATCCTTGGCCCATGTCTCATCACTCACTGCTACTGCCTGACCCCTCTGAACCGGTATGTCTTAGGCGTTTGAGCACAGCTTGCCAGGGATTATTGTTTTGGAGGTACTTTATGTACACCTCTCTACCCAGAGACAAATCTGGTATATGTCTGGTGTTCCCTGCCCTCCTCGGCCCAGCACAAAGTAGGTGCTCAGTGAAGACCAGAAAACACTTAAATCATGATTGCTGTAATCCCAGGGACAGAACAGTGACATGAGAGATAAAAAGAAAAAGAATGACTCTCTGCAAATGACAGCTTTTATCCATTTCTTTGAACACTTTCTACCTTGGGCTGTGATAATATGGATGCGTATCTCATCTATTCTATTAGCCAACCCTCCATAAAGCATTGTGAGTGCAGTTTTTGCCCTGTGACACTCATAGTTCCGCCCAGAGGCATGGCGCATACATACGTGGCACTAGATGGATATTATCATAAACTTTAATCCTGAAACCCAGCACTTAATGTTTCCACTACATCTTGTTGTTGTTGTTTAGTTGCTAAGCTGTGTCCAACTCTTCCAACACCACAGACTACCCTGCCAGGCTCCTCTTGTCCATGGGATTTCCCAGGCAGGAATACTGGAGTGTGTAGGCATTTCCTTCTCCAGGGGATCTTCCCAACCCAGGGATCGAACTTGGGTGCAAGCGGATTCTTTACTGCTGAGCCACCAGGGAAGCCCCATTCCGCTATATTTAAAAACCAACAAAACACACCTCCTTCCCTCCCACTCATTCAACTGACAGCTACAGTCAAGAGCCTAAGCTATTCCTTCCACTTTGTAGATGGGGACTGGCCCAATTTTTCCCAAGTTGTTGGGACAGAAAGATGACCAAAGAATGATGACCTTAAAGGTGGGCATAGGGCAGTCCGGCTTTCAGTTTCCCGTCATCTCATGTGCTCATTAGTGATGCTCTTCATCTGGGTGAACAGGAGCATCTTCATTGATAAGGATGTGAGCTGCTTGCCGTCGCATTAATAGTCCCCGAAAGTGATTTGGCAGTGGCACAGGTCTCATTAGAGTGGAAGGGCGTGCGCGAAGGCAGACACCCTCCCCTTTCTAAGAAAACACTTTGCATGTGAACAAAGGTGGATGGATGTCAGGCTTTTACAGAGCGTCTGTATCTCACTCATCACTTGGCAAAGTCCTCTGGAGACCCCGCTAAGTAAAGAACTTTGTGACCTTTTCAAGCTATCAAAGGTGACCCAATAAAGCTCAGGGGGCTTTGTTCCCCAAGTTTCTTTTCACCGGTTGCCTCCGACAACCAAGCCTGAACAAAACAGCCTCTGGGAGACCGCCACATAATAACTCCCTATTTGCTTCAGCAAAGAGCAGCTCAAAGAAAAAAAATTTTTTTTAAAGAAGAAAAAGAATATCAGAATGAAAAGAGGAACAAGGAATCTGATGATTCAGACACACAGATCCTGAGTAGTGAAGTATGTTCCCGGGGACCGATTGTCAGGGTGAGGTCTCCGAGCATTTCTAACGAGCAGCCTGGCATCCGGCAAGATGTGGATGTTCTTCACTGGTGTGACTGTATTCCTGGAAGATTCTGCGTCCTTGAGCAGGGAAGGACCTCAAAAGCATCTTGCACAGTAACCATCATGCCAGGCGATACCCTCGCCTTTGATGCTTTGGGGGAAAGAAGGGCATCATAGAAACCACAAGAGGGGACTCACAACTTCTCACACGCAAATCCAGGCAGAGATGCTGAGGGTTGGTCAAGTTAGAAGAAATGTTCAAATGTAGAAAACAGGCCATGTGTTTGCTACAGCACAGCAATGCAGGGGCGATATCTGTCTTCTCATCCCACATGGCTGGGTTTTCCCCTGAGGAAGAAGGCACAGTCATCTTGGTCTCACCGAGCAACCCTTTGCTGACTCTCTTTCCCAGGAACAGTAAGGCAAATCCTTCATACATATATATTTTTTAAAATTAATTTTTATTGGTGTGTACTTGCTTCATAGTGCTGTGTTAGCTTCTAGCGTACGGCAAAGTGAATCAGCCCCACGTCTGGGTGTCCTTCCCATTTAGTTCCCCTCAGCACTGAGTCGAGTGCCCTGTGCTACGCAGCAGGTTTTCACTGGTTATGTCCTACACGTAGTATCAATAGTGTATCCGTGTCAATCCCCGTCTCCCAATTCATCCCCCACCATGTTCTTTCTCTATTTGGACTGGTCATGGCTACATGAGAACTTTCAGCGTGGAGCTTCCTGATCCCCAGGGGGCATTTCCCACCAAGGTGACCTTTGACCACGGGCCCCTCTCCCATCATCCACAGTCACTGCTGCCTCATTTGAGCACTGCAGGCTAACAAATGACACACGTCCCCACAGGCAGGCCCCGACGTGGCTGTGGAACATGAGGCAGTCCTCCTGGTGACCTGGCCCCACTCACCACTGGAGCAAGAACAAAAAAGTCTAATACAGACTGCAGATTACAAGCCTATGCCATCTCAAGATAAAGGCAAGGAAGGGAGACCTTCGGAAATGTCCGTGACATAGTCACAGACAGGGCTGGGGGGATGGGGAGAACACCTGGTCGGAGGTCTCCCCTGGACCGCCATAGGCTCTGGCTCTGCCACCTCCCATTCAAAACTCTCCAGGGACCTGTTTGAGGACATGCAGAGATTTCTGGATCTCAGCAAAATCAGAGCAATATAAATAGGTTAGATATTGCAATCAACTTCTAAAATTTTATTTTGGAATGTTGTGCCACATCTAATTATATGGGATTTAATCAAAATCCCAGGGAAGCTTTCATCTGTCCTCCCAAAGCAGATCTCATTCATTTGGGGCGGGCTGGGTGAGAGAGGGCAGATCTCCCTTAAGGCTAGTGAGAGATGCAACCCCTCTGCTAACTTTCAGCTGGAGTTGCGGGGGGGAGGTGAGGAGTGCTAAACAGGAGTTCACTCTTCCATTAGCTGGAATAAGGTCCAGAGCAAGGCAGCAGGATATAAAGTTTGAGAGTAGAAAAGACATTGGAGGTCCTTTCAATTTACAAGTGAAGAAACTGAGGCTCAGAGAGGCTGACTGACTTTTTGAAGGATGCACCGTGAATTCGATTTAGGACCCAGGCTGAGACCCAGATGTCACAAGTCCCAGGCCAAAGCAGGTGATTATTCCATCATACCATATGCCAGCCACATGTCACAGCAGCAGTAAACTCCAGGGGCAGTGTCACCTCAGAAAAGCGGTGCCTCTAGTGGAAGTTACCCACCCTGGATAAGGGACTTCAGAGATGAGCAACTGAAGGAAACAGGGGTGTGACGATGCCTGCAGAGGCAGGGGAACAAAAGCTGGCTCTTTAAAAGGTGGCCCCATGAACAACCAATTAGAGCTCAGTTTGGTTTCATGGGGCAAATAGAGAACCAGTGGGTGGCCTGGAAGGAAGGTTTTGTTTTGTTTTTATATTGTGGGGAAATATGCACATAACGTACGGTTTCCCTAGGGGCTCGGCAGTAAAGAATCCACCTGCAGTGCAGGAGATGAAGGGGTCGAGGGCTGGCTCCCCAGATCCGGAAGATCCCCTGGAGGAGGGAATGGCAGCCCACTCCAGTATTCGTGAGAATCCCTGTGGACAGAGGAAGCTGCCAGGTTGCAGTCCATGTGGTCACAAAGAGTCGGACACGACTGAAGCGACTGAGCATGCACGCAGACATAACATAAAATTCACCATTTTATTCCATTTAAAGTGTATACGTCGGCGATATTTCACAGTGTTGTGAAACAATCACCACCATCTAGTTTCAGAAGGTTTTCATACCCAAAAGGGCAAGCCCTTAGCCATAAGCAGCAATCCCTCCACTGGCCCTTCCCTCCAGTTCCTGGAAACCACTTGTCTGCCTCTGTCTATCCATCTGCCTGGTGGGTGTTTCATATAGATGAAATCGCACGGTACGTGGCCGTTAGTGTCTGGGGAAGCTGGTGTGCCTTGTACCTAGAATGGCAGGAGAATCGTGTACTCTGAGAGGGTTCTGTGTAGTCAGTCTGAGTTCTATGATCTTTGATTTCAGGCCAACGCTAGAAGCCTGCATGGTGGGGGTTCAGGTCCAACAAATGGGTGAGAAAGGATGGCTAGTCAGGGCTTCTGGACAAGCCCCTTCCTCCTCCGTGCTTGTCGCCACCTCCTTCCTCACCATGCTGAGCCTGCCCCTGCGGCCACCCTTGGCTGTACACCCCAACACCCTGATCATCCCCTGCCCCCTCTCCTGACTCTCTCCTCCCACCTCCTGTCCTGTTGACACTTGCCTGCAGATATGCTTGACACATCACAGAACATCTTCTCACTTAGGTGTCTGAGCTGAATGCACAGCTTTCTGCGGAGCTGATCTGCAGTTTCAGCTAGCTGTGGGTGCAGCCAGGGACAGAAAAGGGACTTCTGGGTGTCCTGATTTGGCCCAATAAGCTCAGAGATCGTCTATAAAGCCTGACAGCAAGGGCAATAACATGAGCTGCAGAGAGACTGCAGGGTAGCAACGTTGTCTTCAACTGCTCAGGGCCAACACCCCATCACACACAAGAGCCACTAGAAACACTGATGCAAGTCTTCCAACAGCTCGGAGGACACACAACATGTTTGAGAAGCTGGATTAAAACATCTGAGAGGATCTAGGAGGATCACAGAAGGGTCACTTTTCAGGTGGTGATAACAGATTTCATCCATGACCTGGAAATCATTCTAGATTAAGAACATCAGCCCTGCTTTGTGTTCAGGATCACAAGGTCAAAAGCTCTTAAAAAAAAAAAAAAAAGTAGCTAAGGGGACTTCCCTGGTGGTCTAGTGGTTAAGAATCTGCCTGCCAAAGCAAGAGACACTGGTTTGATTCCTGGTCCAGGAATGTCCCACGTGCCCTGGATCTACTAGAGCCCGGGGCTTCAGTGAGAGAAACCGTGGCCACTGGAAGCCCATACACCATGACAAAGAGTTAGCCCTGCTCTCTGCGACTAGGGAAAGCCCAACCACACCAATGAAGACCCAGCACAGCCAAAAATACTATAAACAAATAAATGAAGCTACGTTGAACATGCAACTAATCCATTGAGTCTTGTGTCTTGTGTGTCCATGTAACAGAAGAAAAGATCAATGCTTAAAAACAATTAGCTAAGGAACATGTAACTGGGTTGAATAGAGTCTCCAGAAACTCATGTCTCCGTGAAACCTCAGCATGTGACTTGATATGGAAATAGGGTGTTTGGAGATGTATCTAGTTATGTGAAGTCATACTGGGTTAGACTGGGCCCTGAATCCAGTGTCCTCATAAAGAGAGGTAGATTTGAAGCCGCACGGACACCCGCAGAAGGAAGGAGGCAGAAATTGCAGGGATGCAGCTATCAGCCAGGAGAGGCCAGGCAGCGCCAGCCACCTCTGGAGGCTAGGGGCAGAAGAGCAAGAACTCTTCCCCGACAAGAGCAGGGGAGCGTGGCCCTGCTGATGCCCTGATTTTGGACTTCTCGCCTGCAAAATTCAAAGAGAGAATCATTTCCTGCTGTCTCAAACCACTCAGCATGTGGTGATTTGTTCCAGTAGCCCTAGCACACTATATAGAATACTCCAGATTCTCTTTTTTAAACAACTGTTGAAACCTATTTTAAAACCGGTGGAAAACACGTCAGCCCTTCTGTGTTACGTTTGGAGTTCGACCTCTGATCACAGCTTCAGAAACGAACACAGCGTCTAGTTCCTCTGACTCAAGAAGGGCTTTCTTTCTACAGAGCAGGACTCATTTTATTTATTTGTCTGGTTGTTTGGTTTGTTTGCCGGTGAAGGCAAGGACCGGTCTTCAGACCCCTTAGTCTCCACAACTGCTCCTCCATCTCCGGGATCCAATTCCTTGAGCCACCAGACCGAGTCTTGCCCATTGCTGCTCATTCTTTGTTCTGACTTCTCTTTTTCTAGAGAGACAGACCCAGACCTCAGAGGCAAGCCCGCACTGGGCTGGCTGAACTGTGATTCCTCCATGTTGATTTTACTTTTTATCACATTATATGGGATCCCTCTGGTGGTTACTAAGAGACACGTCAGTTTGGAGAGATTAGAGGCAAAGGAAAGAGTCTTCGAATCCAGAGGCTAAGGGATGTGGGCTTTACAAGTTCCTGTGAGGCAAACAGATGCTCGACTGCTCTGGTCACCTCCCTGGGTCTGTGAGAAAGCTCCTGGGGCCCGAGCAGGGTTCCATTTATCTGGGGTAGGACAGGTTGCATGGGTGATGCTTGAAAACCATCACCATTGTCACTGGGAACAGTGGATGCAGAGCTGTCTGGCCATAAGAAAAACAGCACAGAGGATCCCAGTCACATCTGAGTGGTTTCTGGCTGCAGGGGCTCAGAGACAGTGACAAAGAAAGATAGAGGTGATGTCCATGGGAACGCATGTTGGCATGGGGCGTGTTTCTAAGCATCTCGTCAAACGTCTACACAAACTGCTCCTGCTACTGACCCTCCAAAGTCAGTCAAAGCCAGCCCCCTTTCTTACTTATGGCTTCAGTATAAAAACATCCATCTGGCGAGACCCGGCCTGTGCCTTGGTTTGTCACAGTGACAGAATGAGAAATCACTTACGAAATGAATGCATTTTCTTGACTGGCTGGGCACTCTGAGTTGACGCTAGGAAGGCTCTATTAAGATGCCTTTATGTCCTGAGATGTATAGATATGTTCATTTATAGCATATTCATCAGAAGACCTAAGTTAATTGCTCTCTGATGAATTGTATAACACCTCCTCTCTGCTTCTCCACCCTCCCCACCTCAAAGTACACTGAAAAGGTCAATGGCACTCTCACATGCAACACACTTCAACTTCCTTCCAAGCTTATAATTAAAGCTAATTAGTAGTTTTGGTAATTAGCACATGTAAGCTCTCCACTCTCTGAATTAATAAGACTTACTGAGGTTTTGAGCCATGTAGACTTTTTAGTCCCTGGTTCTGAGTCCTGAGCTGCCTGTGGTTGGTTAATTTAATGTGTTTCCCTGGGTCAGGAAGGTCTCCTGGAGGAGGAAATGGCAACTCACTCCAGTATCCTTGCCGGGAAAATCCCATGGACAGAGGAGCCTGGCAGGCTACAGTTCGTGGGGTTGCAAAGAGCTGGAGATGACCGAGTATCTCAAAAATGGAATACTAGGAAAACTATTCCTTTTTGGGGCCTACCCTCAAGACAGAGTGTGAGTTAGCAAGAGGCAAAGTCGAATTATTGCCACCAGATAAGATTAGAGTCTTTTAGCGTCTCTGGGAACTGATTAATCTCAGCCTCTGGATGTGACATGGTTGTGTCCAGTCACTATGTCACTTGCACTCAACCCATCTCCAGAACCCTCTGCTTCACTGTGTCAACCACTGCCAGCCACACTGAACGCATCAGACCTTCCCTCTTTAATAAAATGCAGAGGCAATGGCTTGGGGTGCCAAGAAATAACTGCTCATTTTGTTTCAAACAAAAATCAAAGCGGAGAAGAATCGTTAAGCCAAATCAGCTTCTGCATTTGTGTAGACAAAGTGATTCTCCAAATAGCTTCCTGGGTCTTTTTTTAGTCAGCATGTGGGCATCCTGCAGGCCCAGACAGAATTAAGTGTGTGTGTGTGTGTGTGTGTGTGTGTGTGTGTGTGTTTTAATCAAGAAATCTAATCTATATTCTATTAAAAGAGAAAAAAAAAACCCTCTGTGATTTGTTTTCAGACTTTAGAAACAGTTTGAGAAAAATCTTCCATGGGTGAGCTCCTGTGCCTTCCCCCTCCCCTCAATACAAATCTTAGGTGGAAAAAAGAAAAAAATTGAACAGTGATTTACTAGAGTCCTTATAAATCCACAATAGTGGTGGTTGCTCATAGCACCAGTCATTCTGAAGCATAAGGGAAAGGCAACAGTCATTTCTGCACGAACCACAAGGCAGCCCTGGGTCACCTGAGTGAATGGTTCTGGTTTCAATGGCATGGTCACCTTTGCTGTAACAGCCACATTTGGACCCATAGGGGTGGTGACATTATTTAGGAGCAAAGACACATCCGGTCCCATGGATGGCTGCAGCGTGAACGTGACCGGGACTATGGGTTTCCATAGCCTCCTGGTCCAGTTCAGTGGGGAGCCTTGTCTCCCTGCGACTGATGCCCATTCCAAGACACAAGTAAGTCCCATAAACAGTGGACCTCAGCCAGGGGTAATCCTGCCCCCAGGGGACATCTGGCAATGTCTGGATAGATTAGTGGTTGTCACAACTCTCGGGGTTTAGTGAGAGTTGCTATGGACGTCAAGCGGGTGGCGACCTGAGATGTTGCTAAACATCTAACAATGTGCAGGACAAACCCTGACAATGAAGGTGATCTGGCCTCAAGAGCCAAAAGTGCAGAAATGGAGGCACCCTCATACACAAGGTCTACAGAGGATCTGACCCTCCTGACATTCACTAGGGAAGAGTCAAACATGAGCCTTCTTGCTCTGTGGTGGACTGACTTTGGCCTTCTAACAGCTGGGCCTCCCAGCTGGCATTAGTGGTAAAGACTCTGCCTGCCAGTGCAGAAGATGGAAGAGGCGCGGGTTTGATCCTGGAGAATCCCTCGTGGACAGAGGAGCCTGGTGGGCTAGAGTCGTTAGGGTCGCAAAGAGTTAGACATGACTGAAGCAACTAAGCCTGAGAGCCCCTGGAAGGACTAGAGCTGAGCCAGGCGGGAAGCAGCAGACACACCAGGGTAATCCCGGGCACCCAGAAGCCGGTGTGAGGCGTTTTCCCCCTGCAGCTTAGTTGGACATCTTGCATTATGGATGAGCTCGCATGCCATGGCGAACAGTTTAAGAACGATGCTTTTATTTAATGACTCCTAAGTGGTTGATTACTGAGGGTCAAGTTCCCGCTTCCTGTGGGAATCTGACATTTATGAAAAGCCCCGTGCATTAATTATTCAGCGGAGATGTCCTTCCTATGGAAATTCACTATCCTGATGCTCTTGACACAGCCCTACCATTCCCTGTCCGCGCCAACTACTTTGTTGTTAATCCTCCGAGCATTAATTAAATAAAATTTACAACTGAGCCAGGATGTATTTACCCTCAAATATTATGCAAAAAAGACGGCTAGATGTGCTTTGATTTTTTCCTGTTAGTAGCCAGTCATCACCCATAGCTATTTACATACTTCCTTTTGTTCTTTAAAGCATAAACCTGGCATCTCTTCCCATTGAGAAGAAAATTCTGCTTAGTAATTAAATTACACCGCATTAAACTTACTTAACTTAAGTTCACCAGCAGGGAAAATTTCATGCCCCTGGGTTTCACAATAACTCCTAATCGCACTGGCAAACCCTATCTTTTCAGTGACTTGTTATAATTTTCGTTCCTGGAATTCCATTAAAAATGGTAATGTCATTACTCCTGTTAATGCTCAAAACCAACAGCATAATCCTGCATTTTAATTAGTAATTATAATTAATCATTATTTCACTAATGAAATGTTTAGTCGGTAATTGTCTTTGAGCACCTCGCTCCCTAGGCTTACAAGCATTTTGTAACATCGAATTCACTGCCTCTTTCTGATGATGTGGTGCTGTCAAACTTATTTTAACACTTTCACATGGCTCTGCAGCTCAGGCCCGTGACCTCGCCTGCATATTTACACTTACGAGACGTGTGGTTTCTGGCTCTCGATAAGGTCTGCACGAAGACTCACCCTCGCACGCGGCTCTGCCAACTTAAGAAGGCAAGTCATCACGTTTCCAGTGAGCACAGCGTGTGAAGAGAAAAGCAGTTCTTGGAACCCTTCATTAATAACAAATGTGGGATCCAAATTCATGGATTTCTGAGAGAGGATACAGCAAGGATTTGGAGGTACTCTTTCGAGCATGAAGGTTGATTTTAGAGCTTACAGAATTAAGAATAAACTGAGAGATGTCAAGAATTTCATATGAGGCAGGATTTTTGTTGATCCTTTTGCAATATCATTGATATTCTTATTTACTTGGATTTTTTTTTTTTTGAGGGGAGGGGAAAAGCCTGTCTTCTCCATGAAAATGTAAACACTAAAGTACCCCCATATGCCTGTTACCCGACTGTACTCTGCCTCCTAGAGCAGAACCCAGGATACATACCACTCAACAACCCAACGTGGGGATAACTCTTCCAGAGTGGCATGTGGTTTGGCCGTGGAGAGGGCGAAGTGCCAGATGTAACAAATGCAGCTGTGGTTTTCTGATGGGAGCGAGTTGTTGGATGCTAAGGGTTAGCAAACTGGTGGACTGGCATGCTGGTGAGTGACCTGGGGTCAGAGCCGTCTCTGGGAATCCTCAGTGAAGACAGATTCATCTTAATGGCCTCCATGCAAAATATATCTTAATGTGTGTGTGTATACACACACACACACACACACACCTGTCTGTATGTACACACTGCCCCCCAACCCCCACGCCCCCACCAACACACACACGCCACATAAACACCCACCACACACTGAACACAGAGAATTATTCAGGGAAGGAAAATCTGCTATCCTGAGAAAATTACACAGGAGGGTTTGAAGAAACGAAGGATGTTCTGCTGATATCTCAAGGAAGAACTCGCAACTTCCAAGGAAAGCTGAGATACAACATCAGGCTGGCTGGAGAATGCTCCGTGTCTGTTACGTGTATCAGGCAAGGCAGTAAGAAACTTCCAAACATATGCTAAGAAAGAAATGGTGGCCAAGAGCTTGGCCTTGGCCCGAATATCAGAGCATGTACAGTTGTGGTCTGAGGTGACAGAAAGACAGGATCTGCGGTCCAGAGAGGGCCTTCCCACTGGTCGTCTTCATTTTACAAAATGAACACGTATCAGAGGAAAGCTTAAATTTTTGTCATCTTTTCTGAATATCTGCATGTAAGTTAGTGCTTCAGCACACAGAAACCATATAACAACTCGTATATGAAGTCGCATCAAACGTCAAAATGAGAGATGCTTGGTGAATGGGGACGGGGGCCAACTAGACCTCCAACCTGTCTCCACGCAGATTCTCTTTCTTCTCAAGGCTACGCTGAGATAATACTTTTCCCTTACCCGTCCGCTCAGTTTGTATTCAGCGCCCAGCTTGTTCCCGGAGCTTGGGAATGGGGTCCCTCCCTCATGAAGCTCCCAGTCTGGAGCCCATTCCCCTCTGTTCCCTGCCACTGGCAATCACCTTTTCTTTTCTAGCTCCCTTTGCTGACTCTCTGCATATCATCCAGGTCTCACAAAGGCTACTGTGATGGTGGGGGAATAAATATGAAAAAGCCACTAAGCTCATTATGCCCACGGGGTTCATATTCGTGAGGTTAGAGCAAGATTATCGATACAAACAGAAGCGGCCTGCTGCACATGCCCCAGGCGTGGGCCCTGCGCTGAGGACCCCACATGAGTCACTGGCTTAGTCGGCTTTGGCGGAGCCGAGCGCAGTGAAAACTGGCAGCAGGCCCGCTCCAAGCACGCCCAGGTCTGTCCCATGCTTCGCTGATTGTCTGGAGGTTAGTGCCTGCTTGTTCAACTCTGACTGGAACTGAGGTCCAGACCGCTGTGGGGGGAAAAGGAACACAGCCTCACGGATGCCTTGGCCCGAGTCGAGCAGAAAGAGGGAGACACGTCGACTCCAGAAAAAAGCATGGTATCCTCTCAGGGGAGGAGACAAAACATGCCGCCATTTCCCGCTGTTCTTACGAAGGAGAATCCGCTTGCCTGTTGAGCAGGTCTTGCTGAACAAACAAAACGGCGAAGCTCTGACCAGTCCTTGGGTGGGCCCTGTACTGGGGGGCCGTGTCTCACGGAGACTGACAGCCTGGACTTGGCTGCAAGTCAGCTCGGCCTCCCTGCTCCCACTGACCCCCGTGCCTCAGTTTCCTTCCATGTAAACAGGGACAGCAAGGCCTAGATCCCAGGCTTGCTGGGATGATGACATGAAATCAAGAACATAAAAAGACGTGAATGCGGTACCCGAGACATGGTTAGCACTCAACTGTTATCATGCTGTCATTTCCAATGAGATTTGATGTAGCCCTTTTGCTTCCATTAAAAATGTAAACAGCAGCAAGGACAGCAGCCGTCACAACGGACTTAGGTTTATAAGTCTGTGGGCTCCCTCCTTGGAGTGATTTGAACAGGAGGGAGGGGCAGCCCAATGATGCTCTGAGGTCCTGGGGATAACATGACAGAGAATTCTGCGGTCAGCCTCATCCCACTCCAGTGGGAACAAGAAGAGCCACTGGAGTGATCTAAATGCAGTAATGAGAGCTGGAAAGTAGATTTCTGGTCGACCATAGAACATAGGTGTGCGCACGTACTAAGTCGCTCAGTCGTGTCCGACTCTTTGTGACCCTATGGAATATAGCCCACTAGGCTCCTCTGTCCATGGGATTCTCCAGGCAAGAATACCGGAGTGGGTGGCCATGCCCTCCTCCAGGGGATCTTCCCGACCCAGGGATCAAACCCGAGTCTCCTGCGTCTCCTGCATTGGCAAGCGGACTCTTTACCACTAGCACACCAGGGAAGCAGCAGAAGGTAGGGGAAGAGATAATTATTTGCCATATAAGCACAGGATAAAGAAAACTGTCTTCTCCACAGTTCCATGGCCATCATACCCGTCTTAACATGCCAACCTTATCCCTCTCCTGAACTATATTCCTGTCTTAAGAGAAGGTCACTCTAATGTTCCCACTTACACCCCTTCAGGGATTGACAACTGGTTTATGCTCAGGAAATGTGTGCTAAGTAAATAATCTGAGGGTCTGCAGACAATCAGCACCAACCACGACCGCCATTCCCAGGGCGACAACAGGGATTCAAGTGAGAAAGCCGGGGTGGGAGCGAAGTTCTCTTGAAAAGCATTTGTTCAAGGCTGGGATGGACTTACAGGAAGTGGACCAGAGTGACCCCGATCACCGATCTTTCCATGAGAAAGATTGCCAGGGATCCAGCTGAAACAGATGGAGTCGGCTCTACACGCCGCCTGCGCTCCCCGCAGACCCCAGAGTTTTTGCAGATCGGAGGTTTAGCAGATGGTGTTTCTGCATTAATTGTCTAAATTACCATCTATAAGATCCTCTGTTTTCTAAAAACTGGTTGCCTTAAGCCTTTAAGGTTTGAATTTAACTCAAATGTTTGTGTGCAATGGCAGCATACCTATTTTGCAAGTTTTCTGTTGTGCAAAACAGGTACACAAGGGGTTGTGCGGGGGATCTGAGGAGGGTGGGTTGGCAGCGGAACCCAGCATATAAAGCTGTAGATTCTCACTGCACTGCCGGCCAGGCAGGTGGGGGACCAGCCCAAGAAGAGCCGCGGCAGCACGGTCTCCTGCTTCGTGGCTGCTACAGCACCCGTGTCAGAAAACAGACAAATTCTGGAGCTACGACACGAGTGGTCCCAGAAACCGCCCTCCAGCTTTGGGGAGGCACTAGAAAGCCTTGTTCACACTCACAACAGCTTCCACAGCAACTTGGGGTGCCAGTTTCACTGGTTTTACTCACAACAGTGTTTTTCTCTCCAATGCAAATTCCCCTTTCTTTTTCTTTTCCCCTTTCTGGAGGTGAGCTCCAAGAAAAAGAAAAAGAAATCGAATAGTCCTTGTTTTACTATCTAAAAAGGAGGCTGCAGAGCACTTCAAAGAGCCAGTACCAGAGGCTGAGGTTGACAACTTCCAGGGGGATTCCAAAAGAGACCACCAGAAGGAGCAGGAAGGAGGTGGAGAAACCCTGATGATGAGAGTGTTGGCACCCCCAGGATTCTGAGCTGGTGGAGAGGGGCATTGTGGGACCAGAAGAAACACATCATGAGGAGGGCACTGTATTAAGACTTTATATGAATTCTGGAAAGAGAGAAAAATAAAAGGCCTTTGATCCACTCCAAAGAGGGAGACACAAAACTTCAAAGCCGAGTAACAATCTCCCGCACTTTGCCCTGCATTCAGTACAAGGAGGACTATTCACTGTGGACCAGCTCACCTGACGCCCCCACCGCACACACACACCCACACACATACACACGTGGCGGCTACAGACATGAAATTTGGCTACTTCAGCCTCCCTGAGAAGTCAGCACATGCTAGGTTTAAGAATATAAATACATGAGGCTGCCTGGTACTAAATGGGGTCAATTTACTGGCCCCTCTGAGGCTGAAGGAATCTCCACCTCTGACAGTTGCCGTTAAATACTAACCTCCTTTGCAAGATTCAAAAGGAGTGGCATTTTGTCTCCCTGAGGCCATGTGTCACTCACAGTGACAGGTAACTAAATCATAGTTCATAAAGAAGGCTGAGCAGAGAAGAACTGATAGTTTCAAACTGTGGTGCTGAGAGTCCCCTGGATGACAAGAAGATCAAAACAAATCTATCCTAAAGGAAATTAACCCTGAATATTCATCGGAAGGACTGATGCTGAAGCTGAAGCTCCCATACTTTGGCCACCTCCTGTGAAGAGGTGATTCACTGACGCTGGGAAAGATTGAGGGCAGGAGGAGCAGGGGATGACAGAGGATGAGATGGTTGGACGGCATTATCGACTTAATGGACATAAGTTTGAGCAAACTCTGGGAGATGGTGAAGGACAGGGAAGCCTGGCGTGCTGCAGTCCATGGGGGCACAAAGAGTCGGACATGACTGAGCAACTCAACAACAAAATAATAGTCCAGGAGGAAGAAATTTGATCTCAAAATCTTTTTTTTTAAATCTTTTTAATCTCAAAAATAAGAGTTTTCTGTTTGTTTTTTAGGGGGGTAAGAGTGGGAGGGGAGTGTGCTTCCCATTCAGTCTCTAGCTCAATATGGTAGCCCGTTATGAAAAGTAAAATCTGCTTTTATTAAAGTAAGCAGATCTGCTAGTGTGAGCACTGCAGACGTAACCGGGGCTTATTTCCTGGGTCGTCCCAGAAGGCCAGGCCGACTTCTGGCTCCCGTGGACTCAGGAAGTATGGGATGAGGTCACCAAACAGAGCTGGTCACCTGGACAGAGTTGGGGGGATGCCACACACAGGAAATATTCTCCTCCGCAGCAAGCCCCCCATGAGAGAAATCAGACAACTTGTCAGCCCCTATCTGAGAGCAGCCCTCAATGTCTTATTTTTTGCAATGACTCATTTGTATCAGAATCAGAATCAATCAAAATGGCAATGCAGAGAAGACAGAGATAAAAAGAAGCATCCTGGAGAATTCTCCCGGTTATTTTAAAAATATTGTCTCTGTTGACTTGACATGGTGTAGAAACAGTTCCATATGCTGTATTTCTTTTTTTCCCCATTGCATCTTGGAGTTTAAACATAGATCTTCTATTGGATACAACGTCTGTTAACAATATGGCCTACTAGGTTAGCAAAGGAACCGTGTTTCCTGACAGGCTCTGGGTTTGGGAGGGCTGGTAAATCATTGTCCTGATTCCCCTGCTCACATTTAATTGTGGAAAGCATTATACTCAAGTTCTTTTCCAGTCCATTTCTGTAACACAAACTGAAACGACATACTTATTTCTCTGGGTTCTTGCCTGGTTTGGACCCAGTTAATTCCCAGAAACCCCCCCATCTTAGCAAGTGTGTCTCTGTTATTGTATATGAGACAATATGTTTGTCTGTGTTTCGTATTGTGTTCTGGAGATTACTACTGGTGCTTCTTTACCATTTCATTTTTCTTAAAAAATGTTTTCACTTATACAAACTAATTTACTCACATATTTGTATAATACAACTTTAAAACACACGCAAGATTAGAATCCCCTTTCACTACCCTGCCCTGGTTCTCATTCCCTCCCTGGAGGTAATAGTATTACCAGATGGGCTCAAATTCTTTTATACATTTTTCTATATATTAGCACAGATCTATGTGTATAGTCACATGTCTTGTTTTTGTTGCTATTGTTGATAGAGAAATAGAATCAGACCCATAGAATGCATGCTTCATGATTTATTTACCCATTCCACTACTCATGGGTTATATACTTTGCCTGTAAATTCACTAAAATCCTAGGGTCCAGTTGAACCAGGCTGGAGTTGTAAAAAAGAATACAGGACTAGATTGGATTTTAGTCCAACTCTGTCACTAATGTCCAGGTGGTCTTGGGGAGTCAGTGTCACCCTAGGATTGACCTCCTCTGTTGGAGGTGGGGGGAGGGTGAGCACAGTAGCCATCAGCCTGTCTGGTCACAGTTTAGCCCCCAACTAAAGTGAAAATTATTAGTTCCTCAGTAGTGTCCAACTCTTTGTGACCCCAGGAACTGTAGCCCACCAGGCTCCTCTGCCCCTGGGGTTTCCCAGGCAAGAATACTTGAATGGATTGCCATTCCCTTCTCCAGGGGATCTTCCAGACCCAGGGATTGAACTCGGGTCTCCTGCATTACAGGCAGATTCTTCACCATCTGAGCTATGAGGGAAGCTCCAGAGCTAAGGCCAGACTTTTCACATTGTAATGTGAGTGACTTAATCGAAAAGAAACATATTTCTTATTTGTGAAAAATGTATATATTATTATTTGTGAAAAATGTACCCATATTCTCTATTATTCAAAGGCTTCTGCTCTTAGAATTATGCAGGTTTTATAGGGGTTGGTGGCACCACATTCTAACTCATAGGTCAATGACTTGATGGATTGTGGAATCTATGGACAGATTTTCTCTGAGTCATGCAGAGGTTCTAACTGATTTAGTTATCAATATTTTAAAATCAGGATATTTCCTAGAAAAAAATGTCTTATTACTTCTCTTTGGAGAAAATCATCTTTAGTCAAAAGAGGTTTGTACATCTAGGCAAAGAAAAGTTACTAGTTATATAAGAAAGATGGGATCTCATGCTTTAGAAAGATCTTGGTGATGACCCAGACAATGTGGAAAGCAGGAAAAAAAAAAAAAGAAAGAAAGAAAAAGGAATGATTCAGAGTGACTAAGACGAGTATGGAGCTGAGCAATTCTCCCACCCACTCCCCTCCCCAGAATTCCTAATCCTCCTTTGCTATTTTATTTTTCTCCCATCATTTCCACAGACCCTCTGATATGTCTTATCTTTTATTTACATATCCGTCTAGTGTCTCTCTCCCTACTATTCCAATAGTAGCTCCATGAGAGCAAATATTTTTATTCCTTTTATTTATTTTCCAGTCTCAACATTAAGAAGGCCTGGTACATAGCAGTCACTCAAAAAAAAAAAAAAAAGAGTCATTGAATTCATAGAAAAGATATGGAAGGATGGACGGAAGGAAGAGAAACACCATTACCCAGGGCTCGATCCTGGCAGCCATCGTTAGATGGGCCACTTGTCCTTAAGATAGCTACCAGCTTTGCAGCCCATTCTCCTCCTTTAAGTTTCCTTCTTGGCTCACCCTAGAGGCATCTGAGCTTGAGATGCCAGTTCTAGGATCCCTTTATTGAAATACACCCAAGTAGCTGACCAGAAGTCAGCTCCCAGAGAGGAACCTTAGCATCAGGGGTGGCAACTAGAATGAGGTGAGTGAGGCTGCAGGTCTGTCATTCTTAGGGAGGCACTCTCTCTCAGGGTGGTCATCCAGGTGCAGAACTGACATCTATACAATCCTGAGAGAAAGTGCTTCTTTAAAGTTTGTTTCCTGGGTACCTCACCAGGCTTCCAGCCCAGACCCACCCCAGCTAGCAGAGCCTGGGCACAGACAGCCTTGAATGCCAGTTCATCCCCGCTCGGTGCAGGGGGCCTGACAGGCACAGCGACATGGAGATGCTTCTATCCTTGAAGAGAATCACAGTCCATCTAGTACGGGAAACACCTGTGCATGCAATTACTGAGCAAAAGAAGATGAGAAGCATGAGCGTTATGAACCAAGCATTAGCACAGAGTAGGGGAGAAAGAAATTCAGCAGAGTCGATGAGGGGAGACTCTCAGAAGAAATGATGTTGGAACAGAGCCAGAGAGGAATGCCCAGAATCTCCCCACGTAGAGAAGAGCTAAGAAGTACATCCCACGAACATGCAGCTCAGTGTGCAAAGGGGAGGACATAGGAGCCTGCCTGGAGGATCTGCGAACACCACCCCCAAGCTGCTGGACAGGGCGTGGCATGCTCCAGTCAGCCAGCTTGTACGCGAGAAGAGGGTAAGTTGAGTGACACCCTGGGACAGAATCCACAGCCGTTTCTAGTTGACTGAACATATGATCAGAAAGCAAACAGTCAACGGTTTCTCATTTCCAACTTGGAACATGGGGGAATGCCACTAACCAAGATGAAGATTGTGAAAGGAAAGACGTTTGTGACAAGGTGAGTAGAATCCAAGTTAGGGGACTTCTGAATTCAAGGTGGAGACAGGGACTTCCCTGGCAGTTTAGTGGTTAAGATTTGGTGCTTCCAATGCAGGGGGCCTGAGTTCAATCCCTGGTCAGAGAACTAAGATTCCACATGCCATGCAGCATAGTCAAAAAATTAAAAAAAAAAAAAAGTGTTGATAAGGATGCCCAGAAAGCAAAGGGAATATTAAAAAAAAAATGTATGGATAAAGATGCTCAGGAAGCAAGGGAATATGAACCTAATCTTTAGTAAAGAAGTAGGGGCTGATGATAAAGACTCAGGTGCTACTGTCAAGGAGTGGGAGCAGAATTCATGGAGCTCACCAGACCAGACGAGACCACACCTGGAGGCAAGTTCAGGAAGAAATTCTGAGAAACCCCACTGGCTAAGGGGCTGGCCAAGAAAAACCTGAAGGAGCAGTAGTGAGAAGGGTAGGAGAAAGTAAAGGGGAATAAATAATATCAGCTGGAATCAAGACTGCTGGAGAAATATCAATAACCTCAGATATGCAGATGACACCACCCTTATGGCAGAAAGTGAAGAACTAAAGAGCCTCTTGATGAAAGTGAAAGAGGAGAGCGAAAAAGCTGGCTTAAAACTCAACATTCAAAAAAATGAAGATCATGGCCTCCAGTCCCATAGATGGGGAAACAATGGAACAGTGAGAGACTTTATTTTCTTGGGCTCCAAAATCACTGCAGATGATGTCTGCAGCCATGAATTAAAAGACACTAGCCCCTTGGAAGAAAAGCTATGACCAACCTAGACAGCATATTAAAAAGCAGAGACATAACTTTGCAAACAAAGATCCACACAGTCAAAGCTATGTTTTTTCCAGTAGTCATGTATGCATGTGAGAGTTGGACTATAAAGAAAACTAAGCACTGAATAATTGATGTTTTTGAACTGTGACGTTGGAGAAGACTCTTGAGAGTCCCTTGGACTGCAAGGAGATCCAACCAGTCCATCCTAAAGGAAATCATTCCTGAATATTCACTGGAAGGACTGATGCTGAAGCTGAAGCTCCAAAACTTTGGCCACCTAGTGTGAAGAACTGACTCATTGGAAAAGACCCTTGTGCTGCAAAAGATTGAAGGCAGAAGGAGAAGGGGACAACAGAGGATGAGATGGTTGGATGGCATCACCGACTCGATGCATATGAGTTTGAGAAAGCTCCGGGAGTTGGTGATGGACAGGGAAGCCTGGCGTGCTGCAGTCCATGGGCTCACAAAGAGTCGGACACAACTGAGCGACTGAACTGAACTGAACTGAGTATTTGTGGAAGCAGAGCCACTGATACTGGCTCTGGCAGATGGTCTTTGCTGGGTTCAGGAGGCATGCGCAAAGGAGAATACCCTGGAAAACCAAGGGGTGCCTCCTGCCTCCTGTGGGAATGTCCGTGGAAAACACCCGCCACCCATCCTCTGCAAGGAGGCAGGGGCAGTTCTGCCTTTTCATGTGGTTTCCTCACACCCACCCCCTGGGAAGTGTGGTATAATCTTCCCACGGAGCAGGCGGGCTGCTAGCTAGAGCTGCTCCTGCCCGGCAGGGTGCTTCCCCAGTGCAGTTCTGGCAGTGCCTGTAGAGCAGACGAGGCTGGCGCACCAGTACCCACACCCACTAGCCACTGTGCCAGCCCTGCCTGTGCCTGCTTTATACCAACCGACAAAGCGTCCAATGCCAAGGCTGGAACTGCTTCCTTTTGCTCTCAATTCTTAGACTGTTACCTTCTTCATTTATTTGGAGAGAGACAGAGACAAAAAGAGGAAAGGAGAGACAGAGGGAAAGAAGGAGGAAAGGAACTACAGAAAAAAAAAAGGAGGGAAGGAGAAGGGAAAGAATAGAGGCAGAGGGTTGAAACTGACCAGGGGAGGAGCCAGGGACCTCGCACTGGGGGCTGACGTGCATGAGCCGCGCGACCTTGAAGGTGCCAGCATCAGCAAGGCCGCTAGCACAATACTGGACATGTTCTGAGCCTCAACATGTGTCTGCTATGACTATGTGGCTGAGTATCCAGGAAGAGCAGGTTGGCCTCTGAATAGATTAGACCGTTTGCTAATTTCCACACAGCCATGGAGCAAAATTCATCTTACACGAGTCGGGGGAATTCTACCTTACACTACATTATTTTTGCACTCTCAGTGGCAAGAGTTTTTGCCTTGAATGGAAGCTGATATTTTAAAAGTAGCAACTTGAAAGAATGAAGTAATGCCATGTGCTGCAACGTGGATGGACCTAGAAATTGTCATACTGAGTTAAGTCAGATGGAGGAGGACAGATATATGATATCGCTTCTATGTGGAATCTAAAATAAAAAATGGTACCAGTGAACTTATTTATGAAACGGAAATAGAGCCACTGATGTAGAAAACAAACCTGTGGTTGTCACCAGAGGGGAAACAGCAGGGAAGGTATAAGCTGGGAGGCTGAGACTGACATACACACACTACTGTATATAAAGCAGATAACCCGCGAGGACCTACTATAGCACAGGGAACTTTACTCAGTGCTCTGCAATGACCTATATGGGAAAAGAATCTAGAAAAGAGTGGAAATACGTATATGCATGACTGATTCACTTGGCTGTACACTTGAAACCAACGCAACACTGTAATCAACTATACACCAATAATTTTTTTTAAAGTACTCACTTGCTAAAGTGAGACATGAGCCTACCTTCTTTTATTAATAAAGAGAAATGACCACCATATTAAGACTATGAAGATCCAGTGTGTCTTATCAATATGTTGGAAGTACTTTAAATGCCCGAGGCTAGTTTCCAGCTGCTAACTTTGCTCTGTCTTCCCACCGCGTCCCTCGCTTTCCCCGTTGTTTTCCACTGCTTTTTCCGTATTCTTTTTATCCACTCTTCTTCCCATCCCAGTTGTGGCAGACTGGTTTTGTTGTTGTTGGGGTGGGGGTCGACTTCCTAAGCCTTTGAAAATTTCTCCCTTTGGGAAGCTCAGCTATTAAGATCTTCCAGCTAGTTCTGCAAAGGTACTTTCAAAGAACTTTTGAAATCGGCAGCTCTACGTATGTTTTGGTGAAAGGAAGCGAAGGTTAGGTTTGTTTGGTCTGGCATGCTGTTTGAAGCGCTTCAGCCCCGCTCTACAGCCTCCTACCATCTTCCAACCCAGAGCATCCTTTTTTGCGGACGTGAAGAGAGCTGGGTTCTTTTTCAATAGCGCCTAAGCTGCTGTATGGTCGCCTGTTTGCTTTAGTTCATATTTCTTCTCTGGATGGATTTCCTATGAAGATCCTCCCTACTCATTTGATCTTTAATTTCAGATCTTGTCATTTTATTTTCAAATGTGCTTCTTTTTAAAATGGATGTTTCTTTTGGCATTATAGCTTCCTATGGGCCTCAGCGGGTGTTAATGGCACTTTCATTTATTCTCATAGACAACTTCAATTTCTATGGGAGGGCAGTCGAGTTCTATTGTGGTTCACAGGAGAAATACATCCTCTGGCAATTCTGGCCATTTTATTTCATTTCTGTGGCCTCAGAGAGGGAGAGAACCTGAGAACACTGGCTGTATATGTTCACAAAGAGTTCTCTGTTATTAATTTGCTCCCCAGCCTCGAGTATTGAACACAGAAAAATGCTCAGGCTCACCTAATTCATTGGGTCTGCAGAAGAGTGAAACTATGGCTAAGGCACACAGACAGTTTAAGGAACAGGCTTTGAAAGAAAGCCGCAGTGTATCTTAACATCAGTGAGCCTCATTCCAGAGATGACTAATGGCCTCCATGGGGGCCTTCAGTGGAGAAGCAGATAGGTCAATGTACTGACACTATGTTTGTCCCAGAAAACCACTTTCCCATTGTCCCCTGGGCAGGTTTTGAGAAAGCTCTCAACCAGAATGAGCTCAACTGATGGAGTGATTACAGGTGAACACAAAATTTTTAATATTCTTTCCTTATCTTTTAATGATCATTTTAAATGGCCGTTTTATACCCACCCACTGACCCATCCACTCATCCACCCATCTACCCAGCCATCCATCCATCTACCCACTCATCCATCCATCATTAGTGGTAATGCCCCTACAACTGCTTTCTTGGTTAACACAAGGAATCTTGACAGCTAACCTAATGAAACTCATTCCAGTATCCTGTCACATTATTGCTGCTGCTGCTATGGCTAAGTCACCCCAGTCATGTCCGACTCCGTGCGACCCCACAGACAGCAGCCCACCAGGCTCCCCTGTCCCTGGGATTCTCCAGGCAAGAACACTGGACTGGGTTGCCATTTCTTTCTCCAATGCATGAAAGTGAAAAGTGAAAGTGAAGTCGCTCAGTCGTGTTTCACTCAGCGACACCATGGACTGCAGCCTTCCAGGCTCCTCTGTCCATGGGATTTTCCAGGCAAGAGTACTGGAGTGGGGTGCCATTGCCTTCTCCAGTCACATTATTGAGCGTCTTCCAAAACAGGAGTCCTCTGACTATTTCCAATTTAATTCCACAATATGCTTCCATATCCAGAATAAATACAAGTATATCCACATCTCACTCAATTATTCTCATCTACTCTGATCCCCTCATTTTAAACCTGCTGTATAACTCTTTCTCCAGCAACCCCCATCCTCCATAACCTATTTTTCTCTATCACACTATCACCTCCCAGCCTAATATGTACTGTACTCATTATGCTTATGGCTTCTTGCCTGTCTCTAGCATGTCAACTCCATGAAGGTAGGGATCACTGACTACTCGCTAATATACCGTAAGTAACTGACACATGGTTTGATAAATATGCTTGCCTGAGTCTTAAGCTCTAAGAGGGTATGACCCTCTGGTGCTTCCACCCAACACTCAGCATGTTTTCCGACTCTATGCTGGCATCGTAGGAGAGACAAATCCTCCGCGCTCGAGTCTCAGACCTGCTGCAGACACGTGACCTGCTCCGTCCCTGCACACCTACTGCCAGGGGAATCCCCAGTCCTGCGGTCAGTGCAACAATTAAAAACATGCCCGCATGTTCCCAAATTCCCCTCATGGCTCTGTAAGGCCGGGCTTATAACTTCAGCAAGTCTTGGAACAAATCTATTTTTTTTCACGCTGGACGTAGTGGATAACTCGTCCACTTTATGTCATTTTAGGGGTCCTCTCAGTGATGATACCCTCTCCCACCTCACTCAACAGACTTCGGGATCCTTTCGCACGATTAAAGAGAGTGATATTTTACAGTAAAGGTCAGCTGTCATACATGTCTTCTGTCAGTTGTTAACAGGCCAGTACACCAATATTTACCAAGTGCTTTGGGGTCTGACTCCATGCTAGGCAATGCATATTTTAAAGCACAAATGACACCCTACCCACCAAGGTTGCGCATATGCAGGACTCTTGGAGGTCATCGTCTTATCAAATCCTTCCCCACATTTTAGGGAAAATCTCAGATACTGCAATCAGAGAACAAGTAACTGATTTCTTTTCACTGGGCTGGTCAGTTATTCAACCGTGATAGACAAACTCATGAGTTAAACTGGAGAACACAGTCCAAGAGAATGACATCTGAAGTCAGTGTCGGCAAAAATAACAGACATTTCTATGACAGAACATCAACAAATAATTACTGATTGTCTACTAGATACAAAGTACTGTGCTACAGAAGGTATGGTCAACATGGCATCAAAGGTCATTCTGCTGGGTGACGATGAAATGTGTGCATGGATGCAAATCAGAAATGCCTATTCTGACAGCAGCTATAGGAATGCTGGGTGTGTTCTGTCTCAGTTAATTGCTGACATGGATACTATGTGCTGTGCTGGGTATGCTGGGCTCAGTCATGTCCAACTCTGTGCGACCCCATGGACTATAGCCAACCAGGTTCCTCTATGCATGGGGTTTCTCAGGCAAGAATACTGGAGTAGGTTGCCATTTACTCCTCCTGGGGATCTTCCTGACCCAGGTATCAAACCTGCGTCCCCTGCTTTGCAGGCTGATTCCTTACCCGCTGAGTCATCCATCAGAAAGTCCAAAGTGTCTGTGTTTTGCAGATGAGGAAAATAGAGCACAAAGAAATAAAAGAACAAGGTCTCACTTAGCTGGGAATTGGTGGGGCTGATACTTAAGGTAAGGTTCGTTTGATGCCCAAGAATTAAGTATGATGTGGGAAATGAGCACTTTTTTATTGCATGAAATTGTCAGTTTCTGTTTACTTTGGTTGTATTGAAACAAACACAAGGAGATAGATTACATGTATTTTAACTTTATGGCATTGAAACATGTATAATATCAGATAAGAAACGAATCGCCAGTCTAGGTTCAATGCAGGATACAGGATGCTTGGGGCTGGTGCACTGGGATGACCCAGAGAGATGATATGGGGAGGGAGGTGGGAGGGGGGTTCAGGATAGGGAACACATGTACACCCGTGGTGGATTCATGTTGATGTGTGGCAAAACCAATACAGTATTGTAAAGTAAAATAAAGTAGTAAAAAAAAAAAAAAAAGCAATGTGTGTTGAATGCTCTGTAACTTACAAATCATGTAAATCTCTGTACCTCTAATATGTTAGTTTCTGAAAATTTGACATCTGATCACAAATTGCCCATGTTGAAATCAATTACAACTTCCCACATTAAAGAAGCACTTAGAGATCCATCTCTATTCCATTTGAAGGGAGTTCTATATGAAATCTTTTTGATCCTTCCTAAAATTAAAATGAAAAGCCAAACTCTGGCAATATCATCGAATAACACAAGTGTTTAATTCTGTGAATGAGGCAGAAGCATAATCAGTTATTTGATGTTTAAGGCAAAGATTTACTTGTTTCATTTGCTTTTTCATTTTGGAACTCTACTGTCAGACCGCGATCCTTCCTATCTTCACACAGCTTTTCTAAAATTATCATCAAAAATAAGAAACAACAAAAAAAGAAATAAGCTGTATTTTCTTTGCCTGCAGGATTTAAGACATTTTCCTCTTGGCATGCACCCTAATAAGTAGGAAAATCTAGAATGAAAGTTGCAGTGTCGCTTCAGTAACTTCTATGAAATCGATACAATTGTGGTTTTCTACTGTAACTCTCAAGGAACATTTGATGAATCTCTTAGTCACTGACAGCTCTCTTCACACTCTATCCTGACCAAGGGTATGTGCCTACACATGATAAAGGGAGGCTGTTTTTTTTTTTTAAAGTTTGCATTTTTGTAAAGAGAGATACAAATATCCCAGACAAATAACTAGATATGACATGTCCCACAGACTTTATCAAGCACTTGCCCGATTTCTTGGGTGAAATTCCATTAAGCCTTTGGGCAAAGACAATTAGCTTGTCACTCGTTGAAAAACAATATATTAATGATGTCATATCCTTGGGTAAGGGAGCTTTGTGGGAAAGTCTCTAATACTATGTGATATTTCAAAAGTAACCAGTTTGTTGAGTTTTTGCACTTTAAAGGAATAGAGGGTTTTTTAAAACAGCTACACACATATACACACACAACAACAAGTCATCCAGCTAACAGGTAAAATAATTTGCTCACTTCACTTGGTATTATGTAAACTTTCCAAGAAAGAAAATCTCAATAAAGTCTTTCAAGCCTCTATAGTTTAATCACAATGCCTATGAAGAAACAACCAGAAAATAAATAAAAAATTAAAGATAAATACTGTAAAATAAAACATAAAACAAAATATTTAATAAAATATAAAGAAATAAAAGATGTAAAGGTGAAACATAAATACCATAAAATAAATAAAATGTAAAAAGTAAATAATCACAAAAGATGCAAAGTAGATACAGAATTATGTTTATTTTACATGTATATGGTACCCACTGGATACCACAAAGTAGGTAATGATTAATTTAATAATCACTCCAGGTCGGTTAAAAAACACAGAACTAACAACATGAATTTCTATGGGCAAGAATACCAAATAAGTTGAGGTAACCATGGCATAATTAATGATATATATAATTCTAGTGCTTTGGCTTCTGAAAATTTATCTTGTTCTGTATGCAGGTCAAGAAGCAACAGTTAGAACTGGACATGGAACAACAGACTGGTTCCAAATTGGGAAAGGAACCCAATATACATCAAGGCTGTATATTGTCACCCTGCTTATTTAACTTATATGCAGAGTACATCATCTGAAATGCTAGGCTGGATGAAGCACAAGCTGGAATCAAGATTGCCAGGGGAAATATCAATCACCTCAGATACGCAGATGACACCACCCTTATGGCAGAAAGTGAAGAGGAACTAAAAAGCCTCTTGATGAAAGTGAAAGAGGAGAGTGAAAAAGTTGGCTTAAAGCTCAACATTCAGAAAATGAAGATCATGGCATCCAGTCAGTCCCATCACTTCATGGCAAATAGATGAGGAAACAGTGGAAATAGTGACAGACTTTATTTTTTCAGGTTCCAAAATCACTGCAGATGGTGACCAGAGTCATGAAATTGAAAGATGCTTACTCCTTGGAAGGAAAGTTATGACCAACCTAGACAGCATATTAAAAAGCAGAGACATTACTTTGCCAACAAAGGTCTGTCCAGTCAAAGCTATGGTTTTTCCAGTAGTCATATATGGATGTGAGAGTTGGACTATAAAGAAAGCTGAGCGCCAAAGAATTGATGCTTTTGAACTGTGGTGTTGGAGAAGACACTTGTGAGTCCCCTTGGACTGCAAGGAGATCCAACCAGTCCATCCTAAAGGAAATCAGTCCTAAATATTCATTGGAAGGACTGATGTTGAAGCTGAAACCCCAACACTTTGCCCACCTAGTGAGAAGAACTGACTTATTTGAAAAGACCCTCTAGCTGGGAAAGATTGAAGGCAGGAGGAGAAGGGTATATAACAGAGGATGAGATGGCTGGATGGCATCACCAATGTGATGGACATGAGTCTGAATAAGCTCCAGGAGTTGGTGATGGACAGGGAAGCCTGTCTGGCTGCAGTCCTAGGGGTCGCAAAGAGTTGGACATGACTGAGCTACTGAACTGAACTGAATGCTTTGGCTTCTGAAAACGTATCTTTGTCCTGTGTGGATCTATATAGATCTAACTAAAGAATTCATATCCACAAGTCAAAGTCTTGCGCAAGGGAAATAAAATATGTGTTTTCTCTAGGGTTTCCCTAAGTTCACGGTCATCCACACTCCCTTATCTCTGCACCAGCAGGAGGAGAATGTGAGAGACCAAGAAGCCCTCAAATTCATAATCAAACCTGTAGAAGAAAACCCCCAAGACTCAGCCAGGTAAGTCTATGCCTCCTGGTTCTCTCATGTTGTCTTATTTGCAGCACCGAGAACATGTATAATCTGACAGCCTTACTGGAAAGCTGACTTGAGTAGGTAGCACAGAAGTGGCTCTGACTGCTCCATGAATATCCACATGCTCAGCTGCATTTCCAAATCCCTTGCAGATAAGGGACCCACACTGACCTGTTCTGGCTAATGGGTTCTGAGTGAAAATACCACATTGAGGACTAGAGAACTTAAGAGCCAGATATGACCTTCTAGCTCTTTCTCGTTCTGCCTCAGTGGCACCAAGAATGCATGAGCAGATATCAGACCTGTAAGCTGCAGAACACTAGATCCCTCATAAGGGAGCTGGCCCTGGAGAGCCACCAGTCCCTCCACACAGTTTGGAAATGAGCTGTATGTGCTCTGCTTCTAACATTGAGATCTACAGAGTCAAAGCTATGATTTTGCCAGTAGTCATGTATGGATGTGAGAGCTGGACCATAAAGAATACTGAGAGTTTTGATGCTTTTGAAGAATTGATGTTTTTGAACTGTGGTGTTGGAGAAGACTCTTGAGAGTCCCTTGGACTGCAAGGAGATCAAACCAGTCAATCCTAAAGGAAATCAACCTTGAATATTCATTGGAAGGACTAATGTTGAAGCTGAAACTCCAGTACTTTGGCTATGCATATCAACACTTTGATGCAAAGAGCTGACTCAGTGGAAAAGACCCTGATGCTGGGAAAGATTGAGGGCAGGAGAAGAGGGCAATGGAGGATGAGATGGTTGTCTGGCATTAACAACTCAATGGACGTGAGTTTGAGCAACCTCCGGGAGATAGTGAAGGACAGGGAAACCTGGCGTGTTGTAGTCGGAGTTGCAAACAGTTGGACACGACTTAATGACTGAACAACATTTCTATGGTAACAATTTACCCTGATCATCTACATCATCTATTAAAATAACCAAATTCATCTGAAGTACTACAGTAGGACATAAATGTTAAACACCAAACACTGATTTTTATACCTATTCTAACAGAGGAACTCGAGACAACCAACTATCTGATCGACATTTCAAGGTAGAGAGAAGGGAATTTCAGGGAATTTCTAACTCTCATGGCGTAGCTGTTGGGAATAAGCATATGACTTTGATCAAGGCATTTTCAGGTAGCCAGAGATACCCTTAATGCTAAGCATATGCATAACTGGTTCACTGTTTAGGGTCTTTAAAATGTGCCCTGTCGAAACTGTTTCCTGAGAATGTTACATTGCAAAGCAAAGGTTGTTGCAAAATCTCTAGGAGTTTACAGTGTGCAGTTTTCTTCGACAGGCCTAAAATGAATCATTAGAAAAACCTTCCTATTCTCCCATTCTTCCATAGCCTAAACCCTAAACACGAGATCGTAATTCTGCAGATATAAATTCCCTCATTATCTGTGGACTGGGTCAACCATGGCACAGACTGCCAACCCCAGCTGACCTCTGAGCAGGGCCTTTGGCAACGGCAGAGCGCTGGCCCTCAAAGAGCCTCACAGTCAAGCTCGACAGGAGGCTCCAAGCTTGCACAGCAGCCAACCTTTATAATTGGGCCATTTGTTCACTGGGTGATTTACACACAATGTACACTCCAGGCTGATGTTCTCAGAATAGCATGCCGGCTTTCCCTCAGCCGCACAGGATGAAGCAGGATGGGGGTGCCTGCATTTACAACCTGTCCAGTCACTCTGGACCCGAGGAAACTCTGAGATGAGCGGTAGTTCTGTGTTATTGTGAGAAGCAGCATGCGTAATGCTCAGAGCCTGGACTCTGGAGCCAGCCCACTAGGGCTGCAAGACCTATTCCATCTCTTCCTAATTATGTCACCCTGGCAAGCTCTTAACCACCTGTGAACCTTAGTTGCTTCCTCTGTAAAATGGGGGATTATAATCCTACCTACCTCTCTGCGGTTCTTGTAAATATGTGCTTGAGAAGAGCTCAGAAACCTGCCCGGCACAGGGAAGACGTTTGGTAACTGTTAACCAGGCATGTTGCTGAGCATTACTGACATAAAACATCAGCGACACATTATTGGTAGGATTAGTTTCATCCTCATTATCCACAGTGATGGTGATGATGTGGTGATGATGATGATAGTAATATTAATAATAATCACTTCCTAAGTGCTTGCCATGTGCTTGGCTCTCTAAGTGCTGTATGTGGATTGTCTCACTGAATCCTCGGGGCAACTCTTTAGACTGATATTATCTCCTTTTGATGGATGAAGACACTGAGACTCAGGCAGGTTAACAAGCTAGCTCGACTCAAAGAGATAAGGGAGCCAGAAGAGAAGCCAGGCAGTCTGGCTCTGGAGCCGTGCCCTGTGTGACCACTGCACACGCCTGTGCGGACCCAAACGCAGCCACAGCCGTCAGCCATCCTCACACTGACTCAGCACCATCAGACAGTTTTCACGGATGGAGCCAAAGCTTCCTTAATGTACCCCAGTTGCCAGTAGCAGGAACCTGCTGGAGAACTACAATGTCTCAGCGTCCTGCCTCCTTATTCGAGCTTGAAAATCGGGGCCATAGGGGATGGGAATTCTGCCTGGAAGTAGAACATTTGCGATGGGAAAGGGTGGGGAAGGGGCTGCACCAAACAGAACTGCCAGAAATACAGGGCAGGCTTCAAGGGTATTGCTCCTCTGTGGTTCCTAGCGTGGGATTCAGTCTGTGGCCAAGAGATGACTGGATTTGTACTGTAGCCTTGGAGAATGGCTCCTTTCATCTCCTGTTCCTACCACCTCTCAGCAGCTGTCTTCACCTCTTCTTCCCTCCACCAGGGACTGAAGCCAGTTATCCTCTTACCCAGTGTCCCCCAGTGATCCGCTTGCTCCCCTGTTTGCTTCAGAAATTCTAAGCACACGGAGAGAGCCAAGATGCCTTCTGCCCCACTGGGAAAAGGCCTTGGCCACCCCTATGTCCAAGTCTAGCTGGCCAGCCCGTCCTTTACCGCACTGCCTGCTTCACTTCATTCTAGTCTATTGACTAGAATATTCTTCTAGAATATTGAGTTGTTTCTCCTCAATTTCTGGAGCCCTGGGGGCAAGACGAGAGGCATGAGTTACTTTTCCATCTTCCCAGTTATTTCTCAACCACTGAGTCACAGGGAGGTTTATCTTCCATAACTTAATCCCCATCTTATAGTGGTAGCTGGTATTTTTTTTTCCAACTTTTTATTCTTGGTCCAAGAGAATTATACATCTTTACATTACCTGTTAGGCTTTCCAGGTGGCACTAGTAGTAAAGAATCCACCTGCCAAAGCAGGACACTTACTCTAGTATTCTTGCATAAAGAATCCCATGGACAGAGGAGCCTGGCAGGCTACAGTCCATAGGGTCAAAAACACTCAGACACGACTGAACTGACTTAGCATGTTATCTGTGCCTTCCTGCCACACTGTCAGACTTGGCCACATGACCTTCTTTGGCCAATGGGATGTAAGCAGATATAAAAAACCCCAGGTCCAAGCAGAAACTCTAAGTGCAATTCCAGGGCTTAACACCTTCCTTTGCCTTTCTTTTCTCTGCAGAGAGAACAGTGTGACCCAGAAGGGGGCTCCTCCAGCCTGGGTCTCGGAAAACCAGAAAGAGAGCAGAGCCATTGCTGACCACAGAGTTGTGAGAGAGTAATAGAAACCTGTTTATTCAGAGGTTGTTACTGTAGCTAAGGCTAGGACACAGAATATTCGACAGCAAGAGCTTGGTGCCCACACAACACACAAGGAGATAGAAGGCGCAAAGGAGGCGGCACGCTTGTGTGGTCACACGTACTGGCTGAGAGGTCAAGATGACCCAAGCTCAAGGCCTGACTCCAATGTCCTTACTTACGTGGCTGGAATATCCATCATTGCATTCATGATGTTTTATACAGATTAAACGAGGTGATGCAGTAGAGGTGCTTTTCACTGTGCCTGGCAGAGAACACATGTCAAACAATTGATGGATAGAGATATGCACACCTAGAAAGACTTCCCAATGCACAAGTCTATAGATATAAAGATTTATATCTCTATGTAGTTATATAAAATGTAATTTAAAATGATTGGAAACCAAGTAATCAGTGAACCTCCTTAACAAATCCCCAAATAGTTTTAAATTAATTAGCACATTGTACTGTTGGTGGTTTTCCTGTTTTTTTCCTACACTGAATTTGATCAACCCAAGTTTATAAAGATATGTAAACCTTGTTATGTCAACATCCCACTCGACTGTTTTCACAAAGGCAATCTTTCCCTAATAGTTACAGTTGGCTCTTGCCACATTGATTGCATGGAACAGAGGCCCTTTGACTTATATAAGCCTGGGCCAAAATAGTCATTAGCATAGATTTTGCACTTTTCCTCTTTAATGGACTCAACTTTTAGGATCTGGGTAATAGTTTAGAAGTCAAATCAAGATCTGAAAATTCTTTTAGGTGCAGAAGAAAGTGAGACTGATAATATTCCTGTTTTTCATCACTGCAGTTCTCTCTCTTGTCCTGTCTATTGTATCCAGTGAAATTTTGCGCTCAGTATCAACCTTTCCCAGTCTTCACTCACCTGCATAATAAGGAGAGTCTTTGTGTGGATTATTTCTTATATGCTTACAAAGACAGGCGAGGCTTATGCTAAAGCTAGAATTGTTGACATTTTTACGGATGCCAACCATAACTCATAACTTGCTCATGATTGTCAAGAGCAAACCTAGTTCCATGGGTGAGTCTGACCAAGTTTCACACATAACAGATCTACCAAGCGGCGACACCTGGACTAGTCTGAGGACTTAAAGACATTACTCTTACTGTGTCTTCCTCAGGAATACATACTGCATATCTTTCTGCCATGAGAACTACTCTATCAAAATACTCTGTTAAAAAGCATCCATATGAGATGGTTAGAAACACCCTCATACTTGAAGACTATTAACTTAATAACTGGATTAGTTCCTTGCCATCTTACAAAGAAATTTCAGGGTCTTGAGGGAATGAGATATTGGATGATTAAATTTGGGTCAAGCAAGGCATTACTAAAGGGATAAGCAAGAGGAAGGAGGTTGTCCTGATAGCTTGAGAATGAGTCAGTCAAGGGGGCACAAATCATCTAAGAGGATGTGGTTCCCAAATGGTCCCTGTCTGGACAGGCACCCAGCTTTTTACCATTCTCCCTTACTCCCTAGAATGCCTTGAGTCAAGAGTATCCATGGATGCCAACAAAGACAGCAGTCCCTCCATAGAGTCTTCCCCTGAGTTAATTAAATGGATAGAACCCACAAGTCAGTGAGACTCAGCCTGAGTGCAGAGAAGCAAGTCTCTCACTAGATACTGCAAGAAAGTAGAGGATGAACACATAGTTTGTGATTCTCTCCAAATTTTACAAGCTAGGCTCCTTTGCACCACCCTGTACTGTCAGGTTGGGCCTCCTCATCCTTTGTGATGGCTGCACAAGAAAGAAAGTGAGCCATGCTATGTCTCTTCAAAGAGACTTAGCGCTGGTTTGATGTGCTTGTTAGCAGGCTCAAGCTAACTCAGTAGGAGACGTCGTAGGTGCGTAGCTACTGGCAAGGATGTCAGAGGCAGGAGGACCCAGGAAACCCACTTGGGGTTCTCTCCTCCTTCCTGCTGGCCCTCAGGTTTTCCCTCTGCCCGAGAATACGGAGTGTGCCCTCTGTGGGGGTGTCATTAGAAAGACTGCTGCTGCACTGTGGCAGTTGAAGTCCAAATTGTTTGAGAGTAATTGGGCCAGGGCTGTTAAAGGGGGCAGCCACTTCCTTCTAGTGAGAAAGGACACCCACCATGTGTGTTACATACGGCGGACTCAGCAGGCAGCTGCCCATCAAGAGGGATGCAGAGCCTGGGCGGAAGGGGGAGCACGATGCTGAGTCTGAGAGATGAATGGACGAGGCTCCCTGCAAAGGCAGGCTCGGCCCCAGCTCCTAACTGAGACACTCTCTTACCTCCAAACGGTTGGGTTTCCCTTGCAGTGCTATTTCTGGTCCCAAACTCACAGAATGTTTATGACACTGTTTTGTAAATTACACCGCACATGACACTTGTGTTTGGAGAAGCACAAGCGAATCTGCTGTGAGAAAAGAGTTCTGTTTTACATCTTTTCTTGGGAAACCCTGCTTTGTGTGGGCTCCTTCTGGCAATTCTCAGGGTTCATCATCCCATTCAAGACAGCCTGAAAGGTCCTGGATTGCAGAAGCATGACAAATTCAATCATTCTTTCTTACTCCAGTGTATATTTGCAATGATAAATGTCCCATGGATTACTAGCTGAGAAAGTCTGGCTGACAGTAAACACACAAAAATAGAGACAATTGGATTCCCAGGGCAAATTTGGCAAAGATCTCTGCTCCTGTGGTGGCGCCGATTCCCCTTCTGTGAGATGTGGCTGTACTGTACAGGGCTCACAGGAGTAGGTTTGGGACCACACTGTGTGGGCTTGAATACTGTCCCCACATCCATTAGCTTTGAGACCCTGAACCAATGCCCAAACCTCTTTATGGCTAGTTTTCTTCAGTGAGGAACAAAGATAGTTGCAGTATCTTCTCCAGAGGATTCTGGGCAGACTCGGTCAGGTAGTCAGTTAGCATACAAACAGAGTTGAGATAGTGCTTAGAACCCAGGAAGCAAGAGGTCACTGTTTACCATTGTTCCATCCCACCATCACCAAAATCATCTCACCGTCTCTCACCTGTTCTCTCAAATTCAGATTCTGAAAGTTGTTCTGACTTTCCCTTCTTCATCCACTTCCACCCAAGCTGCACTATCCTGATCAATTCCCTAGTGCATTTAGGGTCAAGGCAACCATTAAGAATTGATGCTTCCAAACTGCAGTATTGGAGAAGACTCTTGAAAGTACCTTGGACAGCAAGGAGATCAAACCAGTCAATTCTAAAGGAAATCAACCTTAAATATTCATTGGAAAGACTGATGCTGAAGCTCCAATACTTTGGCCACCTGATGTGAAGAACTGACTCACTGAAAAAGACCCTGAGGCTGGGAAAGATTGAAGACAGAAGGAGAAGGGGGCGACAGAGGATGAGATGGTTGGATGGCATCACTGACTCAATGGACATGTGAGCAAGCTCCAGGAGACAGTGAAGGGCAGGGAAGCCTGGGGTGCTACAGTCCATGGGGTTGCAAGGAGTTGGACCCAACTTCACAACTAAACAATCACAAAGAACCATTAAGTAGGAAACAAACAAACAACAAAACACAACAACAGTAACAAAAGCATGCCAATCCAAAGAAACAAAGAAGAAAACCACTGTTCTGTGTCGGTTGGGACGGACCATGAGAAGCACACACAGCCCCACTCATACACTGCCTTCCACAGCACCTGCCCTAACCTGTGACCACACTGCCCATCTCCCTGGATGCTTCCTGTGTTCCTTAGGAGCACGGCTGGAGTGCCCTCTAAACATGTAGTTCCCTCCGTAAGAGCTGAAACACTTCCCAATGTTTTGCTCCCCACCTGCTCCACCAGAAATCACCCATTTCAAGTTCAAGCCCACTACTTGACTCCCTTTCCATTCCCTGAGCAGGAGGCCCAGGCTCCCGTATATCTGCTCCTCCCCACCTTCTGGCAAGATCTCCTTCAGCCTCTGCCCCACCATCTCTCTCTCCTAGCACCAACTGCCAGCCAGAGAAGAGCTGCTGAGCTTCGCATTTCCTTAGCAGGATTCAGAGGATCACAGATATTAGAGATGAAGGAGAAAAAAAAAAATCCATCAGGACATCTCAGCCTCTGCTTGTGCAAAATGGTTCCAGCCTGAACATTTTCTAAATATTTGTCAGGCCTGGTATTAAAGGCTTGAAGCGACAGGGCCCCTCGGGGGAGAAAGTTGGTGTCAAACCTCACTCTTTAAGATGATTTCTCCGGCTGACTTTTCAGCCTCCCATTTCGCCACTGAATCTCACCTCTCACTTCTAGTTAAAGGCTTTCTCAGTACCCAGGCTGTGATGAGAGGTGACTAGAGAAAGGCCACAGGAGGGGTCGGAGGAGGACAGAGCCGTCATTCTGTGGGCTGTGTGCCCTCTGGCTCCAGGAAATTAAAAGGACGGGCAAGGTGAAATCCTGACCTCCTGCTTCAACTTCTATCCTAAAGAAAAGGCACACTCTCAGTCTTACCGATCTCCTCTTTTTCATTCAGAGAGCCAAAATGCAATCTTGTCACTATAGGCATACCTTGGAGATATAGTGGGTTCAGTTCTGGACCACCACAGGAAAGCAAATATTGCAATAAATCGAGTCACATGAGTTTTTGGTCTTGTAGTACATGTAAACATTGCGTTAACACTGTACCGTAGTCTCCTAAGCATGCAGTGGCATTATGTCTGAAGAAACAACATCCATTCTTCAATTTTTTAAAATGCTTTATTGCTAAAAAAATGCTAAGCAGTATATGGACCTTCAGGCAGTTGTCATCTTTTCGCTGGTGGAGGGTCTTGCTTTGAGATGTTGATAAGTGCTGACTGATTGGGATGGAATGGTTGCTCAAAGTTAGGGTGGCTATCTCGATTTCTTAAAAGAAGACAATGAAATCTGCTGCACTGATAGACTTTGTCCTGGCAGCATATGATGCTGCGTGATAATATTTTACCCACCTGAGCATGTCTTTCAAAACTGGAGTCAATCCTCTCAAATCTGCCCCTGGTTTATCAACTAAGCTGATGTAACATACTAAATCCTGTGTTGTCATTTCAACCATATTCACAGCATCTTTACCAGGAGTAGATTCCATCTCAAGAAGCTACTTTCTTTGCTCATCCACACAAAGTACGTACTCATTAGTCATACTTTTATCACGAGATTGCAGCAGCTCAGTCACATCTTCAGGCTCCACTGCTAGTTTTCTTTTTTTCTTTTCTGATGCAAAAGCAAGAGAGTTTTTATTTCCAAGCTTGAGCTGGGGCTCCCACCGATACTGACACAGCGGCTATAGGGAGGAGCCCCGGGTCTTGGATTACATTGCTTATAATGTATACATGGAAAAAAGGATTTCTAGGTAGGGGAACATCTGATTGGTCACTTTCTTTCGAAGGGTTGTGTGTTGGTTCTTGATTGGTCCCTATTGTCTAAGTGGAGTGAAGTCGCTCAGTCATGTCCGACTCTTTGCGACCCCATGGCCTACATGTAGCCTACTAGGCTCCTCTGTCCATGGGATTTTCCAGGCAATGGTACTGGAGTGGGGTGCCATTTCCTTCTCCATCCACTCCTAGTTTTCTTGCTATTTCTATTATATCTGTAGTTACTTCCTCCACCCAAGGTTTGAGGGCTGGAATCAACTTCTGGCAAATTCCTGTTAATACTGGCATTTTAATCTCTTCCCAGTAATCATGAATGTTCTTCATGGAACCTAGAATGGCAAATCCTTTCCAGTAAGTTTTCAGATGAATGCCCAGACCCATTAGAGGAATCACTATATATGGCAGCTATAGCCTTGTGGAGTGCCTTGGGTTGGTCAAAAAGTTAGTTCGGGCTCTGGAACACCTGGAATGAACTTTTTAGCCTTCTGGATATTTCTTAAATAATATGACTTTAAATTTGAAGTCACTCCTGGATCCACAGGCCACAGAATGGATGCTGTGTTAGCTGGCAAAAGGACAACTTGAGCCTCATTGTACATCTCCACCAGAGCTCTTGGATGACCAAGTGCTTTGTCAATGCTTAGCAAGATTTTGAAAAGAATCTTTTTTTTTTTTTCCCCCTGAGCAGTAAGTGGGTTTAAAACGTTCAGTAAACTATGTTATAAACACCATAAATGTAAATGGATGTGTTGTCATCCCGGCTTTGTTCCATTTATGGAGCTTGGGCAGAGTAGATTTAGCATGATTCTTAAGGGTTCTAGGATTTAAAAATGGTACATGGCTTCAACTTAAGGTCATCAGCTGCATCAGCTCCCAAGAAGAGAGTTAGCCTGTTTTTGAAACTTTGAGGCCAGGCATCAACTTCTCTCTAGCTCTGAAAGTCCTAGATGGCATCTTCTCCCAATATATGGTTGCTTTGTTTACATTGCAAAGCTGGTGTTTAGTGGAGCCACCTTCATGAATCATCCTAGCCAGATCTTCTGGATAACTCGCTGCAGCTCCTACATCAGCACTTGCTGCTTCACCTTGCATTTCTATGTATGGAGACTGTTTCTTTCCTAAAACTTCATGAATCAACCTTTGTTTACTTCAAACTTTGCTTCTGTAGCATCCTCACCTCTCTCAGGCTTCACAGAAACGAAGAGAGTTTGGGCCTGGTTCTGGGTTAACATAAGGGAATGGTGTGGCTGGTTTGATCTTCTCTCCAGATCACTCTCACTTTCTCCATATCAGCACAAGGCTGTTTCACTCTCATCATTCATGTGTTCAGTGGAGAAGCACTGTAAATTTCCTCACGGACTTTTCCTTTACATTCACAACTTGGCTGTTTGGCTCAAGAGGGAGGCCAAGCTTTTTGGCCTGTCTCAGCTTTCGACATGCCTTCTCACTCAGCTTAATCATTTCAAGCTGTTGCTCTAAAGTGAGATGCGTGACTGTTCCTTCCAGCTGGACACTTAGAGGCCACTTTGTCGTTCTTGTTGGTGTTTAGTGGCTACGTTGTGTCCAAGTCTTTAAGGACTGCCATGGATGGGGGTAAGCCAGGCTCCTCCCATGGGATTCTGCAGGCAAGAATACTGGACTGGGTTGCTGTTTCCTCCTCCAGGGATCTCCCTGGCCCAGGGATCGCACCTGCATTGGCAGGCAGGGTCTTTATCACTGAGCCCCCAGGAAATCCCACAGAGGCCACTTCAGGGTTACTAATCATTCTACTTTCAATTCTACTTTCTACTAATCATTCTACTGCTGTGTCTCAGGGAATAGGGAGAGCCGAGGAGAGGGACAGAGACAGGGAACTACAGGTCAGATGAGTGCTCAGAACACACATGCCATTTATAGATTAAGGTCTCTGTGTCATATGGGCGCAGTTCACGGTGCCCCAGAATAATTATGATGGCAACATCCAGGATCAGTGATCACAGATCACCATAGCAAATATAATAATGATGAAAATAACTGAAGTGCTAGACAATTACCAAAATGTGGCACAGAGACACTCAGTGAGCAAATCCTGTTGGAAAATTGGCCAATGCAAGGTTGCCCAATGGAAGGTTGCCACAAACATTCAGTGCATAAAAGTGCAGTATCTGTGAAGTGCAGTAAAATGCCATATGTCTATATACAACAATGAGCAAGTCTTAAATTCATGTCCCTACTGAGATTACGAACTTATACACCTAAAGGGGCTCCTCAAGACTGGCAAAGAGCCAGACCATGGAAGCAACCTAGGTGTCCATTGACAGATGAATGGATCCAGAAAACGAGGCACCTATATAGAATGGAACATCACTCGGCCATTAAAAAGAAGGAATCTGAGTCAGTTCTACTGAGGTGGATGAACCTAGAACCTGGTATACTAACTTTCTGAAGTAAGTCACAAAGAGAAAAACAAATATAGTATATTAACATATATATATGGAATCTGGAAAATGGTATTGATGAACCTATTTGTAAGGAAGGAATGAGATGCAGATATAGAGAAAGAACTTGTGAACACAGTGGGGGAGGGAGAGAGTGCGACGAGTGGAGAAAGTAGCATCAACATATATACACCATTGGGTCCAAGATGACTAACTAGAGAGAAGTCACTGTGCAGCCCAGGGAGCCCAGCCTGGTGAAGACCTGGAAGGATGGGATCGGGGGAGGGGAGGGAGGCTCAGGAAGGAGGGGATGCATGTGCCGATTTGCATTATCATACACCAAAAGCCAACACAACATTGTAAAAAAAAAAAAGATGGGCAAAAACTCCACTTTTAGCAGATTGCCATCTCCCAGGAAAGCATACCCTGTGTTGCTAGAAATCCAGATTTCAATATGAAATGTTGTAATTTTTAAATAAATATTCAGGGTTGATGCCTAATAAGCAAACACCTTACACCCCAGACTCCCTCTCACCACTGCCTCTGCAGAACCCAACCTATCACACACATGTGCACAGACATGCACACCCAGTCTTAAAGCTCTAAGAAGCCTTTAAAACCGAGTCTTTTTAATAAATAGGAAGCAGTCAAGGTTGGTCACGAGGAAGCCCAGTTTTGCATAGAAATCCATAAGTTTTATAGTCAGACGCATCTACAGAGTTGGGAAGGAACATCAATTCTACTTTAATCTCCCTGCATTTACAGACAGGAGATGCCAAGAAGATAAAAAGAACACAGCCCTCCCACAGATTTCTAGATCTTTGAGTACTTTCAGTAATATTTGTGTCTTCTAAAATAATGTTGGTGTTTGGGAAATTATTTTTAATAATACAAAAATAATAAATGACTCCTTTGTGTTAACACTCAATAATTTCCTCTCTGAAATCCCCAAAGTATTCATGGTTAAGGGAATATTACGGGAAGGAGGTAATGCAATGCAAAGATGATTCCATGCTAAAGCGTTCCAGCTTTGTTACTATTCAATGAACATGCCATACAACCTGTTGCTGTTCAGACTGGCTAAAAGGCCTCTGCAAATGTGGTACCATATAAATATCATTGAAGAGCTCTACCAGAAAAGTAATATTTCAAAGATAATTTCTCACATTCCCAAGAACAATAAAATATTGCAGGACAAAGATACCATGTCAGAGTCCATCCTTCACCCTGAGCACACAGCTGCATCTGTTATTCTCTGTTGCCTTTATATTCTGTTTTGCTCAAATATCTCCTCATCTTCAATGGAAGACATTCTGTTATCACATAAATCCTATGTAGGACAGTGCTCTCACATAGCAAGGTCAGATTCACATCCTTTTGGAGGCCATTTAAGCTAATATATATAGTTGGTTGTTTAAAAATAAGATTTTCTCTTTGTAAAATGCATGTGAAAAAGATGAAATGACGGTGCATGCAAGATGGGCTGTGTCTAGGCTACAATCAAATTGAGGCAAAAATATCAAGATGAATATGAGTGATATCTGAAAACTACTCTCAACCTTCAACTAATAAATATATGAGACGTGGAAGAGACCTGGCTTCTGGGAATCTTTTCCTCAAATCTTTTCCAACAGATGCACCCGAGGGACTGTGGGGAAGGGATGAACAAGAGGGTCTTGTTTACTAGGAAGGAACTACTTGTTTTCCAATAAGACCAAAACATCTAGAACTATCTGGTTCTCTAAAAGAAAGATTATTGTTCTTTAGTCGCTAAGTCATGTCTGACTCTTTGCAACCCCACGAACTGTAGCCTACCAGGCTCCTCTGTCCATGGGATTCTCTGGGCAAGAATACTGGAGTGGGTAGCCATTCCCTTCTCCAGGGGATCTTCCCAACCCAGGGATTGAACCCAGGTCTCCTGTATCAGCAGGTGGATTCTTTACTGCTGAGGCACCTGGGAAGCCAAATGAAAGATTAGCATTGTCTTCAGAAATAAAAATGAATTATTCTGAAAGGATTATGTATAATCATATAAATATGAGTAGCTAAAAGACTGAGGTATGTATTAATTCTTCAGTAAAGGAAAAGTCTCACTCAATTTTGGACAGAGTTCAACAATAATATAGGAAAATATACTACATACACAGAGGCTACTTTTGACTTTAGTTCCTTACAATAAATATACAAACACAAACGTATATATGCACAACCTCAAAGATAAGCCACGCTGGGCTTTGCTTCACATAGTTTTCATTAGGTATATGTTTTACAATGCTTTTGAAATGATTTTCTAGGACCAAAGGCTAACATGAAATTTCCTGCATGCTGGCAGCTAATTCAATAAAAATTAGAGAGGTGAAGCTCTGTTCCCTGGAAGGGGAAGGTCTTAACACAAAACATTCATTATTTCCATGTAAATTGCAAGAGAAAAGATGCTGGATTTAGCACTGAAGCAGGAAGAAACTGTCACTTTTCATTATCGGTAGAAAAATGTTTGAATTTGCAATATTCCCTGGCAGATTTTGATTCGGCAACTCTACCTCTTTATCAGCATCTACCTTAATCCATTAATTTGCAACTTCACAAGTACTATGTTGGGCCAATGACTCTGGGTACTTCTCTTTGAAGGAATGGCACCCTATGTTCCTTTTCTGGCGCTGTCTCATTAAAATGAAGCTCTGACTCCAAGTAACCCTGGAAGACCTAAGCCCTCCATTGGAAAAAGAAAAAAAAAAAAGCAGTATGTCTCTCCTCTTAAATTACGCAGCAGAAGTGAAGCCTGGTACATCACACGAGGCAGAGAGGCTAAAGGCCAAACTATTAAAGTTAATGAGCTGATGCAAGCTCAGGGTCTAACCAGAGGGGTGAGGGACAGAAAAGATGGCCACAACTAAGGAACTTTCTTTACAGTATCAATTAAAACTGTGTCACCTCTCTACTCGGCATCCACACTCAGCACTTGACACCAGCTATATGGGGCGATGACTGAGGATTCATGCAAGTCTGAGAACAGGCGGCTTGGAGGTGTGACCTGCCACAAGCAAGAACCTTTCCTCATTCACACGTGTGGCGGCGAGCCGACAGGGCAAGGGGAAGTGGAGGTGGCCGCTATGGCATTTCAGGAGCCTGGCTTGATGTACTAATCGGCTCCAACCCAACCACAGCTCTTCTTGACAATGACCAGATGGGGGCTGAAGGTATTCACTAACAGTCTTTCACCCTTGTTCCTTCACGAGAGTTGGCCAACCAAAGACCAGCTCATGGAGCCAGGTCTTCTCCATCCTGGAGCAGGATGAAGTTACAATGTTCTGATTCAGGACCAGATGGCTCTTGTTGGGTCCTGGAACAAGGTCAACTTGGCTGAGTCCCTCAGCTGATGCGTCTTCTCACATGTGACATCTAAAGGCCGTGGTGGTTATAGAAGTGGTGGTAATCCTCATGGCTCAAAAACTAGCATAGCTCATTAATTATTAAATCTGAACTGCCATAGCTCATTAGCTCTTAGTTAAATATCAGTTACAATATAAGATTTAATTATGAATGATGAAGAATAGAAGTAGCAATTTATGGAGCATTTTTTATGCCAGTCCCTGTACTACTTTACATACATTATTGTATTTAATCCTTACAACCTCCATGCAAGGGATTTATTTTTAGCCTTATTTTTATAGACAAGCTGAGTGTGAGAGGCTCAGTAACTCATCTGAAGTTAACCATTGAGCAGTAGACTAGAGGCTCACACCCAGGTGTAGCCAAGTCCACAGCCATTTGATATCACTTGGTACACACCCAGCCTCCGCAATGTCGAGCTTTATTCTCAGTTACCTCTACACCATAGAGAAGTTCCTCTCATTCCCCATATCGGGCATATTAAATATATCTGTGTTCTCAGTGTGTGTGTGTGCATACGCTCAGTCATATCTGACTCTTGGCAACCCTACGGATTGTTACCCGCCAGGATCCTCTCTCCATGGGATTCTCCGGGCAAGAATACTGGAATGAGTTGCCATTTTCTTTTCCAGGGGATCTTTCCTACCCAGGGATCAAACCCATATCTTCTGTGTCTCCTGCACTGGCAGGTGAGTTCTTGACCTCTGAGCCACTGGGCAAGGCCCATGTTCTCCACAGACAACAATATGTTGCCCAAAACAGCACAGAGTGTCACCATCCAAAGTCATCTTTCTCACCAGGATTTACCTTGACCTCTAGTGAATCTGTAGTCCTTGTCAAGCTAGTTTCTTCATGGAAGTACAATGTCTAAACTGCAAATTAAAAGCTTGTAGAAGCTTCTGACAATATGAAGATCAGGCATCACTTTGGAATTATTTTTTAAACAAATCAGTAGGAATATTCCAATTAAGAGACAAAGAGTAGTCACACATACCTGTAGAACTGATTCTAATTTACACCTTAATCTTGTTTCAATACAGACAACATGAATCTCAGCTTAGACAGATAACAGTCACCCAGTAGGGGGATATTAGTCCAAGTATTTTAATAAAAAAAAAAAAACACAACTATTATACTGAATAGCTTCTGCAAATCTCATGTGAATGACAGTGTACTATGGAGTCCTGGTCTCTAGCATATGCCCCCCCACCCCCGCCCCCCAAGCAGCCACCTTCCATCTCCTTAGGCAAACTAGGAAAAGACCTTCCATGTAAACTTTTTTCATTTTTTAAACCTTGAACGACACTGTTTCTCCTAGAGAGTGGAGCAAGGGGATGCACCGCCAACTGTATACCACTACCACACTGGCTAGCATTTATAGAATACTTACTAGTACCAAGAGATATGTTAAATCCTTTGCATGAATACTCATGTTTTTTAAGGAGGCCCACAGGATATTACCATCTTCATTCTATAGCTGAGGAATTTGACACTCAAAGAACGCGCATATCTCACATTAGTCACTATATGCTTCAAAGGGAAGCTGTGAAACCAAGTTTAGTGGATTTCATAGCCTGTTGATTTCATCACTGCAGTAGGATATACTTAAAATACACCATCATATAACAAAGTGGAATCATTGGTCCATCAGATATCCTCTACTTAAAAAATAGCAAGCTCAAAGCTTAATCTAAATTGACAAAACTTTAACTATCATCATGAGGGAACAGGGTTTTAAATGGGGAACAGGGATTTATAGTTTCCAGATTGAGAATAATTTCCATGGAGATACTTTTATTTTCATCATGCTCTATTATGTGAGTGTGTGTAAAAGAGAGAGACAAAGAAACCCTTTCCTCTTATGCTATGTTAGAACTTTCCAGACACAATTAACTCAGCTACTTAATTTCCATAAGTATCAAAATAAAACTATACTTATTTAGACTATAGAGTTCCTAACTGTCATGAAGATTCTGGAGTTGAAAAGCATGGGAGGCATGGGATGCCCTCATTTCTTTCTGCAATTCCGCAGTCCTGCCACAATTCAAATCTCATCCATAGATAACATCATCAGGAGCTACTTAGTCCCTGTATAAAAGAAAGCCAAAGAAAAGACTTAAAAAAAAAAAATCCTCTCCTCCCCCTCAACCGAACCAACAACAACAAATCATTGGAACCATTGAGTAGTTTGAGAACATGAAAACTGTGAAGTAAATTAATTAGCTTTGTATCGATTGGTATCAAAAGTCATTATCCTGCACTGCAAGGGAATCCCAAGAAGCCTGAATGTGGAAAAGAAAAGTCTGAGAAAGAAATCAATCTGTGCTCTTTAGTACTGATGCTTTAAAGGGTCCCCACTGTATAACTCGCCCAGAGGCATTCCAGAGGGAAGAACCCATGGATTTATAGCTGCTACACGTGTCACTGAACACAAATACAGCTGATAAATAATTGAAGCTGGGTCGAGGAAACTCCTCCAGTGTGCTCACATTGCATGGGCTGAAGAAAAGGGAGGGGAAGGCAAAGAGGTCAGATTGCCCATGTGAATTTCCACTTGGCAGCCCACTCATCAATTAGATCATTGCCTCACGCAAGCATCAGCTCATTGTCTTAGGGAATCCAGGCTCCCGCATCATAAATTCAGCCAGTGAAGTTTCCTTCTCTTCCACATGACAGAACTCTTTCCCTGAGTCCAAGCCCAGTTCAGGACATAATTCATAATCATCACAACTATCTTGTGATTTTTACAGATAAAGAAACTAACACCCGGGGACAGAGGGCTGTGTATCACAGGGCACGAAGCTAGCAAGAAGGAAGGCGAGGATGTGAAACCAGGTTTCAGGACACTCTAGAGCCTGTATTATTGCCATACCCGCCCTGCTCCCTGAATAACATGTATGTCAAGTAAGCAAGGAGGCAGCCAGGCTGCTCAGGAGCCTTCAGTATTAATATGAAGAAGACTAAGAAGCTCATTCTGTCGCTTTTGAGATTGCATCCAAGTACTGCATTCTGGACCCTTTTGTTGACCATGACGGCTACTCCATTTCTTCTGAGGGATTCCTGCCCGCAGTAGTAGATATAATGGTCATCTGAGTTAAATTCACCCATTCCAGTCCATTTTAGTTCGCTGATTCCTACAATGTTGACGTTCACCATTGCCATCTCTTGTTTGACCACTTCCAATTTGCCTTGATTCATGGACCTGACATTCCAGGTTCCTATGCAATATTGCTCTTTACAGTATCGGATCTTGCTTCTATCACCAGTCACATCCACAACTGGGTATTGTTTTTGCTTTGGCTCTATCCCTTCATTCTTTCTAGAGTTATTTCTCCACTGATTTCCAGTAGCATATTGGGCACCTAATGACCTGGGGAGTTCCTCTTTTGGTATCCTATCATTTTGCCTTTTCATACTGTTCATGGGGTTCTCAAGGCAAGAATACTGAAGGGGTTTGCCATTCCCTTCTCCAGTGGGCCACATTCTGTCAGACCTCTCCACCATGACCCGCCCATCTTGGGTTGCCCCGCGGGCATGGCTTAGTTTCATTGAGTTAGACAAGGCTGTGGTCCTAGTGTGATTAGATTGACTAGTTTTCTGTGAGTATGGTTTCAGTGTGTCTGCCCTCTGATGCCCTCTTGCAATACCGACCATCTTACTTGGGTTTCTCTTACCTTGGGCGTGGGGAATCTCTTCACGACTGCTCCAGCAAAGCACAGCCGCTGCTCCTTATCTTGGATGAGGGGTATCTCCTTACTGCTGCTGTTCCTGACCCTTAATGTGGGATAGCTCCTGTAGGCCCTCCTGCACCTGCCCAGCCACTGCTCCTCAGGATGCTCCTCCCGGCCCCCTGGCCCTGGGCTCGGGTGTGGTTGGATCCTCCCAGCTGTCACCCCTGGCCTCAGGCTCGGGGTGGGTCCTCAGGGTCACCGCCCTTGGCCTCAGGTGCGAGGTATCTCCTCCGGGCCACCACTGACCTCCGACATGGGGTAGCTCCTCCCGGGTGATCTCTGTTCCCCTCCAAGGCAAACCATTCAATATCACAGTTATCCAAGTCTATGTCCCAACCAGTAATGATGAAGAAGTTGAAGTTGAATGGTTTTATTAAGACCTACAAGACCTTATAGATCTAACACCCAAAAAAGATGTCCTTTTCATTATAGGGGACTGGAATGCAAAAGGAGGAAGTCAGGAAACACCTGGAGTAAGAGGCAAATTTGGCCTTGGAATGCAGAATGAAGCAGGGCAAAAACTAATAGAGTTTTGCCAAGAACATGCACTGGTCATAGCAAACACCCTCTTCCAACAACACAAGAGAAGACTCTACACATGGACATCACCAGCTGGTCAACATCAAAATCAGATTGATTATATTCTATGCAGCTAAAGATGGAGAAGCTCTATACAGTCAACAAAAATAAGACCAGGAGCTGACTGTAGCACAGATCATGAACTCCTTATTACCAAATTCAGACTTAAATTGAAGAAAGTAGGGAAAACTGCTAGACCATTCACGTATGACCTAAACCAAATCCCTTATGATTATACAGTGGAAGTGAAAAATAGATTTAAGGGCCTAGATCTGATAGATAGAGTGCCTGATGAACTATGGAATGAGGTTCATAACATTGTACAGGAGACAGGGATCAAGACCATCCCCACGGAAAAGAAATGCAAAAAAGCAAAATGACTGTCTGGGGAGGCCTTACAAATAGCTGTGAAAAGAAGAGAGGCGAAAAGCAAAGGAGAAAAGGAAAGATAAAAGCATCTGAATGCAGAGTTCCAAAGAATAGCAAGAAGAGATAAGAAAGCCTTCTTCAGTGATCAATGCAAAGAAATAGAGGAAAACAACAGAACGGGAAAGACTAGAGATCTCTTCAAGAAAATTAGAGATATAAAGGGAACATTTCATGCAAAGATGAGCTCAATAAAGGACAGAAATGGTATGGACCTAGCAGAAGCAGAAGATATTAAGAAGAGGTGGCAAGAATACATGGAAGAACTCTACAAAAAAGATCTTCATGACCCAGATAATCATGATGATGTGATTACTAATCTAGAGCCAGACATCTTGGAATGTGAAGTCAAGTGGGCCTTAGAAAGCATCACTACGAACAAAGCTAGTGGAGGTGATGGAATTCCAGTGGAGCTGTTTCAAATCCTGAAAGATGATGCTGTGAAAGTGCTGCACTCAATATGCCAGCACATTTGGAAAACTCAGCAGTGGCCCCAGGACTGGAAAAGGTCAGTTTTCATTCCAATCCCAAAGAAAGGCAATGCCAAAGAATGCTCAAACTACTGCACAATTGCACTCATCTCACATGCTAGTAAAGTAATGCTCAAAATTCTCCAAGCCAGGCTTCAGCAATATCTGAACCGTGAACTCCCTGATGTTCAAGCTGGTTTTAGAAAAGGCAGAGGAACCAGAGATCAAATTGCCAACATCCGCTGGATCATGGAAAAAGCAAGAGAGTTCCAGAAAAACATCTATTTCTGCTTTATTGACTATGCTATAGCCTTTGATTGTGTGGATCACAATAAACTGTGGAATATTCTGAAAGAGATAGGAATACCAGACCACCTAACCTGCCTCTTGAGAAATCTGTATGCAGGTCAGGAAACAACAGTTAGAACTGGACATGGAACAACAGACTGGTTCCAAAGAGGAAAAGGAGTACGTCAAGGCTGGATATTGTCACCCTGCTTATTTAACTTCTATGCAGAGTACATCATGAGAAACGCTGGACTGGAAGAAACACAAGCTGGAATCAAGATTGCTGGGAGAAATAACAATAACCTCAGATATGCAGATGACACCACCCTTATGGCAGAAAGTGAAGAGGAACTAAAAAGCCCCTTGATGAAAGTGAAAGTGGAGAGCGAAAAAGTTGGCTTAAAGCTCAACATTCATAAAACGAAGATCATGGCATCCGGTCCCATCACTTCATGGGAAATAGATGGGGAAACAGTGGAAACAGTGTCAGACTTTATTTTTGGGGGCTCCAAAATCACTGCAGATGGTGACTGCAGGCATGAAATTAAAAGATGCTTACTCCTCGGAAGAAAAGTTATGACCAACCTAGATAGCATATTCAAAAGCAGAGACATTACTTTGCTGACTAAGGTCCGTCTAGTCAAGGCTATGGGTTTTCCTGTGGTCATGTATGGATGTGAGAGTTGAACTGTGAAGAAGGCTGAGTGCCAAAGAATTGATGCTTTTGAACTGTGGTGTTGGAGAAAACTCTTGAGAGTCCCTTGGACTGCAAGGAGATCCAACCATTCCATTCTGAAGGAGATCAGTCCTGAGTGTTCTTTGGAAGGAATGATGCTAAAGCTGAAACTCCAGTACTTTGGCCACCTCATGAGAAGAGTTGACTCATTGGAAAAGACTCTGATTCTGGGAGGGATTGGGGGCAGGAGAAGGGGACGACCGAGGATGAGATGGCTGAATGGCATCACTACTCGATGGACGTGAATCCGAGTGAACTCTGGGAGTTGGTGATGAACAGGGAGGCCTGGCATGCTGCGATTCATGGGGTCGCAAAGAGTCGGACACGACTGAGCGACTGAACTGAACTGAAGAAGCTCATGGGTCCGGTCTCTCATGCAATGGCACTTCCCTGGAAGGGGCAAGTGGTCTCTGCTGGAATCTCTTCACTGACAGGGAGCTTTCTACCTCATGGAACTTGGTTACTCAGAAGATATCAACTTGCTCTTCCATAAATCTGATATCTAGTGATCTCAGTCATAACTTGTAAGCAGCTTGATCCAGTACAGCTTAGCAGTACAGAAAGATCACCTTACTTGGTATATGCCATTTTCCTAGCTGTATGATGTATGAATGTTATCTAAACTCCCTAGTATTTAGTCTCCCTCTCTGAAAAGTGGTGCTTTCATATCTATTTAATTCTGTGACAATTAATGAGATAAATAATACATAAACCCTGGGCTCAGGGTCCGGAAGCAACAATAAGCAATAATGAGTCATAGCTACTATTTATCAAATGCTTAGTTACTTAGCTCAGCATTTTGTTTTAAACCCCTTTTAATGCTCACAATCTCCAGAAAGATAGACAGTATTATCCCCACTTAAGGAATGAAGTAACTGAGTCAAGAATAATTTCAACAAGTTGCCCAACGTCACACAAATTGCAAAAAGCCAGGCTAATGCCACAACCATGTGCAGTGTGAACACCAGTGCACCATGAACACTTCCAGCTGGAGGCAATGGCTGCTACCAAGACATAGCACTTCCTCTGAGAGGCACTCTAGTTCCTTCCAGAGCACAGGATGTGTTCAACATTTTTGGGAAAGGTAGTTTTCAAGTTGGGGTTTGATTTGTGACATGTGAGATTAAATTGTAACATTTCTACTGGAAAGGCTTCAGAGGGCAGGCGTGAGTGACGCACTGTCATTTATCCATCCCTGCATGGGGAACCTTGGACATTCTTGAGATCAGCCATGTCGCGGTAGCTCTCTCCACTCCTACCACAAATTCTAGGTCAGATTCTGCACCCCCCCACCCCTCCTGCAACACACTGGCCACTTGCTTACCCACCTGGGACTCTTTGCAGATTCCTGAGATATAAGATTTATGATAACTTCCCTTAGGCAGGGCTTATGACTTTGTTCCATTAAGGTTACCAAGAATGTTGCCAATAACACATTTCATATTTTCCTAGGAAAAGATTATTTAGATAAACAAGCAATCTAGGAAAATGAATGAGAGTTCTTAATTGAAGGAAAAGATGAATGGCAGGAAACTTACGAGGCTTGGGGACTCAGCTGGCTTGAAAAATTAGTCGAGGAAATACAGTGTTCCACTCTATTCTTCCCCCAGAGAAATTCGCCCATCGATTAGACACAGCGAACTAACAAAGATTCAAGAATCAATTTGCTCTATGAGTGTGGAAAACACGACCCCTGTTAAAGATTACACAGTGACACAATTTATTATTATGCTCTGCAAGGTGCTTTCTTTGTATCTTAAGAGGCTTTATGTGTGCCTTTGTAGTACTGGTTCTTTGGAAGGGAAAACAACCAGAATGAGTTAGTTTCTCACCATTTTATGTCCAAAGTGATGCTGGAAACTGAATGTTAACATATTTTCAAAGAGCTTTGATAGGGAAAACAATACGGTGAATGACAGTATTAAACAAGCCTGGGGACAGAAAGGTCTTGAGCTAAACCTCTGGGTCCCAGCTGCTAGTCCCCCGACACCACCACCCAAACCAGCCAGCTCTTCATTTTCTCCAGGGTAAGAGCTTTATGCCTAGTTGGCTCAGCAGCCTTGGAGAGAAGTAGGTAATGCTGAGAGAGTAAAGGAAAGTTAGTGGATAGAGCAGAAAGATTTGTTCATTAAACACAAATGCATGTGTGTTGTGGTAAACATTTGGGAGAGTCTCAAACCCATCCATCAGTGGAAAGGCACAGTGATCTTCCCTTCCCTTCATTTCCCACCTTCCTGCTCCTTTCCATCTTGGAGAGAGATAACAACGTCTTAGGAGGTGGGTGGGGAGAGGGAGGGGTATTTGGTGAGTGGGAGTGCAGCACGGGCAGCTGAAGCAGCAGGGTAGGGAGGGGATGTCGCATACAGTGGGGCAGTGGTGCGTGCGGTGTCTGAGGAAGCAGAGTAGAGCGGATGAGAGCAGAGGGAAGAATGGCAGAACCCTAGGAACGCCCTTACACTGAACAAATGAGCATATATGTTGCGGAGAATGAGAGCCAGGTTTCTCACTGTCTGAGCAGGAATCCGAAAACAAGGAAATGGAAAGATTTGATTTGGTATAAAAGCATGACAAGAAGTGCATGTAAACACATGCATATTCATACACAGACATAAATATTGATACATGTATGGGTAAACATATATGCATATATTTTCCAGCTCTGCACTATAGCAATGATACCCCAGGAGCCATGAGGACACTAAGAACTGAGATTCTGGTCTCTAAAACCCTCTTGCACTAAAAGGAACCAAGCCTGCTTGGAGAAATGAGTGTCCCAAGGCCGGACAAGGAAAGTATGAGATGATCCAGGAACTTCTCATGTGGTACCAGAAAGTAAAGACATGCTTAAGAAATGATGAGGAAACCTGGCAGACACCAACTACACTTGATGATCAACCGAGGGGATTGGTAATTGTAGTCTGTCTTCCAATGCTGTACAGTGAGAAAAGCATCATTACGCAGCATCATTACTGCACAATTCCTGCTAGGAATTTATGCAAGAGTACATGATGTGAGTCTAATCATGAAGAAATCTTGAAAGATCCATGTAGAAGGTCATCCTACAGGGAAATGTGAGACAATGAAAGCCTGAGAGATGGTTCAAGATCAAAGGGAACAGATGAACAATAACTCAGTGCCACATATGTTCCTGGATAGGATCCTAGACCAGCAGAAAAAAAGGAGGCATTGTTGAGACTGTTGGCAAAATCTTACTGGGGTCTGTGGATTAGATGTTAGGGCTCTATCAGTGATATCCCAACCAGGATGGTTTTTACAGTAGAAATGAGAAGACAGTCCTTGTTCAGGCAAGGCAAACACTGATAACTAGGGGTAATAGGGCAACATATCAGAAAAAAACTCTGTATCTATGTGAAGAAAGAGGAAGAAAATAAATGAATTACCATGTCAAAAGTTGAATAATCTGGGTGAAAAAGATGTGCTAGTTCTTGCGTTTCTTCTATAGGCTTTACACAGTTTCAAAATAAAAATAATTAGTAAAAGTGCTGACCTCTAAAAAGAAGAAAACAATCTATGTTTCAGGGGGAAATTACATTATATATGGCTAGAATCCCTTCTGGGCTTTCTAAGAAGTACAATTCCTAAAGAAGACTCTTTGTTGGGAATAACTGATAAGCAAGATGCTGATGAGAACTTTTAAAGGTGAGCCAGATGACTTAAGAAAAGGAAAGGCTCAGTATGAGGAAAGGAGAGGGGAGTGGTTGGGTGTGTGGATAAGAAAAAAAAATTGATAGCTAGATACTGATAGAGACAAACACACACAAAACACTGCCATAGAGAATGGAACTTCTAGGAAAAGAAGATGGTTACATTAAAGTTGAATGCATTCAGTTCATTTCAGTTCAGTCACTCAGTCGTGTCTGACTGTTTGCGACCCCATGGGCTGCAGTACACCAGGTCTCCCTGTCCATCACCAACTCCTGGAGTTTAATCAAACTCATGTCCATTGAGTTGATGATGCCATCCAATCATCTCATCCTCTGTTGTCCCCTTCTCCTCCCACCTTCAATCTTTCCCAGCATCAGGGTCTTTTCAGATGAGTCAGTTCTTATATCAGGTGGCCAAAGTATTGGAGTTTCAGCTTCAGCATCAGTCCTTCCAATAAACACCCAGGACTGATCTCCTTTAGGATGGACTGGTTGGATCTCCTTGCAGTCCAAGGGACTCTCAAGTCTTCTCCAACACCACAGTTCAAAAGGATCAATTCTTGAATGCATTAGGGGTGTATAATATAGTCTTTGCATTATTCCAAGACACTATCGATAACAACCACATGATTCATCAATACCATTTGGACGAACATAAATTTACAACTTTGTTTGCTGGTTTGGTTGGATGACTAGCACGAGGCTGATTGGAGGGCAGGTGTTGAGCATGCACAGGGCATTTGAGTTTCATATAAAGAGGGAGATAAAATATAGTCATCAGTGCCCTAGTACAAGGTAGGAAAGACTAAGACCAAGCTGCCAGAGAGGGGTAGAGACAGTGTGAGAGGACTTCAGAGGATGGAATAAAAGGGAATGTTCCACTTCCTTGAGCTCCCAACCTGAACCAGGGCTTTTATCTCTGCTGTCACACTTCCTCCTCACAATATTCCTAGGGGATGGAAATTAGATACAGAAAATGGAAGACATGGAGTTTCAGTAACAGACCAAGCTCCCCCAGCTTGTAAATGGCAGGGCCGAGACATGACTCCCATGTCCATAGGACCACAAAGATCAGTTTTATTCCATCCCTGGAGGCTGCCTTCTGCCTGGGCCTGGAGAAGGTTGATAAGGGAGGGAAGGCTTCATGGAGGAAGAGGCACTGAATAGAAACGCAGAGTAGCCTTCGACTGGCTGGCTGGGTGAGAAGAATGGACTCCTGGCAGAAGATGGAGTAAGTGCAAGCACACGGAGGTAAAGAAGCCTGGATCGGGGGATGGGGGTGCTGAAATCTGGTTCAAAGATGGCGAGAATACAGGATGATCCATTCCAGGGCAAACACAGATGGCAAGACCAAACACAAGGACGATGGTGGTGAGGAATGTTGAGTCACTAGTGATGCTGACTGAGGGGCTGTGTAACAGAGCGTTGGTGACATTTCTCTGCACTCCCCTGCCACACGCTGAAGCTTCAGGTCAAAACCACGTGCGCACTATCGCACAGGGAAACGTTAATTTTCAGACATCATTTAAGGAAAGCAATGACTGACAGACTGAAAGAGCAAATTTTCAAGGTGCTACTTCTGAAACTGCAGAAACTTCCAGTTTGGATTTTTTTCTGAACGTTCCCCTCATCACGATTAGCACTTCTGTGGAATAATCACATCCCTAAAAATATGCCTTCCTTGATAATGCACGAGTGAGATCTCTTCACTGAGGGGAAGCAATGAGAGGAAGGTTGATGAATTGCAAATCAATCATAATTTATGCAGATATTCTACTGAAAACTACATTCATCACCTTTTCCAAAGAGTGCTACATGAATTTCCTTGAAGTATAAGAAGTCTATTTTCATAAATTGGACCCTAATTTATTTCCCTAATCAATGTATTTTTATGCCCCAAAGTCAAATAGTAAACAGTGTAGTTAGGGAGGGAGTTATGAACTGGAAGGACAAGAAACATGTTGCTCAGAGGGAAAAACTGGAACAGCCAAACACATTTTCTATGGCCTTAATTCGGCTTTATAGTGCTTTTCTGAAAAGAACTTTGTGATGTAATTTGCCCTAGTCAGGCTGAATATGAATACAGAAATGCCAGATTACTACAGATGCATTTGGGCAACAAACTGCAATTGGTGCCACTAGGTACCCTGTCAGCTGCAGATATGACTACTAAATGAGCAGAGCTGTGCTGCATGGCAACCCACTCCAGTATTCTCGCCTGGAGAATACCGTGGACAGAGAAGCCTGGCAGGCTATAGGGTCGCACAGAGTCGCACACGACTGAAGCGACTTAGCACGTGCACACATACTATCAAAAGTACTGTTACACTAGAGACCAGCATCTGAGGACCAAGGGTCACTTAGCAGGACTTGCTTGCTATTTCTCCCTCAAACAACTTTCTTTTTTCTTTTCCTCTTAGCATCTCATTTGTAAAGGGGCAGCCAAAGAAAAATTCAAAGGCCTTGATTTTGGGGATTACTGATTACACATCTACATATGCTTGTTTCAGCTGAGTTCCTCTAAAGCAAATCCTAAAATGAGATTGAGTGCAAACAGTTGGGTAGGAAGGTGATTCCAGAAAACACAAGTAGGGGAGAGGGAAAGTGAGACTGGAGGAGGATTATATCCTTCAAGTGTGTGTGTCATCAAGTAGGTTACTGCTTCGGCTAAGGGGAAGGCAGTGTAGACGTGTTTCAGTTATTTCACGAAGGAAGCGAGGAAACCTAAGTATTTATCCAAATTCCACTGGTCATGGGTGATAGCCGCTGCCAAGGGGAGGTGGGGTGATGGGGAATTAAATTCCCAGCACTTTCGGTCCATTTTGTACTATACACAGATGAAGTAGACACCAGTGGCTACCGAAAGCCCTCAACCAGAATGGCATGATTCGAGATGGAACCCAATATCAATGTGTAGCAGAATGTCAAAGTCAAGGCGCCGTGGGCAGGGGTCCTTTTATGCGGAAATGCTCAGAAGCCTGGGTCAACATTTGATTCTAAGCCAATGAATGCAGTGTCTGCCTGTCTCCTCCCCCACCCCCACCCCTTCTCTTTCCAGGATAAAGTCTAAGCAAGCATCAATGAGACCATCAGATGTCCATTTCAAGAAACACAGACATAGAGGACATACTGGTGGTCACAGTGAGGGGAGGAGAGGGTGAATCAAATTGCCAGAATAGAACTGAAACATATACCATGTGTAAAGCATGGTAGCTCCCAACTTGTCATGGAAGTTGCTATATGATACAGGGAGCTCAATCCAGCGCTCTGTGACAACCTAGAGGGGTGGCATGGGGTGGGAGGTGGGAGGGAAGTTCAAGAGGGAGGCAGCACATGTATACTTGTGGCGCTTCATGTGTGCAGAAACCAACACAGCACTGTAAAGCAATTATCCTCCAATTGCAAATAACTAACTAAATAAAGAGACCTGCTTTGAGATGAACATTACTGCTTAGACTCTTCTGGTGCTCATCAATCTCTTAAGGACCAAGCCGTGTCACTTATCTGTGCCTTTGTCTAATTATCTGCTTAAAGGACTCAAAACTGTTAGTTGATTTGGAAAAGTCAAGACACTGCATAAGAAGTTAGAATGCTTATATGTATAACTTTTTTTTACTGTTGGATGACCCCATAGCCCCCTACACATCTCCTTCCTTTATCCTTCATCACATTTGTAATTATTTCTTTTTTCATTATCTGTCTTCTCTGAGAAGCCATAAACTCAAAGGGCCCAAAGGCCACATTTGATTATCCCCAGCTCTATCCCCTGTGTCTAACACCAACTGAGGACTCCATCATCTCTTCTGAATGGGATGAATAAAGATTAAGAATAAATGAAGACTACCACCACCATCCATAAGGCAAAAATGGATTATATATCTGAGGTGCTGGACTGTTGCTACCCATGAGGCAACTTTCTATAAATTAGACAAAGGTGTTCCTTACTCGATGCAGATCAGGCCCTAAGTGAGGACTTGCTGCTTATCAAAAGGAATGTGGACTGGAATTCAACCCCTGTACCCACCCATCAGCAGGGTGCCAGCGATAGTCATAAAAGCTATACACCGATGTTTTAGGTTTTCCTTCTTCCTGTGAGTGAAAGGATCACACCTCCCTGTTCCCATGAAATCAGGTAAGGCCCTGCGGCTTGCTGTGCCCAGTGAATAAAAGCAGAAATGAGCTACTTAGAGGTATGACCTTCAAGAGTTATCAACTTTCTGATAATGGGAACCTCCCTGGGACTTCCCTGAGAGCATCACTGGGACTTCCCTGGTGGTGCAGTGGTTAAGAATATCCTTCCAGGGGATATACCGTGCAGGGAAAGCAGATTTGATCCCTGCTCAGGAAACTAGGATCCCACATGTCTTGGAACAACGAAGCCTGAACGCTGCAACTATTGAGCCCACAAGCCACAATGGAAGAGCCAATGGGCCACGATGAAAGATCCCGCATGACAATGAAGATTTTGCATGTTGCAACTAAGACTGAATGCAGCTAAATCAATAAATATCAACAACAACAACAACAAAAGAAGCATTACCATAGTCGTTTCCTTTGCCACAGTCACCAGCAATTCCCCAGATAGGAGAGCATCATTCTGCCCACATTCCCAAAGGGAAAGAGACATATTCAAGAATGCCCAACTAATCTGCAAGGACTTGCGGCATACAGTAGAAATAATCCTTCCGCTATTTATATACTGAGGCTGTTTGCTACTATGGCACCTGTAGCCCATTCTGACTGATACAGTGGACAACCGACAGCCTCATGCTCCATGGCCCTGGACAGATTAATATGACTAGTACATTCTCTGCCCCCAGGAACTATATCCTCATGCGCTCATTCATCTCCTCTCTGCAAACAACAGAACCCTCTAACCAGCACTGCTGTTCTAGATGGAGAAGAAGACAGGGTATGAGGCGCGGGCTTAACTTCCACTCACTTCTAAAGTCATGTGATGAAGGAAAAAATTCTACATGCTCTTCACTTAGAAGGGAGTCCTGATTCTTCCATCCTCCCCAGAGCAATTCCTACACCATCAAGGCTGCCACTCCCCAGGGGGTCAGGGCTGCGGGCTCATCATTAGTTGTACTAGTACTACTATCACTGCTAATTAATGCTCAATGTGCAGCTTAAATTGAAAACTGCCCATTTCTGCCTCCTACACTCTAAGTCAAATAGACAGTTCCCCATTTCCAAACTCTGCACTTTATCTTAATAGTGCAATTTCCTTAAAAAAAAAAAAAATTAAAGCAAGGAAGAAATGACATTCTCCAAACTAGTTAGTTGGGTTATCAAAAGTAAAAGCATAAAAAAATTAATAATACAGGATTAGTACTATCAGAGAAATGCATTCAATCTTTTATTAAAATACAATTCTTTTAAACCATGGCTGTCACAGTTAAAATGTTAATAGTATTTAAACATAAATCCTTCTCCCCATGAAGCAAGAATCATTGTGCAGACACGTTAGCTATTCTATTCACTTGGAGATGCTGCCTGGAAGAACATTTTAGCGGAAGCCTTGTCAATGTTAATCCTGATGTCTGATGCTGAGATGTGTGGTACATTACTTTATGTAACTGAAAAATGGGAAGCCTTTATGTCGGATTACAGGCTGAAATAATGACCTCCCCTTGGAAGCGGGGCCTGGGACATAACGAGGTGCCAAATGGGATTCTAGGTCGGAGCCTCTGCAGGACTTGAAAGAAGCTAGGTCTCTTGTTAAGACACATTCAGTCGCTAACAGAATGCTTTTACCCCATGCCGCCTACTTACAGCTCATCTACAAAGCATAAGCAAGCGAGACAGACCTGATTCATGGGCGGATGACCAGCTAAGTTTTGGACTTGAGTGGACAACAATGGAAATGTACCAGGCCGCCCCTTTCCCACTGTGACCAGTGGTCTATTGCTATGCTGTTCAAACTCTGCTGATGGAGTCCAGGGTGGTGTGTAGGAGGGAGAGGCCATGTGGGTTCAATGCATTTTCCTCCACATACTGTATCCACGGAGGTTCCGCTCATCTCTTTTTCAGACACCAATGTTTTGTGAATGATGGCCAATGCAATTTGCTTCTACCTTTAAGATAATTCACTAGTCCAATAAACATTTCCTAGGAACAGACACTAAACCTCTAAAAAGTGAGAAAATTTTAGACAGTGATAGATGGTACAGAGACAAGAAATCATGATGGCGGGACAAGGAGAACCTGGGGTAAGTACCACTTTCATATATGGTGGTGGAGAAAGCCGAGCTGAAGGGGTAGAATTTGAGGCGAGACATGAATAACTAGGGGCTTCCCAAGTAGCACCAGCAGCAAAAAACACGCCTGCCAATGCAGGAGATGTCAGAGACACGGTTCAATCCTGGGTTGGGAAGATCGCCTGGAGGAGGGCATGGGAGCCCACTCCAGTATTCTTGCCTGGAGAATCCCATGGACAGAGGAGCCTGGCGGACTACAGTACAGGGGGGTCACAAAGCGTTGGACATGACTGAAGTGACTTAGCAAGCAAGCAAGTAATGAATAAGTAGAACTCATCCACCATGTGAGATCCAGGAGAGAAACATTCCAGAGAGAGGAAGCAGCCAGTACGAAGACCCCCAGGGAGGAACAGGCTCCATGTCTGCAGGAACAGGAAGAGGGCCAGTGACCAAAGGGAGAGGTGGAAAGACGAGGAGGACATGCGGGGCCCTGGAGACTCAAACAAGGACTTTGGACATCACTGTATAAAGAATGGAAAGCAATGCAAGGTTGAAAAAAGGGGTATGGCGAGATCTAAGTTTTAAAGACTTCTGCCACAGGTAGGAAGACTCTTGGGGACAGGCAGACTCTTGGAGCAACAAGAAAATGTATACATATTCAGGCAGGAGAAAATGAGGCCCAGAAGAGAGAGACGGGAGCACTGAAGATGATAAAGATTGCTTACGTAACAGTAACTCTGATAGGTTGTGATGACAATCTGAAATTACTGACCCCAATTTCAGCAGGGGCGGGTGTATGCTATGTGTGGGAAAGGAGGAGGGGGCGGATACTGCTCAGAAAGAATAGAAAAATTGCTACTTCTGTAGATAAGTATGGTAGTCACTCAGTTGTGTCTAAGTCTTTGCAACGCTATGGACTATAGCCTGCCAGGCCCCTCGGTCCATGGGATTCTCCAGGTAAGAATACTGGAGTGGGTTGCCATGCCCTTCTCCAGGGGATCTTCCCGACCCAGAGACTGAACCCTGGCCTCCTACATTGCAGGCAGATTCTTTGTGGTCTCAGCCACCCAGGAAGCCCTACTTCTGTAGATAGCTTCTTGCTAAATGATTTGCTAAGGATCAGCACATCATCTCTGAGCTGAGAGCAGAATGTTCTGCCTCTTTTTGTCCTTAAAGATTTCTTCCTCTCTCTGTATTTGGCTGGGCTGGGTCTCCATCGCTGTGTGGGCTTTCTCTAGTTGTGGAGAGTGGAGGCTCTAGCTGTGGCGTGGGAACTTCTCACTGTGGTGGAGCCTGTCTGGGGCACAGGCTCCAGGCACAGGGGTTCAGCAGTTGATGGGCTTTGTTGCCCTCAGCTATGTGGCATCTTCCTGGAGCAGGGATCGAACCTCTGCCACCTGCCTTGGCAGACATATTGTTAACCACTGGACTACCAGGGAAGCCCCAGAATGTTCTGCCGTTGTCTCTTCTCACCTGGTTCATCCTTCCTTCCCAATCTGAACAAGAATTAAGACGATTTCACAGCACCACAGCTTGAACTCTTTTTGTGTTTAGATTACCTCTTCCCTCATTTGAAGGTGGCCACAAACAGAATATATTCTTTCTTCTTCCTATGACAAATGAGGGATCTGTGAACTTCAGTAATGTAGGGACTATTCCCCCCTCCACCCCAGTTCACAACCACTCCATATAAACAGTATCTAATTAGTTAAAAGACTCTACAAATTATACCATCAGAGCAAAGTATGGCAAAATCTGATGGCTCTAATTATCTTAATAATCACCAGGACCATTCTCAACCTCATAAGAGAATGAGTCATATATGGCAATTTATGAAGATTGCTCACCTTATCTCTTTTTGCTAAGGAGTTTGCCCTTTCCAGGTTAAAATTTGGAAGTACTTTCTATTTGCATCTAAAAAGGCTGATTTATAAGAAGTTACTGAAGTAATACAAGATCAAAATGTAAGTAATAACCACATTCATTCTCAATTAACATTACTGCAAAAGGAATTTATTGTAGAACGCATAATTAAGTTATAAATGAAATCTCAAGACAGAAACTGCCTCCCCTTTTAAGACTGCTCGTTGGCCGCACACTGAGAAATGGCAACAAGGACGTTCTCTTTCTGATCCTCTATCTACCACTGAAATGGTGACTTCATTGCTTTCCTGCTAGTTGTTTTATTTTGCGATTACCTTATCTTATGCCCCTCCCATTTCTTCTTTGTGATTGCTTTAATCCTTTTATCTAGAACCAGAGAGAAATCTATCCCCATCACCTTTTTCAGCTGCTCTTCAGCTGAAGAAAAACTACTGTGTAATTCAAAATTAGTCCAAAATTCAGGACCAAATATCATGCACTACACACTTTCTAAAACTCTGATAGTTCCACATGAAATTCTAGAACAAAACCCTCCTCTATCAAGTCATTTCAGTTGCTCAGTCCTGTCCAACTCTTTGCGACCCCATGGACTGCAGCTCTCCAGGCTTCGTTCTATATCACCAACTCCCAGAGTTTACTCAAACACATTTCCATCAAATCAGTGATGCCATCCAACCAGCTCATCCTCTGTCATCCCCTCCTCCTCCTGCCTTCAGGGTCTTTTCCAAGGAGTCTGTTTTTCACATCAGGTGGCCAAAGAATTGGAGTTTCAGCTTCAACAGCAGTCATTCCAATGAATATTCAGAACTGATTTCCTTTAGGACTGACTGGTTGGATCTCTTGCAGTCCAAGGGACTCCCAAGAGTCTTTCCCAACAGCACTGATCAAAAGCATCAATTCTTCAGCACTCAGCTTTCTTTAGAGTCCAAATCTCACATCAATACGTGACTACTGGGAAAACCATTGCTTTAACTGGACAGACCTTTGTTGGCAAAGTAATGTCTAAGCTCTTTAGTATGCTGTCTACGTTGGTCATAGCTTTTCTTCCAAGGAGCAAGCATCTTTTAATTTCCTGGCTGCACTCACCATCTGCAGTGATTTTGGAGCCCAAGAAAATAAAGACTGTCACTGTTTTCATTGTTTCCCCATCTATTTGCCATGAAGTGATGGGACCAGATGCCATGATCTTAGTTTTCTGAATGTTGAGCTTTAAGCCAGCTTTTTCCCTGTCTTCTTTCATTTCATCAAGAGGCTCTTTAATTCTACTTCGCTTTCTGCCATAAGGGTGGTGTCATCTGCATATCTGAGGTTATTGATATTTTTCCCGGCAATCTTGATTCCAGCTTGTGCATCAGCCAGCCTGGCATTTTGCATAATGTACTCTGCACAGAAGTTAAATAAGCAGGGTTACAATATACAGCCTTGATGTACTCCTTTCCTGATTTGGAACCAGTCTGTTCCATGTCCAGTTCTAACTGTTGCTTCTTGACCTGCATACAGATTTCTCAGGAGGCAGGTAAGATTTTCTGGAAATGGCAACCCACTCCAGTGTTCTTGCCTGGAGAATCCCAGGGATGGGGGAGCCTGGTGGGCTGCTGTCTATGGGGTCACACAGAGTTGGACACGACTGAAGTGACTTAGCAGCGGCAGCAGCCATCTCTTGAAGAATTTTCCACAGATTATTGTGATCCACACAGTCAAAGGTTTTGGCATAGACAATAAAGCAGAAGTAGATGTTTTTCTGGCACTTTCTTGCTTTTTTGATGATCCAACATATGTTGGCAACTTGATCTCTGGTTCCTCTACCTTTTCTAAATCCAGCTTGAACATCACGGTTCATGTATTGCTGAAGCCTGGCTTGGAGAATTTTGAGCATTACTTTGCTAGTGTGTGAGATGAGTACACTTGTGTGGTAGTTTGAACATTCTTTGGCATTGCCTTTCTTTGGAATTGGAATGAAAACTGACCTTTTCCAGTCCTGTGGCCACTGCTGAGTTGTCCAAATTTGCTGACATACTGAGTGCAGCACTTTCACAGCATCATCTTTTAAGATTTGAAGTAACTCAAACGGAATTTCATTACCTCCACTAGCTTTGTTTTCAGTGATGCTCCCTAAGACCCACTTGACTTCACATTCTAGGATGTCTGGCTCTAGGTGAGTGATCACACCATCATGGTTATCTGGGTATGAAGATCTTTTTTGTATAGTTCTGTATATTCTTGTTACCTCTTCTTAATCTCTTCTGCTTCTGTCAGGTCTCTACCATTTCTGTCTTTTATTGTGCCCATCTTTGCATGAAATGTTCCCTTTATATCTCTAATTTTCTTGAAGAGACCTTTAGTCTTTCCCATTCTATTGTTTCCCTCTGTTTCTTTGCATTGATCGCTGAGGAAGGCTTTTTTATCTCTCTTTGCTATTGTTTGGAACTCTGTGTTCAGATGCTTATATCTTTCCTTTTCTCCTTTGCCTTTAGTGTTTCTTCTTTTCTCAGCTATTTGTAAGGCCTCCTCAGACAACCATTTTGCCTTTTTGCGTTTCTTTTTCTTGGGGATTGTCTTGATCAGTGCTTCCTGTACCATGTCATGAACCTCCATCCAGAGTTCTTCAGGCACTCTGTCAGGTCTAATCCCTTGAATCTATTTGTCACTTCCTCTGTATGTTCGTAAGGGATTTGATTTAGGTCATACCTGAATGGTCTAGCGGTTTTCTCTACTTTCTTCAATTTAAGCCTGAATTTGGCAATAAGGAGTTCATGATCTTAGCCACCCTAAGTGTAAGTGTGTCTCCTTCAATAACCTCTTGTTGTACTGATAAAAATGAGTCCAAGGAAGAAGTAAGGACTGAAGTCACACAAAAGGCTGGCAATATCTGGCAAGCAAGGCCCAACATATTCTACTCTTTGTAAATGCTCTTTTAGTCTCAGTGAATAAATTGCTATTGAAACATTTTGAAAATAACTTGTGTCTCTTTTCATTGTGTTTCACCACTGTAAAGAACATGGCCCTACTGGAAAAGCTAATTTTAATATTTTGAAAAATTAATTTTCTCAAAGAATCGATATATACAAAAGGTGACCCCTTTTCTCTCTACACAGCTATATACCAAGACACCATTCTCCACAAACACACTTTCTGTATTTGAAAGCAGGGAGATTAATGTTCTTCCATTTCCAACTCACAGTATTACATGAAGGAATAAGATTAGCGTTGTGCTGTTTCCACACAAAAAATTATTTTTTTCGTATGACTTTCAGTGTATGTGCTTAAAAAATGATAATGGAGAATGTTTAATACCAGGAATTGTTCCTTATTGATGGATTGTGAAAAAAAAATTGGCTCATGTATCCCTTGATAGAGAAAACACATATGAAGGCTTGAATTACACCTTCTTTCTATCAATATTGTTTTGCTACAAGTCAAGTCAATTTAGGCCTCTCCCTCATCTAGTACCACTTGGTTTGCTATGCATTTCTCTGACCGCAACTCGGGCCCCAGACATGTATCACTCTTGCCTCCAAACCAACCAACATCAGGTACAAGCTCTAGTCCTGAACTCCATGATATTTGGCAACTCAGAAGAATTCCCCTCAGATTCACTATCTCTTCTATCTGATTGTCTATGGATGTTGGGCTAATGTTTTTACTCATGTTGGGGTGAGGAGCCTGCAGGAGGAAGTAGACGGTTTTTGCCATTTCTAGGTTGAAATTATACCAGGACAGTGAGTCTAGATTGAAAGAGAAAGAGAAGAAAAATTCTCTTTCTTACAGTTCATCTGTAAAATTCCAGGAAAATAGTCTGATGATTCTGTTTGAATCAAATGCTCACTTCTTAGTCCAATTGTTAGGTAGTTAGAATAGGAAAAAGAAGTCCAAAATGGTGGTGGCTAAAAGGTAAAGAAAGGGAAGAGCCTGCAAAAATGGAACAAAAGAAACTCCATGGACGGGAGTGAGAACTTCAGGTGAAAAAAAACACACCCCCTTCTTGGCCAGCCCTATTTGTATAGGGCAGGCTCAAGGCAGGGAAGAGACAAATGTATAAAAGGAGAAAGCCAAGACGATTAAGGTCTCTCCTTTTGGGTTGGCCTGCCCTCACACCTCGAGGACGTAATATCCTTTGCTTGCCAAATAAAACTGAGCTGTAACCGAGCTGTAACACCAGTTCACCATTTCAAATCCTTGCTGCGGTGAGACAGAACCGAGGAAATTACACACTTCCTGACACAGTCATTGTGTCCAAGAGATGGAATAACTTGATTAAATATGTCTGGTCAGGGCTCCCCTGGTGACTCAGAGGTAAGGAATCCACATTCTTGCCTGGAGAATTCCAAGGAGACTGGAGCTTGGTGGGCTACAGTCCATGGATCACAAAGAGTCAGACGTGACTTAACAACTAAACTACCACCACCATGTGTCTGGTCATATTCTCATCCTACAACTTGGGAAGGGGATACTATGACTAGTAGACACCCCCACCCCCGCAAAACCATATGAAATGTGTGGAAAAATCGGTAATCCAGGAAGATGGGGTAGTATTACCAGAAATGTTTAAAAGTTATGCCTGTCACATAGAAGTAACAGGTGCCATCTACCATTTCCAATAGGTTTATTAAGAAAGGAAAATCTGGGCCCTCAATTCCAAAATTAGAAGTTAAATGTTTATCATAAGCCAACAAACTCAGAGAGTTCAGTTCCTTCTAGTAGATGAATCAAGAAGCATAAGCAATGCCTAAGAGTCTCTCAGGTTAATCTTTTTTTTTTCTGTCCAGATTCCATAACTGCATCCACAAGGTATTCAGTAGTTGATAAATTTCTTAACTGACATATCATATTAAGGGAAATAAACATACCCTTTATCAAGTTGCTGTGTTCAGTGCTGAATGCCTGTATTTTCATGTGCTAGTCATTGTCCCACCCATCCTTACAGTATATTCCCCCTTTGATCTAAAGTTATCAGATGAAAGCAAAAGTGGTACACAGTTTCCAATGTTTAGACTTATCTCAGAAGAGACCCTCCAGTTACATTAGCCAAATACAAAAATTGTGCCTAGCAGGAAGTAAGCTATGTAAGCCATCATTGTATGTGTTTCAAAAATTTTATTTTATTTTTAATCGGAAGATAATTACTTTGCCATAATGTAACGGTTTCTGCCATACATCAACATGAATAAGCCATAGGGGTGTGTGTGTGTGTATGTATTTATATATATGTATCTCCTCCCTATTAAACCTCCCTCCCACCTCCCTCCCCTTCCCACACCTCTAGGTAGTCACAGAGTACCAGTTTTGGGTTCCCTGAGTCACACAGCAAATTCCCACTGGCTATCTACTTTACAAATGGTAATGTATACATTTCAATGCTACTCTCTCAAATCATCCCACTTTTCTCCCTCCCCCGCCCCACGTCCAAAAGCCTGTTCCCTATGTCTGCATCTCCATTGCTGCCCTGTACATAGGTTCATCTGGAGAAGGAAATGGCAACCCACTCCAGCATTCTTGCCTGAAGAATCCTAGGGACAGAGGAGCCTGGTGGGCTGCCGTCTATGGGGTCGCACAGAGTCGGACACGACTGAAGTGACTTAGCAGCAGCAGATAGGTTCATCAGTACCATCTTTCTAGATTACATATTTATGGGGCTCTTCCAAGGGCTCAGGGAAGGAGAGGAAAAATGGCAGTGGAAAATGAGGTTAGGAAATTTGCTTTCATCTTGGGGTTCACAGTACTCAAACACAGTCTCATACGTAGCAGGTAAAAGGCCACCTGAGCTCAGACAGTCACAGGAAGAAACAAATGACCATAAAGAAACAGCAGCAGCACATGGAAGCTTGTGAGCAGAACAGGGACAGAGGTGAGGGGACCAGCTTTTACGCCTTGTGACTCAATGTTGAAGACAATAGGACTTCAAAAATGCTGTGGATCCATGTATACTTGAGAATGAGAACAAGTGAAGATGAAATTCACTACACGAATGTATCTTTGAAATTCCAGAGGGACAGTTCTTTTGGGGAATAATAATATCTATATATCAGTAACGGAAGAGTTTCAGGGCTGAATGCAACGTTGTCCACTAGGTCACACAGCAAGAGACATATCTAGAATAGAGACATAGCAAAAATAAATAAAACCCCACAAAAACCTGTAGATGTCAAGATGCTTCTCAAGAAGACTAGAGATTCTGGGATCAGCAGATCACCCCATATTCCCTAGCTGTTGCAGTGATGATATGATACCCTTCAGAGTTTCGGCTCAGAGGCAGAAGTGGCTTCTAAGGGCGGCTTCCAGCATCCTGTTGATCTTAGGCTTCAAACTCACATTTCCAGTTGCTCGTTGGGGGACTGCACCTTACCTGGCTAGCACACTGAAATCAGTAGGTACAGTTAAACATATCAGTTTTTTCTTATCAAAGGGGGCTATTTTTACATCACCAGGCTCTTCCATAGATTCAAAATCCAGAAGTAGTCCTGGACACTCCAATCACCTGTATAGCCCAAATGAGTCAATTGCAGCTGAATTACATTCATTTTTGATGAAATATCTGCTCCCCCCTTTCTATCTTCTGAACAGATCCTTGTTTATACACTCACTGTGTTTCCTCCACTTGTTTCCTCATGTCAACTGACTACTCATTTTAATCTACCCTTTAAAACTACCCTTTAAACAATCTACCCAACGCACTTCTGTAAAGCCCACTTCCATGCTCAGCAGTCAGCACTTTGCCTGCCACAGGGTGGGTATTTAGCTTACATTTGCTAGGCTGATGGATGGATGGACAACTAGCATATTCACTGATTCTTTACCATAGGCCTGACATCAGCCTATACAGTGGAGATGAAGCAGGAAACAAAGTATTTTCTAACAACACACTTTTCCGCTCTTCAGTCTTCAGTGGCCAATTACAATCTACAGCTCATCCTAGCATTCAACAGCCTAGTCCCAATCTAACTGTCTGACCCTGATCACCTTACTCTATATCCAGACTCTAACCAAAGGTTCTGCAGACATCACCAAGCAAATATTCATCATCAATCAGGACTGTAAGCAAAATGCTTGTGCAAAATATGTTTTAAAAAGCCACCATTATCCCCTACAATCCTAGGGCATGAGGGAGTTAAACAGAACATAACAGAGTCATCTGCAACTGAAAGTAAGAACAAGATAAAGATAACTTGCTTCTACAGAATTAGAAGGAAGCATGGAGGCTCAGATGGTAAAAAATCCTCCTGCAGTGTGGGAGACCCAGATTTGATCGTGGGTCAGGAAGATCCCCTGGAGAAGGGAATGGCAACCCACTCCAGTGTCCTTGCCTGGATAATTTCATGGACCGAGTTGCCTGGCAGGCTACAGTCCATGGGATCTCAAGGAGCTGGACACAACTAAGGGGTGGCAGTGTGTTTTATTTTTAAAATAAACACTTTCTAATAAGTTTATATAAATGTATTCACTTTTTAAATAAATTTATATCTTCTGGGGTAGATGGTGAGTAGGATGGTGGTAAATAGATACTTATAAATCTTTGAGAAAGATGGAATAAAGGTTAAAACACAGCAGAACCAATCAATTTAAACCACCCAAGAATGCTTTGGTGTTAAATAATTGCAGCGTCAATACACAATTACAAGGCTGGTTCAGCCCTAAGCAGGGTTCTGGATAACTCTGCTGGGGGAGAGCTGTCCTGTTCATTGTAATATGTTGAGCAGCATCCTAAGCCTCCACTCACTTGATGCTCGCAACACCTCCCCATACCAGTTGAGGCAACCACAGACACCTGCAGACAATGTCAAAATGCCCCAGGGAAGGGAGTGGCAAACAGGGGGCATAGGAGGTAAAGGGGTGGAGATGACAAAATCACCCAGTTGAGAACCACTGGTCTAGGGTGAGTCCCAGTTTATACCTATTGTCCCAGAGAAATTATTTACTAGCCCTGCCCCTCACTTTCAAAAATGTCCCAGTTTGGAAGACAAGTTATACTATCTCCCTAACTTCTGTCTCCCGAGACATTCTTCTTCCTTCATATATGTGGTTCTGGGAGGAAAAACTGCCACCAAAACCTTTCTTCAGGAAAATATAAAGACTATAAACCATCCCTGTCTTTCAAAACAGAGTCACATAAATGTTTACAACTTTTCTCAAGAAGCTGTATATCCCATAGATACCCTTCAGTGTTATGCTAACCTCGAATGCCTCAAAAAGTTGAAAGCACTCAAGTTCACTGACCATCTTTTCTAGGCAAGAAAGGATTTCATTCCACACATTAATGCCAAAGGCTCATTCACTACTCATGAGAGAAGCCAATGCACTTTGTTAAAAAGTTTAAAATGGGTCAGTAAATTTGAAAAGCACAGAGCTGCTCAAGCTTTACTGTGACCCATCTTGTGGTCCCTATAGTGGTCTTGTTAAACCAGAGACTGGAAAGCCTCACTCTCAGACTTCAGGAGGTCAGAGGGGTCAGATGATCGGCATTTATAACAAGTTCCCAGGTTGATACTGCTGGTGCATTGATCTAGAAGATGCCAACTGCTCTCTGCTTATTTCCTCATACACTGAGAGGCCCTTCATGGGGTAGATTCGGGGAAGAGGAGGGAGGCCAGAAATTGGAATCAGATTGCTTGTTCAGGTATTTGTTGTTGTTGTTAAGCCATTAAATCATGTCCAACTCTTTGTGATCCCATGGACTGCAGCATACCAGGCTTTCCTGTCCTTCACTATCTCCAGGAGTTTGCTTAAACTCAGGTCCATTGATTTGGTGATGCCATGCAACCATCTCATCTTCCATCACCCCCTTCTCCTCCTGCCCTCAATCTTTCCCAGCATCAGGCTCTTTTCCAATGAGTCAGCTCTTTGCATCAGAGTTTAAAGTACTGGGGCTTCAGCTTCCACATCAGTCCTTCCAATGAATTTTCAGGATTGATTTCCTTTAGGATTGCTTGGGTATTGGGTTTGCCAAAAAGATGTTTCTGTAACATCTTACAGAAAAACCCTAACAAGCTTTTTTGGCCAACCCAATGTTTGCTTTTCAGATAATTGGGAGAAAATGTTTCCATCCATGCCTGTGCCAGACACCATGTGAGGCCCTGGGGATGTGGGGAAAACAGGACAGATAGGACCTCTTCCATGCACTGACTTCCCCCTGCCCACCCAACCACTGATTCCCCTTTTAGAGATGGAAGCCCTGCTGCGGGCTGCTATTCCATCATTTCCCTGCTATTCCATTCTTTCCAGCACTCTGTTCTGTTTATCAGCTGCTAATCAGAACCTTCAATCACTTTCTAGATCCCCATGAGACAGGTCCCATTTTTCAAAATCAAAGCCAAAGAAGCCAGGATAACAAAATGAAACAGAAAACCAAGAGTTTCTAGAAGCATCTGTCTCCTAAATTAGCAAGTGCCTCTCTTTTTCTGTGACTCTGATCATATTGTGGAAAATGCTCACCAGCACTGCGCTTACCGGCCACATCCTTTAAGTTCGCCTGGAGCCAGGAGGGGCATGAGTCAACTCCTTATTTGTCTGGGGTCCTGAGGAGAGCAGTGCTTTGTTCCCACACTGACGATCAAGTCCGGAGTGCAGACTTTTTTCCAAGAAACAGTAATTACAACTCTGATTTAGGAGGTTTCCTTTCTTCTGCCACTGTAACCAAGGCCTCTGGGAAAGCAATCTACATTTTCGTTGACCTCTGAGGTGACTACCAGAGGTGTCAGTGTTTCTCCTTAACAACTCCTCACTATTTACTTTTTAAGAACTTCCATGTCCCAGGGAAGACATTTCTCTGGCTCACCTTGTCATCATCATTTGGGTAGGCGAGAGGAAGTGTGGCCTAAAGCTTTCTCACTGGAGTCATCAAGACACTTATCTCATGCTGGGCTATTTCTTGATCTGCTATCTTTGTTCAGGGAATACAGAAAGTATCCTGTGATTTGTAATCCTTCCAGTGCAGAGAAGGAGAAGCCTTTAAAATAACTATATATATATATATATATATATATACACACACACACATATATATATATATATATATATTTTGCAATATTAGGAGCATCCAGATGGTTTTGCTTACTCTCAGTTTTTAGGGAAGGAAAATGTGCCTTTCTTTACAACTAGAAATGTGTTTTAGAGACAGTTATTTTGGGTTAACTCTAAATTAACAGACACTTAACCATGTTTTGACAGCACAAGGTAGGGGGGCTAGTTTTGGAAGTACTCTATATGGAAAGATGGCTCATGACATGGGTTATTAAGGCATCCATGGGTCATACTCTGAGAGAATGCAGAGTAGAAAGAAGGGAAGAAATAATATTCTTCATGACAATGTTTGTGCCAAAGAGATAGCCAACCATGGAACACCCTACCTTTGAATTTATTGGTTGAATTTTTTGAATTAGGAATACTCTAATGTGCAAGCAAGAACATTTTGCCTAATTGATTCAGAATTGTGATTCCTTCATGTATTCCTTGAGTCATCAAAAAATGTTTTGTTGGAAATGTCAGGCTACTGTTGTCCATGCCTTTGGAAAATTAAGAGAAAGCTGATAGTACAGATGGGATAAGTGTCTTTGGGAAAACAATGTCATAATGCTGATGAGTACAGAGAGGATGAAGTGGCTTTGGGAAAACAAAAGGTGATGATGAGGGAGGCCCAGAGCATTGACCCACAGCCTGAAGTGACAAATGACATCAGAGATGAACTTGTGTGACATGAAAACAAGCCCTGGGAATCTCAGAAATAAGACCAGAGAGGAATTCATCTAAGACCTTTACCTCATTTAGACATACAGAATAGCAAGGAGAGATAAGAAAGCTTTCCTCAGTGATTTATGCAAAGAAATAGAGGAAAACAGTAGAATGGGAAAGACTAGAGATCTCTTCAAGAAAATTAGAGATACCAAGAGGACTTTTCATGCAAGATGGGCACAATAAAATACAGGAAATGGTATGGATGTAACAGAACCAGAAGATCTTAAGAAGAGGTGGCAATCAACGAAGGAAACTATAAGCAAGGTGAAAAGACAGCCTTCAGAATGGGAGAAAATAATAGCAAATGAAGCAACTGACAAAGAATTAATCTCAAAAAATATAGAAGCAACTCCTGCAGCTCAATTCCAGAAAAATAAGCGACGCAATAAAAAAAAAAATGGGCCAAAGAACTAAACAGACATTTCTCCAAAGAAAACATACAGATGGCTAACAAACACATGAAAAGATGCTCAACATCACTCATCACTCATTATGCAAATCAAAACCACAATAGGGTACCACCTCACACCTGTCAGCATGGCTGCTATCAAAAAGTCTACAAACAATAAATGTTGGAGGGGGTGCAGAGAAAAGGGAACCCTCCTACACTGTTGGTGGGAATGCAAACTAGTACAGCCACTACGGAGAACAGTGTGGAGATTCCTTAAAAAACTGCAAATAGAACTGCCTTATGACCCAGCAATCCCACTACTGGGCATACACACCGAGGAAACCAGAATTGAAAGAGACACGTGTACCCCAGTGTTCATCGCAGCACTGTTTATAATAGCCAGGACATGGAAGCAACTTAGATGTCCATCAGCAGATGAATGGCTAAGAAAGCTGTGGTACATATACACAATGGAGTATTATTCAGCCATTAAAAAGAATGCATTTAAATCAATTCTAATGAGGTGGATGAAACTGGAGCCGATTATACAGAATGAAGTAAGCCAGAAAGAAAAACACCAATACAGTATACTAATGCATATATATGGAATTTAGGAAGATGGTAACAATGACCCTATATGTGAGACAGCAAAAGAGACACAGATGTAAAAAACAGACTTTTGGACTCTGTGGGAGAAGGTGAGGGTGGGGTGATTTGAAAGAATAGTACTGAAACATGTACATTATCATATGTGAAACAGACTGCCAGTCCAGGTTCAATGCATGAGACAGGGTGCTCAGGGCTGGTGCACTGGGATGACTCTGAGGGATGAGATGGGGAGGGCGGTGGGAGGGGGGTTCAGGATGGGGAAGACATATACACCCATGGCTGATTCATGTGAATGTATGGCAAAAATGACAATAATATTGTAAAGTAATTAGCTTCCAATTAAAAATTTTTAAAAAAAAGAGGTGGCAAGAATATACAGAACTATACATGAAAGATCTTCATGACTCAGATAATCGTGATGGTGTGATCACTCACCTAGAGACAGACATCCTGGAATGTGAAGTCAAGAGGGTCCTTAGGAAGCATCACTATGAACAAAGCTAGTGGAGGTGATGGAATTCCAGTTGAGCTATTTCAAATCCTGAAAGATGATGCTGTGAAAGTGCTGCATTCAGTATGCCAACAAACTTGGAAAACTCAGCAGTAGCCACAGGACTGGAAAAGGTCAGTTTTCATTCCAATCCCAAAGAAAAGCAATGCCAAAGAATGCTCAAACTATGGCACAATTGCATTCATCTCACACACTAGTAAAGTAATGCTCAAAATTCTCCAAGCCAGGCTTCAACAATACATGAACCATGAACATCCAGATGTTCAAGCTGGATTTAGAAAAGGCAGAGAAACCAGGGGTCACATTACCAACATCCATTAGATCATCGAAAAAGCAAGAGAGTTCCAGAAAATCATCTACTTCTGCTTCATTGACTAAGCCAAAGCCTTTGACTGTGTGGATCACAACAAACTGGAAAATTCTTAAAGAGATTGCAATACCAGACCACTTTACAGGCTCCCAAGATATCTACATGCAGGTTAAGAACAACAGTTAGAAATGGATATGGAACAACAGACTGGTTCCAAATCAGGAAAGGAGTACGTCAAGGCTGTATATTATCCCCCTGCTTATTTAACTTCTATGCAGAGTATATCATGCGAAATGCTGGGCTGGAGAAAGCACAAGCTGGAATCAAGATTGCTGGGAGAAATATCAATAACCTCAGATATGCAGATAACACCACCTTTATGGCAGAAAGCGAAGAACTAAAGAGCCTCTTGATTAGAGTAAAAGAGGAGACTGAAAAAGTTGGCTTAAAGCTCAACATTCAGAAAACTAAGATCATGGCATCCAGTCCCATCACTCGATGGCAAATAGATGGGGAAACAGTGACAGACTTTATTTTTTGGGCTCCAAAATCACTTCAGATGGTGACTGCAGCCAAGAAATTAAAAGACACTTGCTACTTGGAAGAAAAGTCATGACCAATCTAGAAAGCTTATTAAAAAGCAGAGGCATAACTTTGTCATTAAAGGTCCATCTAGTCAAAGCTATAGTTTTTCCAGTCGTTATGTGTGGATGTGAGAGTTGGACTATAAAGAAAGCTGAACACCAAATTTTTGAACTGTGGTTTGGAGAACACTCTTGAGAGTCCCTTGGATAGCAAGGAGATCCAACCAGTCCATCCTAAAGGAAATCAGTCCTGAATATTCATTGGAAGGACTGGATGTTCAAGCTGAAGCTTCAATACTTTGGCCACCTGATATGAAGAACTTACTCATTTGAAAAGACCCTGGTGCTGGGAAAGACTGACAGTGGGAGGAGAAGGGAATGACAGCGGATGAGGGGGTTGGATGGCATCACTGACTCAATGAACATGAGTTTGAGTAAGCTCTGGGAGTTGATGATGGACAGGGAGACCAGCGTGCTACTGTCCACTGGGTCACAAAGAGTTGGACATGACTGAGCGACTGAGCTGAACTGAGACATGCAGAATAGGGACCAGGGTTACCATCATCAGATAGAAAAGAGAAAGGTAAAGGCTGGAAGCACAAAATCTGGAGGCATTCAGATAAGATTGGCTGGAAAGAATCTCATAATATTGCCTTTCAAGAAAATGAGAGATTTCGATCTGATTTCCTACATCTCTCTTTGTATCTTCTATAATGATATTCGTCATCAGAATGACAAATCAAAACTGTTACACTCAAACAAGTGGAAAGGAACAGCCTTCCCCCAATGAGCCTGGTAACCATGCTGGTGATGCAGATGATACCAAGAACGTAAACACCCTCCCTCAGGTCTGGGCAAAGTGTGAAAAGATAAAACTGGATGGTCAAATACATGGTTTTCATTTTAACGGTTTACTTTCAGCTCTTCGTTAGAATGTGTGTATATAGGCAAAACTATTAAGGAATGAGAAGGAATATTTCAGGTGAATAGCTATACCGTCATTGGAACTCCTGGATCATACAAATGCAGCTAGGAGCATTTTCTGCCTGTTAAAAAATATTATTAATATAGTAGAAGGAATGATTGATTGCACTTGGCATATTTTCCTCTCTGTGGCTGTATTCCACTGCAATTATAAAAACACAATATAATTTCCCCATAGGCCATGGCTACCTGACAGAGGCATTTGAAAACAAACTCGCCTTTGGATGTCCAGGCGTGCGTGCGTGCGTGTAGTCTGACAGTTCAGAGGAGAAACTCGTATTTGACAATCAGGGCTTTGTCTTCCTGCTTCAAGGGGCTTCCCAGGTGTACTTATGCTATTCTTACCCAAATATCAATAAAACTGGTTTGTCGGAGATTCTTCCTAGCTCTAATTGACAGCTTTCCATTGTACCCAGAACTGTCATCTTCAGCGGAAAGCTGGAAGCCCACTGCTGACTCTCAAGTAGTATAAAGAAATGTTGCCTCCAAAAGTGAAATTCTGTCGCAAACACGTTCACCCTTGAAGCACCAGACAGAAGACAGACCTTTCAAAAGTGCTAGAAGTTTAAAGACTTCACAGCATCAGGAACACAGCTTGGGAGAACACAGGAGAAACACAATAAAAAACAGCGTCAACTGTGATCACACACAAGCGGGGCATCAAGATGGCTGACCTCACGGTTTCTGACGGGGGTTTGGAGACGGACATACACCACGTGATACTAATGAGAGATGGTTTGGTACAAGTTTTAAGCACAGGAGGAGGGAAAACTCAAGCTCCGCGACCACGGTTGCCAATGCACTAGACCTGAGCACCCTGCACGCGGTTATTTTTACCCACCTTGCTCACATCTTATGCTGTGATTAAACCAAACCATTCTGACTGTAAACCCTTTTGTTCTGTCTCACTATTTCACAGAGGCTTGGTGTGTTAATCAAACTGTCAGCAAAGAGGAAAAAAAAGAGAGAGAGAGAGAGAGAGCACATTTTCTTCAAATGAAGAAAAATTTGAGCTTTCTACAATAAACACATTTTCCAGCGGATGAGCTTTTCACAGAGTAATTATTTCACTTCTCCCCAAGATTACTGATTATATCATACAGAAAAACTAAGAGAGGCCTGTTTTATCTTCCCCATCTATCTATGGTTCTTGTGCAAACTTATCCTTGTTACCATGAAAAATGACAAATTTGCCATCTGATCAAAATGTTAACAAGGTAACTGTCAGTGAGATGGATCTCTGACTGTCACTGCAAGCCAGAGCATGAGGATACATTGATATCTCTCAATACAGCCACTGCTTCCCCAATGTTCACTAACAACATTTCCACAGTGAGAGTAATAAATCACCTGGAAGTAACAAGCTATATAAGATCTCTGGGATATGATAGATGCATCCTACCAGCACTATCTGCAAGGTAGAAGACAACTGATAATGATCTAAAGAAAGCCCTAATCAACTGCCATTTGCCATAATGGGGTAGACGAAGCAAAGACATGAAATCTTAACTGTGTAATGCATGCTGTGACAGAATTGAACTGCCTGGAAAAACAACCAAACACACGACAACAAAGAAAACCCAAATGAGTTAACATTCTATGGGGTCAAATAAGTGGAAAATAAAGTTAATAACAAAGTCCGGATACAATCATTACATTAGGCGCTGGAAGGAATGGGATAATCATAGCAATTGGTAGGTTCATAAGTAACCAACTCATGGAAGATTCCTCATATGACACGAATAACGACTTTGGCTCACTGCTTGGTTTAGCAGACCTCCCTCCAGTACTTTTATGTTCCTTAAGACTCTCTGGGCCACACTGTCTCTGGGCCTTTAATTCAATAGTTTAGCTACTGAAATCATTTTTGTCCCACTAGCATTATGGCCAAGTGCCCCAACAAAGACATAAACAGAGAAGAGAAGGGAATAGCACATGGAAATCAGAAGAAATAGGACACGAACCACAAGAAAGGAAAATTCTATAAGAAGATCATGACATTAGGTCACTCAGACAAAGAAATAAGACTTCAAAGTGCCCAAGAGCTGCCCCATACCTACGTCCTTTTAGGTTTTAAGAGTAAGACATTTTCACATGGATACAGTCTAACTCTTCGCTACTTGTTCATTCCTCTTTGGCCATCTGACTTCTGCCATTTCTAGACTACTCCAAGTTTCTTCCTTCCCAGGGCCTTGTGTTTGTGCTTCTCTCTGTTGGACCTGGCGTCTCTTCCCTGGCCCCTCCCAGGGTTCTTCCATGTCCATTTGTTTTGAAACAACCTTAACTCCCAGCCCCTTTAATTTTGCTCACAGCCTCTTCTTCCGAGGCAGAGGGAACCATGTCTGTCTGGATCACTGCCACATCGAAGCTTCCAGCACACTGGCTGCCACAGAGAGGGACTAGGTGCAATCCAGATCTTAGGCTCTGGGAGAAGAGACTGCCCGAATTTGAATCTTGGTGCCAGAGCATAGCAGATATGTAATCCTGTGAAAATCCTCAATTTCTGCCTGCCTCAGTCTCCTTTCTTATAAAATGGGGAAAAGTGTGATGCCTACCAACAGCAGTGCTGTGAAGACTAAATGAGATCATTCACACAAAGATCTTCAGATAGTAACAGACACATAGGAAGCTACTGCAAATCATTTGTTGTTATGATTCCAAGAACAAAAGCAATTCTAACATATTTAACTAAATTCATTCATGATCAGATCAATGAGCCCTCTTCTTCACTGTGATTTAGTCGCTAAGTTGTGTCTGATTCTTTGCGACCCCATGAACTGTACAGCCCACCAGGCTCCTCTGTCCATGGGATTCTCCAGGCAAGAATACTGGAGTGGGTTGCCATTTCCTTCTCCAGGGGCTCTTGCTGGCCCAGGGATCAAACCTGAATCTCTTGTGTCTCCTGCACTGACAGGTTGATTCTTTACCACTGAGCCAAGAGGGAAGCCTCTGGGATTACTATAGCACATTATTTTTAACTAATAAGCAGAGCAGCCAGTAATTGAGTATTTTTTTTTTTTTTTTTTAGAAATTTCTCTGCTGGTACCTAGTGGAGAACTCCAAACTTGGCAACAGAGTGTAATCTCCCCTTAGTGATGCTATCTCAGTCAAGGGGACAGATAACTCTCACCTTCCCACAAAGCACACTATTTCTGCAGAAGACTGTGAAGGAGAGAGGAGGGAGCTGCTGAGAGGTTAGGCGCTCCGAACAACTTCAGATCAGGGGTAAGAAAGTCTAGAAAACCGAGCCATACTGTGAAGAGAGAGGCAGTTGCTATTGCAAAAAGTGGCTTCCTTAAAATGCCGGGCATCTTGGCTCTTTGGTCCTCCTTTCCTGTCACAGCCCTGGTTCTCTTATGTCACTAAAGAAACAGGCATCATCCCCAAACATTGAAAATATGAGCCTAAAGCCCATCCAAATTTTCCTGAGATCATAAAAGATAAAATGGAATTGAAACTGGTCACGAATGTACTTCTAAGGAGAGGGTGATGATCAAGTTTTCAGTGGAAATTATTTTCTCAGGAGCATTCTTACTAGATCAGCTTCATTCTTCCCAAACCTTCTGAGTCTCTTGCTTATTTCATCATTTACTTCAGTAGGCTCCAGTGATGCGCTAGAACCGGTTTGAACTGGTGGCTTAAAAGAGCTATTTGTAGAATTTTGAGAAATTTTGCAAGTTAGTTGTTTAAAGAATCATTAAGAATTAAATTTAATAACACAGCTAAATAATAAAACAAAGATAATAACAGAAATTTCTCACTTCTTAATTATTTTACTCCATTTTACCATGATCTATGCTTTTAGGTTATTAACGTCTATTGTATCTGTACATGGAAATACTGTAATGTCATGTGCTACTGTCTGTCTCTTTTCAACTTTGTGCAGTAATGTCAAATTTGTAGTTTGAAATCAGCTACTGTGATTGGCAGACATTATAGAGTTATTGCCTTGTTGGTTATCTAAGTTTGAGGAAGTGATAGACAAAATATTAATAATCAGATTAAAATTAAAAAGCATGTTGTATCTTTAGCTGTTACATTGTGAATAGCACAACAAATTAAGAAAATACTCTCCCAGTATCTTAAACCTATCTCATTCAGCAAAATGTCCCCCCTGTTAATTGATGTATGAGTAAGGTTTTGACATCTATCTTCATTGTTTCATTTTTGTCTTAAGTGTTAATGTAACCAAAATATCACCTGACATTCATGTCCAAAACACACTTGTTTGTCAATGATGTTTGTCAAAGTTTTGTTGAATTGGATAGTGACCCAGCAATATTGCTCATCTGGATTTCTCAAGGTAAATCGCAACTAGAGGCTGACTACAAATACAAGAGTTCAGGCAACATCACAAAAGCATTCCGTGAGAATCAAATTGTGTGCTGTACATACTTCGTATCCGTCAAACTTGGGATAAATGTGAACATAGGGATGGAGATGGATATAGATATAGACATTCACATACATTTTACTTTCCCTGAGAGATGGCTGTTAAACAATTACCAGCACACAACTGGATACAAACACAATAAATATACTTAGCAAGAGATGATCATTCAACTTTCCTAGGGACAATTTTATTACAGTTAGGAACTAGAGGCTTGGAGGTTTACCGGGTCATGATTAAAGTTCAATGAAGTCCTCTTTCAACTCTAAAGTTAGTTATATTGGGCCATAATATCAGCTATACAGCTACTTCCCCAAACAGATGGGGATGGACCCCAAATCCCTTCCTCTTACTTTGGGAGTTCACAGAGGGGTCTGGCTGGGGGGTGGTAGGTAAATTCATGGTTAGTGGGCAGGGAAGAACAGGAGAGGTCAATACCTTGCAGCTGCCAGTAGACTGTGGAAAAGTCGCTACTGGATGTGATGGGAAATACTGAACTGAAAGGTTATGAATGTGCAATCCTTGGGCCAATGCATACTTTGTGTTGAAATACTATTAAAAGATTCTGTTTGGCTTTTGACTATATTCAAAACAGTTTAGAACGGTAATTAATGGGATTTCAAGGAGACAGTAAACACACACACACCTCCCCCCACACACACCAAAAACAGGGCAACAAAATGAGATACTAAAATATACTTGCTGAATTTTTAAACTATTTCCAAGTAAAGACTTTATTTAACCTTTCTTTCCCTTATCATCCTCATGTCCCCTAAGGAAATGTACCAATTAGAGTCATTTAGAGGGACCAGAAATACATTTACTACCAACCCTGAGAAGAAACAGGACAAGCTTTGGGCTCAGCTGCTGCAAACCAGAGCTCCATCATGGCCGAGGCTAAGCTTCAACTGCATAAACACTGCCTAAGAAATGCAAAGGGTGTGGGCAGCCTGCCACATGTCTCCTCTACTCAGGACAACCTGAAGAACGCAGCAACCTCAGGAAGAAAAAGGCCCTCAGGAAGAGAGACCCACAGTGCTTCTAGCAAAGAACACAATGCTCTATTTTTTCTTTTAAACTATTTGCCTCTCTAATTTGACTTGCTCCGAGCTCTTCCAGCATCTGTAATGAAAGGAGAACCCCAAGAATTGCAGTCTGTGGGATCTGTTTGCTTTAGCAGGGTGTGTGCTAGGTCGCCTCAGTCGTGTCTGACTCTTTGGGACCCCATGGACTGCAGCCCACCAGGCTACTCTGTCCATGGGATTCTCCAAGCAAGAATATTGGAGTGGGTTATACTCCAGGGGATTTTCCCGACCCAGGGATCAAACCTGCGTCTCTTGCATCTCCTGCATTGGCAGGCGGATTCTTTACCCCTAGCGCCACCTGGGAAGCAGAGTGCTGTGCTCTTTCTAAGATCCAGTTTCACCTCCTAAGTGCATCCTCCTTGCAAAACTTTTCTGTTTGAATGCTGCCATTTCCAGTCCTGGAAGTACATATGCCTGTGTTACCAACAGGTGGGGTTCTCTTAGACTTTCCTCCACGGAAGCTGCATGTAAAAAGGATGAGACCCCAGCCTCCATTTTCCAAAAGAAATCAGCTTTCTGCTGGGAATTACAAGGATGTGCCAGGTCCCTGTGATGGCTTTTAAGAACTCCCACACATTCAGGATGGGTAAAAGCAGCAGAGGTGGGTCTTGGCCAAGAAGCCATTGTCTAATTTGGCTTGAAGTTTTCAGAACTCAGACCCCAAGAGAAGGCACTGTCAGGCATTCTGACTTGTAAAGGACAGGAGGGTCGTGGGATGAACATTCGAGGGGAGCTCTCTACTGGGCAATACTGCTCTAATATGGAGGTTCTGAGGCAGTTTCTTCTACCTCTGAACACCAGTATCCTTTAGTTCTGTGGTTATACTTAATATTTTCTGCTACATGAAGACAGCAACAGAAGCAAGGCCCTCCACACCCCCATTGTATATGATGGCATGGAAACTCTCTCTTCCCTGAAGCGGGGAGAAACTAAAGCACTTCCCATCCCATTCTCCCTTCTCCTTAGCTCCACTTTCACCTGAGCATCTCAGCCCAAAGAGCTCTGAGGAGACAAGGAACCTCATGCACATGATTTAAGGACAACTACCGACCAGGCCCTCCGCGAGCACTGTATCATTCAGCGATTCACCCCACCGCCCTGTAGAGGTGGCATTTGGATCCCCGGTTTACAGATCAGGAAAGTAAGACTCTTTCACTAAGTAAATATACATTTATGGAGCATTGACCTCTGGCCAGAAACTTGGCTGCAGGGTTTCCAAAGAAGAGAAAGAAGGGGCCCCGACCTAATAGAATTCACATCCCAGTGGAGCTCCACAGCTAAGAAACTTCTGGATGGCTGGGTAAATGACAGAGAGGCAGGATAAAAAGGAGGGGGCAGTACAGGAATGGAAGAAAAGAGAGAAAACAAAGGAAAGGGGAGCAACTGTCCAAGGGTGCTCAGGCACAAAGTTGAAGATCCCCAATTTTATATTCTAGCCTATGCATTTTCCACATAGCCATGGGGACCATCACCCTTGCCCCTTCCTGGTTAACCTCCACTGTGGTACATATACACAATGGAGTATTACTCAGCTATTAAAAACAATGCATTTGAATCTAGAGTTCTAATGAGGTGGATGAAGCTGGAGCCTACTATACAGAGTGAAGTAAGTCAGAAAGAAAAACACCAACACAGTATATTAATGCATATACATGGAATTTAGAAAGATGGTAAAGATAAGCCATATGCTTTCCATCCTATACGCGAGATGGCCAAAGAGACACAGATATAAAGAACAGACTTTTGGACTCTGTGGGAGAAGGCAAGGGTGGGAGGACTTAAGAGGACAGCACTGAAACATGTATATTACCATATGTGAAACAGATCACCAGTCCAAGTCCAATGCATGAAACAAGGCACTCAAGCTGATGCCCTGGGACAACCCAGAGGGATGGGAGGAGGAGGGAGGTGGGAGGGGCGTTCAGGATGGGGACACACGTTCACCCGTGGCTGATTCATGTCAATGCATGGCAAAAACCACCACAATATTATAATTAGCCTCCAATTAAAATAAATAAATTTTTTAAAAATTATGAGAAAAAGGACAGTAGCTGAGGGACCTTTTCCATGGCCTGATTTCATGCACTGGAGTCTGAGCCTCATCTTTGGGACAAGAGCTTTCTTTCACAGCTGCGAGAAGAGGAGTTGAATTCCAGAGTTAAGGCAGAGCACTGGAAAGTTTCAGAACACAGCCTGCCCTTTTAAACTCCTCTTTATTAATATTCTTCAGGCACATAGGTGCAATGAGAAAGTGCAAAATATAGTTCCCTCTGGTTGCAGCAGCAAGGAAACCAAAAAAAAAAAAAACCAAAAAAGAAAAGTAGATGGCACATCATGCCATCCTATTATAATAATGGATTAAACGGGTACAAACAGGGTACTAATTAGTGCTCATAAAAACTCGAAGCTGCAGATTGCTCATCTTCATAGCTGGGCACTAAAAGTGCCACGTGTGCAGATAACATGGAAGTGAAATAGCAGAGAGTAATCTCGCAGGATTCAGGCAGTGAGAGCCAGAGGAGGCAGCCAGCTCCAGCCACACCACCTGTATGCACTCAGGAATCCAAAGACATTCAGATGACGGCCCCAGAATGAACAATCAGCCAGCCCAGACAGAGGCAAGCATCTCCGAACTCAGCAAGGGATGCTAGGGGTCCTTGCCAACTTCTGATTGATTGTCTTCGAGTCCCTGTCCCCAAGATGTATTCCTGTCCATGGGCTCCCCTGGATTATATGCAGAGGGCTACTTCTGAGAAATGAGATGGTTTTATTAGTATGCAGAGGCCAAAGTGTAGCCTGAAGGAGAGATACCTTCATCAATAAAATCTTTTTTGATTAAATTCAGCCTTTCTTCTTGGGTCCGCTCAGAGCTTAGAAAATAAGCCAGGAGTGCTTTCTAACTTTTGTCCCCAATTTGTTCCCTGAGGATTTCAAGGATTCTGTTGCCATTCGAGCAATCCACAAGAACAAAGAAAGGAGTCTGCTTTCTTTAACTAGTTGCCTCTTTATAAATTCAGACCCAGTAACTCAGATTTGGAAATCCACAACACTCAAATATCTACCTGAGCCAAGTGACTATGTATTCCAGGCTAACCAATTAATTCATAAATGACCATACACAGCACATATGGAGAGCCACCTTTTTAAAAAGAATGTGAACCTTTTTTTTAATAAGGAGATAAGTATGTCCAGGCATGCTCTCTACCGCCGGTGAAACTGAAGCTTAGTGATTTCCTTTTATGAATACACAACAGTTAAAAGGGCTAAACTGAAGGCAAAAAAAAAAAAGAGGCAAATGAACTACACAATAACCATTCTCACATTCATTCCCTTTTCAAAATTATAAGGGATATGTATTATTTAATGGTATATACTCACTGTGCCCTGAAAAATGTGGAGGAAAAGATCAAGACTTTTTAAAAACAAAACAAGCAAAAAACATCAGTTCTACCCTAGAATAAAAATATTGCCCATATTTATTTATTTTCCTCCAGAAACCTGGGTAAATATCACTGGGATGGACTGAGTCCTAGTCTGTACGATCAGCGGTCTGGCCGGCTCAGTATGAGCCTTTAGAGGACTCAGAGTTTGTGTTTCTCATCATGCTCCCTTTGCCTGAATGTGTCCCTACTGCTTGGAATGATGTTCAGAAATGGTCGACAATATGTGAGCACTGGCCAGTCAGAATGGGACCAGATGCCAGGAAATCAACAGCCAGCCTTGGCTACCCAGTACATACACATGGCCTGTATATCCATCCAACCCCAGCTGGTGCAAAGGTTCTGATGATAATGTGGGCTCCTTCCCAAGGACCTGTCTTCTTAACTGGATGCCTAAAAAGACAGTTCATGAATGTCCAGTGCTGATAACTCTAGTACATGGGCCATAGGCCCGCAGGAGAACCATTCTGACCCCATGAAGACTCTTCAGAGCCTCGAATTACACCATAGGAGTGAAGCCCTCACTGTAGTCCCTGACACAATGGGCAACCACGGCCAAGCCATTTACGCTCACCAGAAAAACCTGTCCTCCTACATAAAAAAGCAACAGCTTTGGCCCTGCTTTTCCTCAAAATGATGGTAAAAGGTCAGGTAAGAGAAGATACTGGAATGTGCTTTGAATGCTTCTGAAGAGAAGCACTTCCTAATCCCAAGCCATAATTGCTAATAAATGACTTCTCTTTAACATAAGGGTTAAAGGATTTTTAACGCATATATTCTTTGGTGCTCATTAAGAAGACACTAATTCTTTATGGGTTCCTAAGTGCAAACATAACTGAGAATAATTTGCAGCGACGGTGCAGTATGAATATAAAATCCTAATGAGAGAACGCACATTGGCTGGAAGCATGTATTGTTCTTTCTGGCCTTCCTTTCTTTTGTCAGAGATACTGTTGAATTTTCTTCAGAGGATTTATTAGTGTCTGTTTAACATTATCCCTCTCTTTCATATGAACACTTCCATTAGAATCTTAGGCAAAGCTTTAGGCTTGCAATGAAGAGGTTATTAAAAAATAATTAATATGTAAACGGTGCTCAAAATACCACATTACAGCTAATCAACAGGATTGGCACAAGGCAACAGGGATGGAGACAATATTAAATACCAGAGAGCCCACCCTGATCCATCATCAGTTTCACTATTTCCAAGCACAAAATTAACTTCATTTTTGAGAGGGGGGAGACTGATGGGGCTTCTGAAGGTTTCATTTGGTCCAAGCAGATGATTTCCTTGTGGGGACTCCATGGTGGAAATTAAATCTGAGTTTTTAGTGGTTTCCAAGGCTGGTTCTCCACTTTTCCTATTCGTCAAGCTAGGACTGCCTTTAGTACAGTCCTGGGAATCATCCTGGGCCTCTCCTGGATTGATCAGAAAGTCAACCATTGGGATAGAATGGCCACCCATGAGCCTCCTACTTCACTGGAGGAACTCAAAGGGAGGCTGGCCTGAGGGTCCCCAAACAACCAAGGCTACCTCGCTTCATTTCCTGTTCTGAAGCTCATTTGTTAGCTTCACAAGGAAAATGGTTACTTTATATACAAAATGAGAACCAATTCAATCTTTCTCTTTACTACTGTGAAATCAACCAAACCAGTTAATGAATCCTAGCAGTTCCCAAGCATGATGTTTGAAACACTATTACCACACAACTGGAAGGAAGGGAGGGAGGGAGGAAGAAAGAGAAAGAGAAAAAGAAATACCATGGTTCAGAGTACTCTTGGAAATGCTCCTTATTTTATCTCTTTTTAAACTTTCAGGAAGAATCTTAAGGTGTGAGAATTTCTGCAATTAAGAACCACATTTAATTTTGTTTAGCTGTGCACTTAACAAGGTTATTTACCACAGACTTTTCTTCATTTTCCCTCCTCTGCTTCACTGCTGAAAATATCACTTTGGGAAAGTGATGGTCTAAGGTAACTCGCACCTGCACCCTGCACTGGGTGACTGCCATCAGTTTTGATGTAATTACACAAACACACACTCAGCATTCCTCCAACGTAAGGTGAGAATGAAGACAGTGCACTCTTCAAGGGTAAGTTCTCAAACTGGTGTGACATACGCCAACCCCTCCAAGGACTTATATAGTTTCCAGAAACCTCAATATCTGGAGGTGAAGACTATTAATCCAACTGTCCAGCTGCCCAGTAGAGGTCAAGGGCCAACTCTGTGGCAGTGGAAATGTCAAGAACCAGGGAGACGAATAGGAACATGGTGTGACCTCCACCCTTGGGTGTTCACCGGGACAGTCACAGACCACTCACCATAAGATGTACAATGCAGAAAAAGAAAAGGTGCATTCCACATGAAGGCAGAGGGAAGTTGGCAAGGACAGTGACTGTCTAGTGGACTAGACTCCAACATAAGGATTTTTCTAGATGGAAGATGACAAATGAGAAAGCAGCATGGTGAGCAGTACCAAAGCTATAGACGTGAAATGGACGGTCCTTCCAAGATGTTCATCATCACTCCAACATGGGTGGACAAATGTTAGCTAATTCCTTCAGGCCAGGAAGGGGCTTCCCTGGTGGCTGAGACAGTAAAGAATCTGCCTGCAATGTGGGAGACCTGGATTCGATCCTGGGGTCAGGAAGACCCCCTGGAGAAGGGAATGGCTATCCACTCCAGTATTCTTGCCCAGAGAATTCAGTGGACAGAGAAGCCTGGTGGGCTACAGCCCATGGGATCACAAAGAGTCATACATGACTGAGCGAGTAACACTTTCAGATCAGGAAACCACAGCACACCTTGGTAGACTACATCTTGCTAGATGGTAAGCATGGAGTGAGCCTTTGTGTTCCCCTCATATTGATCCACCAAGCCTCTCCATGTCTGTCACCCAGTAGCAAGCTTTCCATCTAAGTCATCTCTCTGATGGCCAGCAGCATACGGATAGGCATTTGTGCCTTGCCTTATAAAACAAAGAGTTTCCCTGGTGGCTCAGATGGTAAAGAACCTACCTGCAATGAAGGAGACCCAAGTTCAATCTCTGAGACAGGATGATATCTTAGAGAAGGGAATAGCTACCCACTCCAGTATTCTTGCCTGGAGAATTCCATGGACAGAGGTTATAGCCCATGGGGTTGCAAAGAGTTAGACATGACTGAGTGACTAACACTTTGTGAAACAAAAGGGTTCTTAAAAATTGGATATTCATGGATGTCATACATGAAATCATTTTACACATCCATGAAGAATGACTCATGAAAAGAATTCCTGTAATGAATTATCTGGGAAGCAAGAAATCACATCTACTCTGATTTTCCTGAATAGAACACATTCCTTTTAAGGGACTATTCAATTTAGAGCAATGCTGTTTAGTAGACATATGAAAAATTCACTGTTTGCAAACTAGAGAGAAAAAGATAAAAGTAAACTTAGAAGCTACATATGTCATTTGACAATGATTTGATGTGAAATCATAGTCCCATCCATAAATTGAGTGAGCAAGGTTCATATCTTCTGGGACACTTGAATTGCCTCAGGCAGTTCTAAATAATGACCTCATAATTTGCAAGTTGAGGAATGTAAGAGTGGAACTAACAGATTTTACATCATTGGGAGGGACACAGCGAAACAAGCAGTGGTGTTTAAGCACAACAGAGTAAGCTTTGAACCTCTTAAGCAAACTGACAAATTGCCCTCTGGAGTCCAGTTTCCCGCCTCAGCACCACTTTGCCATGATGGCTTGTCTCCTGCCTCTCCTGCCTAATGGCTCTCCATGCCAAGAAGGGCCGTCCGTGCAATTAAAATAACCATCAACAAAATAGCCCAGTAATTAGCTGTCTTCTTTGTTAAATATAATTCTGGTCAGCAAGATTGACAGGTTCTTTGGTCATTAACAATCTATTTAACAACTGTAAATTTGAAGTCATCACTTTCTTGAGTCCCAGCAGTGAAGAGGTTAGGGAGTAGATGATACTGAGGCAAAGTCAAGAGCTGGAAAATTAAGCCAGATGTGAATACCAAGAGTTACAAAGTATTATTTCTCAGAGAGTACTGTGGACCTACATGCAAATAGGGCATGATTAATGCTAGGAAATCTGTTCAACTACTTTTTTAAAGGGAAAAGAATCTTAATCCATGCCCTATGCCACAGTTGTATAACTTAGCGGGAGTTGGAAATCCTTAAAGATCAAACCTAGCCAAAATCAAGACTGTATTAAAAATAAACCACTGATCCACAGATCATAAAAATATTCGTGCTCATGCTGTCACTCAGTTGTGCCCAACTTTTTGTGACACCCTGGTCTACAGTCCGCCAGGCTCCTCTGTCCATCGGATTTCCCAGGCAAGAATACCGGAGTGGGTTGCCATTTCCTCCTCCAGGAGATTTTCCCAACCTAGGGATCAAACTCACATCTCCTGCACTGGCAGGCGGATTCTTTACCACATCAGGGAAGACCCCTTCTCATGCCCGGACATCCTGAAAATATTGATCCCTGAAAAGTATTTTTTGTATTTTGCATAAAAATAGGTATAGAAACTTTGAAAACTAGTCTTAAAATCATATTTTGAAGATGAAATACCATTAGACACAGTCATTATAACTCACTACATTTTAAAAATACTCAGTTTTAATGTTTCCACCATGAATAAACCAAACTTTGTACATATCAGTATAGTTACAGAACACCTCTGTCTAGTTATAAAATGCCTCAATTTTTCTTTTGATCAATTCAGGATTCCAACTCACTTTCTCAGTCAGCTAGAGAATTCCCTAAGGTCTCAGTACTAGGAACTGGTGTGCTTCTTCTTTTTTTTCTTTTTAATTGGGGAAAATTGTTTTACAAGGTTGTGTTGGTTTCTGCTATGCAACAACACAAATCAATCATGATTTTATATACATCCCCTCCCTCTTGAGCCTCTCTCCCTTCCCCCATCCCACCCTGCTAGGTCATCACAGAGTGCCAAGCTGGGCTCTCTGAACACATTTTAAAACTGCATCTATAAAATTCATAATTTTATAGTCAGTTGTGTGGTCCAGGCCCAGTTGGTGTCATTATTATCTTCATGCCACCAAATTCTGACCTTACAGTTTACATAACCAGTGACTGCTGTTGGTCCATTTGTTTTATTTGATGTTCATGGATCATCCACAGGGAAAGATACCTACCTCTTCCACTGTTGTGTTTACTAGTTGCACAGAGAATCAATCTCAGGCTTCAAAGTGCCAACTGATGACCAAGCCCAGGCTTGCTCTATCAGGAGTGAAATAAAGGGTCACGTGGCAAGAATCGGAAGCAAGGCCATCTCCCCACAGCCTTCAGGATTTAGACTGCTGTACAGAGCTCTTTCTAACTCAAGAAGAATATAACATATACTAAATTAGTGCAGGAAGCTAAACTGGATTTTTTAGATTCTAATCTAGAACAAACATTACTAGAATTGATCCTCAAAGGTATCCCCCACCAATGGAGACACTTGGGGTCATCTTTGAGGGTCAAAGGCTGGGACCAGCAATGTAGCAACATCACAAGTCTGCTGAATGCCACCTTGGTAGAAAAGGTATTCTACCTGGCTTTGTAAAATAAAAAAGGGAAATAAGACAACAGAGCAGGAAAATACTAGTTCTATTGATTAAATTTCATAGGAACCTAAAATGTTACTTATGAGAAATATGTCAACTATTTTTACCTGGCCTTACAAATTACCTGGCCATTAACTCACATGTATGTATAGCAACCCCATATCCTATCCCAGAAGAATTCAAGCCTAGTACTTGAGGAGAGAGAACTAAGGTACTGATGGGCAAGTTGGTTTATTCTCAAATATTAAGTCTGATCAAGCAGTAGTGGCCTGTTTTGAAAATGATTCTAAGGCTATATCTGGACTCAGTGAAAAATAATTATTTGGTCAATTAATAGTGCCTCAAGAGGCAGTTTTACACAGAGGTTAAGAGCATGGATGCTGAGGACACATTGATGTTTGAATCCCAGCTCTAAAACTTAGGGGCATCCCCAGTGGTGCAGATGGTAAAGAATTTGTCTGCACTGTAGGAGACCTGGGTTCGATCCCTGGGTTGAGAAGATTCCCTGGAGGAGGGCATGGCACCCCACCCTAGTATTCTTGCCTGGAGAATCCCATGGACAGAGGAGCCTGGTGGGCTACAGTCCATAGGGTCAGAAAGAGTCAGACAGGACTGAATGACTGACACTTAAAACTTACCACTGGGCAAGATATTTAACCTCCATACACATACAAAACGGTAAAAATAGCAACAATGACATTACAGAATTGTTATGGGCATTGAATACATATTATACTTTAAGCAACTCTTACAATGTCTAGCACATATTTGGAGAATATGTGGAGAAGGACATGGCAACCCACTCCAGTGTTCTTGCCTGGAGAATCCCAGGGACGGGGGAATCTGGTGGGCTTCCGACTATGGGGTCACACAGAGTCAGACACACCTGAAGTGACTTAGCAGCACATATTTGTCATTTAATAAATGTTAGCATCATCACCAGCAGGACTAATCACCACTGTTGTAACTGACATTTCAGGGTAGCGCTTTGATTTGTCTTTTGCCCCCAAAGCTGACTAGGTTCTAGAATCTGCTCCTCAACTCAAAGAGTAGAACTGGCAAGTACCATCCTCTGAAGTCAAGGTGGCAGTGGAGGGGTGGGATAAATAAAATCAATATAGTTCTTTGTATGATGTAATGAATACATGAACAGAACTAATCTCCAAAATGCAACGTGTTATAAATGTGGTGTTATAACACCTTCAGATTGTGAAAGTTCAAAATGTCTTTCAATAATTCATATTTTCAGGGCACTACAAAGTGCTCAAAATTGATGCATCTTGATTTAAACAATCACTTAAACTTCTAGGTTACTAATAGCATGCGATTCCACATTTCCTATGTTCAGCCAACTGAATAAAGGATCAAAAGGAGATGGGTTCCATTTCATGTGTTACAAGCTGCCTTCATGTATTGCCTTCATGACAGTTTGCTTTTATTAATAGGCAAGGGGACACTCTCATACCTGACAGGTGACGAGAACAGGTTTCCGAACTTTACTGTATCAGGGTTTCTGCTGCTTTCTGTCATCAGGCAACATGAGTTGGAATAAATGCATGACTTCTCAATTTGCCATACTGGGCGTATTTAATGATGTCTGAACAGATTTTTGGTTGTCGCAACTCGGAAGAAGGTGCTGGTGGCACCTAGTTGGTAGAAACCAGACATGCTTCTAAACATCCTACTATGCACAGCCCCACTTCTACAGCTAAAGATTATTTAGGTCAGCCCACAAATAAACCCATGCACTTAAGGTCAATCAGTCTACAATAAATGAGGCAAGAATATACAATGGAGAAAACACAGTGTCTTCAATAACTGAAGCTAGAAAAGCTGGACAACTACATGTAAAAGCATGAACTAGAACATTTTCTCACACCGTATAAAAATAAACTCAAAATGAATGAAATCATCTGAAATCATATAACTTCTAGTAGAAAACATAGAATAATCTTTGATATAAATTGCATCAATTCTTTTTTGGATTCCTCTCCTAAGGGAAAGGAAATAAAAGAAAATATAAACAAATGAATGTAATTAAATTTAACAGTTTTTGCACAGTAAATGAAACCACTGATAAAATTAAAAAAGACAACCTACTGAGTGGGAGAAGTATCAGCAATTGATATGACTGAAAAGGGGTTAATATCTCAAATATATTAACAAATCATATAGCTCAATATCAAAAAGACAAACAATCTGACTAAAAAAATGGGCAGAAGACATGAATAGACATTTTTCCAAAGAAGACAGAGAGAGGCACCAGCAGGCACACACAAAGATGCTCAGTTTCACTAATTATCAGAGAAATGCAAGCCAAAACCACAGTGAGCTATCACCTCACACCTGTCAGAGTGACTCTCACCAAAAAGTCTACAAATAATAAATGCCAACTAGGGTATGGAGAGATGGGAATCCTAGTACCCTGTTGCTAGGAATTTAAATTGGTGCAGCCACAGTGTAAGAAAGTAGGGGAAGTTCCTCAAAAAACTAGGAATATACCCATCCTATGATCTAGCAATTCCACACTTGGGTATATATCTGCTGCTGCTGCTAAGTCGCTTCAGTCGTGTCTGACTGTGCGACCCCATAGACTGCAGCCCACCAGGCTCCCCCATCCCTGAGATTCTCCAGGCAAGAACACTGGAGTGGGTTGCCATTTCCTTCTCCAATGCATGCAAGTGAAAGGTGAAAGTGAAGTCACTCAGTCCTGTCTGACTCTTCATGACCCCATGGACTGCAACCCACCAGGCTCCTCCGTCCATGGGATTTTCCAGGCAAGAGTACTGCAGTGGGGTGCCATTGCCTTCTCCGGTATATATCTGAAGAAAATGAAAACTAATTAGAAGGAATACATGAAGCGCAGTGTTCATAGCAGAACTATTGACTACAGCCAAGACATGGACTCAGCCTAAGTGTCTATCAGCATACAGATGGATACAGAAGGTGTGGTAAATGTGTACATGTGTGTAAGATTACCCAAACAAAAAAAGAATGAAACCCTGCCATCTGCAAAAACATGGGCAGACGTAGAGGGCATTATTATGCTTAGAGAAATAAGTCAGAGAAAGACAAATAGTGTACATTACTGCTTATATGTGGAATCTAAAAAATGAAACAAATGGATGAACATAACAAAACAGAAACAGACTCACAGATAAAGAGAACAAATTAATTGTTACCAGCGAGGAGAGAGAAGGGGAGGGTGGCAAGAGAAGGGAAGGGGAGAAAGAGGTAGAAACCATGATGCATAGAATTAATAAGGTACACATATATAGCACTGGGAAATATGTATGTATACTTAGTCCCTCAGTCACGTCCGACTCTTTGTGACCCCATGGACTGTAGCCCACCAGGCTCCTCTGTCCATGGGGATTCTCCAGGCAAGAATACTGGAGTGGGTTGCCACGCTCTCCTCCAGGGGATCTTCCCAACCCAGGGATCAAACTCAAGTCTCCCGCATTACAGGTGGATTCTTTACCATCTGAGCCACCAGGGAAACACAGGGAAATAAAGTCATTAATTTATATTAAATTTAAGCAGGATATAATCTATAAAAATATTGAAGCACTATGTTGTACACCTGAAACTAATGCATTTTACATTATCCATCCTTCAATAAAAATAATGAAAAGGAAAATAAATTGACTTTAAAAAAAGAATTATCTGGTTCAATACATTGATTCTGCAGAGGTAAAACCCGGCACTAGTATGGAACACAAATCCGTGTGGACTCATTTGCTAACCGTGTCCCTCTCTAGACTGGAAACTCTACACAGGCAGGAACTGTTGCGCCCTTAGTGCTCGGTATGGAACCTCATGCTTGTTAAGGACTTTATTAATTTTTGTGGACTGAATGAACTATAACAGTAGAAGACAATGCAGGTTACCATTTTTCTCCACTGCAGGACAAGTATTTCTTCCACAGCAAAGTCACATAAAATAAGGTGAAAAGAGAAGATACAGGCAAACACGATTTTGGGGCACCTAGCACACTAGACACCTTGAATCAATCTGTCCCTTTCTCCGACATGCCTGTGTTCCCTACAGCAGTAACCGGTACCACATCCAGACCCATCAGTAAATTGTGTCAATTATTTCTAGAATCCACTCATTTCTCTCCACTGTTACCGCTACCAGGCATGCCCAAGCCATCATCAGCAACATGTCTAATGGGTCACCCTGCTTTTGATCTCGGCTCTCACTTCCATTCTGCACACAGGGTAATAACACTTTACAGGCACCAATCAGGCACATCATCCCTGTGTTTAGGACGTGCTGAAGTCCTTGTATGCTTAGTCACTCAATCATCTCCAACTGTCTGCAACCCCATGGACTGTAGCCCGCCAGGCTCTTCTGTCTTTGAGATCTTCCAGGCAAGAATATTGGAGTGGGCTGCCATTTCCTCCTCCAGCTAAAGTCCTTACTGGAGCTTAAAACACCTTATACTGTCTGGCACCTGCTGACCTCTTCACGTTCTAAGCAGAGCAGCCATCTTCCTATGGAATCACTGCACCCAGCTCCTTCTCCTCTGAGAGTCTGTGCTATGGCCTGGAATGCTCTTCTTCCAAATGCTTCTACGGCTGGCACTTGCCCATCATTCAGGACTCAGCTGAGAGTCAGCTCATCCAGGAGAAACTTTCTGACAACACAGAATCGAGCACTGCCTCCTCCCGGCCTTTATCAGACAGATCACTTTCTTTTATTGTTTTCAGACTATGAAGTACAATCAGCGAGTTTATTTTTTATTTGTTCAGTTATACTTGTGCATTAGCCGTGCCTCCCCCATTAGAATGTCCAATCCATGAAAACAGGAAATCTGACTGTCTTGCTCTTTGCTGCATGTCAAACACAGTCCCTGGCACAACGTAAGGATACCAGCTGAACGAATAGAGCTCTGAAGAATGAATGGATGGATATGTAAATGGGTATGTAAACTAAGAGCAAAAAAGACATCATCTGGAAGGAAATATGTGTTAACTGTCACTTGCAGGAGAGTTTCCCAGCATTTCTAAATTAAACCCCAAATCTCATCCTTTGTTTAACTGAGATCAATCCTACATAAGACTGATCATCAAAATAATAATTTGGTTCATCAATACCAAATATAACTCAGAAGTAAAATTAACAATTGTTTATTATAAATCTCTCTCGGTCTCTTCCTGAGAACTAAATTAAAATCTATCCTACATTTTTAAATCTCTTACTGAAGTTGAAGCTCCAATCTATGGCACCTGATGCAGAGGGTTGACTCATTAGAAAAGCCCTGATGCTAGAAAAGATTGAGGGCAGGGAGAAAAGGGGGCAACAGAGGATGAGATGGTTGGATGGCATCACTGATTCAATGGACATGAGTTTGAGCAAACTCGAGGAGAAAGTGAAGGACAGGAAGCCTGGCATGCTGCAGTCCATGGGGTCACAAAAAATTGGATACAACTTAGCAACTAAACAACAAGCAAAGAGACAATGAAATAATAAAATTACAGTGATTTTACAAATACTAACTATAATCATAGCAATGACTTTACAAGTCTCCAAATATGGTTCAGCAATGAGGACCAGCATAGAATGAAAAAAAATTAGGTGTTTTCCTATTTAAATTTTTGTTTCTGTGAAAAACATCATTAAAATATTTAATATTCACAGGCAGTATCTGAGGCAAGAGTAAGTGTGTCACCCTTTGAAGAAACCTGGAGCGTGTACAAGTATAATGTTGCTTTTTTAAAGAATTGTGTGATATATTTGAACATATAGTAGCTATAAGAAAACAATGCTGCCAGTATGTTGGTATATTGAATAAAGCAGAGTCAAGGTCGAGAAGAACAAGGCTGAACTGCCACACACACATCCTTACTGCCTCCTGCCCACCTTTCTGACTCCAAGTATTATTGCTCCAGTAACACCCCAAAACTTACAGTGTTCTGAATTTGATAGTGTCTTGGGGTATCTGTATCTTTTTTGACGCCGTAATTCTTGACTGACCATTAGAATTTTCTGCATTGTCTCATATGGTAGCCGCTAACCATATGTGGCCACTGAGCACCTGGAATGTGGCTTATGCAGCCTAGGAACTGAACATTTCATTTTATTTATTTATTATGTAATTTAAACTTAAATAGCCACATGTGGCAAGGGGCTTCTGGTGGTCGCATAACACAGGCCTAGATGGCTCCCTTTCTTCCTTCCCTAACTGGTCCAGCAAACTCCTGCTCATCCTTCAAGACCCAATTAAAATGCCCCTTCCTCCAGATCGTCCTTCCTGCTCCCCCTATAGCAGGTGCATGGACCTCCAGAATATAGACTTATCATACTGCATAACAGTTATATTTTGTAACATTGATTCTCCCACTAGGTGAGGATCTCTTGAGGGAGGGGAATCTGTCTGGCTCATCTCTAGATACTTAGTTGAGTGCTTGGAACATGAGAATTTTTTGACAAATATTTGCTAGATGCTTAAGCGAGACAGTGAAACCACCTTTAGATATGAACAAATATAAGCAGAGCTTCCCAAGAAAGTTCTTCCCCCGAGAAGGTTTTACTGCCTTCATACAAGAAGTTGCAAACCACTTATGACTTTCAGAGTTGGTAGTATCATGTCATGTGCATTTTTTTTTAATGGAAACTGCTTTTCAGTGTTTAAAAACTAAGATTTCCAACATTTCTAGGAACAATAATTGGCTCTGGCAATTTTAGTCCCACATTCCTGCTTGGCAACAATGAAACAGAATAGAACATGCAGCTGTGTCTTTTAGATAATAAATACAACCTACAGATTCTCTTTTCTTACTCCTAGCCAACTCTAATCACTCATGGACTCTGTCTTTCTTCCGTGGGCATTTTACCTTTCAACTTCAGACACTGAATGAAGAGCCACAAAGCTCAAGCTCAGACACTGTCCTCTTGCTTACAAAAATAAAATAAGTTTCAGAATAAGAATAGCAACACTCTTAACAACACAGCAAAAATATTAATGGCTGCTAACATTTAGTGAGCATCACAAGCCAGGTATTCTGTTAATATTAGGCAATGAAGAAACATTGTCAGATGGAATCTTCTAAACCAGGACCTAGAAAATACTCTTAGCCCCATTTTAGAAATGAGAAGAACAAGATTCCAATGGCTGACACTGGGCATCAGCAGGAAGTTCAGTCCCCAGGTCTGACTATCACCAGGGTCCTTGCTGACGTTTCTCCATGATAAAGCCACATCCCTCCACTTGTCCCTGACCTGGATTACACCCTGAGTGTGATTCAAAGCAAGACCTTGGGCAAGTGACATAACCCCTCTCTGCTTCATTCCACTACCAGCAATGAACTTCAGAGACAAGAGCTAAGGTTCCTAAGGGCACATGTGGGCACTTGATAATGATGCAGGTAAAATGGTGAACTTCTTAGACACTTTAATAAATGGAAAATGATCTCATCTGAGTAGGTAGATAATGGCTGGGGGGAGGCTGACGTCCCTGGTCTAGGCAGACAGGAGAGGTTTAAATCATTTAAAGAAAACAATGGCACTGTGGCTTCTGCTTGCGCCTAGCCGTGAGCATCAGGGACCCTCACTAGGGAGAGTATATCTCAGTGGATCTAACAAAGATTTGACTTGCCAAAGGGGGCTTGTAGCTTTGTGCCAAGTAAGTAACATTAAAAAGATGCAAATCAACAGAACTTTCAGCTGTTGCGGGCCGGCACTCTGCCAGACTAGGAATCAGCAAGCTTTTTTCGGTAAAGATCCAGAAAGTAACAATTTAGGCTTTGCAGACCATTTGTGAACAAACAACCATGGCAGTGTGCCAATAAAACTTTCTTTACAAAACTAGGCCAAGGGGCCACTCGCCATTTTTTGCTAACCCCTGAGCTAGGCAACAGGAAGGCAGAGCAGAGACATTTCACCTGCTCTTCACCGACATTGAGCACAGTAACAGGGAAAATATAAGACAGTGCCTATTGGACTCATCTCTCTGTGTAGCCCCAACCTCTGAGGTAGGTGCCTGATAGTGACAGCGATTTAAGCAACAGACCCTTAGTGGCTTTCAGTCCCTGATTAGGCCCAGAGAGCTGAGGGCACTTTATCTCTGTCTTTCTCCCAGTGAATGGTTCTTCCCAGGAACTATGAAGGCTGGAGAGCAAAACAGGTGAGGTGACATGGTCTTTCAACCACATGAGACGTAAGTAGCACTCAGGAAGTTGCCATACCAGGATGCTTTTTAGATTTAGACGAAACTGAATGACTTTTCTCTTCTTGAGTGAACGAAGAGCCATCCTCCTGTGTTTGAACTGCTGATTCTGTATGTGCCAGGCAGACACCAAGACCAGGGGTGGCTTCTGCCTTAAGCCAAATAGTTTGGAGCCTGTGTAGTTCTCCCTTGATGTGATAATCCTGAGCTCAGTTGTTTTTCTTCCTACTCTGTGACCAACGTGATTCAAAGAAACAGACACGTACATCCTGTTTTGTCTGCTAACCTGATCCCTCAACTGTCCTTATGCTTCTAGTTTTGTTCTCATGTGACCCTGCCTTCCTTTTATAGTATCAAGTCTGCTTGTTTCTACACTATCTTTTGAACTTTATTATACTAACGTTATGTTTTACTGTCATTTTTATTCTTCACTGTTTTACTTTTGAAGCGAAATGATGGTAAATATAAGAGGAGGCACACTATCGGGAAATGTCCTTGTCTCAGAGTCAGAAAGCCAGAGCTTTGGTCCTAGTCCATTCTTGCAGTCTAAGGAAACCTGGGCCAATGAGTGAACACCTTCAATTGCTTTACTTACAGCAAGAAAGGTAAACATGCCAATCCCAGAGAGATTTTTCAGGGTTAAATGAGTTAACTATGAAGATTTTTCAAGAACATATAATCTGATTTTTTTAAATGGGCACAGGATCTGAACAGACATTTCGCCAATGAAGTCACACAAGTAGCTAATAAGCACGTGCAAAGATGCTCAACATTATTAGCCATCTGGGATGGCCAATCCAATCACACTACAATAAAATACCACTTCACACCCATTAGGATGACTATAGTCAAAAAGAAAATAACAAGTGTTGATGAGGATGCAGAGAAATTAGAACCTTCACACACTACTGCTAAGAATGTAAAACAGTAGAGATGCTTTGGAAAATAATCTGATAGTACTTCAAATACAAAGAGTTACCATATGATACAGCAATTCCACTCCTAGGTATATACCCAAGAGAAATTAAAACATAGGTCCACATAGACATCATAAATGAATAGGAGCATTCATAGCATCATGATTCATAAGCATCATTCACAAACAGGGTTATTCATAAACATGTAAAAACAATGCAAATGGCCACCAAATGATGAATGGATAAAGGACTAAATGGTACAGTCATATAACGGAATATTATTTGACAATAAAAGGAAGTGAAGTATGGATTCATGTTACATCAATCTAGGAACCTTGAAAATGTGTGATGTGGACTTGCATCGACACCTCCCACCCCAATCTTCAATAATAGATTAGGGAAAGAATACAAATTGAGATTTCTCTCTAATTTCACCCATAATCAAGACAGAAATAGCCTGAGAACATGATTTGGGAAACTTGGGAAAGCCCCAGAAAAACCTCGGAGAATAGAATCCTGAGACTTCTGTCTAGCCATGCATAGGAAGAACCATGAGGGGTGTTTGGTAGGAAACACTGATGAACAAATACAACTTGGTGAACAACAAGTTCTATCTCAAGGACAAAATTCAAGGATGAAGTCGATGCTGGAGGTGCATCAAGTTTTCTGAACTGGATCGTTCAGAATGGGGGTGCCAAGAGTAAGCATGGGCTGAAGAGGGGGGCATTTTAAGGGAAAAGGGAGTGTGTTCTCTTTTCAGATGCTTGTAGTTTGAGCAACTTATCTCTTGCATTTAAATCCCTGAATGAAACTAACCCAGAACCTCCCAAGTAGTAAGCTTTTTAGAAATGAGGTGACTATATAGAAAATGTTAATTGAAAATGAAAAAAGATGGCAGTTGCAAACTTAGATATTTTAAATCACTTTTTCCCCCAACCACTATGAAATCAACAAGCTCAACAACTCTGCAAAATTTTCAAACTGTATTGTAGATATTACAGAGCCCCAGTCTGAGTCATCTTGCACTTAACAAATAACCATGACAAGCATATCAGAGAATTTTAAAAAATGGAGTATGTAACTTCACTGATAGAAAAGACAAAAAATCCAATTCTTACAACTTATTTAAAGACTGTTCAATATTTCAAGAAGATTTATGATAGGTAAGTTGCAAGATAATTGTTTTCTATACCTAGATTATATCCTATAATCCTCAGACATCAGAAATCAAGTCAATTCACAAACTCAAAAGCGCAAATATTAATGCTATGTGGAACTGTATGGCCTGCATTTTGGAAGCTACTGTGTGATTCTGAAACTGAATTTTTAATTAAACAGAAGGTGAAAGATCCAACCATCAGATGGTTGGTGTGTTCAACCATAGGGCCACTAACAGAACTCACTGCCCCATGTCTAGGGAATATTTTCTTTTCAAAAGACCCCATTCTCTCTTCACATACTCTGACACTGTGTCTCTGACACTTGCTGTAACAGAGAATAATTAAATAGGTGAACCTTCTGAAATGGGGAGAGGTGGATCTTGAGTGAACACAGTGAGTCTTAAGGATGTGAACACAATTCCCTGACTGTGTCTTGTGTGTATACATGTATGTATATGTGACTGTGCATACAACTTCTGGCACAAAAGCAATGTTATTAGTTTACTAGACTTTGAGAACATTCTTCTACCTCAAGTTGGGTATTATTAACCTGAGACTTAAAAAAAATACTAATATTAAATGCAAATCTTTAAGGTATCTGTGTAAATATTTAAATTTTTTCTTAGCTAAGAACTCCCCAGTCTCAGCAGCATTCTCAAAGGGGTCTGTACTCAAATGGATGGAGAACCATAGCCAGTGGGAGCCCTAAAAATCAAAGACACTGAAAATATATTTAGTGACTGCATGAGACAAAGAGCCACATTGCAGTGATTCTTGGGATTGGTTCCGAGAAGTCCCAATCACTCGGTGGTCGGGTCACAGCTATGTCTCAGCTGCCCCCATGATTGTGTGTACATGCTCATTTGCTTAGTCACGTCCAATTCTTTACGATCCCATGAAGTGTAACCCTGTCAAGCTCCTCTGTCCATGAGATTTCCCAGGCAAGAGTACTGGAGGGGCTTGCCATTCTCTTCTTCAAGGGATCTTCCCAAGCCAGGGATCAAACTTGCATCTCTTGCGTCCCTTGCATTGGCAGGTGGGTTCTTTCCCACTGAGCCACCTGGAAAGCCCCACTTGTTTGATTTTCCCTCCCTATTAGTCTCATATCCAATGAATTATTATCTTATTTCAAACCATAAAATAAAATTCCAAGGGCTTTAGAATCAATCTTAGCACAGTCTTTCCTCCTTTTGAAAGACTATTGTTGTCACTCTGAAAACTGTAAATAGCATTCAAGATGATATTTAATTTTTCCTTTGTGCCAGCATTTAGTGGAAATGTCTAAGTTTTGAAATAGTAGGGAGCTTACATTCCATCTGGTGTGTTTTCATTTCATCTCTCCTTCCCAGTGAATTTTAAACGTCAACTGCGCTGTCAATATCCTTTCCGCTATGCTAATGTGGCCTCCATGCGGAAATCAAAGGGAAGGAGTCCTCAGGGCCGGTGGTTCTTTCTCAGTGGAACTAGTTAGTGTCATGGAATTGCAGGGTGTCAGAGCAGAAGGTATGCTTAGAGGTGACCTGGATGAGATGAATGCCTCTCAGTTTGATGACAGGGAAACTGAACCCAGACAAAGGGAACTGACCAGGGTCTCATTAGCAGTGGAGCCGGGACATGAGCCTCTACAGGCGGGAGGGAAGGTGGTCATTTTGCGACTGGACCTCTGACACAGCGCACTGCTCTGCAGTACTCAGGGGTTCCAACTCTCTCCATAGCTGCTGTCGCTCATTTCTCAGCCAGAGGAGGCAAGTTAGGATTTCAAAGTGCTCACTGACGTGTCCTTTCGTTCTTGACTCTCTGCTGGCTGAGTGGAAGCGTCTCTAATGGGTAACGGGTCTCCTGCCTCACCAACTTGGCTTCTAAGTGCAAAAGGCCGTGTCCCAGTGTGAGAGAGAAATAATTCATGCAGGAATAAGGAAGAGGGATAGCTCTACCTGCCTGTGCCCAGACTTGAAGAAAAAAAAAAACAAAAACAAAACAGAAGTTTCAAACTGGAGCAGGATCAGAGTTAAGAGAGAGAAACTCAGAAAGAGAGAAAGCAAGTATACTAGGGCAACACACTCTACTCTTCCCCTTACCCCGAACTCCAGGCTGAAGCCTGAGTTTTCCTGATACAATAAGTCCCCTATGTTCAAACGAGCTCTGAGAGTGTATTCATAAGTCTAATTTGTTCGTAAATTTAAAAAAGTTAGCCTAGGTAGCCAACAAACACAGTTGGCTGTATAACACTGTACTGTAATAGGTTTATAATAATTTTCAGCACAAATAATACATACAAAACAAACACAAAAGTAAAGAAGACACTTTTAATCTTAGAGTACAGTCCTTTGGAAAGTACAAGAGTACCAGCTACATCCCTGCTGCGTTTACGCTTGCTTTTGGACATCCTGGCCTTGAATTAAAGACGCTATGCTACTGTACTCTATGCAGTATGGTTGTAAAGAACACAAATCACAAGCACTTTCAGAGGATGCACACAGGTGACAATGTCCAGCAGACACATGAGCTAACTAACATGACTGCACACATGAACATGTGTTTTTGTCTTTGAAAGTTCGAGACTTGAAGGTTCTTCGGTAGGGGCCTCACTGTCTGTACATTAGTTTTCTGTTTGCTGCTGTAACTAATTTACACCAACTCAGTGGCTTAAAACAGCACAAATGTAACATCTGATAGTTTTGGAGGCCAGAAGTCTGAAATGGGTCTTAACCAGTTAAAAAAAAAATTTTTTTTTTGCAGTTGTTTATAGCAGCTTTATTCATAATTGCCCAACTTTCTTTTTTTTCTTTTTTTTTAAATTTTTATTTTTACTTTATTTTGCTTTACAATACTGTATTGGTTTTGCCATACATGGACATGAATCTGCCATGGGTGTACATGAGTTCCCAATTCTGAACCCCCCTCCCACCTCCCACCCCATATCATCTCTCTGGATCATCCCTGTGCACCAGCCCCAAGCATCTTGTATCCTGTATCGAACATAGACTGGTGATTCATTTCTTACCTGATAGTATACATGTTTCAATGCCATTCTCCCAAATCATCCCACCCTCTCCCTCTCCCATAGAGTCTGAAAGTCCATTCTATACATCTGTGTCTCTTTTGCTGTCTCACATACAGGGTTATCATTACCATCTTTCTAAATTCCATATATATGTGTTAGTATACTGTATTGGTGTTTTTCTTTCTGAACCAGTTAAAATGAAGGTATCATCAGCTCTGTGTTCCTCTCTGGAAGTCTAGGGGAAAATCTGTTTTCTTGTCTTTCCCAGTTTCCAGGGACTGCCTGCATCCCTTGGTTTATGGCCTCTTCCATCTTCAAGGCCAGCAATGACCAGGAGCTTCTTTCTCATGGTATATCACTCCTGATACCAACTCTTCTGTTCTCTTCCACAGTTAAGCACTATGTGATTATACCAGGTCCGCTGGATAATCCAGGGTGATCTTCCTATCTTCAGGTCAGCTGATGGAAGTTAATACAACCTGTTACCTTAACTCTTCTTTCTCACGCAACATATTTACAGGCTTTGGAGATTAGGATGCAGACAACCTTGAGAGGCCAAGATTCTGCCTTTCGGGTGACTAGCTGGAAACTCTCGGGAAGAAAGAAATTTTCTTCTGCCCTTCTAGGTTCTTGTGTCTGGTCTGAGAATTAACCTGACGTGAGACAGATGAACAGGAAAATACTGAACAAGAGTTTAATAACATGTATACGTGGGAGAGACCCCAGAAAAGTGAGGAACTTGCCATAATGGCCCAAATACTCACCTTCGGTACCACCTTCAGCTAAAAATAAAAGGGGATATTTGGGCTGATGATTTGGGATTTCAAAAGGGAGGAAGGCAATTCACAAGAACATGGGAAAGGAAGTGTCTGGTAAAGAGACGTTTTTTGCGTCAGGGAGAGACTTCCCAGGTGGCACTAGTGGTAAAGAACCCACTTGCCAATGCAGGTGGATGTACAAGACGTAGGTTCGATCCTTGGGTCTGGAGGACTCCCTGGAGGAGGGCACAGCAACCCATTCTGTTCTTGCCTAGAGAATCCAATGAACCGAGGAGCCTGGTGGGCCACAGTCTGCAGGGCTGCACGGAGTTGGACACGACTAAAGTGACTTAGCAAGAGACAACTGGACAAGGGGGGGTCCCTGATCTCTAGGCTCTGCCTCAAGATTCCCTCATCACACCTAGCCCATAACCTTGGCAGATGCCTCCGATGATAGCTCTATTCTAGGAACTGATCCTTCATCTAAATTCTCTGGGCATCTAAGGGGGAGATAAAAAGAAAGACGTCCTGAGTGTTCTGTTGGTTAAAAATGATCGACCTAAACTAATCTTCATGCCAAAGAGACAGGTTTCAGGAAGGCAAAGTTTGCCCCCCTACAAAACCTTCCCTTTGGATTTGGGAATCCAAGAGTAGAGTGGACTTGACTCTGCTCTCCCCATCTAGAACACTGATAGCAAACAGCTCTGTAAAGAAAGTGATGCAGGGCTATGGGGACAGTCTGAGTGGCTGCTGGGCCCCTGTGGCCTCAGGAAAGTCTGGAAGAACAGAACATTTCTTTCTTTCTTTTTTTTCTTTTAATGCTCATGAGACTAATACTGAAAAGCTGGCAAAGGGTACAAAGTAGGTGTCCTTCATGTGCTGAGACCAGAGGCCATATCAGGACCATGGACACCTCAGGGATGCAAGAGACCAATCATCGCCACCCTCAAAAGATGACAGTTCTCTTTATGGGTGTTGTCATGGACCAGGGATACACCCAAGGACCAGGAAAGGCAGATTACTTGCACACCAGGTGCCAAAGAGCACATAATCCCTGTCCATCCTGTGTGACAGAATGTTTATAACAGTCGGACTAGAATGCTGAATAGAGAGACTATACATCAGAATGGGGCATAATTATAGGCTTGAGGTGACTGAGAAACCACTGAACCTTCATTGGAGAATCTGATTCTGGGATGATGAAATGGTTACAGTCACTAAATTCGGGGAATAAAAAGCATTTCATTTTTGTAATCATGCTGGTGATTGTGAAATTAATGACTTACACTCAAAATAAATAAAGCTGAGCACCAAAGAATTGATGCTTTTGAAATATGGTGTTGGAGAAGACTCTTGAGAGTCCCTTGGACTGCAAGGAGATCCAACCAGTCCATCCTAAAGGAAATCAGTCCTGAATATTCATTGGAAGGATTGATGCTGAAGCTGAAACCCCAATACTCAGGCCACCTGATGTGAAGAACTGACTCACTGGAAAAGACCCTGATGCTGGGAAAGATTGAAGGTGGGAGGAGAAGGGGACAACAGAGGATGAGATGGTTGGATGGCATCACTGACTCAGTGGACATGAGTTTGAGTAAGCTCCAGGAGTTGGTGCTGGACAGGGAAGCATGGTGTGCTGCAGTCCATGGGGTCGCAAAGAGTCAGACACAACTGAGTGACTGAACTGAACTGAACACTCAAATGACAGTGAGAGAGAGAATAGATGACTCAGCAATGGAGGGGAAACCCAAGACAAGATCAAATGGATGGGGAACGTGAGACCACAGGGCATCACAGCAGTATGAGAGCTTGTATTAAGGTATCCTTTCCCCTGCCTCTCAGAGCAGGGAGTCAGGGAAAATGTTATCCTGAAAAATTATTATTATTTTTTTTTTTTTTCAAAAAAGTCTGAGAGTGGAAGCCCCCAAAAGGCCATCCCTCTGGATATTTCAATTAAGTGGTAGGTCACAAACGACTATCTCCCATGAGATCTTTTCCAAAACTAAAGTCTATGTCTTTCTCTTCATTACTTGGTTGCTGCCAAGGAGTAAATAGGAACATAGAATGTTGGCTTTAAGAAAATCACTCAGTGTTTTCTTTACATTACAGAATTATTACTCATTTATTATATAAAGTTTGGGAAATGCCAAAGAGTAGAAAGAAAGAAAGAGGAGTGATCTATGATTCCATTTGCTAGCCATAACTGCTTGCAATTACTAGGTACATCTGTTTCCATTCTATTCTTGATTTATATGCCACTTTCCCCCTCAATATTATATTCCAATCTTTTATATTTTAAAACACTCATTTGTATATATGAACATATACCAGTAAAGTATACTTGTCTATTATTTTGGCCTTTAAATTATTTCCCAGGTGAAGATTATTCAAATTAAACAGAGAAGTTATACAAGCTTTATGGACCCATGCTCCAAGGTAATACGGACACTATGACACAGTCAATAACATTTTTGAGCCCAGACAGGAGAAAATATAAATATCTGTTATTCTTTTGGCAGGGTGTTACGCGTTCCCACAATATGAAGGTGCATGCGTACTGTTCCGTCTCAGGTTGGTCTATCTTTTTTTTTTTTTTTTTGACATAATAAAACATTGGGTAGGTTTATTTAATAAATCCACACATAGAAAGGGTAATTTAAGAGAAGTATTTCACAAAAAATAATCACAATCTAAATTCATCTACTTATATTTTTGTTATAAATGCAAATTTCTATCTGCATATTGCATTAAATAGTTATCAATTATAAATATCTTGCCTTTCATTAAAAACTCTTAGAGAGCTAATGGAGCCCTCACTGGCCATTTAGCAAAGATTTCAAGTAGATTCCAGAAATCAGTACCAGATCTAGAGCCAGTCTTTGTGATTTGATTCTGGAGTTACCAGCAAAGCCTTACTTCTAGACTTAAGGCCTGATCTCAGCTTATAAAAGCTCATTCTTTTCCCATCAGGCTTTGCTAGTTTGAAAAATACTTTCTCATCGCAGGAAATGTAACACTGTATACTACTGTCCCCATTATGACGGCACAGGCTCTTTTTGTGGTTTGTTTCTCCTCAGTTTTACTCAGCAGTGACTGACACCTCACTGTAGAGAGGAGGTTTCAATAGACAGGAAGGTAGTCCCCCCCGCTCCCTCCAAAAGAAGGGTGCAACTGATAAAAGAAAGCAATAGAGCTGAAGAATGGGAGGTTCGGGCTCTTAATACAGAGGGCTGGGGCTTCAGCAGAGCAAGTATCTCTTGAGAGCCTCTTTCATTAGACAGTGGGATTTACTGGGTATGAGGAGGTAGAAAGGACAGAAGTGAACACCTCTGGGCATTCTCAGAGGCAGCAGGGTAAACAAGAACTCAGACTCTGGAAAGAGAAAGCCTGACTATGAATCCCAACTCTGTTTCTTATTCTTCCTATGACTTTGGAAGAATTACTAGGTCTTCACATACCTCAGTGTTGTTATTATTTATTTGTTGGAAGTGTTATTATTTATTTGTTGTGACTCCCTGCTCCACCGTGTATTTTATTGGATGCACTAATTCACCAGCATGCTCAGTCATAATCATACCACATTCTCCCTCTCCACTGAACGGGGGTAACCAACCAAGGATATCTAACCTCTAACTCTGTAATTAAATTAACAAGTTTCATTTAGCCCTAGACCAGATCACCAATAGATGAAACCCCTTCAAGCTCCTGAAGCTCTCGATTCTGAGATGAGTTCTGAAAGAAGCGACTATTCCAGGGTCCCAAGGAAGGAAGGTAAACAGTAGAAACATTATGTGGATGGGAAATGGTCTAAGAAGACAGGTCAGATTGCTCATCACGTCATTTCAGGTTGCTGAAAATATTCAGCCTCCGATTTGACAACAGCTTGTTAGAGTGGGGATCCCCAACCCCCTAACAAGTCTGCAGCCTGTTAAGAACTGAGCCCCACCGCAGGAGGTGAGTGGCTGGCAAGCGAGCTAAGCTTCACCTGCCATTCCCTATCACTCTCATTACTGCTTGAACCATGCAAGGTGGAGGGCAGCTGTGTCAGGGAACTGTTGATAGAAACCACCCACCTTGGCCAGGCCCGTTTACCTGAGTTGTCTAACAGCAGGAGATCCTGGTAACGAATAGGGTGCTGCCACTGCAAAGTAACTGGGAGAACTGAGGAGAGGCCAAAAGGAGGAGAAGAATATCAGCTTTCCAGACCCCTTCTCACTGTCCGTCTTGGCTGTGAGATGCACGTGCCCTTAGGAAGGACTCTGAGTGAGACTATGGGCCAAGCAAGACGATCGGCCAGACATAACCCAGAAATTAGCTCTATTATCACAAAGCCTGAGACTGTGAGCCACGTGGCAGAGCAGTTCTCCTGGGTTCCCTTACCCTGCTGCTCTTTGCCCAGGTGCCCTTCTCAATAAAGTCTCTTGCTTTGTCAGCACATGTGTCTCCTTGGACAATTCATTTCGGAAAGTTAGACAAGAGCCCACTCTTGGGCCCTGGAAGGGTTCCCCTTCCTGCAACAAACTGGTATGGTCAAAATAACTGGAGAAGCCAGCTCAAAGTTCATACGTGAATTTAACCCAAACATGCAAATTTCTCTTTAATACCTGAAGAGTTTTCTAAGAAGTACTAAAATTCTTTGAAAGGGAAAAGAAGATGCTGGAGCAAGGCTTCATTTCAGTGCAAAGGGAATATTCTATCAGTTCCTTAGTTACTAGTTACTGCTAATGTAAGAAGGATTCCCAACAGGTACTGGGGCAGCTGGCCTAGAAGATATTTATAGCCCATTGAGAGTTGTAAGCAAGGACTGTTTCTTTTTGAGGGGAAAAAAAAGGCAACAATTTCCTTTTAAATATTTTAGTGTGCTACCATGACATGAATGCATTATAAGGCATGCAAAAGTATTTAAGAGGTTCAGTGCGCAAAACCAACTCAGAAAGGATGACCTTGGAAACTGTAGAAGCTTGGCTAGAGAGTGTTAATGACTTCCTCGTGTTAAACAAAAATGCAAACAAACAAACAAAAAAAACTATACTAAAGTTTCTAAATGGGTGCTAGGGGCTTATATACTAAAAGCAGAGAAAATGTCTCATTCTGGAAAATGCCAATTGCTCACATTTTAAATCTTGCATACTTGATTAGCAGTCATGTGTCAAGACCTCTGGGACTCAGTGCAAAGCTAGGATGTGAGGCGTATGTGTGTGTGTGTGTGTATGTATGTGCAAATGTCTCTAAAGTTGAAAACAGTTCTGGAAATTGTTCGAAGTTTAGCACTGGAAGGTAAAGCCTCTAGGAAAAACACTTATTTCATTATCCTCGCGTTTTCCATGAAAGGGAAGTTAATATTTGCCTCAGACCAAAGGCTTTGTAGTCAAACAAATTTTAGTATAAACAAGTTTGACACAAGCGGGTTAAAAGGTAAGGCAAACACCCTCTGTGAGACTTAGCTTCTGTATAATGGTATTAATGATACTTATCCAGTAAGTTTATAAAGATTAAAGTAATATATGCATAGCACCCAGCATAGACTCCAATCCACTGCGGACTCTCATTAAATAACAACACTAATTCTATTATTATTTTTCATTAGTCCTCTCCCTAGGAACAAAGATGAAGAACCAGAATCATTTACTACTGTTAATCTGTTGTCTGTCCATTAGCCCAAAGCTATTAGATTTTTTTCTCCCCATTTCAATATGAGGAACATGAAAGACATTGAGATTTGAATAGCAATTCACTATTAAAGAACCTGTAATAAATGACTATTGATCCAATGCATAGAATCTAGACCTATATATGTGTAGGAGCCTTTTCGAAATTTTTCATTAGAAAGAAAATTAGGCATCTTTCAACTTGCTCTTTTAAGTTGGGGGGGAGGGTCACAAAAATCTCTACAAAGCACTGCTTTCCACAAATCTAAAGCAATTTGAAAGACAGAATAAAACCCTAAGTCAGAATTTCTTCTTCTTGGAAAGGAGTCCCTCACTGTGTTTGAATGTCTGGATAGTGTGGGCTGCATACTTGGGGCAGCTTAAAAATTTAATATGCTCACAAATTACTGAACTGCTGTGTCCGTGAAGGCTTCTCACCCACAGGCATGCATAACAGTCATAAGCAATGACACTGAACCTGTATGATCTCCCCTTAATGGGTTCTTTGGATTTCAAAAATCTCTGGGGTCTCCAGCGAAGGTGGTCTCTGGCCCATGAGACTCCTCATCACTCCCACCAGCTTCTTAGAATGCTTCCAACATGCCCTCAGGGTGATGATGGTGATAACATCAATAATTACACCAATTATCAAAGGTAATATTTACTGAGCATTAACTGTCCACCAGGCATTGTTTTAGGGCTTTACATGTAATAACACTTAATTATCACAGCAGCCTCATCATACTCCCCATCTTATAGATGAGGGAATTGAGATACAGGAAAAGTTGGGCAACTTGTATAAGAACACAGAGTTGAGAATGAACACCAGGAGATCTGGAGTCAGAACCCCAGTCTCAACCCCTAGATGATGATATTGACTCAAAAAGCCATTCAATGTGTTTCTTTTCAAAAGTGGAACAGGAAAGTTCAGCCATCTGAATAATGTTTAACTGGGCCACCCATAAAAAAGTGATGACCTTCAAAAACAATGGTTAAAATGGTCCTCCAAAATTCATGGATTATTCTTGGAGCATCCCTGATGATATTAGTAGCAGAAAGATAAAATAATAATAATAATAAATAAACTCTGTGTAGTGGGATCCATTTGGTTATCTCTGAGGTCCTTTCAACCTTTAAAACTTCAACAAGGTCTTGACCAAGGATGATGGAACCTAACCCAATTGTTATATGACATAATTCTTATGTTATCATTTTTAAGACCAAGGAAAAGAAATGACTGTCTTCTGGATGTGGAGGACAAGGGTGAACAAACTGAGAGGTTTTATATCAAATCACACCTTATGAAAACTAATGAGGCTAACTGGATTGAATAAACTGTGGAACTGCACCACCCAGTTTGGGAGACACCAACCACATGGAGCTAGTCTGAGTTGAGCTGTGTTGGAAAAGCTAAAAACATTGGATTTCAAAAACTTAAACAAAAAGAGATGTAACTATCTCACTAACAATGGCTTATATTAGTTACATATCAAATGTTAGTATTTGTGCTATACTGGGTTAAAAATTATATCATTACAGTTAATTTCACCTATTTCTTTTCTCTTGTTTAAATGTGAGACCATAAAGAAGGCTGAGAGCCAAAGAACTAATGCTTCTGAACTGTGGTGCTGGAGTAGACTCTTGAGAGTCCCTTGGACAGCAAGGAGATCAAAACAGTCAATCCTGAAGGAAATCAACCCTGAATATTTACTGAAACGATGCTGAAGCTCCAATAATTTGGCCACCTGGTGCGAAGAGCCGACTCATTGGAAAAGACCCTGATGCTGGAAAAGACTGACGGCAGAAGAAGGTGGCAGGGGATGAGATGGTTGGATGGTATCACCGACTCAATGGACATGAAATTGAGCAAACTCCATGAGATAGTGAAGGATAGGAAGGCCTGGCCTGCTATAGTCCATGCAGTCACCAAGAGTTAAACACAGCTTAGCAACTGAACAACAGCAAATGTGGCTACTAAACATTTTTAATTGTGTACGTAACTCATAGTCTATGTGGGGCAGTCTTGCTTTAGAATGCAGTGTGCCAAGTACAGACTGGGGGCACTGAAGATAGATGTAATCCGATAGTAACAAAAGCACACCACATTGTGGTCACCCAAGCTGCAATTTCAAATGCCAGGCTGTGTTTCCAGGGTTGTGTGTGCCATTCTCTGAAGCTGGCAAGTCAGAAGCCTACTGTCCATCTCTGCTCATGAACAAGACATGATAGTTTCAAAGACTGAGCCCTTCTCCAAGCTAAGGGGTAATGGGATTTATTTATAAAGGTTATTTGAACAAGTTCATCTTTCTTCGTTTAATGAATGACAGATGAGAACTGAAAAACAGCAAAAGCCTTTTCAAATGCTTTGGGGCTCTAAAATTGTGCTTTTATCTTCCTTTCCACCCTAATTCTTGCTTATTTTGCTTTTCTTCTTTAAAAGAGAGATCAAGCGAAATATTTAGGGGCTTTCCTCTTTGAGGCTGTTGTAATTTATATTGATAGAAATGTGTCAGTGCTTAATCCATATCTTTCTTCTTCTTGCTGAATTTATCCATTTCTGCTCATCACTTGTTCCTCCTATAATTTTTTTCCTATCCCCATTCCCACTCTCTCAACTCTCTAAGTAAAATGGATTTGAAAAAATTTCTTATGGGTGACCTTTTTTTAAACAAAATATATTTAAAATTAAAAAATAAACTTCTTTATTAAAAATATTTATTTATATATTTATTTGGCTGTGCCAAGTCTTGGTTGTGGCATGCGGCATCCAGTTCCCTGATCAGGGATTGAAACCAGATTCCCAGCATTGGGAGTAAGGAATCTTAGCCCTTGAACCAACAGGGAAGTCCCCTTATGGGAGATCTTGATAGTTGGCTTTAGTGGGCGATGAGTTTCAAAGTTATCAAAACTTTTTCGGACACTCCTCGTAAGAGACTGTTCATTGATAGCTATGCTAAGAACTGTGATTATAAACCTAATTAAGACCACAAAAAACACAAAGATGTCTTCAAGGCTTGATATTAACTGAAGTTTGACACAATTAACAATAACTAAGAACAGAATTGTGAGAAAAAGACAGACAGACAGAAAGATACCCTGGCAACAATACTTCTTAGAGCAGATATCGTCCACCTTAACTAGCAAATACCTTATATGTTTCTGCTGGAATGTGTCTGTCTGTAGAGAGCATTCCCAGTGGAGGGCACACACAAAGCCTTATTTAAAAAATAATGAGGGAGGGCACGTAGGACAGTTTGACACAGTAGTTTTACTTGGTACTAGGGAAAGACTAACATGTATTTCATTTTCTCTTGCTTATTTCTCACTAACTTGTAGCTGAGCATATTCAAATGAGAGAGAAGAACAGCTTTGGGAAAACCCCAGGGTAGCAGTCCTCTGGAAACTGACTCTAGGAAAAACCGTAGAGGTGGCATCGCTGGCCTTTCAGCTCATCCTGCAGACCTTTGTCCTCTCATCGTCAGCTACTCTTCTGCCTTCTTCCTTCTTTTTCTCCTCTTAAGTGACCAATGATGCCATGATTTGCTCTGGAGGCCTCCAGCCCACCAACATACCCTTCCACGCTTCTCAACATCCCACATGTGTTCAGTTCAGTTCAGTCGCTCAGTCGTGTCCGACTCTTTGCGACCCCATGAATCACAGCACGCCAGGCCTCCCTGTCCATCACCATCTCCTGGAGTTCACTCAGACTCATGTCCATAGAGTCAGTGATGCCATCCAGCCATCTCATCCTCAGTCGTCCCCTTCTCCTCCTGCCCTCAATCCCTCCCAGAATCAGAGTCTTTTCCAAGGAGTCAACTCTTTGCATGAGGTGGCCAAAGTACTGGAGTTTCAGCTTTAGCATCATTCCTTCCAAAGAAATCCCAGGGCTGATCTCCTTCAGAATGGACTGGTTGGATCTCCTTGCAGGCAAAGGGACTCTCAAGAGTCTTCTCCAACACCACAGTTCAAAAGCATCAATTCTTTGGCACTCAGCCTTCTTACCAGTCCAACTCTCACATCCATACGTGACCACAGGAAAAACCATAGCCTTGACTAGACGGACCTTAGTCGGCAAAGTAATGTCTCTGCTTTTGAATATGCTATCTAGGTTGGTCATAACTTTTCTTCCAAGGAGTAAGCGTCTTTTAATTTCATGGCTGCAGTCACCATCTGCAGTGATTTTGGAGCCCAAGAAAATAAAGTCTGACACTGTTTCCACTGTTTCCCCATCTATTTCCCATGAAGTGATGGGACTGGATGCCATGATCTTAATTTTCTGAATGTTGAGCTTTAAGCCAACTTTTTCACTCTCCTCTTTCACTTTCATCAAGAGGCTTTTTAGTTCCTCTTCACTTTCTGCCATAAGGGTGGTGTCATCTGCATATCTGAGGTTATTGATATTTCTCCCGGCAATCTTGATTCCAGCTTGTGTTTCTTCCAGTCCAGTGTTTCTCATGACGTACTCTGCATAGAAGTTAAATAAGCAGGGTGACAATATACAGCCTTGACATACTCCTTTCCCTATTTGGAACCAGTCTGTTTTTCCATGTCCAGTTCTAACTATTGCTTACTGACCTGAATATATGTTTCTCAAGAGGCAGGTCAGGTGGTCTGGTATTCCCATCTCTTTCAGGATTTTCCACAGTTTATTGTGATCTACTCAGTCAAAGGCTTTGGCATAGTCAATAAAGCAGAAATAGATGTTTTTCTGGAACTCTCTTGCTTTTTCCATGATCCAGCGGATGTTGGCAATTTGATCTCTGGTTCCTCTGCCTTTTCTAAAACCAGCTTGAACATCTGGAAGTTCACAGTTCACATACTGCTGAAGCCTGGCTTGGAGAATTTTGAGCATTACTTTACTAGTGTGTGAGATGAGTGCAATTGTGTGGTAGTTTGAGCATTCTTTGGCATTGCCACTCAGTATTAGAGAAATGCAAATCAAAACCACAATGAGGTACCATTTCACACCAGTCAGAATGGGTGCTATCCAAAAGTTCACAAGCAATAAATGCTGGAGAGGTTGTGGAGAAAAAGGAACCCTCTTACACTGTTGTTGGGAATGCAAACTAGTACAGCCGCTATGGAGAACAACATGGAGATTCCTTAAAAAACTGGAAATAGAACTGCCATATGACCCAGCAATCCCACTGCTGGGCATATACACTGAGGAAATCAGAATTGAGACACGTGTACCCCAATATTCATTGCAGCACTGTTTATAATAGGCAGGACATGGAAGCAACCTAGATGTCCATCAGCAGACGAATGGATAAGAGAGCTGTGGTACATATACACAATGGAGTATTACTCAGCCACTAAAAAGAATACATTTGAATCAGTTCTAATGAGGTGGATGAAACCGGAGCCGATTATACAGACTGAAGTAAGCCTGAAAGAAAAACACCAATACAGTATACTAATGCATATATACGGAATTTAGAAAGATGGTAATGATAACCCTGTCTGCAAGACAGCAAAAGAGACACAGATGTATAGAACAGTCTTTTGGACTCTGAGGGAGAGGGAGAGGGTGGGATGATTTGGGAGAATGGCATTGAAACATGTATATTATCATATGTGAAATGAATCTCCAGTCCAGGTTCGATGCATGATACAGGGTGCTCGGGGCTGATGAACTGGGATGACCCAGAGGAATGGGATGGGGAGGGAGGTGGGAGAGGAGTTCAGGATGGGGAACACATGTACACCCACGGCGGATTCATGTCAATGTATGACAAAACCAATGCAATATTGTAAAGTAATTAGCCTCCAAAAAAAAATAATTAATTAAAATTTAAAAAAAAAGAAAGAGGTAACAAAGTTTTCAAGCTGAAATTCTCAAAAACCAAATTCACATTTATAGTACGAGGACATCATTGAACCCAGAGGAAAAAAGCTAATTAACTGTCTCAATGAAACACTCCTTCCCTTTTGGAGAGTCAACTGGGGACCCATGGACTTTGAGCCCATTGTCAAATGGTGTGTGAAAGAGATCCAAGTTCAACAATAAATATTATCAGCAATATAATAGTTTTCTGCAGCTCTCAGGGCCAAATGACCTGCATTTTAGCAAATTGATTTTGCTAATGCATTGTGTTTAGCCAAGCAATTGTTTCCCGTGATATGCTTGAACCCACAGTTGCTCTGTCTATGAAATTCATGGTTGAGTTTTTCCAATTGCTGATTGCTAGTCACATTGGCTTTAATAATAGTCACTCGCTTAGTTAGTAATGGGTTTTATACACAGTGCTCAATCACAACCATTCAGTGTCACCCAGAAACATTTAATGAATTGTCCAATACAGTTATCAGAGTTGCTTATTTGGGACACAGCTAGGGCAAGCCTTACTGGGTTAATGAGATGATGTAGCATGGCGTTAAGCAAGGGGTGTTTCCACATTAGCTGTACATGATCTCTTATCCAAGGACACATTTATGTCATTATCATAATCTTCATCAACTTGTCAAGATAATGGAGGGTCCACTGACTTCAGAGAAAGTCTCATGTACTTCATGGAAATTTAAATAACTAGAAAGGATCTAGGAGCACCATATAAATAAGATCTGCATGGAGAACTGCAAAGACAGGGCTTTACAAGAGATCTCGCCTTGGAAAGGATGGAGCTTGAACTGTTTTGAGGCAGAGAAGAGAGACTAATCTTCTGAAATAAGGATGACAAATTACTGAACAAAATGCATAAAGGAAAATTCAGGACAGAGAGCTGGAGGAAGAGCAGATGAAGATAAACTCAGAAATGATCATCAAGGTTGGAAAGAAAGGAGAAGAAGCTTTAGTGCTTGTTGTCAGCAAATCCCACATACGTGTTTGTTACAGAGAAGCAAGTCTGGGTTTGAGAGGGGGTTTCTTATCAGCTTTGACATTGCTTAGCAATCAGACAAGTTTATAACTACTTCACCAAGCCCTTCGGATGTGCCGCCATCTGCAGCCCTCTGTACGCTGATTTCTGGTCAACAGACTTCATTCCATCAGTGTTCCATTACATTAACCTCAGACGGCTGATAACGCCATGTCAGAATCTCACCAAATGTAGCTATGAATTAATAAATCGACCTTCTGAAAAGCAAGATGTTCTCGTCTTTTAAATTATGTAAGGACTAGTAGGGAATTTCAATTTCAACGCCCTGTTCTTTCAGGTATTCATTCATTTAACAAGTATTTCTTTACCTGTTCTGTATCAGATTAGGTCCCTGTTCCCATGGCTTGATAGCACAGTTGGAGAAGTGGGCAATGAATAACACACTAAGTTATTTTGAGTGTGGTGTTATGAAGAAATAAGCATGGAAATACAACAGTCTTACTACAGAGGGGAGAGGGGATTAGCTATCTTAGATGAGATGGAGGAGGATCAGTAAAAAGGACTCTTGGAGGAAGTTATATTTGTACTTGGACTTGGTAGAAGATATGGGAGCTGCATAAAGGGGAAGACAAAAACGGAAGAAGTCACAGGTGAAGAAAACAATATATGCAACATTCCTGAGGTGGGAACAAGAATTTGACAAAAGCAAGTGGTGAGAGAATGAGACGAAGAGGGACTGGGGACGTGGGCAGACCCACTGTTGAAGGGAAAGGACCCACCCAGGGCGTTGCGAACACGGGAGCAAGGAGGTGAAGCAGGTGTCACCGGAAAGCGGCACGCAGACTGGATGGAGGGTACTGGGGACTAGTAATATTTGAGGCGTGAGCCATGACACAGACATTTCAAACTCAAATGCCTTCAAGGGCCAAGCAGGTGAAAACAAGTGAGGCAAGTCAGGTAAGAGACCAACAGTAGTGACCCAGAGAAGGAGTGGCGTGCCTCATAGCATCCGGACTCATTAAAAAATGTGTCGCAGGCAACATAGAGCCTGTCATTAAAAAATTCTTCACCAGCAAAATAAAGCACACACGAGGAGGCAAACTAAGCCCACGGAAATCAAAGGCAATGCCGAGTTAAAGGGAAACCAGAAAGGAGGCTGGGAAGAAGATTAACCTTTCAAGTAATCTCGGGTAAGTCAAGGAAGAGTTATTGCTTATATTTCCATGAACTGAACAAGAAAGACTATTTTTTATTAGCAAGCAACCCAAATGCTGTGATACTAACAACAAAAACCCTAACCCTAACCCTATTTGTTACAGAACTTATGTAACCTAAAAATGGAAGTAATCATCAAATAGCCAGATATGTAGAAACAGGAATCACAGAACCATGTGGCCCATCCAAGAACTGGACTAACAAGTCCTCCCGAAGAAACACAGCCATCCCCTCCATGCTTGCATAGGCCCAGTGATGGGAAGCTCACCCCCTTGCAAGGCTCTCTAAGCGTTTAGAAGTTTCTATCAGTTTGACCTGCTATTCTGTGGAACTGGTAACTGCCTCCTTGACACCTAAGAGTTCCAGATCTGCTCTCTGGAACCATTTAAAACAGCTTCAATACCTTTCCTACTTGCCAGCCCTTCAGATATTTAGACATGGGAACCTGTCACTGCCTTCCCTCCACAAACCACACATGTTCTTCAGACAACACATCTTCACCTTCAGTGACTCCCCAGGTAACTGTTTCCAGGCTCTGTCATCCCCATCACCTTTCTGTGAACCTGCTCCGATTTGTCACCATCCTTCTGCAAATAGCGCCTGGGGAGAACGCAGCATTCCTAGCCCATTTGTAATCCAGAGCTTCCGCAGGCATCACCTTCTATTTCTGCAGCAGTGGGGATACAATTACGCTTTATGGGGCTCCGTCTCCTGCTGTCCCCGCTCCACTCCCGGCCCTCCCAGGCAGTCTGTTTGCTGTATTTCATGGAGAGATGCATAATCTGGAGCCAGTGCTGCCATCAGGATAAAGAATGCTGCCCCTCATCACTCCATCACTCCTGATTAAGATCACTCAGTCTAATGTCCGGTACGTCCAATAACGCCTGTGTAATGCCTCATGCCTCTCCTGCTGCTTTCTAGACGTTATCTTATTATGTACTCAAACTGGAGATGTATTTTTGCACAAAGAGGAAGATGAATCTCAGAATGAGTGATTTAAAACAGAGGGAAAATTGGATATCTGACCCTTGAAAAAAGTGCTCAGTGGGGGCATCCAATGACCTGGCTTCAAATCCAGGTTCTCCACTGACCTACTGTGGCTGTTTTTGTTTTTTTGAAAAACAAAACAAAACTAATAGCATTAATAAGAAGAGAAACAGTTACTTAATAATAAATGCTTAGTATGCACCAGGCTCTGCAGTAAACTTTTCATGCAGTCCTCAACCTTTTCGGCATCAGGGATCAATTTCATGGAAGGCCATTTTTACACGGACCGTGGGTGGAGGGGATGGTTTCCAGATGATTCAAGCATGTTCCATTTCTCGTGCACTTTATTTCTAATCTAATGTTGCCACTGATCTGACGGGAGGTACAGGTTTGCAGTCTGGAGGCTGAGGACCCCTGCAGTCACGTCGTATATTACATGCAACAACTTTTTCAAGTGTATGTTTTATATATATCTGCATTTTAAAGGAAAGGGGATTAAGGGACTTGTCCAATGTCACACAAGCAGTACGTGGCACTGGAATTGGAACCTAACTCTGGCTGTCTCCGAAGTTCAACCTCTTCAAGTTTCTTAGCACAGTTGCCCTTACTGGGTACTTATAACTTACCAAGTAATGGGAGAAAAAAAAAAGAAAAACCTCTTTTAGCAATTACTTCTCCTGAGAAGCTTCTCCTAATACGTAGGAGGTAGGGACACGAGGTGCTCCACCTGTGGGGCTGGGGCCCTGGGAGAGGGTGCTCACGAGAGCAAAAGTGTGAGAGGGGAGAGAAAGGCTGCGTGCTCACCTTGACCTTGGGCTGAAAGGTAGTCCTGCAGCTTTTGTCACAAGCACATTTGGAATACAAACAAGATTTCAAGGTGACAGTTCAGTCTAAGAAAACAGTGTTTTCAAGTACTTTTAATACCACTTTAGCAGTATTCACTTGTATATAAATCATGTGCTAATTTATTCATTAAAATAGCCTGTACTTGGCAACATTTTATTAACCTCAGTTTATGCTAATAAGATCAGTACTTGGATTTTTTCAAAATACATCTCTTTTATAATTACTCCATAATTCTAATTTTCTTCCAACTCAAACTAAGCCCTTACTAACCCCCAAAATACATTCCGCATCCAATGAGAATGAGTTCAGTTTAAAATACTACAGGACATAGCTTTGAGAAAGTATATATTTGGGAGGAAAGCACATTCCCAAACCTAGCCATGCGCCAGAATCTCCTGGGGACTTTCTTATGCACACACAATTACTGACTCTTATGTGGCTCTGTAATATACTGGATTGGTATCTCTGGGAATAGGGCCTCCTGAGAGCTTAGATTTGCAGCAATTGGTCCACAGAGCAGCACTTAAGGATCGGTGATTAGACTGTGTCTACCCTACACAGGGGGACTGCAGCCCTTCGAAAGCACAGGATACCTAGGATACCTAAGACAGGGAGAGATGCCCTAGACATGCTCACTTGTCACCTCAGAGAATCCAGTGACTCCCCGATAAATAATTTATAAGTCCCATTACTAACTGTTAACCTCTTGATCTTAATTTTCAGGGTTTGGGTAGCCATTTTAATACCTAATTACTACAAAGAAACCTTATAAATACAAATATATTTTTAAAAGATGCATAAAAACCCCTATAAATTAAAAAAAAATGGTTCTGACTACTGGAAACCAATCATCCTAGAGATCAAGTACCATGACAAACAATTAAAATTATAAAATGTACTTGAAACATCATTCTCAAAGGGGTAGAACAGGAGTGTCAAACCAATGGCTCCTCTCTCATATTTGATACCCATGGCAGACACTGCTCATCTATCACAGCACATTTCCTTGATGCATCCAGAACAGCCTCGGAACCCTTCCCAACTAAGTACTCCAGGCCCCCACTACCATCGGATCAGCTCTTACATGTGCGGAACATATGTGCCCTTTCCTGGCTAAAAGAAATAGTTACACTGAAATCATTTTTTTTTTCCTTCACGCCAACACATCTATTACAGACTGCACAGTTCACACAGCAAGACAGACATGCCAAGGTTCTCATGTAGACGTGGTCCTAGGAGCAGATCACCTGGCTCTTGCTGTTCATCTTTACACGGGGGTCACATTTACATCTTTGAAGGGAAGTAATAAGTTACCTGCTAAATGTTTATGACACAGGGGTCACACTCTTATTAGGTGAAACACTGACGGAAACCACCTGCCCTGGCCAGGCAAGACACTTGCAGGAGTCACTTGCACGAGTTACCTTACAACAGGAGGTCTGGTAAGGGACTTGGAACTAACAAACTACCATAAACCCGAAGAAATCAGGAAAGGTCCAAAGGAGAGAGGAGACGCCAGTCTGTATGTCTTACCAACCTTCCAGAGTCCTCCTGGCTGGAATCCATCTTGGCTGAGCAATGCATGGGCCACCCAGAAGGACTCTGAGTCAGAATGATTGGCCAGAGACAACCCGGAAACTAATCCCATCACCATAAAAGCCGAGGCTGCGAGTCACATGGCAGAGCAGTCCTCCTGGGTTCCCTTACCCTCCTGCTCTCCATCTAGGAGCCTCTTCCCAATAGTGTCTTGCTTTGTTAGCACGTGTGTTTCCTTGGACAATTCACTTCTGCTTGTGAGACAAGAGCACACTCTCAGGCCCTGGAAGGGGTCACTCTTCCTGCAACATTATCGTTCAAACCAACCCTAGTTTCTGCTGGCCGCAATTCAAAGGTCCACTCTGAATAAATGCTGTTAGGAAAGACAACTGGATTTCAAACTGGTTTTAAACCTAAATGTAGTATTCAACTCAAAAAATGTCATACATCAATCTGCTTGCTTTCCATTGTGGCACTCTAAATTACCTCCATGGAACCTCTGGGCTGTATCTCCATGCGAAAGTTTAGTGTCCGGGTAAATGGCAGGGCAGAAATCACAAGGACACCTGGCTTCTGCCAGATGTCATTTGAAAAAGAAAATCATTATAATTCATTTGCCTTCAGTTTCTGCAGTGGCCATTCTTGTCTTCTTGGCCTCTACGGCCCCTTTCCAAGTCTTACTGGGTAGAATACCATTGAAGACCATCCCTCCAGTGTTCTGATTCACCACATTGATTTCGTTACTCTGTTGGCACCAGTGATCAAACAATAAGATCAGAGCAAGCAGACCTACCGCATCATAGATGCTGTCATTCCTCTGAAAGTCTCCAGCCTTCCTTGGAAGAACGTGGATGTGAACATGCTGAAAAAGTAAGAGAAAGAATAAAATGTGATTATTTCCTCATATATCTTGAGACTTGACAGCGATGCTCTCGTGAAGTCCAATTACTCCACATTGGTCCCTGCTGGATTATTTTTCAGAGGAAGATGATTACCATCTCCAGAAACCATATCTGAAATCTGCAGAGAGGAGAGAGGCAAAAAACAAGACAGGATATATGGTGGCATATATGAGAGTTGGAGGGAAATGCCAGTGTTTTAGGGGCTCTGTGGAATTATTCATAGTTGTCAGTCTCGGATGTATTTAGCCAGTGCTTTGAAATGACAGCACGTCTTCAAAGGTGACCACGGCGTCTCTGAAACTGAAATAAGAACTGGCTAACAGAAAACTGCATAAGCAAAGAGCAGATGAGTGAGAGTAGAAAGGACTATGAACTAAATTACAGAGCCAGGACTTCAAATAATAATCATATAATAGTAACGTAAATAGTTCTCACTTATTAGGTGTTGAATTACTGTAAGAAAGCACTGTGCTTGGCTTTTGTCTCATTTAATGATCTGAATAACTCCCTACAAAGTTCTACTCTGAACTCCATTTTACAGATGAGGGCATCTATACTCAGAGAGGTCAAGGGCCCACCGGAAGTGGTAGGGTCAGCGCAGGAAACCCACCAATCCGGCTCTTACTCCCACATTCTTCATCAGTAAGTTAACACAGATTCTGTGAAGTTAATCTTTTAAACAGCCCATTTCTCTAGTATACTAAAGCACCCAGGTAATATACTTAGCAATGCTATTATGCAGAGATCATGAATCAAAGTGCGCTGCATATCTAATTCAATATATCCTTCAAGGCTAACTTGCCATTTGAAAGTTTTATTTTCCAAATAGCCTCTATTGTACCTCAGCTGAAGTTAAACCTTATGCCTGCCCTTGAGCTATGTCCCCTCCTTCATTACAAACCAAGGGGAGGAATGCGAAAAGGAAAAGCTTAAATGTGGAGAGGCAGACAAAGAATCAGACCCAGTCTCTGATCCTACCCACCCCTTCTTGATTACAGCGATCAGGCTCCAAGCCTCCCAACAGCCTCTGGAGACGGTGAGATTAAGTGTCCCTGTGGCTTTGCTGCAGGAGGAGGAGAAAATGATATGCTATTAAAGCAGAGGCAGGGAGCAAGCCCGTCCAAGGTGAATGAAGCAGAGAGGAGCTTCACAACAGCCTCTGAGCACATGGTCCCCGAAGAGTCACATGTTTTTCCCAGAATATTCTCCAGTTAATGAGAAAGCCATTTATGGATTCCTTAGCACCTGGGACGAGCACATGCCTAAGTCACAAAGACAAGGTGAGCAGTGGGAGACGGGGAGAAAAAACAACAAGGGGGAAACCTATCACTGACTATCCATGGAACCACATTCTGAGAAAGAACCAGTGCTGGATAAGCCCACACTGAAACTGACTGACGCACATGAGCTAGTTGACTTAATAGCAAGACTGGCAAAATGCCATAGTACGTGGAAATAGCCTGTCCTTCATTCCGTCTTTACTTCCTAAGCCTGCAGCTACCCTTTCCATCTTCTTTCCTCTTTCCTTCCTTTTCTACTTCCCTCTTCCTGTCCTCCTTGCCTTCTTTCCTTCCTTCCATCCATCCATCCACCCACCCACCATCTACCTTGGCCTTTCTAATAATCAGGTATTCCAGACCAGTGTTCTGTTAGCCAAAGGGCCTAATGCAACCCCTGGAACTTCTGCCTACTAGCTTGTGTGGTCTTGCCTCATAAGTCCTGAATCTCAGTACCATTACAGATAATGGGGACTGCAACCATTTCAACTGCACAGCGTTGTTAAGGGGATCAAATCAGCTAACCATGGCCTTAGCTTGCTGCTTAGTAGATAGGTAATACTCAATACTGGAGAAGGCAATGGTACCCCACTCCGGTACTCTTGTCTGGAAAATCTCATGGATGGAGGAGCCTGGTAGGCTGCAGTCCATGGGGTCGCGAAGAGTCGGACATGACTGAGTGACTTCACTTTCACTTTTCACTTTCACACACTGGAGAAGGAAATGGCAACCCACTCCAGTGTTCTTGCCTGGAGAATCCCAGGGACGGGGCAGCCTGGTGGGCTGCTGTCTATGGGATCGCACAGAGTCAGACACGACTGAAGTGACTTAGTAGCAGCAGCAACAATACTCAATACACATAACTGCAGTAGTATTACTCTTACTTTTTAGTTATGTTTATTATTTTTCTAACTGGCAGATAGAGTAGAAATTACATTCAGGGGTTGGTTCCCATACCAGAAGGGAATATACTTATGAAGCTTTTTGAATGGAACATGGTTAAAGTTATCCTGTTGCTAAAGCTTATTTCTATTGCTATGACTAGTGGTTTTCAAATCTGAGCATGTATCTGTGGCTTGGTGAAACACCAATCACTAGACCCTTAAATTTTGCATCTCTAACAAACTCCCAGTGATATCAATGTTGCTGGTCCAGGGCCATACCTTGAGAACCACTGGTTCAGACGATCCATATGGTTCCTGACCTCCTCTCCTGAAAACATGCTAACATGGGCATCAGAGTCCCTCACTACTTTGCCTGCCCTATTGCATTCTGGGAGTCATATTACTGAATGCTTGCCTGACTCCCTTCTCACTGGTCACCCTCTGGGCCTTGTCCTTAGGAATATGCCCATCTCCATTCACCAAGGACATATAGGTAGTTGTGAACTTACCTTAGGGAAACGTCCTGGGTCCAGGCCCATGCCACACCTCAGTTCCTTTACCTTGCTCTCCTGGGTTTAGTGTTCAGGGCTGTCTCTATAGGCTCAGTTACCACTCAGTCCTGGAATGCCACTCTTGATGACTGGTAATCACTTTAAATTCACTGTGACACTGATGAAAGCAAACAGCTCACCATACAGGTGATTTATCCCAAGGGCATAGATCTCAACCCAGCCTGATGGCTTGACTCAAATTCTTAAGTGACAGATTGATCACAAGATCCTGACAACCCACTCAACTTCTCAGAAAAGGGAAATGATGATAAAGCCAGCTCAAAAGCTTGCTGTTGTGAAGGAACACCATTGCCATCACCTTCCAATAGAACACCCTTCTGATAAAGCCCCCCGCAAACAGCACATACAGGGATAATTTGACCTAATTTGTTCTTAGTGAATTCATGTTGAGCTTTGGTGATCACAAGTGACTTTTCTAAGTGCTAATAAAACCTCTAATTAAATGTTGCAGCGTAAAAGCATTTTTAAAAATCTATGATGCACTACATACCAAAAAATGTTTCATGGTCAACTACAATTTCACAATACTCACTAGTATACTGTCAGAGAAGATGCACCCAAAAGACACACGGTTAAATTCGTTCAATTAACAATTCAGAAGCTTATTTAATTATGGTGATCTCTGTTTTTTATTCAGATAACATCTGTCTACATTTTTTAATACATTTATTCGTGCAAAACATATTTAGAACCAGGTGTTATTCTAGAAACCAGAGATATAGTTATGAACAAGACAAAGTCACTGCCTCCTTAGAACTAGACTACAATGGATGATGCAGAAAATAAACAAGTAAATAAATATACAACTTAATATCAGGGGGATATAAATGTCATGCAAAAAATGTAGTGTGCAGCGCTATAGAACTGGAACACTTCAACATTTGAAGTTTGGGAAGAGAAGTAGTAGGGCTAAGACTATGGATCCAGCAACAAATGAGGCCAGTCCAGAGAAGGCAAGTTCCAAAACTGATGAAAGGAGGAATTTCATGGAGAGTGTAATCAACAGAGTCAGCACTGTTGAAAGCCTATGTTGATTTCGATGAAACTGGTAAAACAGAAAATTAACTACAAAGCATGTAAGATGTTCAATAGCATCAGCCATTAGTGAAATGAAAATAAAACCACACTGAGATATCACTTAGCAGTCAACAGCATGGCAATATAAAAAAAAGAGAAAATAACAAGCGTGTATGAGACTGTGGACAATTAGAACATTCATAGGCTGTTTTTGGGGACTGTGAAATGACGCCACTGTTTTGGAAAATAGTTTGGCACTTCCTCAAAAAGTTAACTTGGGCAAACTCCAGGAATAGTGAAAGACAGGTAAGCCTGGCGTGCTGAAGTCGGTGAGGTCACCAAGAGTAGGACAGGACTTAGCGAATGAACAACAACAAAAAGTTAAACATAGAGTGGCCATATGATTCAGGATTCTACTCCTAAGTACCTACCCCAAAGATCTGAAAACATGTCCACAGAAAAACTTGTACATGAGTGTTTATAGTAGTAGTATTCATAATAGCCAAACAGGGAAAAGAACCCAAGTGTCCATCAAGTAGTGAATGTATAAACGAAATGTGGTATAGCCAGACAGTGGAATATGATTTGGCCATAAAGAGGAATGAAGTACCAGAAAGAATTCACTAAGTGAGTTATGCTAAGTGAAAGAAGCCAGACACAAAAGGCCAGATAGTGTATCATTGTGTTTATATGAAATGTCCAAAACAGGCAAATTTGCAGAGAGAGAAAAAAAAATCAGCAGCTGTCAGCGGGAATAGGGAGTGACTGCTAACAGACATGTCGTTTGTTTGGGGGAGGATGAGTTTATTCTGCAATTATATAGTTGTGATGGTTGCACAACTTTGTGAACATACTAGAAAAACACAAAATTGTACAGAGTGAATTTTATTCCCATTAAGTAAGAATTAAAGATTTTAAAATTTAAAAAATAAAAAATAAAAAAAATAAAATATATTAGCTTACAAAAAAAAAGTTGTTATTTAAAAAAACTGAAGTGGGTTTAAGAGAGAGTAGAAGGTGAAGAAAAGGAGATAAAGAAGCATGGATGATTTTTCTAAGGAAAAGGAGTTTTGCAAAGAAATCAGTGGCAGTGGATGTAGAGGAGGGAGGAAATACAGGTTTAAGTTTCCTGAATCTTTAAGTCTCTACAATTATTATGATTATCCTTAGTGGTAGTAATTTCTTGGTTAATATTTATTGAAAGATCACTACATACCAGTCCCTGGGTTGATTCACATCATTACTTCAATTAATCCTTACAATGCTGCCCAGAGGTTGTTAATAAATGCATCATCATTCCCAAGAGACAAAGTAGGCCAAAGAGGTTAAGCAAGGAGGTCAACCCCCTGCAGGGAGTGACCAGTAGCTGATATCTGACTCTGAGTCTGTCCTCAGAGGCCAGAACATTTGCTCTTACCACAAGTGACACCATATCTCAGGAGGCCACCCTTCTCTCCTGATTCCAAATATAAGGACCCCTCTTCAACATGGGCTCTTGATGCCTCTGCCCGCTCTGACTTCTCAGTCATGTCTTCAATCACATTTCTAAGATCTCTCAGACTTGCATCCCCTGGGGGATGGAATCTACCTTCGCCCTGAGACTTCAGATCACTTAAAGCAAGGGTGTTACATCTTAAATTCCACTTCCACCTCACATCTTCCGAGTTCAAAGCCATGCCAGGTATAATATAGATTAGCCAAGTTGGTCAATATCAAGTCTTTTGCCCCTAATCTATTAACTGTATATAGTTTCACCAAGAAGTAGACCCACCCTTTCCTGGCTCATATGCTTAAGAAAATTTTAGCTTTAAAAGCCCTTTTTCTTATCTTTTCCTCCAAATGTAGGCTCTCTCTGATCATTAATACCTTAACAACATCTTTATAGGTCCTGCCTCTTTCGTACAACCTGTGTGTTTCTTTCCATGCCTTTGAATGCATCTAGTTTACCCCATACTCACCTGAGGATGGTTAGTGTAGTCACATGGATGCATTTTGTCCTTTTCAGAATACATTCTAATTTGGTTATAAAGGATAAAGTCATGGTGGGGGAGAGGGCAGGCAAGACTACAGACAGAGAGATACCCTGCTGCATAACTGGAGACCAGCAACCTCCACCAATTGCCCCAGTATGAACACCTCTCCCTCAGATCAATGAATAATCACAGAAGGCAAGTCTGATTCTAAAGAATCAAAGCAAAAACCGCTGTGGGAGGCAGACTGTGGGCCCTTCAGTATCCTAATCCCAGGACCGGTGAATATACTAAGTTGTATAGCAAAGGAGAATTACGGATGCAGAAGGATTAGCATTGCAACCAGCTGATCTTAAAACAGGGAGAGTATGAATGACCCTGAATTATCCATCTGTACCCTGTGTAATGAACAAACTCTAGGAGACAGCAGAGGACAGGGGAGCGTGGCAGGCTACAGTCCCTGGGGTTACAAAGAGTCGGAGGTGAGTTAGTGACTGAACAACAGCCCAGTGTAATCACAGGGGTCCTTAAAATTGGAAGAAGGTGAACATCACCAAAATTTAAAACTTTGTGCTTCAAAGGATACAGTTAAGAAAGTGAAAAGGTAAACCATGGAATGAAAGAAAACAAATTTCTGCGAATCATCCATCTGATAAGAGACTTTTATCTACAACATATACATAACTGTTCCAACTCAGAAGACACAAATCCCAACTATAAAGAATGAGCAAATGATGAATAGGCATTTATCCAAAGAAGACGCATTAAAATGGTCAATAAGCAGAGGACCAGAATGTGAAGGCTATCGCTTCAAAACTGCCTTCCTCCCTTCTCCCTTTTTCCTGTTTCCCTCCTTGGAGGGGGGAAAGAGGCAGATAAGACAGCTTAAAACCAGCAGAAATCAGGTTTCCCAATGTGAAACATACTATTGGTTAAGGGTGATATAGTTTGTTGTCCAAAGGGGAGCTTCTGAGACTGAAAGGGTCATTGTTCATCACTGCACTGGCCTGTTTATAGCTACAGATGGGCCCCGATTTTCGATGGTTCTACTTACAGTTCTCTAACTTTAAGATGGTGTGAGTACAATAAGCATTCAGTAGGAACCACACTCTGATCTTTCCCTGGGCTAGCGGTCAATATGTGGTTCCATATTCTCTCGTGACACTAGGCAGTGGCATACACCACAGCTCCCGGTCAGCTACTCGATCACAAGGGGAAACTAGAGGTACAGACATTGGCAACCATCTGTACTAGACAGCCATTGTGGTTTTCACTTTCAGTGTAGTATTCAATAAGATTCATGAGCTATTTCACACTTGGTTATAAAATAGGCTTTATGTTAGATGATTCTTCCCAACTGTAGTTGAATGTAAGTGTTCTGAGCATATTTAAGGTAGGCTGGCTAAGCTATGATATTCTGGAGGGGTGTAGTAAATGTATTTTCACCTTAAGGATATTTTCAACTTACAATGGGTTTATTGGGGGTGTAACCATGTCATAAGTCAAACAAGATATGTACAGGTCTAAAGTCAGACTTCTTCAAATAAACCAGGGCATACACTCACCCAGATACTAGTTGCTTACGTGGGAAGGAGGAGAGCATAATTAAATTGGGATCTGATATCCTCTCAACCTGGCTTAGGGGCTTCCCAGGTGGTGCTAGTGGTAAAGAACCCACTTGCAATGCAGGAGACCCAGGTTCAATCCCTGGATCTAGAAGATCCCCTGGAGAAGGGAATGAACCAGTATTCGTGCCTGGGAAATCCCATGGACAGTCTGGTGGGCTACAGTGCACAGGGTTGTAGAGTCAGACACGACTGAGGGACTAAGCACTAAATGCACGCTACTGGGCTTAGAATCCCAGACCCACCACCTTGACCAGTTTGGTGACCTTTGACAGTTTACCTGCTCTCTGTAAGCCTTAGTTTCCTCATCTAGTACAAGGGAGACAGTAAGAGTTCCTTCACCTTAATTTTTTGATGAGGATATGATAATGCATATATAGAACTATGTACAGTTGCTTATTCAGAATAGTGGGTGATGCATTTATTTTCTGTGCTACTGTCAGTGAGGAAGAAAACTTTCTTCCACCCTTCTAGGTTCTTCTGACTGGTCTAAGAATTAACTGGACATAAGACAGATAGATCAACAGAAGAAAACTAAATGTAATATTGTACCTATGGGAACCCCAGATATACGAGAGGCTCAGCAACAGAAAAGTAAAACGAGGTACATGTGCTATTATGAGCTAAGGAATGGGATCAAGAATTTCAAGGACTGGAGGGTCATCCACAGGATAATAAGAAGAAGAGCAAAATTTGCAAATTAGATATCTTCCTTGCCATCTAGAGTGGGCATTTAGATAAAATTTATCTCTGGTAATAAATTTTTTTCTGGAAAAAGTCCCCAAAAGAAATTCTTCTAGGTAGTTAAAGGAGGGGAAGTGGTCTCTCTTGAGCCCATGAGGTCTCCACTGCCTTTATATCAAAATAATCCACTTGCCAAGGTGCACATCTTGGGGAGATCTGTGCTGAATGCTTACATTACGTAGATTATACACGTAAGCCTTTGAGACAGTAAGTGGTTCTATTTGATGAAAAGAGGATGTTCTGCCCTTTGGAAGTCATGGAGAGGTGAGAGGTAGGAGGTTAGACGCCAAGAATCTATAGTAATTTGAGACTTAGAATCTCCTGGAGGAAGCCAGAGGAGTACTAGAGGCAAGATAATAGGGAGGGAGCCTCTGTTAATGCATCATGCCCAGATGCTTCTCTTCACGTGGCAGTGACTCTTCCACCACTCTCCCCTTTAATTCACTTAGTAAAGGAAAAGGGGAGAAGCCACTTGAAATTTAATTGTCTCTCGCTGTTCCTGTTTGGGTCTATTACGCAAACAGTAGGGAGATTTTTCATTTTGTTCTGTTTACTGGAGTAGGGTTAAAAAAAAAAAAAAAAGAGGAGGACCAGTCCTTTCAGCACCTGCTTTCTTAATTGTCAGTGGTTTCCTTGCTCCCCAAAGTGAGTGGTTTTTAAACAAAGCAGATACATTCTCAGAAGTGACACTGCCATCTTATAAACATATAGTTACAGCAGGAGAGGGGACGGAACCATGCCAATAGGTCCCATTTCCTGCTCAAGGTCAGTGGCCCATATGTCACTCATCTTTTCTTTTCCTTCTCACTTGCAGTCAGTGCTTCTTTCGCTTTACAAAGACAAACGATAGAAAAGCTGTTTTCTTCCCCTATGTTCTGTTTTGAACGTGTGAGCAGTGGGTAAGGAAGTTGATCTACTTTTTATCTGTCCTATTTGTTCTACATTTCAGAGGAGGAAAGTCTTAAAACAAAGAAAACAAACTTCTCCTGGGTTTACCCACTGCCTGTTGCAACATCTCAAGTGATCCAGCTCTTTGTGATAAAGATAAAGCTAGTCTTGCTTGCAGTGTGGAAGATGGGGGAAATTGATTGGCAAAATAGATGCGCTGACACTAGCTCATGTTTGTTCAGTTCTCTGGGCTTCTCTTCTCGTGGAGGAGGGACTGAAGAAGAGCCTGCCAATTATTTCCACCTCGTGAGCTTAAAAGCTAAAGGAAAAGTCACATACCCAGGTTTTCAGAGTTTGGTGACCCTCTCTACAGCATCAGATTTCATCAGCTGGCTTTATTTGACTTGGGAAAAACCTTACTTTGTAAAAAAAAAAATTTGAAATTTAAAGTTATCTGGTCAGGAGAAGCTCCTTTAAACTCTTATTGTGGTTTGGAGCCATGCATCACCAAAGGCAGGTGCTCAGATGATGTACTGCTCCCGTACATCATTGGAGCGCCATCCCTCTCATGATATATTATTACAGCTCACGATTGGAACACCGCCAGTGATGTATGGCTGAAAAACACAATCGTTAAGCCACGAGACTCCACAGGGTCTCGACAAACTCAGGGTTTCATTATTATTATTATTATTTTTGAAACTGGACTTGTTCTTTATCTTTTACTTTCTCTTCAAATTTCTCAGCTTGACTGGGACAACTGGGGCACCTGGAACACCGTGCATTTTCTCTATTTCATGACAGGCCCAGCAACTGCATATGCTACAGGAAGGAGCCTGCCAACGCAAGGACCAGAGCCCATCACCGTGCCCACGCCTTTGGACAGACAACTATTTCTACTCCTGAGCTGACAGTGTCAAGGTGTCCGCAAGGCCCTTGAGCAGAAGCACTTCCAGGGACGTTTATTTTGGAACTAAGGAGCTGGTGGTGTTTTCATGCTGACCTTAAGCTTAGTAGTAGAAGGTGAGGCCTCCCCAAACAGAGTAGAGAAGAATCCAGCCAGGAAGAAAACACAAGGGTTTTCTTTGGGGTTGGTGATGTCTTGGAATGGAATCTTCTTAGCAAAGGTCCTTGCAGAACCAAGCCTTCTGACTGAGAGAAGAAGCAGGTTGTCTAAAATATTTTCAAAACTACTATTGTATAATACAGTAATAATAAAATTTACTGAATCTTTGGAATATGCCAGCATTAGTCTATATACTTTATCAATATATTTCATATAATCCACAATAACCTTATGCATTTTCTTCCCTGGTGGCTCAGATGGTAAAGAATCAGCCTGCCAATGCAGGAGACCCAAGTTCGATCCCTGGGTTGGGAAGATCCCCTGGAGGAGGACATAGCTACCCATTCCAGTATTCTTGCTCAGGAAATCCCATGGACTATAGCCCACCAGGCTCCTCTCTCCATGAGGTTGCAAAGAGTTGGACATGACCGAAGCAACTCAGTACACACACACAACATTATGCATTAGAATACTGGTTTTATCTCCACTTGAAAGATGAGGCAAAATGGAGGAAGTTGTAGATAAAGAAATGGAGGCCTTGGGAGGCAGAGTGGATAGATTTTCTCAACTCCAAAGTCCAAGTACAACGTTCTCTATTGGCACTGTGGTATAGTGACACACAGCCCAGCAGAAGGCATCACCCTGCCACCCCAAATACTACTCATTCTCAGGCTTCTGAGAACGAATGTGAGGAGGTCCATGAGAGACTAGTTCTCTTACATATTTGAGATCAATCTTGTAAAACATTCCATATTATCTTTTGTCTCATGACTAATTTTCAAAGTGGCATAATAGCTTCAAATTCTTAACACTATTTATCAAAAAGAAAGTAGGACTTGTAACTATTACTCTTAAAAAAGTTGATCAACTCACCCAAGATCTGCAAAACCATGATATTCTTCAAATCAGGTCATTTCTACAACATTGGCTTATGCTCCTGCAACAAGGCAGGTGGAATCCCAGGTAGACCCTTCCAGGGGTAAGAATCTTCCTGTTGACCCACACTGTTCTTGCCTGAAGAATTTCACAGACAGAGGAGCCTGGCGGGCTACAGTTCATGGGGTTGCTAAGAGTCAGACATGACTGAAAATGACTTAGCACAAACGCATGTTGACACACAGGCAGGAGGTCAGAGGTTCTCTGTGAAACTGATTCTGTTTGCTGTTTTGCAGGGAAGCACCTTAATGAGGTTTCCAGCAAAACAACTTTCAAGAGATACAAGAATATTTCAGGATTTGTCATCCTTGTATTTTATGAGTTACCGTTGTAGCTGTTGTATTTACATATTCTTGGTAGAAAAAATTAGAAATTGGTCTTCCCTCCATGTGGAATTCCTTTCTCTCCTATCTTCCTCTCTCTTTTTAAGGGCCAGTTCAGATGCCACCTCTTCTGGGTGACGTTCAGACTCTCCAGGGCTCCTGTGATTCTTTGTATCAACCTCAGTAACTGCTTTCAGCACAAAATATGCAGAATTATAGTTCTCTCTGTTTCATTGGTCTGGACCTCTAGGTGAGTCTTTACCATACTTTCCTTCTGATTATTTATTTCCCTCTCCTCCCATATTCCTAGCTTTGAGAATACATTATGTAATTGTTGGAAGGATAAGGATATGAGCAGCTGGGTCGACAAATGAATGGATAGATGCATGGATGGATGGACAGATAGGTGGGTAGAGAGATGACTGTATTCTTAATCTGTTCACTTGCTTTAAAAGAAAGAAAGAAGGGGAAAAAAGGTAACCTTATACACTCAGATCCTCTTCACCACGCTGGTCCTCTTCCTCTGCTTAGGAGTTCCTGCACATGTAAGACTGTGGTCTACACAGAGCCATTCTGATTGCATGGCACATGCCTTTCTTCCCCATGGAAAAGTTTCTTTTTATCAAATTGTAAGTTTGAAGACCTTATCTTCCCAACTTCCTTTTAAAAAACTGCTCAAATATGCTTGAGTGTCTGAAGCAAATAGCTTATCCTGAAAACAATCAGGACCCAGCTGACTGTCAAGAGGACAGATTCGTTGTTCAGCATTAACTGTGATAATAATCATTGTGACTCTCTCTCAAGAGAGAAGCAGAAACCCACCTTTTCTTTGGATACCTTCTGACCTTCACAAATTAATTCTAGGATGCATTATTAGCTAGCAAGCATACTTAGAATATGCACTTTCTATTTACACACCGTATCAGACCATTCATCTGCAGAGCTGTTCCCTCTGGGTGCCTTTCTGTCAGGTACACAATAAAGGATTTGGATGCAAATGAAAGACTGATGGCATTTTTCCTTGTCTTACTCATTTCATGACAAATGCACATTGCTTTACTCTTTGCTGTACACATAATTACAGTTCTTTAATTTATGTTTCAATAAAATGCATAATAATAAACGTTTACTGCTCCACGAATAAACATTCAAATGAAGCCTCTAATGGAGGTTACATGTTTTGAAGCAGTTCTGCGGCTCTCCAGAATCTCGCCCTCTACTTAATGAGCATCATTTCCATAATCTGTGCATTATTGCTTAAGCCTCCCTTTAGGAATATTTTACAAAGCCAAAATTTTTATGAAATATTATCCATCCAAAGGGGGGGAAATGTGAAGGGGATTAGCAACTTGTCCTGTTAAAGGGACAGGACAAGCTTTCATGTCCCTCCAGAGATACTGACACGGTAATTATGGAGATGGTGCTTCCTCATTATTTCACTAGGCAAGGGTATCACTGGTACAGTTTTTGCCTTTAATATTTGGTTTAAATAAAAGGAATGAGAAATTCAGAAAGGTCAGTCATGAAGGGCAAGCTTGTGCTAGTTCCTTTTCCACTGCTAAGAAAGGGACCAGGAAGCCGACCTGTACATTGAGGGAAGGCTAGGATACCACTCAGTGGCTGCAGCCATGAAATTAAAAGATCCTTGCTCCTTGGAAGACAAACTATGACAAACCTAGACAGCCTATTAAAAAGCAGAGACGTCGCTTTGCTGACAAAGGTCCATAGAGTCAAACCTATGGTTTTTCCAGTGGTCATGTATGGATGTGACAGTTGGACCAGAAAGAGGCTGAGCACCAAAGAACTGATGCTTTCAAATTGTGGTGCTGTTGAAGACTCTTGAGAGTTCCTTAAGTGGCAAGGATCAAACCAGCCAAACTTACAAGAAATCTACCCTGAATACTCACTGGAAGGACTGATGCTGAAGCTCCAATAATTTTGCCACCTGTTGCAAAGAGCTGACTCATTGGAAGAGACCCTGATGCTGGGAAAGACTGAGGGCAGGAGGAGAAGGGGGTGACAGAGGATGAGATGGTTGGATGGCATCACCGACTCAATAGATAAGAGTTTGAGCAAATTTCGGGAGATAGTAAAGGACAGGGAAACCTGGCATGCTGCAGTTCATGGGGTCACTAAGGGTCAGACATGACTTAGTGACTGAACAACAACAAAAACAACAACAACAGGATACCAGAGACGGGACGTTTCTGAATATGGAAACAGTCCCAGGACTTGAATATCAAATGGTCACGCTGAAGTAACCAAATCCAGACAAGATCGCAGGTTGGGCTTCAAGTTGATGGTGTCACACATTACTGTCAGTGTGAGTTATTATTTAGGAAAATGACAGTATAATTTAATGGTGTTATCATTTCAAGTGGTAAAAAATTCAAATGATTTTTGTAAACTGTTCTTACAAGCAGGTGCTTTAAAAAATCACCAAAGCGTAATGATAGATCTGTTTATTGGTTCTTTAGCCAAAAGTTAAGACTGGATTGTTTAGGAGGAAAAAAGTTACCAGGAAAAATCAAGAAACAAAGATCCTTGGCAGTGTGCTAAGATCCAGATACTGGGCCTCTCCTGAGAGGTGATGAAATGTGTTAAAGCAACAACTGTCACTTCAGGACATATTAGCCTGCTTTGGGAGGTCAGGACGATTTATTTAAACTTAGGAGACACTCATTTACATGCTTCAAATAGCTTTTGAATAACTATTGCATCATGAGATTGTGTTGTTATTTGCAGTAGGAACTACAGCAAGAAACTAAAACTTCCTAAAAGGAGATGTACCCTCTCCTAAGATTTTATCATTTGTTCTAAGCTCCTTTGCTATATGCTCCTTTCACTGTTACTGCAAAATTTTTCCAATGAACATTATCTTTCCTTCACATGAGTAAAATTCAAGTTTTCCACCACTTCAATACGGCTATTTTCACATAAGACTTCAACGAAATAAGACATTCGGCATAAATAGAATTTAGCATGATCTAAATTTTATCATATTTCTCCCTTGGACTGCTTTTTTTGTTATTCACATCCTGCTTTTCTCTTGATCCATATGCTGTCTTGTTCTCTAATGCTCCTGAATTAGAAAGAATTAGGCAGAACCATCTTTTAGAGCATGACATTTTCCTCCTCACTCAAGCGAGCAGGTATGTATTTTGGAGTCATGCTTTAGAAGTGACATCCTCTTTGAGGCTGGAGTAAATCTCAGCCTACAGAACTGCTAAGTGGAGCTGCTACTTCTTGAAAGGGTTCTACCCAGATATGCTACAGAGAGCATTAACTTCATAAATGAGATTCTTTTCAAAGTAGTCATTGTAAAATATACCAGGAAAACCGCCTCCACCCAACTCCCCGCAACCCATGAGCATGGACTTGATAGCTCAAGACAGGATGAATGACTCCGATTAGGCCAATGATCCCTAGTTTTATAGGGCCCTCCTAAATCACATCTCAGTTTGGGTTTAGAAGGAATGCTGCTGGGAGCATCCAGAGGGCTGCATATCATCTCAGCCTGGCTCCCACACATGGAGCCAGGGAGATTTGTGGGACCCTGTCTGGTAGCTTGGAGGTACAAGCGATGAATACTACCAAAGCAATAATAATAAAAAAGGAAATAGGCAGTGGGGAAGCCCTGGAACCATCCCTCATTTTTCTCCTAATGTACTTTACTGTTCAATGAGACAGAATGATTCCACAGACAGAGCCCAGAAATTAGATAATATGGGACACTGATAATGTTTCTTTTTCTGAATGATTTCGGTGACTGAGGCCTGCTGTTGACTAAACTTCTTTAATTCTTGCATCCAGAATGGAACACTTGCTAACTGCAGTCTCCCCGGTTCACATTCATGGAAGACACGCTGCCTCATGTGTGAATCCTCATTTACAGTCTGAATCCTCCTTTACAGAAAGAATTGCAGTAGAACTTTAAGAACATCTTAAATTTGCCGGGACTCTGGCCACATACCCAGGATTTATAGTGATGGAGACTTTTTAGGAACATTTAGCATGAATGCTCCCTCATGGCACAGGTCAGGACTGCCTGTGTAGGAGGTGAGGTCAGAGGAAGTGTTTATGATGACTTTCCTGTGCCTCTTAACCTTTGGAATTAATTTTTGGTCAAGAGGACCATTCAATGGCTGACTGTGTGTTACTGTACAAAAATAAAAACATTTCTTTGTATTGGTTTAGGACACTGTCTGGCCCTGGTTACTGCCCACACTGGCTTAATTCATGAAGGTGATTAACCAACAATCCATCTCTTAAAATGAGTTGCATGAGCAGGCCATGCAAGGCTCAAGGATGTGAAAGTTGGGGGTCATATTCTAAGGAACATCATACATACACCATCAAGAAGTCTCGACAGAGAGCATCACAGGTTATACTGAATGAATGAGAAGTCCCACATACAGTGGACGTTGTCAAGTGCTGACAACGGACACACAGCCACCACGTCTACAGCACAGCAGGCATAGCATTCACTTTAAACCAAGTGCTGGGGGATGTAAAGTCTATGACAGGCTCCAAATCCTGTTTCACGGATTCACAGTATAGCGATTCTACAGCTAGACCACCTGAGCTTAACGCCTGGTCCCGGTTATTACAAGCTGTGGGAAGCCACCCACCTCAGAGCCTCAGATTCCTCCTCTATACGATGAACCTGCCCCGTGGGGTGGCTGAGAGGACTGAATGGGTTAGTCCTGCAAAGTGCTTAGACTCATCTCATGCTCGGAGCCGAGTCAGCATCAACATCAGGGTCTGCAGCTATCACTGCTGTTGCCGCTGCAGCCCCCACCTCTACTACAGCTGCCTTCTCACCACAAACACTAAATTTTAAAATAAACATTTAAATAAATACTCATGAAACAAGTCATCTTCCAACTTTCTTTTCAGGAGTTCAACCCATTATTTAAAAAATGTATTCACTTGAATCCTAACCTGGAAGGCAAACAGAAGTATTCCTGGAAACACATTCGAGACCCCTGCACACCCATATCCTGGCTCCTAGCAGCCCTGGGGCTCCCATAAAGCACCACGGGAAAATCTTTGCTTTCAACCCCCTGGGGAAGGAGACTGAATGCAGAGACCTGGGGGCCCCTCCCTTAGGGATACAAAGCCTCAGGCAGTGGAGCTTGACCGTTAAGACAAACAAGTTCCAAGGTCGCATGACCTAGGACGACATTCCCACTCTCACCGTCACTGCCTGAGTGACACAGGGGGATATACCTGTAAGTCTTGGGTTCCACACATATAAAATGCAGATCATAGCGTACCTCCTTCAAAGGGCTGCAGAGAGGATGAGATAACGCACAAAGAGCCCTCAGCCCAGCTCCCGTCGCCATAAGGAAACGCACAGCCAATCTGAGCGGCTTTTCTGGTTATCGTCACTTACACCTCTGTTCCACTCTTACCTCCTGCTGTCAGCCTGTGTGCCCCTAAAATTCACATGCTGAAACCCTAACCCCTCATGTAACCGTACTGGGAGGGAGAGCCTTCGAGAGGTAATTAGGTCAGGGGAGCGGAGCCCTCGTGAATAGGATCAGGGATCTTACAAAAGACACAAGCAAGTTTGTCCCCACATGTAAGGACACAAGAAGGGTGTCATCTGCACACCAGCAAGCAGGCTCCCACCAGACACCAGCTTTGCGGGGGCCTCTATCATAGACTTCCCAGCCTCCACAACCTTGGAACACGCTGTTGCTTAAGGCACCCAGGCAGCCAATGGTGTCCTGTTACAGTACTCTGAACTAAGGCACCTCCCTGACAAATACTCCCCTCATTCCTTCATACGAAAGAGTCCCCCATCATAACATAGTCTCCATGACACAATCCCCTTTCCCTTCTTGTAATTACGGTCTGCATTTGTTTACTTCTAAAGCTTTCTGACATATTCATAGTGGTGACTCCAGACCTGAAGTGATGATGGCACACAGAGGACACTCAGTAGACAAGCATAGAATGAACCAATGAAGTGAAATAGGAGGAGGAGGAGGAACAGAAAGGAGGCATTCCCACTCAACATTCAAGAGATCACAGGAAGGAATCTCTTCACCTCTCGGACTTGAAACCAGGGGGTGCAGTTCTTTGTAGAAATAGCAGAAATAAATGTGATGGCACGCACTTACTTTTGTGTATCCAGTAGGAAAAGATGATTGTGTTCAAACTCAACTACGCTTAACAGTGCTGTCTGCGGAGAAGAGTAGGCAGTGGGGAAATCAAACTAACTTAGAGGTTTGCCAAAATCAGAGTCCAGTCAAAATAGCAAGGACACAGAACACCAGTGTTCTCAGCAGCCTCTCACCCTTTTCTTCCCCTGAAAATTGCAGGAGACAGATAGAGACCTCTCTCTCTCCCCTTCGGTCTCTGTCTGTTTCGCTCATACTTGGCTTCATTGTATCCAAGCAAAAGGGCACCTGTGATGTCACGTATTTTATTTTGTCCTAAAATTTTGTCTAGCTGCCTGTTGTGGGTTCTGTGTGTACCATTAAAGTTGGGAATCTTCACTGGCTTTATGCCTACTTTGAGAATCTGTGATGTATTAGGATTCAAAACATGCTATCAGACACTGGAAAAAGCACATGAGACCCAGAGGGGCAGGGCAGCCACCAGGCTATCATGAGGCCCATGAGAGGTGGGTTCTGCTGCAGGGAATGCAGGAGACCCAGGAGATGAAGGCACATGGCCCCATCAGATCCTGCGTGGGCAGATGCCCCCAGTCTTTCCTGACAACAATCTCACACACATGGTTTGTTAAGGTGAGAAGGGTGGTAACGCAGAGAGGACAGGTGATCTGGGAAGGGTTCGGAATGGGGAATCTGATCATGTGTGGAAAGTCGTGTTACCTTTGAGGGGCCCTTACTCTTGGAAATGACTCTCTTCCCTCAACTGCCTGGCCCCATACCATGGTCAATGAATCATCCTAAGATCCTAGGGTCTGGACTCTTCTCATGACCTCAAAGTGGCCTCAGAAACTAGGGATGATGGGTTCTGGAGAAATGACTTGGCATCACCACCATCAGGCAGGCTGTAGGCCCCTGACAGAGGGTCTCCAGTTGTCCTGTTTAAGCCTCTATTTTGGCTCTGGTAGCCCCAATCCCCCCATCTTGCTCTCCCGGCTTCAGCCTCCATGCTGTACACCCATATTTATCAATAGAGTCTCAGCCTGAATCTTTTATACATGGCCCTTCCTACAGGGGGCCTCTTAGTTGTCAGGCAAACCCGATCCCGGACCCCACCTTTTCAGAGATCTGTAGAACCTGTAGCCTGTGCCTCTTGCAGGAACCATCTTCTTCCCAACACTCCCGTGCCTTAATTTGACTCTCTAAACCCGGCTTGAAGCCACATCTCATTTCCACATCCTAACATGTCTATGGATGTTCTCTATCAAATTGTTGGCTAAAAATTCCACCACAAATAGGGGCGGTCAAAGAAATCTCATTTATGAAACAGAAATAAAGGCTTTCCTTGAACAAAACAAAATAGCCACTCGCCTTTTCCCAGGCGGCCTCAGGAGCACATTTCTGCAGAGGACGTCTTCCTTCTCTCCCCTTCAGCAACTCAGCTCTCTGCTAGGATTCTAGCTAAGCAGTTCCGCCTGAGAGATGATGATAGTTGAACTGGTTTCAACCAGAAAGCTAAGCCCCACTACTCAGAGCACAGACCTGCTCTCCTATTTCACTAGTAAGAAGGAAAACCAAGGCATTGCAATAAATCTGTGGGTGTACACTGGAGATCACACAGCTTTGCTCAGCTTTACTCCTGGCATCCCACACACATAGATGATACAGGTAACAAAGCGGAACATGGGGATCAGAGGGAGGCAAGGAGAAGGCTGACAAGCACCAAGAATTTTCAGGTTGACAGAAGTCAACGATTTTCTTTTTTAAGCCTGGGATGAAAGGGATATTAGGCCAGCTGGATAGAGAGTGGACAAAGAACTATGTTCCACCACAAATAAATCAGTATGGACACTGGAGGAGGACTTCTATCTCAGGGATGGAAGAGGAAGGAGACCACTCACACCCACTTTATTTGAAATGCCCTTGTCCTCCCAGCCCTTCTCTACAGTGAGTATGAGAAGAGGGGCCCTTGGGAACTGAGGAATGGAATATTTCCTGCCAGAGCAGTAAGCAGGGATGTCACAGTCTTCAGGGATTCCAGCCCTCCAATGTGGGTTCCTGAGCCCTAAGGGCAGGGGAAGAATACCTGTGATCTAACAGCCATCAGGTTGTTTAGCCACTCCCTACAGGGAGGCCCAGGGGAGCTCAGGGTGTTTAAAAACACAGGATACTGGCTCCAGGATAGCTGACATGCATATGAAAGAAAAGATTTCAGGAGCCCGGACTCTTGTACCTTCCCATATATAGAAAAGTACTAAATTCTTGAACTTGGTATATCTGGTTTTCTTTAATCCTGTTCAGTTCCATTCAGTCGCTCAGTCATGTCCAACTCTTTGCAACCTCATGGACTGTAGCACGCCAGGTTTCCCTGTCCAGCACCAACTCCCGGAGCTTGCTCAAACTCACGTCCATCAAGTCAGTGATGCCATCCAACCATCTTAGCAATAATCTTTTGATATTCAAACTACCAGCCCTTTGTGGCAACATTTCTCTACAAGCTGGTTCCTCCTCTAGCATCCTCAGAGCAGTTTTCTCAGGGTTACTTAAGATGCTGTCTCCTGGGCTTGAAGTTCTAAATACTCTCACCAAATAAAACATAACTCTTTAGGTTATGTTTATTTTTTAAGTCAATGCCCCTTATATGCACATGTCCACCCCTCCCCTTATGGTTCCTAACCGCTGGCAATCAATAATCTGTTCTCTAACAGTATAATTTTGCCATTTTAAGAATGCTATATTGGAACCATACTTTATTTGACCTGTTGACGTTGGCTTTTTTCACTTAGTATATGAATGCCCTTGAGAGCCAAGCTGTTGCCTATACCAACAGCTCACACTTTTTCGTTGCGTGCGGTGCATCCAAGGTAAAGGTGTGGCATATTCTGTTAAACCATTCACCCATGGAAGGACTCTCTGGTTGTGTCCCGTTTGGGGCTACTCCAAATCCTCTACTAGGAATACTCATGTATCGATACATGTGTTTGTGCGCACTTAGATTTTTATTCTCTGGATAAATGCCCAGAAGTAAAATGAATGGGTCTTATGGCTCACATTTGTTTTTTTAAGAAACTACAAACTATCTCTCAGACTGAGAGTAGCTTTTTTTTTTTTTTATCCCCACCAGAGAGATTCAGTTTCTCTACAACTCCACCAGCACTTGGTGCTGTCACTTTATTGTACGTGTTCTAATCTGTGTGTAGTGATATCGCATGTAGTTTTACTTTGCATTTCCCCAAGACCTAGTGATGCTGAGCATCTTTTCATAAGCTAATTTGCCATCACGTGTCCACAGCAGGGAAATGTTTCCTTAGACCTTTTGTCTATTTTCTAATTGGATTTTTCATGTTTTTCTACTATAGTTTTGGGAGTTCTTTTAATATTGTAGATAGGAATTCCTTATTGGTCACTTTTTAAATTTCAGGGATCCTTCCTTGGTCCCTGGAGCTAACCTCTTCTTTCTCTAATATCCTTAGAGAAGTTTTACTCAGGATCTTTATTGCTCTCTACACTGACTCTTCGAGAGAGAACACTCCTAGCTGTCTCACTAAACTATCAGCAGAATCTGTGGCTGTCTTCCACTCAGCACTTTGCAAAGACTTGGGCATCTATCTAGCTTTCCACTGATGTCCACCAAGTGACTGAATCAACCGCACCTGGCTTTTCATTCAGTCACTGTAAGACTTCAACCCAAATTAAAAAAAACATGGTTACTATGGATACACAGCTTGGGAGGAATGTAAATCATTTACTACCTCGGAAAGGAGAACTAATTACAAGAAGAAATACACAGACCCAGATGTGTTAGCGATTAATTTCTTCTCGGCTACCACACTTCTAGCTAACACAGCGACACACAGCCGTTTATTGAGGAGTATCTATTTATGCCAACCTGGAGCTCACATTTGGCTAATTAAGCACACCGGCATTTCAGAAGTTGTGATCTGTGGGCTGTGTTTACATATGAACACCATATTCGATACCCAGGCAGTTGTTTCACACCTCTAACCTATTTCAAGCCTTATATTTAATTACATTTCTTATATTTAATGAGGAAGAGTTGCTGAGGGGAATGCAGGGGATGGCCTTGAATTAAATAAACAGCTATCTTCCTTACAAATTGCAACAATACATAATTAGATAATGAGATACCTGAGCTTTGTAGTCTTTCTTCCAAAGGAATTAAAGCTCCAAAGAAGACCAGGTCACAGGGGGCGTTGCAGAAGGCGTGTAAGAAAACATGGGGCTGGAGTAGACAGACTCTAGCCCGCTGTAGGGCCTCCCTGGGTCTCAGTGTTGTCACTAGTTGTAAAATGAAGACACAAATAGAATCCTTTCCCCCCTTTCTCTGCTGTGGGTGTTCGAAGGATCAAGTGTAATAACAGGCACATTTCTTTGTTAAAAGAAAGGCACAATATAAAACACCAGAGATATGACTGCAATTAGGTACGTGAATTGCATTACTTTTGTTTTACATGGCAGACAAGAAACAATTGCCATTCAAGGAGGCTCTCCATGCCCACCCCCTCGACTCCCTCCCAACCTCACCTCCTGATCTTCCTCCCCTTGTTCGGCCACCTCCACCTTCCCGTCTTCCCCATAACACCAAGCACCCTCTGTCCTTGGGGGTTCCATTCCTGCAAATGCCCTTCCACAAGGAACCTTCCCCTGCCTCACTCTAATCAAAACTATCACACCCGCTCCCTTGACACTGCCCGTTTAAACATCTTCACAGGTCTTACGACTATCTAAAAGCGTTATGACTCATTCACATTGTTTTAAGGCAGAAACCAAGACAACACTGTAAAGCAATTATCCTCCAATTAAAAAAAGGATTTTTTAGTTAAAAAATAATAATAAAAGCACTTTGTTTCTTTGTTTACTTGCTTTCTTTTCAGCTCCCCACCCTCCACATTCCACTAGCATGTGCAAGAGCAAACTTGATGGTTTGGTGTTACTTTTATGCTAAGACCTCAGATGAGTTCACTGGAGTCTCCAGAAGGGGAAGGCATATTCTGTTCTCCAGGACAGACCTTATAGGCACTGGGCAAAAATCTTCCTTTTAACTCTAGTTGACTTTGGAAAATATCATTGATAGCCACTATTTTCCTGTTGAGTTCTCAATAGATCTAAGAATCTTGCAGCCCACAAATGAGACAACTTTACATGAGTAAACAGCAGCACTCAAAGTAATAGTATTATTTTGAATCTTATGAAATGGATGAGATTCGCTGTTTCGACCCAAATATGTCCATATGCTTCCACAGTAACAAAAATAGCAGCAGGAGCCCTTGCTATGCGTCAGGCTTTGTAATAAGAGTTTGATATCAGTGCTGACTGAAAAAAAAAAATCACAACCTAGAAGCTGATAATTATGTTTTATTCTGCAAACATGCTGAAGAGTTAAGTCCAGGAGACAGTCTCTCAGATAGCTCTGAGGGACTGTTCTGAAGAGGTAAGGGGGGAGTCAGGAGGTATAGGAGTTTTGCAAAACAAAACAAAATAAAACAAACTAGGTTGCTGAATATCAAAAGATTTCTGCTAACTAAAGAAAAAGCAGACATGCATGTGTGACCCAGGGATTGAACCCAAGTCTCTGACACCTCCTGTATTGGCAGGCGGGTTCTTTACTACTAGTACCACCTGGGAAGCCCATAAAAAGCGGACGACTCAAGTTAATCAATTTACTACTTTTCTTTGTATGGAAAGATTCAAGAGTCTGGGCTCACTGAAATCATTCCTTTGATATGCAACTGAATCATCCAGGGCCAGTATCCTGTTTTCATCCATCCTGAATCCTGTCCGGATCCACAGTCAGGTGTGGCTGCAAAGCTACAATGACTGGTAGCTTTTGAGCCACTAAACATCAGCAAACATCTTTTGTTTACTGATATGGCAGGAGACGTTCTCTGTCCACACCATCTCAGCTTGTACACTTCTTGCCACAGTCCTATAACCTATTACTATCATTCACATGTTACAGAAGAGAACACCAAGGTTTGTGGAGGTTAAGAGATTTTCCCAGAGAAGATATGGCACCATTAGCCTACAGAGTGGGAACCCCTTAACTACACCAACCCCCAGAATCATATGAGTTGACAGGTTTCATGACCACAGAATCTGCTTCCAAAAGGAACAGAAACTGTTGATAAAATAGTATAGAAATGTATATTAGCACTTCTTGTTGATGGTTCTTGAGAAGAACTCTGAAGATGAGCCTGATACTAGCATGCAACGCCTCAGTCATCTCTGCAGCCTTGAACACTCGCAACTCTGCAGTCACCTCTAGACCCTCATTCCAGGAGAAAGACCTAAGGCCTCTCACCTTGGGAAGGTGACTCTTCCTGTCCCATGTTGCATCTAAGCTCCCACCAGAACTTTAGGGTTTCTGAGCCCCACGCAGACCTCCTAACCTCCGGCCTCCCTCCCTCCCTGGATCCACAACCACTCTTCCCCTGGAAAGCCCCTGCACCCAGCAATCGCCAGTTCCACCACCCCTCCTTATCCAGTTCTTCAAATGGTTCACCTTCCGCAACCACAACCTTGGCACCTCAAAGCTAAGAGCTGGGACAGGTCTTCTCTTGCCTATAATGTCCCTGAGAACACTGATCTACAATCTTCATTCAATAGTCACCTCCTTTAAACTTGCCTTGTTGGGTCTGTAGAACCCTTTTCAGTCTTGCTGATGTGACCATTGGCCTCCAAGAGCTTTCCCCAAATTCTTCTCATGGGGCTTCCCACAGTCCTCGTCTTTGCCTGGTCCAGGATCTCATACAGGGCATCCGCAGTGTGGCTATAATAGCGTCACCTAGAAGCTCCTGTGTGCCTTGATATGCAGTGATTTCACTACCCTCTGTCAGGTGGTTAGAATAGGAAAAAGAAGTCCAGATTGGTGGTGGCTAAAAGACAAGGAAGGCAAAAGCCTGTGAAAATAGAACAAAGGAAAGTCCGAGGACCGGAATGAGGACCTCAGGTAGGACAAACAGCACTCCTGGCTAGCCCAATTTACATAGGACAGGCCCAGGGGAAGAAAAAACATATAAAAAGAGGAGCCAAAGGGCCAGGGCTACCCTCTCTTCTCTTTGTGTCTTTGGGTCAACATGCCCTCATGCCTTGAGGATGGATTTTCCTGTATTTTCTAAATAAAATTGAGCTGTAACACGGAGCTGTAGCACTGATCTGTCTAAGAGCTATAACACAGTCTGTCAGAGATCTGAGAGCTATAATACGGTCTAAGACCCGAGAGCTATGACACGCTGAGGTCTCTAACGTCCGTCGCTTCAAATTTTTGTGGAGACGAGACAGAACCGAGGAGAATACACTTGCCTGACACCTCCATTTCGCTACTATCCTCATGGTGTTTTAACATTGGCTTCATTATTATTTAAGTGTAGTGGAACCAACAGATTAGAAGATGATTGCCATTGAACTGAAAAGACAATTCAAGAGAGAGGGGACACATGTATACTTCTGGCTGATGTTGTGCGGAAGAAACCAACACAACATTGTAATGTAATCATCATCCAATTAAAAATAAATGAAAGAAAATATAAAATATAGATGAGAAGCAAAATAATAAAACATGGAGGAAAAAAAAACCACAGTTCATTATACTCCAAAAGAGGGCAGGGGACAGGCCATGTCACGGCAGCCACATGGGGAAAAACAGATTGGTCAGGAGGCAGGGGGATGGGGAACCAAGAGTAAGAGCCTTTCTCTGGTTTCCATGGAAGGGAATAGGGGTAAGGCAGGATAAGCAGGTTTAGGATTGGCTAGAGTGACTAATTTCAGCAGGCTATAGAGCAGGGGCTGCCCCTAGCTGCCTGGTGCCTGGTTCTAGGGTGACCAGAGCAGGTGGATGGTGGTCTAGGATGTAAGAGTTGTGTGAGAGCCTCATAAAAAAAAGGTGGTTGGCGTGAAAGGGCTCTGGTTTGGTTGATGTTAATATGAAAGGCTTACACACAGGCTAGTCTTTCCCTGTCTCTAGAAACTGGCTTGCCCAGGATGAACAGTCCCTCCAGAGTCATTGAAGTTCCAGAAGTTAAAGCATCAGAAATACAATACGTTAAAAACTAAAAGACATGTGCTCACTTTGTGTCTTGAAGAGTCTTTCCCTGCATGTTTATGTCCAGTAGATAATTAACACATGACTTCAGTGATGTACTTAATATGACATTTATTGAGCACTTACTTGGACTCAGGTTTTGCTCTGACTCAACTTCTATAACACCCCTACAAAATAGGTACTAAACTCTTTACTATCTTATTTCTGAGATGAGGGCACTGAAGCACAGAAAATGCATTAATAAAAATGCCTCGAGTAAATTGCACGAGAAGTATAACAATAAAAAAGTAAATAAGAGACATGGGAAACACCTATGGACACACTTTGGTTTTTTCTCATCATCCAAACTGCTCTACCTCCCCAGCTGAAAACTCCTTAACAGCCCTTTCTGAAACAACCTGCTGAGTATCTCTATAAGAACAGCCAGACTGCACATTAAGTTCACCAGGCGGAACACTTAGGTTGTCATTTCATCACCAAAGCCAGTGTTCCAGACACACCAGGTTAGAGACCCTTGGGTCACACTGATCAATCCCTGCTCTCCCCCAGCCAGTCAGCTAAAATACTAGGCTCCGTGGAATATCTTCCTTCTCATGACCATTCCTTCAGCCACAACCAGTGTGACAGGCCATCTCCAGGTGCTGATTTTCCTGACCAGATAGAGGCATGGCCTTTTGATCGTCCCCATTTCTCATTTCACCCCATAAAGACCACAGTCATGCTCACCAATATATGTGATCATTTCAAGCTACTCTTCACTTGTATAAGGTTCTGAAAGTAGCAGCAAGGTGAAAAGTGTGGATGGTTAGGCTGCCCTGAAAAGATCCCTTAAGTATGAAACTGAAAGTGTTATTCAGTCATGCCTGACTCCTTGTGATGCCATGGACTGCAGCCTGCCAGGTTCCTCTGTCCATGGGATTTTACAAGGATACTGGAGTGGTTTGCCGTTTCCTTCTCCAGGGGATCTTCCCAACCCAAGAATTGAACCTGGGTCCCTGCACTGCACTGCAGGCAGATTCTTTACCAACCGAGCTACAAGGGAAGCCCAAAGATCCCTTAAATCAACGTGCATTCCATGAGCAGATTTCCCCTCAACAAGTCTGAAAATTCCCATTTTTCTCTCATTGGAACCAAGCACTGCTTCTATAATTGAGCACCAGTTAGAGTCCTGGTTTGTGTTGAGGGGGCAAGAGGAAGCCAAGAAAACACCCTTAACCACCAGGACCACACGCCCACAGCAAGATGCTCATGTGTGAGAGGTGTGTGGGACCGGGACCGCAGCCAATGGAGGCAACGGTGGCCACTTTGGAGCACGTGTTCCATGACTGACATTCAGAGGTTCACTTCCTTTCTCCCTGTGTGTTTGCCTCTCTTCATAGTCTCCGCATCGGGCTCTTCATCACCATCTCTGTTTCTCTGGTGTGTGTCTGACTCCCCTTGTCCTTCTCCGTCTGTCCTCCAGGGCTCCCGCCCTGATGTCCGTCATGCATTTGGCTCTGTGTGCACACCTGTGTGTCTTTATCTGCATCTCTCTGTGTTTGTGTATGTATGCATCTCTTTCTCTGTGTGAACGTCTCCCCGTGCATACATTTCTCAGGATGAAGGTGCCTGCCCAGCACTTTGAGTTGACTGATTCCACAAATGTTAATGGCACACAATTCTGAGCCACACTCAGTCCTGTTCTCTCCTCACAGCCTCAAGGGCTCCCCAGGCTGCAGGCTCAGGTCGGGTTCTTTAGCATGACTCACCAGGCCCTCTGCAACCTGTCCCCATCAGGTGGGCCAGCCCCATATTCTGCATCACCACATGGATGGCACAATCAGGCTTAGAAAATATATTTTTAGCAAGGTACACTTCCCTTCTTTTCCCCAAAAACTCACATTGAAGGAATCTTCACGTATAAAAGGGAAGGGTGTGAACTGCAGCAGGTAATGCATGTGAGGATGGCGGGGTCAGAGCCATGCTCGGCCTCCCCTCAACACTCTGCAGACAGAGGCCAAATGAGTCCCCAAACCACCACTGGAACCTTTGAAGCCTCTGCAATTCCTTTGTTGTTCTGTGCATCCGAGAACATAGAGAGCTCCCGAGTCAAGCTCATGTGCCAACCAGCGGCATGCTGGTCTCTGAGTGTTTGCCCATTTGCTGATGCACCTTCATGATGAGAGCTCCCAGCACCTGTAGTAAGAGCCCACTGAGTGTGTGAAACGAGTGTTCTGCTTCAGCTTTTACGGCCAAGCTGCAGAAGTGTTGTCTGTCCTTTTGCCCTCTTTGTGCCCAAAGGGGCAAGTCTCTGTGAAGGGCCTGTATTCTGGTCTTAATGCTCAAGTTAGGAAATGGCCTGAGCAAGAGAACAGCAGTTAAGTGAAGAAAGGAGAAGAGAGAAATAAGTAGGAAACCAAATGCTAGAAGCAAACCAGCAGCCTTCATGGGTACTCCAACAATTGGTGAAAGTCTCAGCAATCCAGGGAGGGAACCTAGTATTTTTAGAGGATTTAGTTGTTGCTGTGGCTGCGTTTTGCTTTTCCAAATGTGTGTTCATGCTTCCTTGTTAAAATATAGCTCACATTCATTCTAATTCCTTCAGCTCACCTGAATGAATCCTCTGAAAGACTTGGGGCTTTCAGAACACAGACATAGGGCTTTCATAATTTACAAATGATTCAATTCAACAAAGATCATTTGAGAAAAGCATTGTGCTCTGCTTATTGTAGATGTACAAGGAAGGAGTATGTACCGTTGAAGTAGGCTTCAACAGTACATGAATCGAGAACTTCCAGACGCTCAAGCTGGATTCAGAAAAGGCAGAGGAACTAGAAATCAAATTGTCCACATCAATTAGATCATAGAAAAAGCAAGAGAATTCCAGAAAAAGATCTCCTTCTGCATTATTGACTATGCTAAAGCCTTTGACTGTGTAGATCACAACAAACACTGGAAAATTCTTAAAGAGATGGCAATACTAGAGCACCTGACCTGCCTCCTAAGAAACCTGTATGCAGGTCAGAAAGCAACAGTTAGAACAGGACATGGAACAACAGACTGGTTCCAAATTGGAAAAGGAGTATGTCAAGGTGGTATACTGTCACCCTGCTTATTTAACTTATATGCAGAGTACATCATGCGAAATGACGGGCTGGATGAAGTGCAAGCTGGAATCAAGATTGCTGGGAGAAATATCAATAACCTCAGATATGCAGATGATACCACCCTTATGGCAGAAAGCGAAGAAGAACTAAAGAGCCTCTCGATGAAAGTGAAAGAGGAGAGTGAAAAAAAGCTGACTTAAAACTCAGCATTCAAAAAACTAATATCATGGCATCCAGTTCCATCACTTCACGGCAAATAGATGGGGGAACAATGGAAACAGTGACAGTCTTTATTTTGGGGGGCTCCAAAATCACTGCAGATGGTGACCGCGGCCATGAAATTTAAAGATGCTTGCTCCTCGGAAGAAAAGCTATGACCAACCTAGATAGCATATTAAAAAGCAGAGACGTTACTTTGCCAACAAAGGTCCATCTAGTCAAAGCTATGGTTTTTCCAGTGGTCATGTATGGATGTGAGAGTCGGACCATAAAGAAAGCTTAGTGCTGAAGAATTAATGCTTTTGAACTGCGGTGTTGAAAAAGATTCCTGAGAGTCCCTTGGACTGCAAGGAGATCCAACCAGCCCATCCATCCTAAAGGAAATCAGTCCTGAATGTTCATTGAAAGGACTGATGTTGAAGCTGAAACTCCAATACTCTGGCCACCTGATGTGAAGAACTGACTCATCTGAAAAGACCCTGATGCTGGGAAACATTGAAGGCAGGAGGAGAAGGGGATGAGAGGATGCGATAGTTGGATGGCATCACTGATTCAATGACATGAGTTTGAGCAAGCTTCAGGAGTTCATGGCAGACAGGGAAGCCTGGCATGCTACATGGGGTGGCAAAGAGTCAGACATAACTGAGTGACTGAACTGATTGAATTGACAAGGAGAAATCACAGTCCTTTGCCTCTGGCATCAAACTATCTAGGGACACACACTGGCACACTCACACGCTCATGCCTCCTCTAAGGACAACTGTGATAAGTGTTAAAGGGCATGAGGGGACTCTCTTATTCTGAAAGATGGTATGATCTGAGATTCAAAGGGAGACAGGAGGAAAGGACACGCCAGGTACAGGAACAGCCTAAGCAAATACCTAGAAAGGAGAGTGTTTGGCATATTCCAGGTACATACAATGAAACTTCACTAAATGCACTTATGGAGAACATGTTCACGTTGAATGTGAGCTCAAGGCATGGCACTGAAGTGGAGATGCTTCACAACTTCCTTTTGGAAGGTTCCTCTATCATGTTAATAAGATTTAAGTTAAACTAAAATTAAATGCAGGTTCAGTTCAGTCACTCAGTCACGTCCAACTCTTTGAGACCCCATGGACTGCAGCACACCAGGTTTCCCTGTCCATCCCCAACTCCTGGAGCTTACTCAAACTCAGGTCCATCGAGTCAGTGATGCCATCCAACCATCTCATCCTCTGTCATCCCCTTCTCCTCCTGCCTTCAATGTTTCCCAGCATCAGGGTCTTTTCAAATGAGTCAGTTCTTCAAACCAGGTGGCCAAAGTACTGGAGTTTCAGCTTCAGCATCGGTCTTTCCAATGAATGTTCAGGACTGATTTCCTTTAGGGTGGACTGGTTGGATCTCCTTGCAGTCCAAGGGAATCTCAAGAGTCTTCTCCAGCCCCACAGTTCAAAAGCATCAATATTTTGACGCTTGTCTTTCTTGATAGTCCAACTCTCACATCCATACATGAATACTGGAAAAACCGTAACTTTGACTAGACAGAACTTTATCATCAAAGTAACATCTCCGCCTTTTAATATGCTGTCTTGGTTGGGCATAACTTTTCTTTCAAGGGCCAAGTGTCTTTTAATTTCATGGCTGTAGTCACCATCTGCAGTGATTCTGGAGCCAAAAAAATAATAATAAAGTCTCTCACTGTTTCCATTGTTCCCCCATCCATTTGCCATGAAGTGATGGGACTGGATGCCATCATCTTAGTTTTCTGGATGTTGAGTTTTAAGCCAACTTTTTTTTGCTCTCCTTTTTCACTTTCATCAAGAGACTCTTTAGTTTTCCTTTGCTTTCTGCCATAAGGATGGTGTCATCTGCATATCTGAGGTTATTGATATTTCTCCCAGCAATCTTGATTCCAGCTTGGGCTTCATCCAGCCCAGCATTTCTCATGATGCACTCTGCATACAAGTTAAATAAGCAGGGTGACAATATACAGCTTTGACATACTCCTTTTCCTATTTGGAACCAGTCTGTTGTTCCATGTCCAGTTCTAACTGTTGCTTCCTGACCTGCATACAGGTTTCTTAGGAGGAAGGTCAGGTGCTCTGGTATTGCCATCTCTTTCAGAATTTTCCACAGTTTATTGTGATCCACACAGTCAAAGGCTTTGGCATAGTCAACAAAGCAGAAGGAGACGTTTTTCTGGAACTTTCTTGCTTTTTCGATAATCTAATGGAGAAGGAAGTGTCAACCCACTCCAATGTTCTTGCCTGGGAAATACCAGGGACAGGGGAGCCTGGTGGGCCGCCGTCAATGGGGTCGCACAGAGTCAGACATGACTGAAGCGACTTAGCAGCAGCAGTGGCGGCAATGGATGTTGACAAGTAGATCTCTGGTTCCTCTGCCTTTTCTAAATCCAGCTTGAACATCTGGAAGTTCATGGTTTACATACTGTTGGCTTGGAGAATTTTGAGCATTACTTTGCTAGCGTTTGAGATGAATGCAATTGTGTGGTAGTTTGAACAATCTTTGACATTGTCTTTCTTTGGGATTGGAATGAAAACTGACCTTTTCCAGTCCTGTGGCCACTGCTGAGTTTTCCAAATTTGCTGACATATTGAGTGCAAATTAAATGCAAAGTATAAATTAAATTATAGTAAAAATCTAGGAGGGGCATTGGAGATTTTTTTCCCCCAATCTTGTTCTTTCAGAAATGAGGAAGCCACAGCCGCAAGGTGCAGAAATGAGATTAGAACTCAAAATAACTCAAGTGAGATTAGAACTCAAACTCTTCTCAAGTTACTTTGGATTTAAGTATCTACCAATGTAATATGAATTTAGGGGCTTCTCTGGTGTAGCCGGACACGAGTGAACGACTTCACTTTCACTTTTCACTTTTATGCATTGGAGAAGGAAATGGCAACCCACTCCAGTGTTCTTGCCTGGAGAATCCCAGGGACGGGGGAGCCTGGTGGGCTATCGTCTATGGGGTTTCACAGAGTCGAACATGATTAAAGTGACTTAGAAGCAGCAGCTGGTGGCTCCGATGGTAAAGAATCTGCCTTCAATATGGAAGACTGCATTCGATCCCCTGATTGGGAAGATTTCCTGGAGAAGGGAATGGAATATGAATTTAAGTGATTAAAATTGGCATTGCCATTTGCTACTTTTCTGCATCAATGCCACTGAGAGAGAAAAATGGTGAGGAATTCATACCCTTGAGTTGCCAGCTCCAGTTCTGAAAGCTCAGCAGGCCACTTACTAAACATGTGACCATGGTTATATCCCCACCACATGGAGTCTTGATCTTCTCATCTGTTATAGAAATGACCCTAGCAGCTATACTACAGAGTGGTTGTAAAGATTTTATTAAAGCATGTACCACACTGGCTCTTATCAAGGTCATCAGTGATGGCTTAGCTACCAAGTCCAATGGTCATGCTTTGGTCCCCATGTCACGAGGCTTCCGGACAGCAGTGTCTGACACAGCTGACAGCTCCTTCCTGGACACCCGCCATCCCCCACTGACTTGGTTTTAGGATGCCTTTCTTTCTTGGTATTACTTCTTTCCAGTGGGTACTCCCCAGTCTCCTTTGTTGATGGACAAACTCAATGTTGGAGAACCTCAGGGTTTGGTTCTATATCTTCCTACCTTCCCTAGCAACACACTTTTCCTAGCTGATCCCATTAAATCCCACTGCTCTAAGTACCATCCCAACCCAGATGACACCTACATTCTTAGCCTCAGCCCCGACTTCTCCGATTTCCAGGCTCAAATGTCAAACTATCTCCTCGGGAGCTCCATGTGGAAGTCATAGAAAGGCCTCAGGCCAACATGCCAATGACTGAACTGTTCACTGGCCCATCCCTACACTTTACTCTTCCCCGTCTTGATAAATGGTACCTCTGTTCAACCATTGTTCAAGACAGAACCTAAGTCATTAATGGTCTCTCCATTACTCCCTCTCTATAGCTGTGACCAGGTCATAGGATTCCACTTCCGGAACACAGGTTAACTCTGGGTGCTATTCCCCCTCTCCCCTCCCCACTGACTGCAGGGCCCTGAGTGGCCTCCTGACCCCACTCTCGCTCCTCTACAGTCACTTTTGCACACAGCAGCTGGTGTGACTTTTAACAAGTGGGATTTGGATCCCAGTACTCTCTTGTTCTACACCTTTCTACGGTCTCTTGCTGCTCTTAGAATAAAGGACAAAACCTAAAATACATCTTCAGAGTTCTCTACAAATGACTCACAAAAATCCTCTATCAACACTCTCTTTGATAATTTTGCTACATCCCTGCTTGCCTATTTCCTACTCCTAGAATACATTACACTTTCTTGAGGCAAGACCTCCACATGGGCTGTTTATTCCTTAGCCAGCAAATTCTTCTTCCTTAGCCTAGTGCCTGAGCGCCCCAGGTCAAACTGTCTCACTGGTTGTGTGGCTAAGGACAGGCTCTTTCGTACCTCTGTGCCTTATTTTTTATCATCTGCAAATGGGGACAACAGAATCTAACTTGTATCATTGTGAATATTACATTAAATACGTAAAGCCCTGAAAATATTCCCTGACATAACGTAAAACAATAGATGACAATATGATGTTTTGACAATACAATGAATGTCTTTATGACTCAGTAGCAAATCTACCCAGTGCACACTGCCCAAGAAACAGAGAAAAAAAATATCCGAGTGACACTTAGTGCTTCTCAACTATGACACCAAAGTAGAATGTGATTGGTGAGGAAGATCTGAGGCTTTCCTTTGTGGCCAAATAGTACTCTTTACCTCTGTTTATATCAAGTGCACAATTTGGAACTTGATCAGTTTTATGACAAACTATTGGATATATGACAAGGAAGAGTAGGCATTTTATACTCAGTTAAAAAAAAAATTCTCAGACTTGAGATAGAGTAACGAGTAGAATATTGTACTTGTAATATTTAGACTCCAGTGATTTAAAAAAATATGTCCTTCAACATGGATGTGTGTATGTGTGAGTGTTTGGGCACACAGGGGATGTATATGTGAGATGTATATGTGTGTGCCTGCATGCATGCATATAATTTTCCCATTGACTCTAACTACATTATATGGCATCATAAGTTCTCAAGACAGACAGCATAGGTAGCTATATGACCTACATTTACCAAACTACCTTCAAAATAAAGCCCTTCTATATCTGAGACATGTATTTATCACAAGAAAGTACTAAAAAGGAGAAAGTATTTAAAAATCATAACAAAATTGCAAGACTCGCACAGTTTTTGACCAAGGCACCGTCTCTTGCAAGGTAGTCCCTTGCACCAGAGCTTCATACGTGTCTAATACAACAAGGTATTGGCTCACAGTAAGAAACAGCACATGCACTGGTTCTTTATCTAGATCTTGCAAAGAAAACACATGATCCCTTTCAAAGAACTGTAAAGAATCACCAAGGTGATCACTCCACAGTGAGAACTGATGGACATAGTTTAGGCTGTGGGGGAAAAGGTTAGGTGATTTCTCTTATGAAGAAAGCTCTCCTCTTACAGACTGATTTTCTACTGGAGAAGAAAAAATATAGTGAACTAATATAACTATGTATCTCATATATAAATAAAGAGAGATGAACAAGATCGGGAGTAGCAAAAAGGTTTTGAAGCCAACCACGTACCATGAACTGGTGCTACCTAGAGGGTTATATCAAGAAGTCTGAACTTGAGAGCAAAACTCACCTGTGAGGAATGAGGATGTCTACCGCGGGTGTCAGATGGAGAGGAGAAGGGACCTGGTTTATATTTGCTGTCCTGAATCAAACGTCTCTAAGTCCTTTCCAGTGTTAACTTTCTATGACCCTCTCCTCTTTTCTGCTCTTTCCTTACTCTTGCACGTATCTGTTGAGAAGAACAAGTCCGAATCTCCTGAGAATCAATCTCAGGACTCAAAATAGCAACCTCTATCTTCCATCTGGTGTCATTCTAATCGTGTGTGGCTTTGGTATATGAAGATCAGTACCAGTGTGTTGATTATCATTTAAATAATCAGACTAACCTATATTAGACAAAGTGAGGTAACTGCTGGAGGCTCAGATTTGTGAATGACCTCCAGGGTCCTCTCCTGTGGCAGGAGGCAGGCAGATGAAGCACCAAGAATACAGTATAATGGTACATGCCACGTGTAGTTACAATATCGCAATGCAGTGAGGATGGGTCCATGCTCTGCTCTGTGGATGGAGAGCTGATGGAGAACATCACCAGCACCAAAGCTACGGAATTCCTCCCCCACTTCTCTGATGCCTCTCAATCGTTATCATTGCTGTTGTTCACTCGCTAAGTTGTGTCTTACCCTTTGTGATTCCATGGACAGTAGCACACCAGGCTCCTCTGTCCTCCACTATCTTCCAGAGTTCGTTCAAATTCATGTCCATTGAATCGGTAATGCTATCTAACCATGTCATCCTCTGTCGCACCCTTCTCCTCCTGCCCTCAATCTTTCTCAGCATCAGGGTCTTTTCTAATGAGTTGGTTCTTCTCATCAGGGGGGCCAAAGTACTGAAACTTCAGCTTTGGCAACAGTCCTTCTGATGAATATTTAGGGTTGATTTCCTTTAGGATTGACTGGTTTGATCTCCCTTCTCTCAAGAGTCTTCTTCATCAGCATAAGTCGAAAGCATCAATTCTTTAGTGCTCAGCCTTCTTTACGGTCCAACTTTCACATCTTTACATGACTACTGGAAAAATCATAGCTTTGATTATCCAGATCTTTGTTGGCAAAGTGATGTCTCTGCTTTTTAATATACTGTCTAATCATTGTCATAGATATTATTTAATGACTTCTTACTATAAATAATCAGTATGCCAAGAACTAAGCACAGACTATTTCATTTAATCCCTTCAACCACTGAACCTATAAGACAGTACTGCCTTTATCTTACAGAAAAAATGAAGCGTAGGGAGACAGTGTAAGTAACATACAAGTAAAAGATTCTAATGAAGTGTTCTGACTTGGAACCCATATTCCTAAATATGTGGGATATCATTTCTCATCTCAATGCATAAAATACACGGCAAGGCACCAAGAGAGGTGAAAAATCTCACAGGAAGTAATCTGAGTTATTTATCCATTCATCATTCAACCATCCATCCATCCATCCATCCATCCATCCATCCATCTATCCATTCATTATTGCTTCAAGAGATATTCACACGCACCTATTCATGCACTTGGCACTGGGACACAGTGGTGAGTAAAACAGACAAGACCCCTGACCTCACAGAGTCCCAGTCTAATGAAAGAGCAGACATTCACTGATGGTATGAATGTATAATCACAAATTAATTTCTTTCTTTAGGGAAAGGAATACAGTTCAATGAGAGCCTATGACAAAAAAGGTAGACGTAGGCTTGGAGTCAGGTCTGAAGAAATGAGGCCTACGATGAGAAGTAAAGGGTGAGTCAGCATTGATTAGATGGAAGAAAGGTGACAGAATGAAAGTAGAGCACTGCAGAGGGGAAAGTAGTATACGCAAAGGCCTAGGGAAGGAAGTGACATGCAGTGTTCAAGGAGCTGATGGACTGTGTGGCTGGAATAAGTCAGTGAGGGGAACGGTGATAAGAGTGGGGAAGTGTGATAAGAGGAAAGTCTGTTCAAGTAAGTGTGAGTCAGATGAAGTTAAGGCGCATGGGTTGCAGTGGGAAACAATGGGAAGATTTAAGAGCATGAGAGATTGAGAGAGAGGGAGAAAGATGTTGGCAATGGTACATTTTCATAGTCAGTCAAATCTCAGGGGGCATGTGCAGTGATCAATGAATAGGCTACCCAATGGTTCAGATAAGAGAAGCTGGCAGCTTTGACTAAGTGATGGCAGTGGTAATGAGCAGAAATGGATAGATTTAAGAGACATGATGAGGTAAAATCTAAAGAATCTTTTGATCAGTTGGTTTGGGGAAGATGAGAAAACAGGAAGAATCAATGGTCATCCTTAGATTCCTACTTGATACTTAGGTTGTAGCATTCACTGGTTATAAACTCCAGAAGGTAGCCCCACAGACTCTGAGGTACGTTTTAGGGTCCCTAGTAGAGAGGGTTAATAGGCTGTTAGGTGACAGAGGTCAAGAGGGAGCAAAGAAGTCTGGGATGGTCATATTAACTAGAGAGTTCACTATATACAGAGACAGATGGTTGTTGAGGCCTCTGGGAATAGAGAAGGTTACTATGGAGAACAATGTTCACGGAAAACTGGGTAAAATGCACTTTCCAATTAACTGTATTCTTCTAATTACTTTTCCTTTTGTTATGAGTACTTGGCTCTCTCTTTCACTTGCACATTAATGGACCTTTCCATTGTCATTTACCTCTCCCCTTGACTTTAAGTTTTAAAGTTTTCTTGCACATTCCTTTTATACTATGGATCCACATAGCTACTACAGCTTTTGAGAAATGAGAAGAGACAGAAAGGATCAATCAATAGCCATCAGTATATCCAGATGAGACTAAGAGTCAGATTACCCCGACAGCTAACACAGCAAGCGACAGATTAAACCCCCTCACTAATAGTGCATTCAGAGAAACTGTCTCTGAGGTGATCTTTGATGCCTTCCTATCGTGAGCACCAAAATATTTGAAAGTGGTGGAGATGGGGGACTGGATCCAGAATCTGATGCCTCATCGATTCCCCAATGTTTGGTTTTCGGGTGGATTAAATTCACCATGACTAATTCAAAGAAAATTCAAAGATGTTAGGACATTCTAGCTATTACAGCCATTTTCCTCATCTTTGAGCTTACTGCTTGATTGATTTATAGCTCAAACTGATAGAGAAACGGAAATGAAAGGATAAAGCAGTCCCCAGAGGAGGGGGAAAAAAAAATCCTAGAAACATGTAAACATGATACCTGTACCAAGTAATGAGTTTAATCAGTTAATTATTAGATACTAAGCACTCACATTTAATCAACACCTGGTACCTCAAGAATAAAATCACTCTATTTCATTGTTCTCATAGCCCTCTATTATGCCTTTCACAATATCTTAAAGCTCACTTTTTCATTTTTCTGAAGCTAGGCTATGAGTTTTCTGAGAGACAGGATATGGTTTCTTTCTTTCTTTTTTTTTTTTTTTAATTTCCCAGGCCTAGCAGTGTCTGGTGGAGAAGGCAATGGCATTCCACTCCAGTACTCCTGCCTGGAAAATCCCATGGATGGAGGAGCCTGGAAGGCTCCTCAGTCCATGGGGTTGCTAAGAGTCGGGCACGACTGAGCGACTTCACCTTCACTTTTCACTTTCATGCATTGGAGAAGGAAATGGCAACCCACTCCAGTGTTCTTGCCTGGAGAATCTCAGGGACTGGGGAGCCTGGTGGGCTGCCGTCTATGGGGTCACACAGAGTCGGACACGACTGAAGTGACTTAGCAGCAGTAGCAGTAGCAGCAGCAGCAGTGTCTGGGACATAGCAACTGAATTAATGCTACCAGTTGAGCAATCATTCTCAATACACAGCAGAAAAATACCACAAAATAATCCGTTAATAAAACTAATAAGAGATGTTCCATTAACACTTTTTGGACCAAAATGTTTAATTCAGCAGCCCTGATCACATCTCAAACAAAAGGAACTCTATCATTCATATTTTCATCTTAAAACCCAAATCATATGGCAAAGTGTTTCCAAAAAATATGAAAATAGTGAACAGAGTCAGCCTTCTGTTTTTGAACAAAAACTCCACCAACTAGAGATGCGGTTTTTAGAAAATACTTGGTGTTGCGCATTCTCTCTCGCTTGCTTTTCTTAAGACCTACTTTGTCCAAAGTTTAGTCAAAATAAAAGAAAGCATAATCTATTTACAGTAAGCCAATACTCCACAGGATTACCTTACTGTATTTCAGCTAATTGCAAGTGTCAATCAACAATTCTGGAAAGGAGAAGGCTCTGGAAAGGAAATATGATATGCATGTCATTGAAGTGAGGGGGTGTTAAGGTATTAAATTATTATTGTCCTAAGTGAAAGGATGGCTAATGAGCTCCTAAATTACAGAGTTTAATCCCCAGGCTTATTGACTACAAGGTTATAGAGCTCTCTTCATTTCCATCATTAAAGAGATATTCAAACATGAATGTCTTTTCTAACCTTGCAAGCAAACTGATAGAAAATGGTGACTATTTTCTCAGTACAATTTTATATTCCTTTAAATTTTTAGTTAAATATTAAAATCCAACTTAAAGCAATTATTCACATGTGTGTTTGCTAGGTCTAAAGCACCAACATCTCATGGGGGGATGAGAATCACATACAGAAAAGAACAAAAGAACAGCTTGAGGCATACATTTTTCTAATACACATTAAGTATGCATTTTGCATTATGCACAGAACCCAGGACTGCCAATATTTTATTTCTAACAAGCCAGGTACACAATAGAAAAAGCATACAAGTATTGCTGGTTTTAAATGTTTTCTGCTCAAGCTCATGCTCAGTCATCCAAAGTCCAAATCTATATTCTATGAGTTAAATACTAGTAGAACTAGAAAGAACATTCATTGAGTATCTATCAGGTTTCACTGAGCATCTATCATACCCAAGTACTTTCTATTTTACAACCTTATTTATGGTGGCGCTAGTGGTAAAGAACTCTCTCGTCAAAGCAGGAGATATAAGAGACCAAGTTGGACCACTGGGTCAGGGGGATCCTGGAGGAGGGCATGGCAATCCACTCCAGTATTCCTGCTTGGAGAGTTCAATGGACAGAGGAGGCTGATGGGCTGCTGTCCATAGCACCGCAAAGAGTCGGACACGAGTGAGACTACTGAGCGTGCACACACGCACCATGTTAGGAACTTTCTCTTTTACATCCTTGTGCTGAGCTGTGTATGCTGTGCTGCGCTTAGTCACTCAGTTGTGTCGGACTCTGCACTCCATGGACTGTAGCCTGCCAGGGTCCTCTATCCATGGGGATTCCCCAGGCAAGAATATTGGACTGGGTTATCACGATGTTGAAGCTGAAACTCCAATACTTTGGCCACCTGATGCGAAGAGCTGACTCATTTGAAAAGACCCTGATGCTGGGGAAGATTGAGTATGAAAGGAGAAGGGGACGACAGAGGATGAGATGGTTGGATGGCATCACCAACTCAATGGACATGAGTTTGGGTAAATTCCGGGAGTTGGTCATGGACAGGGAGGCCTGGCGTGCTGCAGTCCATGGGGTCACAAAGAGTTGGACACAACTGGGCGACTGAACTGAACTGAGCTGTCACGCCCTCCTCCAAGGGATCTTCCCAACCCAGGGATCAAACCCAGATCTCCCACATTGCTGGCAGTTTTACAAAGTTATTTATTCCTAAAAATTGAGGTTTTGAAAAATAGATTTCCCAGAGATTATTCATGAAGGAGTATTATTATTTCAAGGACAGATCTGTCAGACTCCATGATGATGTCTCTTTCCATAAAGCTGCACTACAAACTGGGGGAAATAGCTTATCTTAAAATAACTTGTGAATAAATAAATGAAGTTTTCATGGGAATATAGGCAAGGAAATGAAGAGAACACAGTTTAGAACGCTGGATGTGAATTGGTTAACAGATGCATGACACTAAAAAGTCACATTTTTCATCCTAATAGTTTGCTGTCTGTTGGCAAAGACTTCAGCAAAGCTGTTTTCATATAACAACAGCACAGCTGGTTGAAAAAGGAATACATCTGGTCAACCAACTAAAGTTTTCAATTCATTTAACGCCAAGTATCTGTATGAGAATTTTTTTTAAATAAGCAATCTGTAAACTGACCCATAATAATTTGTGTGTGTGTTTTTTTTTTTATTTAATGACTGATTTTTTGGTCAAGGTCTTTACTAATAGACTGTATATTATTCATGATAAAAGCTCAAATACCATATATTAAAATTGGTTTTAGACCCAGGAAAATTCCTTTTCACAGAGGTATGAAACTAGACTATTTGAAATTAGCTTGAGATTTTGGTATATTTCAGATATAACATGCTATTCGTGCTCACATGTTCTATTCTCCGCAAACAATGGGCTGTGTGGACCAATGTTTATCATCTTTAACCCACTACTTTATCAATTGACATGTGGTATACAAAAGTATGTTCACATCCATTATCCCATGTGATGGGCATTTAATTCATTTTCAGAGTGTAACATAAAACTATAAGGGTTTATACTTCACGTGTGTGTGTGTGCTAAGTTGCCTTAGTCGTGTCTGACTCTCTGAGACCCTATGGACCACAGCCCACTAGGCTCCTCTGTCCATGGGATTCTCACGCAAGAATACTTGAGTGATAAATATGAATTAAAAAAAAAAATATATATATATATATACAAAAGAATGCTGGAGTGGGTGGGTTGCCATGCCCTCTCCAGGGGATCTTCCCAACCCAGGTATCAAACCCGTGTCTCATGTTTTCTACATTGGCAGAGAGTTCTTTACTATTAGTGCCCACTTGAGAAATCCTATACTTCACATATTAAAGCTAGTTATCTAATTTTTCTTTAGGGTTTGGTTAACTAGAACAGAAGCCTCTTGCATGCATATGTGTGAATTATAAAATGCCCCACAAAGCCCACAAAATAAATTATAACAAATAACAGCAGCACTCAAATACTGAACCTTTAGGAAATAACAAGAGAAGACACACATCACTACCTATTCCCAATTAAAAATGTCATCAATTCAGAGTTCTGGATTTAGACATTTATAAAATGAATCACATGGTATTGAGCATAAATCTTAATTTCAGTGTGCATAAGCATAAAAAGTGTATTGTATATGTATAATTATTCAGTGTTATTATTTTTAAAAGCCCTATATATCATACCAAAACAAATCAATAGAATGCCACCAATGTGAATATCATTAGGCTGAGCATCTTGAACTCAGCATGAAATCTACCAGACCATAAATTTGAAAGGAAGAAATTCAACATCAGCCCCATAAATCAAATTACCATCAGGATAAAATCTATCAGAGCAAACAGTCTTATTCAGGGGAAAATGATGTTCTCGGGGTTGGGGCAGGGAAGATGGTTTGTGTAACACTGCTCTATTAATCTCATATCTTGGGAAATATCTATTTATAGGAAGGTTTTAAGGCAAGTAGATCCTAGAGTTAGCAAAACAAAGCTTACATCATGACAGAAATTGATAGCGTGCATTTTCATTAAACATTACGTCCTGAATTTGTAAGGCTTTAACTTGTCCAGCAGAACATACCATGAAATACAACGCATGGATGCAGGTATCTGCTGATAGAAAATACAGACCCCATTAAGGAGATGTATCTGAGACATATACATGCATATATGTGAGAATATATGTAATGGTATACTAAATATCACAGAGCTACAGAAATATGCCCTGCTTGCTTTATACCTTTACGATAAAAGAATATTATTTGAGAGATGACAGTATTTACTGTTTATTTTGTCTCTTGCAGAATTGTGTTCTCTTTGAGCTAGAGCATAAAACTTCTTTGTAGCATAACTCTAAGAGTTTACATTAACACACCAATCAGTGATCAACTATCTTCCATCCTCAACAAGAGAGGGGTAGACCTTCCAAGTCAAACGTAACAGTGGGGTTTAAGTTTATTAGACAAATTCATACCTCTAAGTGATTCTTAAAGAAACTTTTTAAAGAAGATTCAGTTCAGTTCAGTCACTCAGTCATGTCCAACTCTTTGCGACTCCATGAATCGCAGCACGCCAGGCCTCCCTGTCCATCACCAACTCCCAGAGTTCACTCAGACTCACGTCCATCAAGTCAGTGACGCTATCCAGCCATCTCATCCTCGGTCGTCCCCTTCTCCTCCTGCCCCCAATCCCTCCCAGCATCAGAGCCTTTTCCAATGAGTCAACTCTTCGCATGAGGTGGCCAAAGTACTGGAGTTTCAGCTTTAGCATCATTCCTTCCAAAGAAATCCCAGGGCTGATCTCCTTCAGAATGGACTGGTTGGATCTCCTTGCAGGCAAAGGGACTCTCAAGCGTCTTCTCCAACACCACAGTTCAAAAGCATCAATTCTTCGGTGCTCAGGCTTCTTCACAGTCCAACTCTCACATCCATACATGACTACTGGAAAAACCATAGCCTTGGCTAGACGAACCTTAGTCGGTGAGTACATCCAATTTCAGGTGCACACAATACAATATCCAGGATTATAACTAACTTTATATTAAAGTTGATATTCAAAACTATGTATTAAATATCCTTTGATCTACAAATACAACTAGATCATCAGAAAAGAAGTTGAATCAGCTTCTAATTTCCTGTTTTTTCTGCTCTGCCAAAAAGAATGATCAAGCTAGAAAAAGGAAATCAAACTGATAACCCAGAGAACCAATGGCCAGACTGGGAAAGGAGACCACGAGGGAACATGTCATCTTTAAAGGCCTTTCTAGACTGGATGGATGGAAAGAATGTGCAGATGAAACTGCTGAACTGATGTGAGGGTCTCTGAGAAAATGACATCATGTGCAAATGTGTCCAAGAAAGGAAAACCCTAGAACTGGCAGATAAAATTGCTAAACTGCTTTGGGAGCCTGTGATGAACCAGTGTCATAAGCAGAGGTCTCCAAACAGGGATGACTGTAGCACTCAACCTTCTACTGGGTTAGTACCAAGGTGGCAGAGAAGGGGGAAAATGCCCTTTTTTGGCCCCCAGGTCTGAGACTTACAGTGGAAGCCTCAACTGCAAGGCATCCTCACTCCCACTTGGGCCAGAAACTGTCATGCAAGACTTAACCTGTGCAACCCACACACGTTGACCTTGATCTAAAAGAACCAACTACAGCCTAAAAACCGGACAAAAGCTATGTAAAAGTCCAAAACACATTGCTTATAAACTGTGTCTTGGCAAAGATGTTCAAAGTGTTGGCAGAATTTGGCAAAGATGTTCACTAAGAATGAGCATGGTTCCCAGATGTACCTCAGTTTCTATGTATGCTGGATATGCTTGGTAAATCTAAGGAATGTGACATGATATCATGCAAGGTGTTTAGAGCCACCATAATTCTTTATTAGGGAAGGACATGGGAGAGGAGACTAAAACAATAAGAAAAAGAGGAGAAAAGGAGAAGGAAGGGGTGGAGGGACAAAAAAGAAAAATAGAAGAAATAGAATGGAAAAAATGAGATACTTCGGAAAATTTAAAAAAGGAAAATGGAGCAAAAAACAAAGAAACAATTAAGACCTATAACCCCATCTCTCACAACAGCATCGCAAAGAATGTCACTTCAATCCAACAGGCAGAACATAAGCAACAAAGACCCTGATGCCGGGGAAGACTGAAGTCAAAAGGAGAAGCGGGTGGCAGAGGATGAGATGGTTAGATAGTGTCACAGATTCAGCGAACATGAATTTGAGGAAACTCCGGGAGATAGTGAAGGACAGAGACCCCGGGGGGGCTAGAGTCCTCCATGGGGTCACAGAGTTGGACATGACCTATAAATGAACAACAACAGCACCTATTCTAAAGAATCAAGGGTAGGTGGGAAATTTTTGTGCTTCATCAATTTGGAGAGACACTGAAATCAGGAAAAATACCCCCTCTCTCTCTAAGGAGGCATTTTTAATACATATGGAAGGCTGTGGAAGGCAAACTTCCTTTGGGTGGTGCCCACTGCCAACCTCAACTCTGTACTTTCCTACAAAGGCCAGGTGTCCAGGACTCTCAGCTGCAGGTGGTGAGATCAAACTGTTTCAATCTGATTTCACAATGTAAACTACACGTTTTTGACAAAGTGAAGAACTACCCAGAGAGAAGGCAGAAACCTATGAGAAACCTGAAGCAATTCAGGAAGCCCAGATGCATTCACAACCTATTTTAGACTCAGGGAAATGGGCTACAGGAAAACAAAAATCAGAGCTGCATCATCAAGGTATTTTTTATAGGAATTCTGTTCCACCAGAAATCAGGCTATTCCTCATTCCAAAGATCTGATACCAGCACCCTCACAATGCCTCCAGTTATATAGTTCTGCAGTTTCCTATCAGAGTTCTCCGTCCTCCTGGAGACCCACAGAAACAGCACCTCCACACTTTTAATCCATTATTCCCCATCAAGCGCATCAGCTACACAGCCTAGAAGACATCACTGTAGGTCACCATTTGCCAGTGTGTTTCCACAAACACTTGCGCTGAATGATGCGAAAACACGCTCTGTGAACAGAAGGACTTGCTTGTCAAACAAGTTTGAGAGATGCTGGAATTTAACAAAGCTAAAGTTGTTTATTTATTGCAAGATTTCTCAGTGCCTTTAAGATGCCAATAGAGCCTGTGAATGTCTATGAGTGCCGCATTGCCCAAACATGCTTCACGGGGGTCTCATCACCTTTTCATTTTGCTAAGCATCCTGACAGACAAGTGTTTCGTCAAATACATTTTGAGAAATATGGAGACAAAGAACAGGTCTGCTAGATGGGAGGAGAAATTCATATCTCACATATTGCTTGTACATTTAACTTTTTGCACAGATGTATTATGTAATTATCCTTCACTTCTGTGAACAAGAAATCCTTTGTATCTAAATTCACAGGCATATGACCTGCTCTGTGCATAGGTGTGATGTTGCTTGGGAATGTCTGGCTATTTTTTAAATTCTAATTTTCATTCTATTATTCAATAAAAGAAAAAGTTAACCACATTGCACCTAACTCTTTCATTCCTTCACTGGAATGTGGTAGCAGGCTTTAAGTGAAATTCCTTGAGTGTTTTGCAAGGAAAGGTTTTACTCATACGGAAGAGCCCTCCAAAACTCTATATTTGGGAACTTCAGTATGAGTTAAATGGAAAAGTAAATGCTAATATTTCATTAATCCTTGAATTTCACCCTGACTTCTGCTGTGCTCTACTCTTTCTAAAGTTCTTGACTGCTTTTTAGTTCATCAAGAGCTCTGGTTAAATAAATGTTAAACTAACAGGAATAGGAACTGTGTTCTATATCATGTGGGGTCATCATCAGTGATTTTAGGTTTTAATTGTACATTTGTGTACAGTATATGCAACTCTGTTAAGTTCATCTGAGCACACTGCCCTCAGCAGGGATAAACTCATGGTGCCTTTAAGGTGACTTCAGTGACCACAGCTGCATCACTTTTGCTAATACGCCCTTGACTGCAAGATATTTTCTCGAAAGAAAAATAACAAAGTGCTCTGCCTGCCAGATACTGCAGGGGACACTTAAACTGTCTATCATAAACCCAGCAAAAGGATCACTGAAGTCAACCAGCCTTGAGAATTTCTGATATTATGCCTCCCTTTGGTAAAGCCATTTCCAAAGATTGTCATTTCAAATGTGCCTCTCCGTCCAGCAAACTTTGCGTTTCCTTTACACCCCCCACCCAGGACAGGGCCAGACATCACCTTGCTAGGTCCCTGCTCTCCCTCTCATTCATGTCTCATACATGTTCATTTAACCACAGTCCTCCGTGAACGCCACTGCTTTGCCACGTGTACCTCTGACAGGACGGAAAAAGGATGGTCCTTATGAACAGATGGTCTTTCCAAGGAAAAGTAGCTACATTTAAATACAGATAAATGTACTGTAAATAATGGCCTTAAAAGGATTTAGGTCTTTAGGGGGAAAAATATGGGAACATAAAATACTACTCTTTAATTACATGAGATTTTTTTTTTCCTTCCCTTGAAGACAAAACCAATTCCTAATGAAGCATAATGAATCGTAAAGAGGCACCAATGCTCATTCCAACAGCTGTTTATTGATTAGTGTTGACTGAACACAAACAGGCAAGTGCCGCTTGCCACCGCTGGTTAAGTGCTGAGAAGAGGCACTGGCTCCCCTTACCACCACCCCCCCTTTATGTTACTTCCAAAGACAAGTTGACTCTTTTTTTTTTTTTTTTGTCTCCAGCAGCTGAGCTCTTACTTTTAAAGGGCTGCCTTATAACTAGGAAAGCAAGTGGAGGGAACAGGCTTTCCATGTCCAATGCGTTATCTGGCAAAGACAGATTGTTTTAGGGTGTAATGGGAAAGATTTTTCATGAAACTACATTTCAAACGAGCAGCATATGCTTGATTTTCCCTTCTGCTACTCATCCTGCCATTTGTTAATTTTTGTTATTGTTGTTCTCCAGGACTCCTATATTTTCATACAAGCTGTCTCATCTGAAACTAACACAGCTTGGGGTGGATTCCCGCTTGGGATACAAAAACCTCCACCTCCACTCTAGCCTTTTTTTGTTTGTTTGTTTCCAGATTTTCCATATTTAATCAGTGTTCACTGGTGAATGAGTGGTTTCCCACTGAACGACGGGGCGGTGTGGGGGGCCAGTGAGGGGGTGGGAATTCTCTCTTTACATTAGCTGTCAAAGGCTGAAATGTGACTTAAGGATACGTGAGGACTTCTCAGCCACCTAGGCTGCCCGCACTCATGGGGTCACAGCCCAAAACAGAAGTCTGGAGCAATTCTGAAATTGGGAATTAGAGTGAATTTTTTCCCCTTTAACACTGTAATGCTTCATATTAATTTAAATGATTCTCTCAGAATGATTCTGTGGCCCTGTTAAATAAAGTTCAAGGAGATGAATTTCCGTCATGCAATCTGAGGCCTATTTGAAAGCAGTCAGCTTTACAAGATTAAAAAAAGAATTACAGCGAATAGGTAATCTATGGATAGAAGGTGTTTCGATAGAAGCAAGGATATTTTTCTTAAAAATGTGAACACACCTGGGAGAGGGGCACCACTATTAGTATCTTTGCTGGGAAGGCCTTCTAATCAGAATCATCTTGTGTTTGGAGACTTACGGCATGAACAGCTCTGTCTGAAGGGTCCTGACTCCAGGGGTGATTTCAGTACAATGGAAGCTATGGCTGGAAGGGTTTATAAACTCTGTTTGGAGCTAATATCCTCCTATGATCAGTTGAGGAACCTGGGGAGGTTCGCTCCTCTATGTGGGTTCCCTTACAGGAAACAAGCTGATACAGAGTTTGCCAAGAGACAAAGAGAATGCCCTGATGTTTATTTCTATAATGTGTGCATCAACCAATTCTAAGAAAAGGATCTTGGAATCTGCCCAGTGTCTTTGGTTGGCTCTGGGCTTTTCATTCCTAGATTTCCCCATTCATATGTTCTATGACTGTGGGCAAGCTAAGTCAACTCCTTAAGGTTCAGTTCCCTCATCTGTTATATGGGCAAGATCATATCCATTTCAAGGGTCACTGGGCAGATGAAATGAGTTAGCAAAGGGTCGAGCATGCAGGAAGGGCACATTAAACGGTAATAAAATATAATCATATATATTACCAATGCCATTTCCTTACTCTGTTTCATTTCTCCCATTTAGTTCATCTGGTCTAAATGCTTGGCTGTCTTCTAAACTCTCTCCTTTCCACTCATATCCTCCACTCTGCTTCCACTCAAATATTACAGTGACCTTATCAAGAAACAAATCTGATTCCCTCTGTCCCTGGCCCCTCAGTGGTCTCCCACCATCCGTGAGATAAAGATGAAGATCCTAAGCACAATCCAGAAGACCTCAATTGGCCCTGATCATCTTCAGTCTCACCTGACATCTTTGGCCTTCTTTAATCCTACGCTCTCACTGTATCAACCCCTCTCCCTTGCCACAGGGCCTCTGCGCATGCTCCCCTAGCTCATCTACTGGGTTGGCCAAAAAGTTAGTTTGCGCTTTTTGTAAGACGTTATGGGGAAATCTGAGCACACTTTCTGGCCAACCCAATACTTCCCCCATCTCTGATTCGACTTAGTGAACACCTATCCATCTTTCACATCTCAATTCAATCATCAATTTCCAAACAAGATCTCTTATGGCCTTCCCAGTTAGGCAACTTCTCTTTGGTTAAAATCTTCCAGCACTAATATACCAGACACATAATTTTATGTTTTTGTATTTTTTAAATTAATTTCCAGCTATCCTATGTGACTGAAGACCTTCTGAGTGTATGGAGCATGTTAGCTTTTATTCAACATTTCATCAGGAGGGTTCTGCATAATACGTATAACAGTTGCTCAATTAAATCTGCTAACTGGAGTTATTTGGGCCAAAAAGTAGGTTTTATTTTTCTCTTTATCCCACCACTTTCTGGCACACAGGAGGCTGCATACCTTACCTGCACTAATGAAAATATGAGTATAATGTCCAAAACTTTCCTGTTTTTTCCTAGAACTGCTATTAAGTAGAGCGACAGAAGCAATACTTCACAGGGCACTGTGGAGGCTTCCTGTATAAAATTTTTGGGAAAAAATCTAGTCAGTGCCATATAAAAGGAACAATATGGTCCTCTTGGGCCAGAATGGCATTTCTCAACAACTGATATGGATTGCTTCATAATTGCTACAGCCACAGCAGTCTATTCTGGCCATAACAGCAGGCCAGTGTGAACTGTTATGACCCCTGCGTGTTACCTTTGCCAGTGTTTTGCCAAGTGGTACCCCAACCCCAAAATCATAGATGGTTTTCTACAAATTGTCCAAGTAACAAAAAAGTAAAGTTGTGCATGGTTTTACCTCCACTTGCATAATAAGTATAGAAACTCTTGTGTTAGAAGTTCTCCAAAAGGAGAAACAGTGAACTTGTTCTCAAACCCTGCTCCTCAGTGTGGTGGGTAGAGGCTTCCCTTCTGCAGTTAAACACCTACAGAAAGACTTGAGGTGCGTAGGCCATGATGGCCGAGCTCTGAAACAGGAGGGAAGGGGGCAGGGCACAACCTTTGAAAGAATGACATAGCCCAAGACACAACAAAAACTGATTAGAACCAAATGAGTCTGAGGTTGAGGGCAAGTGGCTTCCACTAAACACTGAGCCTCAGTATACGCTCACTGTAACACATCAGCAAGCTAAGTGACATACCCACAGGCGCCATGACAGTTCCAAGGCCAAGCATCAAAGACCCAAGAGTGGGTAGGGGCCCAATTTCTGGGAAATTTCCATCCCTTCCCCCAAATAGCATAATAGAATAATCCTCCCACTTATTAGCATATGAAATTATCCAGCCCATAAAAACTAACCACATCATATTTCAAGGGCACTCTCACCTTCTAAGATGATCTGTATACTCTGTCTGATGGAATGTTTCTCTAAATAAACCACTCTTTTTTCCCCCCAAACTTTAAACTTTTATTTTGCATTGGGGTACAGCTATTTAACAATGCTTTGATAGTTTCAGGTGAATAGTGAAGGGACTCAGCCATATATATATGTGTTTCCATTCTCCCCCATGCCCCTTTTCCATCGGGGTTGCCACATAATATTGAGCAGAGTTCCTTGCGCTATACAGTAAGTCCTTGTTGGTTACCCATTTTGAATATACCAGTGTGTACATGTTGATCCCAAACTAAATAAACCCACTTCTTGTCTATCACTTTGTCTCTCTCTGACTTCTTTCTGGATGAGACATCAAGAACCTGAGCTTCATGAAGTCCTGAAATCAGGTGCATGATCTCAGGAGACCAGGGGTTTTGACAGGGTTCAAGTCTCAGCCGCATGCGTTCAAGTCCCAATCTAAGTTACACAGCTTCAGTTCTACTGACCGCTCCGGTGCACACGAGACATCTTTACCCAGTCTGAGAAACAGACAGACTCTTTCCTAGCTCACCTATCTTGCATTTCCTTAGGCTTGATGCTGCCACACATCACGTGACACCAACACAATCAGCAAACACAGTGAAGGATGGTTTTGTGAAAGGCAACCACGCTTGCAGGCCGAGAGGACTGACTTTACATACATATAAATGCCACCACTGTGCACAGTAGCCACGCCCAGTAAATGGTACATCTCAAAACTCCCATCAGAAGCCAAACGGACTTTAGGGGGGTGAATTCTAACGTCATGTTCCAAAGTTGTCTAATATACAAAGGCTGAAGGGGTCTGTGGAAACAGAGTACACGGAAGAGAGAACAGTATATATTACCAACTACTGAACTTACCAGTGGTTGGTAGAATGAGGACAAGAGTGGGTCTCACCTCTACCACGACTATTTATATATAAGGATTCTAGTTACACGTAATATTCTAATTCTCTGACATGTAGTAGCCTCTGTTCTGACTTTATTTTTCTCCACTGCCTTTGCTATCATCTGACACAAACAACTGTACCTATTTTATCTTTTTTGAGTGCCCCCACCCCCTCAGTGGGATGTAAACTGTATCATGGAAGGTTTTCTCTCTCTTTTTTTAAAAATCAGTTTTATTACTGCTGTAGCCCCAGGGGTTGGGACACAGGAGATTTCACATGACTATCTGTTGAAATGATGACAAGTCCTCACCATTTGCTATATGCACTGTGGCTATTGCTTTCCAGGAATCAGGACAAGGTGATAAAAACAAAGAGCCAAGAACTTGGGCTCCAGAATCACATGACCTGGGCTCTAAAATTTAAGTTCTGATCTTGGGCAAGTAACTTAACCTTTCTGTGCCCCAAGCAGTTACCCCTAAAATGGAGCTGATGAGGAGGTAATCATCTCAAAGGGCTGGCATATAGTGTAATGAGATGAAAAATATAAGGTGCTTTGTATAGTTCCTGGGTGCACAGTAATTACACAAAACATACTGCTAATTATTCTTATAGTCTGTTGTTATTTTTATAATTATTAATAACTATTATAACTATCAAAACTACCCTAAAAGGTAAGTGCTACTATTATTTTTGTTTTCAGTTAATATTTTAAAGACTAGAATGAATGATCTTATAGTAAAATGATGAAAAACAGGAAATGTTAGAAAAAGAGGGTGAGAAGGAGGGAGAAGAAGTAAGAAAACCAGATAGAAGCAATGTAAAGAAACAGAATCACAGACTTAGAAAATGAACTTATGGTCACCACAGGGGAAGGATGGGGGGAAGGGATGGGCAAGGAGTTTGGGATTGACATGAACACATTGCTATATTTAAAATGGATAACCGACAAGGACAAGGAACTCTGCTCAGTAGTCTATAACAACCTAAAGGGGAAAAGAATCTGAAAAAGAACAGATATACAGAACTGAATAATGGATATACATATCTGAATCACTGCTGTACACCTGAAACTAACACATAAGTGTTAATCAACAATCCTCCCATTTAGGAAAAAAAAAAAAGGAAGCATCATAAACAGAGCTCTTAGCCCAGAAAGAAGAGGATTCATCCCGGAGAATGCAATGAAGTCTGGACTGGTCCCTAGAGCACATGTGAGCCAGGTAAGGCCAGTGATGATGTACATCTTAGCAGGTTTGGAGCTGGGGATGCTCTGGAGAGGGCCAAATGGCGACTTGGGGACTCACAGGTTGGGCTAGGAATCCAGGCTACATGACTTGCAACTCTGATCCCCTGGCTCCATTCCCTTTGAACTCAAAAAAGACTGACAGTTTCCATTCATTCTCCAGCATTAGAATATTCCAGGACTGCATAGGATAATAGTGAGAGGGTAAGCTCTGTATTCACATGGACTTGGGTTCAAGCACAACTTAATCACTTTGAAGTTGAGTGAACTTGGATGAGTTACTTAATCCATCTGAGTCTCAGGTTTCTGGGTGTTTTTTTCATGTGCAAAACAGGAGTACTAACTGTATCTTCTCCACAGGGTTGGCATGAAAATAAAGAGAGATGATTCCTGAAAAGTGTTCTGTGTTGTGTGTGCAGAAAGAAAATTTTCCATAATCACACAGATAGAGGCAGCATTCCATTTCATGGAGCAAATGCTTTTCATAAAATCAACATGTTTTCACTTCCCTGTCTTGACTCCTCAAGTATGCTGCTGCTGCTGCTGCTGCTAAGTCGCTTCAGTCGTGTCCAACTCTGTGCGACCCCATAGACGGCAGCCCACCAGGCTCCCCCGTCCCTGGGATTCTCCAGGCAAGAACACTGGAGTGGGTTGTCACTTCCTTCTCCAGTGCATGAAAGTGAAAAATGAAAGTGAAGTCGCTCAGTCATGTACGACCCTTAGGGACCCCATGGACTGCAGCCTACCAGGCTTCTCCATTCCAGGCAAGAGTAGTGGTGTGGGTTGCCATTGCCTTCTCCGGTCCCCAATTATTAAAAAAAACAAATAATATATGGTATTTGTTGTCATTGTTTTGTTGCTAGATTGTGTCTGACTCTTTTGCAAATCTAAAACCAGCCTCCAAAATCATGTGAACAGTCAGCAACTATCTTTCTTAACATCTTGGACAAATTAGCCCAGTTTCTAAACACAAAAACCTCTCAAAGAATTAGGTACTCTACAAATTAAAGTTGGAAAGCTCTTTTAGGAACTTTGTCTTAAGAATCAGACAAACCCAAACACTGTATTACGCCATGGGGGTGGTTATAAAGAAAGAGAACTAGGAAAGCAGGAAGGGAGGTTCAAATTCTAGTATTCAATATCCTCATGCACATAGGGAGAAGCCAACAGCAACCCACTCCAGTTCTCTTGCCTGGAAAATCCCATGGACAGAGGAGCCTGGTGGGCTGCAGTCCATGGGGTTGCGAAGAGTCGGACACGATTGAGCGACTTCACTTTCACTTTTCACTTTCATGCACTGGAGGAGGAAATGGCAACCCACTCCAGTGTTCTTGCCTGGAGAATCCCAGGGACGGGGGAGTCTGATGGGCTGCCATCTATGGGGTTGCACAAAGTCGGAAACAACTGAAGCAACTTAGCAGCAGCAGCAGCATGCACATATTCCCTTCCCCCAAACAGCCTTATACCACAATCAACCAACAAACTCGATGCTTGAAATCTGCCTAAAATAAATCTAGCTATGCCTTGGCACTTTCCAAATATCTGCATTTCTGGACTGATCCTATAATAATACTGACAAGGAAGAGCAAATTTCAGCTTAGATTCTAAGGTCAATCATTTCAAAATGCCAAGCCTAATAGCAAATCCACCATTGTGTTGATAAACTTAGATACAACAAAGAGATCCTGACCACAGAGGTCAACCATTTAAGCATGGGAACAAGTATGCAAGGGATTTTTCCCAGCACAGGGAGAAATATTTTGGAGCCAAACATGGCTTAAAGGTACCATTTATAGGGAGCTCTCAGTGAAGGCTCTGCCAACCAGTAGGGGATCTCTGAGTGGGGTGGGGTGGGCCAAGTGAGAACCTGGTGAAATTGTCTGGGAATACAGTTTCTATTCTTTCTGTTTTTGTTTTTGGTAGAGCTGGGGCATAGCTTTCATCAACTTATCAGAGGGGTTCCAAGAACCAGAAGCGGTGGGAAATTTCAAATGCAGTTTCAGCTCTCATTGTGTAGGGAGTACAACTGAGTCCCAGAGAAAATAGGAGTGCTTCTCTCAACATCATACATCTGCCAATGGGCATGGCTTTGCCACTAGGCAAGCACCCCCCAGATTCCAGCCTGCTATTTCTTTCATCTATGAAGGCCTCTTTGCAAGCTACTTGGAGGGCTTTCCTTGCAAAGATAACTACAATTTACATTCTTTTCCCAACATTTTGATTTATTTCTAGAGAAAAAGTAGGTCCTCTGAAGGACTTATTTAAAATAAAGCCAGCCTGCCAAACCAGCAGTGAAGTGAAATCTGAACAGAAGAATCCACCATCAGCCACAACAATAGCCAAACAAAAGGATCCTACAAAGAAACACATTTATGTTTCCAAGCTTCAAAGAGATTATTACATATGATGGCAGGTCTTCTCTTTGTGCTGAAGTTGAACAAACAAACTGGATTTAATTCTACATTTTGATGACAGTAGCTGAGACAGAGTCATTGTGTTACCTAACAATTAGAAATAGGAATATGATATGTGAACAAGCTGAAAGCACTTTCTCATGCCAGATGTGAACATATTTATAAATATTTATCTGTAGCTCTTGGACAAAAGACTTACATATACACACACAAATGAAGCCATAAAAATAAAGGCTATTGACACTTTTTGGCCAAATTTCTAATACCTCTAGTTATGCTACTCATTAATTGATTGAGACACAGTGGCAGAAGAGAATGAAATAACTGGAATATTCATAAGTGGATGGTCAATTGGCCAGCCTGTTTTTCTGCATCACTGTTTTAGACGGACAGCCATGAAATTGCAAGTTAAGAACATCAGGCAAGTATACTGTATTATTAAATATACCTAGTGAGCATTAGCTCTGTGTCAGACACTACGCTCTGCATGGTTTTTTTCATGTACCATCTCAGTTAACCCTCACAATAACCTTCATAGCATTCTTAATTCCAGTTTACAGAGGAGGAAACTGAGGCCTCCAAACAGGTTAAACAACTTGCTCCAATTGAATGGCTAATAAACCAAAATCTGGATTCTGTGTCCTGTCTTCCAATGCTCTTTGGTCACAGCTGGTGAATTTGGAGAAGCCCTGCTCTATAGCTGCGCTTATAGGGCCATCTTGTGTGCCAATTAAGAGTGTATTTAAAATTTAAAGTACTTAATTTCTTCCCAAAAAGGGAAATAGAACATGAGACACCTCCAAAGTAACTATGCTGAAGTCAGAGCCCTAAAATCACTCATGTATAATTAGCTATACCCATGATCTGAATATTTAAAATATCATTAAAAACCCTTCTATAAATATTAGAGACTAGAATAAAGAGCTAATTAACTATCTGTGCACTTCGGTTCACCTCTTATCATTTCTCTAACTTAGTTCTCGAAAACAACCAAAACCACTCTCTTGGCAGAAGCTTAGAACCGAAGGGTCCTTATATGCACCTTGGAGGGTGGGGCGGGAAGTGACTCCATGCTCAGATATTACTGAAAAACAACTAGAGAGGCATATGTAAATTTTTCTCAGGAAAAAGTCCAAAGCTACTCTTGAAAGGGTTGGGGCCTAAAAAACAAAAGCTAAAAACTCAACTCAGATGCCAAGATCTGTGTAAGATTGTATGTGTGTGTCAGTTGCTCAGTCATGTCTGACTCTTTGCAACCCCATGGACCGTAGCCCACCAGGCTCCTCTATCCATGGAATTCTCCAGGCAAGAATACTGGAGTGGGTAGCCATTCCCTTCTCCAGAGGATCTTCCGAACCCAGGGATTGAACCCAGGTCACCCGCATTACAGGCAGATTCTTTACCATCTCAGCTATAATAGAAGTCCTTGTAACACTGTATATCCTGCAAACTAGATTATTTCTCCCCAGGCCCTGTTCCTTGGAAAGAAATGCATCTTTTCAAAATTATGGGAAACGTATTGAGAAGCAAGTGTAAAGCTAATGCTTGAAACCATCCCCCACCCACCATGAACAGCTCCTTCTGCCTGTGGAATCTTGGGAATTCAGCAGACAGATGCATCCGCACCATTCTGCGGACCTGCTGGAGACTGCTCTCACCCGACCTTGTTCTGGTTTCCCATTAAATATCTGAAGAGCACTTTGACCTATGTTATGAAAATTGTCACACCAACACTGTGATACCCCAGGGTGAGGACCCAAGCCAGACTTCTCCAAGTCACCTCACCCAAGTACTGAGGATGGCCCTGACGCTGCTCCTGTGGATCTGAAGAACAAGGGAGATGAGGTGGCATTGTCTACGCACCCACTGCTTTTGTGCTTAATGCAATAACACCTAGCTCATCAGAGCCAGAGACACATTCATAAGTTACTGTTTCCCTCAATGCATTTTTATCATGTATTTTGCACATTTCTATTTCCAAGATTCATGGAAAATGAGACGTTTAGTTGAAAATGTTTACAGTGGGGACCTTATAAATTACTTGATAGTCTTGGGAGACAGAAGTATTCTGCAAAATACCAGCTACGGGAATCAAATATCAATATTTTACAGAGTCCCTTGGGATCACTTATTGTATAGAGATAAAAATTCTTCCTAAATAGAAAAATCTCAAGTGAGCCTAAGAAAGTGCTGATGAAGCCCACTTAGGACTTGCATGCCTTCATAGAACATCTCAGGTGACTGGGGCAGACTGAAACTCCAGACTAAGATGCGAGGGGCTGTTCAGTGGGGGTTTACTGCATGACTGAGGAACAGGTGGGTTACTGAGCATCCTGGGCCTCTCACAGGTCATTGAGTCCCGTGACAGAGACTTTATTTCTCATGGGTCACTGAGTCCAGTGACTCTATTTCCAGCTTGACAGAAACTGTGAAAATGGGTACCACCATGCTCCCACCTAAAGGCCATCGGTTAAAGCAAGCTGGCTGCGTGCGTGCACGTATGCTTAGTCGCTCAGTCGTGTCTAATTCTTTGAGACCTGATGGACTGGATCCAACCTGGGTCTCCTGCATTGCAGGTGGATTCTTTACCATCTGAGCCACCAGGGAAACCCACACTGAGTGCATCACCTTCTTCATGGGGCGTTCTAGTCGCCCAGGGTGGCGGGAGGTAGGGATGAAGCAACAGCTCTTTGCCAGCCCCTTCTCAGCATAGGAAGGTCAGCTGGCAGCACTGCTCGACAAAGAACACTTAATGTGTCTGACAGATGGCAAATACATCATATTGACTCTTCCTCCTAATTTAACAAATTTGAATCTTTTGTCAGTTTTATTTCCCCAGCGAAAAGATGTTCTAAAGCACCACTTCAGCTTCCATTGCTCTTTTCCCCTATTCTCCCTCTTACATATTATCTTTGACACTGTCTCAAGAAACTAAAACCAGCTGACTAAATTAACTCATCTTCCCAGCTTCCTTTGTAGCTCAGTTGGTAAAGAATGTGCCTACAATGCAGGAGACTTGGGTACGATTGTTGGGTCGGGAAAATCCCCTGGACAAGGAAATGGCAGCCCACTCCAGTATTCTTGCCTGGAGAATCCCAAGGACAGAGGAGCTGGCAGGTACACTCTATGGGTTGCAAGAGTTGGACACGACTTAGCAACTGAACTACCTACTACCTCCCAGCTATCAGTGATCATCGCAAATTCTGACATTGGCTTGAGTGTGTATTCCTCATTTTTGCTAACTATTATGAAGCTCTGCATCAGGTGGGGGGTAGTTAACTAACAGACAATGGGATCCTTGAACACCTAGAAATAACACACAAAAGTATGTGTTTGTGTTCTTCACTTGACAGAAAGAAAGGGGCCCTAGTTTATCAGATACCCAAAGGTGTGGTGTGTCTGCTTTGGCTGGAGGTTATTACATGGAGCCGAAACACTGCAAGCTCTGTTAGCCTTTGGGATTTCAGAGAATTTCCCTATTTCAGGTGGATGGGGTGAGGGCAGAGAAGGGCTTTGGGCTGTGGTGGAGCTCTCTGGAATGCCAGGCTGTATAAGGAGCATTAAGTGACATCAAGTTCAGTGTGGAGGAGTCTTGGTCAAGTATAGCCTGCTGCCACAAGGTAGTGAAGGGTCCCTTCCACGACTGCCGGTGGTGTTCAAATCACCACCAAGAGCCACCCCACAGGTGTTAGAGAAGGGCTTCAAGTAGGCCTGGGGGGAACTTGGATGGGCTGTGGAATTAGGCTATGAGTCTAGATCTGGCAGAGTCTTCACTTTAGATTTCAGAAGCAGGAGAATTGCACCCTACAGAGGTGCCTCTGATTTCCATCTCTCCTTTAAAGAGCAGTTCCTGATCCTCCCCATAATGGTGGTGATTCTTTTCACTTCCTTCCTGTGGTGTTTTGTGATGCTTACCCCTACCACACGCTCTTACTCTGGGGTGGGAACCAAGTGCCTGCCCTCAGACAGCTTATACTCTGGGGTGTGAGTGTATGGAGTAGTGGGTAGAGATGGGTGAAATTTTTTCCTTTTTTTTTTTAAAAAAAGGAAATAATCTGATAGCAAAGGTGGCTCAGAAGAAAATAATATAATAGGTGAACCAACTGGAGAGCTACCCAGGCAGGTAAGAGGGGCTCAGAGATCAACAGAAGGCACTGATAAGTGACACAGGGAGAAAGGGCTAATCAGAAAGGGGAGCCCTGCGTAGGAATGTGGTGCAAGAAAACTCCAGGCAGAGGGAACCCCGAGTACAAAGGAAAAGGGAATGTGCTTGCGTGCTTCATGAAGAGAGAAAACACCAGGATGAGTTCAGCATAATAAAAGGGAGAGAGTGACCCCAGCAGAGAGAGCAGCCGTGCTGAGCTGTGATTCAGAAGGTATGTCTTATTCGAACAAACACTGGAAGCAATCAGAGGGTTTTAATCAAAAAGGATGACATGAATTGATTCTGTCTCAAAAAGGGTAATGATGGCTATTTATCATAAATTCCAGCGTGACTTAAAATTAAGTTTAATCCCAACTATAAACCTAAAACCCTTATCTAATAATATCACTAATGCCTCCCCCAAATCTTAGTAGTTATATTACCAAAGAGTGACTAGAGACCAAGCGTCTACAGAGCTTTGTGTTTCTGTGCAAATGTTACTAAATGATCACCGTGGACAATCAACAGTCCGTATGGAGTTTCTAGTATGATAAATGGTCAAATAGAGAAGTTAAACACACATAAAACATTTAACATGACATGGCCTAAATATACCAAATCAGCCTTATATGAACCTGAAAGACTGGGTTCTGGAATTACTATTAATTACTTTCGGGAACTCAAGGAAAGCCTGATATGATCAATTTTCAATCATATTTTGTGATAGAAAGCAATGCAATCCCACAGGATTCAAGGTATCCATTCATTTACATTCTTGCCAGGGTTAGCAAAAAAACAAAACAAAACACCACTATTGATCAGCTATTAAAAATCAGTTGACTTCACTCCTCTCTGAACAGGTCCTCTCCAAGTTCTGAGCACCGGCTCATCTTACCTCTGCCTAGTGACAGCATGAAGAGATAAATAGACAATTCAAAGGCAGCTCTTCACATCCCATTAGCTGAATAAATAGTGATGTATGTGTTTCTTTTCTCAAGCACTACTTTAGCTTGCAGAGATGAGAGCCAGAAAGATGGGGCTCTACAAATCCTATTAGAATATTCAAAACAAACACAAAATAACTTCCCTGAAGACCATGGTTTAAATGGGGGGGGGAAGAATATTTTGTCTTTTAATTGTAACTTTGGGGGCAACAAAAAGGTCTACACTAAACCTTTGAGGTTCAGAAGTTATACAAAATCACAGAAGAAAAAAAATGTAATTTACTGTTTTATGAGCAGTATTCAGGAGGAACAGGATGAAGGCCCTGTTGTACTTCAGCAGGTTGTACGATTATCACAAACCAATTTGGCTACATCAAAGTGTACTATCAAAATAACAGCTTTATTCTAAGATTACTTTAGAATGGTTTTTACCCTCTAGAACCTCTTTCTAAGGATGCTGTGCTCAATATCCAGGGCAGACCAGTTGTTACAAAACAGACAGAATCTCTGAGCCAGGGTTAGTGACAGTGGCCGATCACCAATATACGAAAGCAATGTAATCAGTGCTTTGAACAGCATCATGTCCATTAGAAGCAACTGTATACACAGAAAGGGACAATGTACTCGGTAATGACATCGGCCACAGTACATCTGCTCTCTAAACTGTGAGCCCAGAACATTGCAGTGGCTTCTACATAAAACGGGCATCATTGCCAAATCCTAAGTTTTAGCCAATGAGAGATTGTGGCAAGGAAAAGGAGCAGATGAAGCCCTATGCATCACAAATTCATCAGGATTCTTTTGGACCAAAAGCAGTGGGTGTTTTTAATTGATTCACATGAACATGTCCTAGAATGACCAGGCAGAGCTGGCAGACGCCTTTGCCTCTCTGGGTCTTGGCTTCATTTTCTCAGAATAAAGATGACAGCCTGATTATGGAATGTGGTCTCAGGAAGTTCCCAATCTTGTAACCAGAGAGGAATGGGTGAATGTCCCCATTGGCACCAGAAAAGCCCCAAATAAGCAAAAGGGGGTCCTGACCTGGGTCAAGTATCCATTCCTTTATCACCACTCTGGCCAAAGGGGATTAAATTACTATAACTAGTCTGGTGATGAGAGAGGAAGGGGTGCTGGGTAGGCCAAAAACAATAGCATTCAAGGACTAGAAGAACTGGGTACCAAATACACCTTTATGAATTATGGTTAACCAAGTATACAACATATGAGAATGCTTTACAGGATCAACATATGACTTCTTGGAGAATAATTTTTTGCCTCATAACTAAGCATGCTATTTTTAAAGTACCAAGATGAAATCCTGAGTCACTGGTAGCTGAGTAGGCTGTCCAAAGTTGTTTCCCCAGTTATAGTAGTAGATATGCTTAACTTCTGATTCTGCTCCTTATTGCTTTCTTACTAGTGTCTTAGACTGCATTCTCCAGAACAGACCCTGAAATAAGAACTTAAGTGTCGATAGATTATTTGAGAGACGCTCTTGGAAAGCCCCATAAGGAGAGTAGAGGAAACAGGAAAGAGAAGGGAAGAAAGCTACTACAAGGTATATCCATAAGCAGTTTACTACTTCAAAAAACTGGAGCTCAATCTGCTGGGATACTCTAGGACATAGCATGGAACAGGCCTCAGAACTGCCCATTAAGGGGCAAGGAGGCTGGAAGACATATCCTTCCACTCTCGCTTGTCATTGGCAGAGGGCCACTCCTGGGGAGGCATCAGCTCCCCAGAACTTCATGCTTGCTCCCTAGAGTGGCAACAGAAGGAAGCCCTGAAGAGGGGAGGACAAGAAATGTGTCATAGGACGGCCTCAACAAGAACATGAAGGGTGAGTCACGGGGGATATGGCCAAGGCACACAGCTTTGGCTCCCACCAGTAACACACATGTACGAAAACACGCCATCATTGACTCAGCATCTACTTATCAAGCCCTTATTATGTGCGGACACTCTTGTAGGTACTGGGTATACACTGAGGGGCAAAACAGAGGTTATAGTCTTAATTAATACCCAGAACAACTGGGCTGGGCAGAGGCAGATTCTGTGGGCTACTTATCACAATCTTGTTCACAGATTTGACTTTAAGAGGAGTAGCAGGCTCATCATTATTGGACTTTCCCATCACCAGTCCAGACATGCTGTGGCCTGTGATCTAGTTATGACCTTGAATCAAGAACTAGAGCCAGAGGGCTTCCCTGGTGCTCAGTGCTAAAGAGTCTACCTATCAATGTAGGAGATACAGGTCAAATCCCTGCTCCAGGAAGATCCCACATGCCGTGGGGGGAGCTAAGCTCATGCACCACAACTACTGATCCTCTGCTCTCCAGACCAGAGGCCAAAACTAGGGAAAAGCCCATGCAGAAATGAAGACCCAGCAGTGCCATGAATAACGAAATAAAATAAAAATGAACTAGAGCCAGAAGATAGGTGCTGGAAGGAAGTAGAGTTTTCCATTAAAGGACAGTGAAGTGTATTTTGCTTTCGAACTCTTTGGGGACCTCTTTCCTGTAACAGCTTATGCCCAGAAGCACCGCAGAGCTTCCTGCTATAGTTATGACAGCTGAGCAGGGTGTATAGCCTCTAGACATGGAAAGGACTCATGTTAGTTTGACCACCTGGGGATTATACTCACATTGGCAACTTCACATATGCCCTGCAGAAACTAAGTGATCTCCATTTTAAACAACAACAACAACAACAACAAAAATACTCTGCCTTCCAAATGATACAGAATTCTATTTTATCTATATCGGCCAGGTAGAACCAAGTATTTACCAGAAATCTAGATGTGGGTAGTTTTGTTTATAAAACCTTAGAATATCGTCAAGTGTTGTTTTAAATGAACCATTACACTTACAAAGAAGCAATCAATTGTGCGATTCAGGTGAAAGACATGATATACCTATCTGAAAAAAAAAGTTTAAACAAATAAACATTTTTCTATTGTACCTTCCAATGCACATACTTTGGAATAGGGTAAAAGTCAATTTTTACCTATTCTGGTGGTCTTTTTCATTTGGCATTCCCCATCCCATGGAAATAAGGTCAACTTAACAAGTATTGCTTAGCTCTGAGTATTCTAGTTATATTTGCTTAAAGATTGTTAAGATAAATTATGAATAATGGACTTCCCAGATGGTACAGTGGTAAAGAATCCATGTGCCAGTGCAGGAGATACAAGGGATGCAAGTTTGGTCCCTGGATAGGGAAGATCCCCTGGAGAAGAGCGTGGCAGCTCCCTCCAGTACTCTTGCCTGGAAAATTCCATGGACAGAGGAGCCCGGCGGACTACAGTCCATGGGGTCACAAAGAATTGGACAAGACTGAGTGCGCACACACACAAGATAAATAGAAAACAAAGTTTCAGTGGGATCTGGTAGGAGTCTAGTGTGCCCTACAGCAGGATGAGCAAATAAATGCGGCATGCGGCTTAGACAGACAGCATTCATGGGTTACAACTCATTGTCCCAACACAGTCCTCCAGACAACACTGACTGATCTTCCAGAAGTAGACCTCAAGACGAAACCTACCTGACATTCATGAGATATTTAAAAAGCCTGATCCCCTTGATATCACATCACCAGGGGGCGGGGCTGGGAGGAAAAGAGTGAAAGGGAAAGAGAGGGAGGGAGGAAGAGAAGGAGAGAGAGGGAGATGGAAGGAGGGAACAAGGTGGGAAGAGGGAGGGAGGGGAAAAGGAAAGACACTTTTAAAACAAATACTTCTTCTTTTGTTCCCTGCTGCTGCTGCTACTAAGTCGCTTCAGTCGTGCCCAACTCTGTGCGACCCCATAGATGGCAGCCCATGAGGCTCCCCAGTCCCTGGGATTCTCCAGGCAAGAACACTGGAGTGGGTTGCCATTTCCTTCTCCAATGCATAAAAGTGAAAAGTGAAAGTGAAGTCGCTCAGTCATGTCCGACTCTTAGCAACCCGCAAAGACTACCAATTAGGGGTTCCAAGTAGAGGAGATGAGAACGTGCTCCACCAAAATATGCCTCTTGCCAGATTAATTATTTTCACTGAAACCAGTTAAAAAATAACACAGGCAGGAAGCTCTCTCTGATTGCCTCCTTTTGCAGAGCATACATTTTCTGTGAGAAAGCTATCCACCCTGTACCAGGAAGGAGAAAACATTCTTATCACCAGGAGTTGATGCTGAATTCAATCTATTCAAACAAGCCTACTAAAATCATGCATATCTTCCACTGGTTCCCTCCACAGATTTCCTGGTCATCTTCCCACAATTTATTTCCCCTGGAACAAACCCCATTCTCCTTTGTCATGTCATGTCTCCACACTTTTGTTTTTATTAAAATGCTCTATAAGCTCTCAAGGTTATCTGCTTCTTGAGTCATATATCTATATATATACACACATATATGCCTCTGTGCATCTAAAAATATTACCATCGAGTAAAATTTAATGTTTTCCTCCTGCTTATCTATCTTTTTTCAGCTAAATTTTCAGGCCTAGACACAGCACTTAGGAAGGTAGAAGAAAAGTGTTTCTCCCCCTACCACACTTTATGACTATCCATCACAAAACTGTATCAAGCTAAGCTTCTTTAAAAAAGTCAGACACACTGTCTTTACAGAATTAAAGAAAGAAAAATGGAAAATGCCCACATTCTTAAGATAACCGAGCAATTCTCAGCATGAAGAAATTGTCCAAATAAAATTGAGTAACATTCTACTTTTAGAAGGATGGACAAGACTAAATACACAAAAAAATGTTTAATAGTCCCAAGACCATATTCTCCCAAACTGTTCTCATTTTTTCTTGTACTCTGCAAAGAACCATTCCTCTGCTTTATCGCCCCGCTGGCTGTGATGGGGTCTCCCTCAGAGCCCAAGGGACTCTGGGTAGGAGAAAGTAGTATAATACACATTTTTTTTCCTGAAACTCTGTAAAAGTTTTCCTCACACCAGCTACTTTTCGTGGTGACCTAGATCATCATTCACCTGGTATAAATGAGCTTGGCTGTGAACAAGGTTAAGAATTAGACCTGAGGATGATCTATTAGTTCATCTTGCTTGTCTCATGGGGCAAAGCAGAACTGTTTCTCTGGAGAGTTTTCTTGAATGCTTTTTCCAAGTCTAACTGGAAATCTCATTCAAAATCTTGTGACTTTCCTCTTTTTTGCATTCCACTACTAAGTTGTTTTAACACTTGAACAGCAATGATAGCGAATCAGAACCTATAGCTGATTCATGGTAAGGTTTGACAGAAAACAAGATCCTGTAAAGCAACTGTCCTTCAATTAAAAAACAACAACAACAAAAAAAGGACACAAACTGTATTTACACACAACGTCTCCTGGTTCTGGACTGCAAGCTCACTTTTAGGCTATTTGTTTTCATAAACTGGAGCTAGGGTGACTCTTTCCTTACTGCCTTTAATTAATAAGGAAAGCTTAATATGCACTTTCCCCCCCATCAGTCTGGCACGAAAAATGCTGAATTGCTTTTGTAGTAATTTGAAAGGAGAGTTTGGGGCTATTAGAAGAAATTCACATCAGGCATTTCTTTCCATGGCCTACTTATATTTTTCAAAGTGAAAGAATGTTTCAAGGAAAATGAAAAATCTTGGGGTACTAGGAAACTCTGCCCCATCTAAAGCTCTATTTTTCGATTTTCTACACAAAGACGCCTTATGGTGCATTTTAATAATGCAACTTGAAATATACTTTGAAAGAAGGAACAAGTCATAATCTGACCCAAGACAGAACAATGCCTCTTGTAGATTCTTGAATATCTGACTATAGGAGCCCTGCTCTTTTGTCTCACGGTAATTATATACATTTGGGGGGTTTAGAGGGAACCCGTTTGAGCTTTTTAAGTAAAATGGTGTGAGGCTCTATTTCTGGAAATCCGGAGGAAAATGAGAATATGAAATTAACAGGTAGCCTTCAAACCTGAACCAAAGACCCTGCAGGTCACCTTCAGTGCTGAATATTCCAAAGTCACCTTCATCAAAAATGTAGAAACAGCTTGAGAACATATCTGACTTTACCTTTTAAAAGTAGAATTAAAACTTTAAGGAGCTTCATGAATTTCTCTCCAATCAGAAAAGAAAATCCTCTGAATGAGATCTCTGCCTCCTTGCTCTCGGGGGCACTATCTGGCATTATAAGCCAGAGGGGAGAAGTGCACAGTCTCTCAGCTCCACATGGCCCGGTTGCTTCAGTCAAAGTGTTTTCTCATTCTGTTTCCTGTGGATTTTCATCAGTCACTAGTTCATTTAAATCAGCTATTGAATGAATACATGTGGAATCTTAACATACATTTAGAGATAATATATTGTTTCATATTAAGCAAGCAGTCAGTGTTTCCGATTATTTGCAAGCACATGAGGGGCATCGGTTCTCACTTACCAGACCTCAATCCACTTTAAAAACTGCTTACCCCTCAACTTTCCTCCCTAATTAGAGCATTTTATTCTTTGTGAACCTTCACCGTGACTGCATCATGATAACTCTTGGCTAATACTCTGTGAAGAAATCGTTGCTAATAATCCACGCCAGCCTGAAGCAGATAGAGCAATGTGAGCAAAGAACTAGGTTGGTGTGAACTGGCCCTATGGCCACTTGGGGAGAAACCCTGGAAAGGTTTTTATTGACCAACATGCTTTAACAAATGACACTTAAGTGATCTATTGGCATACTAGAACAGAGGTAAGATTACTGACCTACTGAGTCATTATAAAAATAGTTATGATAGGGTTTTTGCCATAAATCAAGATTCCAGGAAATAATTTTTCATGAAAAATTTCAAACATATAGAGTCGAGAGAAGGAGTCTGGAGCAGAATAGGGCTATTGATTACATTTTCCAGATGTCTTTCCTAAAAATCATCCTTCTAAGAATCAGGATGAGCTGTTTTAGGTAAACGTGGGGGTTGAGAGACCGTGGCAGACTATCAGCTTCATGAGGTTAGGGGTCACATGTGTCCTGTTTACATGTGTGTACAAAATGCTAAACTGTGTTTTGACCCTGGATGTTCCTTAGGAGGTACTCGGTAAACACTCAGCAAACCAATGAATGAGATTTCCTAGTACTGCCTGATTTTGCAAACAGAAAATCACAGCCTTTCTGAATTTAAACTTATAGGGTAAAACTCAATACTGTACAGGCTGTTAATGGTATTTTGGCATTTAGAAAGAGGATTACGACCTTCTTCAGGTAAAACGATGCATCGCCCAATATTTGCTGTTTGAACTGATTTGGCCTACAAATTAAATGATCATGAGAGAATTCTAGGCTCTATGGGGTTCTACTAAAATTCTTTAGCTAATGGGATCTTGAATTTAACTCATATTTATCACTTCCTTATAAATTCACTTGCCTTACCCTGGCTCTGTTATAATCTCTAGAAGATACTGGACTTCCAAGGAAGTGAGTGAATAGTCACCAAGTGAATAACAATCCTCCTGTCAATGCAGGAGGACATGGGTTCCACCCCTGGTCTGGGAAGATTCCATAGGCCATGCAGCAACTAAGCCTACAACTACTGAAGCCCGTGCGCCTAGAGCTCTTGCTCTCCAACAAGAGATGCCATGACAATGAGAAGCCCTCGCACCACACGGAAGACTAGCCCCTGCTCATCGCAATTAGAGAAAGCTTGCACGAAAGAATGAAGACCCACCAAAGCCAAAAATTAAATAAATAAATAAATTTATTTAGAAAAAGAGAAGACGATAGATACTTTAGTATCTATCTGAAATTGAGATGACACACCTTGGCTCTCGAATATCTTTATGAACAGACTCCAAGCCAGCTAATGAGACACCCATCTCCCTGCTGCTCCTTACACAGACATACATCAGCCAGGATGCTTAACTCACTACTGCCATCTCCACGTCGAGGTGAATGCCTGTTCCTGTGATTACAAGTGATTCAGAGAGAGAGGAACACACAGAGAAAAAGAGGCAAACACTGGGAAACGCTGGTGGCACTGGGCTCCTGGATCAAGCCATACCTGAAGCTAGTAACTCGACCTGGACTCTCTAATTGTGGCTCTATAAATCCTCCACTTAGATTAGCCAGTTTGGATATTCTGCAACTTGAAAGCTCAGAGTCCTAACACATGTAAGAAGAAGGAGATGAGGGAAAGGGGGAAAATGATAAGGAAGAAAAAGGAGGCAGGAGAAGGGAAACGAGAGATTTGTCCAAGCTGATAGGACTTGCCAGTATGGAATAAAAATCCAGAGCATTAAGACCAGAGTTTACTCTCTCTTCCCTGCTATGCCCCTACACAAATAGTTCTATTATTCATTCCTACACATAGTTACTTCGAAGCTAAACAAACGAGAACTGGTCTGCCGATAATACCCCACAAATATAAGGCGTACATCAGCCTTGAATGACTTGTATTCTGTTTTCCTGGTGTTGTACATTTAAGAATTGCTTTCATAATTAAGCTTCCCAAGGGGGATACGGATGCCAGTTTTAATTTAAAGAAATACTAATGCTAAAATCAATTTGTAGGATATTTCAGTTGGATCGATGGATGTCTTTGCCACTAAAACCAAATTATTTCCCTACTAACGCTTCTTTGTAAGTATGTACCAAGACCAATCAAACTTTCTAGGAAGCTGCTACAAAGGCAGTATTTCCATTGCCTAGATCAAATAGCCAGTGATCAAAACATAAGGTGAAATCTAGTATTTCATCCTTGAATGCGGAGCACTTGCATTTTATTAAGCCACTTATTAGAGATTTTTATGGGCTTCCTGGGTGGCTTAGTGCTAAAGAATCTGGCTGCCAGTGCAAGAGACACAAGAGACAAGGGTTTGATCCCTGGGTGGGAAAGATCCCCTGGAGGGGGAAATGGCAACCCACTCCAGTATTCTTACCTGGGAAGTCCCATGGACAGAAGAGCCTGGTGGGCTACAGTCCATGGGGTCGCAAAGAGTTGGACACGACTGAGAGACTGAGCACGCGTGCACACACACACACACACACACACACACAAGGTCGTGTGCCTCCCTATATTCTCCATCTTCCAAATGGTTTCATGATGCTCTGTGTGTAGCACAGCAGAAGAAAGGCACCAGAAATGGATGTTATCTGTACAATTGACATTGACAGCAGCTTAGTCACAGAACAGAGAGAACCTGTGAGAATCACCACCACAGCTTTGCAACTGTGTCAGCAATAAGCACCCAGGCCCCTGAACATGACAATAGGACCGGGAGTGTTTCTAGATGCAACGTTGATAAGTCTGCCTCACAATTACTAACTCTATTGATGCTGATGCGTTTCTTTAAAGACTGGATTTAATGATTCGACTTTTAAGATGTCCAAGTTATCAATGAAATGACGTGCTAAAACCTGAAAACAAGCAACCACAGTTAATCCTTCTAGTGGTTGCTGTCTCTAGTACTTCCCACAGGCCATTCATTATCCTTTTTCTTGTAGAACAGCTTCACTGACACAGAAAATTCTCTTACATCCAGGGAACTTCCCTAACCATCTGAATCCACAGTCTTTACTTTTGACCTTGAACTAAATGTGTGGTCCTTATGACATGCCTCTTCGCATTTTTGGCTATTTTTGTGTGTTTCACATCCTTCCTATACAACTGCAAACACCTGGAGGACAGGTACTAAGTCTTGCAGAGCTTCTAAATCTGAAGCTTAGAACAACACCCTGTGAAGGATGTTACTGTTCATCACACACTCTTTTAGGTTAGTAGTTGATCATTTTTTTTTAAAGATAAAACTGGTTATACATGGGCTATATTTAAAAAAAGTGTTATGCATATTCTTAAACAATATCCAAGTGTGAGCATGTAACGCGTTTTTAACTGAAGAGAGGTGCCTACTCATCCTGTGAAGAGGAGGATTTAGGACATCTCAAATACCAGTTTACAAAGCCCTCTCTGCCTTCTCAGCTTAGACAATGTTAGCTGAGAGAGACTTCTCCGTAAAGCAAACTTCCAGATTCCATTCTCCTCTGACCCAGACAATGAAATGTTGTGGTGTAAAAGCTATCGCTGGGAGCTGTGCTTATCAGCCACATTCCGAGGAGGCTGGGGCTACAGAAACTAGGCTGTGTGAGTGAATTCAGTCGGACTCGGCCAACATTTTCTCAGTAAATGAGATGTCATGGGTCCGTATTTCCATTCAACTGTGCCTCTGATTGGATTCTAGCCCCCGAGCAAGTCACTTTTTTCCCCTCCGAGCCTCAGTCACCTCACCTTTTAAATAAAGATAAAATGCACACTTCACACAATGTTGGAAATATAAAAATGTTTTCTAATATAAAACCATTATAATAGTGCCTGCAAAGCCAGGCACTACCATTATCACCTTTTTACAGATGAGGTAACTGAGGATCAGAGCTGTTGAACAACTAGCCCAAGGTCACACAGCTCTTAAGGAGGAGAGCTGGAATCTGAACCTTGGCATTCTGGTTACAAAGCCTTACCCTCTTCACTATTCTGCTGCATGCAAAAAAATTAAAGCAAAAGTAAAGTATTGTTATTAATACAAATGATGCTCATTATGTTTTTTAAAACGTGACGTAACCAGCAATTCTCTTAATGAAGGCGCACACACTTTTGTCACTGTCAAGGGAAACAATTAGAACTGAATTAGCACATCATCGCAAAAGAAGTTCCACTGACATCACTGCAGCCAAAGAACTTATTCTTCACTGGAATTTAAAAAGGAAAAAAGAAATCCATGCTTCATCTGACTAGAGGAACACATTCTTGCAGCTCTGACAATGACAAGCCTCTGAAAATAACAGGTTAAGGGAGGTGCTTCCACTGCAAAGCATGAGTCCAGCATGAATCCCACAGAGGGATTAACATCATCATGACAATTTCCACCAGCAAGTCAAATGCCAGCCCCAAGCATCCTACCATAAAGCCTTGGGGTACCGAACTGGAGCCCAAAAGAGACACGAAGGGCCAGCCACTGATGAGGCACGGCATGGCTGGTCCAGGCTCCATGGGTCAAGGATGAAGCTCAAAACAGAGCCGGCTGTTTTCCAATCCTCCCTTCAACTTGTTTACTCACTAAGCTGCTTTGACACCACACCTGTTTCTGGACTAGCCTGGAAGCCCCCACAGCACAGCAGATGGCAGAGTGTTTGCATAACAAATGTTCTCAAGGGTCAGCCTGTGGAAGTGGCTGCAGGGACTTCTGAGGGTGGGACAGGACGGGCGGCAGGGACCCTCTCGGGGGGCCACAGCACAGCCATCAATCCCAGACTTTGCTGGGGAGGCATCCCGCCACGTAAGAGTTGCCTGAGTCTGAGCTCTGAGTATACTGGGCTCTGCTCTTCCTTCTGACAGTGCTGTCCAGGATAACAAAAACTCATGGCTTTAAGCTCAAGCTACAAAGGAGATCTTTGTTGATATTTAGTTGCTAAGTCATAATAGACTCTTTTGTGACCCCAAAGAATGCAGCCCAGCAGGCTTCTCTGTCCATGGGATTTTCTAGGCAAGAATACTGGAGTGGATTGCCATTTCTTTCTGCAGGGGATCTTCCTGACCCAGGGATCAAACACACATCTCCCATATTGGCAGGCAGATTCTTTATCACTGAGCCACCTGGGAAGCCCACAAAGGAAATCTAGTAAGGACATTAAGAACACACACACACACACACACACACACGAAAGAACTGCTACTGCTGCTAAGTCACTTCAGTCGTGTCCAACTCCGTGCGACCCCATAGACATATGAAAGAACAAACCGTATCAATTCTAAAACCTAACTTCAAACATAATTCCAGCTAAACTTCCAATTTTGCACTCTTGAATTTAACTTGAGATTTAACTCAAGTCTAAACTTGGTAACTCTCAAATTTCCATTCCTAACTTTCAAGTTTCTCAATTTTAAGGTCAAGTCATGTTTAGTCTTTTGAAGAGGGAAATCAAATTTAATAGCTGACTGGAATGAGTTCCTATGATTTGTAAGATTGGTTTAAGGTTATACCTAGTCTTCAAAGGTTAAGAAAATCCCCACTTCATGTTGTAGAGTTTGATGCCAGAATACTGTCCTATCTTGGCAGGGCTATGGAAGAAATGGTTGCTCAATCATTCAATTGTTCATTAAAAAACAAAAAAGAATCCATGATGCAAGAAATATAGCATAAAGCTCCTCAGTGGAGCAAATAGCCATCTTAGGGCCCATGCTTCACAGACAACCTGCATGTCTGCAGACTATTCACCCCACCCTCTTCCCCCAGTGACATCTGATAGACTACTGTTTTCAACATGAAGAACTAGCTCTGCGTGTTCAGCTCCTTTTGACTAGTGAGTCAAACTCAGGCTACTTGGAAACCAATGCGCTCAACATCAATAAGAATCCGGGGCCCATTAACAGGGTGAGTTGAGAGGACTGGAAATAAACTGAGATCCACCATTACTTATCTCCCAGGGTTTCCGTTGACTCTCTGATCAGCCTTCCTTTGCCCAGGGCCGATGGCAAAACTGCTGAGGTGATGATGACAAAGCAAGTGAGAAGATGCTCTGACGGCAGGGACCACCTCTCTTTGTTCTCTGCTGTCCTAACAGAAGCTAGAAGAGAAGCTGGCCTGTGGCTGGGTCACAATAAATAACTGATACATACAAATAGAGTGCACCAAGAAAGCCATTTGTGGCCTCCTGAATTACTCACAAAATCCTATGCAGGAGGGAACTGTATTCTTATCTCAGTTTCAGGGGCAAGAAAACAAAGCCAGAGTGAGTAGCAAGACACTCACCTAAAGCCACATAACTAAGAGTGAGCAGAGCTAGTCTCAATCTTCAGAGCAAACAATTCTCATAAGTGAGGGAAACAGTTCATAATTTAAAATCTCTCAGATAGGGAAGACAGGGCTCTCTGTAACCTGCCTCAAAATTCACCCCGTCAGTTTAGGTTAATGCTCCTAACTATACTAAATACTGAAGTGGAAGACAACAGTTTAGGTAAATTCAGTTGAAAAATCAGTAGATAGATGTCGGGGGCAAGGAGAGCTTCCAAAGTTAAATGCAAACATTGTGTGTGTACCTGAATTATTCTACAGAAAATGCCCAGAGCTTTCAGACTGAAAAGATTCTATGACCCTGCCAATGTTTAATGAATTAGTGGCTTATCATTAAATTATACTTCCAATTGTCACCCCAAGCTTGCTCCTTGGAAGAAAAGCTATGACAAGCCTAGACAGCAGATTAAAAAGCAGAGACATTACATTGCCGACAAATGTTCATCTAGTTAAAGCTATGGTTTTTCCAGAAGTCATGTATGGATGTGAGAGTTGGAACATAAAGATGGCTGAGTACTGAAGAACTGATGCTTTTGAACTGTGATGTTAGAAAAGACTCTTGAGAGTTCCATGGACTGCAAGGAAATCAACCAGTCCTTTTTCCTAAAGGAAATAAGTCCTGAATATTCATTGGAAGGACTGATGCTGAAGCTGAAACTCCAATATTTTGGCCTCCTGATGCAAAGAACTGACTCACTGGAAAAGACCTTGATGCTCACAAAATCCTATGCAGGAGGGAACTGTATTCTTATTTCAGTCTCAGGGTCAAGAAAACAAAGCTGGAAAAGATTGATGCTGGAAAAGATTGAGGGTAGGAGGAGAAGGGGATGACAGAGGATGAGATGGTTGGATGGCATCACCTACTCAATGAACATGAGTTTGAGTAAGCTCCAGGAGTTAGTGATGGATAGGGAAGTCTAGCATGCTGCAGTCCATGGGGTCGCAAAGAGTTGGACACGAGTGAGCAACTGAACTGAACTGAAAGAGTTCAATGGGCTCCAAATGCCTTTTGTATGCCTGCTATGAGGGAAATAACTAGCATAAACGCTTGGTGAGTGTTAGGTATGAGAACAGTCAGTGTCTGCAAATACCCCAGGTGTGGAAAAAATCCTCAAAGATTGCTTAAGGAAGAATATTAGTTCACAATTCACTCTGCATTCATTCACAGTGAGACCAAAGAGCAAATCTATCAATAACCAATTGATCTTGAGGATGGTTTATACCACGGGACTCCATGTCAAGGAACAGACATGATGGTCTTCAAAAATAGGGAAAGGAGACAAGAAATTCCACCTTATAGCAATGCCTGCCAAGAGGATCTTTCTAACCATCTCATTTTCAATGATCTTCATCTGCAGTAAGAATATCCAGACTTCAGGAAGGCTCTGTACTTGGGGAAATCACCCTCAAGTTCAAGATATCTACAAGATGTTCCAAGAACTGCAATATACCACTTGCTCCTATGTCATCTGCAGAATCCCTTGTAATTCTAGGCAACACGTTTAACACAAAAGAGTCAGCAAACAGACAACATCTAGATGTGGGGAACCAGTCTGGCAAATTTTGGCAGGCTGCCTTTACAGTTAAAGGCGCCAATGAGACCTTAAAGGAAGAAGGACACATTTCTTTCAAATCCTACAGGTTTTAAGAAAGGAGAGAAAGTACAGAATTAATCCAGAATGCCCAGACTCCAGAGAGAAAGATGAAAGAGTACACATTCCGCTCTTGCCGTGCTGATTCACAGAAAGATAAAAGAAGAGGAAGCCAAGGAGGACGAGCAAGAGGGAGAAGCAAGAAGGAAGAGGAAATTAAAAAAAGAGGAGGAAGCAGCAGCAGCAGCTGTGGCAGCTAAAGCAAACTTTTCTAACTGGAGTTCTCCCAACTGGCATAAGATGGCTGTTAAAAAAGTAAGCTAGCCATCGCTCTAGGCATTTTACATGGACTTGTATGTGAACTAAACCTCAGGCGATAAAATAGAGAAGATGGGTAAGTACAAGATGACTGTACTAAAACACGAAGAAACAAACACATGTAGTCAGTGCGTGATCCTTTAAAGCTGGTATGATGATGATGCCATTTGCAGAGAACAACGACGTTCACAAATCAACTCATCGCAAATTACATGCTTACCAGGTCTATTAACGTAATGACCTTGGGAGTTGACGCAGAGTCTCCCTTAACCTAACAAGCATGCTAAATATCATCAATTAGGTTGGCAATTAAAATTATAATTTATCTAACGCATTTCCCTCACCCAATTCCTGCCTCTTTCTACGGCTCAAGAAGCTGTTGGGTGATCAATAGCAGCTCTTAGGCTACGACACTCGCTTGTGCTCTCTCTCTCTCCCTTTCCTCTCTCTTTTAAGCATTTCTATTATGGATAATTTATTAAACCTTAAATTTCTTTCCAATTTGTAAGTTTCAGCAAAATTTAGTCAGGTTTCAACACAGAGTGTCATGGGATAATTAGGACAGTTAGCAGTAATTTATCATTTCTCAGCTGGGTTTTCAAGCTTCTGCTGACTGTCTGCAAAAGTCTGTCAGCCTGTTCTACACAGATCACTATGAAATCTCACTTACCTTTGTGCAAATCACTTTTCCATTTCACTGAAGTGAGTTGGAAGAGAGTCAGCCCATTCCTGAAAATCCAGCCACCAGTGTGTGCGTGTGTGTGCGTGTGTATGTGTCACTGGAGTGTGTCTGAGGCCGGAGCTTCCAGTGAACTCCTATAATGGCTAATGGGTGTTACAATGCCAGGGCAGCTTTTTCCACCTGCTATGTGCTAGAACTATAAACCAGGCAGCCCAACTTCAGGTTAGATCTTCAGAAAATATGTGTGGGACCCTACAGAGAGGCTGACAGCACCTTTTACAGAGCACATATCGCCTCACGTGTAGTCCGCCAAAGATGGGAAGCCTGGAGAAGGCAGAGACAATACTTCCAAGATGCTTCCGTGGAGAAGAAGGATTTTTATTAAGCTGGGGCTGAAAAGGGAGGACCTTGTGTTCTTTTGAGAGACTCATTTACTAGATGGTGAAAAATGAATGCTCTGGGTAATTTCATTTCAAATTGATTTATTTCTAAACGGGAGAAAATTGACACTTGGTGAAGAAAGTAAAAAGCAAGTCTCCAGGAAGAACCAGCTAGTCTCAGGTATAACCTAATTATTTGAACAAAGGAAATAAGAACAGAAGGCAGGGTGCAAGGTCACCCAGGAAAGTCATTCCTTGCGATGAATACCTTCTTTTTCCCCTCCCGACAGACTCCCAGAAAAGTGTAAACTGACCCCTATCTCCAGTTTATTTCTGACACCTAAAACCTAATCAGAGTTCACTTTAAAGAAAATCTAATAGTTATTCTCAATTAGATTGCACAGCAAATTAAATCATAAATTTCTCTCTCCTAGCCCTGGTTTGTCACATTTCTAAAATACAACTTTCTACCCTCTGGCACTTTATTTAAATCTCTGAGGCCAGGCTCAGAAGCAAGTTATGGATTTGATAATTTGCTAATGTGGCCACAGTCATTGTTCTGAGCCATATTTATGATTTTATTGGATCTTAGAACAATCAATAATAATCCATCGACGTCCCTGACTCTGGGGTTTTCTCACAGTCCACAAATGGGGCAGTGGATTCATTTTTAATGTACTCACTTAGCACTCCTTCCCTGAGAGAGAGTCCTGCATATATTAATAAAGGCCAAGGAATGAATGGCTTCGGTGCACATACCTTACCCTGAAGAATTAGCTGCAGGAGAAGATTTAACACAGAAAGAAGGGGAAGAATAGGCTAACAGGGCCCATTTTGTACAGCACCAGTCATTAAAGTTAATGGAATTACCCCGTGGTCATGCACTAAAGGGAGCCTTTGGGAAGTTAAGCTCTTCTAGGGCCATTGATTCGCAGACTTTCACTCCACAATCCCCTTTGGCATCTGATGAGTATTGCAGATACGCAGAAACACTTTAGAAATTGTTGACTCAAACTGCCAGTTAAGCATACTAAGGAGTAACAATAACTGAATATTTTAGAGGAGATGGTCAAATGGAGGATGGTTTTCATGGACAGTAGCAGAAAGTTCAGGTCTTCCTGGACGAGACAAGATGGGGACTTTATTTAATCATGTAACCAAAAAGTCTAGATGTCGTACAGGATTCAGGGCTGGTTAATTCAGAACCCCCGCTCATGTGAGCAAGGATCCAGCTTCTTTCCATCTGTGCCATTCGGGCCTCAGCATCTGGTTCATTCTAAAGCAGCCTGGAATCCTGGGAATACTAAGATGGTGGCCAGCATAATAAATGCTTCTTATTTACAAGCATCCCTTTCCACAAATCCTCCAGGATCTGGAAACAGCCATTTCTGAAGCCGAGGGAATTCTACTCTCTAAGTGACTTAGGTCAGGCTAATCAAAGTCATCGCTGTGGCAAAGAGTTGGCTGAAGCCAGGGATAGGCAGCCCCGTGGGCCAAAACTTGCTCACTGTGCTTTTGCAAATACGGTTTGATTGCAACATAGGCACACCCATTTTTACAAATCCAGTTACATACTTTGAATAGCTGCCTTTGTGCCATAAAGGTAATCGTATAATTGTGACAGAGATCATCAAACCCTCAGAGCCTAAAATGTTTACCATTTGGGCTTCTATGGAAAAACGTGCCATCCTCTGGATTAGCTACATGAGGTGAGCACCTGGAGCTCGAGATGGATTCGCATACATCCTGTCTCCTTGGCTGCTAAATAGCACAGTATGGAGAGTATTCTGGAGAGACAAGCAGTGCCCAGAAGAGATATGACACCAAACTATTCAACTTCCTAGAAACTTGAAAGCCAGATCACTTTAAAGGATCCACCATACTGAGTACATGTGAAATACCCTCTGTCCATAGAATACAACCCAAAGAATAGGTACATTAAAAATAGAAGTACGACTCCTTACAGTGGTGGTGTACTTACGCTGGTAGGACAATCCTTCCGCTCATCTCTTCAAACGTATCTTCCATCATCACCTCTCTCTCCACCCTGAAGCCCTGCCCACCCAGGCTCCAGCAATCTCCTTGACTTTGCCAAGCTCATCTCTGCTGCTGTGTCCTTGGTCCAGAAGTTTTTTCCTCCCCAGATCTTTCCTTGGCTGGACTCTGCTCATTCCTCAGGTCTCAATTTATGGGTCACTTCTGCAGTGGGCCTGTTCTGACCTCCCTACCTGAAGCAGCCCATTCCCCCATTCCCCATTCCCCTCCCTCTCCCTATGTTCTCCTCTTTCACAGCACCATTTACAGCCTTTCTAACACTCCTCAAAATCTGCAGTTATCTTACTTGTTCATTTTCATGTAGAGAAAGACAATAAGGTGAGAGTTATTCCTTGGCCTTCTTTCCTCTCACTGTATTCCAGTTCCCTGAAGTATTGAAACACAGTAGGTACCAAATCAACACAGGTAGAAGGAATTTTTTAATACGAACTATACAACTTCTGGGCTTCCCTGGTGGCTCAGTGGTAAAAAATCCTCCTGCAATGCAGGAGATATGGGTTCAATCCCTGGGCTAGGAAGTTCCCCTGGAAAGGAAATGGCAGCCCACTCCAGTATTCTGGCCTGGAGAATCCCATGGAGAGAGGAGCCTGGGGGATTACAGTCCATGGGGTTGCAAAGAGTCAGATGGGACTTAGTGAGTAAACAACAACAATATACAACTTCTACAGCCTTCTTAGTCTTCCTCTCTTATAGCCCTTACTTTACCTGTCCTTTACCCGTCCTTAAAGATAGACAAGGACTATGCCTCATTCTTCTTATTCTCCCAGGACCTGTACCAATATGTGGAACACAATGGACAAAAGTAGGCAATGGACAAATAAAGAATGAATCCTAGATATTGGGTTGGCCAGAAAGTTCATTCAGGTTTTTCTGTAAGATGTTATGGACAAACCCCGAATGAACATTTTGGGCAACCCAATATAAAAGCACGAGCAGGCAGGATGTTCATTTCCTGGGAGGCCGTAACAGGAGACTGTTGGCAGTGAGGGAATCCTCACCCTCAATCACAGAGCAGAGCAGTTCCAGGCTGGAAGCAGCTACTGTAAAGCACACTGGGTTCCCAGGAGTAGAGAAAGACATTGGACCGATTTAAAGTCTACAGAAGGGGGTCATTTACGGGAAGGCAGAGATACATGACTCTCAAGGCCACATGCCTGTCTGGGGTTCTCTGAGCATCCCTGCTCTGAAGTTCTTCCTCAAGAATGAGTTTCATCCCTGGTCATGTGACAGAAGAGCTGAGCTTGGAATCACATTTATTCCTTCTAAGATTCAACAGTGTCCTCAAAATTACCCTGCTGGAACTTGATTACATCTGGGAGTTCATACCATTTATAACCAACAGAAGAATTGAAACACCAATAAAAGGTCCTGTTGGGTCGATTTTCAGGGCACCCACCTCTAAAGTATGATTAGAAAAAATTTTTTTCAGGGACCAAACGCTGACACACAGACCCTGGGGCGGGGGGCAGAGATGTGAATATGAACAGTAGATAAATGGATTTCACCACACAGTAAAAGAATATGTGGTGTTCACTCTATGTTGGTTATTCTTCTAAACAACTTTAGGCAAGGTCAACGTCCTAAACAACTTCATGTTTATTTTTCATGTAACAGCAGGAACAAGAAAAGCGTATTCAAAACTACAGGGGAAAGAAACGTGGGTTTTCATTATAAGAGCTGAATACAATTATCTTTATGTTGAATGAGCCCAAAAGGATTGCAAACCATCATTTTCATCCTTTCCCTCTGTGGTGCGGGATTAATCTGATTCAGAAGGCTTCTAGCAATTTATGTCTCTCTTTCCCTCATCCTAGTGGATGAGCAGCTCTTCCAGCAAGAGGATTTTCTATGAGACTGAAGGTGTAGGATTGATGTTTCATGACACATCAGGTTAAAATTTCAAAACTATCCTTTCTCAGCACTAACATACTTCATGAATACATTGGAGGAGAATTTCTCACTGTGTTTGGCCCCACAGCCATTACACATTCTCACCAACCCCCTGTTTTTCACTCAGATGTCATTAGAAAGGTCATTATTTGAATTCTTCCATGTATGCGCTTCTGCACCTTGCCATGTCTATTATTCATTATCCTGCCTTCCCTCTAACCCAGGCTTGGTCATCAAACCCTTAAGCCTTCCAGCTGCTTTTTAAGCCCCGAGAATTACTTTAGTAATGGCTTCAGCATAAAGGACAAACAGAATAATTCAGGATGAATTTGGGAATAAGAATCAAATCTAGGTCATCTAGATCAAGAATCAAAACATATTAATATTAAACAAATAAAACAGCAGTTCATAAATCTGGGTAACCGCCAGAGTCAATTGCAAGTATACGTCACATAGACTGAGAATCAAAACATATTTAGGTACACAAATAAAATGGCAGTTCATAAATCTGTGTAACCATCATAATCAATTGGGGTCTTTTCAAAACACATTTTTAGGGGCCCCATCATCAGAGCCCACTCATTGGAAAAGATGCTGGTGCTGGAAAGATTGAGGACAGGAGGAGAAGGAGGTGACAGAGGATGAGATGGTTAGATGGCCTCATCAACTCAATGGACATGAGTCTGAGCAAACTCTGGGAAATGGTAAAGGACAGGGAAGCCTGGTGTGCTGTGTTCCATGGGGTTGCAAAGAGTCAGAGATGACTGAACGACTGACGACAAATTCAGAGGTTTGAACATAGGAAGGCTGAGCACTAGTTATGTGCTTAAGATAAAGACGGAAGAAAGAATGGATGAGCAGAATCATGTCCCAGTGGAAAATTCTTCTGATGGGATGCCTGTGAAATAAAAATTATAGAGATGGTTTCCTATATTTCTTCATAAAATATAAATAATATAATGGAAACCAAGGACCATATTAGGTAGGCAGTGAAAGCTCCCAAAGGTTGGTTGTCCAGGGTGCTCCTTCCGCCTGGCCCTGAACTCCAAGGGCATCTCAACACAGTGCTGCCTGTTTTGCTAGGCAATATATAGACCCACACATTTCACATTCGAACAGACGTCTCCTTTTATGTTTTATTATTTTTACTGAGTACTGAAACAAATGTTTTCAGTTTTGTCTGGATCTGTGTGAGCTGAAATGTCCAGTTTCCTTTATTTTTAATTAATTAATTTATTTTTGGAAATGTCCAGTTTCAACCAAAGCATCCATATTTTAGGGACTTTCATTCCCTGTTCTGTATTTAAGGTGTGTCAATAACCTCACATATGCAGATGACACCACCCTTATGGCAGAAAGCGAAGAGGAACTAAAAAGCCTCTTGATGAAAGTGAAAGAGGAGAGTGAAAAAGTTGGCTTAAAGCTCAACATTCAGAAAACGAAGATCATGGCATCTGGTCCCATCACTTCATGGGAAATAGATGGGGAAACAGTGTCAGACTTTATTTTTGGGCTCCAAAATCACTGCAGATGGTGACTGCAGCCATGAAATTAAAAGACGCTTACTCCTTGGAAGGAAAGTTATGACCAACCTAGATAGCATATTCAAAAGCAGAGACATTACTTTGCCAACAAAGGTCCATCTAGTCAAGGCTATGGTTTTTCCAGTGGTCATGAATGGGTGTGAGAAGTGGACTGTGAAGAAAGCTAAGAGCCGAAGAATTGATGCTTTTGAACTGTGGTGTTGGAGAAGACTCTTGAGAGTCCCTTGGACTGCCAGGAGACCCAACCAGTCCATTCTGAAGGAGACCAGCCCTGGGATTTCTTTGGAAGGAATGATACTAAAGCTGAAACGTCAGTACTTTGGCCACCTCATGCGAAGAGTTGACTCATTGGAAAAGACTCTGATGCTGGGAGGGATCAGAGGCAGGAGGAAAAAGGGACGACAGAGGATGAGATGGCTGGATGGCATCACCGAATCGATGGAGGTGAGTCTGAGTGAACTCTGGGAGTTGGTGATGGACGGGGAGGCCTGGTGTGCTGCGATTCATGGGGTCGTAAAGAGTCCGACACAACTGAGCGACTGAACTGAACTGAATGTGGCCTGTAACAAATTAATCATCTGAGAAGACTGAACTGACCACTCTTATTTAGTCAAAACTATTCAATCCTTGTCACAGGATTCATCAGAACAAGTTTAACTGCTTATCTTTTTTTTTTTTTTAACAAAATAAACATTTCACCCAAGCCAGTTATTTAGATGTCACAGGTTTAAAACTTTAAAATGAAGCGGTTACATGGAGTTAGAGAATTTTGTCCTAGACCTGAAACATATACAGCAAAATAGTGAGAGAATAGTATCTTCAGTGATTACTAGTACTTAGCACCTAGTATTTCACAGCAAAATGACAGAGAATAAGTGCCCCAACTGCATCAACAGAGGGAAGAAGGTGAGTCTGAATAATAATGCCTTACATTTACGTAGCACTTTAAGGTCTATAAAGCACTTTGCCTTTCACAGTATATTTGATTTGACAGTGAGTAAAATAAACCCCCAAACTCTGAGCATCAGGTGGAAAAATAGTCCACCGAAACCTGTAAAACACTGACATTAAGAAAGCATCAAAATATTTGCCACATTTTTGTGTCACAGATCCCCCAATAAATTTAACAGCCAATACCCACTTTGCTATATGTCAGGACCTCCAATTACTAAAGGAATTTGTTTGGTAGCACTAATGAAAAATTAAACATCTAAAACATATAATTCTGCTGTAAATTGACATCCAGCAATAAAGTAGCATTTAGGTTAGTTAACCTTCACCTGTATATAAAATTACAGAGAGAGTCCCCTGGGTAGTTATAGATGGAAGTCACATTATTCTAAGCAGAGAAAAATAATGCAGATGAATCTGTGTTGAGGGAGACAAAATATTTACAAAACATCTCCTTAGGTACCTTTGGCTATGCTTATAGAGTGCAAAGCAGTCCATTCTAAAGGAAATCAACCCTGAAAATTCACTGGAAGGACTGATGCTGAAGCTGAAGCTCCAATAATCTGGCTACCTGATGCGAAGAACCAACTCATGTGAAAAGACCCTGATGCTGGGAAAGATTGAGGGCAAGAGGATAAGGGGGCAACAGAAGATGAACTGGTTGGATGACATCATCAACTCAATGGACATGAGTTTGAGCAAACTCTGGGAGACAGTGAAGGACAGGGAAGCCTGGCATGCTGCAGTCCATGGGGTCACAAAGAGCGGGACACAACTGAGCAACAGAACAACAGCAACTGAGTGCGAGGTGTTCTGAGGATCAGCTCAGATGATATAATGGAAAATCAGGCTTTCAGACAAGCCTGGGTTTGAATCCCAACTCTCCTATCTGTAACTTGTGTTGTTGTTCTTATTGTTGTTGTTAAGTGACTGCCTCCATAAACCTTAGTCTAAGTATAAACTATCAATGCCCTATTTTTAGACTCATGAGGATTAACTGAAAATTATAAACTAATAGCAAATATTTATTGAGACATTCCTGTGTGTCAAGTGCTATGTCAAAGACATTTACATGTATTGTAATCTGTTTGATCTTCACAACACCCCTATGAGGCAGGATACTATTAAGACCCCCATTTTAAAACCTTATAAATAGATGAGGCTAAAAAAGGTTGACTTTTGCAAGAGTCATAGAAATGATAGGTGATAGCTCTGGGAAGGAAACCAGGCCATCTGGCTCCAGAGTCCTCCCTCTTCAACAGGAGTGTAGTCCTGATGACATTTCCCTTCCACCCTCACTCCATCTGCAGCATTCCCCTCCAATCCACCTAAGCTGCCCTTGAGTTTAAGAGAACAGGGGAAAAATTAACAAATAGAAATGGAAGAAGACCGGGGAGTTTGGTTACTTTTCCTTTCAGTGCTTTGACCCAAATGGCATCATGCGATTCAAGATTAACTAAGTAGAAATGGAAAAACTCAGTGATTTGATGCTCACTTAGAAGAGGGTTTAAGGGTTTAGAAGAAGAAAGAAAGGGTTTAAAAGAAAAAAGAAAGAAGAAAGAAACTTTCCCACAGGGAAAGACAGGCTCATTTCCCTTCTCCTGCCTAGAAAGCCAGGGATGAGGGCTTTTGCCTCCAAATCACCAGGCAGGGAAGGAAAGTCAAGGGGGAGGATGAGATTGGAGGTGTCCACTCCCACCTGTACACCCAACCCATCCCCTGAACACCAAACTGAATTTCGATTTACAAAACTCAGGCAAACTGGGTTCATTTTCAGAGCAGAGATGCAAGTTGTAAGGCAACTGCAGAAGATAAAAGTGATTGCATCCTGAAGGTACTAATTCTTCAGCAGTAGACATAGGCATTAGATATAAACATAGGCAAAGTGATTTTTCTCATGGCTTTAATCAAATGATAAAAGTTCTCTGGCAAATTATAGTTCTCATGAAATTTCTTTCCAGATGAAAATAATAAATACCAGTCAAGTAAGAATCATTTTGATTAAGATGTTGGTTTCTCCTTTCTCTGCACACCAAATATGAAGAATTCTTCTGGATTGGAAAGCAAGCTGCTGTGTGGACATCCCACCACATCCCATCACTTCTTTGCTAAGTGGCTCTGCACTGGAGAGATCTGTATTTGAACATCACTGACCGTGTCTCTTAAAATGCAGTGCCCTGGGTCTCACATCAGACCCACTGAGCCAGCAGAGGGGGCAGACAGGTTTCTGTTCTATTGAAGCCACTTAAAGCCGTGGTGAAGTACACTGTTGGTTCAGGAGCACAGCTTACTCATTACCACCAAGGGAGACAGCAGAAGTTGAAAATGATCGGGGCTGAGATTTCATACGGCAGATGTCTGAATGTTCAAGTGGTCAATTTTGTAAGTTCAAACTAGATATTCAAACTATGCAAGTGATATGATCAGAACAAAGTGGTTTTTTTTTCCCCCAAGAATCTAAGCTAAAAGGCAGTAATTAATAGTGAGAGAATTCACTGTATGAATAAATGAGCTAGACAGGGCTGCAAATAACCTGTATACTGCAAACAGTCTCATAAAGCGACACCTTAGCCTGTCTTAAGGACAAGAAAACTGAGAGTAAGATTAAAATGAACAAAAACATGGACTTCCCTGGTGGTCCAAGGGTTAAGAATACGCCTGCTATTGCAGGGGATAATCACACATGTCTTGGCGTAACTAAGCCTGTGTGCCCCAACTACTGAGCCTGCACTCTAGAGCCCTAGAGAGGCAGCTGCTGAGTCCACATGCCTGAGGGCCTGCGCTCTGCCACAACAGAAGCCACCACAGTGAGAAGCCTGCACACCACAACTAGAGAAGAGACACCCGCACCCAGGGATGGGGGAGCCTGGTGGGCTGCCATCTATGGGGTCGCTAGGAGTCGGACACGACTGAGGGACTTCACTTTCACTGTTCACTTTCATGCATTGGAGAAGGAAATGGCAACCCACTCCAGTGTTCTTGCCTGGAGAATCCCAGGGACGGGGGAGCCTGGTGGGCTGCCGTCTATGGGGTCACACAGAGTCAGACACGACTGAAGTGACTTAGCAGCAGCAGCAGCATGTCACTAGAGAAAGCCCACACAAAGCAATGAGGACCCAGCACAGCCAAAAATTAATTAAGTAAGTAATTAAAAAAAGAGAAAGAAACATGCATAAGGCCCTTGGAATAAGATGTGGTGGGCTGGGCATTTCTATTCCCATCTTCATATTGGTTACTTCTCATCATCACTCAACATATTTGCTAGGGTTTTCCCCCATTTGAAATATTAGGAAATAAATGTTCATAGAGGTTAAGAGGCTGGCCCAAACTCATAAAGCTAAAACTTCTATAGAGCCTCTTACTGATGTCAAAGTGTATTAGCTCCTGGACTTTACTTAGAGCTAAAATGTCCTCTAAGTTCATGAATTGCAAAGATTAGCAAATCTTGTGGAAGGGACCTAAGAAACTCTTCAGTGAATGGAGAGCTTGTTTATTGCTATTTTAATTTGTAAATCACATTTATTTGAAGAATTTCTCTCTTTGTTCTTCCAGAAGCTATCCAAAAAAGGAATCACTAATGTATCAATAGTTAATAAGGGACACTTCCCACAGCGTTAGCACTATAAAATTAAATATCTAAGTAGAGGATTCAAGCACCATAAACACAGAAGAGTGTAAGCAAGCATATTTCATAAATAGCTCTTATAAAATTCTAAATTACCTGCCTGCCATAAATCTCTCTCTTTAATACACCTAAAGCACTCTCCCACCTAAAGATGCACATAGTCACTGCTGTAAAAGCTCACATTAAACTTACTCAGTAGCATCTCTTTTAAAGGACAGAACATTGCCTTAATGATGTGGCTAGTCGAAATTACATTTTCGAGTATGATTTGGGAATTGGATTAGTGGAAATTCTGGTCTTTGTCAGTGATGGCAGAATAAGGGAGACTCTTGACAGAAACTCCAGAAAACCCACACCTCCACATTGCACAACACATCATCTGCTTCTACAAGTTAGGAGGATAGATTCATTCTATCATTAGCATCTCCACCCTCCTCCCCATACCACCCAAGAGAGCCACAGTAAACAATGGCAAAACGCAGGTTCTCATGAAGCTTACATTCTCCAGGGACTAAAGAAACAATATGGTACAGGAAAAAAAAAAAAGTAACATACCAACAAATAAAAGACAGTTGAAGAAGACCCTGAAGGAAATCAAATAAGGCCTGGACAAAGAACGCTGTCTGCCATTAAGCCATCAGCTATTGCACCAGCTCCTACAGTGTACCCTGAGGGGAATTCAGGAAGGAGAAAAAGTGGATATTGGCCCTAGATAGTAAAGATGTATACCAAAGGGATGATTTCAACAAGCCAGACTCTTGCACCTTCCCATACATCGAAGAAGCAGCAAAATCATTACCCTGAGATGAAGGGTTTTTTTTGGTGTGATTATCAGTAATCTTTTGATGTTCTACTACATTTTTTTCCAGGAAAACTCCTATATATCCTGGCTTCTTTTTTATCTCTTTGGAACAGTTCATCTGAGCTATCTGAGAGGCTATCTTCCCAGGCTATAGTCCTCAGTAGGGTCTCAGAATAAAACATAATCCACAACTGTTAGGTTATGGGGTTTTGTTTTTAGTTGGCAAAGGCAAACAGGATAGGGAGTGTGGGGCTTAGGAGGGCTACTTCAGATGGGAGGGGGTGTCTGGGAGGGCTAATGATAAAGCAATATCTGGTTGTATATGTACATGAGGAGGTGCTGTGCACTTAGTTGCTCAGTTGTATCTGACTCTGTGATCCCGTGGACCAGCTCCTCTCTCCATGGAATTTCCCATGCAAAAATATTGGGGCAGGTTGCCATTTCATACTCCAGGGGAACTTTCCAACCCAGGGATTGAACCCTCATCTCTGTGACTCCTATATCAGCAGATGGATTCTTTACCACTAGCACCGTATGGGAAGCCCCTGGTACGTGGTGATACGTATCAATAGATGCATATGGTGGTGCATGGTTGAGGCCAGGAAAAAGGGATCATTTCTTAAGCCTGTACGATATTCAAATTGCTTCACCAATCACCTGGTGGATAACGGTGCCCTCTTATTTTAAACTCAAATGGGAGAGTGAATAATCAGCTGAGAAGAGGTCACTTTTTTAGTTTGATATTTTCCTTTCCTGTCACAAATGCCTCTCTGAGTAAGCTAGTCCACCTTGTTCTTTGCAAAGAAGAATTTAAAGCCCACAAAACAAAAAATCCTAAAGGGGCACCATGTTCAAGAGGCTCACTCAGTGGTGCACCTCCGCTAACAACAATGGTTGCTTCAGAGGAAGAGACCATTACTGGGCTTATTGCTATTACCACGCAGTGTGAGACAAAAATGCTTTATACCCCAGGCATTAGGTGGCAATATCAAGAGACAAAAGCCAAGATGAACAAAACAGTCACTGTGGTTTCCATGGCAGGTTGTCAAATACTGCCTGCCTCATAATATTCGACTGTGTGAATTTCAAAATCTAAAACGCTCAGTCATATTTTGTTTTCAAAACCCAATAGCTAGGGGCTTCCCTGGTGGTCGGGTGATTAAGGATCCACCATGCAATGCAGGGGAAACGGGTTCAGTTCCTGGTCTGGGAAGATCCCACATGCCACAGAGCAACTAAGCCCGAGCAGCACAACTACTGAGCCTGTGTCTCGAGCCCAAGAACTGCAACAAGAGAAGCTACCGCAGTAAGAAGTCCTGCCACAACTGGAGAGTAGCCCCTGCCCACTGCAACTAGAGAAATGCCTGCACAGCAACGAAGACTCAGTGCAGCCAAAAGTAATAGTAAATAAATAACTGAAAAACCAAAACCCAATAGCTAAATATTGATGGTGCAGTTTTGCTCTCTGGCAGGGCTGACTTCTGGCTTCCTTGGGTCAAGGTGATGGGGCCACCACTGCATACTATTTTATCACCGTGGAACAGCAACACTAGTAAATATCTACAGTCTAAGAAGACTCATAGGATGCGCAGGTTAACAGCGAAGATGCAAAAGCCCTAATCACAAAGATTCTAAATCAGTAGATTTAGAATAAAAGCGGAATCAACCTTTCTATTAAAGTAACATGAAAAGTAATTCTTAGGTAGGTAGCATACGACTGAAGCGACTTAGCAGCAGCAGTATAAGAATCATACTTAGAAAAAATAGATTAGACAACTTTTGATACATAGGCTTGTTCTGAAAGGACAGTTTTCAAAACTTTGTCATCCACTGAGATTACAGTTGTATGTATGTGCATGCTCAGGCAATTTAGTCACATCCAACTCTTTGTGACACTATGGACTGGAGCCTACCAGGCTCCTCTGTCCCTGGGACTCTCCAGGCGAGAATACTGGAGTGGGTTGCTATGCCCTCCTTCAGGGGATCTTCCCCACGCAGGGATCGAACCCATGTCTCCTATATTGCAGGTAGATTCTTTACTGCTGAGCCACTGGGGAAGCCCATTTGTATGTACAGCTGACTCTTAAAACCTGGGGGCTAACAGTTCCAAACCTCCCTCGAGGTGGAAAATCCATGTACAATTTATAGTCAGCCCAGATACATGCACTTCTGCATCCGCAGATTCCACCAACCACTGATCTGTATTGCTATAGTATTTACTACTGAAAAAATGCCCCTATAAGTGAACCCTCACCATTCAAACTTCTGTTATTCAAGGGTCAAAGGCATGTAGATGGTTTCTTTTAGCCATTTAACATTACACAAAGGGTTTGAGATGGCCCAGCTAATTCATATGGGAGAAATCCTGTGATCACATAGGAAACAACTGAAAGATGTCCAAAAGAATATAATCTACCAAAAACTGTAAAGAAAAATAAAAAAATTTCCAGAAACTGTAATCTAAAAACAAACAAACAGCTTAAGCTAAAATACAATGGTAATAATGATAAGAACCACATTCAACAATTTATATCTGAGTGCTATACTCCAAGAATTACTCCATCATCACCACCAAAGCTAACAAAATCATTAGACATTTTAGCCAGATCATTGGGACATGAAAAAGTTGTCACTACTAGAGTCAGAGTCTATAGCCATGGAAGTCAGCCATACTAGATTCGATGCTTGTTGGGTTTTTTTTGCCTTTTTTTTTTAAGTTTTATTGTCATTTTAAATTGAGATATAATTCAAATAACATAAAAGTTACCATTTTCAAATGCACAGTTCAGTAGATTTTGAAAATATCCATAATGTTGCACAGCTCTCACCACTAATTCCACCACTAATCATCCCCAAAAGAAACCCTTACTCAGTACTCATTTCCCATTCCCTTCTTCCTACAGCCCTTGGTAACCACTAATCTACTTTTTGTCTCTATTCAGTGCCTGCTGCTCTAGGAAATATTTTAATGTTCCATTCAGAATCCTGAAATACCATTTTGAGATCGTATAACCTATATACTCATATACATTTCAGCTGTGTATCCTTTGTACACTCTATCAACCTGTGCCCGCCTCTTGACAAGATCTGAATTTCTCCCCTGTTACTCCTATGCCTTTGCAGCGTTACTGTGCATGGCTGAAGGAATTTCATTAAATAGATACTGCACGGAGTAAGCATCTAACTCATCTGCTAGTTTGAGGATTTATATTTGAATATTGATTTTTTTAAAAAGTCTAGCAACTGGGTCTCTGTATTTCAAAAAACAATTTCAAAATGAAGCTGCTCCTATTAGACTGTTGTGGGGTTTTTTGTTTTTTATCATTTGCATATTTGGAAGCCAGGCACAGAGGCTGAGAAAAGCTGAGAATTCCATCTTTATCACACTGTGTGTCTGGAGTAAGCCTAAGCTCTTTTTTATCATAAGGAATTACATTTGCTCCTTAAAGAACTTCCCAGAGATGCTGTGTTAAAAGCCCCGTGGTAGCTGTGTTAAGCATTACAGCCACATGCAGATGAGCATCAAAGGCACATTAAGTTTATTTGGCATCTCTTGGAACCAAGCATTACCTTACTTGCTCACAGCCAGTCTCAAAGCCATAAAACCTTATTTCACAAAAATGTAACATTAACACCCCAGTTAGACTTGCTTCTGATTTCTAACATGGAGGTGGGGAAAAAAAAGAACTTTTCTATGATTTTGGCTTAGGAACTAACTGCATAGGAATTTGCATTTGTATGAAGGAGACTGAAACTCAGCTTCAGAATCATCCAGGATTCCATTCTCTTATTTTATTTTATTAAGAAAGCAGAGACTCTCCTAATAAATCCTCTTTCCCTCTTCTGGCACACTTAAAACCCATTTCTGAGCTCCACTGACTACAACACGCTGACCTTTGGTATTAAGTACAAAGGGAGGAAAAGAGTAGGTGTGTGGGTGGAGAGAAAGAGAACAGAGAGGAACACAGGTCGAGGAGTGAGGGGACAACCCAAATGTGGGGCCGCTACACGAGCAAGCCCTCTGCTCAACATTAGCAGAGCAACAATAGATGGCACAGAGAACTAGAAGGCTGGCAGAGGCGCCCGGGCCTCACAGGGGACACAGCAATCCAAGCCCGATATCTGTGCTGCTTCCTAGACACCACCTCCCATGAGCTCCCTGGACTCTGGCTTGCATTTCAGAACTCCATGATTTAGTTTCTGTTTGAGCACTTGGACAATAATAATTTTACTACAAAAGGTAAATGTCTTGTAAACTAATGGGAAACATATTGCTTGGCAAAGTTTATAATGTCAGGATTTATGGCTCTAACGCCGAGGGTCTCTCTGACCTCGAAGATAACATAGTGAAACTGTAATGTGCTCTAAATGACTCAGTGTGATTTTTTATTAGTTCTCGTAATCACCCCCTATTAATTTGTATGCACATAATAAGCACTCACCTTCACAGTCTGTCCGGCTTCGGGGCCATCCTAGAAATAGGAAAACAAAACAAAAAAAAAGGAGGTGAGAACAGATAGATGGTATCTCCTGCTTATTCAGAAATACCGCCTATTAATAATTTAGATCCAATTTCATTGTGTGTTAATTTATAGTTTCCTCATGGGGACCATGAGCTTCAAATGTGTGGAACCTGACAGTTCTCCATTTCTGTCTGAGAGTGAGAAGTGATGTATACAAATGATTCAAATTGTCCAGTGAGCCAACCCCCTTCCTACTTTTCATGCTCTTTGCTTTTGGCTATGGTTTTAACTGCATTAAAGGAAGACTGGAAATGTTTGGGGAGGTGAAGTATCATACCTTTTGGTTATCTTTAAACCAGATGTAGTTTAATTAATGTCTGATGACTTTGAGTCTCAATTTAGGAAATCTGCTATAAACATAATCCATTGAGCAAGAATATGGGCTCTCACCTGGCAACAGCAGGGAGAGTGGGCCCTTCCTGGCTGTTCTGACCTTGAGAGAAAAGGTGGAAGTGTTTTTCTAGCTGGACTCTTTCCCTAGTCTGGGTTCTCCCCTGGGATTTCTAAAGCTATTTTGACAAAACTATTTGTTGAAATAGTTGAAAATAAGCAAACAAATCCAAAAAGCAAAAGTAAGTGTTCATCTGGTTTGGAATAGCAGAGCAAGCACTGTTTTTAAAATCAGAAATTTCAAAATTAAACTAGAACTCTGCAAATTTAGGAAAGTCTTTCGACTCCTAGGACCCAGATTACTTGGGGAGAGAATGTGCGCCTGCTGTAGCCGAGATGGGGCACCCCTGTCTCATCAGTGGCTTTCAGACCTGTTGGTTCTCAGTCCATTCGTGGGTCCTAAAGTCACCCTGATGGGTTGTGATCTGCACTGCTGACAAACTACAGGCAAAAGAAATCACGTAAGAGGAGAAAAACAGAACTACTGTGTTGGCCAAAAAGCTTGTTTGGACTTTTTCTTTTTTATGACATATTACAGAAAACCCTGAACGGACTTTTTTGGCCAACCCAGTGTCAGGCTGCATGGCGTGCTCAGTTGCTCCGTCATGTCCGACTCTGCGACCCTGTGGACTGTAGCCCACCAGCCTCCTCTGTCCATAGAATTCTCCAGGCAAGAATACTGGAGTGGGGTAGCCGTTCCCTTCTCCAGGGCATCTTCCTGACCCAGGAATCGAACCCAAATCTCCTGCATCTCCTGACCTGGCAGGTGGATTCTTTACCACTGAGCCACCTGGGAAGCCAACATTACACGGCACAAAATGGGGAAACATTGTCATGGGAGAGAATTCAATGTGAAAATGTGAAAAGGATGAAGACTAATTTCTGAGCTCTCTGTATACTCACCTGCATGGAAAACGTGAGCGAGGTGCCCTGGAAATGCTTCTCCACCACCGTGCCGACTCTCTGTGCTGCCTGAAACAAGTCAGTCACTTCTTCGGGACTCATGTCTCGGAAGCGCTCCACTGGCCGGAGGGGACACACGAGGACATCTGCAGTGAGGTCTGTTAAGGTACATTCTGCTTGCTTTAGGGAACGTTTTCGCCAAGAAGTTTATACCCATAGCACTGAATCAGGCCCAGGGCCTGAACTCACAAAGGCTAAGGGATGAAAGAACAAATATTTACCAACCACTGAACTCCAAGGACTTCAAACAGAGCTGACAAACACGGCTAATTATACTCTGAAGGAGAAGCTGCGGTGCCCTGAGAAAGTTCTTGTAAGAGAAAAAGACATCAGTGTTCAAAAAGGCTTAAGTGCCGACTGAAGTAATTATGCCACGAGGCACGATCTATTCTGGACTGTTATCTCCTGAACTCTATTCTGAAGCTCAGTCTTCTCAAGCAGCCAAAGGCTCTGGGTTGGAAAAGCAACTGGAATATTTATGTGGTTTTTCTATGAAGAGCATCATGGTTAAGACTTTAACATCAAAATCTCTCTAGAAATATAGCTAATGAAAAGATACTAGCAGTTTTCTTTTTTAAAGGAGTATAGACATTCTGAAAATGTACAGCCAGCTTCATTTATATAACAAGGAAATGTGCCACATGGTTAAGCAATTTAGGTCTGCTTGTGCAATTGAAACCTTCTTAATGTATTCTATTAGTCAGACTAGTCAACATATTTACATTATTGGTCTGAACAAACAAGAGTCTAGAGAAAACGGATACATGTTTGATCATTTGTGGGTAGCAAATAAATATTCAATGTCATACCATCGATAACATTTCACTTCCTTTTTGTATTTGAACTCATCATATATGTATGGTCATACCCATAGAGACATATACACATACATATGTATACACACACAAGCTACACTGAATCTCTTGTTTATTTTTCAGGTACCAGCAGGAGAAAAAAGCTAATGTTCTTTTCTGTGTCTTTCGTTTTTCTTGTTTAAAAAAAAAAAAGCATGCTTCTGCCTTGAGCCAAGGAGCCGAGGGGCATAATAAAACCACAAGTTTGCAATTGCCTGTCTCACCAGAATATCAAGCATTTTAGCTCCCCATACTATTGGTAGGACTCAGGGCCCAGGGGGAAATGCACTGAGCTCAGCTGGGCGGGTTTGATTTCCATAAGACAAGGGGGGAAAAGAAAAAGAGAAAACTGATTACTTTTGCTCATAACCAGGAAATTCATGTCAATGGTAAACTAGGAAAAGGAGTATTTGTTTAATCTCAGTTCATTTTTCAAGTGAGAAGAAGGGAGGCCTTTACCCACAGGGCATCTGATACTTAAAAAGATAATTATCCTTCTTTGCAGGGCTGCTTTATTATCATGGGTCAATGAACCATTTAGAAATGAAGAATTTCCTTTCATTTCCTTTTAGCAGATTGCCAGCCTCCACTCCCACTGAGTTGTTGTTTTTGTTTTTTTTTTTCAGTCGTTGTTAAAAGAGACCTTTCCCAGTCTTCCTCCTCTCTGCTTTAATTTACACCCTCCCTTAGGCTCTGACTTCACCAAACCACAGCAAGTGACAACTTTGCAAGCTTCCAACAACATTCATAATTACTGTGGTTGGCAATGTCTACACACAGCAACGAGGTGGGGAAGGAAATAATATTTTATTTAAACAACTACTGACTGTGAAAATGGGTGGAATGAATCTGGCAATCTTTGTATCTAATGTAACTTTAGTAATATAAATAACATCTAAAGCGTTTTTCATTTTCAATGTCATAAAAATTGCAAAACCTGTTCATTTTGCTTGCCTGATGCTAAAGGTTTAGCTTAACCTAATGTTTAATGACTCCAACTGTTTATGAAACTGAACCAAAATGGCTGAATTGAGGTATTTTATCTTGTGTATACCTAACTGCAGGGTGATATATCATATTCATTTATCATTTTAACTGAATACTAGTAATACAACATGTCACAAAACAGTTAAACAGACTTAACACATTCTTATTTAGGTAAACATTTTTCATCAACCCATTTAGGCAATGTTGTCCTGACGTAATAATCCCAGCAACCCAACCCTTTAATAAAAAGTCATCTTATCTGCATATCACACACACACACACACACACACACTCGCGCGCGCTGCTGCTGCTGCTAAGTCACTTCAGTTGTGTCCGACTCTGTGTGACCCCAGAGACGGCAGCACACACACACACACACACACACACACACACACACACACATATCTTGATGCAAAAAAAAAAAAGTGAAATGGAGCTTACTGTCAAACGTGCTTACTTCGGCTGGTGGTCATACGTATGATCACTTCTTTGTTCTGTTGGGACCCTAAGGATGGCCACACAGGCATCTAAACCTAGAAATGACCCACACAGGTGGGCTCCACATCACTCTATAGGGAGGCAGTGGGGCCTGGCGTTACACACAGTGGGGGTCGGCAGCCCCTGGGTGCAGTGTGAGTCGTTGACCTGGCCAGCAGCAGACTTGCCCAGCAACACACTCCCTGGGGTCATTCCAGGCACTAACTGGGCATCAGAAAGTCAGGATCAATGATCTTTCCTCAGTTCCTCTACAGCCAGAGCGGAGCCTGAGCCTCCCCCACAGCGTGGGCTGCGTCCTGAGTGATGCTTACCCACCTTCCGAGTCTCTCTTTCCTCACCACTCTCTGTATACTATGTTGTTGCTGTTTAGTTGCTAAATCGTGTCTGATTCTTTGAAACTCCATGGACTGTAGTCTGCCAGGCTCCTCTGTCCTTGGGATTCTCCAGGCAAGAATACTGGAGTTGGTTGCCATTTCCGCCTCCAGGGGATCTTCCCCACCTAGAGATCGAACAGCTTCCCCTGTCTTGGCAGGCGCATGCTTTTCCGCTGAGTCACCCGGGAAGCCCATGTATACTAACCATCTGCGATATTTGCTTTCTTTCTGTTCTTCAAACACACTAAGCTCCTTCCTAGATTTGGGGGGGTTTGTTCCGGTTATTTGTTCTGACTGGATCAGTTCCCCCTGATCTTCCCATGGCTGCTTCTAATTCAGATCCTAATCTGAATGCCAGTCTCTCAAAAGAGCATTTAACTGCTAGGGTGTTTATCTGCTACCTGTAATCACTCTCCCATCCCCCTGTTGTAATCTTTCCATAGCCCTCACCACCAGCTGGCACTTTTGTTGCTTCATTACTAAGTATCCAGATGAGAATGGAAACTCCGCACAAGTGAAGCGTGTGTCTTGTTTACTGATAATTTATCACCACCTACAACACCAGAGATACTTAATATGTCTTGCTGGAACGAGAGAATAACTAGCAAACCAGATCTTTGCATCAGACACTTCTGAGTACTAAGATCCTGATCAAATGGTGATGACGTCCAGTTACTTTACGATCATCTACATGAGACTGGGATAGTCTGCAATTGCTGCTGCTGCTGCTAAGTCGTTTCAGTCGTGTCCGACTCTGTGTGACCCCATAGACGGCAGCCCACCAGGCTCCCCCGGCCCTGGGATTCTCCAGGCAAAAACACTGGAGTGGGTTGCCAATTCCTTCTCCAATGCATGAAAGTGAAAAGTGAAAGTGAAGTCACTCAGTCGTGTCCGACTCTTAGTGACCCGATGGACTGCAGCCTACCAGGCTCCTCCGTCCATGGGATTTTCCAGGCAAGAGTACTGGAGTGGGGTGCCATTGCCTTCTCCAATAGTCTGTTTTTAATTCAAAGACGTGTATCCTTCACATCTAGCATGGTTAGAACTAATGTTGGATGAGAGCTAGAGAAATGTCAAATCATTTTTAATGTAAACTAAATTTTCATGTGAGCCCAAAGGGAAATAAAATTATAAAGGTAAAATCCTTTAAAAAAAAAAAAAACAACACTCTTTTATACCTGGAAAATAGTAGTTCCTTCCTAGAATACTCAGGATCTCAGACAAACTTTATCTATTAAAGCCCACACAGCAATAAAGGCCCAGCATGTTCAAAAAATATTTTTTTTAATGAAAAAATAAAATTAACTCACAACTCTCATATTAAAAAGAAGAAAATAGCATGCTACCCTAAGACAGTGGGCACCATGTGCTCCATGTTGTTCCTAGACAAACAACTCAGGGAAAGCAAATTAATCTTGAAGAAGAGCAGACAGCTCTCAAAATTCTGCTGCCACTGTTTATATGCCAATTGGTTTAAGGTAATATCACAGATGCAACATAATTTAATTTGAAGACTCTTAGGCCTTATTAGTGGGCAAATCCCATATTACTCATCGGCTATAAGAGCACCCTTTCTCCTGGGTCCTCTTGGTACATAATTAACACCTCTGAAGAGACTTTTCAGCCAACATGCATGCTAACCCTCCAAGAAGGTAATCTACTCTGTTGAATTTAATATGTTTATCCAGTTCTCATCTTGTCTGAAAGGCTGTGAAAAAGATTATCAAATGGGATCTAGCCTCACCCTATAATCTAAAGTATAGACATTAATTTAGTGGTAACTTTTTTTTTTTTTTTTAAAGAAGAGAAGATGAACAACCATGATTTAGTTTCCGTGGTCAACCAAGGGATTTCTCAAAGCTGAAGAAAGTCAACAAAGGCGTTTAAGTTCAGATGAGATTTACAGTCTACTTCACAAATAGGAGTGAACCAACCAGAGGGTTGGCTGGCAACCCATTCATCCATCCATCCTACGTCTATAGCCTGCTTTCAGTCTGGGGCTTGTGTGAAGATCTAGGATGCCAAGATGAACGCAACAGAGTAACTGGCTTTGAAGGGTTCACTCTCTATTATCCCGAACTGTCATGTAACATTAACAATCTGTTAGGACACAGAGAAAGTGCACTGTTAGTCGCTCAGTTATGTCAGACTCTGTGACCCCATCGACTGCAGCCCGCCAGGCTCCTCTGTGGGATTCTCCAGGCAAAATTACTGGAGTGGGTAGCCATTCCCTCCTCCAGGGGATATTCCTGACTCAGAGATCGAACCTGGGTCTCCTGCACTGCGGGCAGATTCTTTACCATCAGCGCCACCAGGGAAGACCATGATGCGGTGAAGTGAAAGTCGCCCAGTTGTGTCTGATTCTTTGCCACTCAACGGACTACACAGTCCATGGAATTTTCTAGGCCAGAGTACTGGAGTAGCCTTTGCCTTCTCCAGGGGATCTTCCCAACCCAGGGATCGAACCCAGGTCTCCCACATTGCAGGTGGCTTCTTTACCATCTGAGTCACAAGGGAAGCCCCACAATGCAGAGATGAGTGCTATTGATAGAAATCAGCACAGACTCTGTGGGAGCACAGAGGAAGCAGATCGAACTGATTAGGGGTCTTAGATCAACTTTTCAGTATGGTCCTGCATTTCCATCTTCTAAAATCAGAAAGTATTTCTCCAAATTTGGACCAGAATATTTTTTCCTTGAAAATGACCTAGCAATGGATGCACCAAAGTTGCCGGGCATTCTTCCTTTGGCCAAAATCACTGTTTTGCTTATATGTGTACTCTCTCTCTCGTTGAATCCATCTTTCCAACAAATCAGTGGAGTACTATTATAATTCCTATTTTTCAGATGAGGAAATCACAGCTTAGAGAAAATAAGAAATATGTGCAAGAGAGCACACTCCAGATGAGACTAAAAGTAGAATTCAACTCAAGCCCATCTGAGTCCAAAGTCCATGTTATTAAGTATAGCTTTGCGATGTTATACTTTTTATAGGTTTCATGCCTCAGTCTTTGTGAGTCCTCTTATTAAAAGCATGCCCTCCATTGCCAGAGTCCTTCTGTCCATGGAAGAGATTCATGCTTTTCATGAAATACAAATATACTGTGAAAAACTGCCAAGGGCCAGAGAAAACTCAGCTTCAAATGAAGAAAGGAGACTTATAACCCTACAGTGGAAGGGGGCTCAGTGCTGGGCAGAGGAAGCCTTGAGAATGCCCTTGATCTACCAGGGAACTGTGAACAATGGGATCAAGAATAAGAGACCTATCTCATATCAGCGGGAGCAAGCCAGAGGGATGCAGAGCCTGTGTTTTCGCCCTTTTCCAACTTTGAGCTTTAGTTTCTTCAAGGTATCTTGGGCTCCCTTGGGCTGACAGATGTGAGGAAGATTAGATATTGCAGTCAATGTCAATGAGTCAGGCTGTCAGATGAACTGAAAATCCCATTGCTTGTTAGACAGTCTAATTATTGGGAGCCATTGACTTTCTCATAGTATCATCTGTATCACCAAGGACTACCAGAAACTGGATAATGCCTTTTCTTTCCCTCTTCCTCTCCACTCTCACCACCAGTCCAGAAGTGACTGTCTCTGTCCTTTTGGATGAACATGTAGGGAGTTTTTGTCACATTAAAGTGAGATGGCAACATTCCAGGCCCTGTCCTGAACTCTTACTGACACACAGCCAATTCAGAATACTCACAATTCAGGAAAGAAATCAAGTGAAATGCCTAAAGATACTGTGCTAGTTTGTTCACCAATAAAATACAAGAATCCCTCCCATGCTACATGTCCTTTGGCAAAGTGACTTTGCTGCTCCTCTCACCAAGAGTTGGAGTCTATTTCCCTTCCAGTTGAGTTTGGGCTGGTCTTTGGCTTGCTTTGATCAGTGGAAGGTGATGAGAGTATTGCTATGTGACTTCCTGAAGTCAGGCCTTTACGGACTTTGCAACTTCTAGGGTTTTTGTTATTGTTATTCTTTTGGAAACCGGAGACCAATAAGCTCTAAAAAAATCCCAGCTAGGCTTCTGCAGAAAAATTACTAAGTCATGTCCCACTCTTTGCAACCCCATGGACTGTAGCCCGCCAGGTTCCTCTGTCCAAGGGATTTTCCAGGCAAGAATACTGGAGTGGGTTGCCATTTCCTCCTCCAGGGGATCTTCCTGACCCAGGGACTGAATTCACATCTCGGCACCGGCAGTTGGGTTCTTTACCACCGAGCTACCGAGGAAGCCCCACCTCTGAGCACTCACCACCCACAGGAGTGTGCTTGTCACAGGAGACCCATATATTCTCTCTGGGGGCTTCCCATACCACTTCATGAATCCAAAAAACAAAAACATTGTTTTTTTGTTTAAAAAAAAACCTGCAAAGGTCTGGTGGAGTTGAAAACAAAATGAGATGCTGTAAGAGTGAGAACCGTCCCAACTATAGCAAATAATCATTACTGTTGCTGCATTTCTGTTTAAAAATTTTTGATAAGTTTGGAATTTGCTCATCAAGGATAATAATTGATGATTTAAAAATAATCTTATGAGCATTTCCATGACGAATATGAACTATTTAAATATAGAGTCATGACAGAGAAATGGAAATGTACTGATTCTGATGATTAATTAAAGACGACAAGCAGAATATTATTCTCAGAGTTGCTCAGGCTTGCTCCCATTTATTTTTCCATATCTGATCTATTCTAGGGATTCAGAATAGAAAAGTCACTAAAATAAATTGAACCATCAAAATATTACTGATTCTGATGAAGCTGATTAGCATGTGTATGTATGAATATGGAGTAAGTCAGCATCAAATAATATGATGAAGAATTAAGGACAAAAGAATCAGTTGAACGAATTTTAAAAAATCTGTATTCATCTACGAAGATCGGTATGTCATTTAATGACAAACAAGGAACATTCCAGCTTGTACTGCAGACTTCCGCAGACCCTGTAAAATGAATTATTTGCTCTAACAAATAATCCTAGTCCTTGCAAATATTTAAAATAATTATTAATTCACTTCAAAAAACACCAGGATGACCATGAAGTATTTTTAAGAAAGATTCAATTAATTTAAGTAGCACAGTTGAGAAGTACAGTTGCAGAGTTTTGAATCAAAGTAGGTGGCATCTCAAAAGTCATCTCCTACTCACGATGTAGGGACTTCTGTGACATTTTTTTAAATAAGAAAGGTAGAAATATTACCCCCAAAATTAACTAATATAATTCTAAAGAAGCATATTGATAGTTTGGGCTATACATTTCTTTACTGGATATGAACATATCCACTTCAGTAACTCAAAGAAGACTTCATGGAATATTTATCAACCATAAATATAAATGGCATGAATGTAATTTTAACAAAATTTAATTTCCAGAGTATGATACATTCCAGGACAATGGAATTAAGATAATGACAGCATTCTGTTCATACCTCGATCTTAGGGCAAGCATCTTACAAGTGTCCTCTAGAATTCTCATGTTGTGTCCTGGAGAATGCTTTGAGCCAAAGACACAAGCCCTTAGTCATCTGTGGGAGAAGAATCAGATATCTTTTTTGTAATAGATCTGCCCTGAGCAAACCCCAAAACTTCTGCACTGATTTGGATGCTTAGAGGGGATAGCCACATTTGTAGGGAGAACTAAATGGGTGACTTTCACAGTTGAAGCTCAATATTGAAAGAACAAACAATCCAATCAAAAAATGGTCAGAAGACCTAACTATACATATATCCAAAGAAGATGGCCAAGAGGCACATGAAAAGATGGTAAACCTCACTAATCATTAGAGAAATATAAATCAAAACTACCACCTCACACTGGTCAGAAAGGCCACCGACAAAAAGAAAAAAAACAAAAACAAAAAACTACAAACAATAAATGCTGGAGAGGGAATAGAGAAAGGGAACCCTCTTGCACTGTTGGTAGGAATGTAAATTGATACAGTCACTGTGTAAAGCAGTATGGAGGTTACTTAAAAAACTGAAAATGGAACTACCATATGACCCAGCAATCTCACTACTGGGCACGTACTCTGAGAAAGTGAAGAGTGAAAGTCTCTCAGTTGTGTCTGACTCTTTGCAACCCCACAGACTGTAGCCTGCCAGGCTCCTCTATCCATGGAATTCTCCATGCCAGAATACTGGAATGGGTAAAATACTGTAATTCAGAAAGACACATGCACCCAACTGAAACCTGTGATTCAGAAAGACACACACTCCCCACTGTTTACTGCAGCACTATTTACAGCAGCTGGGACATGTGAGCAACCTAAATGCCCACCAACAGGTGAGCAGATAAAGATGTGGTACCTATACATGATGGACTAAGCCACAAAAAGAAAGAGAAGCGGGTCATTTGTAGAGATGTGGATAGATCTAGAGTCTGGTGAAAAGATTGTAGTACGTCAGAAAGAGAAAAATATCCTATATTTAAGCAGATATGTGGCATCTAGGAAAATGGTACTGATGAAACTACTTGCAAGCAGGAACAGAGACACGAGATGTAGAGAATGAGTATGTGGACGTGGGAGGGGGGGACGAATTGGGAGATTAAGACTGACGTGTGCGCACTGCCATGTGATGACTTAGAGGGCAGGGATGGGGCGGGGTGGGATGCAGGACCAAGAGGGAGGGGATACACACACACACACACACACACACACACACAGAGCTGATTCATTTTGTTGTCGAGCAGAAACTAATACAACACTGTAAAACAGTACCCCAATAAAAAACAAAAAGAAATCAAAAACCTCAACAATAACAACCCCCCAAAAAAGAAAAGAAAGCAAAATGAAAGAGGCGCCTTCACCCAGAAAACATTCTCGTGCAGATTCTTTGGTTTAAATTTCACATACTCTGTGAATATTTCACAGAAAAAGAATCCTATATGATCCTAAGAGAACTGGAAAAGAAACAAGAAAAACAAGTTGCATGCTTATATTTAAGTATGTGGGGAAAACATAATATCAGAAAGGGAAGGAAAAAATAACATAACACTTGCTTGCTGCCTACTATGTCCTAATGATAATCAGCAATCCTTTGAGGTAGATAATATCATCCTTATTTTCCCACATTCAAAAGTAGAGAACAAAAAAAGTGAAATTACACATCCAAGGCCACACAGTAATAAAGTGAAAAACTTAAAATACGGTCATGCATGAAAATCAGCCATGCTGTTTCACTGCCTCCCAAGGTCACAGAAGTCTCCAGGTACCTGGTCGAGTGTTTACTACAGCGGTTCCCCAGAACACTGCTCCCATGAGGTGTTAATAGACAGTACACAAGAGAAAACAAAGCATTGGTGTGGTCAAAGAAAGTTAAGAAACACTGAAATGAGGTAAAACAGGTTTCATTACAGTACAAGTCATCAAGATAAACTATGTACTAATGTGTATTCCTAACTTCAAAAAAAAAAAAAGAGAGAGAGAGAGATACTAAGCAGTTTTTCTTATATTTTTTTTTAATAGTAAGACTACTTTTTTTTTTTTTTTGGTAGAATATTGTATACAACAATTGTTTCAGAGGAATTTTGGTCTACTGAACTTCTTTCGGGAATACTGAGAATCCTTTACCTATACCAAGAGATAGATGCCTGAAGATTTCTGTGTTGTAACCAAAAAGTAGAGCACATATCCTAGTAATATGAGCAAAGCAAGAGGGCCTTCTGCTTCATGAAATTCACTGAGAAGCTGAGCATTAAAATACAGTGAATAGGACATGGCAGTCATTGGTGCAAAAGGCTCACTATTTCTCTTTCTGTCAGGTCTAGGCATGTGACAGAATTATACTCCCTGGATCCTCATGGTTGGGTAAAGCTGAAGGAATTCCAGCCAAGGAGTTGTGAGCAAAAGTGATTATGTCACTTATAAACTAGAGCATTTAACTGCCAGTATGAGACCTCAAAGCTCGTCTCCCTTCTCCAAGCCAACCAGCAGCGTCACTGTGTCTTTGGAACTGACTAGAACCAGCCAGCCAGCGGGATGGGGGGGCGGGGGGGCTCTGCTCATCACCTGTTCTCCTAGCACAACGCCAAGTTTATGAAATGGGTTTCCTCTCTTCTGCTAACTCCAAGTAACCTGTGTGGCTGCTTAGAGCAGTCTGTTGACGAGGACTCTGAGGCCTTGGTAGAAATAAGGAGGGAAGAATGGGGAGAGATTTACTAGTTCAGTGATGGACAGAGAAACCTGGTGTGCTGCAGTTCATGGGGTCGCAAAGACAGGATTTAGCAACTGAATATCAGCATACAAACAAATGATCTGCCACTCTCTATTTAGGGCAAAAGGAAAGACTATTTCCAAGACTCTTTCCTCTTCCTTAACAATATGGAATCATTCCTCACTCTTACAACATCTCTAAGTAATTGTTATGAAAATTCAGTATTCTTGGTATGGTCCTAGAAATTCACAGAAGCAAGTGAACTTTAAATAAGTATGGTGAGGAGAGTACTGACAAAGAACTTTACTGCCACACAGAAGTATCTGTCCATAACGTGCCAACGTGGGCATAAGAATACAACGTAATGACAATGCCATAAAAATGCTCTTAGGTGTTAAGAGTTGGAGAAGAATTTCAATAGAAGAGGAATGGAGTACACTCAGCAGCTGAAAGAAATATTTAAGGATTATTCCCAATGAGAGGTTGAAAAAAAACAAAACCAACCTACATATACACTCTGCTGTGAGAATCACTTCAAAAAGTCTGTGAAAAGCTTTTTCGTCTAGTATAGATCAGAAAGTAATGCTAAAGATCTGCAATTCATGGGAGAGCTGCTGGAAACCCACAAGCAACATAAATAATTTAATAGCACTTTACCATGTGAACATTTATATTCTACCCAGTTTGGGAATAAGGAGAGCTCACGTTCAGTATGTACTTCTAGAGGGTGGCCAGATCGAAATCCAGCTGTCTCCCTGTAGACAGCATCCACCCAGGGCAAATTCCATCGGGTCCTGAAAAGCACAGATTTCAGCCTCAGACTTGTTTATGCCCCTCAAGAGCCACTGAAAACTCCATTTCTCAGGAGATCTTCAGCGTGGACGGACAAGCCAATGAAGCACCCTAATATCACCGTTCACATACTATGTGAAAGCAAAGAACAAGCAAGCTATGAATTATAGAATAGCAGAGACTCCTTAATGGGAGAAAAGAAATAGAAAATGAGAGCCAGAAAACAGGGAAGAAGACATTAAAAGGGAATATTTCGCAGGTAAAGGATTCTTAGAAGATAGGAAACATTCCCTAGCAGTCATGTTCACCTGGCATCCGTGGTGTTCCATATAGGATAGGCCTTTAATGAATATTCAGTGAATGAATAAACGACATGGATGCTTATTCAATGCTTAATCTAGAAAACCTTTCTTCCTAAGAGACTATAGAAACTGACCAGACTCAACTTACTAACATGAAAATTACTGAGGGAAATACAGTTAAAAATGAAAAAAAAAAAAAAAAACACCAAACCCCAAGTTCTAAATTTCTAATCTAAAAGACACCCAGTTAAATGTAAATTAGTGCAGCCACTGTGGAAAACAGCATGGAGGTTCCTCAAAACACTGAAACTAGAGCTACCATATGACTCAGCAATTCCACACCTAGGTATGCATCTGGAAAATAAAAAAAAAGAATGCCAATTCGAAAAGATACATGCATCCATGCATCCCAGTGTTCATAGCAGCATTATTCACAGTTTTCAAAGTATTTAAGAAACCTAAGTGTACATCAACAGATGAATGGATTAAAAAGGTATGGTGTGTATATATACACATACATGCATACAGTGGAATACTATTTAGTCACAAAAAGAGAATTTTTGCCATTTGCAGCAACATGGATAGACTTGGAGGGCACTATGTTAAGTGAAATAAGTCAGAAAGAAAGATAAATACTGTATGATATATGGAACCTAAAACACGTAACAAACTAGTGAACGTGATAAAAAGAAAAAGAAGCCGACTCACAGATACAGACAACAAACTAGTAAAGCAGGCCTGTTCCCTGGAGTCGGCAGTTTGGATTAATTCTGCATGCCTAGGGTTGCCTCCAAAACATTTCAGCCAGTGGGGACTGAAGGTTTGTGACAGAATCGGAGTTCTCTTTTCAAAAGATCACTCTAACTGTGTAGGAAAAAAAAATACATCTCAATCAAAGCAAGGATGAAAGCTGAAGGCCACTGGGGATGTCTTTACCAGAGACTAGATAGGAGATTGAAAACAGGCCTGGATAATGGTGGTGGCAGTGGGGTTGCAGAAATTTTAAGACATATTTCTGAGGCAGGAGCAATAGGACTTACTGATGGAGGTGAGGAGCAAAGGAAAGAGGGGGATCAAAGAAGACTCCAGGGTTTTGGCTGAGGAGATGGGTAAAAAGTGATGTAATTTAGGAGATAGATGAACGGAGTCTATGTCATATGGCTCACTGTTTAGAGACTCTGGCTTCCTGAATTTGCATATTTCCTGGAACCAGCTAAACAGACTTTCCTAACCTGGGTATCTAGATGGACTCCAGGGCTCCTCTGAATCTCCTGAAACTGTTAACAAAACGGAATATGGAGTGCAAGCTTGTATGTATCTATTGTTGTCCTTTGGTCTTCATAATACAAAAAATTATTAGTCTCTGGACCCCAACGAAGATAAGAATCACTGATTTAAATTAGCAGAATTATCTGAAATTCATCCCCGAGAGTGATTATAAACAAACTCATGCTTCTATTCATTTTAGCTTAGACTCTAATAGACCTACTCCTGAAGAGTGAAAAAAAAGTTTACTGTGTCTGAACAACTTGTTCACAAGAATGAACCCTCCACAAAAGACATACTAAAGATTTTTTTAAATAGACTAACACTAAAGTCATTTTAATCTGATTCAGCAGAGAGCAATTTAAAACATGTCTCTTTTAACAAAAGACAGCTGGACACATAAAGATAATTGTGTGATTCATTCAAAATTAAAGAATAGGCTAAATCATTTACAACAATAAAAATGCAGAAAACCCTACCAGGAAAAAAAAAAAAAAGTGAAAACTTTAAGTAGCAAGTGATTTCCAAATGCTTCCAAAACAAGAAGCAAAAGACATTTTATTGTCACTCTGGGACTTCCAGACTAGAATAAGCTAATCAGGCATCCTCTAAAAACAAAAAGATAATTCATTAAAAAAAAAAAAAGACTTCAGCAATTAACAACATTGCCAAAGTGTCAAGAAAGCAGGGTTTTTCAAGATAGTGATTTGTATGCAAATATAGCTCAGCGTTTATCACTAAACCTCCAAAGCCTGCAAAGGGAAAAAGTTTTGCTCTTTCCATCTGCTTAGACTCTTCTCCTAATAAAGTCAACTACCAATGACAAAAGAAGCTCTGATATCTCTAAAATAATAATAATAGAAGAAATGCATTTAGAAATACAGAGTTTCAAACCAGAAACACATTCAGAGTCACTCTTTCTTCCTCAGATCTCTTAGGTTGGTTTCATTGTTAACACTGGGTTAATATTTATACTAGCTTTGAGGTTTATAAGGTTTGGGGGTATTGGAGCTGTGTGTGAACCTCCCTAGAGGTTCAGATGGTAAAGAATCTGCCTGCAATGCAAGAGACCCAGGTATGATTCCCAGGTTGGGAAGAATCCCTGGAGAAGGAAATGGCAACCCACCCCAGTACTTTTTGCCCAGAGAATCCCATGGATTGAGTTGCAGTATAGTCTGCAGTCCATGGGATGGCAGAGTCAGACACGACTATGTGATTAACTGACTTACTTTTTGCTTTTTAAGAATAGCATATTTCAGGCAATAAATGAAAGCATAATAATAGTTGCTTAAAACAAAGTCAACAGAATTCCTTCAAGACCCCTTTCCGTTCAGCACACCCCTCTTTGCCTCTTGGATATTTGACTTAAATACTGTTGCTCACCAACACCGGTGCTATCACTTAGAACCTGGAACTTCACTGACTCCACATTTAAAACTTCACCCTATTCTTCCACAGTCAATTTTTTCATATTAGCTCTGTCACTATTTTCCTTCCCTTTACAACCTAGAACATCACTGGAGGCAGGGTCCAGGAATTAGTCATCTTATAATTTCTTTTTCCTCTCTAGTTTTAACTAAATTTTTCAAAACAAGATTTGTATATAAAAGACTCTCAAAACACAAAACAAGCCCTGCAAAAATATTTAAAATACCTAAGTTCGTTAAGACTTCATACCTTTTTCCTACCTTCATTTTTCAAGTTTTGTGCTTAGACAGCATAAAATATTTCCTATGGTTTTTCCTGTGGTCATGTATGGATGTGAGAGTTGGACTGTGAAGAAGGCCGAGTGCCGAAGAATTGATGCTTTTGAACCGTGGTGTTGGAGAAGACGCTTGAGAGTCCCTTGGACTGCAAGGAGATCCAACCAGTCCATTCTGAAGGAGATCAGCCCTGGGATTTCTTTGGAAGGAATGATGCTAAAGCCGAAACTCCAGTACTTTGGTCACCTCATGCGAAGAGTTGACTCATTGGAAAAGACTCTGATGCTGGGAGGGATTGGGGGCGGGAGGAGAAGGGGACGACAGAGGATGAGATGGCTGGATGGCATCACGGACTCGATGGACGTGAGTCTGAGTGAACTCTGGGAGTTGGTGATGGACAGGGAGGCCTGGCGTGCTGCAATTCTTGGGGTCGCAAAGAGTTGGACACGACTGAGCGACTGAACTGAACTGAACTGAATGTTTCAATTAGGAGACTAAATAAACTAAAAGGATCCACAAAAATACCAATGAAAATGTAAGATTCTGACATATTTTAATTTCATTTGTATCTAATTGAAAAAAAAATTAAGCATGCCTAAGGAAAGCAAAAATTGTAGAAACAGATGCTCTGGAAATTCTGTAAGAGTTTTACGTTTATACATTGGCATGCCTCCCACAGGATCCTAAAACTCACTCCCATATTCGTTATAGGCTTAGATAATACAAACATATCCTTGTCACCCAAAAGTTTCCTGGCATGGAGACTTAGACACAGGCCTCAATTTTTCTCATTACCAACATCACATCACTTGAAAGAAAGCTGAAGTTTATTTTTTGTTTGTTTGTTCTGGCTGAGCCACACAGCTTGTGGGATCCTAACTCCCTGACTAGGGATTGAACCTGTGCCCTCAGCAGCAAAAGCATGGGGTCTTAACCACTGGACTGCCAGGGGATTCCCCAGAATTGAAATTTCTTGACTCTCAGTCATTGGTTAAATGTCACATATTTCTTTTTTTTTTTTTTTTTTAATTTTTAGTTTTTTATTTTTTAAATTTTAAAATCTTTAATTCTTACATGCATTCCCAAACATGAACCCCCCTCCCACCTCCCTCCCCAGAACATCTTTCTGGGTCATCCCCATGCACCAGCCCCAAGCATGCTGCATCCTGCGTCAGACATAGACTGGCGATTCAATTCACATGATAGTATACATGTTAGAATGTCATTCTCCCAAATCATCCCACCCTCTCCCTCTCCCTCTGAGTCCAAAAGTCCGTTATACACATCTGTGTCTCTTTCCCTGTCTTGCATACAGGGTCGTCATTGCCATCTTCCTAAATTCCATATATATGTGTTAGTATACTGTATTGGTGTTTTTCTTTCTGGCTTACTTCACTCTGTATAATCGGCTCCAGTTTCATCCATCTCATCAGAACTGATTCAAATGAATTCTTTTTAACGGCTGAGTAATACTCCATTGTGTATATGCACCACAGCTTTCTTATCCATTCATCTGCTGATGGACATCTAGGTTGTTTCCATGTCCTGGCTATTATAAACAGTGCTGCAATGAACATTGGGGTACATGTGTCTCTTTCAATTCTGGTTTCCTCGGTGTGTATGCCCAGAAGTGGGATTGCTGGGTCATAAGGTAGTTCTATTTGCAATTTTTTAAGGAATCTCCACACTGTTCTCCATAGTGGCTGTACTAGTTTGCATTCCCACCAACAGTGTAGGAGGGTTCCCTTTTCTCCACACCCTCTCCAGCATTTATTGCTTGCAGATTTTTGGATCGCAGCCATTCTGACTGGTGTGAAGTGGTACCTCATTGTGGTTTTGATTTGCATTTCTCTAATAATGAGTGATGTTGAGCATCTTTTCATGTGTTTGTTAGCCATCCGTATGTCTTCTTTGGAGAAATGTCTATTTAGTTCTTTGGCCCATTTTTTGATTGGGTCGTTTATTTTTCTGGAGTTGAGCTGCATAAGTTGCTTGTATATTTTTGAGATTAGTTGTTTGTCAGTTGCTTCATTTGCTATTATTTTCTCCCATTCAGATGGCTGTCTTTTCACCTTGCTTATATTTTCCTTTGTTGTGCAGAAGCTTTTAATTTTAATTAGATCCCATTTGTTTATTTTTGCTTTTATTTCCAGCATTCTGGGAGGTGGATCATAGAGGATCCTGCTGTGATTTATGTCTGAGAGTGTTTTGCCTATGTTGTCCTCTAGGAGTTTTATAGTTTCTGATCTTACATTTAGATCTTTAATCCATTTTGAGTTTATTTTTGTGTGCGGTGTTAGAAAGTGATCTAGTTTCATTCTTTTACAAGTGGTTGACCAGTTTTCCCAGCACCACTTGTTAAAGAGATTGTCTTTACTCCATTGTATATTCTTGCCTCCTTTGTCAAAGATAAGGTGTCCATATGTGTGTGGATTTATCTCTGGGCTTTCTATTTTGTTCCATTGATCTATATGTCTGTCTTTGTGCCAGTACCATACTGTCTTGATGACTGTGGCTTTGTAGTAGAGCCTGAAGTCAGGCAAGTTGATTCCTCCAGTTCCATTCTTCTTTCTCAAGATTGCTTTGGCTATTCGAGGTTTTTTGTATTTCCATACAAAGCTTGAAATTATTTGTTCTAGTTCTGTGAAAAATGTGGCTGGTAGCTTGATAGGGATTGCATTGAATTTGTAAATTGCTTTGGGTAGTATACTCATTTTCACTATATTGATTCTTCCAAGCCATGAACATGGTATATTTCTCCATCTATTAGTGTCCTCTTTGATTTCTTTGATCAGTGTTTTATAGTTTTCTATATATAGGTCTTTAGTTTCTTTAGGTAGATATATTCCTAAGTATTTTATTCTTTTCGTTGCAATGGTGAATGGAATTGTTTCCTTAATTTCTTTTTCTACTTTCTCATTATACTGATGACTAAATGTTCCTCCAGTAGGCTGCAATTTCAAGTACTATGCCACAGAGTAGAGAGATTCCATCATTAACATTTCTATATAGAAAAAACACAAGCCTCTCTATGAAATGATTGCTGTCTGACTCTTTGTGACCCCATGAACTGCAGCACCCCAGACTTCCCTGTCCTTCACTATCTCCTGGAGTTTGTTCAAAGTCATGTCCACTGAAAAGATATGCTTACTCAGAATCTCATCTGGTTCAGCTTAACAGATGAAAAGGGGGGCCGAAAAAGAAAAAACTGAAAATTGAGAGGAAGCAGTATTACAGATTTTCAGTGTTATCCATATCCCACGTCGCTTCTTTCAAAGCCCTACCAATGACTGGTCACTTTGCATCTAATCATTCAGTCACACACAGCCAGCAAAATATGTAGTTACCAGTCTTCTACTAATTAAAACTATAAAAATAAACAATCAGAAGAGACAATTGGCCAACGAATATGAACGCGCAACAAAGAAACAAAAAGTGATAATGCCGAAGTGAAATTCCAGTTGCAAGTAAATGATGTTACGAAAGAAACAGCTGACTATGGGAACCTTGCTGTTCAAGAAACTGTGTATGCAACTAGAAGAGCTTAGTGAAAGCAAAGTTACTGACAAAAATGTAGGAGGTGATTATTGTGAAAAGATGGAAGATGTACTAGAGGAAGCGATGCCTGTAAAACACTCAACAATGTAAAATCAAAACCTTTACATTTTATAACATTGAGAGCACAGAGGATAAAAGGCTGGAAACTGACCCAAACTTAGAAAGTTCTGAGTATGAAAATTTGCCAAGGTATAGAAAAGATGCTCAGTCTGACTTGAGAGTCATACTATCAGAAAAAGGAGGCAGGTGTTGATCAAACTACTCTTGATAAGTGTTTTCCAAAAGAAAAAAAAAAGCCCTTTAATAATAATATTTCTAATGTTTTAAATTCCCCTGTACTAGTATTAGTCAGCTGTATTAGTCTTAATACCATTATATTCCTATGCATGTTTAACAGAAAATAAGATAGTTTCAATTGCTTTGATGGGAATTTTAAAGGTCATGGGGCCTCCAGTTTTCACCATCTATGACTATGATTGCTTTCTAGAGTTCCAGTTGGCATGGCTACCCTGCAGGCCCACACTGCCACACACAGTACACCATCTGTACGTCAAACTCATGACAAGCACTGAGTGGGGCAAATAAAAGTCATGGCTAGTGGGTCACAAATGGAAAACCTGTGCCAGCAACTAGAGTCTTATTTAATGTGCATGCCAGTGATAGCAGGAGAGAGTGGGTTGAGAAATTCAAGGACTATACCTGGCTTTCAAAAATGTATTCATCCAACATGCTGTCCAGGAAGGATATGCCTATAGTCACACATTCCCGAATTCTCCCAACAGACTGTCTGGCAAAAATCAAGTTGATGATTTTTTTTTTTTTTTAATGTCCAGATAGCTTAGTTGAGAACTGCCCGGTATCAGACCTCCTGACCCCTGCATATATCATTAAATCTGCTGTTAAGCATTAAGTTTTCTCCACCAAATGTTCTCTTGTATACAACACTGTGAAGGGAAGGGATTATATAACTAATATCAATACCATGCATGTCCTCCATTTCTTATGGATGATGAACAACAAGCAAAATTCCTGCCAACTACTTGGTTGGAGACAACTAAGAAGACACGGATGTAGCTACATCCTTTCCCTTACAGTGCTCTATACTAGGCCCTTTCCATAGAGTATCACCTGCCACCAATCTGAACACTCTTCAAAAGCAAAGGCCACATTTCATTCTTCCCTCAATCCGAAGGCCAACACTTGGAGCCCTGGCTAGGTCTCAGTTCAAATGTCACCTCTTAAGGGATGTGTCGATTCCACGGAAAGCATCTTTCTTCCATACGCGCCCATAGGTTTGTATCTTTCAGAACCTGTTTCAAATGCTGGAACTGTAGTATCTGCTTATGTGCCCTTGTTTCCTCTCTATAATGTAAACTGGACTGAGAGCAGGAGTCAGTTTTTCTTCTGCCTCCTGGAATCCAGCTGAGTTCCCAAGTCAGAAAGCACTTGCTAAACATTGACTTGAATGGGCGGTGTGAATAAATGTCTGCTTCAGTAAATGACTACTTGAGGGGATGTCTGTTGAAATGACTGATTAATCAATGAATTAAAGTGAAACTGTTATCTTACTTTTTGGGCTTCCCTGGTGGCTCAGACAGTTAAGAATCTGCCTGTAATGCTGGAGACCCAGGTTTGATCCCTGGGTTGGGAAGGCCCCCTGGAGAAGGGCATGACAACCCACTCCAGTCTTCTTGCCTGGAGAATTCCATGGACAGAGCAGCCTAGTGGGCTACAAAGAGTGAGACACAATGGAGTGACTAACACAAGTGGCTCAGGGGTAAAGAATCCACCTGACAATGTAGGAAACTTGGGTTTGATCCCCTGGGTCAAGAAGATCCCCGTAGAGAAAGAAATGGCAAGCCACTGCAGTATTCTTGCCTGGGAAAGTCCATGGACAGGAGCCTGATGGGATCACAGTCCATGGGGTCTCAAAGAGTCAGACACAACTTAGAGGCTAAACAACAACAAATGACCTTGCTTCAAGAAGTAAACATCAGATAAGTGTTATTCTTCTAGATGATGTTTCACACCCACAAAAGAAAAAGTCTCTAGGTTGTCTTCTCTTTCCTATGTTTTGCCCTCAGATAAATTTCAAAATGAGAATCCTTCCAGTCTGTGAGCCCCGCATCCAGCCAACCATTGGCTCAGCTACAGGATGCAGGAATTTCACTTCACAGCAGCATGTGTGAAAACAGCTTGGGAATTTTTGTCGAGAATAAGCTCAAGATGAGTCGACAGAGAAATGTTGTTTCCACAAAACACATTTTATCTCAGGCTGCGAATGTGAGTCTGGAATTGGGCTGAGGGATGCGATTTCTCACTCTGATCTTTGTTGGCAAGGCTGCTCATGGAGTTTTCTGTCAACTTGGGAACCACCAGGGACGGTGTATAGCACATTCACAGAAGGGATAAGCATAGATGTAGAGGAACAGAGAAAAAGAAAAGGAATATACAAGGTTGTTGTTGTTCAGTTGCTAAGTTGTGCAAAACTCTGCGAGGCCATGGACTGCAGCACGCCAGGTTCCTCTGTCTTCCACTGTGTCTCAGAGGAAGAAATGGCAACCCACTACACTATTCGTGCCAGGAGAACCCCAGGAACAGTATGAAAAGGCAGTAAAAATGTACACGGACCAATCTTCAAACCACAACAGTGGATAGATGCCATTTAGGAAGGAGAGAAGTGAAGTCGCTCAGTCGCGTCTGACTCTTTGTGATCCCATGGACTGTAGCCCCACAGGCTCCTCAGTCCATGGGATTTTCCAGGCATGAATACTGGAGTGGGTTGCTATTTCCTTCTCCAGATGCAGGTTAACTGGCAAGCAAACCCTAGAACAGAAACTACTAAATGGTAGAAGAAACGAGACCTTGACTCTTGTGTGTGTGATGTGGAGTGACCCAATATGAATTCATGTGACGAGCAATGACTCAATGTGATTTTACCTCTACCACATTTTACCTAATTACCTTTGGGAACATGAACTCTCTGAGTCTCAGTGACCTCATCTGCAAAACGGGTGTCTTTTATTTTGTTGGAACTGTGTATTTCAAGGTAACCAAAGAGCTCCAGAGGTGGAAAGTTATTTAAAGTTTTCCAGTTCTAAAAGTGAAAGGAATAACAGACTTACACAAGCCACTATTTTCAATCCTTAATGGAACAACTGAATTATGTAAAATTATTAATAGTTGATTTAGGGCTCAGGTCAGAGGTTCTTAACCTGTGGGGAGTCAGAGGGTGAGTAGAGCTCTACGGACACTTAAGGAAAGATACATGCAGAGAAGAGGGAGAATACATAAAGACGAAAGGAAAAAAAAGTGCTTATTTGTTTTCACTAACTTATGACTGAAATTTTACATCTTCTTAAATCACAAATGTAAGCAACACACCATAGTAACAGTAGCGCTTATGATTTTTTCATAATATTTACCACACATATTTTTAAAAATACAAAGTGATAACTTTATGGTTATTGCAGATATCTTGAAGCATTATTTACTCTACAATGATTCATCAGCTCTACGAGTATTACAAAATTCTAGCAGTCATTATACCTGCCAACAGTTCTGGTTATTTACTATGTAATAAAGCAGTGTATATTTCACTGTACCATAAATTTGCCTTTAATATTATAATAACTGCTATTCAGCAACATCAATTTCCTTTGTGTTTTTATAGACTTAATTTTCCTCATATGAAAATGTTTTCAGGAGAAGAAAGCTACAGGTTTCACAAAGTGACAAATAGGAACCCTGATTAAAACCATTAAGGACTCCTGCTTTAGATGAAAGATTGCTGGGAAATTCATAATGGGGGGACCTAGGTGTCACTACCTAACTGTGCTGATCAGTTTCAGGATCCTAAGAGCAGGACATCCAGACACTGTGCCTCCTTGTAAGATGTGATATGAAGCACATAGCACTACTACAAATGCTTCAGTCTGAAAATCACCAGCTCTTAGACCTCACTGCTTAGGGGAACTTTCTGAAAGTATCAAAGGCTTCTGCTTATGCTACCCAAAATTCCAACCACAGGCATACGCTTGAAATGTGGCCAAAGCAAGGGAGCAACTCAATATTTAATTTTTAAAAGCTTTTATTTGATACTTATTTAGAAAGTCAGATGTAGCTAGTATCCACACTACTAGACAACCCTCCCTACAGCTAACTTAATTTTCACAAAACACAAAATATAGAGAAACAAGTTAAACAGCACTAAGGGAAAGTTCAGTTCATTTCAGTTCACTGGCTTACTCGTGTCCAATTCTTTGCGACCCCATGAACCACAGCACACCAGGCCTCCCTGTCCATCATGAACTCCCAGAGTCCACCCAAACCCATGACCATTGAGTCAGTGATGCCATCCAACCATCTCATCCTCTGTCATCCCGTTCTCCTCCTGCCCTCAATCTTTCCCAGCATCAGGGTCTTTTCCAATGAGTCAACTCTTCACATGAGGTGGCCAAAGTACTGGAGTTTCAGCTTCAACATCAGTCCTTCCAATGAACACCCAGGACTGATCTCCTTTAGGATGGACTGGTTGGATCTCCTTGCAGCCCAAGGGACTCGCAAGAGTCTTCTCCAACACCACAGTTCAAAAGCGTCAATTCTTCGGCACTCAGCTTCCTTTATAGTCCAACTCTCACATCCATGCATGACGACTGGAAAAACCATAGCCTTGACCTTTCGTCTCTCACTTTCATCAAGAGGCTCTTTAGTTCTTCACTTTCTGCCATAAGGATGGTGTCATCTGCATTTCTGAGGTTATTGATATTTCTCCTGGCAGTCTTGATTCCAGCTTGTGCTTCCTCCAGCCCAGCATTTCTCATGATGTACTCTGCATAGAAGTTAAATAAGCAGGGTGACAATATCCAGCCTTGACGTACTCCTTTTCCTATTTGGAACCAGTCTGTTGTTCCATGTCCAGTTCTAACTGTTGCTTCCTGACCTGCATACAGGTTTCTCAAGAGGCAGGTCAGGTGGTCTGGTATGCCCATCTCTTTCAGAATTTTCCACAGCTTATTGTGATCCACACAGTCAAAGGCTTTGGCATAGTCAATAAAGCAGAAATAGATGTTCTTCTGGAACTCTCTTGCTTTTTTGATGATCCAGCAGATGTTGGCAATTCGATCTCTGGCTCCTCTGCCTTTTCTAAAACCAGCTTGAACATCAGGAAGTTCATGGTTCACGTATTGCTGAAGCCTATCTTGGAGAATTTTAATTATTACTTTAGGAAAATAATCGAATTGGAAAGACTAGAGATCTCTTCAAGAAAACTGGAAATATTAAGGGGATATTTCATGAAAACATGGGCTCAGTAAAGGACAGAAATGGTAGGGACCTAACAGAAGCAGATCACCAAGGGAAAGCAAATAGAAAAATTCAGATTATAGAATGGTCCACAGGAAAACTGACCCAGCTTTTTTTTTAAATCAAAATCTATAAAAGACTGTACTAAAAGAGCACTAACATAAATAAACCAATATAATGTGAGGGTCTTAGTTGGATTCTGATCCAACCGTTTATTATTATTTTAATTAGAGGCTAATTTACAATATTGTGATGGTTTTTGCCATACATTCACATGAATCAGCCATGTGTATACACGTGTTCCCCATCCTGAACCCCCCTCCTACCTCCCTTCCCATCCCATCCCTCAGGATCATCCCAGTTCACCAGCCCTGAGCACCCTGTCTCATGCATCGAACCTGGACAGGCGATCTGTTTCACACATGATAACATACGTGTTTCGATGCTATTCTCTCAAATCATCCCACCCTCACCTTCTCCTACAGAGTCCAAAAGTCTGTTCTTCACATCTGTGTCTCTTTTCCTGTCTCACATATAGGGTCATCGTTACCATCTTTCTAAATTCCATATGTATGTGTTAATATACTGTATTGGTGTTTTCTTTCTGACTTACTTTGCTCTGTATAATCGGCTCCAGTTTCATCCACCTCATTAGAACTGATTCAAATGCATTCTTTTTAATGGCTGAGTAATACTCCATTGTGTATATGTACCACAGCTTTCTTATCCACTCATCTGCCGATAGACATCTAGGTTGCTTCCATGTCCTGGCTATTATAAACAGTGTTGCAATGAACATTGGGGTACACATGTCTCTTTCAAACCAACTGTTGATAATAAAACATTTTGAAACAATTGCAGAAACTTGAATGTAATATAATATCAACAAATGACTATTAATTTTGTGAAATATCCTGGCATTCTAGTTATAACAGGATATTTCTTTAGTTTTTAAAGATGCACACCAATGTATGCAGAGTTAAGACAAATTATTTCTAAGAACGGACTTAAAATACGTGAGCAAAAACAGAAGAGTATAGATGAAGCAAGCATGCCAAAAACCTAAATAACCACTGAATCTGATTGAAGGTAAATGGGTATCCTTCATAATATTCCGACTCCTACTGAGGCAAAAGGAGAAGAGGGCAGCAGAGGGTGAGATGGTTGGATGGCATCACCAATTCAACAGACATGAGTTTGAGCAAACTCTGGGAAACAGTCAAGGACAGAAAAGCCTAGCACACTTCAGTCCATGGAGATGCAAAGAGTCAGATACAACTTAGTGACTGAGAACATCCTTTCGAGTACTTTGATGTAATCTACAATAATTTTTAAAGTGACCATGCACTGGTTAGGAAGCTGCTTCCCTGGTGGCTCAGAGGTTAAAGCGTCTGCCTCTAATGCGGGAGACCTGGGTTCGATCCCTGGGTCAGGAAGATCTCCTGGAGAAGGAAATGGCAACCCACTCCAGTATTCTTGCCTGGAGAATCCCATGGACGGAGGAGACTGGTGGGCTATATAGTTCATGGCGTCACAAAGAGTCGGACACGACTGGGCGACTTAACTTTAATTTTAACTTTATGCATTGGTTACAGTGACTGACACATAGTAAGCACTCAATAAACGTTAATAAGCAAATGTTGGCATCATCATCATCCATGATTCCTAAAGCCCAAACTACTATGAGTTATTAAGTATAAAAATTACCTTTTGGCTCAATATAAGAATCAGCATTTTAAAAGTAAAAGGTCTACAAAGATGGAGATACACTGTCTCCAGAGGTGGTAGCCCACAGAACACTCATAATAAAAAAAAATCAGCAGCATTTACTCAGTACTTATAATGTGACAGACATGGGTCTAAGCACTTTCCACATATTGCCTCACTTAATCTTTGCAACACCACCAGAAGAAAAGTACCCTTACTATCCCCAGAAGAGCAATGCCAGCAGAGACTGATCACTTAGGGGGAATGCTGCAGAGGAGGGTCAAGGTGAACGGCTTTGCTAGTTGCCCTTTACCATCCCTGACAACCCTGAACTCTTCTGATTCAATGAACATATCACTCAAATGAATTGTTCAGGCCAAGCCAGCTGGCTTGTGCACAGCCAGGAAACAGGCAGATATTCTTTGTTTTACTTATTGGAAGATCTTTAAACATCACCTTTCCCTTTCAGGCTGGAGACTAAACCCCTCAAGAATTTAATTATCTGTAAGCAAGGGGATAACATCGTCAAGAAAAAGGCTACATTTCAACTAGCTCATTTATCCGTTTTCAAATTTCCCATAAATTAGAGGGAAGCATTTTCCCCAGCCTGCCATTTGACCAGGAATGTCCGTGGTATGTCTTTGTCAACAAGTTTCAGAATGTAAATCCATATTACAAAAAACTAAAGTTGGTGTAAAAGCTGTCATCATATATTACATTATTTGGAAAGAAATACTGGTGACCTTATCCAGTATGACTGTTATAATAGTAATAAAATTGAATCTTGGAAGATTACACTTCTGGTCAAAGTAGTAAAATGTGACCTTATTCTATTCAACATTGACATTTATTATATTAATTCACATGTAAAAAGCTGCATTAAAATGCTATTAAATCCCTGGTTAGGAATGGGAATATTTAAGAACTACAGAAATAAGATTTAACTTTACCAGTCATTCGCAGCATTAAGCCTGTTTGATGCAAATCAAACTAAATCTCCTTCACCAATATCTGGTTCAGTTCTCACTTTATTACCATCTCATTCATACAGAGGGTTTTTTTTTTCCTGATGTCTCTTCAAACATTTTATAAACCTTAACTCATTTTCATCACACTCTGGAGGAAAAGATAACACAGAGCAATGAATACACAAACTTGACTCGGAGGATCAAGACATTTGCTTGTGACAGAGAGCTCCTGCTCACCCCAATAAAAGCACGCTTAGCATTAAGTTCTAACAGTTGCTGTACAAAGCCCCGGGAAGAGTGCCGCAGTGCAGGGGTGAGGGGCCACAGTCAGGCAACTAGGCGAACTTCCCTGAATGGCCACCACATGGAAAGAAGGCGACATTTCAGATATTACACCAGCAAAGTGGTTTATTTCTTAAGGCTGGTCAAGGTTTTACAGGAAGTTCCCTCCCTTAAATATAAGTTCTGCAAAAGTTTCAGTCTACGGGTAGAATATAAAATAGCACAGTGAATTAAAGGCAAAGCCCAGACACGAGGTTTGCTTTCTCTTAATCATTAACCCAAAGTCCCAGGCTAGCTGTGGTAGCTCTCAGCTCTTTCCAACGTGTTTCTCCCCATTCTCACCAATGGTTCTAGGCTCCAACTAAAATCAACTTTTTGCTGTGTGTTTTCTCATATCTTAGTTAATACTGTTTTCTGTTCTGAAAACAGTATATTTGTTTCTTTATATCCTTAGGTTAGGTTAAGTGTTGCTGTGGTAACAAGCAAGTGCTTTGTAACGACAAACTTCCTGACTGTTACTGGTCCACTGCGGCCAGTAGGTCAGCTCTGTCCACTCCTCTCACTCAAGCATCCAGGCAGACAGGGCAACCACTAGCTCTAACATCAAGAGGAGACCTTCCAAGGCAAAAGAAAACTGTAAGATCTTGCACCAGAAGTCAGGTGCTCAGTCTCGACACGATTCGTGGCCTAACTAGTCAGGAACCAGAAGTGCAATTCAACCACGGGCCTGGATGGAAGGAGAAGTGAACGCATCCGGCCACCATCACCAATCACTCGTTATTCCCACATCTCCCAAGTCTTATATTCCTCCACACACAAGGTGACTTCTGCTTCCTCAGAAAGACAGCCCTGGTGCCTCTTGCTGAAAGGCAACTGTTCACACTCTTAATACACAAAGCAAGTTATTCTGCTTCTTAAGGCCCTTGTGACTGTGCAAGAACAGTGTCTCTCCTGGGATTCTATGCTTCCCAGAATGCCTTGCCAGAATGATTAAACAAGGATGTCTGCATAATGGGAGGTTCAACTCTAAAGACTTCAAATACCCTGGAGGCTAGTAACATTTGACATGTAATAAAGCTGTAAATTTTTTCTCCTATTTATATCACAAAGATGCTTGAAACCACATTAAAAAGATCATAAAGATGAAATAAAAATAAGCCCATAATCCCACCATCCTAAACCGACAACTGTTTTCATTTCTTTTCCGTCGAGCCTTGCTTAAAGAATATCCATGTCCTTTACATATCTATGTGCACAGAGGGACAGGGAGAATTCTAAACAGAAGATAAGAGACAGCCCAGTCAACATGCTTTTTACCCTTCCCCAAGACAAGAAGACATCAGTTGAAATCGTAAGACTGATTTGTATTTTCTGCAGTGAGTGCTAGTGACTTAAAGATTCTAAGCTGTGTAACAGTCACCTTCATTCATGAATAACAGCATATCCTTCATCACCAGTTCTTGACTCAGCTCCTTGACTCAGCTCTAGAAGACATTGCCTCTAGTGATAGAAGCTTGGTTCCCATCAATAGAGGAAGAGAAAACAGTAAGACTATGCGCTAAGTCTCGCACAAGCATAGAGAGTATTAGTGGAAAGAAGAAAACTGCCAGTGTTACCACGTTTTGGTTCATTGTTAAGACACAATTAACAAGGCCTAACAACACGAAAGTTTTAACCACACTCCTGAATTCATCTTATTTTACTGACCTTCTGCTTTATTTGACTCATCTACTTCATTTGTTTTTAAATATGGTTCTAATGGGAAAGGTGGACAACATGTAGGAACAGATGGGGAATGGAAGCAGAGGGGAGTTTCTAAGCTGATGACTTACTTTGTATGACACATTAATGGTGAATGCATAGCACTGTGCTTCTGGTTTTTGTTGTTTTGTAATTTTTTCACAGATTTCTATTCCTTGTGGTCATTTCTCCCACCCACCAACCTGTCTCTGGTAACTACCAATCTGATATGTATATCCATGATTTTCTGTTTTGTTGTTGTTGTTCTTTTGAGTTTTGTTTTAAGATTCCGCATATAAGACAGGTCATATGGCATTTCTCTGATTTATTTCCCATAGCATAATGCTATCTACATCCAAACATTCTGTCACAAACAGATTTCATTCTTCTTTTGTGGTTGAATAATGTTTCATTTACACACACACACCACAATGCCTTTATCCATTTATCTATGTAAAGACACTTTAGTTTTTCCATATGTGGGCTGCTGCAAATTATGCTGCAATGGACATGGAGGTGCATATATCTTTTTGACCTAGTGTTTTCATTTTCTTTAGGTAAATACCTAAAAGTGGAATTTCCAGATCATCTGGTAATCCTATTTTTAATTTTGGAACTTCCATACTGTTTTCCATAGTGGTTATATGAATTTATATCCCCACTCTACTTCATGATTCGTATGGTGAAGAATCTGCCTGCAATGCCAGAGACCCAGGTTTGATCCCTGGCTTGGGAAGATCCCCTTGAGAAGTGAATGGCTACCCACTCCAGTATCATGGTCTGGAGAATTCCATGGACAGAGATGCCTGATAAGCAATAGTCAAAGGAGTTGCAAAGACTTGGACACAACCGAGCTACTACTGAAAGTACAAAGGGTCCTTTTTCTCTACATCCTTGCTGACACTTGTTATTTCTTGTGTTTTGATAACTGCTATTTTAACAGGTAGGTATAAGATCTACTCTCATTGTGGTTTTCATTTGCATTCCCTGATGATTCATTATGTTAAGTATTTTTTCATGTATCTGTATGTCTTACTTGGAAAAATATCTATTCAGATTTTCTATTTTTTTAATTAGATTTTTTTGTTTTCTTACTATTGAGTTGTATGAGTACCTCATATATTTTAGATGCTAAGCTCCAGTTTCATTCTTTTGTATGTGGTTGTCCAGGTTTTCCAATACCATTTACTGAAGACTCCTTATCTGATTGTATATTCTTTCATCTTTGTTGCCTCCTTAATAGACCAGATATGCCTGGATTTATTTCTGGAATCCTTATCCTCGTCCACTGATTTATGTGCCTGCTTGTAGGTCAATATCATACTGTTCCATTTGCTACAGCTTGGTAATATAATTTGCTATATCTTTGAAATCAGGACATGTGATGACTTCAGTTTTGTTGTTCTTTTTTGAGATTGCTTTGGCTGTCTGGGGTTTTGTGTGGCTCTATACAAATGGTAGCTCAGTTGGTAAAGAATCTGCCTGCAATGCCAGAGACCCCAGTCCAATTCCTGGTTCAGGGAGGTCTGCTGGAGAAGGGATAAGCTACCCACTCCAGTATTCGTGGGCTTCCCTTGTGGCTCAGCTGGTAAAGAATTTTCCTGCAATGTGGGAGACCGGCTTCGAAAGATCTCCTGGAGAAGGGAAAGGCTACCACCCACTTCAGAGTTCTGGCCTGGAGAATGCTATGGACTGTATAGTCCATGGGGTCATAGAGTTGGACAGGACTGAGTGATTTCTACTTTCATAAAAACTTTAGGATTGTTTGTACTGTTTCTTTTAAAAATGCAATTGGAATTTTCATAAAGATTGCACTGATGGCTTTAGAGTTTTCTGTATATAATATCATGTCATCTGCAAGCAGTGACAGTTTTGCTTCTTTCTTTTCAATTTGGATATCTTTTTTCTGTTTTCTTCTTGCCTGACTGCTTTGGTAAGACTTCCAAGACTAGGTTGAATAGGATTGGTGAGAATGGGCATGCTTGTCTTTTTCCTGATCTTAGAAAGAAGGCTTTCAGCTTTTCAGCACTACGAATGATTTTAGGTATGGGCTTGTCGTATAGGCCTTTATCGCCTTGAGGTAAATTCCCTCTATACCCACTTTGTTGAGAACATTTTTCATAAAAGAGATGCTAAATTTTGACAAATGCTTCTTTTGCATCTACTAATATGGTCGTATAACTGATATCCTTCATTTCGCTAACAAGATATATCACATTGACTGATCTGTAGACCATCCTTGCATCCCTGGAACATCCCACTTGATCATGGTGTATGATCATTTTACTGTGTTGTTGAATTCAGTTTGCCAATATTTTGTTGACAATTATTTTTGCATGTATGTTAATCAGGGATTCATGCGTGCACGCTCAGTCACTTCAGTCATGCCCAACTCTTTGTAACCCCATGGACTATAGCCTGCCAGGCTTCTCTGTCCATGGAATTTTCCAGGGAAGAATATTGGAGTAGGTTGCCATTTCTTCCTTCAGGGGATCTTCCTGACCCAGGGATTGAACCCCATCTCCTGTGTTCCCTGCAATGGCAAGTGAATCTTTTACCAATGAATCTGAGAAGCCCTCGTCAGTGATATTGGCCTGTAATTCTCTTTTCCTGTGGCATTCTTGTCTGCCTTTGGTATTAGGGTAATTTAGGTAACATGAAACAAGTTTGGAATTTTTCCCTCCTCTTTTAATTTTTGGATGAGTTTGAGAAGGACTAGTTATTAATTCTTTTCCAAGGTTTGGCAGAATTCACCAGTGAAGCTGTCTGAATTCTCATTTACCAGGAAGCGTTCAGTTACTAAATTAGTCTGTTCAGATCTTCTATTCAGTCACCATTCAGTCTTGGTAGGCTGTATACTTCTAGGAATTGAAAATTGTTTCCAGGTTGCTCAATTGGTTTGCATGCAGTTGTTCATCAGAATCTCTTACAGTCCTTTGCATTTCTGTAGCATAAGTTGAAATGTCTTCTCTCGTCTTATTTATTGGAGTCTTCTCTCTTTTTACTTGGTGAATCAAGCTAAAGTTTGTCAATTTTGTTTCTCTTTTCAAAGAACCAGATCTTGGTTTTGCTGCTATTTTCTATTATCTTATTAGTTTCTATTTCACTTATTTCTGCCCTAATCTTCATTATTTCCTTCCCTCTACTAACTTAAGGATTTGTTTTTATCTTCTTTTTCTAGTTCCTTGGGGTGTAAAGTTTGATACTTTTCTTGCTGCCTTCTGTAGGCACTTATTGTTATGAACTTCCCTCTTAGAACTGCTTTTGCTGATCCCACAAGTTTTGGTATATTTCCATTTCTATTTGTCTCAAGGTATTTTTTGACTTTTCTATTTCTTCTTTGATTCACTGGTTGTTCAATAGCATGGTGTTTAATCTCACATATTTGTGAATTTTCCATGTTTATTCATTTAATTAATTTTTGTTTTTATTTTATTGGGTACTTTCTATTTATGTAAGATGAGTTGAACACTTTCTTGAACAAGGTAGAATACCCATGCACAGTACAATTTTCCTGTTACCCATACTACCCAACAGGCACTAGAAGTCTTACCAGAGTTAATAAACAACCTGGTTGGTCATTTAATCCATTTAGTTTACTTAAGAGCAAGTAAGTCTTAAACTGTACTCAGAACTGCTTCTATACTAAGCAAGAAAAATTACCCAAATATCTTGAAATCTTATTAAATTTCACAGTTGTGATTTCTTGCCTATTTTATATTTTAAATTGATTATTACATTTTCAAGGTTTAATATTTTTAAAATTTTGTGTTCAGCTTTCACCACCTCCACAAGAACATATAATTTATAATCTTACATTTTAAAAACTTTTGTTATATACCATAATTATTGATCTAAATAAAATATCCCTCACCTGTTTCAAAAGAATACAGTGGGAATACAATGTGACTATTTACAAATATTTAGCACTCTACAATTCATACAGAATCTTCCAAACCTACTCTATTATAAATAATATTGTCTATTTTTTTAAGAGTTTGATAATAGCTACTTCAAATATAAACATTCTCTGGGAATTCGTTAAAATGAAAGAACTATCTTCTTACAAATGACATTAGACAGTTGCTAGTACATTTCTCTTCAATTTTAATACTGTTTCAATATTCACAAAACATTCAACAGTTCAATAACTGTTTTCATGAGCTGTGCCTTCATTAAAATGCAAAACATTGAACACCTGAAATGCCGCTCAAGCTATTCCTAAGGGACACATTTTGGTAATAAATGAAAGGGATACATGTTTTAGATGAAAAAGTCAGTCACTGCTGATAAAGAATTTATAGCAGAATGTTCCAATAGAGTAGACGAAAGCAATATGAAAAGAAAATCAATATTCACTGATAAACAGCTACCACAATATGAAACAAAGATCAAAAAGCCTAAATTAAACAGTGATCAAATTTCTATACAAAAAATTAAACACACACAGAACCTGCATTTCCAGTTACCTAAATCTGTATAATGAAATACCGCAAAACTCAGAGACTTAAATAACAGTTGTCATTCACTACTTCTCTGGTCTCCTTAGATCAAGAGTTTTGGAGCATCTCCAACAGCATGTCTGTCCCTGGACCTCTGATGAGGCTGCAGTCAGACAATGGCTGGGTTATATCAAAGGCTTCTTTGTACACACGACTAGCTGGGTAAACTCTAACCATGAGGGGCACCCCTGTTTAGTTTTATATGGCATCTCCTTGTGGTCTCTCCAGCACAGTCACTTCAGGGTGGTCAGATTTCTCACATGTTACTTTGGGATTGCCAAGACATACATCCCAAGAGAGAGAATAAACGAAGCGAAGCCAAAATTCTTTAAGGACCCATCCTTAAAACCCACACAGCCTCACTTCTGCCACTTCCTGTTGGTCAAGGCATCTACAAAAGTCCACCCAGATTTAAGTGGAGGGAACACACAGCTCTCCTCTTGATAAGAGTATCACTGTCGTATTGCAGTCAGAGCATGCAGCATCATACATATTTTGATGTGCTCATATCTCTGGAAAATCCAACCTACCATGCTTAGCCAAACAGGTCACCTACACTTGGAAAACTGACCAACAATATAATCTGCAAGGAAAAAATTAATACCCAAACTTCAGTGTCTGCTTGAGGTTTACAAATTGAACTGGGAAGAATAAACACTTATTAACTTAAAATACCAGACTTGATCAGAGTCTCAGTCCTTGAAAATATTATTATTGTTGTTTAGTTGCCAAGTCATGTCCAACTCTTTGTGAACCCATGAACTGTAGCCTGCCAGGCCCCTCTGTCCTTGGAATTTCCCAGGCAAGAATACTGGAGTGGATTGCCGTTTCCTTCTCTAGGTAATCTTCCCTATCCAGGAATCAAACCATCACCTGCACTGGTAGCTGGGTAATTTACCACTGAGACACCAGGGAAGCCTTTGAAAATATTAACCTGACTAGAGCTAGCATGAAAAGGAAACTATAAGATTTAAACAGCAATTATAATTCAAATACATGGTCACTTCTGGAAGATCACTGGCTTTAACGGATTCATTTTGAACAGTTAGCCCTGGTGATATCTGTGTAGAGAGGTGCTTGTTTTCCTTTGGGGAAGGCATTAGCTTCCTTTTAAAATTTTTGCTAAAACAAAACTTAAGTTGAAAGCGACAAAGCTGCAAAGTCAAACTGATTCAGGGCAGGGTGACCATTCATTCACCCACTCATCATTATTTTCTAGGTATCTACTACAAGCCAAATCCTGGGCTAGGCACTGGAGACACGGCAGTGAGTAAGCGATACAAAAATCTCTGCCAGTATAGGTCCTATATTCTAATATGTTGCTAGTTTTCATGTTGCTGCAGAAAAGCAAGTGTGTTGTCTAGGTCAGCCATGAGAAGAGAAGGCAACTGAGGATGCAGCCAGGAGGAGCTCCAGCATCCTGATGGGTAGGTTTGCGGAGATGCCCCTACAAAGAAAAGTAAAAAGGAATTTCCAGGACACAGGAAAATAGGAGGAATGGGAGTGATCTAGAAAGTCAGGAGAAAACTATGGTTCTAGAAAAAGGGAGGGCTCAAGCATAGCAAGTAATCTGAAGATGAAAGCCTGTAACAAATAGAGCTTGGCAAACTCTACTAGAGGAGAATAGGGAATATACAACACCTACTGCTTCCAACAGCCTCTAAATGGGCAGAAACAGGACTATTTCCTCACCCTACAGAGAAGGACTGTTATGTGAATACTAAAAATTCTAAACCACATTTTTGTGCATAGGTGCTCTAGGGTAAAGTATCTTAACCCTGGTTCCATACCACAAGTGGCGCAGTTAGGTGTAAGGTGCATCTCACGATATTTAAAGAGAGAGGAGGAGTAGAGATTCAGCTCATGTACCAAGACTTACACATCCTGGGCAATTATGCCTGACCCCCAGAGCACTCTACGTTTAGATCTACATCAACACATGTGTCAATGAGCAAAGAATTCTGGGAGCCACCCTCCCACAGTACCTGCCAAGTGTTAGGCATGGGACGATTACAGTGAAGCAACTGTGTAAACTATTTAAGTGAATGAGAGAGAATTCACAGTGTTACATGGGACACCAGGAGGTCCTGAGTTGGGAAGCAGAAAGAGTGATCAGGAGCGTGGTTCTAGCCAACCCTTGCTTTCTGGCTGTGTGACTTTGAGTAAGTATGATTAACTACATTAACTTCAGCATTAGATCATGTGTCAGCAAAGTCTGTCCCAGTGAAAAACAAAACAAAACTTTTAAAAGTCAGCGGTTTGAATGGGGTCTAATGCCCCAGATTTTCACAAGGTAAGGTGATGGGCTTCCTGGAGAATTCACATACTCATAACAACAACTAATTAAGGTGTAACTGAGAGCTGCTGCTGCTGCTGCTAAGTTACTTCAGTCATGTCTGACTCTGTGCGACCCCATAGACGGCAGCCCACCAGGCTCCCCCGTCCCTGGGATTCTCCAGGCAAGAACACTGGAGTGGGTTGCCATTGCCTTCTCCAATGCATGAAAGTGGAAAGTGAAAGGGAAGTCGCTCAGTCGTGTCTGACTCTTAGTGACCCCATGGACTACAGCCTACCAGGCTCCTCCGTCCATGGGATTTTCCAGGCAAGAGTACTGTAGTGGGGTGCCATTGCCTTCTCCGAACTGAGAGCTGGTTTATCACAAATCTAAGACCTTTTGCATATGTATAATGGTTGCACTATCATTTTCAGTGTGTCTTATATTCACCCCAGCCTTCCGGCCTGGTTCCTGGCTCTCTTGGGGCTGAAAAATGGGTAAAAGCGGCTCCAAGGGCCTAAACAGAGAAAAGAACTAGGGAGCCAGGTCTATATTACATAGATTCTGGGTTGTGGAAGAAGAAGCAAGAAGAAATCTGGACTAAGTAAGAACCTGGGAGAGAGATCAGGAAAGCGGTGTTTGAATGGCTCTGGAGGGCCCCCAAATGATGGGAAGTGGAAAAATACTGCTGAGGGAAATGAACTGGCTCTTGCTTTTTTTTTTTTTTTTCCTCTTTGAGAGAAGCAAGACTGCGTTTCCTTTGAATTAAGCTGAAGCATCTGAGCCGTACTTCTTAAATGCAGCTCTGTATAGGGAATGAGCCACCCAAGGACCTCAAAATGTGTTCAGATGTCACAGCATCAAGCCTACAGCTCTCCTACAAGCTGAAAGGGAAGTTTACCAAGTAGACAATCTGGGAGTGACAAATATGTACCCAAAACCCATCCCTGAAGGGTTTCTCTACATAGAGAAACTCCCAATGTATTTTAAAATAAGTCCCCAAACCAGAAATAACTACACATAGAATACTCTAGCTCATCCCATCAGCAATTCACGAGCCATCCTATTAGCAACCTATGCTCAGACACCCTGCATGATCCTACATAGGAAGACAGTAGACCCCACTGCCCTCTGGTGCCTCCCCCTCACATGGGGTCACCCTACTGCATAGGGGGCATGTACTGCCTTGATGATAAGCACAGAGGAGGAGAAGATAAACCAGCCCAGAAGTACTTTGATCCTCTTTTTTATTTTGTCTCTTGTATTTTCCTTTTGGGCCAATGACTTCTTTGAAACACTAATAATTTACACTTCAGGCAGATGTCAAAGCATAGGAATGCCCTGAATAATAATTACTGCCCTGGTGAGAGAATCAAACCTCTCAAAGAAACTGCAAGTTAATTAGCTACAGACCTATTTACCTTTAGGACAGAGAAGAAGGCAAGGAATGGTGGATTAGAACTTGCCTTTAATTTATGGTCTTTATTAATTCTAGCATCTCAGTCAGTCTGTGAGACCTGATTTCTGTCAGTCCAGCAAGGACCAGAATGAGGAAGGGGAAGAAGCACTCTCGTGGACAGAGGACACCAACTGAGCATCAGGACACCCAGAGGAGAAACTTGACCTTTTGTTGCTTTCTGTCATTATGTTCCCAATGATTCTGTAATTTTGTTTATCATTACAGGAAATGATCTCTTGTAACCTTATTGCAACACCCGTACCTATGTTTTTGAAAAAGTTTAAGAGGACAGGTTGAGAAATAACATTTATAACCAAGTGAAGAGAAATGTTAGTTGCTAAGTCGTGTCTGACTCTCCATAACCCTATGGACTGTAGCCCGCCAGAGTCCTCTGTCCATGAAATTCTCCAGGCAAGAGTACTGGAGTGTGTTGCTGTTTCCTCTCCAGGAAATCTTCTGAACCCAGGTCTTCCTCATTGCAGGCAGATTCTTTACCATCTGAGCCACCAGCGAAGCCCAAAAATCTATTCAAAATCATGTTTCTGTAAGTATTTTATTCTTATCATTCCTAATTCTTATTCCCGTTTCTGAGAAATATTTTATTTAGCTTTTTGGAAACAGTCATATTTTAAAGAAGCATTTGTAAGACTCTCCTTCCTTGTTTACATGTTTCCGCAATGATGGCTGCTTTTCCACATGACCCTCTCTCAGAAGAAGAGCCACTCTGCCAGCTGATGTTGGATGTTACCAAAGGTGTGGACAAGCACACCTCCTGCAGAGGGCTGGGGGCTGTTTCTCCCAGGTGTACTCTGAATTCTTATGTTCAAGCAATCCCCTAGAACAAGGCATTAGAAATTTATCAGAAGCAGCTCCTGTTCTCAGTTGCTGAGAAGAAACTGCATGCTATGAATATACCCACACTGAATGAGCATCTTGAATAGAAAACAGAACCTCAAGATTTTTTTTTCACGGTCCTACTCTCAATACATCCTGCATTGTATTTGAGCTGTATTAGTTTGCTGAGGCTGTCATTACAAAGTGCTACAAAGCAAGTGGCTTAAACAACAGAAATTTGCTATCTCACAGTTTGAAGGTAAGAAGTTCAAAATCAAGGTGTCAGCAGGCTGGGTTCCTTGTGAGGTCTGTGAGGGAGGGATCTACCTTTGGTCTGTAAATGGCTGTCTGAAGGTTGTTTCCCTTCTCATCATCTTCCTGTTGTGACTATCTCTGTGTTCCTATTTCTTTTTTAGTAAACACACCAGTCACACTGGATGAGGGCTAGCTCTAACTACATCATTTTAACTGGATTCCCTCTGTAAAGACCCTATCTCCAAATACATTAATAGTTACTTTCTAAGGTATTAGGGTTAAGACTCTAACATACTTTTTTGGTTTTTTTTTTGGAGGGAACACAACTAACAGGGACCAAAGGAAAAAAAAAATCTGACTTTTAAAAGTCATCTGTCAAAGAGAAATGATATCATTGTTACTCACTTCTTGTACTGTTTGTTGGCTTGAATAAGCATCTATTCTATGCTGTGTGGTGGGAAACGGGAAAACACCATGTAATCCCCATGCTCCTGAAGCCACCTCCTCTTAGAGATGTGGATGGCCTGAAGACCAGTCTTCATGGTGTGCTACAGTCTGAATTTCTCTTTCCTTCTCCCTTGCTCTAGTTAAAAGCAGCAGCATTGCAATGCTGGATAGAAAAGGCGCTCAACTTATCAACCTTGAACAACGGATTCATCTTGTGAGTTCATATAGAAACGACCCTTCTCCTCTCACCAATTTCCTTGGGACATTAAGCCCATGATAATTATTTTAATAGAATTGTGTGTAAACAAATAAGGATGCCAAACCACCCATTTTTATCCCTAGTTGATAACAGGAAAAGTGATAATATCATCCATCTTCCCCCAACACTTTCTTTCTGGCACTGTCAGGTAAGTACTATGCACAATTTAAGGCCCTTTTCATAAGATGAGACCGTCATTAGTGTCCTTTTACAGATGAGAAAACTGAGGCTTGGGGAGATGCTAAAGCCACCTGCTAACGCACAATGAAGGTAAAATGTAAATTCAGGGTGTCTGAATAAAAACCCCATACTCTTGAGCTCTATGTTACAGTATACCCAACTCAACCTTTGAACTTCTGTCATTTGCCCAATATTATGCTTACATGTGTATACAGAGATGAAGTATATATTTTCACCCCCAAATCTGTAAGCATTGCTTTTCTTTTAGCAGTAAACTTTGCATTCATTAAAAAGAAACTTGCGACTTTTTTTCATGTTTATACCCGTGACATAACATAATTCAGCCAAAAAACCGTGAGCCAACTGATTAGTATTTGTGCTGAAAAGCCTAATGGCTTTTTATGTGAAACATCTGACAACATGCAGCTTGCTTAATCACTTGCTGGATTTTACAACTTCAAAAGAGTAAAACAAAATGGTCTAAATGACTGGCCAACACGGTGAGTGATATTTTAACATCCAGTCAACCCTCAAACTGTGAAGCAAAAGTACTTATCCAAAATCCAATACTTCCAATTTTTCTTTTAACCGTTATAAGTCAAAACCAGCTCAATTGATTTTTTCTTCCTTTGACTTCTGCTAAAAAGTTCATTCCTGAAAAGATTACATGTGCTGCTTTGTAGCCCAGAGGACATTTTCCAGCCAAGAGAAACCCTGAAATCAGGAAAATATGGGTTTACTTGAGAAGGTGGAAGAATTTGACAGCTCTTTAATTATAACAGAATTATAACAGATGAGCTGCCTTTTATGAATAAGACTTATTTTTAACTCCTCGACTGACCTTTACCCATTGACATCCTAAAAAGTTTTGGGGTAATGTCTTTAAACTTTCTGCCAACACACGCAGAAAGCCCTGGAACATTATTCAGTGAATCTTCAGTATGTGAACCCAGGGCTCCCTCCCCCAAACCACAAAGCAAAGGTTATTCCTCTCATGCTTTTCTCCTGCCAGGGTACTTAAGTGTCTCTAATGTGTATGCAATGACAAGGATGGAGAGAGAGGGATAGGGCGGGAGGAAGAGAATGAAATGAACACGGAGTATGACTACGTGCCTGACGACATAGGCACTTAGAAATCGATCTACCAGATAAAAGCCAAGAGCTCATATGATGCGGGATTCTGTGGGCAAACACTCACTCATAAATAACTGATGAAAATGAGACTCAAACTCAGATCCTATATCTCATTCTCCAGCAGCAAGCTCTCATCTAAATGGTAAATTGTCAAAAACAAACAAAAACGACTATCCTCGGTCATCTTCCCTTCTGTACAGATTGCTGAAACGAAGGCAGTGTGAGACACCCAGTGAAACCACTGGGAAGAGCCCAGGGCCAAGTCCTGGGAGCACCGTGAGCTGGTGAGGCCAGAGCCGTGGATGAGCCATCTCGCCTGAAACTCATCATTTAGGTACGTGTCAAAATAAGCAAGTGCTGAGAAACTGACAGCATTTGACCTAAAGTTTTATCTGCCTTATTTTGTTGACCACATTGTCCATAAAAAAAGAAAGGGAGGAAAGGAAGAAAAGAAAGAGGGAGGGAAGGAAGAGAGTGAGAGAAAGAAAGAAAAAGAGGGAGAGAGAGATTGATGTTTGGTGGGCGTAGAGTTTCAGTTTTGCAAGACAAAAAGGTTCTGGAGATCTGTTCTACACTGTAAGTGTCCAACCTTCCTGGATTGTACAGGCAAAAACAGTTAAGATGATAAATTTGGGGGGATGGAAAGAGTGGACCTATTTGAGCAGTATTTAGGAGGCAGAACTGAAAGGATGGGATGTATTACTGACTGTAGGGATGCAGGTGAGGAAGGGCGTAAGTGATTTCCAAGTTTCCTGAGAACCACAGGATGACAGTCAAGGAGGATTTGCACAGGAGAGCAGGGGCGGAAGGGCCTGTGGGGTTTGGCTCTGTGGATCTGGAGCTTAGAAAGGGGAGCTAGAATGGAGATTCTGTGTCCTTCTACTGAGAACTCTAGTTTTTGGTTGCAATCAAATCCTGTGCCCTCCAAAAATCTCCTGCTCCAATCATTAATGATGAGCATGCACTTCCAGATGTAGGCATGTTTCTGATCCAATATTTCATATACAAACAATACTGTACAGGCACTGAGCCATGTGTGTAAATTAAGAACATGCATCTATTCCAACAGAAACATTTAATGAACTTGCTTTTCACATTCCTCATTTACTAGTTCTCAATGCCTTAAAAAAAAAAAAAAAAAGCTGTTACCATCTCATGCATGGCCAGTTTGTCCATTTCCTCAGAATCAAATGCTACATTTAGGCAAACACAGGTGTTCAATCAACAGCTGGATTTTTAAGAGAACACTGGTCAATTCAATAAGCATGGTCAAGGCAGCCATGCCTGTCGATGTGATAATCAGTACCTGGCAGCATTTGCTCAGGCTGGCTGGCCATGCGTGTTTACACACTGGAACGCAAGAGGGCTCACCAAGCAGACCGCAAAGGCCTAGGCAGCACCTGTCTCAAGTATATATGACAACCGCCAGGCAATCCCATCAGTCCTCAACTCGCATGCATACTAGGGCTTGTTTACAAATTTAGGGGGGAAATAAAAAAGACAAAGAGAGCAAGCCTCTGGCAGAGAAAGGGCACTTGAATAAGAAGCACCTCGATATGGGAAACACACAGGGGAAGAGGGAATGAGAAAGGCATGAAATCACTACACACAGCCAGTCATGGCTCACAGGTAGGAGAATAGTTGAGCATGAGAAATTAGGCTTAGCAACATTTTTTTTTTTAAACATCAGAGATATTCTTGAGAAATATGCCCAAACCTGGACCAGGCTTCGTGATGCAAGTTCTTCAAGGTGCATTGCCATCCAGGGGGTAAGTACTTAAAATGGAACTTTGTAACCTGTTTATCTAACATAGTAACAGCTTTCTCAGATCTAATTACCTCTTTCATGTATCACAAGATAACAAAAGGTTAGGTGATTTTAGGAAATTGAGCACAGAAAGAGATATTCTCAGCATGCTGCTGCTGCTGCTGCTAAGTTGCTTCAGTCCTGTCCGACTCTGTGAGACCCCATAGACAGTAGCCCACCAGGCTCCCCCGTCCCTGGGATTCTCCAGGCAAGAACACTGGAGTGGGTTGCCATCTCCTTCTCCAATGCATGAAAGTGAGAAGAAGTCAGACCCAATGAATATTAAGTGCCCACTTTTATCTCCTTGACTTGCAAAGGTAACCAGCTTAAACATAACTGTTGAGATTTACATTCAGAGTGACATTCTGATGAGAATTTATTGTATTTTAAAATGCAAGAGTATTATAGTACTGTTCCACAAAACAAGAGAGTGGGTGAATAGCAGGGCTGCCCTCCGACTTATCAAAGTTAATTCTGTCCACAATCCCCTCCAGAAGAAAAACATAGTATAGAGATATGACCGAACGGGAAAACTGCACTGTACTGTTACACTGCTGGCTCTGTACGAAGCAACTGGTTGCACATAAGGCTAGTAGTGTGTGTGTGTGTGTGTGTGTGTGTGCATGCACACACGTGCTCAGTTGTGTCTGACTCTTTGCAACGCCATGGACTGTAGCGACCAGACTCCTCTGTCCATGGAATTCTTCAGGCAAGAATACTGGAGCACTGTTACCATTTCCTGCTCCAGGGGATCTTCCCAACCCAGGGACTGAACCTGGGTCTCCTGCATTACGGGCAGAGTTTTTAACCTCTGAGCCACAGGGGAAGCCCCTCATGTTATAATAAGGCTCCATAAAACACAACAGTGAGGGGACGGCAGTACTGCCCTCTAGATTTATCCCCTCGGTGAGCTTTATTATACAGGAGCTAGTTTTGGATTTTCTACATTTAACAGGTTCTGAGAACATGATGTTTAGAAACTATGTTTATCAAAAGAATGAAGGGCCTTCAGGCAAATGTCTTCTGATTTTTTTTTCCATACTAATGTCCTCTGATGACTGCGTTTAGGAGTTCCCAGCGTGATTCAGTTTGCTGTTTTAGAAGGAACATCAACTGGGCTATTTGAAAATGTGATCATTAAACCATAATTCTTCATTAAGATTCCAATTTTGTCAGTGTTTTGAGCAGAGCTAATTCTCACTGGTTTTTAAAAAAATATTTTTAAAGATTTTATTTCTTAAAAGAAGCTTTAGGTTAGGTTTACAACAAATTGAAAGGAAGAAACAGATATCCTACATTCGCCCTGTCTCTGCACACACACATCTTCCCCCATTATCACTACCACTCATCAGAGGGGCACATTTATTACCAAGGACTGACACCATCATAATCGTCTAAAGCCCATTGTTTACCTTAGGGTTCACTCTTGCTGTCGTACATGCTCTGGATTTGGCCAAATGTACACTGACACGTATCCGTTATCATATCACACAGAGCATTTTCATTGCCCTAAACACCCTCCGTGCTCCACCTAGTCATCTCTTCCTCTACCCCTGGCAACCACAGATCTTTTCATCGCTCCCCTAGTCTTCGTCTTCTCTAGAATGTCATGGATGTAGTTGGAATCAGACAGCAGGCAGCCCTTTCAGATCGGCTCCTTTCACTGAGGTTTGCACTGAAGGGTTCTTCCACGGCTTTTCATGGCTCATTTATTTATAGCACACTGAGGCCACCTGCCCTCAGGCTCTGGGCTTGTCCCACCGTGTTGGGAGCCCAGAGTGGAAGCAGACCCCTGGGCCATGCCCTGAACAGGGCTGAGCAGAGACTCAGATGATAATCACCATCTGGATGTACTTCTCATTGCTTTCTACCTTAACCCTAGATGTCTATAACCGAGCTGGGTAAGCACCTTGACCTGCAGCACTCTAGTAGCCTAGACCTTCTCTGGACGTCACTCATGTTTTCCCTGTTGATCCCTCCCTCTGGATCCTAGGCTGCCCAACTCTACAGATAGAGGTGCATTCCTCTCAAATATTTCCCATATATTTAATTACATGTATGAGTTACTTGTGGAAAAAAAGGTACTGATTTTTTTACATGTTCAATGGATGTCACTAGTATCTTACTATAAATTTTGTTCTTTTAATTCTACCATTTTGTTATTAAAAAACACCTAAATATTACAGGTAGCCTCCATCTTTGCTATCCAGTATGGCAGCCATTACTCATACGTGGCTAGTGAGCATTTGAAATATGGTGAATGCAAATAAGAAACTGAATTCTTAATTTCTAATCAATTTAAATGTAAAAGCCTGTATTCTCATCAATGACCGGGACACTTTTAAGTATTTTTGGAACATCCTGAGTATATACATCTATATTTTTGGCTGTGCATTTTATGAAAGCTAAATAAGTATCAAGTACTTCCGATGAAAATTTAGTTTTTGACTTAGCTGTGTTATACATGTAGAACTCCCTTGGACTTCCCAGGTGGCTCAGTGGTAAAGAATCCATCTGCCCATGCAAGAGACAGAAGAGACATGGGTTTGATCCCTGGGTCTGGAAGATCCCCTGCAGAAAGAAATGGCAAGCCACTCCAGTATTCTTGCCTAGAAAATCCCATGGACAGAGGAGCCTGGCGGGCTAAGTCCGTGGGGCTGCATAAGAGCTGGACACAACTGAGTGGCTAAAGAACAACAACAACATGCAGACTGCATGCCAGATTTGGAAGACAGTATGAAAAAAGTAACTTAAAATCCTTCCTTAATAATTTGTCATTGATAATGTGAAATGATAATACTGGCTATGCTGGCCTGAATGAAATATAAAATTATTTTCACTTGTTTCTTCGTACTTTTCTGATGTGGTTACCAAGCACCTTCAGATGACACATGTGGCTTGCATTAATTCTTAACTGGATGCTGCTCGTTTCAACCACACCCCGCCATTCGACCACTGCCCAGTATGCTCTCCTAAGGGTGAATCGAAATTTTACTTCTCTATTACCCTATCATGGAGAAGGCAATGGCACCCCACTCCAGTGTTCTTGCCTGGAAAATCCCACGGACGGAGGAGCCTGGTGGGCTGCAGTGCGTGGGGTCGAGAAGAGTCAGACACGACTGAGCGACTTCCCTTTCACTTTTCACTTTCATGCACTGGAGAAGGAAATGGCACCCCACTCCAGTGTTCTTGCCTGGAGAATCCCAGGGACGGGGGAGCCTGGTGGGCTGCTGTCTCTGGGGTAGCTAGGAGTTGGACACGACTCAGCAACTTCACTTTCACTGTTCACTTTCATGCATTGGAGAAGGAAATGGCAACCCACTCCAGTGTTCTTGCCTGGAGAATCCCAGGGACGGGGGAGCCTGGTGGGCTGCCATCTCTGGGGTCGCGCAGAGTCGGACACGACTGGGGCAACTTCAGCAGCAGCATTACCCTATCAACAGATAGGCAAATTGCTTCTAATTCTTCGCCAAAAAAACAACCTCCCAAATTCCTGTTTTTATGCATCCTCAGGTATATTTCTTATTATCTGATTCTTTACTATTTTTAAGCAACATAGTGGGTACAGAGAGACTAGTGTCTCTCATTTTAATAGTCTTGTCTCTGAATGTTAATGAGAAGGAATATTTCTTTCAAAAGCATCCTCGCCATTCATGTTCCCTCTCTATAAAATGCCCACTGACTTTTGCCCATTTAAACCTCTGTTTGCCAATTATCAGATGCTTTTTAAAAAGTGTATCCACAGTACAAATCTCTTATTAGCTCTTAGAGAGAGTGTCAGTATTTTCTGTTTGTCCTCTGTTCATTTTTCATGGCTTCCTTCACTGAACATGAATCTTTAATTATGACTTAATTAAATTCTTCAACTTTTAGCTTTATTACTTCAAGGAATTCTACCCCCGAATGAAATTGTAAACACATTTCTTATCTTTTCTGTTTCCCTTCTTTAATGTCTAGATCTTCAGTTCACCATGAACGTCTACTTTTCTTGCAGCAGATGGTTCTCAACAATCCTGACTAGAGTCATGTGCTTCCCCTTTGAGATTGTGATCAAAGCTCTAACTCTCTCACCAGAAGAAAGAACATGCATATGATACTGTGCCCATAATTCCAGTGAGTTCTCAGACCACCCACCCCAAGCCCTCTCACATCAATAGCATCCTGTGGTCCATAGAGCCCAGGTTCATGATCCCTAAGTCTTATCAGTCCTCCCACTTCTTCTATACTTCACTGCATTTCCTATGGCTGTCTTCACTATTGATATTCTGAGTTATCTCCTCTTCTCAACTGGTTTATGAGCTCCTTAAGGGCAGAGACCTAGATTCAGATATCGCCAAGATTTTTCATAGTGCCTGACAGCAGGAAGGGCTCAATAAATAAATCCTTTAGTGATAGATATCTCAGAAATTGGACTCAGGGCAGACTGTGGCTTATTAACCCGAGAGTTACTCTAAAGAAGCCTTGCAGTTCACTCACTTGTTCACTAAGCCAGACCCTGGACTAGCCACCAGAAAATCAAGGAGGGAAAATACACAGTTTGTGCCCTCAGAGGGTTCCCAGTCTAGAACGGAGGACAGAGAAGAGGCAATGATAACACAGAGGCATAAATGTTCTGCTGAAGGCAAGAGGGGGACTTCGGGACTGCATGGGAGGAGGCCACCTGGGGGAAGTATGGGTTTTTCAGGAGGAGCCACGCTTTGAGACCCAGAAAATAAGACAGGCAGCTTACCTAAGAATAACAAGAAGGAAAAGAGGGATTCCTAGAAACCATCCTGTAATTAATATCGTGAACCAACCACAGCATCGTTCCTGTTTCTGGGAATCAAAAAAGTAGCATGTGAAACAGTCAGCAAGGAAACCAAGCGGACTGATTTTTCACAAACATCCATCAGCTCACACTCCTCCCCCACTTACAAGGTTGCCAGAAAAAAATTCAAGACATCCAGTTAAATGTGACCCTCAGATAAACAAAGGATATTTTTGATTGTTTGTTTTTTAGTATAAGTAGGCTCCATGGAATATTTGGGCCATACTCATACAGAGAAAGCATGTGTTTGTTTATGAGACTGTCAAAGGTAACTAGGAATCCTGTGCTTTTGTTTGCTAAATATCCCAGCCCAATGCAGTAAATACTGCACTTAAAATGCAATCCTCAGGGGGTCTGGCTCCTTTTGTTTCTATTCCATCTGAGCCCTCACTCTGGCTTGCTCCCCATGCTCCAGGCACACTGACATTCTGGAAGTATGAACACATGCCTTGCTCCTACCCTACTCAGCACCGTGGTTGCTGTCTCTTCTCTGTGCTTGAAATGCTCTTCTCCCTTGCTCCTATGCAGCTGGTCCTGTCTCACCTTTCAGCTATCAGTTTAGATGACATCTCCTAGAAAGGTCTTTCCTAGCCATAACATCCCAAATAGATCATCCCAATTGGTCCCTGGAAGAAAAGCTATGACCAATCTAGACAGCATATTAAAAAGCAGAGACATTACTTTGTGAACAAAGGTCTGTCTAGTCAAAGCTATGGTTTTTCCAGTGGCAATGTATGGATGTGAGAGTTAGACTATAAAGAAAGCTGAATGCCAAAGAATTGATGCTTTTGAACTGCGGTGTTGGAGAAGACTCTTGAGAGTCCCTTGGACAGCAAGGAGATCCCACCAGTCTATCCTAAAGGAGATCAGTCCTGAATATTCATTGGAAGGACTGATGCTGAAGCTGAAACTCCAATACCTTGGCCACCTGATGTGAAGAGCTGACTCATTTGAGAAGACCCTGATGCTGGGAAAGATTGAGGGCAGAAGGAGAAGGGGATGACAGAGGATGAGATGGTTGGATGGCATCACCAACTCAATGGGCACAAGTTTGAGTAAACTCCAGGAATTGGTGATGGACAGGAAGGCCTGGCAAGCTGCAGTCCATGGGGTCGCAAAGAGTCGGACATGACTGAGCGACCGAACTGAACTGAACTGAGCTGAATCATTCCCTTTCCTCTCCAGATATATAACAGCCCATTTCTTGGTAGCTCAGCTGGTAAAGAATCTGCCTGCCATGTAGGGGACCCCAGTTCAATTCCTGGGTCAGGAAGATCTGCTGGAGAAGGGATAGTCTACCCACTCCAATGTTCTTGGGCTTTCCTTGTGGCTCAGCTGGAAAAGAATCTGCCTGCATCGTGGGAGACCTGGGTTTGATTTGGGAGGATCCCCTGGAGAAGGGAAAGGCTACCCATTCCAGTATTTTGAGCTGGAGAATTCCATGGACTAAACAGTCCATGGGGTCCCAAAGAGTTGGACACAACTGAGTGACTTTCACTTTCATATTTATTTGAATTTTTTTTTTAAACTTGCTTCCATATAGTGTCAGGACCCTCTTCTACCTTTTGTACCTTTGCATCCCAAGTATTTAGCAATCTGCCTGCTGCATAGGAGATACCCCCAAACTCTATCAAATAAAAGAGGGTCCTCCACAGCTTGCACAGGGAAACCTTCTCACGCTCAAGGGAAGATGAAGGGATGACGCGGACGGAAGGAGGTTAAGACGCTTTCAGCTTTGATGCCTTAGGAAGAACATTTCCAGACAGATAAATAGTTGGAGAGAAATCAAGCCCAGGTGATAACACTCCCCAGTGCTTTTTTCCTTCCTAAGTAAAGTCATACTTAATTTACACCTAAGTTACTCAGGCTGTGCCTGCTCAGCATTCTTCATCTCTTATTGTTTCATCTCTTTCACTTCCCCTCTTTCAAACAGTCCTTTCCTAATGTAACCTTGCATGATACTCACAGGGCAAAGAAAGCCCAAACATAGAAAATCAGTTCTCTTTAAAACGTATATAGACACACACATATATACAGTTAACTATTTTCTTTCAACCTGCTTCTACTTTTATACTGTTAAATGTATCCAGAGCCATATTCAAACAATGCATTTGATACATGTAAATCAGAACCATGTATGCTATAGTCTTCCAGAGATTATTCTGAGTAAAAAAAAAAAAATAAAACCCACTTGCATTTACTGAGAGGAGACTAAATTTAATGACTGTGTTCAGTCATTGAATAATTTTATGAAATGAGCTATTATAAGCAGAAAGATCACTTTAAATTGATAATAACTCTATGTATGAGTTATTTAGCTTTTTAGTCATAAAATTTACAAAAGTTTTGGATTAGATTCAAATTTCCTTTTGGAACCAAATGACAAGTTTGCAAACAATTATTGGGAAGAAATAAGAACAGACAAAGGCAAAAGAATGCAGGAAGCTTACACACTATAAAATCATTTTAAATCATAAAGTTAAAAAAAATCTAACACAGAACCTGGGAAAAACTTTATACAGGTGTGAAATACATGAAAGTGTTGAGGTCAGACTAGAAAAAATACAAGGTTGTTCCTGCCACATACATGAAAGAGCAAATGTAAATGAGTCTTATGACCCGGCCATCCATGGATGCTGCCTGGTAGTCCCACCCCAAATTCCCAGCCAACACTTCTCAACGAGCATCATCATTTTGAAATCACTAGGAAATCTATGATGGTGATGGAGCAGGGAAGTCCATTCAGTATCTTGACAACAATATATATTTTTCCTTAAAGATACTACTGAGAAACTGACATTAAAGTTTCCGCCCCAAATGAGCATTTCCTGAGTTCTTCCTAGGTATCAAGTGCTTGCTGAGCATAGGACAAGAGTCCATGAGCGCAACCTTCTTTTCTTTGTTTTTGTGATGGTTAAAGTGTTAGTCATTTAGTTGTGATCAACTCTTTCTGACCTCATGGACTGTAGCCTGCCAGACTCCTCTGTCCATGGATTCTCTAGGCAAGAATACTGGAGTGGGTAGCCATTCCCTTCTCCAGGGGATCTTCCCGACCCAAGGATCAAAGTCGGGTCTACTGCACTGCAGGCAGATTCGTTGCCATCTTAGCCACCGTGATGGTTGCTGTAGTTTGTGTCTTCATGTCTCTTTGTACACTAAGTCTTTTTACAAATTTTTTATTGGACTATAGTTGATTTACAAAGTTGTGTCCGTTTCGGGTGTACAGCAAAGTGAATCAGTTACACATATAAACGTATCTACTCATTTTAGATTCTTTTCCCATAAAGGTCATCACAGAGTTTTGAGTAGGGTTCCCTGTTCTATACAGTAAGTCCTTATTAGTTTTCTATTTTATGTACGCTAAATCTTGATGTGAGAAAGTTTAAATCCCAGCCTTAACCTCTACCCAAATAGTATTTCATTACCTGTCACTGGTGAGAAATGTATTTTTTACAATTATGTAACAATTAAGTGAGAAAGGATGCCTTTGTTCCACGCTCCAAATTCTTACAAAAGATACTACATGCATCACTACAAACAAAGCTAGTGGAGGTGATGGAATTTCAGCCTAGCTATTTCAGATCCCAAAAGGTGATGCTGTTACAGTGCTGCATTAATATGCCAGCAAATTTGGAAACTCAGCAGTGGCCACAGGACTAGAAAAGGTCAGTTTTCATTCCAGTCCCAAAGAATGTTCAAACTACTGCACAACTGCATTCATTTCACAAGCTAGCAAGGTAATGCTCAAAATCTTCTAAGCTAGGCTTCAACAATACATGAATTGGGAACTTTCAGATGTTCCACCTGGATTTAGAAAAGGCAGAAGAACCAGAGATCAAATTGCAAACATCCATTGGATCATAGAAAATGCAAGAGAGTTCCAGAAAAACTACTTCTGCTTCATTGACTATGCTAAAGCCTTTGACTGTGTGAATCACAACAAAATGGGGACAATTCTTAAACAGATTGGAATACCAGACCACCTTACTTGCCTCCTGCCTTATGCAGGTCAATAAGCAACAGCTAGAACTGAACATGGAACAACAGATTGGTTCCAAACTGGGAAAGGAATATGTCAAGGATGTATATTGTCACCATGCCTATTTAACTTATATGTACATCATGAGAAATGCTAGGCTGGATGAAGCACAGACTGGAATCAAGATTGCTGGGAGAAATATCAATAACCTCAGATACGCAGATGACATCACCTTTATGGCAGAAAGGGAAGAGGAACTAAAGAGTCTCTTGATGAAAGTGAAAGAGGAGAATAAAAATGCTGGTTTAAAACTCAACTAAGATCATGGCATCCGGTCCTATCTCTTCATGGCAAATAGATGGAGAAATGACAGACTTTATTTTCTTGGGCTCCAGAATCATTGCAGATGGTGACTGCCACCATGAAAATAAAAAATGCATGCTCCTTGGAAGCAAAGCTATGACAAACTTAGACAGCATATTAAAAATCAGAGACATGACTTTGCCAACACACGTCCATTTAGTCAAAGCTATAGTTTCTCCAGTAGTCATGTATGGATGTGAGAGTTGGGCTGTAAAGAAGGTTGAGCATTGAATAATTGATAGTTTTGAACTGTGGTTGGAGGAGAGTCTTGAGAGTCCCTTGGAGGGCAAGGAGATCAAAACAGTCAATCCTAAAGGAAGTCAACCCTAAATATTCATTGGAAGGACTGATGCTGAAGCTGAAGCTCCAATACTTTGGCCAACTGATGTGAAGAGCCGGCTCATTGAAAAAGACCCTGATGCTTGGCAAGATTTAAGGCAGGAGGAGCAGGGGATGACAGAGGATGAGATGGTTGGATGACATCACTGACTTGATGGACCTGAGTTTGAGCAAGCTCCGGGAGATGGAGAAGGACTGGGAAGCCTGTCATGCTGCAGTCCATGGGGTCTCAAAGTGTCAGACATGACTGGGTACAGAACAACAACAAGAATAAACCTACATGCCTCTGTGTGTGTGTGTGTGTGTGTGTGTGTGTGTGAGTATGTGTCTTTGATCAGAGAGGACATTTGCCCAACACAGGAAAAAAAGTCTTGTCACAATCTGATCTCTATAGAAGTAAAAAGAATAGACTCTCCCCATTCCAAAACATAGCATTCTATCTTTGCATCCTCCCTGAAACATTTTCTCCCATGAGTAGAGAGGCAGCCTTGACTTTGAGGTGCCTCTCTCTCCTCCTGACTCAGACACATTCCAACCCACCATTCTGGCTTTACCAACAGGATATGATTGTCAGCTCCGGTGTGCAGCACAGTGAAGTGACATCTTAAATGGGCCCCTCCTTGTCACTTTCCCCACTCTCTGACAAACACAAAATGCCTGTCAAACACTATCTTACACACATGGCTTCAAGGATAGGAAATAATAAATAAATATGAAAGACTAGCTAGAAAAGGCAAAGAGATGCCAACTGAGAAAAGCATGGTGATAAGCTTTCTTTTTCTTCCTAATTCTCAGCTTTATCCATGAGTTTCCTGACCAGTTTCTACATAGTAAAGACGGTAATGCACAGAGCTTATGAGCTTTGGCATTTGCACCAAGAGAAATTGTGCTGCAAACTGGGAGAAAGAAGAGAAAAAAAATATTTTCTGGGCCCTTATTACACAGCAAACACTAGGCAAAACATTTAGAAAATTATTTCCTTTACTCTTGGGGACCAACTTGTTGAAGAGGCAGGCTTATCGTCATTTCACAGAGAAGCAAACTTTAGCTCAGAGTGGTTGGATGACTTGCCAAATGTCACACAGCTTAGAGGAGCTGGGAGGTAACTTAGATCTGATTCCAAAGCTTATGCTCAATTTCCTGGACCACAAACCACTTTTAGGCAGCCTCGAGGACACTGAAACAGGGCTCCTGAGGACTCCATGAGCATTGGGTCAGCCAATCCACATGGAGACATTGCATAGTCTCCAGGCGCTTAGTAAGAACTATCAGCTTTAAGCTGTGAAAAGAGCCATTTCATGCACAACCAAATCTCATTCATGTCCTCCAAAAACAACTCATGACTAGCCCCGTTCTACAGGAAAATATCTGAGAACACATCTCTATAAGTGCCAGCACCATTATGGAATTTTCACAGGCAAAGCTTCTAAGGCAGTTCAGGGTGAGAGGTCAGCATACAATACTTCCGCTTCACTTCTCTCCAGTTTAACTTGCTTATAACTCGGCAGAGACCCACAGAGAGAATGGATTCTACAGAGGACTTCCTCCAGAAATGATGGAGTTGATTAGAAAGCTCAGGTTGCCTGTAGTTCTATTACTTTTGATTTATTTGGAACTACAAGATTTTCTGCCTGAAGGTAACCATTTAATATATTTGGGGGGTGGGGGAAGAGAATAAGAGTGCAGGATACTGTATTCAGTTTTTGCTGTTCTCACCACCACATCCGGATTCTATTATTTCCTGGAAGTTCTTTAACAAAAACTCTTCTTCACTCCTGACTGTGTTGCAAGCTTAGATGAGCCCAAACAATAAAGAGTTAGATTCCAAGCACAGGTTTCCGACTTGATTGCATTAACAGAGGAGGGGCTGTGTTTTGCTCTGTTGTTCTCCAGCCATCTCCCTTGCCAGGTGCTGAAATGATGCCATGACGGTCTCCGAGTCATGCAGATTTTACACCCTGATACCAGGAAAGGATAAGCACTTCTCAGAGTCCTTCCTGGCTGGGTAGGAAGAAAGAAATTGCTTTTTATCAAAATGAAAAAGACTTTTTCATGGGAAGCAGCAAAAGCAGCCTGAAAGCAGGGCAGACACTTTTATCTTAGAAAAGGTCTTTTCAGGATGGCAGACAGAAAGGCAGGCTTTCCTCCCTCTCCTGAGATCAGCCTGACCCACGGAGCCAGCTCTGTCCAGCTCATGTTAAGGGTTACAAGGAGTGGTAAAACCCCAAGGCCACTCTTGCCGGTCTGAGGTCACTGCCTTTCCTGCCTGACAGTTCTCAAACCCATGGCTTGGGTGCTCGGGGTCCTGTTTTATTTTTTTTCCTAGACCATAAGAGAAACACACCCACCATTAAGCCTCTTCATTTTTATTGTGGATGGAGATTCTGGGAGGGGGATTTACTTTCTGAACACCTACTATGTGCCAAGCCAGGCACATCCTGTGCCTTATCTCAGATAAACATCACAGCAGGCCTTTAAGAGGCATTACTATGTTCAAAGATGGAAGATGACAAAGAATTGGTTTGGGAGAGTCACTTAAAAATGTCAAAGGTCATACTACTACTAAGAAGAATACTATAAAAATCTAGAATACGGCCCTCACTTTATCTGTTACTTCTTAGTCTTCCCATGCTGCCAAGCTGCTTTACTATACCTTTCTTTCACTAGAGAGCCTGGGTTAAAATGTCATCCCTTGGATAAATAAAATGTGTGTGTGTGTATATATATATGTATACACACAATGGAGTACTATTCAGCCATAAAGAAGAATGACATTCTGGTACTTCTACAACATAGAACCTTGAAAATACCATCCTTAGTCAAGTAAGTCAGACATACAAAGGACACGTGGTTCCACTTTTATAGGGTATCTAGAGTAGATTCATAGATAAAGAAAATACTATATAAGTTACCAGCTGGTGGGAGTAGGGAAGGTTTTGGATTTAAAAAATAAAGTTTTGGCAATGGATAATGATGATGGTTGCATGACAATGCAAATATACTCAATGCTATGAACTGAAATGATTAAGATGGTAAATTTTATGTTATGTGTACTTTACTACCATAAAAATAGCAGTATTTCCTACTTTTCTCTTTGATAGAATACACATCTGCCCTTTTCCCAAAGCTGTGTCTTAGAATTACTTCTTATTAGTAGTAAGGAGACAAAAGATTATCAACTTTAGGTGCATCAACTCTAATCCATTTATGTGTGCATGCATGCTCGGTCATGCCAGACTCCACAACCCCGTGAATTGTAGCCCACCAGCCTCTGCTGTCCATGGAATTTTCCAGGCAAGAATACTGGAGTGGGTTGCCATTCCCTCCTCTAGGGGCTCTTCCTGACCCAGGGATTAAACCCACATCTCCTGCATTGGCGGGCAGATTTTTTTTTTTTTTTACCACTGTGCCACCTGGGAAGCCCTAACCGATTAATAGTCATGGCCAAGAATGTTATATTAAGGAGGATTCTGAAGATGCTTCCAAGTACAAAAGGGGATAGATATCATGATTGATTTTTAAAGTCTTCTACCTAAGACACACAAAAATGTCAGAAAAAAATGCAATAAAATATTTTAATTGCTCTTGGAAATGTGAATTAGGAGACTTAGACTAAGTGTCTAAGATTTCAGGCAGAGAGGTTTTGGTACAGAGAGAACAGGATGGGGAAGTAGAAGCTGATCTTCCTAGGGAACTGGAACCAAGTAAACAAGAAAATCTTGGGAGCTAGAAAGTAGAAAATAGCAGAGGTTGTCTGTAACCATGAAGTTCATGAGTGAAGCTTGCCTAGAGTGCACTCGCTACCTCTCACTTTTTCCTGGCACTGCAAGAATCCATGCAGCCTTGCAATGAATCTCCCTTCCCTTCCTAACACTTTACTATTTATTCCTTAAATCAAAAGTAGTCTAACTTCAATGCGGTCTCAGTAGGTAGTAGTCATATAATGTGTCATCTGCAGAGAGCAGTTTCAATTCACAGGCATTTTACTATACTCTGTGAGCTTTCTGTGCTGTGACAGAAAAGATGCTCAGATGTATGGAGAAAAAATGGGTAGCTGTCCAATTTCTTATTACTGGTAGGAACATGGCAATAGGAAAGTGGTACTCTTAACCCTGGGGAATCTCTAAAATTTGTCTGAAGCATAAATAAACATGAAGAACATATTGGAAATTATAATTAGCATTTGAGAAATGTTTGGTAAATTCCATCCCCATGTTACATGAGAAATTATTTCCTGGAAAGAAAGAAATGCTTCAACTCAAAAATCAACTTGCTAGCTATCTAAAAATCAACTTAAAATGAGTTTAGATCACAGAATCAATACTTAGAGACTAACCAAGGATCACTAAATCCTATGTTATTGACTACCTGGACTATCTTTTTATATACGCATCACATAACATAGTCTTTATTCCTAAAAACATTCCCCAAATCCTACCAACATGTGGTCTATGTAATGATCAATCTTTTGCACTAACTGCTTTATATAGCATAAATATTGGAGTGCATATTAACTGTTCTTGGTAAACTATTTCATATAGTTTGTCCTATAAAGTGCTCTAGCAACTTTGAATGTTACATGAAAACTGCTGCAGATTAGGGGGGAAAAGTAGCTTATTAGGAGAAAGATGATATTTTGAATTATAAGGAATCAATGCATGGTTGTCTCATTTTCAGATTTAAAAAATGTACAACCAGCTTTTGCCCACAGTGTAATACAAAAATCAATTCCTCTGTTCTTTATTTTTGTTTTCTATTTTGTTAAAGCTGGGGAATACTTGTTGTCTTTAATCATAAAGAAGAATCTTATTTTGATTTTTCTCCATCAGTTACTTCTTGGAAAAATACATTGTGGCAATCCTCTTCAGAATCTCAGATACAAAAATGTTTTTCATTTTTCAAACTGTAGTGCAGGTGGGGTGAATTTGCAAAGGAGCTAAAATCTGGATGTATGGAAGCTCCTATCTCTATGTCCTGATAGTTCAGCTGGTATAGAATTGGCCTGCAATGCAGAAGACTCTGCTTCAATTCCTGGATCAGGAAGATCCCCTGGAGTAGGGACAGGCTACCCACTCCAGTATTCTTGGGCTTCCCTGGTGGCTCGGATGGTAAAGAATCTGCCTACAGTGCCAGAGACCTGGGTTTGATTGCTGAGTAGGAAAGATCCCCTAGAGGAGGGCATAGCAACCCATTCTAGTATTCTTGCTTGGAGAATCCCCATGGACAGAGAGCCTGGTGGGTTATAGTACATGCAGTTGAAAAGAGTTGGACATGACTGATTGACTAAGCACAGCACACATCTCTGTATCCAGGGAAGGGCTTTTTCACTCTGGTGGAAATCAAGGAGGAGCTATCAGCTAATACACACAATGTGTAAGCTGTAGCTGCCATGCACCACTCAAGTCGACAATTTGATCTAAATCTGTCCCTTCAAGAATGCAAATGTCAGTTTAAAAAACATTCCCAACCTAAAAGTTCAGAGTTATGTTTCATTCGTTGGGAATTTTTAGGACTTCAAGCCCAGGAGACAGCATATCAAATGACACTGACGAACTTCTTGGAGGAAGCAGTGGAAGAAGTCAGGTTATATAAAATTTGCCACAAAAGGGACAGGTAGGCTTGAATCTTAAAAGTATTTTTGTGAATTAAAGAAAATCAGACATCTTAAGGTAAGGAACTTAGTACTTTCCTATGTCTGGAAAGATGCAAGAGTCTGGGCTCACTGAAATCATTCCTCTCATCTGCATCTCAGCTATCTGGGGCCAGTATCCTGTGATTTTTCACATCCTGAGTTCTTCAGCGCTTACCATAGGGAGTGGCTGCAGCCTGGTACTCCTCTCTGAGTACCCGGATGGCTGGAATCACTGATGACTGTAACATCCTCATTTATTGATATGGCTACAAATATTCCATTTCTCACAAAGAAATGGAGGGATAAAGAGCACCAGAGTCAGACATTGTATCACAAGGGCCCACTGAATTTTCTTTTTCATCTAAGATATTTCAATGGTTTCAGAGCAGATCCATAGATGCAACTCAGTGAAAGCATTGGCTCAAAATCACAGGGAGAGTCTGGGGTAAGAGAGGTAACGTCATGATCCTGGGCCATCCTCTCCAACTCTAAGTCCATATCACAGTATTTCCTTAAAAACCTTTTTGAAAGCCCTACAAGTTTCAATTCTGGTTTGGGTCTTATTGCTGCAGAGTTAGTTTGTGAAGATGGAGATCTCACTAAGCGAGCTCTCCTTTTTTATGCTCTCTCCTGAACTGAGGGGTTTTTTCACGTTCCAAAATAAAATGCAAACCGAGAGCATTCTGTATTTCTGCATTTCGATTCCCTGTTTTGTCAGCGAGTAATTATAGCAAATAAAATATTGCAGCTGAATGTAAATTGTTAGGCAACCAGATCACACCAGGATATTTTTCTTCCACAAGTTTTACATCATAGCATGTTAAATATTAAAATATTGCAAGTCAAGTAAACAGAGAGGGTTCTTTGCTCAAAGCATTAATTTTAAACAAACATTTCACTGTTATTCAGATCCGATGCTAGGAAACAAATGATATTTTCTTTCAAACAAGATGAATATATCTTCTGGAGGGAAAGTAGGCAGGAGAATCTCATAGGCATAAGGGTATTTATGACACCAGAGATGAATATCAACCACAAGAATAGGAGTGAATTCATGTGTAGGTGAGAAAGAGAGAAACTAACAAGAGGTAATTTGGAAAGGAGCAAGAAATGAGAAAGATTGATTTCTCCTTAGAAGGAAAAAAAAAATGAAGATAAGTTTCATGTCAGAACATAGGAATCTGAGTCAAAGTAAGGCAGGCAGGGAAGAAATCAAACATTTTCTAATAGAGTAAATTTCTGCATCTGTAGGTTTTTATCAGGAAGGCAAAAGGAAGAAGAATTTTCAGATCTCTGAAAGACTGTCAATCAATAAAATACCAATCAATAAGTACTGGCAGAGTACCTAATGCGTTCTTGACAACCAGAAAATGAGACGTAGTCTTCTCCTGAGACACTTGAGCATGGGGTTAAGAAAAGGAAGCGCTGAAACAATGAGCAGTGGGAATGTGTGTGCATTCCACTCTGTGAATCAACAAAACACGTTACTCGGAAGGAACCCAGTGACATGGACTGTGAGGATAAGTTAGCGTTGTGGTCTTAACACTCCCATTTTCTGAGCACCTCTACTTTCTAAGCCCTGAACTTGATGCCTGATGTTTAGGATTTCCAGTGTTTAAATCCATTAAGAACTACCCCCTGTAGATTACTGAAGAGAATTAGGTTCAAAAGTTAAGTTGCTTATGTTAGGCAGAGAGTGAAGACTAGGGCGTGGATTTAACCCAGGTTTCCCTTTCTGCAAAAGTCAAGTTCTTTCTTGAAATGCTAGATTTAACCTGAGAAAACTTCCTCTATAATCCTTAGCAACCAGTTAAAACAAAAACAAACAGAAAAGCAGCATGGGAAAGTTTTTTTGTAAGGGAATGCTCTCAATATGGTTAAAGGAATGAGCTAGTAATGATACAGAGGTTCTTTTTCTGCTTTAACTTTTTTTCCTTTGGGAAAACATGTCGTATTTGCTTGAAAGGCAAGGCTTTTAAACTATCTGAGACTTGAGGATTGGAAGGCATGGATGCTGGTGGTCATCAAGGATTCACAGAAGGAGGCAAAACTTTGCCAAAGAGGAACTAGGGAGGGGTGACGGGGAAGTGAGTTGACCTCTTATTTCTTCAAGTTTGCCACTAAGCTTGAAAAAAGGACTGGAGAGATGATTACAATGGATAAATGTATATAATTTGCACCTCATGTTGAGCGGAGCAAAATACTGTACAACACGTAGACAGAGGAATCAAAGAAATTTACAGAAGGTGTGGAGCAAACAAATTCTTACAGACTACAAAATTGCTAGTTTGCGTCAACTATACTTATATCTCTATGAGGCAAGGAGGCCCCCACTGAGTGGAATATAGGATCAATTCTCTGGCAATAAGGTAATTTTGTGGACAATTATTAGATGAGATTGAATATAAGCAAAAATATATATATAATGATCTCACATTTGAAGAAAGTGATATAATCCAGATACATCACCATACCTTATGAGATTTCTTTCATTAGAAAAATAGCCCAGCTAAATTCATGTTAGCTGAGGAGAGCCAGAACATGACCCCTGTATTCACTCGACTGCACAAGCCTCCCTTCTTCTCTGAAAAGTGCTATAAGCAAAAGCCCAGAGAGATGGCTAAATCAAACCAAACAGACATAACATTCTTAATTTTTCAGAAAGCTACTGAAAGGCAAGTAAACGAAGTTGGGGGATGTAACGAGCAAGAGATACTTCGCCTACCTGGTTTTCAAAAGGGGAAATTTGGTGTAAGCTTTCTTGGATGTTGGGCATTTAGCTATTTCTTATCACAATGGCAAATTCGCACTCTCTTTAACCCAGTGCATTCATGGTTAAGAATTTTTCCTATAAACAGGCTTAAAAAATACGCAGAAAATGTGCAAGAATTTCTTTGTAACACTGCATATAAAAACAAAAAGTTGGAAGGAATCCATATGCCATCAGTTGGGTTTAATAAGATATTCTGGCTCATCAATATAAAACAATAGGTATGGCTATTAAGAATGGTAAAGTAGGGCTGCTCTTCAAGGTATAATATGATGTGAGAGAGCAAGGTGTGAAGAACGGATATAATATCATGCCACCTCAATAATGTTTTAAAGGCTCTGTGTATGTTGTTTCGATTCACAGTCAACATCTGCATAATTTATCCTTGTGAAAAATTACAGAAGAAATTTCACAATGTTAGTATTTGGAGACGAGGCCAGAAGATCAAAGCAGGGAAAAAGGGGAGACGTTCACTTTTCTTCTTAAATCTTTGTTGTTGTTGTTTGGAGTTCTACTATGTGCATTTCTATTTTGACTAAGATAAATAAGTAATACCAATAAAAAATGAAAAAGTATGGGGGACAAAGTTTTATAGCACAAACCAGGTGAACTGCCAATAAAACAAAGCCCAGTAGGGTGTTGCAGCTACAGTCAACTTGAGTTCACGTAGTGGACACGTGACAAGCAAAAGAGAGCGTGCATGTGGGCACACACACATGTGTGAACAATGAGACACAGGAGGTCCATGTTCCCTGGTGCTTTAACCATTTCCACAGTTATCAATTACCTTGTACCTACACAGTACCTGTCACACATTATGTCAAGCACTTCATGAGCATCATCTCACTTGTTTCTCATCAAAAAAGCCACTGGTTTGGCTCCATATGCCACGGTGATCTGTCTCCCTTAATTCAGTCAAGCTCCCAGTCCCCTGAGCACAATTCACTCAACCCATGATTAAGAGGAAAGCAAATCACTCTAAAATGTAATTGGAAAAGAGTCACATAACCTTCAAAATGGTATTTACATTTTAAAGAGAAGATGTTTCTCTAACCTAAATGAATTGAGGACTAATGTCATTCCAATGAGGAAAATAAGGACTTCCCTGGTGGCTTAGAGGGTAAAGCATCTGCGGGCAATGCAGGAGACCCGGGTTCGATCCCTGGGTCGGGAAGATTCCCCTGGAGAAGGAAATGGCAACCCACTCCAGTATTCTTGCCTGGAAAATCCCATGGACAAGTGAGCCTGGTAGGCTACAGTCCATGGGGCTGCAAAGAGTTGAACATGACTGAGCGACTTCATTTTAACTTTTAATGAGGAAAAGATTAATAGTTAGGGTCAGCTCCCCTAAGCTGGTTTTTCTTTTTTTCACTTTTTCTCCGTAATGTATTTAAAAGTCATAGTGGTTTGTTTTTTTTTTTTTCCATAATGATTCCTAAAGCAATAGGAGTGGAGGATTCTGGTTCAAAAGGTAGGACATGGGTGGGATACTCATTTCTATGTATGAGTGTGTTTATAAGTATGAGAACTGCCTGCTTAAAACAGAGTAAAGCTGTTCAGCAAATCAGAAACCCCTATGCGGAGGTTTACATTTACTAGGTTTTTACATAAGCATTTTATATACTTACAGCATGCTTACAAAATAATGAAGCATGATACATTTGATGAAAGCTCAGCATAAAAAAAGCCATTGGTTAATACTATGATCTTCCCATTGCATATGAATAAACTAACCCTTAGGAGATTATGTAACTTTCTAAAGTCACTTATTTGGCAAGTCACATATTAAAACTGGGATTCAAATGTAAACACAACAGGCCTCAAAGCCAGGAGACTACACTGCACTCATTCCTGGTTCCAGTCTCATCCTTTGACCTGAGACTGTGTAGCTGAACACAGATCAGGCAGCAAGCAATCCATTCACACAGCAGAGGACTTTCTAAACACAAACTGTGAAGTTCTGAAAAATGAAAACTGAAAACATTTGTATTATATAAACAGCCAGGCTGTAAAGATAGAATCCATTCCAATGTGAAGCTGCCCTGCAAGCTATAAAGCTTAGTGCTTAAGGGAAAGGTCTTTGGTGTCAGCCACCCTAGGATGAACCCTGACCCGGCCACCACCTAGATAGGTCACCAAGAGGCAGTTACTTAACCTGCTCCTAACTTTGTTCCTTTCACCTGTAAAATGGACAGCGTCACACTGCCTACCTCACAGAAGTGTGATGAGGACTGAGGAAGAGCATGCATATTAAGTACTTAAAGCACCTGGGACACAGTAATAATCCCTTGATAAATGTGCTATGTTTGCTATGGGAAAGTTTTCAGTCATTATAAAAGCATCTCATAACAAACATAGCACATTTATCAAGGGATTACTGTGTCCCAGGCTTCCGTGGTGGCTCAGGGGTGAAGAGTTCGTCTGCCAATGCAGGAGACACAGGTTCGATCCCTGACCTGGGAAGGTCCCACATGCTCCGGAGCAGCTGGGCTCACGCACCACACCTGTTGAGGCCGCGTGCCGCAACTTCTGAAGCCCACACACCATAGCGCCTGTGCTCTGCAGGAGCTGCCCCAGTGCCACGCCTGCTCACCGCAGCTAGACAGCAGCCCCCATGTGCCTCAACTAGAGATAAGCCCACACAGCGACAAAGGCCCAACAGGGCCATGAATACAGAAATTCTAAAATAAAAATCGTTCTCTTTTTTTAAAAAAGTATCTGAGAAATTCTAGAATGCTGTAGCAGGAAAACACCTTAAACTACAGATCAGCGCTTGTCTTCCACAGCAAGAAGGGTAAACCTGATCAATCAAAGGAGGAATACCACGTAGACTTCTCAGTTTTAATTTTGTACCAAACCACCTCTACGAAACTTCCTGTAGCAGGAACTCTTGGTGGACTCATCCGCTTCTCATCCCCAACCCCTTCTCTCCTGGCTCGCCATCCCATAGCAAACTAACCACTCTCCAAGCCCCCCTAGAAACCAAGTGTGAGTGTCACAGTAAAGCTCCTACCAGGGACAGGTAAACTCAAATCTGTGGGCGGGTACTCTGGGGAAGTGTGTGCTTTTCCAGTACAAAGAACAGACACCGTTCCTGCCATCTTTCTCTCTTTCTTCCTGACATAAATTTGATCAACGTGTCCAGGAAACAGGCCCGTCATCTTGAAAAATGATAGGGGAAAAAAAAAAAAGAACTGACATGCTTTATGTCTGGAGGACTTCTTGTCACACAAGAAAATATCCCTCTGTTTAAGACACTGGTGGGCAGGTTTTCTGTTACATGCAGCTGAACTCATTCCTAAATGACAAAGCTTCTTTTCCCATGGATATTGACATGCTCTGGGCCCAGGGCTTGGCAGGTATTAGTTCAAAATCTGAGGACAGTACCCAGGTGTCTGGGAGATCCCTAGGTGTGAGAGTTCTATTTCTCTTTCCTTTTTCCTAACTCAAACAGGAGTTGATTTTCAGCTAATTTTTGAAGCTCAACTCTCATCTTGGTCTCATTTTTATCTTGATCCTCAGAATGAATTTTCCAATGATATTCAAGAGTTTCCCATTCTCCCACTGACCCAGTACACTTCAGAGAATTAGATTTTCCTGAAGCTGAGTTGTTGTTTCACTTGATTATTAATGTTCAACTAACTAGAGCACTTGGTCAATAACTCCACGCATACATTGCATGCTCAGGTCCACAGCATGTGTTTGAAACATGGGAATAATGAGATGGGGATTTACACTGTTTTAAACCTCTTCATCTCCCTGCCTCTCAAAATGCCTACATAACTTGGTCACAGAATCCTGCTACCTCATAGTGTCAACTATTTGTTGGAAGTCCAATTTTACTGCTTGACCAAATTATAAACCAGGGGGCATTGAGAAAGCATTTTATAATTTTTCCCCTAGTCATTCTTAGTGTCTGTCTCAGTGCCAGGCACTTCAAACATTCTCATTAAGTACTATAAAATAGATACCACCCTCCTCTACCAATAAGCACAGCTTAAGAGAAGACCCAGGCTTCCATGGTGGCTCAGCTGGTAAAGAATCTGCCTGCAATGCAGGAGACCCAGGTTTGATCACTGGGTCAAGAAGATCCCCTGGAGAAGGAAAAGGCAACCCACTCCAGTATTTGTGCCTAGGAAAGTTCCTGGACAGAAAAATCTGGCAGGCTACAGTCCATGGAGTTTCAAGAGTCATGCATGCCTTAGTAACTAAACCACCACCACCACCAAGAAAAGACCCATGGCTCAAAGTGCCCAACTCTGGCATCAAACTGTTCATGACTTTGAGTCTCTAATCATCTGATCAGGTAATTGAGTTCTACGGTTTAGCAGTAAAGATAGATTTATGTAAGGGAAAATACCTTACACAAGGGTACTTATAGGTACCTTTTGCTATGCAGACATGAAAGTATATACTAAGGCTTAGCATATGGCAGCTACATAACAGCCTCCCTATAAATATGAGTTGGATGAATGAATAAGCACATGGCAGGAATACTTAGTATGGATGAATGTTCTTTTTTTCTAAAGATAGATAATCTTAACTAAAATAGTTGGGCAGTCAAAACTCCATACTCTGATTTAAGCCAGCAAAGTAAAAGAAACCTCTCTTTCTTCTTTGCTCTCTTCCTTACATGATGTAAACTGTGAAGGGCTTGCTGGTCACACTTGTCAAGAGAGTCCACAGGTACCGTCTGGCTCATCACGACTTATCAATCGCCTTTGTTGTTTGGTGGATATTGATCTGGGAAGACCTTGTATCTTGCAAAAATCACTTGTAGAGCAACTCTTCACTTTTTATTTTTACGCCACATCAAGGCTCCAGTGTTGTGGACAGGCCCCTTCCGACATTAAACACCAGGTTAGAGCTCGTTACCGAGACGAATGTACCAGTTAAACCAGCACAGTCATGCCAACATGCTTACAGTGGCAACAAGTTCCGGCCCACACTCCGAGAGGCATTTGTTGGTGTAGAAAAGGGGCTGAGGAGTCACGAGTTTAGTTATGTTTCATTCATTTGTTCATTCAACAAAACATTTATCAACAGGCTATGCTTAAAATGTTGTCTGCTTTAATGAAAGGGACGTCTATCTTTGCTAATTTTTCTCAACAGCACAGTTTAACTGATCCCTGTCTCTTCATCCAAAGTACCCAATGGTGAACGGTAGATGTTGAGAACAGGGGAATAGCAACAGTGGCATGATGGAGAACCCTGGATATCAAGGTGGTCCCATGCGGTTGTGTGGGTTGTGCATTACTCAAGCTCAGGGCACTATTGCCCTAATTATTCTGTGAAGAACTGGGGAGCGATGGGAACCCCATGTGCATGTTGGGGCAGCATACCCTTGGGTCAACAGTGTTCCCTGGTGTAAAGGGCACGAACTATTCAATCCTCCAAACTATCTCATCTTCAGTTTTGAAACCAACTGTTTATTGTGTACATGAAATACATGATTCCACAGTATATTTATATTTCACAATTAAATTTTCAGATGAGGGACCTCCCTGGTGGTCTAGGGTTCAGATTCCGTGTTCCCAATGCAGGGGGCCCGGGTTTGATCCCTGGTCAGTGAACTAGATCCTACATGCTGCAACTAAGAGTCCACGTGACGCAAAAAGGACCCAGCACAGACAAATTAAAAAAAAATTTTTTTTTAATGAGGAGGTACCAACTAAAACTGCACCATAGAAACCAATCTACTCTATACCTGATTTTTAGTAAAAAGAGATCAAAAAGCTCAGGAAAACAACTGAATAACAAAAATGCTATTCTTAACAAAAAAAAAAATTCAGAAGTCCTAAGAATCTATGCCACATAAATACATTAATGTGCATGAAATATTTGTACAAGGATGTTGATGCAAACACTGTAAGTTACTAAGACAGAGGAGTCACTACATAAGTGATGGTACTTTCATACAGGAAATCCTATGAAGTCACTGAAATGAATGTGTAGCCTTATAAATTCCCTCCCAAGGACACAGCTCCAAAACTTACTCTTTGGGCAAAAATGGAAACAGAACAGTACAAATAGTGTGATCCTGTCAGGATATTTCTTAAATTCTATATGTTGTGCATGAAAAGATGTTAAGGAACAGAATAGTCTAGAAGGATACAGGATGCAGGACACTCTTCTGACAGTGGTGACTTCTGGGGAGAGACAGATAAATAGAGGAATTGTATGGCCTGTATTATACAATTTGAAATACATCTTTTTTTTTTTTTTTGGTAATATGAAGTATTTATGTGTCCATTGCATTAGGAAAAAAAAATAGCCCCAAATGACAGCAAACTACAGCCAGGGTAGTTTATGAGTAGTTTAATCTGAACAATTAAAATTCAGGACAAAACAACACGTTGTTTCAAGATAACATGCCTCTCGTTAACTTTCCACTTCAATTACCCCTCTCAACAGCGGTGTGTTTGGAGCACATGCAGTGGTTAAACATGCTCCAGGCACTGGAGGTCCAAGAAAAAAACAGGCCAGGGCTTTTGGAACCTGCCCTTTTGGAGCTTTGATTCAAGCCAGTGAAAGAGGCATACGTCCTGGAGAGAGATTTTCAGATTAACTATTATTTTCCTATTAAATAATTAACCACAACATCCTGAGCCCCGTGACTACGGGACAGGTATGCTGTGATTCTGCTCAAGTTCCTTCTCAGAGACGTTCTCTGCCGCACTGCTCATTCTTTGCCCATCAAATATTCATCACCTCACCCATCAATCAACCTAGGTTCCCTCAAACAGAATCCATAAAATAATAACACTTTACACTCATAGAGGGCTTTCTACCTTTCCAAACACTTTCACATACACGGCATCCTAGGAGAGGGATGGTTATGATGTAGGAGCAAGGAAACATAAATTTATGATATAAAAAGCTTCTTCTGCCTGGCACAAGTTTCTCTCTGATCTCTACTCACCAACCTGTCCGCGTCCTCCAGTTTACAGCTGAGATGTCACCTCTTCCAGGGAGCACTCTGAGCTACAAGCTTGTGTGGCTTTCTTGTGCTCCATCCCCCCAACTCTACAGGGTGCTGACCACACTGTTACCTGATGGCACAGCTTGGTGGCACTGAGGCCAGAATCACCTGGGAGGGGCTCTGCGGCCCAACCTCAACTTCAAGGTCTGACAAAGATAGGGGAAGATGTGACATCCCTCATTTTAAAAGCTTTCCAGGTGTTTTGAAGCAGTTAATCCCAAGAAATTAACATGGAGGCATGGACAGTGTCTGTCTCCACATAACCAGCCGTTGTAGCAATACCTTCTAACAGCACGGGTATGTTTTTGGTGCCCAGTAGAGTTGCTCTTTAACCCTCTGGTTTTTTTCAGCACATACTAACTGAGCACCTTCAGGATAGTGCCAGACTCCTATTGAATGATGAAATTAAATGAACCGAGGTCACAACCACTCCATAGCTCTCATCTTTAAGATGAAGTTACCTCATACTAGAAGCATCTAGAGGCACCCAACTGGTACATGTGCCCTGGAGTCCTGTGACCGGTGGATCAGAGAAGACCAATATTGGTCTTCTTATTGGGGCCTTAAGTTATGATCCTTTGAAGCCAGTGTTCAGATACTTCCGGGAGGGCAGCAGTAGGTCCCGCTGCTCAACTGTGTTTGGAGGCAGGATGCAAGCAAGGGAGGTCGGCACAGGCCAAGAGGTTCATTTGCTTCTTGAGCCTTCATTCATCAGAAATTCTGATGAGAATCGTACGTATCTCCTGTTCCTTGGGGGCTGTGCCCATATTCTATAAACACTTCTATTGTTGGTCCAGCAACTGAAACAAACCCAGACCACGTGACACCAAGTCAGAAAACACAAAGACTCAAATGCAGGGTCCCCTTTGTTCTTTCCTGGCACAGAGCTCAGGATTACGGAGCTTATTTCCAGGAAGCAAGTTTCCAGCCACTTAACTGAGAGCAGCCGAGACTGGGACAAAAGGGTACATTAGCCTAAGACGTACTGAAAACACATGATGAGAGCAAAGAAAGAAATGTCCTGCATACCAATGACCGTGGCTCTTCAGTCAGGGAAAAGTAGCCGAGTACTGAGGCCTCAAACTGGATCCCATCAGAAAACAAAGTCAGCCTGGATTCCTCATAACCTTGCATTTCTCTAAGCGCTCAGGATGCCGGGATCTTTTATGGGGCTCGTTCTTCTCTGCCTTGCAACTCAAGCTACTATCGCTTCTACCGCTCTACTGTAATTAATACTGACAGCAGCTAAAGCAGCAGCAGCTCACACTGCGCACAGCTCTCTCTGTCCCACGCACTGCCCCAAGGACTCTAGGTATGTTACCTTCCTTCATGTTTATAGCAGTTACAAGTACTATTTTTATTCTGTTTTAAAGATGGGGAACTTGAGATATACTAGAAATAACCTGCCCCAAATGACAAAGCCAGTAGGTGCAGATAACCATCCTTCATTTGCCAAATATTATAGCTTCTGTTACTGCGGGTCAGGGGCTTTGGCAACTGCGCTTCCAGCACTTAATCCTTACCCCTAGTCCTGGGCAGGAAGGATAATTATTCTTATTCTTATAGAAGTAGAAACCGAGGCACACAAAGGTTAAGGAATTTGTCCAAGATCACTCAGCTAGGAGGCAGTGGAGCTATGCTTGAAAGGCAGGTCCCTGGTGGCTGATTGCCTGGAATGGACTCAATCAATAGACTCTGAAGGAATGAATGAACATCCTTGAAAGCCAGTGTTCTTATCCAATGGGGAATATGAAAGAAGTTACAGCAGAAAGCCCTGGGCATTCTTCTCATTCGACCCATACCTCTTTCACCCCAGGCTGCTCACTTCTTACCCCACTTCTGAATTTTACACCCAATTATCTCGTCAACCCAGGACCATGCTCTTGGGGGAAAGTTAAAAGAAATCCACACTTAATATCCCAAAGCACCATGCTGCAGGGGGCAAGGAAAGACTAGTCAGTGTGTAGTCTAGATCACTTCAGTAACAAAACAAAAACCCAACCAAGCCAGCAACCACAAAACACCACCACCATCAAAGACAAAAACAAGGATACCTGAGTCCATACGTGCTTCTTTACATGCTGGACACTATTCAGTATTTTTTATATACCAATTTACTTAACCTTTTCAGTAACTCTGTGGTAGCCAATTTTACTACCCCTATTAAACAGACAGAGAAACAGAGACTGCTGCTGCTGCTGAGTCACTTCAGTCGTGTCCAACTCTGTGCGACCCTATAGACAGCAGCCCACCAGGCTCCCCCATCCCTGGGATTCTCCAGGCAAGAACACTGGAGTGGGTTGCCATTTCCTTCTCCAATGCATGAAAGTGAAAAGCGAAAGGGAAGCCACTCAGTCGTGTCCGACTCTTAGCGACCCCATGGACTGCAGCCTACCAGGCTCCTCTGTCCATGGGATTTTCCAGGCAAGAGTACTGGAGTGGGGTGCCATTGCCTTCTCCGGAAACACAGACTAAAAGAGGTCAAATAACATGCCTAATGTCACAGAGCTGGTAGGTGAATAGGTCAGGATCTGAACCCTCAAAATCTCAAGTTTTGTCTCTAACCCTTTCAGCATCTACCACTTATCTATCTGTGTTCTCTCCTGACAGCATCTAGCTAGCACTCCATGGGCATAATCCTTTCTTAATTACTCATTATTTCATTTATGCTTGCCTTGTCTTTCCAGCCAGAATGGCTACTGGTTAAGGAGAGAGCTTCAACTATTGCCCCCGTGTTGGCCTTTCTGATTTGGATCCCAAATCAATGGGCCCTATTTTGAGCTCTTGGTCAGTATATACTCAGTGGAAAACAGCATTACCTCACACAATCCCAGGGAATAGAAGGAGTAGTGATGACTTAAGCATTCACGGGGATAAAATCTCCTGTCTAATCACCCAGGGTTGAAATTGTGTCTTCTTTCCTATTGGAGGAAACGTCTGCAGGTGTGAGCAATTAAAGTATTAAACATTAATTAACAACTCAAGTGACTGACTGCGTTAGTGAGTCGCTTGTCAGCCACACAGGTAAATATTGTGCCCCCACCTAATGTTTGAAAATACGGTTTCCCGAACATTTTAAGTAGTAGGGCGTAAATAATCTTCTCAGGATTGAAGGGTTCAATGCACCCCTTAGCGTGTCACATTTAGAAGTTTTTGTCTAGCAAAGCTATTGAGAGAGAGGATGGCCTTACTCATTAACCTTGCCTTAGCACCTTACAAAATATTTTATACTGAATGAAAGACAAGGATGAGAGCTCAATTTTAGCCATCTACGTCTCATTATTCTGGGACACAAAATGACCCCAGGGCCATCCTTCTTTGAATATAAGCCCTCACGGCATGTGTGTCTCTTCTCTCACTTTGCTCTCATTTCAAAAACCACTTTTCTCATCTGCCCTTCATGTTTTCAGAGGTATTGAAACTAACTGCCTCTGCTCCACTCTCTCTCTCCAGCTTCTTACAATCTGGCTGCTGCTTTGATTCCTCTACTAAATCTGTTTTCTCAAAAGGTGTCACAATCAGCCCGCTACGCAAATGTTTTTGAAGCGGTATTCTTAGTTCCCATCTTCGCTGAACATTCTGTGGACCTTGATTCACCTTAAGAACTCACTCCATGCTCATCCTTTGTGCTATTATCATCTCTCTCCCCCTTGCAATCTCCTTTACCCTTTTAGGACCTAAACCCCACAGCTTCTCAACTGGTTTCCAGACACACAAAATAACCCTCTATTCCCCACTGAGGTAGATCAGACTGTTATTCAGAGAACACTGCTGGGAGGAGTATATTTTCTCCTCCTTTGAATAGAAGGCTTGATTTGGTCAATGGCATATTCAGAAATACGATGTAAGTAGGGGTTTGAAATATGACTTGTGTCCCTTTCACCCTAAGAATGTGTCCTGGTTTCTGTTAGATCTCGGAGGATGTGAGCTACACGGACCTAACCTGCAGCCTGGAGCCCAGCCCTGATCAGCTGATCCAGAGACACAAGAGTTAGAATAAATGCTTCCTGTTTCCAGATACCAATGTTGGCATGGTTTGTTACACAGCAGTATTTTGAAATATCTAACTGAGGTGCTCATAAAAAATACTAAACCTTTGTTCATTTGTTTTCCTTTCACCTCGAATATTCCCTGCTGACCCCGATAGGAATTTTCCTCCGTTTCTAAACCTGCCTGCTACTAGTTCTCCCTCAGTGCTTTTTGACATTTGCACCCAGCCTCCTCTGCCTTTATTATATTAGAAACCCTACAAGGCAAAATACATCTCATCCATCTCTGGACTTCAGAGCATCAAACACTCCTACCTCTAGACAGAGCCAAATTAAAATCTGTTCAGATCCTCATCCATTCAACAAATGGCTATACTTTAGAAATGAATCTCCATCTCAAAGGCATCAAATACAACACCTGGCTCTGCCTTTCTGGCTAGGAGACACATTACATCTGATGTGATGATGTCATTGTTTTGGGGTATTCCTGCTAATTACTTATATGTGGGGGATGACATTTACTTTAAGAGCATGATATTCTTGTTGGTAGAAACAAGAAAAGTTTATTCTCTTGGTATTTATTCCCCCACTACTTTTCTCAGCTTTCCATATCTGATAACTCCTTATTCTCTTTATTCTTAGCTCTTCCTCACTTTCCTGAAGTGTTATCCCTGGAAAACTTCACTGTATACACTAGCGTACATTTGGATAAGCTGATTTACTTACTAAGGTCACTGAATCTATAGCCTCTTATTACACTCGATGCACCCCCTTCCTTCCACCGAATCCAGGACACAAAGAAATGAAACCAAATGAGCACTACGGCAAACACGGCCAAAAGTTATTTTGGTTGAATTCAAGACGTAGACTAACATGCTAGCCAATTACAGCCCCTTTTACACGTCACCATTTGGACTGACAAAACCCTCAGCAAGATTTGGAAGCAAAGTGCCTCTGACCAGAAACAGCTGAAGATGTATTTGTCATATACAGGCCAGAATGACATATTCTTAACTAGAACTGATGGGTTGTCTGTGAAACCAGCAGGCTGACTGTCAAGAGAACCAATGAAATAACAAATTGCTATATTTAAAGTGAGAGTTTCTTTAAAATGCTAGGGCTATGGAGTATGAGTGTAAAGTAAACAGCCGTGAGCCAACAGTCCCTCAGCCAAGGTCCACAGATGAAGCACCAATGTGAACAGCACTAGGCCAGCCGTCTAAGAAAAAAAGGTTGTGTGACCTTGAACTGTAACTTTTCATTCATATTATCTAAAAAAATAATGCAAGAGTATTCTGTGGATTTAATTCAACTCAATTCTATATTATTCAAATGGTTTGTCTAAAATGACATTTCTCCAGGCAATGGTCAAATTCATTTGAGAATCATTGGGTCAAAGGAGGCTAAACAGTTTTCTTTATCATGGAACTTCTCAGAGCCTTTACTACTCTGCTGTGTATCATAAAGCTCTAAGAGCTGGTGGATCTGATATATAGTGTTTCCCAAGGTGATGTGATCAAACTTCCCTGTGAGCATGGATCATCCTGGAGAAGGCTGTTCTCTCTAAGGCATGTCCTTGTATTATATGAGACACAGAGAAGCTAAGAGAATGGTCTCCTTGGTTCCTGGCTCTGAGGCCTGCCCGTCCCACAATATCCAGTTTACTCCCTTCCTTTCATGATATCTGCCACATCTCTGAATCCTTATAGTGACGTCTCCTTTTGCTCTTGAGATAGTTTAAATGAAACGATAGTTTAACTAAGGAAAATATGTATACAGGTGTTATGGGTGAACACCGCTGATTTGTTCCTGTCTGCAACGGTCAGTCACTTGGGCTGAAACAAAAGTACCAGGTAAACACGACTGCCAACTTGCTCTGGGAATCTCAGTCCTTGAGCTGAAATACTTTTATATGCTAAGATGCAATCATCTCTTATGGATATAAGGAAAGCCATTAAGAAATACCATTACTACGAAAACTTAGACCTTTCGCAGGAGAACAGACAATCATGATTTCCATTAAAAGCGCTTCCCTTTTTCATGTTCTCCTTCTTCTACTTTAAAATGAAAGTGACTTCATTTTCAAGTGACCTTTTAAAAAGTCCAAACAGCAAGCACCATAAATATTCAAAATATTCAGAATGAATCCCCGTACTGTACTATTAAGTCAGATATGCCTGAAATTCAGAAAAGCCTAGTGTTCTTTCTCTAAATAGCCAACCTAGGAAATGATTCATATTTTCTTCATAGACTCTCATTAGGTTACTTCTGGAGGAAAGTTAGTTTTCTTTTTCTTTTTTTTTTTTTTTTAACAAACTAAACCATAGGGAAGGAACTTGCTCTTCTCTCCCTCTTTTTTTTTTTTTTTTGAGAGATGATTTTTAAAGACATTGTGATTAGCAATGTGTGTTTGTATAGAGAGAGATTATGGGTGGTTATTACCTCATGTCACCTAATAGTGATAATAATGCTACTTTAGCATGGTGACACAGCTGTTGAGGATTCCTAGGAGTAAAATAACTATTCTTTAAAATAATTTTGAAAAGAAAAAGGAAAGAAACAAAGGTTGAAAGCATTGCAGCAATCTTGATCTGGAGAAAAATCAAACTCTTGTGTTTTACTCCTAAGAGAAACATAAGCAGAAAAGAGGCACCAAAGTGATGTATGTTTTAAATGTGGGAAAATTCATTTTCTCCTTCCCTATGAAACAATAACTGAAGAACAGTTAACTCCAAAAGCTAAGCTGATTTTTTATGTGTGGAGGAGGGTGGGGGAGTTTTGGGACCTGTATTAAATGAAGGTGATTTGTTTGCAAAAAAGAAATGGCTTTAAAAGATAGATACAACTTAGTTATCAGTTCAGTTGCTCAGTTGTGTCCGACTCTTTGCGACCCCATGAATCACAGCACGCCAGGCCTCCCTGTCCATCACCAACTTCTGGAGTTCACTCAGACTCACATCCATCGAGTCAGTGAGGCCATCCAGCCATCTCATCCTCGGTTGTCCCCTTCTCCTCCTGCCCCCAATCCCTCCCAGCATCAGAGTCTTTTCCAATGAGTCAACTCTTCGCATGAGGTGGCCAAAGTACCAGAGTTTCAGCTTTAGCCATCATTCCTTCCAAAGAACACCCAGGGCTGATCTCCTTTAGAATGGACTGGCTACATCTCCTTGCAGTCCAAGGGACTCTCAAGAGTCTTCTCCAACACCACAGTTCAAAAGCATCCATTCTTCGGAGCTCAGCTTTGTTCACAGTCCAACTCTCCCATCCATACATGACCACTGGAAAAACCATAGCCATGACTAGATGGACCTTTGTTGGCAAAGTAATGTCTCAGCTTTTCAATATGCTATCTAGTTTGGTCATAACTTTCCTTCTAAGGAGTGTCTTTTAATTTCATGGCTGCAATCACCATCTGCACCATGGTCAACAAAAGAGTCAGAAATGCAGTACTTGGATGTAATCTCAAAAATGACAGAACGATCTCTGTTCATTTCCAAGGCAAACCATTCAATATCACAGTTATCCAAGTCTATGCCCCAACCAGTAATGCTGAAGAAGCTGAAGTTGAACGGTTCTATGGAGACCTTCAAGACCTTTTAGAACTAACACCCCAAAAAGATGTCCTTTTCATTATAGGGGACTGGAATGCAAAAGTAGGAAGTCAGGAAACACCTGGAGTAACAGGCAAATTTGGCCTTGGAATGCGGAATGAAGCAGGTCAAAGGCTAATAGAGTTTTGCCAAGAGAATGCACTGGTCATAGCAAACACCCTCTTCCAACAGCACAAGAGAAGACCCTACACATGGACATCACCAGCTGGTCAACACCAAAATCAGACTGATTATATTCTTTGCAGCCAAAGATGGAGAAGCTCTATACAGTCAGCAAAAACAAGACGAGGAGCTGACTGTGGCTCACGTCATGAGCTCCTTATTGCCAAATTCAGACTTAAATTGAAGAAAGTAGGGAAAACCACTAGCCCATTCAGGTATGACCTAAATCAAATCCCTTATGATTATACAGTGGAAATGAGAAATAGATTTAAGGGACTAGATATGATAGACAGAGGTTCATGACATTGTGCAGGAGGCAGGGATCAAGACCATCCCCATGGAAAAGAAACGCAAAAATAAAAAGAAGAAAAAGAAGAAAAACTTAGTATACACAGAAACATATTTTTCCCATAGGGGAAAAAATGAAGCATTCAAAAGTATTATTGAAAACAATGACTACCAAAGATTACTGAAACTATTTGATTGCTAAGGCATGCAGAAGTAGAGGAACCTATATAGGGCTTAAGAGTGATAGAAAGAATCACTGGTAACTTGTCATTTTTAATTTACAAGCTGAAAGACAGACATAGATGGAGAGTGTAAATGCACATACATTTATTTCATAGGTATATACACAGACAGGCTAAGAAGCAATGATACCCTAGTACCAATAATCACACTTGACATCCAGATCCTGATTTCTAAATACCACTTTCCCATAGAAAGAATCAGAGTTCCCTGGAGAAATGACTGATTTCAGGGATGGGACAGGAAATGAACTACAAGAGCCTGAAATATCTTGTGGTGACAGAAATAAGAAATGGCTGGAAAAAAAAGTTATAGGGGGGCAGCAAATGGAGATACATGAGCCAGCATGTAAGGGCCCCCTTGGCTAAACCTGGGACAATTTGAGCACAACAAAATGACAGTAACTAAGTATAACCCATAGGATAAAAATAAACCTATGAGTCAATACTAACATAAATAAATGAATAAATAAAAAGATGAAAAAGGAAAGTTTTTTCTCAGAGTAGAATCCTAACTAATACATACAAATGCAATGATTAATTAGAAAACAACGATTTGTCAATCATCACTATAATTGTTGCAGGTAAGAAGCATCAATGAATTCTACAATGAACGGGCAAGACTATAACAAAAGATATATATATTTTTTTTTACTTTTATTTTATTTTATTTTATTTTTTTTTTTAGTTTTTTATTTTTTACAAAAGATATTTAAGTTGTCAAAAACATATATGCTAAATATATATGTCAAACACATATGAGTAAGTAAGATACTCATTGCAAAGGGAAAAATAATGACTTTGTAGTGGAGAAGCTGAAGACACTCCATTAACCAATGACCAATGTTAACAAGTGTCACCAAGAATGAGACAAATAGATACAACAGGTCTCCTGATGTAATGCATTAAGAAAGATAAAATATTACTTGTGTGGTGTTCCTGCCAAAAATGCAAAATTTGCCTCTGATCATGAAGAAGCATCATGCCAAACAAATCCAACTTAAGGAACAGATCCAAAAATGTCAAGGTCACAAAAGACTAAGAGTCTGGGGAATTGTTTGAGATTAAAGAATGCTAAGACACATGACGACTATATGCAAAGTATGGTCCTGGAATGGATCATGGACCAGGAAAAAAAAAAAGGCATTGGCAAAATCTTAATAAGATTTATATTATCAGAAAGTGTATCAGTGTTAATTTCCTGGCTTGATTAGTGTCTCTGTTCTTCTAAGAGAATGATCTTCTTTTTAGAAATCACACATTAAAGAAGCAAGGGACATCATCTGTAACTTGCTTTCAAAGGTTTCACGAACAACAATTTGCATATAGAGAGAGGATATGATGAAGTTAAGTGCAGTCAAGAGTTAACATCTACGAATCTGAAGAGCACAGAGGAATTCTTCTCATCCTCCCAACTTTTTTGAAAATCTAAAATTGTTTCAAAATTAAAAGATAGAAAAGAGTGCCAACCAGACTGACACCCATACTAGAGTTCACATATCAGCTCTGCCACTTAAAAGGACGTGTGTACATCTGTGCTCAGTCTTGGCTACCCTGCGGACTGTAGCCCGCCAGGTTCCTCTGCCTAAGTGATTCTCCAGGCAAGAATACTCGAGTGGGTTGTCATTTCGTCCTCCAGGGGATCCTCCCGATTCAGGGATCAAACCCTCCTCTCCTGCCTTGGCAGGTGGATTCTTTACCACTGAGACACCTGGGAAGCCTGGTTAAAAGTACACTTGAACAAATTACTTTTGTAATTAAGTAATTACTTGGCCTCACTTGGGCTCAAGGAGCTTTAGTCTCTCCTTTGTTCAGTGGAGTTAACATGACTGCATCGGATTTGTGTGAGGACAAACCAGACCCTGCAAAGATCACAGCACAAGACCTGGCTGCTGCTGCTGCTGCTGCTAAGTCGCTTCAGTCATGTCTGACTCTGTGAGACCCCATAGACAGCAGCCCACCAGGCTCCCCCGTCCCTGGGATTCTCCAGGCAAGAACACTGGAGTGGGTTGCCATTTCCTTCCCCAATGCATGAAAGTGAAAAGTGAAAGTGAAATCGCTCAGTCGTGTCCAACTGTTCACAACCCCATGAACTGCAGCCTACCAGGCTCCTCCGTCCATGGGATTTTCCAGGCAAGAGTACTGGAGTAGGGTGTCATTGCCTTCTCCGAAGACCTGGCTGAGGAAGCCTTTAACAAGTATGGTTACTGTTGTTTTTGAGAATCTAAAAATACAGCAACATGACTAGGGGGCACTACTACTTTAAAAGCAATCTGGTGAGCACATGAAGTCATGTGAGCTCTGGAGACAATGCTATTATGTAAGGAACAGGAACACAGGTGCCTCACACCTGCTTTTAAATGCCACCTCCCCCCCTTTTTTAAATGTTTCTACACAATTGAAGACAACAATACTCTTTCCAGAGTGGGAGGCTGAAGACAACTGTGGGTGGGGGCTTCTTTAGAAGAGGGATTGAGTGTTTACTTTTAAAGCAGTCTCATTTAAAAATAGGGATTCCCTTTGCCAAGCCTCCCGGGGCTCCCACTCCCCCAACAGCTGCTCTCTCTCCTGGACTTTTCTGCTTTTTGCCCCTTCTTCACCTCCTTCTCCTTCCTGTTTGCTTCTAATCACTCATTTGCCACCTCCTGCAGAAAAAAACAAACAAAAAAAACCCTTTCTTCTCCCCTCTTACTTTTTGTTTGCTTTTGTTTCGAAAAAGAATAATTCCAAATGAACAAAAAAGATGCGTGGGAAGGAGATGATTTGTGAGCTCTTAGTTATTCCACCAACTGCCAAGTTTTAAGTTCTTCCTGCAGCTCACACTAACCTCTTGAGCAACCAGAAATTGCAGTTCTCACTAAAGCCTAGATGATTCTAAGCATAAAGCAGAACATGAATAAGGGGCAGGGGATGCATTCTGATTATTCATGAGCTCTGAAAAATGCCCAAGATTGTCTAATGGTTTTATGTTAACTATTAAAAACTTGTGGGCTTCTTAGGTGGCTCAGCCATAAAGAATCCATCTGTCAGTGCAGGAGATGTGGGTGAGGAAGATCCCCTGGAGAAGGAAATGGCAACCCACTCCAGCATTCTTGCCTGGGAGATTCCATGGACAGGGGAGCCTGGTAGGTTACATTCCATGGGGTTGCAAAAGAGTCGGGCATGACTCAGTGACTGAAACAACAATTAACAAATTAAAAAGTGTATACCAAAAATGTACTAATTATAGATTTTTCCATTTTAATGTGTTTCAACGTTGAAACCTCCCATTTACTGTCATTATTTAATGATGGAGAATGTTTAGAACTCAGTCTGGGTTAATCTACAAATATAGAATCTTGAAAGGGTGGGGGAAATTTTTCTAGCTTATTTCAATGTGATTTCCCAGTATGTGTATCCACACATAAAATCTTTTTTTAATTTACAAAGGTCTAGAGGGTTTAAGTAACTAACAAGGTACATAAATCTCAAAAACCACTTTTATGAAATATCTTCCTCAATTTTGGAAACCTGAAATCAATAGAAAAATCCCATGTTTTGCTTGACAATGCACCCGATTACAGACTGTGTTTGGGAGTCAAGGACCATCTGTTTGGAGGGGAGTAAGCTGCCACACACACATTCAAATCTGATTTTAAAAAAACACACTTACCACGTCAAGTCTCTAAGTAGAATCCATTTCTAGATGGGATGAATTTGTTTCAGGTAGCTAAAATGTCACGAGGGCCTTATTAACGAAATGCTGTGCTACTTTGGGACATGATGAACAAGACAGGCCAGGCCTCATGGAGCTGCCAGTCTGTCATAGCTTATCTGAATTCATAGAATTCCTGAGAAGGATGAAATAGATGAGAATTAGCAACCCTGATTGCAGATCACTTAGAAGAAGTGAAGAGGGGAAAAGAAAGTGACATCATGACTCTGGAGAGCCCGGGAGGGCATTACCAAGGGCGTGACTTACTTGATGGTAAAATTGGTCCAGAATTGAATCCAGTGATTTTCTTAGATGCAAACCTTTGTGACAGTGACAGGAAAGGATGAGAGGGAGAGAGAGAGGGAAAGAGAAATGCATTTGTGGACTTGGCAGGACAGAGCGAGAACTGTAGCAGTAAAGGCGAGGGCCCGAGTTCCAGTTTCCCTCCTGGGGGCCTGTGTGTGCACGTGTGCATGGGACCTGACACTGAGTGTGAGCGAGACATGGAGACCGGGTAAAAGAAAGCAAAGCAGAGAGAAGAGAAGTCAGGGGGTTAGGGTGTAAGTAGATAAATGCAAGAGGAAGCCAGTGCTTTTCCACGTTTGGTCCAGGAATTGCTCTCAGCAGAACACCTGAGTGGTTGATTTAAAATGCAGATTCCCAGGCTCACAACCAAGGCTACTGAAGCTGAACCTCTGGGTCTCAGATCCTCGGATTGGCATTTTATACCAGCTTCTGGGTCATTCTAGGTATGAAAATTTAAGACCCAGTCCTCTGACAAAACCCAAGCTCTCTATTTTACTGTCAAGTTGGCCAAGGCCTGCAGTTAATGGATGCCTTCAAAGGCTCGTCGTCCTCCAGGAAGCCTGGAACCTTCCCTGTGCCACATCTCCTATTGCACTGAGAAAGCCAGAGTGATCTTGAAGTCACCTCAAGTTCACCCAGGCTAGCACTCCCATCTGGTAACAAGGACCTGTTCAAGAAACATCTGGCTGAGCATTTATACTTCTCCTGAGATGCCAGGAGAATATCATATCCAAATAGTAACTGTGGATGAATTCCAACCAGGAAATCCAAGACTGCATACTTCACGCAGTGAGCTACTCACTGAGTGATGGTAATAAACATGGGTAATTACTTAATCATGCCCTGGTTTAGTAACTTGGTGAGAATAAACAGAAAGGCCCTTTTTATTAATAAACAAATAGATGTGAGGAGTATATGTCTGTGTGAGCATTTGAGAATTGTAAACAGAATATTAAGTAGTGAAACTGCACTGATAATAACGTGCACAGACAAGGTATCTTCTCTCTCTCCTTTCCAGTTACCTGGATCACTTGTCAAAAGTTGCCAAAAGAAAGAGGAAACTCGACTGTTGACAAATAAGAAGTGATTTTAGTGTTTCCACTAAGTCGACTGCATTATCCCTCATACTGGATCCTGGGCAGGCCATTAAGTTAGAGATAGCCCTCACCAAAGGTAAGCCAACATTTTTGTTTGTTTTAAGCCACGGAGTAAAAATTTGAGGTTTTGCAGGGCAGACAATCTCTGCGACAATATTGCAACTCTGCCAGTAAAGCATAAAAGTTGCCACAGACAATATGTAGGCAAATGAGTGTGTCTGGGTTCCAATAAAATTTTATTTAAAAAGACAAATGGTGGGCCAGATTCAGCCTGCAGGCTACAGTTAGCTGAGCCCAGCTGAATTTATCCTCAGGCAAAAGCTAGGCAGCTATTAACAAGGGCGAGGCCATGCTCCATTGTACTGGTTATTAAGCTACTGTCTCTTTCCATCCAATTCACCCTTTGGTACTCTCATCTGTGATAAGTACATTGACAAGAAAGATGTCCATCATATATTAAGTGGGAGAAAAAAATCAAAATGTTGATAGCAATATCATTTGTTAAACAAACAAGGAACAAAATATAATTGCATGTTTGAGTCTGTGTGTATTATGCTATGCAATAATTATCTATTTTTAGGGAGAAAAATGCCAAAAGGCTCAACTTCTGGAATGAGGGATTGGGATGATAAGACCGTCCTTTCACCTTCCTCTCTTTGGTTACCTTTTGTTAACCCATTTCTACTACTTCCCACTTAGGCTTTATATGGGATGCTGTTGTCAAGCAATCATTCATTCACTTATTCCACATATGTCTGGAGTAACCACTGCATGTGCAACACTAGACTAGTGCTGAGGTTTCATGAAGGTTAGCTTCTAGCTGGGCCAACAGACATCAATCAATTATACAAGAAAGCTAACATGCCAGTTGAGACCAGTGATACGAAGGAGACTCAGTATTATTCACTCCTTTACTAAACTATTTGTTGAAAACCACAGCCCATTGTTGTGGGAGTGTAAAGTCTGTGACAGTGAGCACAGAAAGATGATACAGAGGAAGGGACAGGAGTAAACATTCCGGAGTTTATACTCGGCACACAGGAGTATTGTGCCTGGCACACCATCTTACAATATTTCTGAAATCACTATGAATATGAAAATACGATTGCTATTTTAAAAAGATTTAAATTGAAATTCCAAGATACAAAGCAAATAGAAGTCTTCCTTGGCGTACTTCCTGCATTGATACTGCCTGTTCTTTTAACAGTTTCAGAATTAGAGATGGTAGAGATGTCCTAACCTTACTGCTACTTCAGTCACCTCTTGTCAGCACTCTCCCTAATGAGAGACCAAAGACAGGGGCCACATATTCTCTGTGCTGGGGCACCATCTTTTAGGTTGCACACCCAGGGCCTTCTCTGCAAATGGCTTTCCCTTTCCAAAGGGCAGGGATCCCCACAGCCATGTTTGTGTCATCATGAGAATGAACTTGGACATCTGATCCCAGCTGGGCCAGAGTCCCTTCACATGGCTATTTAGAATAGGGCCAACAGAGAGTGGTCTGGCTTTTATAATGTGCCAGCTCAAGAGCTGTGGGCCTCCCTGTGTGGCACTGTGTGGACTGAACACAGGCAGACCAATGACCTCAGAAAGAAAAGATGGGTGCAGACAGAAGATGACCTAGAGCAGATCATTTTACCCAGGTTTCTATCTTTGAAGAGTGAGGTTCTTCCAAAGGCCCTGCAGCATCTTTCACGTGGGTTCCGAAAGACATGATTCTATACTTAGAGTAAACCCTCATTTGTCACATAAGCAGTTATAAACCAAAAGGGCAATTACCTTCTTGATGGTGAGCATTTTTAACTCACAGTAGTGGGAAGCCAAGACAAATCCTAAGGTTCTTTTCTCTCCAGAATGTTTTTTTCCCAGAAAGTTTCCATCAGTCTGATAAAAGTTGGATGTCAGGTGGTGTCATTTCAGAACCTCATATATTCTTTAAAAGCCAGAACATAGCAATAGGGGAGCGGGTCAGGAGACAATACTTCAAAACTCTTTAAAGAGCCTCTCCTCTGCCTTTCCATGGTTCTCTTATCAATCCTGCCAGTTACTGGCTGTGTGACCTTGAATAAGCCGCTTACCCTCTTTGAATTTTACTTGCCTCTTTTGTATGTAGACAATACTACCAAATTTACAAAGGTACCGGGAAGGTAAGTGAAAAACCATTAGAAAAGTGCCTCATGGGTGGTAAGCTCTCAGGTAAAGGTGGCTCTTGAAATGAAGTTTTACATTTAGAGATACCATCTTAGAAAGATCTCAGGGTACAGTGGCAAGGACACTTGACACTTGAATGCTAATCAGGGAACCTTCATTTCCTGCTCTCACTAACTACTGGCCATGAGGGTTACTTCTTCTCCCAAAGTGTATAATTTCATATGTAAAGTGCTGTCCCCTCCATCTGAAATGCCATCCCACGTTACCATGTCACAGAAACCCTAATTGCAATTTACAAGTATCCCAGTCCTGACTTCTTTGGAAATGCCTCCCTGCTTTCCACAGTCAGAGGCGAACTCTCCTTCCTTTACATAAACAAACACTGTGTACGAGCCTCTCTTACCAAAATTATGAGACTCTGCCCTAATTTAGAGAGGCAACAGAGTTCCCTTCCCTTCTATTTACTTTGTTTAAAGACAACGCATCCTCTGAAGTCATGTAAGAACTAAAAGCTTATCTATCCTCCACTATGGATGTCCAACAAATGTACCTACTTGGACAATGAAGTTGATCATCATTAGGTTGGGACATACAATTCACTATTACTCTCCCACATCAGAAAAGTGCCTGGCACATGACAAGTAGACTCGAAATTTGTTGTATGAGTACATTCATACTCAGACTTGATCAAGAAGGAGTACAGAGGTAATATTTTCAAGGAATTGTGTTTCCATGCCAATGCAGTTTGTCCAAATGTGGGTTTGAGGTTGAAAAGAAGCTGGAGACTTATAAAAACAAGTGGCTCCAAGCGTGATGACAGGCCACCACGAACTATCACTTATGAGATGGAGTTCATCATGTGGGGAGGACAGATGACAGCTGGCTACTTAATTCCAAATGTTTCCACAAAAGGTGATTTTGGATATGGGGAACTATTTCAAGCTACCTTCCCTTAAAGAGCTATCATCAGTGGTCCAAATAAACACAAGTAATTAATCTTGGTCAACTTCACAGTACACTTACTTTCTTTAGAGCACTTTTCAAAGTTTATAGTAATTTTTTTTAATCTGCTCACTATTTCTTCTGTTTTTTTCAGCAGGGGGTCGAGGGGGAGGGTGGTGGTGGATTGTGTCCCCAACACGTAACAAACTCTATGTAGGAAGAAACTCTGACTCTTTGGTCCAGGTTTGCATGTCCACTGTCTGTCAGAGAGTAGATCAGGCTCAGTAAATGGTGAATGAATACATGTGCAGATGGCATCCTGAATGGATGGCAGAGTGGAAGGATGAAAGGATGGAAGCCAGGAAGCCAGCCAGAAGGGCCTTCTGGGAAACAGATCCCAATTATGAAAGCAAGTCTCAAGGACAACAAAATCTCAGTCTCATTACATTACAGGGGAAGTAAAGACTCACCCACCTACAGATGACAGGAAAACAACAAACATATGTTTATTAAAACAGGTGAGATAGCAATAGAAAAAAGCAATACTAACAGCAGTCAGCAATTATGTAGCACATGCTGTGTGCTGGGTGCTATTCTAAATGCTTTATATACATAAACTCTTAACTCTTAATTCAGAGGCAAAATTATATCAATCAGGGGAATCTGCCCATGGCCCACATAACTAACACACACACCCACACACACCCACCCACCCCCCCACCCACCCACCGGTCCATGATCACCTGGCAGCATTTGATTCTAAAAGCAAATTTAACCCCTCACTAAGTGTCTAGCCAACAAGACTACCTAGTTTTCAGGCCTGGAAATCTGAAGAATGAATCTGCAATTTGTTTCCTGCAAAAATGTCATTGCCTCCTTCATACCTATCACTGGAGAAATTACTTTTCAGACCCTTCTACAGCTTGGGAATATTAAGCAAGCCCTAATGAGTTCAAAAGTTGGTAATGACACTGCTAATTTGGTGGCTTGTCTGGCAGCCAGTCAGGCTCCCTTCTTCACTGGAAAAAAACAGGATTATCAAGTGTGCTAGAAGAACTGTCTCCCCATGATTGATGGGAAGAAAAAGTAATCACCTTTGAAGTGCCACAACATATAATACCTCTGCAGTGTTCTCTTTCTTCTTCTGACACCCATGAGTAATTGAAGGGAAGGGAGCTTCTTAGAATGACCAATGAAGTGAAGATGACAACCTTCTCTCTGCCATCTACCAAGAAACTGACACGCTGAGGTCTTAGACCGTGGAGAGCTGATATGATGTACGGTGTCTTTGATGGGCTCCTCTGATGCTTGGCTCAGCGTGTACCTGTTACCAATCAGACTGCACAGGCTTTGGGTAAAAAATAGATCTGAAGAGACAAGAGTTTCTGCTTCTGAGGTCAAAGGCCTGTGGACCTATTGTGAGAATAGCAGCTTGAGGGTGAAGGTAAAGTCCTCAGGGTACAAGTGAATGAAATCAATGAGCAAAGCAAGATGGAACACGTAAGAAATGCTGCATCCTACTTCAAATATTATCTCAGCAGACTCACATACTCAGCTATTGTGGCTGACCAGCCACAGTATTCAGACTGACAATCAAAAGACCATTAAGTTCTTGGCCTCAGCTCACTGACAAAGAACTAGACGGTTTTCCCCTTGGAAAATGCACTATCCTAAAGCAGTTTAATTAGTAACTGTATTTTCACAAATACAAATAATTCAGCTGAAACAGAGCTGACTTTCAGAAACTTTAAGCTGGAATGATCAGGCCAGTGAGAATTTTTATTCTCATAAGCTTACTTACTCTTTCTGAATTCTGCTAAGGCTTGTCTAGACAGTCTGACCTGCAGTAAAAAATAATGCTTGGAGGATAGATTTATAGGAAGGAAGAGTCTTTGTTTGTTGACAAGAAAGTAAAAAAAGAAAAAAAAAAAGTTCTGGTTTTATAGCCAAAATGTCACCTAAAATACCCCTGTGACCATGTCCTAGATCCTACTGGATGCAGAACAGAGAGCTGACACTGGTTGGCAGCAGGGGGTGGTCAGGGGCTGGGGAGGGATGGGACGGCTCCATGTCATTTGGCTAGAAAAGTCCTTTCTGGGGCATCCCCTGTATAGAAGAAAATTAGGTTGATTTAGGATATACCATGATTCCCCCAGAGCTTCCCAAGTGGCTCCGTGGTAAAGAATCTGTCTGCCAATGCAGGAGACGTGAGTTCAATCTCTGGGTTGGAAAGATCCCCTGGAGAAGGAAACGGCAAACCACCCCAGTATTCTTGCCTAAAATACCTATGAAGAGAGGAGCCTGGCGGGCTACAGTCCCCAGGGCTGCGAAGAGTCAGACACAACTGAGTGGGCATGTACTACAATATCCCAAACCTGCTAATCAGCCTCAGGCAGCTGCTTTTGGTTCCTGCTACTCACAGGCCCTCTTACTTCCGACTCAATAAGAAAGACAAAGCTATTTTAAGAAACAATAGATCAAGAATCTCCTCTAGATATACCTGCAACCAAACGACAGCCAGCCTTCTCAGAAGCTCTTCCTGGCATGAGCAGACATATATATATATATATATATACTATCCTGATTTTAAAGCTGGTTGGTCAGAGCTATCAAAATTTTGTTCAGTTAATTTTCTTTTTCAGAGTGTCTTTGCATGCTGTTTAGGGTGTCCTTCCTTCAATAAAGGAGAAGGAGTAGGAGAACCTTAGAATTTTTGAGGGAATAAAACCCTAAAACTTGCAATGTACTGTAGCAAGATATTTTACATGAATGCCAGAAATATTCTGAATTTTAAAAAACTGAACATTGTTAAAAACAATGTGTTAATATGTAATAAATTTATTTTTCATGAGTCAAAAAATATCTACATGCTGAATGAATGATTATATAGCACAGTCATTCCATAAATACAACTATTTTACACTGATTCAAACGTCTGTGTGGTACCATGTGATATCTGATTGTGTAAAGACCATCAGTCTTTGTATGACATGGTCTCAGAACACAGCCAACATCATCTTCTAATTCTCCACTCACTCATTATCAGAGAAATGCAAATCAAGACCACCAGAATGGCTGCGATCCAAAAGTCTGCAAGCAATAAATGCTGGAGAGGGTGTGGAGAAAAAGGAACCCTCTTACACTGTCGGTGGGAATGCAAACTAGTACAGCCACTATGGAGAACAGTGTGGAGATTCCTTAAAAAATTGCAAATAGAACTGCCTTATGACCCAGCAATCCCACTGCTGGGCATAAACACTGAGGAAACAAGAATTGAAAGAGACACGTGTACCCCAATGTTCATATCAGCACTGTTTATAACAGCCAGGACATGGAAACAACCTAGATGTCCATCAGCAGATGAATGGATAAGAAAGCTGTGGTACATATACACAATGGAGTATTACTCAGCCACTAAAAAGAATACATTTGAATCCGTTCTAATGAGATGGATGAAACTGGAGCCGATTATACAGAGTGAAGTAAGCCAGAAAGAAAAATACCAATACAGTATACTAACACATATATATGGAGTTTAGAAAGATGGTAATGATAACCCTGTATGTGAGACAGCAAAAGAGACACAGATGTATAGAACGGACTTTTGGACTCTGAGGGAGAGGGAGAGGGTGGGATGATTTGGGAGAACGGCATTGAAACATGTATACTATCATGTAGGAAACGAATCGCCAGTCTATGTTCGATACAGGATATAGGATCCTTGGGGCTGGTGCACGGGGATGATCCAGAGAGATGATATGGGGTGGGAGGTGGGAGCGGGGTTCAGGATTGGGAACTCATGTACACCCGTGGTGGATTCATATCAATGTATGGCAAAACCAATACAGTATTATAAAGTAAAATAAAGTAAAAATAAAAACTAAAAAAAAAAAAAGAAACAAACAGTGATCTATTCCAAAGATAGGAGGCAGACCAATTACGGAAAAGGCAGAAAGCAGTGTTGGATCTATACCGTAGTTTAGGGATGACGCGGAATATTTTCAAGGTAATTTTTTTTTTTTGGACTATACACAATTTCCAAGTTAAGGCACCTCTTTAAATGCACAACCTGGTAGAATTTCTTGATTACTCACTCTAGTGTTGCCTTTATTTCAGACATACATTTGCGACAAAAGATGAGTCAAGTGAGGACAATGTCTGCAAGAAACCATCAGGAGAGGATTAAGAAGTAGAGGTAAAGGAAAGCAGAATGAAACAAGGGCAAATTCAAGTGTAACAAGATGCGCTAAGCTATCTGAGCTAGACGGCACAGCAAAACAATAACACAAATGACAGTAACAATCACATTCACTGTGAGCAAAGGATTCTGCCGGTAAATAAAAAAGATGGGCCTTAAGGGTCTTAATAGCTGATTGTAACTAATTCCTTCATGTATTCTCAGGGAGCAGGAAGGAAAAAACAGATTGCGTGTCTGCTCCAACATATTGAATGCTGGAACCAGCTTAGTGCCAACAACATCTCTGTCACACAGAGGGAAAAATTCCAAGCGGAAAAAAAAAAAATCTACTTTATGCTCCAACATTACGAATTCAGAAAAGCAAATGAAGAAACTACTGCTTCGCTTAGGAAGAACTGCCTGAGTTTCCTATGACTGCTGTGTCAAATGACCACAAACGTAGTGGTTTTAAACAGCCCAAATGTAGCATCTCACTGCTATGTATGTTGAAAGTCGGACATAGGATCAGTGGGTTAAAACCGAAGTGTGGACAGAACTGAAATCCTTTCTGGAGGTTTCCTCCTAGCTTTGAGATGTACCTACACTCCTCAACTGACAGCCCATTTCCTCTATATTCAGCATCAGCCATAGTAACTCGCATCTTTTCCACATGACATCAGTTTGATGTCCTTTTCTACCTCCCTTTTGTACGTTTAGGACTCCTATGATGACATCAGGCGCACTGGGATAGCCTAGGATAACCACCCTACTTTCAGATCAGTTATTCAGCAACCTCAGTTTCACTTGCAACCTTAATTCTGCACTGCCATGTAAGAACATTGATCCACACTGCCCATGGATTAGGAAATGGACACCTCTGGGGAGAAGGGGGCTATTCTGTACTCTGCCTACTAAAGGAACCAATATTCAGAAGTAACTTCATTTTCAAAAAGTCTATCCAACTACTACAAGGGTAAATGAGGTCTTCTCATTTGTATAAATTGTATATATATATACATATATATACAAATTGTGTATATATATAGTATATATAAATTGTGTATATATATGTTATGAGAATCATACTTGCCAGGCGGAACTGAATATAAATACTTTAAAAGAAACAGGAACCCCAAATTAACAAATAACACTGGGAAGAAGGAGAAGATGATAGTGTCTACAAATGTCTGACTTAACTCTGTACACAGGTTCTAGGGGCATCTACCCACTCACAGCCTTTCCCCATCTAGTTCTCAATCACTTATTTTGTTCGATCTCATATATTTAGAATATGATTTCTAATGAGTTTCATTGCTATTAGCAGTCGAGACATTTATGATAAATTAAAACCCCAGTAAGTGTGAAGGTATCAAAACAATAGCAGATCTGCCTTCCACTGAACATATTTTAGGGTGACAGCTCTGCTTCATCCGACTCCCTTAACAAGAACAACTCATCACAGTCACAGTTCCAGAGGCAGAGCACAACCAGCACCTATTTCTGTGGCACCTGAGAAAGGAAGAAAAAGCAGCAGGAGCAGCCCAGGCAGTACATCTGGTTCAGAAATGAAATTAAACACAGTAATACTGAGGCATCAGGCACTCAGATCCATTCCACTGTTTCCCTGCAGAGACACCCTAATCGAAGGTGGCATTCTAAGGTTACATCCCGGCTGACAGCATCTTATGTCAGACACCTGTCAAAATGTAATAAGACACCTGTGAAAGGGAAATGGATGCCAAAACTGCATGGCGTTTCCCTGCAACATGACTCTTGACTTGGAGAGTTCAGGTCACAGTCACACAGGGTGGCAGCTGGGTGCCATGGGGGCTGTACCATCATTTGCAGGCGTTGGAGAGAAAAAGACAGAAAGACGACTCCTCAGAAGGAAGTGCCACAGTGTTTTAAGTTTAGTAAATGATTATGAGCATAAAAGGGCAGCTCTGAAGGAGCTTAAACTTCAGGATTCAGCTGGAGTCTTGATCCCGGGTAGAGGCAGGGAGTTACTATTTTTTTTTTTTTAGTATCTGTTTTACATAATGAAGGGACACTGGCTTTTATGCAGAAGAGTGCTTTGAACGTTCACAACACCAAATGGGCTGCATTAGCTTAGCTGGGCAATTATAAAGCAGGAAGTGAAAAACCAAGATAAAGTCTTATCTTCAAAAACGTCTGAAGCAGGATGTGCTAATAGTTAAGAGGCGATGACGATGCATTTTCTACGTTTATTCACTTGGAGGCAAAACTTCTATAGCTCTTGATAGCTTTGAAAGCAGTGCACACATCTCATTTAAGCCCCAAATGAGAGAAACAGGTGGTGTGTTAAAGACCTTGCAGAAAGTCTTAAAGTATTTCCCAAACATTTGTAGGTTTTACCGAGCCCGCCTCTATTTGTTCTAAATGCCTTTTCTATTGTTTTCCAATTGCTTTTCTCATTTTCCTCCCATGCACATTTCAAAGGAAATTGGAGAGCTTAAAATGTGGCTAAATATAATACCCCACTAAGCAAACAGTGAATACAACCTTAAGACATTCTTTTAGATGCATATTTATCCTCTTCTGATTAGGAAACTGCAATATCAGAAATAAGTCTTGTTCAGGAGAAAGGCTATTTGTTTACCAGGCAGCCAAGGACCGAAGAGGGGAAGCTCTGGCTGAAAGGACTAAAGTCAATTCTCAACTATTTCAATACAGATGTTCTAGATAATCAGTCACATATATTTGTTGAAGAATCAGATTAATCACACCTTTCAGGGGCTGAGAAAGGCAAAAACATAGCCTGTCAGCTCCACAAAGGATCATCCAAACTGGTCTAATCTGATGTAGCCACCTCATTTAAAACATGAGATATTGAGTGCCACAAAGGGTTACTGACTTAGTCCAGAGTATCACCAAGTCACTATACAGGACTGTTAGTCATGCTGGGCTTTTCCCATTCTTCTGCGCCACCTCTCAGGAAGAGAGTCCTAGAGAGATCAGGCTTCCATATAGCCTGGAAGGGGTCAGTTGTCAGCCTGTTTCTGCAGGTTTTCTTTCTCCCAGGCATTCTACTGGCAACTCTCTGTTCTTGTATGTTTCCCTCCCCCTCTCCCAGTTCCTACTGAAGAAGATGAGCTGTGTTGTGCTCAGTCGCTCAGTCATGTCCAGCTCTTTGAGACTCCCATGGACTGTAGACCACCAGGCTCCTCTGTCCATGGACTTTTCCAGGCAAGAATACTGGAGTGGGTTGCCTTTCTTCCTCCAGGGCATCTCCCCTACCCAGGGATCGAACCTGCCTCTCCTGCATTGGCAGGTAGATTCTTTACCACTCAGCCACCTGGGAAGCCCACTGAAGAAGATACAAAAACTCAAAGGAATGAGGTACTGGCTAAAAATGAAGACCTCTCTCCTCTTTTATCCTCACAGCATTTTACACAGCAAATGGTTTGAGGACCCAGAGACTAGGAAAAGCTCAGACAGGAAAAGGAGAAGTACCACACAAGAGGGCCAACTCTAGGGCATGGAAGGAATGGAAGAGCATGAGTCTTTGAAGAGTTAGGGTCCCAATCCAGAGAGAGGATCACTTCAATCTCAAGTGAGGATGCCGGCCAGTGTTCCCAGACTGCAGTCAAGGTACCAGCCTCAACGCGGATTGACTCATCCACTATGGATAACTCAGCACCCCGTGGTCTGCGAGACCCATCAGCAACCCAAGCTTACACAGAACAGTAGGAAGGGGCAGCTTCAGTCTCCGGCCTCCAGGATAGGTCTGAACAAAATGAAAGGAAGTCCCCCAGGAGCCCAGGGTGGCAGCGTATAGAGGGGACACCTTCCCTCTGATGTGCACTGTATTCATTTGGTATCTTGCTCCAGTTTTCTAGGAGTTAGCCTCCAGTAAAAATTCGATTAGCTCACCACTTTGTTATCGCCTCTCATCTGCTGCTTGATCTGCCTTCTAACATGGAAAGGCTACTTGTTTCATTTAGTAGACTCTTTAGATCTGTCTGGTGACCTGGATACTCAAGACCTCTCCAGACCACTGCACCTGCCCTTCTCACCTCCTCTCTGTGACCCCAAACCAAATCTTCTAGCCAAATGAGATCACATGCAGTTGCCAGAATATGTCCCACCTATGCTTGTACTAATGTTTGCTGATTCAGGTATTCCTATCTGAAAGGCCATCCCCACATTTTCTCATCTCTTAATAATAATAATTTATCCATCTGCCAATTCACAATTTTTGACATTGAGATGATTCACAAAGGGAATGAGAGGAGGAAGAGAATCTATCACCGCAGGTGTCCAAGGAGAAGGATAAGACAGCAAAATGTTAAGATTATATCAGACAGCTGCTGCTAAGTCACTTCAGTCATGTCCGACTCTGTGCGACCCCATAGACGGCAACCCACCAAACTCCCCCGTCCCTGGGATTCTCCAGGCAAGAACACTGGAGTGGGTTGCCATGTCCTTCTCCAATGCATGAAAGTGAAAAGTGAAAGTGAAGTCGCTCAGTCGTGTCTGACTCTCAGCGACCCCATGGACTGCAGCCCACCAGGCTCCTCCGTCCATGGGATTTTCCAGGCAAGAGTACTGGAGTGGGGTGCCATTGCCTTCTCTGATATCAGACAGGGGTGGGGCTAAAACAATAAAAATACAGTAGCTTCTTGGTGTCAGAAATTAGACTTGGCATGGATCATACAATATCCTCACAACCACCCCAGGAAGGAGGTACAGTGATCCTCACTTTATAGGTGAAGTCCAGGAAGGAAAAGTGTCCAGTATCACACACCTCTCTAGGTCTCCAAGAGTCCTTCCAATGCTGTATGGGGCCCTCTCTGAGTGCCTCAATGTGGGTGTCACTGCTCCGTCCTTCGAACACCCTTAGCTCTTCTTCGGTAATGTTCTCACCAGCATTACCTGATGTATTTGCACATGGTCTTACCTCATCTCAGCTTCCCTGGTGGCTCAGATGGTAAAGAATCTGCCTGTAGTGTGGGATATCTGGGTTCAACCCCTGAGTCAGGAAGATCCCTGGAGAAGGCAATTGCAAACCACTCTGGTATTCTTGCCTGGAGAATTCCATGACTAGGAGCCTGGTGGGCTACAGTCCATGGAGTTGTGAACAGTCAGAAATGACTGAGTGACTAACCCTTACCTCATCTCACCAACTACAGTCTCAGCTCCCAGGAAGCAGCTCCTCCAGAGCATCCCTCCCCAGAGCACTCATAAAACCTGACGTACAGCAGACACTCAAGTTCTTTATCTTGAATGAACACCTTTCACAACGCTTTATACACCCAGTACAGTCCTTTCCTAAGGGTCCTTGTGTGCTCCTTAGCTCCTTTGCTGAAGATCACCTGTCAAATTACTGTCAGGAATCAAGGTCCCCTTTGTTGGCTGAGAGTACCACACTGACCTTGACAAGCTGGCCAACTGGACAGTGTGTTCTTATCAGGCTCAGGGCAAAACCAAGAAGCCTTCTTCTCCAGCCAAGAAGTGGCGTTATAAAATTTGTTTTGAGTTTCTGAAGCCATAAAATTCTTCACTGGTGCCAAAGTGCAAACGAAATCATTTGCTTTTGGCATTTGGACAAGTCCAGAATTGCATTATTTACAAAAGCTGCTTTTTAAAAACCCTAAGTGGTTTCCACCTGCAAGCATGTTCAAGGCAACCTTCTTTGCCCTACCACACGACCTTGAATTGAGCAAGCTCTCTCATTCGATGGAGTCTCCTCTATGGTCGTCCATCAGAAACATCACAGATGACCAGGAACACTCTGTCTTGGAGTCAAAGGGGCTGTGAGGACAATGGTTACCTGGACACTAAAATGGATTCATTCCCCTCTTACTAACAGTAAAGTCATGACTCCTTTTCTTACCCCTGAAACTGACAGGTAAAGCTATGTTAGAGCAATCAGGCAAAATTAAAGCAAAGATGCCCTTGTTTCACCCAATTTTATTTTCCTATTATGGCACGTTTGACATTAAAGACCTACTTTCCCTTTCTACTGCAGAATAGTTACATATGAAGCCATTTACAGCTAAGGTCCTGATTCTGCAGGCAAAGAATATTCACTAGTTCACATTCCTCTTGGTTTTATTTCCAAACTATAGCCTGAAATTGTCTGTTTCTTTCCATCCAAAATTCCACCACCCCAGTGCTAACTGGCCTCTGTCCCGGAGAGGACTGCTACATCTCCCGAATGGTCTCCCAGGGTCCCCTCATGCCCAATTCATCCCTTCTCCCTAGAGCAGCCAGAGACAGAGGTCAGTCACTGTCACCTCCGCCTCAATGACTCTGCACTGCACTGAGAATAACCTAGCTGGCCAGCAAATCCTTGTGTGCTGTGATGTGGCACCTGTCCAGAAGGCTGTGCCCACCTTGGGCCACTCTCTGTCACACTTCCTAGGCCCAGGCTGCTGGCCTCCGCTTGAGGCTTAGCACTCGCTGTCCCCCAGGCCCAGAGTTCCCTTCTCTCACCTCTCCCTTGAGGCCTCCTGCTCCTTTAGACCCCAGCTGAGTGCCACCTCCTCAGAATGTCCACTCTGGCTACCCTTTCTTCAAGTACCTCTGCTTCTTACTCTCCTTCTGCTATTGTCTATATGTATTTTTCTTCCTGGGACTCATTACTCAGTTTTCAATTATCCTCATATATGTATACATATTTATCTTCAGTTTTCCCCACTGATCTGTAAGTTCCATGGGACACAGACTTTGTTAATTTCATTGACACTGTATTACCCATTGATCTGAAATTTATCACATATATGCAAATAATATCCGTGAAAAGAATAAACCAATGAACCCACGTTCCATCACAAGATCTGTACAAACCTGGGCTCCTGCCTCTCTTCCCAGCCTCATCAACCAGTTACATGTGGTGCACTGAGTCCTTTGCTTTCGCACGAACAAGCTGCTCTTTTTTTCTTGGCTCTGTAATTCTATATCAGCTCTTGCCTCTTACTGGGACATCTTTTCCTCTACCCAAATCGAGTCCTCATCTGCTCAAGGCCCAGCTTAACTGTCATTTCCTCTAAGATTTCAAGGGAATTGTGACGGTCCCAAAGTAAAGTTAAATGTAGCTACAATATGTTAAAACATCTGCCTTCCAGTGGATGAGTACTAAGAGTGTACCAAAGAAAGCTATATCATACACTGATCTTCAGCATAAAAACTGGCATGCAGAAGGCATTCAATAAATGCTAAACACACGAGTGAGTTCAATTTAACTATCATTTATTGAGCACCATCCATATACCAACCACTAGACTCAGTGAAGGATAAGGCTGAGGGTTTCCAACGCTGGGAGCAGCAAAGTTGGCTACATCGAACAGTAAACCATATAGTGATAAGTACAGAGTGTCGTGGGTGTGTAAGAAAGGAATTGAACTCCCGGTGATACACACGGGGACAGAGGGGAAGTAGGCAACACTGAGCACATAGCCAGGCACTTATTACTTTCACTTCTAGTGCTTGGAGACACTTAATCCAAAATGATCTGATGTTCCTTACTTGTGTTTCTAGGAGGGCCTCCAGGACCCTGAGCATATACAACCATAATCCAAAACTCCTTGAAGACGTAAAGTAAGAGTCTTCAAATTCAAAGTACTTGACATGCCCATTAAGCTGTTTTGGAAAATTAATGCTAAATGAGTACGACTTTAAAAACTGCCTTCATCTTTAATGCATAATAGAGCATCTCTTAGCAATAAAGGTCACTGATGTCAATAACACTCCCACTGTAGAGCTTCCTTTCATTCTCATTCTTAGATTCATAAAGACTATTGTCACTAAGATCATTATAAAATTCAAGGGAGAATAAAATGAAAAAGGATGTGCAAGATAATTTTTTTTTAAATAAAGAGAAATAACACACCTACATCACAAAGTACTTCAGTCTTGTGTTAGATAAAATCATAATTATAGTCAAGGATACATTTAACTGCTCATACATTGAATACTCTCTCTGGGGAACTGTCAAAAGTCAAACAATTCCCAAACTCTTTATTTCTGAGCACATGTAACAGTTAATACTATTCACCACTGCACTATGAAAATTATGATGCTTATGGTCCCATTCCTCCTTCTTAAAAAAAAAAGTAGCATATAGCACACCTATCAGATTGATCTGGACCACCCTTTTTTCTACATTCTCCTTCCTAGGTAGCTTTCCCTCCTGTGTGGTATGGAAGAAGATGGTTGTGCTCCTACAGTGACAGATGTACCTTTTTGCTTGATAGATACATTGCATATATTTGCCCCCATAATATGTTTTCATTTGCCTGTCAATTGAATATTAAGTTAGATCAATGTTAAACATATCTCTCAGGAACACAATCCTATCACTTCTAAAAAGGAGATCATTTTGTGAATTAGAAGGCATATCCTTGCAGGCAACTTTGAGGCAGAAAGAAAGCAATGCTTGTGCATAATGGGTCTTTTATCAGATCTGTGCTTACATTTCTGTTCCAAATTTATATTCCTTGATTCCTAAGTGGTTTTGTTGGGAGTGAGAAAGGGAGACTCTTTTACAACTCTGCCACAATACAAAATTCAGAATGCATTTTGAGCTGCACCCTCCTCCCTCAAAAGAGGGCTTCCCAGTTGGCACTAGTGATAAAGAACCAGCCTGCCAATGCAGGAGACGTAAGAGATGCAGGTACAATCCCTGGATCGGGAAGATTCCCTGGAGGAGGGCACAGCAACCCACTCTATTACTCTTGCCTGGAGAATCCCATGGACAGAGGAGCCTGGTGGGCTACAGTCCATAGGGTCACAGAGTCAGACATGACTGAAGCTATTTAGCACACACTCATGACCACCCTCAAAACATACACAAACCCATATTCTACAGACTAAACAATGTGACCAGCAATAAGTTTTCACTTTGTTTTCATCACCAAATGGCACTTGGAGCCTTGAGAAAGCCACCTTGTCAACCCATCATCAACCAACCCATGTTCATTAAATGCCAACTCTGTGCTGGAACTTACTTGATGTAAAGAAATCTATTTAGTTTTCAGTGTCTTTGTTCTGTGCCTTGGTGGTAACTATCTTTGAGATGACCTTAATCATTTCCTATTTCTATAACTGACTATATCATGAGTAGCATGAGATTGACTTGAACACACAATGAGAAAAAGTTCCAGGGAGAATGAGTTAAATGCTACTTTTTACTATCAATTGCCTTCTAGAAAAGAGAGGAAGAGAGCAAGGAGGGAGACGTGTCTTTATCACTGAGAATTACAACGTGATCCAAAAGGACATGAAAAGAACAATCGCTAAAAGATGAAGGGTTGAGAATTCATACTAAAAATAGCATTGCAATCAAGCAAAATTCAATTAATAACCTCTGAGAATGTGAGATCAGAAAGAGAAACTAAGACCTTTTTAGACCTCCCTTTATGCCAGCTCACATTTTGTCATCCACAGTGAAAACCAGGGAAACCAGCTACCTCATAAAAGTTAAATTCAAATGTAGTCACTTAAGTCACCCAGAATCCATTCAACTTAGTTGCCAGGGGAACTGAACCTCCTTTTCAGAAAGGAGAGTGATATTTCTTTTAAACTCCAACAGCTTTAGTCAGTTAAATCCAAGATCAAAGAGGGTTGTTTAATTCCGCTCTTGAAGCTCTACTATCTTAGTGAATTTTAAAATAAAATAAAAAGCCAACAATAAAAGAGTACAATTAAGCCTAATTTGGGTGCTTCAACATCTGGCTGAGTGACTGCTCCCTGCACTTCACATATGTATTGGAAAGCACTGTACTTTTTAATTAAGACCACTCCTGTTTTCCCAACCAACAATGACGTTACTGTTTGGATACAAAACTCTCCAGGAAAAGGTGTAAGGTAACAAAGTGCCAACCAAACACTGGTTCAGAGCTAGGCTGCCTCTTTGACCATAAAGCTGCTGTCAACTTTATTTTACAGACACTACGTAGATATAAACGTACACAGATGGGCAGACACACACACACACACACACACACACACACACACACACACAATCTCTCAATAATCCTGCAAAGTCAAAGAACTTTGTGCTGTATCTCAATGTGGGGCAGAATACCTGTAAAATCACAAACAGAGACATACCCTGATTTTGGGGGGATCAAAGATATTTGTAATGTCTCTACTTTGCTGGGATTTATTAATGCTCAAATTCTCCAAGCCAGGCTTCAGCAATACGTGAACCGTGAACTTCCAGATGTTCAAGCTGGTTTTAGAAAAGGCGGAGGAACCAGAGATCAAACTGCCAACATCCATTGGATCATGGAAAAAGCTAGAGAGTTCCAGAAAAACATCTACTTCTGCTTTATTGACTATGCCAAAGCCTTTGACTGTGTGGATCACAATAAACTGTGGAAAATTCTGAAAGAGATGGGAATACCAGACCTGACCTGTCTCTTGAGAAACATGTATGCAGGTCAGGAAGCAATAGTTAGAACTGGACATGGAACAACAGACTGGTTCCAAATAGGAAAAGGAGTACGTCAAGGCTGTATATTGTTACCTGCTGATTTAACTTCTATGCAGATTACATCATGAGAAACGCTGGACTGGAAAAAACACAAGCTGGAATCAAGATTGCCAGGAGAAATACCAATAACCTCAGATATGCAGATGATACCACCCTTATGGCAGAAAGTGAAGAGGAACTAAGAAGCCTCTTAATGAAAGTAAAGGAGGAGAGTGAAAAAGTTGGCATAAAGCTCAACATTCAGAAAACTAAGATCATGGCATCTGGTCCCATCACTTCATGGGAAATACATGGGGAAACAGTTCAAACAGTGGCTGACTTTATTTTTTGGGACTCCAGAATCACTGCAAATAGTGATTGCAGCCATTAAATTACAAGATGCTTACTCCTTGGAAGGAAAGTTATGACCAACCTAGACAGCATAATCAAAAGCAGAGACATTACTTTGCCAACAAAGGTCCGTCTAGTCAAGGCTATGGTTTTTCCAGTGGTCATGTATGGATGTGAGAGTAGGACGGTGAAGAAGGCTGAGCGCCAAAGAATTGATGCTTTTGAACTGTGGTGTTGGAGAAGACTCTTGAGAGTCCCTTGGACTGCAAGGAGATCCAACCAACCATCCTGAAGGAGATCAGTCCTCGGTGTTCATTGGAAGGACTGATGCTGAAGTTGAAACTCCAATACTTTGGCCACCTCATGCGAAGAGTTGACTCGTTGGAAAAGACCCTAATGCTGGGAAGGATCTGGGGCACGATGAGAAGGGGAGGACAGAGGATGAGATGGCTGGATGGTATCACCAACTCAATGGTCATGGTTTTGGGTAGACTCCGGGAGTTGGTGATGGACAGGAAGGCCTGGAGTGCTGTGATTCATGGGGTCACAAAGAGTCGGACATGACTGAGCAACTGAACTGAACTGATATTTAAAATACCTGGAGAAAGGAATGGCTAACCACTCCAGTATTCTTTCCTGGAGAATTCCATGGACAGAGAAGCCTGGCGGTTTACAGTTGATGGGGTCTCACAAAGTCAGACATGACTGAGAGACTAACACATATTTAAAATATAGAAAAGCAGACCTCACCTGACCTGTTACTAATGGCATAAGTGATCAGAAGGGATCAAATAGAAGAGTATAAGACTCCAAAGCTGTGCTTTCTACCCAGCTAATGGTACTGGTAAAGAAATATCTCTTCATTAGCTTTACCCTGAGCTCAACTTCCTCTGATCTGCCATGTATAATTACATATGTTAGCAAGACAGAAATGTGAGATACAGTAGCTTTCACACCCAAATTTTCAACTCCGAATTTGTAAAAAGATAAATGTGGGCTGTTGTTTTTTTTTTAGTTGAAAGCCCATCTTGAAGAATTTTATTTTGACTCTAAAAACTTCCAACATTACATTAAAAAGAGGAAAAGGGGGGAAAGGGTAATGATATTTGTGGCAAAGGGATAAATTTCCAGAGAAAAGAATGTTACATCAAACCAGAAGATGCCCACCCAAGGACATGGACACAATTCAGAAGAGATGCAGATCCCTAACCCTGTCTCTCAAAGGGTGCATGTGGTCTCCCGTTTTTAGGAATCAGTCTAAAAGCCACAACATTGATGCAAGGCAGAAAACACCCAGCACTCAGGCAATGAAGAACCTGGAAGGCGAAATCCTGCCCCATCTTTAGAGTACCTGTATATGATTAATTTAAACAAAACTTTTAAAAATATTTTTTTACTTGGAGCCCTTTAGAAATGCAAAACTTCCTACTGAAAATTTCTGCATATATAAAGAAACGAAACAGTTTTGGAATATAGGGCTCTCCTTTATTTGTGTCTCGTGCGTGTGTGCTCAGCTGTATCGCCTGCCAGGCTCTTCTGTCCATGGAATTTTCTAGGCAAAAATACTGAAGTAGGTTGCCATTTCCTTCTCCAGGGTATCTTCCCAACCCAGGGATCGAACTCACATTTCCTATATTGTCAGGCAGATTCTTTACCACTGAGCCACCTGGGAAGCTAAATATAACTAAGAAAGATGAGAAATAATTCACATTGGTTCTATAGTAAGCGAATAAATTCCTTTTTAAAAGCGTGGTGTTTTAGCTGCTTTTGGAAATAAACCTGGCCAGTATTTTCCTAGGAAAGGACTTATTTGATTAGACAAATTTTGACCTTTAAAAGTCTTAATACTTTTTCCCCCCACAACGGATGAATCAATCTACATATTCAGAGCATATAACACAGATGGAACTTCACAATAAACTATCTTGTAGAAGACAGGTTTTCTTACAGATAAAAATGAAGATATACAATTCATACTCTTATCAGAATAACCTACCAAGAAGGAGATTAAAAGACTTTAGGAATGCAAATAATTTTTCAATATAATCTTTTGTAAATACCAGAAAGGTTTTCTCCTATGTGGACACTCTCAGTTTGCTTTGAAAAAGCAATATTTATTTGATGAGACACATCAATTTTAATGATTTAATTAAAATACACACACACAAAATTCTGGGAAAGCTTTGAAAGGGTAGTTAGAGTACCTAAAAGGTCTTATAAAATGTCTCCAAGTTTTCATCTTCAGGTATGCATTAGTTTGATTACTTGGACAGATTGGTCAATTTCACATTAATTCAGTGTTATGGATTTGGAGACTGGTTTTGCTTGATTTTTACCATATGCATCATTCCAGTAAAATTACTTGCATGCTCAGTCGCTCAGTCATATCTGACTCTCTGCCACCCCATGGACTGTAAAAGCTAATTCAGTGAGTATGCTTGACAGTTATCTTTATAGGAGAAAGTATTATTTTTTTTCCCTTGGAGTTTTTTGAGGGAGTCCCTCTGAATTGAGGAAGAAGACCAGAGTTTTAGATACAATTTAAGATTCTGTACTTGTAGGAGTAACTGTTTGAGGACTCCTGAAACTAGTTCAGCGGTAGCTCAAAAGTTGGTTCTAGGACTTCCCTGGTGCTTCGGTAGTTAAGAATCCACCTGCCGATGCAAGGAACACGGGTCCAATCCCTCATCTGAGAAGATTCGACATGCTGATTAAGCCTGTGCTCCACAAATCCTGGGCCCTTGCACGCTATAGCCTGAGCTCCACAACAGGAGAAACCTCTGTAATAAGAAGCCCATGCACCACACCTAGAGAGTAGTCCCTGCTCGCTGCAACTGGGGAAAGTCTGTGAGTAGCAACAAAGACCCAGCCAGTGCAGCCAAAAATAATAGATAAATAGATTCTTTAAAAAAAACTGGTCTCAGTTAAGCCAAAAGCAAAAGTAAGTCATTTCTGTGTATTTGCTTTGTTTTTATCCAAGAGCTTATCCAGTACTCACCCCATCCTATTTTGCTGAAATTGTTCCTGTGTGGACTCTTGGTTGGATACCCGGTGCCTATTTCCCATTACCAGCCATATCCTTCCCACTTTCCTGCCAAAACCTGTATAGCACAGAGGCCTCCTGGCCTGACTGATTTTGCTAAAACGTGTTGTCATTTTCATTTCCTAGCTCTCAAACCCACTTCAGTTTCTTCTAAGTATTGGCTGTTGCGTGCTAAGTCACTTCAGTCACGTCTGACTCTGTGACCCTGTGGACTGTAGCCCACCAGTCTCCTCTGTCTGTGGGATTCTCCAGGCAAGAATACTGGAGTGGGTTGCCATGCCCTCCTCCAGGGGATCTTCCTGACCCAGGGATTGAACCTGAGCCTCTTATGTCCCCTGCATTGGCAGACGGGTTCTTAACCACTAGCGCCACCTTAGCCACTTGGATTCCTGAGCTTTCACTGTCAATCTAGCAATTCTCCATTTCCTAAAGACAATCCAAGCCAGTCCCCACAGTGTCAGAGGGCCACTTGGAAGTGGAAGAGCCACACACACTGTTAATCCTGCTCTAGATGCATAAGAGAGAGCAAGGGGAGGAAGAGAGAGATGAAGATGACAACAGGGAAAGGCTTTTTCAGCTAGGATGTTTCTTCCCCCACACCTCAGGTCTGAAAATGGGGCTGATTTTTTAAGTTCAGCAGAAGAGCCCAAGAAGAAATACTAGTTCCTCTGTTAACATCACTCACGCAAGGAATTTGTCAGCAAAGTCTGTATTTGAACTTGTCAAGTCACTTCATGCATCTCAGAGGGTATTAAGCTCCATAAAACTCACTTCCAAAAGTGAAATAATTTTCCATTTGACACTATAAGTAAGCCTTAGGGAGTGGAAAAAAGAAATGAAACCATCTCTGGCTTATTCCTAAAGAGAGAATAAATAGGAGATATTTCTTGGGCAAAATAACTGGAAAGACAACAACCCTTAGGGTTCCTAGTCCAAAGGCCTCCAAGTCCCAGCAGGTCTAGCAAAGCAGAACAGAGAAGGGGCTGGGCACAACCAAGTGGTTAATGGTTTTCTTAAATGCTGCAGGAAATGGCTTGTGTGTAAATAAGTATCTTATAGTATTGAGACTTAGCAAGATGAGAAGGTGAAAATGGAACTCAAGGGACCCCAAAACCCTGTTCTCAGCTAGCCTGCTTGTGTCTGCAGAAATCTGACCTTTCTGTAGGTGAAGCTTTTTTTTTTTCTCCTTACAGTCAGTAGCTGAAGCTGAAGCTCTCTGTTGGTTGCTAACTCCCTGGTGCCACCAGAAGTAAACCAGTGACATGTTTACAGTAGCCCTCTCCCTTTCTTTAAATAAGACAGTAATTGCCCAAAGTGGCATTTTAAGCTGACTGTTCTGACAGACGTTTTTTGAAAAACTACAGGGAAATGTAAATGGCTTGGGTCGTAAATTCAACGATTCACATAATTGAAATAGGCTAAAATTGGTCCAACGTCGGGGCTGTGTAGAAAACAGAGAAGCTATATCCCAAGGACAATTTCCTCGCCCCTTCTGTCCTCAGGGTCCTCTCCTATGAATTGAAGGGGTTGGGCCACCTCTCAAGAATGATGATATGAGTCTGTGATCAGAAAGATTTGGAAAGTGTTGGGTTAAACATCAGGGCTTTTCTAAACATTTGATACACAAGCATGCAGTGTGAATCTCTCAGCAGGTAAGAGAGGCAGAGTAAGCTATGACCTACCAACTCATCTGATGATTATTTGATCATTTGCAAAGTTCTTTCCTGGAACATGAAGAGGAATTCAATGATCACCATAGCCCTTTCTTGCTTTAAATAAATTTACACTACTTCCTCATTAGTACAAAAAGACTCAGAGAAATGATTAAGAGAAGTAAGAGTGTCTTCTTAGAAGAATCCAAAGATTACTAGACAGACTCCACTATCAATCATTTAGTGACATAAAGAAGGTACACTTCAGAGCCAAGCATAGAGAGTCAAATCCTGGTTCTGCCTTTTGCTAACTGCGTTCCTGGATAAACCCTTAACCTCTCTGAGTCTGATCTGTAAAATAGAGATACTAACATGACTTCCTAAGATTGTTTAAAAGAAAAGTTTTAAGATAGCAGGTGCCACGTCTCACATAGTGTTAATAGTGTTATTAACTTTTAGTTAGTCATTCATTTATTTTAATCATCACTGAGATTGAGACCTGTTCATCATCACCTATTTAAGGAAAGGAGCTGGCCACAAAAGTCATTCAAAATATATCCCCCACCCTCGCTTTAGGAATTAATGATTAGCTTTAAAATTTGCTGAACATTGCATGTATAAGTTTATTTAGCCCACATCTTATGTTCCATCTACATCAAAAACATACCCTACCTAATCCCTGCTAAGCTTTCTCTACTCTACCTGCCCCATGGGACAGTTACCAAAGCCTTGGAGAGTCCTCCATAAGGTAGCTCTCAAAATGATGTGAACCTGAAATAATGACCACATCCACACTGTCAGAGGTAAGCTATGCTATGTATCACTTACAAGAGCAACCTGCTATGCCAAAAAAAAAAAAAAGTACAAATTGTTTCTCTACCAAAGAATGCCACTGAATATTGATTTCTCCAGTCTTCTAAATAGTCTGTGTTTAGAATTTAGACCAGGGTTTTAAGAATTCACTTACAAATGCAAATGAATAAAGTTAAAGGCTCAGCTTAAATCTAGAATAAGCAGAAGCAAAGAGAATAAAGTTAAAAATAGCCTTCTGATAAACATATGCTCTTTAACCAATGGTGCAGTTAAAACTCAGTAATAAAAGGTGATGGTGGCATCCTTCTAAAACTGAGAATGTGTGATAGACTTTTGAGCTTGTGGAGAGATGTTTCCACCCCAAGCAGAGGATACTGCTTCCAGCAATTGGTCAACTGGGCTATCTCGCCTTTAATGGGCATTTGGGAAATATCTTTCATTTATATCACATTTTGCACTAATAAAACATCTGAACTGCTGTACATGGTTGTCCTTTAACTAAATACTTTGAAATTCAGTATTTTTGTCTTAAAACAACAACAAAAACAAGAACACCAACTCACAAACAGGCTGAAATGTTGACAAACTGCCTGCCGATGCAGGAGACATAAGAGACAAGGGTTTGATCCTTGGTTTGGGAAGATCCCCTGGAGGAGGGCATGGCAACCCACTCTAGTCTTCCTGTCTGGGAAATCCCATGGACAGAGGAGACTGGTGGCCTCCAGTCCACAGGGTTGCAAAGAGGAGGCCATGACTAGTGCAACTCGGCATGCACACGCACTGCCTCCCGGCTAGCTCCTGCACTACCGCTTTGTGTCTACAAACCTTACTATCCTGTTCAGGATTTTGACTTGAAGAGCCGAAGCCTTCCAGGCACTTCTACCCAGACGGCTAAAAGAGGTCTCAATTCAAACACCACCCTATTCTGGGCCTGAAGCAACATTCCCCAAGATCCTCCCAGATTTTTATCCTCTCATCTCTAATATCTACATCTCTAAAAGTTGCTTTTAGCTGCAAGAAAAAGAAGACCTCAAGTAAAATGACTTGAACAATACAGAAATTCACTGTCTCTGTAATATAGGATATGATAAGTAGCTGCTTTCCTGATAGCTCAGTTGGGAAAGAATCCTCCTGCAAGGCAGGAGACCCTGGTTTGATTCCTGGGTCGGGAAGATTTGCTGGAGAAGGGATAGGCTACCCACTCCAGAATTCTGGCCTGGAGAATACCATGGACTGTATTGTCCACTGGGTCGCAAAGAGTCAGGCCCCTGACATGACTGAGCGACTTTCACTTCACTATCTACAATGAAGTTACTAGCGTGGGTCAGTTCTTTCTCTTTGCTCTCTTTGTCAATTCTTTCTCAAATCAATCCCACCGACCACAGGGAAGTCACAAGGAGATGCTGTCTCTGAGGCGATCTCAGAGCCACAGTGTGATCAAGAACCTGCCACCATCTTACTGGCCTCTGGACAGGCAGTGAAGTGAAAAAGCCATATTTGCGGCTATGGCTCAGAGCTCAAGAAACGAGATCAGAGCTCTGCCAACACTGCTTCTGCCACCTCCATCATGCTTAAACCTCACAAAGCTGGAGAATGGACAAAGGAATATGACTGCAAGGAATCCCCACATTTTCAGCCACGCTTGCCAAGCAAAACAGCAAAAGGAGGGCTAAAAATGGCCTCCACCTCACTTGTACCAGTCAGATATCCCATGAATATACTGGACTGGAGGAACCCTTTCTGGACCTAGAACCTGACTATGAGAGAATCTGAGAAACACTGATTACAGATTCCCAACCAACCTAACTTGACTGAGAATAGAACGGAAACTGGGTAAGCTCATCTAGAACAGACTCAGAACCCAGCATCCTGGAGTCCCAAGCAGAAGCACAGCAGAAGTCAGCGGCTGTCGAGCCTGCCCGAGCCTTTGTGGTCCAGCAGCAGAGAAAGAACAGGCCCCTCCCCGGTAACCGTATACACGGCTTTCCTGCTCATCTTATTTGGCCAACTTGGGCTGCTTACTGACTCATGGCAAGGCTATGGGCTTGCTGGCTTGGATGGGACATTGGCGGAGAGTCAACCACAGTGTCCTCTACAGGTCTCTGCTTGAAAAAGAGAAGTGAAAGTAGCTCAGTTGTGTCCAACTCTTTGTGACCCCATGGACAGAGTAACCTGGCAGCCTTGCCAAATTCTCCAGGAAAGAATACTGGAGTGGGTAGCCGTTCCCTTCTCCAGGGGATCTTTCCAACCCAGGGATTTAACGCAGGTCTCCAGCATTGCAGGCAGATTCTTTACCATCTCAGCCACCAGAGAAGCCCTCTGCTTACCCATCATCTAATAAAGGAGACCTTTCCTGACCAGTCTGTCTAAAGTAGCCTCTCCTACCCCCTGAATGCTGTGTCCTCTTACCCCATGGCCAAATCTTCACGTTACTTATGATGCTCTGCAGTGATCTTTCTCATTTAATTCTTAGCATATATATCATCTTCTTTCCTTACCAGGAAGTAGCTCTATGAAGGTAAAGAGCCCGTCTCTCTTTTTACTTCTGTAACTACATGACTTATAACTATGTGAGATATATATTAGCCATTCAATAAACTGTTAGATATAAAAATAAAGACACTATAACTCATATATTATATAAACATCATTACTACAACTCTTAAATCCTTCTTAGTTAGATCAGTTTAGCAGCTAAGTTAAAAAAGGATGAAAACATAAGAGCTATGAAATTTGTGTGTGACCTGTACAACTAACCTAGGAAGTGGGGCTTAATCTTCTGGGATTTGTTGTTTTGTCCTATAGCATTTCAGTCACTGCATAGATCAGGATCATTGACCCTAATGAGCTCCAATGATACATGAGGATTAGGAGTACTACTGAACTGAATACTTAAAAATGGTTACAATGGTAACTAATATGTTATGTATATTTAACCACAATGAAAACTTTTAAGAATTAAAAAAAAAAAACATTATAAGCCAAGCACAACAGTTTATATAAATTACTGATCTTCATGATTGCAAAAGGTGTTATGAGAACACTTATTTTTAAAATTTGGACACAGAAAAAAAGATAAATTAACTTGATCAAGGTTACATCTACTTGGGGGCAAGATTGGGACCAGAATTTAAAATCTTGAAAGATCATGCTCTTAAATATCATAAAGATACATAAAGAAAACAGTGTCATGTCCTCAAATGGTATGTGTGTGTATGTGTGTTCTCGATTGGGTCCGACTCTTTTGAGACCTCTTGGACTATAGCTTGCCACGCTCTTCTGTTCATGGGATTCTTTCCGACTCTGTGCGATTCCATAGACGGCAGCCCACCAGGCTCCCCTGTCCCTGGGATTCTCCAGGCAAGAACACTGGAGTGGGTTGCCATTTCCTTCTCCAATGCATGGAAGTGTAAAGTGAAAGGGAAGTCGCTCAGTCGTATCCGACTCCTAGCGACCCCATGGACTGCAGCCTACCAGGCTCCTCCATCCGTGGGATTTTCCAGGCAAGAGTACTGGAGTGGGGTGCCATTGACTTCTCTGATTGGAGTGGGTAATCATTCCCTTTTCCAGGGGATCTTCCCAACCCAGAGGTCGAACGTATATCTCCTGTGTCTCCTACATTGGCAGCTGGATTCTTTACCACTGAGCTACCTAGGAAGCTCCAAATGGCCTATTACCCTTTTATTTATTTACTTTATTCCTATTAAGACAAAATGTCCCTCTGTTTTTACAGATAGGCCATTAGGTACATACACTAGTGTGTACAAACACTGCTCCTAAAGTGAGTGAGAACATTAGAAAGCTTCCATTCATGAGATAAACCTACTTTTGAGGAAAAAGAATTCTTTAAAATAACCAGTGAAACTATGATAGTTGGAAGCTTATTGATCTAAGGATATTTAGGTCAATGGACAGAAGAGAAAGGCCAGAAAGAGACCATATGGACTGTAGCCCACCAGGCTCCTCTGTCCATGGGACTCTCCAGGCAAGAATACTGGAGAGGGTTGTAATGCCCTCCTCCAGGGGATCTTCCAGACCCAGGGATCAAACCTGTGTCTCTTATGCCTCCTGCATTAGTAGGCAGCTTCTTCACCACTAGCGCCACCTGGGAAGACTCTAGTGTTTATATAAGTCACAGTACAAATCTCAGAGAAGCAAAGACTACAACAAATAATGTCAGAAATATTGGTTGACTATTTATAGGAAACAAGTTACATCTCTTTCTCCTGTCAAACGCTAAAATAAATCACGCATCTACTAATGAAATAAAAGCAGCAAACGGAGCCATTAGATAAGAAGAAAAAATACGATTTATTTATCTGGATCAGAATGAATTTTTTAAGTATAATGATGCTAAAATGACAATGGAAACAATGATACATATCACAACCAAAAATTAAAACCTTCAGCTCCCCAAAACCATTACAAACAAAATGAAGTGAGAAAAATATGGGAAAAATGTATTTGAAAAATGTATTCTAGACTAACAACTAATATCTTTGGATAAAGAGCTATTACACAAAGTGATAAGATGCAAACACTTCATTAGAAAACTAGATTAAAGCCATGAAGAAATAAGAAACATAAATGGAGAAGCACAATATGAAAAATACGCTCAACTTCACTATGTTCAATTAACCATAGTTTTAAACAACGAGATAGCATTTTTATTAGGAAAAAGGCAAAAAAAAATTTCCAATAAAAATACTCAGATCCATGGAAGCTACAAGGAAACAGGCGCAAGTATACACTACTATTAAGGGCAAATTGGCATATAATATCAAAATATTTATCCACAGCCTTCAAAAATTTATGCCAATGTAATTATCAGAGATCAAGACAAAGATTATTTGTAAGACATATGTTATAGTTTTATGTATAACAATAACAAAATGACTAAAAACAGGGACAGTTAATTAAATTCGGATATGCAATGGCTAATATTCAAAAAGCATTACAAAATCAGGCTTTCAAAGAATACTTAATAATGTGGAAATAAGTTGACATAGCTAAAAAGTAAAACGTGCAAATATATGTGACTGCATGTATATGCAAACTTTATAAATATACAAAAGACCCCCAAAATGCATATTTGCAGTTAGTTATAGAACAGTGGGCCACCTGATGTGAAGAGCTGACTCACTGGAAAAGACCCTGATGCTGGGAAAGATTGAAGGTAAGAGGAGAAGGGGACGACAGAGGATGAGATGGTTGCATGGCATCACCGACTCAATGGATGTGAGTTTAAGCAAGCTCCAGGAGATGGTGAAGGATTGGGAGGCCTGGAGTGCAATAGTCCATGGGGTCACAAAGAATCAGACACGACTGAGCAATTGAACAACAGTAATAGAACGATGGGAGGAAATTCACCTGATTGTTAAGAACGGTGATGTCTTAGAAACAGAATTAATGTGGACTTGTTTCCTCTTTTTATTTTTTCTGTATTTTTCAAATATTCCTTAATAAATAGAACCATATTTAGAAGATCATAGTTTCTGTGATATCATAAATACTCTCTCTATATATTAAATCTGTTAACCTTTATTGTAGATCATGATATTGTGCTAGGAGACTGTGACAGAGAAAAAGCAACAGTAGACATAGAAATAACTCCTGAAATGAAATTTTCTGGGAAAAGAGGCACGTGGTGGTATAATGTTTTCATTGTAAGTAAAGTAGAAATAGAAGCATAAAGGCATGGGAACCGATATTGTAGTTGAAAGCCAGGAAGGCTTCTCAGAGGAGGTGACATAAGCTTGCTATGAAAAAGGCTGGAGCCCCATCTGGTGGATCTGGGAAATAAGGCTTTCTCAACAGTAAGCATCACTCACTACTTAGAGAACCCCAGATTCCAGTAAAAATAATAAAGTCAAGCTTCAGTGCCTCCCTTTCCTTGCTTCTCTGTATGCAGTTCCTTTCTTTCTCAGCCTCCTTCAGCCACTGTTTACTTAGAAGTGAGACAATCTACCTTTCAGAGTCCATCTCTGATTATTCCTGCTATCAGAGGAAAGAAAGAGTCCCTTCATTCATTATAACCCTATGTGAAATCAGGCTCCTAACATAACTCTTCTTGGTATTTGTGATTATATACCTAGTCTACCCATTCTTTCGCGGTGAAATAAATGGTATGTGCAATCTTAGAGTAATACCGAATACTAGGCAAGCAGGTAGGGATGTTTAGCCAAGAGGACAGAGCAAGCAAAATCACACCATATGGCTAATGACTAAATCTCTATTTATTACTTAGTTGACCAATTGTTTGCTGTTTAGGTCATTTTGACATACTCCATCTTCTTTGGCAATCAAAAAATTAAGGGATACAACTAAATTCACCTCCACTTCATTTAAAAAAAAAGAGTTACTTACTGCCAGCAATCTCTTCCTAGGACATAATTTACAACTGAAAGGTGTTAATGAAAATAGGCACAAAACAAAGCATGGGTTAAAAGAAATGAAGATTTAAATACAGGAAATAATCTTTGTTAAATATGTCTTCTAGGGAGATCCACTGTGTCCCAATCCTTAAATGAGAAAGTCAGCAAAAAAGATGAACTGAACCCCAGATGTTAATTGCACAGGCTTACTGGATTAGAACCAGAGATAATTAATTGCTCAATTTTAATATGCATTGGACTAAACGGATGATAAGATTTCCAGTAGTTGGTTTTGAAGTCCAGAATGGAAAGATTATTTCTTTACAGGTCTGGGAGCCCTAGGGGCCAAAGACATTTAAAATGTCTGTATTTAGTGAATAAAAATCTAGGTAAATAGCAGAAGAGGTTAGGGAATAGGGTAAATTTCTAGAAAAAGAGTAAAGAGATTCAAGATCAACTGCCTTTTCCCATTTGAAATGTAGAATATAATTTTGTATGAGAACGGTTTTAACATTTCTAAGTTTTTATTGCAGCTTCAATGATTAGCATTCCTGTCCTATACTGTCAACATTAAATCCAGACAGAGTCAAATCCATTACTTCTTACCTGGAAAAGAAAAGGACACTGTTTATCATCTACATAATTAGATTTTTTTTATGTTCTTAAGATTTCAGGAGCATGCTATGGTTAATTGGGAAAATTGTGAATTATGTCTAAGCTGTATTTTTTTTTCATTAAACTTGTACCAAAGCAAATGAAGAAACAACAATTTGCCAATGTTGCATATCCAGACAATGCTCAGGGAATCCACAGAAGCTGATCCCAGTAAAATGTGGGATATAGGGTGAATGATAAAGTTGGGAAGAGGAAGCATTGCAGAAACCACCAGTAACCCAAAAAACAAAGTCCCCGACCTCTACACCACATTTAGGCTGTTCTATCAGAAGGAAAGGCCACCAACTGTAGGATCACTATGCTGATCCCCTAGAATCCATGTAAGGCTGTCCAGGCACCTCAGATATCAACTCTGTTCATGCATCAGAATCACCTGTAGAGCTTATCAGGAAGATGAGATTCCAGACTCCATTCCCCAAAAGTCCTGATTTAAGAGGTGAAGGTAAGACCAAGATATTCCTTTATATTTTGAATAAACTTCCCAGCGACTATGGATGAATAGCTAGGTTTGATCATTTCTTTAGATTTTTCCCACTCTTTAAAATTCAGCTACAGGTAACACCTGATGATCTTTCATTCAAGTTTTAATTATGGGATGTGCTAAGGGGTGAATGACATGATAGAGGTATAATAACATCAAGGGTTTCCTATAGCGCTTTTATCAATGTACTTCAGAATCTGTGTTGCACTTCCCATCCTGTAGAGGTAAAATGGCTTTCCCAAGGTTGCAGAGAGTTACTATACAAAAGTGGTAAAAATTCTAGTATTAGAAACTGGTAAAAATTCTAGTATTAGAAACTGGTAAAAATTCTAATATTAGAAAGTATGTACTAGCTACGATTACTTGATTGTCCAATATACGATAACTTAGTAAATGCTAATAACTGAAGGGTGATTGCCCTATTTCCTGAATTTTAAGATGCTTATTTTTACATTGTTAACATAAGTAAATGGAGATGCATCTTATAATTCACTTAGGTGTTTAATATGTTAGCATTTCTTTTTTTCCAAAATATTATGCAATCAGTGGTGTTCTTACAACCAATAACACTCCAAAATTAAGGAAGTGTGATGTATATGTGCTATGCATATGTATCATTTCTCTGAAGCAAGGTTTTACAATAATTAGTTCTATCTCTATATGGTTTATTGTCAATGTCTCAGTTAAAGAAATCAAGACATATACACTGCTGCTGTGGCTGCTGCTAAGTCGCTTCAGTCGTGTCCAACTCTGTGCGACCCCATAGGCGGCAGCCCACCAGGCTCCCCCGTCCCTGGGGTTCTCCAGGCAAGAACACTGGAGTGGGTTGCCATTTCCTTCTCCAATGCATGAAAGTGAAAAGTGAAAGTGAAGTCGCTTAGTCGTGTCCAACTCTTAGCGACCCCATGAACTGCAGCCCACCAGGCTCCTCCGTCCATGGAATTTTCCAGGCAAGAGCACTGGAGTGGGGTGCCATTGCCTTCTCCAGACATATATACTACCATGTGTAAAATAGATAACTACTGATAAGCTGCTGTAGAGCATAGGGAGCTCAGCTCAGTGCTCTGTGATGACCTAGAGAGACGGGGTGGAGTAGGAAGAGCTCAAAAGAGAGGGGATATATGTATACTTAAAGGTGATACATTTTATCATACAGCAGAAACTAATTCAACATTGCAAAGCAATCATTCTCCCATTAAGAAATAAATTTAAAAAAAAAAAAAAAAGAATACCAAGGTGGGGATGGGATACTCACCTGGGCTAGAAACCTGGAAAGAAACTTCTGGGGAGACCTGCCTCCTACTGTAAGTATCTCTCACTGAGTACTGGTGACTCCATTTCTATTTTATCAGCCTTTTCTCTCCTTCCCAGTTTTCCTACTTCAACTCTTCCCTATACTGTAGAAGTAACCCAATCTACCACCGAGGGGCCACATTTAATCTCATGAAACACATCGTTGATCCTGTTACTTCCTTCCCTAAAACCTCTGGTGGCTACCCTGGGCTTTTGAAATGATGTCCAAAGCCTCCCAAACGGCATTTAGGATTCTGTGAAAAGTATGCTGCTCTACCCCTCCAGTCTCATAGCTGTCCCTTATCTCTCTTCTGGTTAATCAGTCAAATTACTATTTCTAGAATTTTACATCCTTCTGGACACATTTCTACTAGTTGAAACTTTCAAGGACTGGCTCAGAAGTCACATTGTTCATGAAACTTTTCCAGTCCTCCCATCAAAATAAATATCTACCACCTGAGTATTCTCATAGCACAGAGAACCACCAGTCTGTAACAGCCCAAATCATGTCACATGGTACCATCTGTCTATCCAAAAAGCTGGTAAGCTTCTTGACAGAAGAAACCAGCTCTTAATTTAGTTTCTTCCATAGAAATCTGCATAGTGAGCTGCACAGAATGGGCAATGAGTGAACATTCATCTTTAACAAAACCATAACATGTGCTACAGTCACACGACTACAGGTTACGGATATCGTAAGGAAAACTTCACCGAACTGACATTCTTAGTCTCCTGCTGGGCACCTGCAGATTTTTGTTAGGTTCCATCACGAATGACATAATTTTAGTTAATATTATGCTGATGCTGCACAATATTCCCTCTCAATCTTGGCCAAACCCAGGAAAGTAATTTCCTATCTGATTGCGAATATGACAGTAACACAAACTGGATTATAAAAATCTACGCTAAGGTTGAGAATGTGAGGCTAACTAGAGATCAAATGGGAAACATTCCAACACTTTTTAAGAAAGTATGTGAACAGTCTAGTTAAGAACATGCAGCATCCTCTTTAGCATTATACCAAGCTTTGGTAACTACCTAATTTCAAGACAGGAACTTATTCTCCTTTCTATAGCATCAAGAAAGGGGCTGGTAGTGGTTCGGTGTCTCAGCTTATCAGTTCTTCCCTTAGTTGTATCTCAACTAGAGGATTTTTACAGTTTGTTTCCATAGCACTGAACAAGTGTTACAACCCATCAGTCTTCATGTAGCAGTTTCCAGATTTTACCTTTAGGTTTGCATTTATGTTTCATGGTAAGATTTAAATGAGGATGCCTTCTCCTTGACAGAGCAATTTTCAAAATCTTTCTAAAATCTGAGGACATTCTTTAAGTTTTCTTCCTCTACCTCACCTCAAGAAATCCTCAAAGGATCCCATCAGATGCCACGGTGCTGTCTCTGCATCCCAGCCAGCCCTGCAACAGTGAAATCCAGGACCCCACTCCATCCCTTTAAAACTGAAACTCACCTTTATGGTTTTAAGTCTATGAAATCTCTCACAAAAAGATTTCCTCCCTAAATTAAACTTTCCTCCTAAACACCAAGCTCTATTACCAGTTCTTCTCAAAATTCTGGTCAGATTTTGGTATCTACGGTCAGCAAACAAATTGTGGGGGCGGGGAGCAAGTGGGTAGGGGCAGGCTTCCCAGGTGGCTTAGTGGGTAAAGAATCTGCCTGCAATGTGGGAGACTCCAGTTCAATCCATGGGTCAGGAAGATCCCCTCGAGAAGGGCAGGGCAACCCACTTCACTATTCTTGCCTGGAGAATTTCATGGACAGAGAAGCCTGGTGGGCCACAGTTCATGCGATGACAAAGAATCAGACACGACTGAGTGACTTTCAATTTCACTCGAGGTTTGTACAAGAATCAGAGGTAAATAGATATATAACACCACATTCATAAAAGCAATTTAGTAAATGGTCACTTTTATTATTATCCCAATAAAAATACATTAGTGTGACATTTGACATTTAGAAAGAAATTCTGCTCACAACCATCCCATTAGATAAAATTCTGTGATATGTGTTATCTGATAAAAACAGGAATTTGGTGAAACATGAAACAAGTTTCTGTTCAATCCCTTCCCTCAAGGAACATGTGAGTTCATGAACTCGGAAGAACTGAGCAAGATTTGTTTCACCAGGAGTGCAGGATGTATCCAAGAAAGACAAATGCTTTGAATCAACCAAGAGGCTGGGGTAGAAATCCAGGGGGTATGTAAAAAAGAATCACAAGAGAAGTATAAATATCTAAGATATCATTTTACAGGAAAAAGCAGCTGTAGCTGAAAAGATGAGGACATTTAGGACATAAATGAGAGGCAGGGACCTGTATTCAGAGCCTGGAGAAGAGACGGTATGGTGGGACTTTTTCCAGAAATGGGAGCCTGAAAGAAGCTACTGGTTTGGAAGTTGCTGAGCTGAAGAAGCCTAGCAAAGTCTTATGAAAAGACAGAGGCAACTCTTCACAATTTATACCAACAGAAAGCACTTAGAAAGAAAGAATAAATGTTAGTTAAACTTTAAAGATTAAATTACAAATTTACTCAAGTGATTTAAACTTTTACTACACAAGTAGCAATTTTAAGTCATAAGGGATCTGAAATGTTTCCAGAGGTTTAAAACCTACTGTTTTTATTCTAGTAAAAAGAGATCTTCGCTTCCAGTGCTGAGCACATAAAGCAAATCCTCTGCCTTGTAATGGGCTGTCGGAATTGCAGAGTTTCATGGAAATAATTTTATTGCTAACTTACTAGTTTTCTGTTAATTGTCATTTTAGAATAATAAAAACTGTTACTTTTAAAACCAACATTAAAGTGAGCTTAAGCGAGCATGGAAATGGAAGGCCACAAAAGAAAATAGAAAAAGATGCAATTAATACTAACAGTTATAGTTGGACACTTGTTCATTTAATAAATCTTTGCGATATTAGCAAGATGGATGAGATGTAGTACAAATGAGAAGAACATGAGATAAGTGATCATTTGTTATCATTACTGAGATGTAAAGTATGATTCAGTGTTTCATAATGGATGTTAAATTTGATTTAACATATGGTTGACTCATTTGCTGAGAACTATCCTTAAAGACATAAACTCATTCTAAAGTCAAAGCCATTGTCTTAATAACAAACTATGAATTATTTCTCCATAAGATAATGAATAAACTCAGTAAATACAAGCTTAGCGAGAGGATGTGCAAGAGCTCTTTGTCAAAAAAAAAAAAAAGAGAGAGAAAGAGACTCATGGAATGAATCATAGAAAATATTGTTGCCTACACTGAAAGAATAAAGATTTAACATATATTAAATACCAGTACAGACAGAATCTATGAAAACAGATGCTTAAATGATCAGTACAGAAACTTGTCACTGTTGGAACTGCTCTATCAGCTACCTAAGAAATCCTCCTTTGTCAATCTCATCTCCGTAATCATGAAAGAACATCAGTTCCCACTTTAAGTTCTATGGATTAAGCAGATCACTGAAAGCCCTGTTAAAACAATTTATAACCTATAATTATACTTCAGGAGTGATGTGACCTGGAATGAGAGACACTCAGAAACATCTGTCACGTGAGTATGCTCTTATGAGTCACTTGATTTTGTCCACATTTTCAGTTCTATGAGGAAGAAGTCATCACTTTTTTTGAACAATTTATCTGCCACCACGAGACACAAGATCAGTTTGGAGACTAGAGGTCTTTAGTAGTCCTGGTGTTCATCCTGTCATTGAAGGCTTATTTTTGCACTAACCAGTATCGGCACCAAAATCAGATTCATTAATAAAAGGTCCACCTTACAAATGAAAATGGCATCTTCTATTTTCAGTGATGACTGTGTCTTTCCACATCTTTGGGTATCCATTCTTATAATTCAACCTACACTCATCTGCAAAAGCTGACTGCTAGGCAGCTCCATTATCCTGCCTTTGAAAATGACCTAGATGTGGGGTGCAGTATTTCACATTGTAACATGCATTAAATCACTATCTGTTGTTAGGGTGCATCTTCTCCGATTACAGTGTCATCTAATTCACATTCAGCCATCAGGAGGACATCTACAAAAGAACACTTAAGTCAGATAAGCTTTATGCACCCATTCTTATGTTATATACTTCAGTGAGTGTTACTCTTATTTGATGCTGATTTTATTTACTGACAATGTGAAAACCCGTATTTGACACCAACTGGCCTTGTATCACCAAACTAGTCACACTGATTTTCTGAACATCATTTCTTTCCTTTGTAAAATTAGGAGTCTGGGTTACATCAATGATTCATGAAAGCAGAGTTCACTGTCAGGCTGGCTACCTTATCCCCTAAGGATTTTGCAAGGAGTCCAACACAATAGATTAGACCTGGTGGAGACTCTCAAAATTCTTCATTTTAGTAAGTTCCCAGATGATCCACACTGGTACCTCTACTAGGAATAATGGGCTAGATAGGCTAAACCCATCTACAATAGTATTTACTGAATTCGTTCAACCATTAGGTGAAAAAAGAAAAAGCATGCTCAATCAGATCAATGATCCTTTCTGTGGAGTCACAGAACCAGGATGGAATGATGAACGTGAGGATCCTAGCAGCCAGAATGTGGATACCCATTCCATCCTCTGTATGATTCTGGACATGTCTGTTAATCTCTCAAAACTTAGGGCTCCTTCTTCATAAAATAAATAAATCCTACTTTAGAGGGAGATGGTACAAATTAATGGAAAAATATACATATAAAATCCTTTTAAAAATGGATGCATTGTGGATACCCAGGAAGACTAAGGTTGAGCTTTATTCATTGTTCCAGGCTTTATGGCAATTAGCGCATAGGAAGCACTAAGAAAACAATGGTTTGAAGGAACACAATTTAATTCAACTACCTATGAGATGCTCTTTACTCAATAATATATTTTTATTGAGTGCTTACTATGTGTGAGACACTGTGAGAGTTGGGTTGCCCCTTTAGATCTATCCCTCCGCTTACTGCCCTGTTCTCTGCTCCAGAAGGCTGACCTGCATCCGCTAGGCTGACGGAGTCCCTTGCCTCTAGGCTTCCCATGTCAATTGGCTGGAGAGGGTCCCAGCAGGAGATCAGATGAAGAGATAAAGAGAAATCAAATCCCATTCCCAAAGCTCCATGGCTCCTCCAAAGTCAGCATGCTCTTCCAATTCTCTTTCCTGCTATGTTGCAGGTACATACCTTTCCCTCATCTCTCTGGGTTTCAGTCATAAGAACGCCTCTGTAGCTCCCTCCATTCCCTATGGTTCTTCTCCACCTGAGCCCCATCCCTCCACACATGTCCTTGGAAAGAATCTCTCTTGAGCTCATCCTCCTTCAAGTGTGCCCTCTGTCTGGGAGTCCAGGGCAAGCACTGAACTTGGACAGGGAGTTGGGGGATAAAGTATTAAACAACAACAAAAAGTCATCTTTTGCCCTTTCTGGGTTCTAACAATGACCACTATCATTCCAAAAATCATAATAAGCAGCTACCATTTCTTGGACACATATCCCATGCTAAATTCTACAGAAACTGTACTGAGGTTGGTGCAGTTATGGTATCTATTTAGAAAGTAAAAAACAAAAATTAAAGCTCCAAAATATAAAGATCACAGTATTAAGCATCAGTACTTAGATTCAAGCCAGGGTCAACCCAATCTAGAGCACATCCTCCCAAACATAGCAGTGTTGCTGGGTTGTCCTCAACAATGTCCCTGACAAAGGATCCTCAGTGTGAATGATAAGAAATTCCCTCAAACCCTTCTTCAGACCTGACCACACTCAGAAGGCCCAGTTCATCCGTTAGAGATAATTGAAATGTATCCTCTTATCACTTCCACACATCCATTTGCTTACAAGTTCCCTCCCTTGTAAGCTAATACACACCTGCATCTTCCTGCAACTAGCAGGCTCTGTTCAACCTACTGAACCTGCCATCTTCTTACACAACTCAAGAGCAATGCAGAAAAGCAGTGGAGAGGACCGTGTATGCTGAGAGTGTGTCCTGGCACTTGGTTGGCCTGCATAGTGAGGTCAGGCACTTTCTCCCACTTGCCTGAGCTATCCCTCTGTATTTAAAGGTGGTCATCCTCTCCGACCCAGAAGCCAGAGAACTCGGCTCATCTATGTTTTTAAAATAGACACCCTAACCCAAGCTAGTCTGACAGACACACAGCTGAATGAACTTTATTAATTAGTACTCAGACCTTTTGAAAATTGATTTCCACTTTGATCTCAGCCTGTGTGTTTTTATCTCCAATATCTAAATAGCAAATCATGTTACCTTATAATTAAGTGATAATCTTTATGACGGAGGAGATGACAGGACTATAAATGGCTCATGCAAGTGATTAAAATAATTTCCTCCCTCTTCTCACCCAACCCTGGAAATGTTCTCCAACTTCACAGAGCTATTAGTTGTTAATAAACTTCTCTGACATCATGATATGACCCTCATTCCGATTCAACAAGATCACATACACACTAAGTCACTCTCCAGAAACCATACAGGCTTCACTCTTTATGCTTAAATAAGAATACCTTAATAGCTTTGAGGAGCTCACAAATCCAGTAAAAAAAAATTGACTTTATTATTTTACTATTCTCCAAGCCACACTTCACCAATACATGAACCGGGAATTTCCAGATGTTCAAGCTGGTTTTAGAAAAGGCAGAGGAACCAGAGATCAAATTGTCAACACCCGCTGGATCATCGAAAAAGCAAGAGAGTTTTAGAAAAACATCTATTTCTGCTTTACTGACTATACCAAAGCCTTTGACTATGTGGATCACAATAAACTGTGGAAAATTCTGAAAGAGATGGGAATACCAGACCACGTGACCTGCCTCCTGAGAAACCTGTATGCAGGTCAGGGAGCAACAGTTAGAACTGGACATGGAACAACAGACTGGTTTCAAATAGGAAAAGGAGTACGTCAAGGCTGTATATTGTCACCCTGCTTATTTAATTTACATCCAGTGTAAATTATGAGAAATGCCGGGCTGGATGAAGCACAAGCTGGAATCAAGATTGCCAGGAGAAATATCAATAACCTCAGATATGCAGATGACACCACCCTTATGGCAGAAAGTGAAGAAAAACTAAAGAGCCTCTTGATGAAAGTGAAAGAGGAGAGTGTAAAGGTGGGCTTAAAACTCAACATTTAGAAAGCTAAGATCGTGGCATCCAGTCCCATCACTTCATGGCAAATAGATGGGGAAACAGTGGAAACAGTGTTAGACTTTATTTTAGGGGGCTCCAAAATCACTGCAGATGGTGACTGCAGCCATGAAATTAAAAGACGCTTACTCCTTGGAAGGAAAGTTATGAGCAACCTAGACAGCATATTAAAAAGCAGAGACATTACTTTGCCAACAAAGGTCTGTCTAGTCAAGGCTATGATTTTTCCAGTAGTCATGTATGGATATGAGAGTTAGACTATAAAGAAAGCTGAACGCCAAAGAATTGATGCTTTTGAACTGTAGTGTTGGAGAAGACTCTTGAGAGTCCCTTGGACAGCAGGGAGATCCAACCAGTCCATCCTAAAGGAGATCAGTCCTGAGTGTTCATTGGAAGGACAGATGTTGAAGCTGAAACTCCAATACTTTGGCCACCTAATGCAAAGATATGACTCACTTGGAAAGACCCTGATGCTGGGAAAGATTGAAGGCAGGAGGAGAAGGGGATGACAGAGGATGAAATGGTTGGGTGGCATCACCGACTCAATGGACAAGAGTTTGGGTAAACTCCAGGAGTTGGTGACAGACAGGGAGGCCTGGCATGCTACAGTTCATGGGGTCACAAAGAATCAGATATGACTGAGCAACTGAACTATTCAAATAGTTAAATCTTGCAGATATGGCTATATGTCTAGGTCTGCCAAAATATATATTATACACATACATACTTACATATTGGTTTAAAGTAACCTTAGGGTTACTACTACTGCTAAGTCACTTCAGTCGTGTCCGACTCTGTGCGACCGCGTAGACAGCAGCCCACCAGGCTCCCCCGTCCCTGGGATTCTCCAGGCAAGAATACTGGAGTGGGTTGCCATATCCTTCTCCAATGCATGAAAGTGAAAAGTGAAAGGGAAGTTGCTCAGTTGTGTCCGACCCTTAGCATGGAATGCAGCCTACCAGGCTCTTCCATCCATAGGATTTTCCAGGCAAGAGTACTGGAGTGGGGTGCCATTGCCTTCTCCTACTGATATATTATTAAGTATTTAATATATAATAAGAATAAATGGCTATAAGTAGGTAAGTTTTACTTTAATGAATAAATGATTGTTAATTGAGCATTTATTAGTACTGATTACTCTTGGAGTTCAGGATTCTATAACAAAAAGATACAATCTCTGTCTTTAAGGCAGAGCAGTACCAAGTGCAAGGACAGGAATAAGAGTTATTCTACAGCTAACTGGATAGCACAGTGATTGAGGATCGGGGGAAAGAATGCTATCGTTGATTAGCAATGTCTGACATTACCGTTGACAGGAATAACAGTCCATTCATGTATGCTTGATGAGCACTGCACAGAGATGCATGAGCACCATCTTCCTCATTGTGCTAAAAGCTCCTCTGGAAATGAAAACCGCACCCCCTTCCACTGTCTTAGAGGCCAGTTGTCCAGATCACCACACTTACTGAGTTGGCCAAAAAATTAGCTTGGGTTTTTCCATACAACGTTATGGAAAACCCAAACAAATGTTTCGGTCAACCCAATATAGTGTGTCAGCTGGTCTTTCTGTCAAACTGAGTAAATATTTTTGCCAAACTCTAGACCTTCACCTAGAACATCTTCCTTCCTACCCACCTTCCACAGCCAGAACTTCCCAGTTTCAGGGCTGAAATATCACCCCTCTTCCAGACAGCTTCCCATGTTCTCCTTCTTTAAGTTAGCCCTTCCTGTTATTGCCTCTCTCCTCCTTATTACCCTGGTAATACTTATTTTTGATAATTATTATATTTTTTTCCTTGTGCATATGTGTCTGTATGTGTCCTATTTTCCATGACTATAATACAAGCCACACAAACATGGGAAATAGGTTGGCCTTGCTGACAGATTGAAGTCAGAGCCTAGGATGGGTTAGATGGTCAATAGTTATTTATTAAATGACCTCAAATCTTTCCACCTTAAGAGGAAGAATGTAAGCCATTTGACAAGAGGAAAACCTTTAAAGGTTAGCAGCAGTTAATGGTTGCAGCCAACATGGTTACGGACCCTTGACAGATTGTGAAAGAATGGAGACAGTTCTTTAGCACATGTGCTGCACCATCCTGGCTTGAAGGGGCTTCCCAGTTGGCTCGTGGTAAAGAACCTACCAACCAATGTACAAGACGCAGGTTCCCTCCCTGGGTCGGTAAAATCCCCTGGAGTTGGAAATGATAACCCACTCCAGTATTCTTGCCTGGAGAATCTCACAGACAGGGGGGCATGGAGGGCTATAGTCCATGGGGTTTTGAAGAGCTGGACATGAGTGAGCAAACTGAGCATGCATGCAGGGCCTACATGAAAGGGAATTTACAGTTGTCTATGTCCATGACTTAATAAATGAGAATTTCTGTGTGACTAACAGGGGTGAGGAATTGATAAGTGAGTACTGGGTGAGGGTAGGTGAAAATTTGAGAATTTCCTCTACTCTGGCCTCTGCTTTATTGACTGTGCCAAAGCCTTTGACTGTGTGGATCACAATAAACTGTGGAAAATTCTGAAAGAGATGGAAATACCAGACCACCTGACATGCCTCCTGAGATTGTGTATGCAGGTCAGGGAGCAACAGTTAGAACTGGACATGGAAAAACAGACTGGTTCCAAATAGGAAAAGGAGTATAGGAAAAGGCTATATATTGTCACCCTGCTTATTTAATTTATATGCAGAGTACTTCATGAGAAACGCTGGGCTGGAGGAAACACAAGCTGGAATCAAGATTGCTGGGAGAAATATCAATAACCTCAGATATGCAGATGACACCACCCTTATGGCAGAAAGTGAAGAAGAACTAAAGAGCCTCTTGATGAAAGTGAAAGAGCAGAGTGAAAAAGTTGGCTTAAAGCTCAACATTCAGAAAACTAAGATCATGGCATCCGGTCATGGCAAATGGAGAAACAGTGGAAGCAGTGGCTGACTTTGTCTTGAGGGGCTCCAAAATCACTGCAGATGGTGACTGTAGCCATGAAATTAAAAGACGCTTTCCTTGGAAGGAAAGTTACGACCAACCTAGATAGCATATTAAAAAGCAAAGACATTATTTTGCCAACATAGGTCTGTCTAATCAAGGCTATGGTTTTTCCTGTGGTCATGTATGGATGTGAGAGCTGGACTATAAAGAAAGCTGAATGCAGAAGAATTGATACTTTTGAACGGTGGTGTTGGGGAAGACTCTTGAGAGTCCCTTGGACTGCAAGGAGATCCAGCCAGTCCATCCTAAAGGAGATCAGTCCCGGGTGTTCATTGGAAGGACTGATGTTTAAGCTGAAACTCTAACACTTTGGCCACCTGATGCGAAGAGTTGACTCATTTGGAAAGACCCTGATGCTGGGAAAGACTGAGGGCGGGAGGAGAAGGGGACGACAGAGGATGAGATGGTTGGATGGCATCACTGACTCGATGGACGTGAGTCTGAGTGAACTCCGGGAGTTGGCGATGGACAGGGAGGCCTGGTGTGCTATGGTTCATGGGACTGCAAAGAGTTGGACATGACTGAGCCACTGAACTGAACTGCCTTTCTTTCTAATGGCTTATTTTCACACTGATTTTTATGGATCTGCATTCAACGGTGAAGGTAAATTGAATGAAATTCTGAAGACTGATCAGCAGAACCATAGTAGAAACATTTTTTAAATCAAAATTTCCAAAAGTGCTTGCTGAGCCTACCATCTAATGTATTTTATTATACATGAGTGATATTTAGAAGAACATCGCACTTAAATTTGCTCCTGAGTTATAATACTAGAGATAAATGAGATTCTGTAATAATAACTAAAAACAAGTTAATATATAAACATCTATCCAATAGGGAATTTAAAAAACAAAGAAGTGATTTTTGTACCTACTGAAATATGAAAGAGGACGGTAAGATTGGAATTCAATGTGGATTGGTATTATAAAATCCGATGGACACATAGCAGTCTTTATTACTGTGATAGAACACGCTTGATGGCTCTGAAAGCATCTGAAGTTTGACTGCCCTGGTCAGATGGTAAAGACATGAGAGTCAGTGCTGCTTTGGGAGGGCAGACCCCAAACCCCCGAACCTCAAAACCAGATATGTTTAGCTAAAGAAACTCCAAAGGTCTCCATGTCACCACGTCTCCACTCTGCTGCACGCCACCCCACCAGTTTCCACTCTTCCCTCTCTAATGAAATACTGAAGGGAAGTCTTAAAAGACTTGGGGGGCAGCTCCTTGCCAGGACTTCTCCTGTACAGATGGATGCACAGGGCATGGGTCAAAGCAAGCAGAGATCTCCTCTCTCTCCATCACACATTGGGAATGACACAGAATATGACTCAGTGTCCCAGGCCTCTTTTGTAACTGGCTAATGTGATGAATAGAGAAGGGAAAGGGCATTACCTCAAGGTGGAAGGCTCCTTTGTTTTATTTCCTTAGTTCCATCCCCAAGCAGCCTCCTACCCGTCCCCACCCACCCCACCCCCCACCCCACCCCCGCACCATTTGAGGACCTGGAGGACAGAATTCAGAGTCCGGGCATAAGGCCAGCCGTGTGGCAGCTGTAGCAGCAGCGAGACCAATCCAGGCCCTGGGCAGAGCCCTCTCAGCATTAACCACGACCATAGCTACCCCATCCCTGTTTTAATCTTAAAAGAGGAAGCATTTCAAATGACCTAAATCTAAAAATAGCATACTTCATGCTCAGGACTATTTTAAACAGCATCTAAAGTAAAGGCTGGGGGGGGGGAACCCATGTTTCCATTTCTGTGACTTCCCCTCCCCCCTTGAAAAAGAGAAAATACTGTAGCTTGGTTGTCATTCAAACTAAAATCAGACTTTGTGCCAGCTGGAATCCTAGATCTATTTATTACTGTGCACAGTTCTTACATTAACCGTTTGTTAAGGACTGATTTTACTACCACTGAGACATAATAATATAACTGAAGATCACCATGTGGTACCAGAAAGATTGATTCAAGTGTGACCATTTGGGAAAATATGCTATTAAAGGACAAGTATAGCGATACTACTCAGTAACCGATCTAACTGTATTGTCGGAGAAATCAAATTTAAATGTAAATAACTGCTTAATGAGTTTGGGCCAATATGGAGACAGGAAAATATCCCTGGCATTTGCCACATTTGCATAACAGGTTCAGAAATAAATTCACAACTTTTTCATGGTCTGTAACACAGTTTTAGAGACACCTGGAAAAGGTAATCTAATAGAAACAGTATCTTATTCTCCACTTTGGAGAACTGTTCACATTTGTTCCTTATGAGAGTTCTGAATGTAGTGGTTCTCAGCTCAGTTTGTAATTTTAAAAAGAAGAGAATCAGAATTTCTGGGCATGGAGCCATATGCCTTTACAAAATTTCCTAAGTTTATACCTTCTCAGCTCGTAGATTGAACACAACAGACAACTCAGTAACTGTGTTCAGGGACACACATATACATGCAGCCCAGCCTGACCTAGATTTATAGGTCTTGGAAGGTCTGACTTCTGCAAGAGTAGGTTCCTGCTCAGACTCTCTTGCCAGGGAGAGAGAGAGAGAAATGGACATACACTCCTCCAAACTTAGAGTTTTTTATCAAGCTCGCACTCAATGAACAAGAGATGAAGTCGAGTGGGGTGGAGTGGAGGCAAGGGGAAGAGAAAGAAAGGGAATGATGGACATAAAGGAAAGAGGGAGGCAAGGAAGTACCAGGGAAGTGCGAAGTGTTAGTCCTCAGTCATGTAGAACTCTGCGACACCATGGACTGTAACCTGCCGGGCTCCTCTGTCCATGGGATTCTTCAGACAAGAATACCGGAGTGGGTAGCTATTACCTTCTCCAGGGGATCTTCTCCATCCAGGAATCAAACCTTGGCCTCCTGCATTTGCAGACAGATTCTTTACTGCCTGGTCCACCAGGAAAGCCCAGCAGGGGATAGAAGGAAGCAAGAGGCTACTAAGGAAGTCTACTAAGCAGCTGAGAATAGAAGAATCAGTTCAGTTCAGTCGCTCAGTTGTGTCCGACTCTTTGCGACCCCATGAACCGCAGCATGCCAGGCCTCCCTGTCCATTACCAACTCCCGGATTCTAACCAAACCCATGTCCATTGAGTCGGTGATGCCATCCAACCATCTCATCCTCTGTGGTCTCCTTCTCCTCCTGCCCTCAGTCTTTCCCAGCATCAGGGTCTTTCCAAATGAGTCAACTCTTCGCATCAGGTGGCCAAAGTATTAGAGTTTCAGCTTAAACATCAGTCCTTCCAATGAACACACGGGACTGATCTCCTTTAGGATGGACTGGCTGGATCTCCTTGCAGTCCAAGGGACTCTCAAGAGTCTTCCCCAACACCACCGTTCAAAAGCATCAATTCTTTTGTGTTCAGCTTTCTTTATAGTCCAGCGCTCACATCCATACATGACCACAGGAAAAACCATAGCCTTGACTAGATGGACCTTTGTTGGCAAAGTAATGTCTCTGCCTTTTAATATGCTATCTAGGTTGGTCATAACTTTCCTTCCAAGGAAAGCATCTTTTAATTTCATGGCTGCAATCACCATCTGCAGTGATTTTGGAGCCCCTCAAAACAAAGTCAGCCACTGCTTCCACTGTTTCCCCATCTATTTGCCATGAAGTGATGGGACCGGATGCCATGATCTTAGTTTTCTGAACGTTGATCTTTAAACCAACTTTTTCACTCTCCTCTTTCACTTTCATCAAGAGGGTCTTTAATTCCTCTTCACTTTCTGCCATAAGGGTGGTGTTATCTTGGGAACCAAGAAAAAGAAGGAAGTCCTCCAAGGTATTGTCCTCAGAAAGACAAAAGAGGAGAGAAAACTGGCCACAGGAGCTACAAGATCAAATGCTTTCAGAAAAGATGGGGAGATTCCTAAGATGGTACCCACTGGTGATGTCTTTTCCTTGCCAGGAATACGTGCAAACAAATGAATTCTGCACCCAGGACTGTGTTGATCAACAGTCACATCTTCAAAATGCCTTCAGAGATCAAGCAAATAGCATCCATGTAAGACCACAGGTGAAAGGATGCTTGAATATCAAGCACAGTATCTATTTAATGGGGGGAAAAAACTGTGCAGACCAAAACGCTAAGCCCAGATTCTGTCCCCACAGATCAGAGCTAACAAATCGATTCAATCCAAATACTTGTGAAACATCTGCAGTGGGGTTTTAATCAGAAACCTTTACTTGAATAGCTGCAACCTTCACCCTCTCCAAGCTTCATCACAGAGAGAAGAGCATAAGCATTTCAGTGTTTTTGAAGAGGAGGCGAGGTTTTTATAAGAAGTAACCCAACTCCAATTTCTTGGTACTGGGAAAGGAGAACCAATGAGCCCACACCTGGCAGAGCTTCTTATCTTGGGCATTGGTGGTGGGCAGCAGTCTCCACAGCAAGAGCCTACAAAGCCCCCAAAGACGCTGCAGAGAAACAAGCAAATTACACAAACCTGCTTGGCATGCTGTGTGGTTAAGGCTGAGCCACTATCAAGGTCTGTTCTTACAGAAGGTTTTCTTTTAGAGTATCCTCACACATCCCCAGTGCCAGACAAGTGCAGAAATTATGTTCCCATACAACTTACACAATGCTTCCCAGGTATTCCCAAGTATTCGCCTGCCCATGCAGGAGAGGCAGGAAACCCAGGTTCAGTCCCTGGGTTGGGAAGATCCCCTGGAGAAGGAAATGGCAACCCACTCCAGTGTTCTTGCCTGAAAAGTTCCACGGAGAGAAGAGCCTGGCAGGCTACAGTCCCATGGGGTCACAAAGAGTCAAACACGACTGAGTGATGGAGCACACACAACTCATACATGACCTTCAACATCTAATACTGGTGACTGTAACATGCAGTTGTGGAGATCACACAGTGCTGACCCATGAGATGCGCTTGGGGCTGACATTCAACTGGGCTCCTCTCATTAGGCCATGACCTTCAGTGTGGGGCTGTGTCCCTAGAAGGGGGTGTGCACTTTTTTTCCCACAAATATGTTCTGTGGTGTAGTAACGGTATTGATTTTTTTTAAAAAAAAAGGAGAAAAGGTAAAACTCAATAGCATGTTGCAAGTAAAACCCAGTGACTTAGTAAGATGTATCATATCACTTCTAGTTTAATATGTTATCTGGTCCAATTAGAGAAAAAATATTCACTAGGCACTTTAAAAAATACAGTATCCTTTTGGCATTAGGAAGGATAACTCCAGGGAGCTGTATTATTCAAACACTTTTCTATTTCAAAATACACAGGTAGTGAGAAGTAACAAATTATTACATTTCCACTATATGCACAGACACAACAACAAAGTTAATTAAGAAAACACTGAAGCAGCTTTTCCCAAATGGTACTCTGCTTCCCCAGGGGAAAAGGATTTTCTTGTAAGGAATTCCCCCACCTGATGGTAGAGCCACCTTGTATGAGTAAGTAATGATATTTTAACCTTTTAACCACTGAACTCACTTCTCATTTCCTTTCACAGTGGGAAGTGAAGGTGATGAGGGGCAGAAGTCCCCTTGGAACACCAAAGGTATTTTTTCAAGAGCTTCTAAAATCCCATTTCAGTGATACAGCTGTATCTTCATGCTTAAACAAAAGTTAAAAATAAGAATAATAATTAAAGTGTGAGTTAGACTGGAAAAACTATCTACCATCTGTGATTCCCACTCTGGCAGGGAGCGGATTAAGTAGCCAGCTGTCAATCACTCTTGTCTCAGCAATCCTGTGACTAAGATGTGGGCTGGTGTCCTGATGAATGAATTTAATGTCCTTAAATGAAGCTAAATCAGGGTACTAATACTAATGGGGCCAAAGGTAGGAGTGGGTCAAAGGAGTACCGGATAAAAATCTAAATATTATCTCTGGCAGGCAAAGTCTCCTCATAGATGAAAATACCTGAAAATTTTCCAGGAAATCTCAGGCCTTTGGATCCATATTTAAAAGGAAGAAACTGGAAACCTGACTCACAAAGTCGGTATCAATGCAAACAAGCCGATTACACTGAGTCAACAACTTCGCCTGTAAAATGGGGACAGGAAATAGCTACCTAATGGTGTGCTATCGAGATAAAGTTACATAGCATACATAAATATTTTAACAATGCCTGTACCTAAGAAACCTTGATTAATATCAATGGAAATAAAAGAATGGTCAATGGAAATAAAAGAATGGCTACCTGTTTGTTTTATCTTTTGACCCATTGAGCCAGTCAAAGATTTTCTTAAATATCACCACCTCCACCTAGGTATGAACTACCTGTGAGTAGGGCTTTCCTATTGTGTAGCTCGATGCTCCCAACAACTTTGTGAGGCAGCAGCGATTACACCTATTTTAAAGGTAATAAGACTGAAACTCAGTTCACACTCTCAGAGGCTTAGCATAAAGGTCTTTCACTGTAATAGACTGTTCCCTGCTTACTTATCCCACACTGGGACACAGGTTTTTGACTCTACAAAAATTTCACTCTTCAGCTGATTACAGGAAGGCAGAACTTACAGTTATCCAATCCAGAGACCCGTACTAATGAAAAGTAATTGCTGTAAAGTCTTTGTGAACCACATAAGTGAGTGACTAAAGCCAAAGAAAGACACTTTGGCATTAGCTGGCCATGGCTGAGAAAAGGTGAGCCATATGGAATCCAAGAAACAAACAGACAATCAAAAAAGGGAGGAAAAAAAACCACCTTCTTTCCTGCTCTAAGAAGATGAGGGAAAACATTTTTCTTGATTTCAACAATATTTCTTATAGAGAGAAATTTTCTAATCTCACAGACAAACCACAAGTTCAAACTAGTTAACCCTTTGCCCAAGATGCCCTTCCCTCAGTAGCTTGCCTGCGTGCCTTTGCTCAGCACATTCTCATGAAAAACTTTAAGAGTCAGGTTCTGCAATCTCCACGTTTTGGATAGAGACTGAGGCTCCGCAGAGGTGAGTGGTTTTATCAGTCAGAGTCGAGCTGCTCCAAACAGATAAAACAAGCTAACGCGACACATCAAAATCACCGGGCGGGCTGGCATGTGGACTCCAGAAGACACGCAGAATGACTCACGAGCCGCGCTGCTGCTTCTGCCACAATTAGGAAGACAGAAAGTCAGGAAGCCACTGACAGGGCCACTGATATGAGAAACGTATCGCCAGGATCGTGAACAGGGTTCAGAAAGCCGCTATCATCAACATCTCTGAATTTATAAGAAAGCCATACCAGCCAAGAAATAGGCTCCTCATGCTCTGCTTTTCAATGACCCTGAAGTTAGAGACTGGATGCTGAAACACTGCTGCCAAAAAGCCCAATGTGTCCGCCAATGTTCTAGCCAGAGGAAACTGGAGAACAGAAAAAGACAGCCTCATCATAAAATTCAGTATCAAAACCCATAGAATCCAATTGAAGAAAATAGAAAAGAACCTGAACAGACATTTCTCCAAAGAAGACATGCAAATGGCCAAACAGGTACATGAACAGGTGTTCAGCATCACTAATAATCAAGGAAATATAAAAAAATCACAGCGATGTATCAACCTACACCTAACATACATACATTACTGTGTACAAAACCAACAAGGACCTGCTGCATAGCAAAGGAACAGTACTTAATACTTTATAATAACTGATACAGGAAAATAATTTGAAAAAATAGGTATATATGTATGTAGAACAATGACTTTGCTGTATACCTGACACTAACACAATATTGCAAATCAACTGTACCTCAACTAAAAACAAGAAAAAAAAGCATCAAAATGGAAAAAGAAAACAACCTAACCTTAACTCTAACCAAAAGAAAAAAAAGACAAGAGATAAACGCTCACCAAGATGTGGAGAAAAGCAAACACTTGTACACTGTTGTTGATAATATAAACTGGTATAGCACTATGAAAAACTGTATGGAGGTTTCTCAAGAAATTAAAAACAGAACTACCAGATGATCCAGGAACATTACTTCTGGATATTCATCCTAAGGAAACAAAATTATTACCTCAAATAGATAACTGTACTCCCATAATCACTGTAGCATTATTCACAATACTCAAGGTATGGAAACAATCTAAATGGCTGAATAGATGAATGGATCAGAATATATGGTATATGTATAAAACAGAAAGCTATTAAGTTCTGAAAAATAAGGAAACACTGTCATTTGCAACAACATGGATGAACCTGGAGAGCCTGTATATATACGGTCACTCAGTTGTATCCAACTCTCTGCAACCCCGTGGACTGGGTAGCCCACCAGAGTCCTCTGTCCATGGAATTCTCCAGGCAAGAATACTGGAGTGGGTTGCCATTTCCTTCTCCAGGGGATCTTCCCAACCCTGGGACTGAACATGTGTTTTTACAATGGTAAAGGCAGGTCTTTACCACTTGAACCATCAGGAAAGCTCAAATACTAAATGAAACCAGACAGAGAAAGACAAATACTGCATAGTTTCACTTACATGTGAAATCTTTAAAAAAAAAGAGTTGCCAGGAACTAGGGAGTGAAGCAGAATAGGGAGAGGGTGAGAAAAGTACAAACTTTCCGTGAGAGATGAGTAAGGTGTGAGGATCTAGTGTGTAACATGGTGACTACAGTTAACTACAATTATAGTTGCATAATTCACATTTTCTGAGAGAGTAGAACCTAAAGGTTTTGACTAAAAAAAAAAAAAAAAAAAGGAAGGAAGGGAGGGAGGGAGAAAAATTCTGCGACTCAATTCTGCCTTTGAAAACTCAAATTCTTCTAACTGGCAGAAAAGGGATGGTATCCAGAAGCCTAGCTATAGGGGAGCATGGGGAATGTAGCTGTTCAGTAGAGGAAGGCACAAGACCAGAGGTTAGAAAGGCTCCTTGGAGCCCAGTCACCATGCCTCCTGCAGAAGGCAGGCCGTCCAATAGGTGGCTCAGAATGAAGGGGTGTGAGAATGAAAAAGGCAGGCAAGACCAAGTGTATGGCTAAATGGATGCAGACAGGACAGATGAGGGGTTAGCTGAAGAGCCAAAAAGGATTTAGGACAACTGAAGTCAGGGGTCCATTTGGGAACCTTGCAAGGGCTGAAGCAGAAGAGGCATACGAAGGGCCAGGTGATGCAGAGTCACCTCAGCTAAGAAGCACCCTCAGCCTAGGTGAGCCATCCCTCTCAAGTGTCCAAGAAACCTGAACAATCCTGAGCTTTTGCAGTTATCACATGGAACTGCAGCTACTCATTGTCTTGTCTTCTGTACTAACTCCCTTGAAAATGAGGACCAGAGGTCAAGGGCAGGGAGGAGCTATGTCATTTTTCTTTCTCCAGAACATGGAAGAGTCCATGGCAGATAACAAATGTTCAGTAAGTGTTTATTGTATAGAACGACATCCCAGTTAAAAGTTCTTTCCAGAATGCATATCTCATTGGCTAAAATATAATTAATCATCCACTTAGAAAAAATAAAATGTTTCCCTTACTTTCAATGCCTTTCATTATTTTAAAAAATCAGTTAATAACAGATTATAGATTGGTACCACAATTAAGAATATATCCCTGTAGTTTATTTTTGTGTGTTTATATACTGTAGTGAAAGTGAAAGTCACTCAGTCGTGTCCCACTTTTTGCAACCCCATGGACAATACAGTCCATGGAATTCTCCAGGCCAGAATACTGGAGTGGGTAGCCTTTCCCTTTTCCAGGGAATCTTCCCAACCCAGGGATTGTACCCAGATTTCCCGCATTGTGGGCAGATTCTTTACCAGCTGAGCCACAAGGAAAGCCCAAGAATACTGGGGTGGGTAGCCTATCCTTTCTCCAGTGGATCTTCCCGACCCAGGAATTGAACCAGGGTCTCCTGTATTGCAGGCAGATTCTTTACCAACAGAGCTATCAGGGAAGTGAGTAGTATTTCTGTTAACTGAGCCAACATTTCTGCATTCTGTTAATAGCACTTCTATTTTCCTGTAGGAAAGCACAGCTACCTCCCCCACAGGAAGGAATGAATCTGAGGGGCTTGACCACAGCTCTGAGGTTTCGGGTGGGCACATGATCTGGATGAATAAATGAGAGTCTTATGTGAGATCCTAGCAATGAGTTAGTGAGTAAAGAATTTTTTCTGCTGAGATCGATGCTACTGGTAAGATGGTAGCCTCGGACTGCCAAGGGCCACCATAAGAAATAAGGTATCCAACCAATAAACTAGCCTACATAGTACCATCAGAGCCCCAAAATAGACAAATAGAAATTCTTTTTAATCAGAGGATAATTGTTTTACAATATTGTATTGGTTTCTGCTGTATAATGATGTGAATCAACTATAATTATACATATATCCCCTTCCTCTTGAGCCTCTCTCCTAAGCCCCCACCCATAACCCCTCCAGCCCTCCAGCCCAAAGAGCACCAACTTGCGCGCTCTGTGCTACATAGCTGCTTCCTGCTAGAAATCTATTTTACCCATGGAAGTGTGTGTGTGAGTGTGTGTGTGTGTGTGTGTGTGTGTGTGTGTGTGTGAACTAAAAGTGAGTACCCAGATCTAGGGTGTCAAAGCTACCACAGGTCAACAGATTCCATTCAGGAGGTTAAAAAGTCACACATGGTTACTGCCTTTTCCCACGGAAAAGAACTCACGCTTTTTTCATTTACCATAGTTATATTGTTGCTTGAAGCAATGACTAAAAGCAGTAGGAGAATGGAACCCAGTTTGGCAGACTTCAATCTGTCAGTGATCTACCTAGCCATCATTCCAACAGCACACAGTCATCACGTGGCTGGCCTTAAGAGAATTAAGGGAAAACCACAGGAAGTCCTTTACCTGTCTCTATGCACAGATAACTGATTAACAGAAAACAATCATTACTAAAATGGCTTCAGAGATGTTCAGGGTTGTGCAAACTACGCATGATTTGAACAAAAAGTGATTACCTCAAGTGTCTCCTCAAAATGTTACTTGTAGAGTAATTAGTGACAGTGAAACAGCAGGATGCCCGTTTAAAAATCATTCAGACTTCCCCCCAAATGTAGCCAAATGTGATACTGAAAGATCAAAGCAAGGAAGCCCCACCACTAAATTTATATAAATACAAGATCAGCCATTAAAACACAGGAAGAGCTGTTGTCATCTAAAATGGCCTTTGCTTGTCATTCACACACATATAAAATTCCTAAAATCTGTCAGTGTAGTAGTTTCTAAGTGATATGTCAACAAATACATTCACTGAGAACAGTTATCCTGCCTAGAGCCAATGTTTTTATAAAAACATCCTAAAGAGTCAACTGTTAAATCAATAAAATGAATGTTCTGAACAGGTATTTGGAATTGTGCTGATTTATCCATATTTTCCAGTTTAATTTCCACATTTACCACCAAACTTCTGCAGGAAAACATAAAATGTACCCGGAAGTATTATGCTCATCATAAATACGAGGACAGTTGTGCTAAACCTATCTGGGCTGGTAAGGGGGATTCATAAATCATTTTCATTTGCTTGAATGCTTAAAGTTTTCTGTTCAACCCACAGTGACTGGAATGCCAAATGTCATACAGTTTAAATAGCATTTCTAAGCCATTTGCAGCTGATGTTTTCATTAGGTATATTTATAAGACACACAAAGAAAAAAAAGATAGAAGATGAAGAAGGAATGAAATCTGACTCAAGGACTCAGGAAAGAAGAAATGAGCTACTATCCATTTCTTTTATCTTTTTCTTTAGCACATCTGTCTAAAGCAGTGCAACAGTGGTCAAGAATGTGAGATCAAAAGCCAGCCTTCACCACCTCAAATCACAGCTGTGGCGTTTACTACCTGCCAGACCCTGAAAAAGTTGTGTAAACCACGCTTGCTTTGAAAAGGATAATGCCAGGACATAGTTCATGAAATTGTTGGGGGAATGGATTCTGGCATCGCTCAAAAAACATTTTGCATGGAGTTAGAAGAGGAAAGAAGTGTTCAATACATGCTAGCTATTATAATGCTATGTTATTTGCAGCCTTGCCTACTGGGTAATGAATAGTGGCAGGAAATTGTTTCAGGTTTTATTTATATAGTTATATTTCTTTCTGCCCAAGAAATGATGTAAGACATTCTTAAAAACATATGAGAGACAATAAAATAGTCCAATATAAGAATCAAATTTAGTTAACTATGGTTAATGACAAAGGTTAATGACAAAAATAGAGGGAGGAATGAGACAAACAGTAAGAATCAGAGAAATACGGCTGCTACAATCAACTATAAACTTGTCTTAAGCTTTCTGGCATCCAACATGTGAGATATGGAAAAAAACACAGATTTCTTTACATATTCACAATATTTATATAAATTCGTATCAATATTCTGTAGACAGATAGATATCTGCCTCAGATTTCTCATACACAGCTCCTAAAGCCCTTATTATTTCCTAAGTAATAAGAACACTAGAAGCATCTTTTGTTTAATCTTTGTCCAGAGTTCCTGACACAGGGCTTCTGAACTGTTGGAATTCAGTGAGTGATAGGAGTATCTTCTGTTCAAATGCGGTGACTATGGGACTCTTGGATGGACAGTGGTCACTAGAAAGACCAAGCCATGATTAGAAGCTTAGAATTTTTACTCCTCACTCCCAGCCCCTTCTCTTGAGAAGGGACAAGTGCTGAAAATGGAGTTAATGATTGATGATGCCTCCTTGAGGAAACCTCTAGAAAAATCCCCATAGAATGGGGTCTGTAGAGTTTCCAGACTGTCAACCTTCCATGTACCTGGAGGATGAGGCACCCCAACTCCACAGAGGCAAAAGTTCCTGCGCTTAGGAGTCTCCCAGGCTTTGCCCTTGTCTCCCTTCCTCTAGTTGTTCATCTGTATTCTTCACCATATCCTTTAATAAACCGGTAAATAAAAGCAAATGATTCCTTGAGCTGTGTGAGCCACTCCAGTAAATTAATGGAATCCAAAGTGGGACAAGGTCATGGAAATCTCTGGTTTTCACCAAGTCGGGCAAAAATCGTGGGTAACCTGAGGATCTACTACTTGCGAGTGGGCAGTGTCATGGGATCCAAGGTTATCTCCAGTTAGTGCCAGAACTGAGTTAAATTGTAGGACACTCAGTTGGTGTCACAGAGGATTGCTTGGTGGGGGAAAGTTCTACATATTTTGGTGACTTGAAGTGTCAGAAGTGTTATGACTGTGATATGACAGTGAGGAGTAGAACCACCACAAATGAAAGATGAATGGATTCTTCTAACATATTAATTCAAGAAACAGAACTGGGTTTGCAGCACCAATGCAGTACCCATGAAACTAAAATACAGTAAATGCCTGGGAAGAATACAGTGATTTTGTGAGAGACAGCAAACTAATGCCAACAAATGTAACATATTTCTGGGGGCACACGATTAATAATCATGGTAATAACATTATTGACCATAGTTCTTTACCCATCTTTGCATAACATCTGTAATACAGTCTCTAGGACTACATAGAGTCCCTATACTTTGATCTTGGTTCTAAGACTTTCTTTGGCCTTAACATATGGGTGGAAATGATAGTATGTCCTAACTAATTTCCAGTTCTTGGCCTTAAAATGTCTCAAGTACCTCTGCCTGCCCTAATGAATCTCTGCCAAAGCATGAGACATAAATGACAGGGCTAGTCTGGTGGCTAGTCTAAGGAAGACAAAAGACAGGTAGCAGAATCAGACCGTGAGGCACGGAGAAGAGTCACCGCCAAGCCCAGGCTAGATCATCCAAACCATAAATAATTCACACAGACACAACGGATGAAAACTGATTGCTGTTTTATATCTCTGAGTTTTGGGGTGATTTTTTATGCAACAGTGGAAAACTATAATACAACAACCAGATAATGACAGTTCTTTAGGCAGTATATGCATTGGCAACTATAAGCCAAAAACAGGTATGAACTACCACGGCCCAGATAAAAAGTGGCATAAAGCATATCAGTACATATCTTCATAGCTTTAATTTGTTAACTCACTAACTTCATTATCGTGATTTCTGACACCATAATAATTAATATAAATGAAATAAAATTTCTGTGTATCATTCACCATACTGTGTTAGTAGTTCACTTGTGTCCAATTCTATGCGACCCCACGGAGTATAGCTTGCCAGGCTCCTCTGTCCATGGGATTCTCCAGGCAAGAATACTAGAGTGGGTTGCCATTACCTTCTCCAGGGTATCTTCTGGACCAGAAATTAAACCTGGGTCTCCTGCACTGCAGGCTGATTCTTTACTATCTGAGCCACCAGGGAAGCCCGCTTTCACACACTAGCTTCACTATTATATTTCTGACACCATGATAATTAACATAAATAAAATTTCTGTGTACTGTTCACCACATTAGATGAACAATGCCCAGGTAATCATCAAAAATGAATGATAGATTTGAGGTAATTAGTCTTGAAATTCATAAACAAAATTCACTGGAGGGTGGGATATGATGGAGGAAGAGGTTATACCTTTAAGAGCTTGGCCACAAGTTTCCATAGAAACAGAGGGCATGACAAGTGACCATGTGCCTGGAGCTCAGTAGAGATGCCACGTGTATGAAGATATTGGACAGAGAAATCAAAATCTCCAAATGTGTGACTTATTTAAAACTCACAAGGACATATGTTGCAAATGGTCATGTTGATCTAGGATGAGGTAGGATCTCACATGGCCAAGTCTACCTGGAGTGCACAGAAAAGTAGTAGTCGGGATTTATTTATTCAACCACACTAGTTTCATTAAGCTAGTTCTTTTTTTCTCATGAGAAAGGCTGGAACCTATAATAAGAATAGCTAATACCTATTTGTCAGTATGGATGTGCAATACAATGTGCTAAGCTCTAGGCATAATTTATTCATTCAATTCAGGTAAAGTTCATGATAACCCAAGATGGTAAGTACTTTTATCCCCTTCTTTACCCCACTTGCCCTTTTCTTTCACAGTTTTTACAGACAGGTACTATGAAGTGACTTCTTATGGTTATGCAGACACTTTTCATACAAGAGGACGTACAGGGAAAATCAGGATGAATATACTTGATTAATATTTGCTTCACATAAATCTTAAACATTTTCTGGGTTGATTTACATTTTTATTCTTTTTTTCTTGAACCTAAAGCTTTCCTAATTTCAACTGATCTGTAAAAATATTTTGCCAAACAGAAAGCACTTTGTAAACAGAAAGAAATGTGATAGACTGTGAATACTGCCCAATTGTTTTACAGAGAAAAGATCAATTCCAATGACATTATTTTAGAATACCCCCACTGATCCAGATTGGCTCAAAGAACCGTGGTCCAATCCCTCCATATGACCCTTTTTCTCACTCTGACACACAGGGGATCCTATTGCTATGTTCTTATTTCAGATGGACAACCTACATTGTCTCCTCTGAATTATCTTCTACTGAAAATAACACACAAATGTCAGTGGTAGAAAAAATTGCATTGTTGAACATGTAAGGTTTTTTTCGTTTGTTTTGTATATTTTAAAACTTTGTTTCTTCTTTTGGCAACTAAACAGATGACAGATTTTGCAACTGTATTATATGTAAATTATGTACGAGTTTCCCCGCTTGGGCTTGCATAGTATCTAATGATTTGCAAACAGTGGCATGTAGAACACATGATAATACCCAGCCATAAATCATTAGAAATTAAATTCAAACCCAGTTAACACCGGATGTAAGCATTTCTTACTCATTATGCACCAAAATTAACTCACATGACTAAAAGCAGACCTGTGGGACTGTTTAAAGGAACTAAATCCCTGCAAAATCCTATAGTTCTTTGAGATGAGCACTCTGCTCCAGAATGTTCAGCAATTAGCAGACACGGAAGCAAGCAGAGTTCACACATGCAAAGTGATAGTAGGGATGGGCCTACTAGACATAGCAGCTTGATTCAACTGATTATTAACGGCCCAATGTGCAACTTGTTAACCACACTCACCCTGGTCAACTTTATTTCAGACACAAAGCAATAGTCACTATTGTCTCAAAAGTCCCTGCAGCCCAGGTACTTCTCTCAAAGGTTATTAATCTCACACTGTAACCATTGACTCACAAAGCAAACAGTTTTGTTCCTTCCCATTGCCATTTAAAGGCTCCCCAGAGACAGTGAATCTATCAGATTGTTACAATAACTCATCAAAACACTTTAGAAATTTCACAGTACTTCTTTTGCATATTTTATAACACCCAATAGAAGTATGCAGCTCTTTTTTTTTTAAAGTATGTAGCTTTTTAGTCAAAAGCTGCATTAGTTCCTTCATCTGATCAACATACATATAAAAGAAAGATATTTATCACAACAGCAAAAATAAATAACCTGGTCAAACTATAACTTGGCTGGCCACATATTACAAGTGATGGTAAATCAACTCAAACTAACTTAAGTAAAATAATGGTAGGGAGATGATAGGGATTTCATTAGCTCACATGACAAGAGGTCATGTGGTTTTATTGAAGGTGGGCCCAGGCAGTGGTGGTCGAGAAATGTTTAATCATATCTCCTTCCTTCCTATGTAGGGGAGCTGATTTGTGACATCTGCCAATTTCAAGCTACCAACATGTCATTAAACAGCTCACAAAATTCCTGAAAATTTAACAAAAGGCCCATGTGGGCTGGGATGAGTTAGCTCCAGGACATCATTCTCAAAGGACATCACTATTAAATGGTACTCAAATGGCACCATGACCAGCCCCGCTTCCCCTCCCCTTTTTGCTTCACTCCCTCTGATTTTATTCCCAGGTTGATACAAAGTAGCAAGGATGACAGCAGGGGCATGCAGTCGGATGGGCGCTAAACAACTTGGCTTCTGATCTGATCTCTTAGAATCAAACACAATGGCCAGGGAATAAAATATTCTCATCACTCAGCTTTGGAGCCAAAGAGAATGAGGTCAGCTACTTTGAATCATACGTATTAAGCAGGATTCATCTGCAATGAGCAAAGGTTAGTCCTAAGAAACTGTGCAGATGACTACCGTGAAGACCACCTATGTTTCAAGAGGTCTAAGATTAAATCTACAGCAACATTCATTCCATTTCCGGATATGTAAAACAATTCTCCACCAGGTGTCCACTTTGGATGGAAATTTGAGGCAACAGTTTAAGATTCAAGAAGATGAGACGTGTCTTGAAGAAAAATATGCTCTTGCAACATAAAGAAGCTGTCTTCAGTCATGGATAGATTCAAAATGTGAAGATATAGAATGGCTGCATAAATTTATTAATAGAAGTGCTAATGCCATAAATCATACATCTTTATTTGGACACACAATCTTTTATTTTCCTTTCAAATGAGGAAGGAAAAATAAAGGAGTGGAACTGGTAATATTGCTTGCAACTTAAATTGGATTTTCCTCCAGAGAAAGCTGTTCAGAAAAAGCTATTCGCAAAAGCAGAATAGTACTCACAAAAAGGTATTAATGAGCCCAACCAGGAGAAAAAAGCCTCCAACAATACAAACAAACATTTGCAAAACCTCTTTCAGTACTGGAAGCTAAAGGAATGATTTGAAGTTTCTATCTGTACAGAAACAATCTCACTGGCCAGTCAAGTAAAGTTGGTTGAATTTTATGAGTACGTCTTACAGCTACAAGTCTTACCAATGATTCATGAGACAAGAACGCAGCAGCTCTGGGTTTAGAAGGAAACTAACATACCCTGCCCTCAAACTGTGAGGCTAGATAGGGCCAAAATGTAGGCTTCGTGGTGTGTTTACGCTCCTGCCTTGACTGCTGTGCGTGTCATACTGTAGAGGTTCAGTCAAATCCAAGACAAGGGGGATCAAGTGAACGCCAGCAGGAAAGTTAGCAAAGGAAACTTAGGCTTTATCCCCCAGGAACAAAGGAATTGTGTTAGGCCACCTTTCCACTGTTTCTCCGTACCACTAAGTCAGCTACTGGAATATGCCTGCTATAGCTTAATGTGCCGCAGGAGGGATTCTGCAGTTGCAAATGACATCCAGAATGCTCATTATTAAACAAATCCAGGCCTATTTATGCATTTTTTTTCAGGTCTATCACCATGGTGCCAGAGTGCTTAGCCAGCCCACTATTAGGACAGTGGAAAATCGGGCTGGAAGGCTCTGCATAACCCAACTGTCACCAAGTGTTCTCACTGATGGAGAGGCTTCCTTGTAGGAATGTATTACTAAAACCATCCCTTCCATGTGGTATACAGATTAATGCATCCAGCCAGAGGGACACATGGTGCTTGCTGGGTCATATTCGCAAAAAAGAAAAGAAAATTTTGCCTTCAGTGACAAGGAAGCACACTGCAAAGAATGCTAAATGCTGGTTCTCTCATCAATATAGTAATAGTATTCGGTTGGCCAAAAAGTTCATTTGGGTTTTTCCATGCAATCTTACCAAAAACCTTGAACCAACTTTTTGGCCAATCCAGTGCTATAAGACCTTGTGTATTAATAAACCCAAGGTTCCTCTACTGTGCATGCTATATGGATAAATATATGGCATACAAGAAAAGTAGTTTTTAAATGGAATATTTTCATCAGATCAGGGATGAGGAAACTGTTTCAAAATGGGAAAAATAAACATCTTCTAGCTTTACCTGGTGAGAAAAACAGATGGTATATGGACAGACGAGGAGGAGCTGCAACATAATTCATTTTTATCCTCTTAAATTACACCTGACCTTTCTGTTAGAAGTTTACCTTTGTACCATTTGCTAATACTGTATATAGTCTCAGCAGCATATTTTACTTAAAACCACAAATATTAGGAGGAAAAATGTCTTGAGGGAGATTTACCAGGCTGTTTTCATGGGCAAGGTAATCAGACTTGGCATCTGAAATGTTTGACAGGTCATAGTACATTGGCTCCAAAGAATACATATCTGTCAGAATCCCCAGCAAGAAAAGATAACTGAAATCAGGGGTTACCTCTTGCAGAATTAAAACCTTAAGATTCTTTCAGAGCCTGAGCATATAACTCTTGCTCAGAAGAGGAATATAGGCTATTTAAATTTTTTTTAAAATTTTTTTCTTGAATATGGGCTTTTTGAGGGGCTATCTGGGTGGCACCAGTGGTAAAGAACCGGCCTATCAATGCAGGAAATGCAAGAGACATGGTTCGAACCCTGGGTTGGAAAGATTTCCTGAAGAAGGAAATGGTAACCCACTCCAATATTGTTGCTTGGAGAATCCCACAGACAAAAGAGCCGCAGCAGGCTATGGTTCATGGGGTCACGGAGAGTCAGATACGACTGAAGTGACTTAGCATGCACGCAAGGGCTGTGTGAATAAAGGTAGAATTTCTCACTTAAAAATAAATTTAGCCTTCAGTTCAGTCACTCAGTCATGTCTGACTCTTTGCGACCCCATGAATAGCAGCACGCCAGGCCTCCCTGTCCCTCATCAACTCCTGGAGTTCACTCAGACTCACATCCATCGAGTCAGTGATGCCATCCAGCCTTAACAAAATGTAAACATGCCCCTAATTTTCATTCTGCCACCTCTTCTTCCCTGCTGTGAACATTAGCTACTGTTTTTTGACCTTGGACATGTAACAGCAATCCCTAGCGTGAGTTTTCTTCTACCACCTAGAAGAGGTGCCCCCTACTGTGGTAATGTTTTTATTGTAGTTGTTGACATACAGGGTAAAATATTCCCTTTGGACACAAAAACCTTCTTCAAAACTAGCTCCTTCTAACAACTCGCCGAGTAGGATCTTAAAGGTCTGAAACACCCCTGTATGAGAACTTGAATACAGTTAAGTTCTTATTTCTTTGTCTTCCACAGCATTTCTCCACTCATTTTCTGGCAACTATGTAACAGGATTTAGAAAAGAGAATTACAAAAACAGGCACCATCAATGTCTGCTTCCAAGAGGGAAATCTGTACGTGGATCACAATAAACCACAGGAAAGAGGGGACTACTGAATATACTCCAACATGTTTTTTCAGGATCAACATTGATGGGCTCTGTTGAAAACAAAATGCATTTCTTCTACTATGCTGTTCTGAGAACTATCAAAGTTTTACTTCCTTTGTTCCTTATAAGGACATAGCAAATAAAAAGAACTTGTGGTATTTCAAGCAAAATATCTTTGTCACCCAAATGAGGGGTCTAGAGTTTCAGAGTGTCTAAAGGATAGCTCACAGCAGGCAGGCAGCCTGAGGATGCTACAGTGCTATCACAGGGCAGTGAACACCTTGCTCCCCACAGTCCTTCCCCTCTTCCTCCAGCAACAAACCTGGCATCAACTGCAAACTGAATATACTCTAAGTCTGCAAGCAGGGCTCCACTCTTAGGGATCAAGAATGAGTTTGATTATTAAAAATAACTTTAATATTAATTTAAAACAGTGTGCAGGTATGCTCAGTTGCTAGTGACTTGAAGAAAGTCTATAGATACCCTCTTGACATCGACAGCCATAATGCCACCACTAGTTAGTCCAAAGTGTAAAGGCCTTCAGCATGTAGTGGGGCCTTGCAGGAATGCAGCACTGTAATCAGTCTCTCTTTAGGGATAAAATATACTGAAGTCAATTTCTGTTGCCCCTACACTAACTAGAATAAGGCAATGGTTTAAACCCCTGGGACAAAATCCAGAACTCTCTGCCTCAGAATTTCATTGAGCTTTGGTCATTTGCTGGTACAAATATAATGCTTAGCTTAATAATAATAATAAAAAGTCAGCATGAACTTATATTTACTTCACAGTAGACTTAAAGACTTTCAATAAGTCATAATAGGATAATACGGCAATATTGTATTTTGTCAGATATACAGTTGGATGAATCTGTACTGGCAGCTTTTTAACGTTTTAGCAGAACATGAAGCACCTGAAGAATGCTGAGGCAACAGATGGGACATGAGAGTCTTCAGAGCTTTGTAATCCTGTCCGTCCTTACCATGTAGTCCGACTTAAGAACAAATTGTCCCTATCTAACTAAAACTTAGGTTCTGAAGCCAGCATATAAACCATACAATCGTGTGATATGCCTTGATCATATTCGCATTCTTAGATTATATAATATGGTACAAGATCCTCAAAATATATCAAGATTCTGATCAGTTCTCACTATCTCCATCAGTATCACGACACCCAAGCCACTATCATCTCTTTTCTGAATTATTCCCAAAGACTGTAGCCAATCTTTTTTCTTTCAAACTTATTCCCATAATTTGATCTCCACAGAACACTATAAAAATTTTTTTTAATAAAACAAGTCAGATCACAACACTATTTATCACTCCCCACTTTCTTCCCATTGCAAATTCCTTATCAGAGCCTATAAAGTTCTCTTGACTTAATCTGGCCAGGCCTAGTCATCCAATCTCAATTCTTATCACAAAGCTCTAGCTCCACTGGCTTTCTTCCTGTTCCTTCAATATCCCAATCTCTTTCATATCTGAAGGCCTTCATACTACTGAACACTATTCCCCTCGATCTATCCAGGGCCTTTCCCTGGCTTCATTCACTTCAAATATCATATCTTCGAAAACACGTTATTACACTCTATTACAACATTATTAACACTCTATTAAAAATAGTGTGCATGTGAGCTCAGTTGCAAATTCATGTCTGCCTCTTTGAGACCCCATGGACTGTAGCCCATCAGGCTCCTCTGTCCATGGGATTTCCCAGACAAGAATACTGGAATGGGTTGCCATTTCCTTCTCCAGGGTATCTTCCCAACCCAGGGACTGAACCCACGTCTCCTGCACTGTAGAGAGATTCTTTACCACTGAGCCACCTGGGAAGCCCATCAAGAATAGCATTGCTTACCAACACTCACTATTCCCTTGTCTTAGTTTTTTCATCCACAAGTATCACTGCCTGCCACTACATTAATTTCTTGCTGACTTGTTGATTATTTTCTCCACGGAGATGTAATCTCTATGGGCAGAAGGATTTTTGTTTGTCTTATCTGCTGCTGAACCATAACACAAAGAAAGGAGCCTGGCACATACAAGTTACTCTATAAATACTTGGCGAATGAATGAATGAATCAGTGAATACATAAATTCTTCCATAAAATGATCCAAAGGTAAACCAATGTTCGGATACTACTAGATCTATTTATGTGATTAAAGACACAGGTATCCTTAATACAGCTTAGTCAACATCAGAAGTGCTCAGTGAAAGACAATCATATTTCATATTTGAAAGTTTGTAGGCAAGGTGATTTTATTTTGAGGCTGTGTAATAGGAAATAGTATGCTTACTCCTTGGAAGGAAAGTTATGACCAACCTAGATAGCATATTAAAAAGCAGAGACATTACTTTGCCAACAAAGGTCCATCTAGTCAAGGCTATGGTTTTTCCAGTGGCCATGTATAGATGTGAGAGTTGGACTGTGAAGAAAGCTGAGCGTCAAAGAATTAATGCTTTTGAGCTGTGGTGTTGGAGAAGACTCTTGAGAGTCCCTTGGACTGCAAGGAGATCCAACCAGTCCATCCTAAAGGAGATCAGTCCTGGGTGTTCATTGGAAGGACTGATGCTGAGGCTGAAACTCCAATACTGTGGCCACCTCATGTGAACTGTTGACTCCTTGGAAAAGACCCTGATGCTGGGAGGGATTGGGGGCAGGAGGAGAAGGGGACAACAGAGGATGAGATGGCTGGATGGCATCACCAACTTGATGCACATGAGTTTGGGTGAACTCCAGGAGTTAGTGATGGACAGGAAGGCCTGACGTGCTGCGATTCATGGGGTCACAAAGAGTCGGACACGACTGAGCGACTGAACTGAACTGAATAGGAAATAGCATCCCTTAATAGGTAGTACATACACACACACACACACACAACTGGTTTCTAATATCTTAAATAATTTGACTACATTCTTATGTAAAAAATGCTTTGCGATATTAGTAATGTGATAGTTCATCCAGAGAGAAAAACATATTGAGCTTTCTCCAAGACAGAAAGGAGATCATAGCCACTTCCAGAGAGTCAACAGATCAGGGCATGTCTTTATAAGACGTGTATGGATTTTTCTGCCCACAGGCAGTTTTCAAACAATACACAAACAGAGAAAAAACTAACATGCTCCCAATCAGGAGAAAAACCAGGAGGTTTCAAGAATTGCTCTGAACCCAAATGCAACACAGTGAAGGAAGACTTGAAAAGCTACAAAGGTAGTTATCTTAAAACTCTGCCACAGCTCCCCACCTACGTGGTTTTTTACACATTGCTTTGCCTTCAGTCTATACTGCATGGGCTTTCTGTACCCCACCAGGAGGGGATGAGAATACCCAGGAAGTTTCACCCTCGTCTATGATGAGGCATCATGATTTTTTCTTTAAGTTATTTTTTAAAAAATAGAAACTAACATAGAAAAATAGAAACTGGAAATATAATATTGCAAGTCAACGATACTGTGATTTAAATATTTAAAAAATCATTTCCAAAAGGATAGTTCAAAACACTGCATCTCATTGCTTTAATGTGGATATCTTTAAGTTGCTTAAAACATAATTTCAGTATCACTTACACTTTCAAGTTTAAAAAAAAGTGTGTGTGTGGGGGGGTGTGTGTGTGATAACTGAAAGCTCCATAGGAAAGCAAGATGGAATCTTCAGTGTCTGGCATAATGAAAAATTAAGAGCTGCTACTTCTGTTTGGCCGAGAGTCAATCCAGGTTGCCCCTGGGAAGTTCTTTCTTACTGCTATTCTTACTCCTGAGCTAACATGAATAACAGCAATACCTTGCATCTGCCTTACAATTTACAAAGTGCATTCATTTACGTTCCTCAATTATCTTTACAAAAATTCTGTATGATGTACAAGACAGACGTCTCTCTTCTCCAGATGACATTCAAGAAACTGAGATTCCCTCAGTCTCTCAGTATTAACTAAGAAAGACTGCACTGGGACGTGTGTTGCCAATGGCCTGCTGAAAGCTCTCTCTCCACCATGCCATATTTCTGTATTTCACACCAAGCGAAAGCACAGTAAGTTCCACACACAATTCACCATTTTTTTAAAAAGGCAAAAAAAAAAAAAAAAAAGTCCCAGTTTTCCCAATGCTAATCCTCTTCCCCCACCTTCACGGACTCTCAGCTCCAACTAAAATTACCTTCCTGTAACTTCAAGGCTACACCCAGCTGAGTATGTTTGGTTTTTATGAGCTTTAACAAAAGTGACAATTATTACATTGAAATTCTATTTTGAGGTTTATTATGAATGTTGGTTTCAACAAAATTCTTAATTAAGAAGTGTTAGAAAACACAACTCTCACTCAATTGTCAGGAGACACAATACCAAGGGACTGTTTCTGTTCCTTGTTTTCCCCAGTCTCAGGGACACCAATCTAAAGTGAATTAAATTCAGTGATCGCCTAAGGCCAAGTTTCTACAAACACAAACGCCAAGGGCACGGAATGACTTGAGGATAAATTTTAGGTCTCGCATTTTATCATTCTGCCCTAGACCCCAGAGTTAACCTGCAAGCAAAGATTACGTAGCTTGAACAGTAATTCACCCTCCCCAGGTTCTTCTAGCCTAAGTCAGGATCCAGTGATCCAGCCAACAACTATTTACTGTCTGTGTGCATTGAGCGAGGTGCTGGGGGGTACAATGAACAAGACAGATGCTGGTCCTGTTCTCTAGAGATGTCATACTAGAGAGAAAACAAACAACAGGCAGATAAACAAACACAGTTATAATTGGTCATACGTGCTTTAAAGGAGATAACCAGGAGTGCTGAAGGAACCTAATGAAGGGAACTTCCTTGGCTATGGTGTCCAAGCCATGGCTCCCTGGGGAGGTGAGTCACTGACAGAACTGCCTCAAAGGGCATCCCTTCCTTGACCCATACTCACCTCACTCTATATTCCTTCCCTTAGCAGTTGACGAATGAACAGGGAAAAGACCAAAGAGACCATGGTGGGATGGTACCAGGGTTACCCAAAGGTCCTGCTATAGAGATCTGTCATAAAGGGCTATTCCAGTCTAAAATAAAATCAATACAGAAGAACCAGGAACTCCAACTGGTGAAAAATAGCCTCTTTATATTCCATCAAGGAATCGTTTCTCTGAGATGACAAGAGGTATATTGCCAATAAATCCACAATTCTGTTTCCAATTAATGCAAACTTATAATATTCTAAGCTGTTATTAGATTTCAATTAATAACCTGTGATGCCTCATTAATGCAAATATGCTCCTAGTGGTGCTAAACCTTCATTAAGTGAAATGGGTCCAATGACATGACTGTTTCATATGATAATGGAACTATGATTAAAAGGCACAATTAATCATCTTCAGCTATGAAATGATCTCTATGACAGTTTACTTATTCCTATATGAAACATTTGCTTCTTTCAAAAAGTCAATTTATATTTAAACTATTCAGTGGCAAAGAAAAAAGGAGAAACATCACCCTGAAATATCTCTAATATTGGCACAGAATCCCAGAAACAAGTCAGGTTCTTCAAGAATAAGAAGGGTCACAGAGCTGGCACCATACTCCATTTCACGTAATATGTTGTGTAAAAGTATAAAGTGTAAGCTGCAAATCTCAGTCCTATAACTGAATGATGGTGCTTTATAGTTCTGTCTGTGTGCTTTTCCATCCCTTAAACGCTGAATCCCTCCATATGCAGCTTCAGATCCTGAGTCAAATGTGGCAAAAGCAGGACCTTTCCCAACCCCTACCTCTTCCACCACTCCACAGGGGAAGTTAGACACAAAACAAAACTGCCTGCAACAGATTCTGTTATTCCTTCCCACCCAGCATCCTTTCCCAATTCTGACAATAACATTTGGTTTTGCCTTTGCAGAACTGCTCCTCTCTTATTCCTGCGTGGTCCTAGTTAGGTGGTCAAATACAACTCTTTTCTCACGCAAGCAGAGAGGAGAGTCATGAATCAGCCTGGCCCATCAAAATCCCCCCAACACTCAGCAGGGTAACTGATCCAGGTGTGGCCATCTGAACCCAACACAGTCTCTTGGGCCCTTCTTTGGATTCCTTCACCATAACTCATAACATGGATCATTGTCATTCCATGTTTTAGCTTTGGTCTGTTGTTTGTGAGTTTTATGGGATCCCAGAAATAAAAGGTAAGCAATTTAATAGAGGTACCTGTCCTATCCCAGCAAACACCTTGGTAAAGCCCATCCCCTGTTATTCTTCCTCTCTGTTACTTATGGCCAAGAGACATCAAGTGTGAAAAGCCATATGTTTCTCCCTCTGAAGTAAATAAAATCTTTAAGAATTCGTTGAGATTTCTTTTTAATTGTTGCTTAGTAACCATCACAAGATTAGAACTATTTTCTAGCTTAAGAAAATAACATTATAAAAAAGAACGTTCCGATATTTAAAATTAACAAACTGTCTTAAAATGGAGTTGTTTAAAAACTCAGTTATTACAGTCGTCTGACATCAGATACACAATCCTAAAAATTAAAAATAACACAAAAGCTTTAGGGATTCTTACAAAACTATCAGTCCATCCCTTTTCAATATTTTGTACAATACTGCACACATTATGACTCTTTTCCCTAGGTAATGAAAGTAATATTGGGCCTTAATTAATGTCCATTAAAATGCTAGAAAAACTATACTTCTTTGATACATAGTTACATATCAGATATGTAAGACATGAGCATTAGATATGGCACCATAATTAAAATGTATCTGTATATTTAAATAGCTAACCCTTATTAAGAAATAAATATTGATGTATCAAGTATACATGGTACAGAGATGGTATCAATGCATATGCCCACAATGACTGATGGAGCGCAGCACTGAGGATCGTAAGGTGGCCTGGGTACTTGGTTGAAAGGAACGCAGTGAGTGATTAGTCATGCCTGCAAAGGATGTAGGATTCAACGTGGTCGCAGGCACACCAAGCGTCTTTTTAATCCTGTGCAGCATGGAGAAGTCCAGCTTTTCCGCCAGAAGCTGCTTGACCTTTGTGAAGCCCCGATTCTCTGGGTCTTGGTGTACTCATCTTTAAAATGAGGGTTTTGATTAGATGACCTCTGAGGTCCCTTTCAGTCTGAACAGTCTGTGATATTCTCAGGAAAGAATAATAATAGCCCTTGTATGAGAAGCCAGAGCAGTATGGTATGTGGCCAACTATAGAGGCAGGCAGCAAAGAGAGCCTGCATGTGAGAGCTCGCAAGAAAGGGGAGAAGGAAGGAGCCAAACCTGTAATAAACTGTCCCTCGTCACCTTGGCGTGGAGAGTAAGGCCCAAAGAGCAAAATATTGCCCCATGAATAAATAGTGCATCCTCTTTCCACTTAAATATTTTCAAAAGTTATTCACAGAATCATTTTGCAAAAGGAATTAATGTCCATGATTAAAATTTTTTCCGATATGTGTGTACCTCACAGAAGGGAATACGTAAGAGCATTAGTCACGGGGCTATCAGCTACAGAACCTAGCAAGTCACTGACTCCCCAAACTGGAAGTGCAGGGAGCAGGCAGCCACCAATGACTTGCCATGTCATTGGTGGCCTCTGACCTTTTGAGCTCTCTGCTCTATAGACCTGGAGAAGGCTTTGTCCTAAGGCAAGCTTCCCACATGGTGATAAGATGCCTGCCAGGACTAACTGGTGCCCTGTGTTGCCTATTCAATTCCTAAAGCAGACTAGCTTTTCATCCTTAGAAATCCTAGCCAGCTTATCCTTGCTGGTCCATGGCAGCAAGGTTCGGAGCAGCTCATCTCTGAATCAGTATCTGGTGTGATTCATGGAAATGCTCTAGGGAGGAAGGAAGGAAGAGAGGGAATGATGGTGCTGGGTGGGTGTGGGGACGGAGGGGAATACAGGGCCCCAGACCTCTGAGCACTGGTCTGACACAGCCCAGCCTCAGTGTGAGAAGCTGGTCTGGCTTGCACAGCGAGGCCATACCACCCTCCGGCTGGACACAAACAACCTCACAGAATACCAGCAATTCAACAAAGGTCACTCTGAGATCAAGTTAAGTTAGATAAGACCCCTTGACAATTTTGTCCGAGCACAGACAGGAACAAGGTTACTGTATGACTCACAAAATACTGAACATTGCCCTCCCTTGGCTAATATGAGTGAAAGCTGCTTCTTTATGAGATAGCTTCAGCCTCGCTCGAGTCTTCCCTCCCCATGGAGAGGATTTGTTGAGATACCCAGCAAGAGAATTGCCCCAAACTTAATGACAGCATGTGACCAAGAATGAACCTCATCCCCACAGACATTCCCTAAATCACCCAAACAAAGCTTAAATCCTTTCTAACACACTCTTACTTAGACACCCCATGGCTCCCCATGGTGTGTGTTCTCTCTCTTACAATCAATAATAAACCCAACTTGTTCCACTCCAGGTATGTCCCTGGTAGTCTTTAGCTGGAGGGTATCAGTACTGGTTTAAGACAGTCTTCCAAAAAGATTTTTTTTTTTAATCTGAAGAAGCTCTTCAGATACTTTTTTTCCCCTAATCATCCTCAACCTATAAAATATTAAAACCACAGATACACTGAATCTCTATTTATTGTGTGTATGTCTGTGCTGTATACATACAAGGAGGCCAATCTTGTCAACACACCCGCACACACATTCATGAACCAATTTTCAAAGAGTTTAGATAAAATTATGTGGGGGTAGCATGGATGTTAAAAGGTCTGTCACAAAATGTTTAAAAAGCACAAACCCTCTCAGCAACGTACCTCTTTAGCACAGTAGTAATAGTAACAGTTAACATTTCTAAGTGCTTTCAACATACCGGTCACTGCTCTTATGTATCTATTAATTTCTACATGGAGTAGCTCTTTTCACCCATCCAAAAACTTCTCTGATTGGTTCTACAATTATCCCCATTTTGAAGCTGAGAGAACTGAGCCACAAAGCAACCAAGTATTTCTTATGCCCAAGTCACAGGTTCATAAACAGTGGAGACCACTGCAAGACGGTTCTTCAGACTCCAGGAGACATGCTCTTGGGCTTCAGGACACGCTGCCCCTCACTCAGCAACACCCCCATAAATACTTGCTAAACACTGTGAACAAACACACGAGCCAATATGCAGTGCGATTTTCATGACAGTACTTCCAAACACTCATGAATAAGGCAGTGAAAACTGGAGAACATTGGGGTAAGAGCTCGAGGTCAGATTGCTGTGATATAGAAAGAAGCATCTGAGTGGAAATCTTTCAGGGGAATTTTTCACATTGCACTGCAAATGTTTTGGGAAACGAATCCCATTCTGTGTGTGTGTTTGCTTGACCAGAAAATGGCTTGGTTAAGAAAGGGACTGAGGGGGCTTCGCTGGTGGTCCAATGGTAAAGAATCCGCCTGCCAATGCAGGGGACATGGTCTGGGAAGATCCCGCATGCCGTAGAACTAAGCCTGTGAGCCACAACTACTGATGCACATGCGCCCGAGAGCCCCGGCGCCACAGCAAGAGAAGCCACGGCATTGAGAAGCCCGCCCACTGCAACGGAGACCCAGCGCAGGGAAAAAGAAAGGTGAGGGTGGGAGCGGAGATTGGGTATTGTTTCCCTAAAAATCAGGAATTGAGAAGTGATGATGACATCACACAACCGCCAGAGGTGGCGCAGTTCAGCCTCACCAGGGGCCGCTGCAGCTCCCCTGTGCTCAGCCTCACAGCTGTGCAGCCACCGAGCCTGTCCCCCGCAGGTGCCACCACATCATGCATGTCTTCAGAGCATTTTTCTCACAGAAGAAACAGGTTAGCACGGTTGGGTTTTTCACAACTGTTTTTTTTTGTTGTTGCCAACATTGCCAGAGAATTCTAGATGCGCTCCGCCCCCCGCAAAAAAAAAAAAAAAAAAATTCCCTTATGAAGTCAAGCAAATCACTCCCAGGACTTGTGCTCTCAAGTCCGAGCCTTTAGCGAAGCTGATTTTACACAATCAGATGGGAGGAGGAAAATGGCTTTTGTGATGAGCATCTGCTGTTTTGTTAAAAATGTGGTTAAAGACATTAACAAAAGTGACATTACCAGCTGTTCGAATGTCAAGCAGCTTAGCTAAACTGTTTTTTATCAAATGACAACATATGACACCCAAATCAATTCCAAACCAATAACACATTGTTACTTGTAAAGCGGAGCTGAGGGAGAGGGAGACGGAGCTCTGGAGCAAGAGAACACAGGAGCGAGAGCAAGAGAAGTTAATTAAAACACAGATTCAAATTTCTCCTGTCGTAGGAATGACAAACAATACGGTGCGGGTCCTTTCCACAAATGTTTTTACCTCTATTTCCAGCAAGGCAGAGGAAGACCATTAGCCGTTCCATGTTCTGACACAGAAACACGTGTTTCTTTTGTGACTCGCTCGTAAAGGCAGGAAAACATGACAGGGAGGTACCGGCCAGGTGTGGTGTGGCTTGGCTTCTGCCCTTGAGCCACAACCCTCCTGCGGACAGTCACAGTCAGGAGGGCAGAGCTGTCTTGTGCGGCTGCATTCGCCTCCTCTATTTTTATCTGCCCATCATCCTGAATTATCAGGCCATGAGAAAGGCGGCGGGGTCTACAGCATTGCCAACTGTGTCGTCCTTATGGCTGAAATGTCTGTGGCAGTCGGCAGGATGAACACCAGCTCAGTCTTTGTCACAGAGCTTTGCAAAAGCAAAAACACCTGCCACGGTCACGTTTTAACTCCTGAATAAATGTTTCGTTTCCATGACTGTGACCAGGACAGGGCTTGAGTTGTGCCTGGTGCTTACGATTCCACAGGCATTTCGTATGCACAATTATTAATAATGCAATTCACAAATGCCAGGTCCACTAACGAGGCCTGAGCTGGGTCCCACTTCTAAAAGAGTTGAAGCGGTTTAGTCAACAGGAAAGAAGACACATCCAAGGGCATGGTTCCTCCTGGAATGGAAACAAAGGGGCCTGCTTTGGGGAGAGGAAGCTTGCCAGGAACAGAAGGTGCGCTGTGCGTGGAGACTTTCAAGATAGGTAACTCCGGAAGGACCTCTATTGCGGGGGGAAGGGGGCAAGGAATTGTGCCAGAACCAACTGAAGAGGCAGAAATAAGCAAGCAGCTGTGTGCCTCTGTTTCTATTAAATGAAAAGAAGACAGGGCTGAAAGTCACAGTCAGCATATGGAGGCACACACAGAGGGATCACCTGGGAAAAGTCAACGAGTATCGCGCAGGCTCCACGGCACCTGCCTCCTCTCAGATCGCGCCATGTAGGCACACGGTGGACACGGTCACCCTTAAATCCACACGAGTGGAGGATGCGTCTCTGCTGAGAATGGATCAAGGCCACGCTGATGACAACAGCAAGAAGAATCTCAGCCTGATGCTGGAAACAACTTTCAACAGCAAAGGTGCAACACAGCACAGAACTCAGGAAGAAACCATATTAGGGAAGCAGGGGGAGCCCTTCTGAAATGTTAAGAGTCCAGCTCTGTGAAGAGATAGAGGGATGGCAAGAGTGACCTACAGGAAAGAAAAGCTTTTGTGAAGGCACTGGGTTTTAGATTTCCAGTAGAAGAAAGACCATTTTGTAGTTATTTCTCAAAACTATTTTGGTTGTCTTCTAGTAACATCTCAGGCAGGTCTTTTCACTTTTGAAATCAATCTTATATTTTCTACAGTCACCTCTCCAAATCCCCTGGAATTTAAAGGATGGAATTTGGACCAAACACCAGAAATAGTGGTCAGCTACTAATATTCACATTTGCTCGTTCATTCCTGGATTCATTTATTTAACCAATTAGAGCTTGCATTCAAAACTCAGTTTCCCTAAGTATGTATAAAAGAGATTCATCATGATTTGTCAATAAATGTGTTTAATAATCAGTTAAAATTTAATCTCTGAATATTCAAAGGTTAAAATAAAAGCAAAGACAGAAAAAAGAGTGAGACTTGCCATGGGACTCACACTAGTGGGAACTCTGACTTTCTCTTCTCAGCACTACTTGTTCAGTTCAGTTCAGTCACTCAGTTGTGTCCGACTCTTTGCGACCCCATGAATCGCAGCACGCCAGGCCTCCCTGTCCATCACCAACTCCCGGAGTTCACTCAGAATAACGTTCATCGAGTCAGTGATCCAGCCATCTCATCCTCTGTCGTCCCCTTCTGCTCCTGCCCCCAATCCCTCCCAGCATCAGAGTCTTTTCCAATGAGTCAACTCTTCACATGAGGTGGCCAAAGTACTGGAGTTTCAGCTTTAGCATCATTCCTTCCAAAGAACACCCAGGACTGATCTCCCTCAGAATGGAATGGTTGGATCTCCTTGCAGTCCAAGGGACTCTCAAGAGTCTTCTCCAACACCACAGTTCAAAAGCGTCAATTCTTCGGTGCTCAGCTTTCTTCACAGTCCAACTCTCACATCCATACATGACCACTGGAATAACCATAGTCTTGATTAGACAGACCTTAAGTCGGCAAAGTAATGGCTCTGCTTTTGAATCTGCTATCTAGGTTGGTCATAACTTTTCTTCCAAGGAGTAAGCATCTTTTAATTTCATGGCTGAAGTCAACATCTGCAGTGATTTTGGAGCCCCCAAAAATAAAGTCTGACACTGTTTCCACTGTTTCCCCATCTGTTTCCTATCAAGTGATGGGACTGGATGCCGTGATCTTCATTTTCTGAATGGTGAGCTTTAAGCCAACTTTTTCACTCTCCTCTTTCACTTTCATCAAGAGGCTTCTTAGTTCCTCTTCACTTTCTGCCATAAGGGTGGTGTCATCTGCATATCTGAGGTTATTGATATTTCTCCCGGCAATCTTGATTCCACCTTGTGTTTCTTCCAGTCCAGCGTTTCTCATGATGTACTCTGCATAGAAGTTAAACAAGCAGGGTGACAATATACAGCCTTGATGCACTCCTTTTCCTATTTGGAACCAGTCTGTTGTTCCATGTCCAGTTCTAACTGTTGCTTCCTGGCCTGCATACAGATTTCTCAAGAGGCAGGTCAGGTGGTCTGGTATTCCCATCTCTTTCAGAATTTTCCACAGTTTATTGTGATCCACACAGTCAAAGGCTTTGGCATAGCCAATAAAGCAGAAATAGATGTTTTTCTGGAAGTCTCTTGCTTTTTCCATGATCCAGCGGATGTTGGAAATTTGATCTCTGGTTCCTCTGCCTTTTCTAAAACCAGCTTGAACATCAGGAAGTTCACGGTTCACATGTTACTGAAGCCTGGCTTGGAGAATTTTGAGCATTACTAGCATGTGAGATGAGTGCAACTGTGCGGTAGTTTGAGCATTCTTCGGCATTGCCTGTCTTTGGGATTGGAATGAAAACTGACCTTTTCCTACTTGTTGTAGGGCTCTGTATCTCTCAGTTGCCTTCCTAACATGAATTTTATGATATATGTTTCATCTTTAGCCTTCTTTTAGATGGGAAACTGTCTAGAGAAGAAATAACAGTTTTTAAGAGAAGTCTGGATCAGAATCCAGGACTAGCTTCAGAGCTAGTACCTTCGGCCACTATATTATATTTCTCTCCATTGACTGCTGAAAATACATCTCACAGATAAACTTACTCACCAATATATTCCTAAGCTAGAATGGTCCCCTGTGGTTCCTTGGCTATTAGGAAACCAGAATTATAATTGGAATTTTCAGCAAAAGTAAATAACTAAACCACAAGTTTCTATAAGGTCTCTCCTATGAGGGAAAGACTCAGGCTCACAACAAAACTGGTCACAGTTTAATAGGGTGAAGGACGCTCTGTCCTTAATTGTGGGACACAGAACTTCAAAAAATCTACAAAAAGCCTCAGGTTCCTATGCAGTCCTTCTGGTTTTTGATAAGATCCCTTTAGCCTGAGTCAGGACTAAATATCAGAGTAGAAATTTCTGCAGAAGACACAGGACAGGAGTTATCTTTCATACTTTCCACATGGCCTCTACAAGTGAGCATTATAACCCCACATGGAAATGGAGGGTGGGCCAGGTCAAGCAACATGTCCAAACTCAGCCAGGGCATACGAAACAGAGCTGGGATCTCAGCCCAGCTCCAAAATGCAGTTTCTTTTCTGTGGCAACACATGTTGCTGGGTTACTTCCAGAGGCTGGGGAAGGGAGGGTCTGCTTTTACCACACTCAAGTTCTTGAATTCACCTTAGGCCTCTTCTCATATGACAAGCCTACATGACCCTCTGGAGCCTTCAAGGCCGCTAGTGGCCCATAACCTCTGCCACCACCTTCCCCCCTATCGCCCACCATCACATTCAATCTGATCTCTTCGTGTTCACAGTGTCTCTTTCAGTTCTTACCAGACTCCATGCCTCTTCCTTGTTCATATGTCCTCCTGTCTATAACTCTTTCCCACCCGTCACCACCACACTGCTAACTCCTACCCATCCTGCAAAACTCCAACAAGGAAGCCTCCTTGTCATCCCAGGCCTGTTTCCTAAGCTCCAGAGCAGCTCTGCATCCTAGGTGTTACTGCTAGTGGGACCAGGCAATTTCTTGGTGTGGGTCTATCCTGTCCAGTGTGGAAAGTTAGCCTGCCAATACAGGAGACATGAGAGACGTGGGTTTGATCCCTAGGTCAGGAAAATCACCCAGAGAAGAAAATGGTTGGAAACCCACTTCAGTGTTCTTGCCTGGAGAATCCCATGGACTGAGGAGCCTGGTGGGCTACAGTCCATAGGGCTGCGAAGAGTAGGACATGAATGAAGCAACTTAGTACTCACAGAAAGTTAGCAGTGTTCACAAGATGCTAGAAGCACACACCTTTCAGTTTTAACCACCAAAGAAGTCTCCAGACATTGTCAAATGACCCTGGGAAGCCAAGTCACTTCCAGCTGAGAGCTTGCCTCACCTACAGAGCATTGACCTGCACTTGATTATGTGGTTATTTGACCCCAGTGCATCCCCATGTTATGTGCTAACATGACCATTTCATGACTTGACAGTGAGTCCCATGAAGGTATGGAAAGTGTTGGCATTTGTTTACCCTTATCCACCCACTGTTCAGGGCAGTACCTGGTTCAAGTGGGATTCCAAGAAAAAACAAAGACTTTTTGAATTTGTACCTAGTCAATTATCATATACTTAAGTCAAAAATTACTGGACAATTGCTGGGCTTCCCTGGTGGTTCAGTGATAAAGAATCCACCTGCCAACCCAGGAGACACGGGTTCAATTGCTGGTGCAGAAGGATCTCACATGTCGAGGAGCAAGTACATCCACACACCACACCTATTGAGGCTGTGCTCTAGAGCCCAGGAACCGCAGCCGCTGAAGCCTGCAAGCCCGAGACCCCTTGTTGCTCTGCAGTGAGAGAGGTCACCCATGCACCACAATTAGAGTAGCCCCCACTCACCACTACTGGAGGAAAGCAGGAACAAAGATCCAGCAGAGCCAAAATAAAATAACTAAAATTACAATAAAAACATTTTTAAATGACTGGACAATAGCTGAAGCTTTCTGGAACAGGAAAATAATGCTCCCATATTTGGGCTCTGGGCAGGATGGATATTAGCCAAATGAATATCAGGAGAACTTCCTGCTGAAGGAGTGGGTTGAGGTTATTAACAGGGCTCCTGATGGCACACGAAGATTACAGAATGACCTCCCACCAAAACCTCAGTGGTCTCCTGATTAAAACAAGAGCCTGTTCTGTGCCAAGTGTTCCCATGCAGCCATGGCACTGCTCGGACAGTGTATGGCACACCACACCAACTCGAAAGCACACACCACAACCTGGCATCTCTGCCTCACCATCCCTTGCCTCCCTGATGGAAATGAGGAAATAACATAACCTCAGCTGACAGGTTTATTAAGACACAGAAGACATTACAAAAGCCCTTTGACATTATAATCTCTAACGCAGTCAGGGAGAGACGCAGACTTGCCATCATTATTGAAAGTAATTGGTTAAAAAAAAAAAAAGACCCAGAAAAGGAAAGCATTCCTATAAAGCTGTCAAGTTCATTATCTGGTCTACAGGTGTGTTCAGGGATCTTGACTCTGCCTCTGACGGGCGTTTGCCAGCCCTGCACGTGTGATCTCCTGCCACCAGTCTATACCCCTGCTCTGGGGTAGTTGCAGGGCACACTGCTGGCAGAATTCTGTCTTCACCAAAGTTTCTCTTTGACCAATTACATTGCCATGCTGATTTAACTCTTGAGACGCCCCTATTGCTCTGCCGTGTTGACACTTCAAACACCAATTTTCTAGGACAAATAACCCAGATTAAAACAACCCAGGAGTTTGAAATGCCACACAGGGTCACAAAGCAAAAGCAAGTTTTATTCAGATTGAATTTAAGTGCTTAGCAAGTTTAGATTAGTGATCAGAAACCCATTTGGTGATCAGAAACCCATATATTTTCAAGACTCAGGCGGATAACCCATGAGTTAATTAAGCCAGATGGAAGTGAGAGAGGAGTGGCGGGGACTATGAGACAAGGGAAGGCAGATGACGAGCTCAGTGTTACTAGGAAACCCTGCTGTTTGAGGCAGGCTGATGACGCTCCTGACCTGAGCCGAGGACAACCTCATGCAGAACACGTGCTCGCCTAGTCTTGGCTGAGTGAATGAATTCCTGTCTGAGGGTCCACCCTGTTATTTCCAAGCCCTGCACTCATCACCAGAGAAGGCAATGGCAACCCACTCCAGTGTTCTTGCCTGGAGAATCCCAGGGACAGCAGAGCCTGGTGGGCTGCCATCTACAGGGTTGCACAGAGTCGGACACGAGTGAAGTGACTTAGCAGCAGCAGCAGCAGCACTCCATAACCAGAACACTTTTCATGTGCCCACTGACTCACTGAGTGCTGGCAATCTCCAGTGCCTTTAGCACAACCGTTATCTGCAAAGTGTTGAACTTACTTAAGAATTAAAAAAATGAAACCAAAGGGTGAGTGGGAGCCACTGAGGTGTGTAGGGGACACCATTAATGTTACTTCCAGAAATTCAAAGTGCATATAGCTCATTGTCATGAGTGATTTTATTTCTAACTGGTTATAGGTGGGCATTACTCAGAATAATGTAAGAGACCATATAGTTTTGCAAAATACTCAGTAGCTTGTCAGGTCTACAAAAATGAAGACAAAGGATATCACATGAGATTATGTTTTGCTCAGATAAGGGAAGGAAAAAAAGCACTCCTACACTCTCCTCTCCTTAGAGATACTCACTTTTTCCTCACCATTTACTACTCACAAGGACTAAAATACAAATATAAATATAAATACGCTCAGAAACCATAAAATGTATGTTGGAAAAATTTCCAAACAGTACAGAATAGCATAATAAGAAAAATATAGACTCCACACTACTCGGAGGTGGCCTTGGTGCACAATTTCAGGGTGTGTATGACGTAAACTGGGCTTCCCTGGTGGCTTAGTGGTAAAGAATCCCCATGCCAAGCAGGAGATGCAAGTTTGACCCCTGGGTCAGGAAGATCCCCTGGAGAAGGAAATGGCAACCCACTCTAGTATTCTTGCCTGAGAAATCCTATGAACAGAGGAGCCAGGACATGACTTTAGCAACAAAACAACAACAGCAAATGACACAAACAGGATCAGACACACACAGAGCAACTCCTTTTTCTTCAACGTCTTGGGCATCTTTCTATGTCTATAAATACATATCTACTTTGCTCTTCTTACCTACTGCTTAGTAGAAACCCACATTACAAGTATCTGAGGTCCATTTAGGGCTTCCCAGGTGGTGCTAGTGGTACAGAACTCGCCTGCTAACAGACTTGGTTCAATCCCTGGGTCAGGAAGATCCCTGCAGGAGGACATATCAACCCACTCCAGTATTCTTGCCTGGAGAATTCCATGGACAGAGGAACCTGGTGGGATATAGTCCGTGGGGTAGCAGAGAGTCAGATACGACTGAAGTGACTTAGGATGCACACAAGCAAGGTCTATTTATCTCTATACTCATCACGGGAAGTCTTCTATAATATGCGCTTTTTCTTATCCCTCTAGTATTATGATACTTAAATCATCAGAATCAAACAGCAGTGGCTGTCATTGTCTGGTTTTGGTCGTAAAGATTTGATTTTACTTAATTTGGGCTGATTAAAAAAAAAACAAAAACAACTTAGAAATGCCAGTGTACGAGGCGATGAGGAGAGGCATGAGGAATGAGGAGCATCCCGCAGGAGTGTAAGGAAGGAGAAGAGGATTCCTGAGGAAGGGTTTGGAGGGTGAGTTACAAATTTGAAAGGTTCAGACTTCATGCCAATTATTCCAAGGTACACACTGACTACTTTACATATATTATGTAAGAACTGGAAAGTATACTCATCTTTGGTTTCTATTTCAAGTTTGCAGGGATACTTGTCCACAGGGTTAGGATTTAGCACTGCAGATGGTGACTGCAGCCATGAAATTAAAAGACGCTTACTCCTTGGAAGAAAAGTTATGACCAACCTAGACAGCATATTCAAAAGCAGAGACATTACTTTGCCAACAAAGGTCCGTCTAGTCAAGGCTATGGTTTTTCCAGCGGTCACGTATGAATGTGAGAATTGGACTGTGAAGAAAGCTGAGCGCAGAAGAATGGATGCTTTTGAACTGTGGTGTTGGAGAAGACTCTTGAGAGTCCCTTGGACTGCAAGGAGATCCAACCAGTCCATTCTGAAGGAGATCAGTCCTGGGATTTCTTTGGAAGGAATGATGCTAAAGCTGAAACTCCAGTACTTTGGCCACCTGATGCGAAGAATTGACTCATTGGAAAAGACTCTGATGCTGGGAGGGATTAGGGGCAGGAGGAGAAGGGGACGACAGAGGATGAGATGGCTGGATGGCATCACTGACTCGATGGACGTGAGTCTGAGTGAACTCCGGGAGTTGGTGATGGACAGGGAGGCCTGGCGTGCTGTAATTCATGGGGTCGCAAAGAGTCGGATACGACTGAGCGACTGAATTGAACTGACTGACTGAAGCACTGCCCACGGCCTATGTCATTATTTAATCCCCATTCTTACCCTCAGAGTAAGGTAGTATTACTCGCCCCAATATAAAGAAGAGGAAATTAAGGCTCACAGTTACACAAAGATTGGTGAAGCAGCAAAGCTGAACCCAAGCCATCAACCTCAAGACCCTGAACTCAACAAGCATCGCATTTTAGCTCTTCAAAAGCCAGAGATGTCTGGACAGAAAGGGAAAAAAAAAGAAACTGTGAGCCTTCATGTCTTGGGTTTTTTCCTCTAAATGTAAAAACAATGCAAAACATACTTTTGTTTTCCTTTTGCCTAAGTAAATTTCCATTTTATTTGGCTAGGGGTAGTGAGGATAGTGGCTTAAGGCAGTGCCTTATCAGCTTCAATTAACAACAAAGATTTTTCAAAGGGGTGAGAAGCAGAGAGGAAAAGCAGGAAGATCTGTGAAAATGATTTGTCCCTAAGAGAGGAGAGGTGACTTGTGTCAGTGTGGCCAAGAGTCCAGCACTTTACTCACGCTCCTGAGAGACCACCTGCGGCTCTTCTGATACAAACACACCCATGAGTTAGTCCTGCCTAGGAGACTCCCCTCCCACCCCAGTTTACTCACATGTGGGAGCCTTCACTTGTGCCAGAGTGCTTCTTCTTCTTTCGAAAAGAGTTCTGCTTTTCCTTTCTGCCTCCACTCCCTATCCCATAACCTACTCAATGTTAGTCTTAATACTAACATGAAAATATCTAAGTAATTTGTGATGGTCACCCTTACTATAAACCCCATATGTGTCTACAGCTCCTGGAACAATATCAGTACAGGCTCAATAAATATTTGTTGAATGAGAAAATACGCTATTTACTACTCTGAAACGTCTCTTTTGGTGTTCTGATAGGCATTCTAAATCAAAGTGTGTGTATCTCTGTACATACAAATATATATATATATATAATATTACATATATATACATACATGTATGTTTATATTTTGAAATGTGTCTGTTTATCATCAATACTTTTATTATTATTTTTATTATTATCACCAGCATCATCAGTAATACTCGTAATCCAACAAACATCAATGAATTGAATTAGAAGCATAGAACTCACAGGTTACTTGGACATCACAATAACTTTGAAGGAGGACAGTGGTTAATTTGCAGGTAACAATATTGCGTTATTTATAAATAAAATGTTCGATTGTCATGGACTTCATGGAAAATCTATCTCCTGCTGCTTTTTCTACTATGAAAATGAAGATTTTCTCAGAGTTCTACTTTAGCTATTAACATTTATTGCAATTTAAATTTATAATCAGATCTTGCTGAACTGACCAAGTCCCTATGGTTAACCAGTAATTTATTTCCCGTTTGGTAATCACAGTGACAGAGGCTCCAAAAATCCCTAGTCAGCACTCACTGGCATTCAACAGGGAAAGAACTGGCAATAAACACTTGAGAATCTCCTTTTAGAAGAATGAATGAAACAGAAGACAGGCTTCATGTCTCCAGAGAGTCATCTTCCACCCCTTCTCTATGACCATTAGGCTGATGGAATGAATCAAACACATGGAACAGATTTCACCCTTCATTTTCAAGTACATTATCTACTAACAGTTTTCATGAGCACTCTGATTATGCAAGGCTCTTGTCAGTGGGTCCCTGCCAATGCCAACCATCAAGCTAATGACCTGTGCTTGCCAGCTCCAAGGTGAAGGACCACTTTCGGGCATATCTCGCCAGAACTCAAAGAGGAATCATCTCTCCAAATGATCTCAGAGTAGCAGGTATCCACTGCCTTACTGCCAGAGGTTGCCTGAGCTCAGAGTGGGGGCATTAAGGGAGGGGGAGAGAGAATCTACTAATTCATAGTGGTTTAGATCACTGGCTTTACTTTCATGGATGATAAAATAAAAAAGGAAGAGCCTTCACTTTGGAAGGTGAGACTGAGGACTGTAGCCTGCATTTCATCCATGTCATTATTTTTATGCTGGGCAACGAAATATATCCTGTGACTTGTCAATGGCATCACACAGTGAAGCTGAGAGGTTGTAGGTTATTTCTATAATGATTGATACTTTCTGCCACAGCAGTCCAGCCCCTGCAGATTCTTCCTTTCCTCCTTTGCTCTGGTGAATCGTGTTTAAAGTTGGGTGAAAGAGCTGTAAACCCCAGCAGACATCAAACCTCAACCACTGACTTGACCATAGCAGGATATGTGATGCTATTCTCTGCCTAACTTCAAGCACCTTCAGGAGCACTTGAAGCACAGAAGGTTCTTTGAAAATGGGGTAAAAGGTGCATGGATGACCCACATTGTCACTGGCGTCTCTTCAGCCAATCACAAAAACTGCTTTGGGTCAGCACTCTTCCTCAGCTAATGGAAAGATTGCCTAAAATCCTGAGAACCAGAGTCACGGGAAAATGTGCAGACAAGTCAGTCCGTGACTTTCCCTGCCCCTGTTCTTTCCATTTTACAAATCTAAATCCAAAGACCACAGGGATTCTAATGAAATGGAATGTGCACGAAGAACCTCAAAAATCCTTGTGGGGTACTATAATACCCTTAAAAACAGTGTGATCATTTGGGGCCTCCCAAACAATGTAAAAATAAACAAGCATTGTGTATAGGGAAAGAAAGATGGATAAAAGCTGCAAAGTATGTTTTCTGTTTCATAAAATTCACATACAGCATTCTTTGCTTCAGTGGATGGCAAGGCAAAGTGTAACAAAAACCTAAAAACTTTTTTGGAGGAGTAATCACTTTTTAAAAACTGACAAATTATAAGCCAAATTGAGATAATTTTTCTTACTCCACAGAGAAACAGAAAAGTATTAAGTCCCTTATAACATCACTATCCATGTTCTCCCATCAAAGGTTAGGATAATCCTCAGTATATTTCAGGAAAGTAATGTCTCAAATCAATAAAGGGTCAAAGACAGTAGGGGCTCTTACAGATCTTTAGGACACAAAAGCCCTCTGGGGAGGAGAAACTAGGTTGCCTCCTGATATTCAGCAGAAATATTTAAGCTGTTAGAAGAACGTGGATCCACATGGCCACTCACACTTCAGTGTAAAAATGCAGCAGAGGGAAAACATAATCCCCAGGAGGCAAAATGAAGAATGAAAATGCTAACAGCAATAACCTGTAGTATTAATCTGTAAATCTGCTTCAAGAAGCAAGAAAATAAAACGAAGTAGCACAAACACCAGAAATTGTAATGCTACACTGAATAGACATGCTCTGCTTCTGATTATCCAGCATTGATTCATCTATCAGCAGTCATTCCCTTGGCGAAAATCATATTTTGTTTACTCTTCATTCATACAATCTGAGAGGGGGACTTCCAAGCACAAGTACAAGATCAGAGAGAAACATGTGCTCCTCTGACTTCATCCCCCCTATAAGAGATGGTCTAAGAGATCGTGTTGAAGCTATTAGAAGAGAGGTTTCCTTGATGATGGTTTAACATGATAGTTGGAGGTGGACAGGGTGACAGCTAGGCCTATAGACAGGTGACCATTTTTGTTGTCATAAAGCAAAAACTTTCAGAGAATAAAGGTGTCACACAAGAAAGTGGAGTTGAGAGGTGGTGACAGATTGTTTTTATTTTGTTTCCTTGCTAAGACATGTGTGACACTTTTGGGACTCCATGACTGTAGTCAGCCAGATTCCTCTGTCCATGAGATTTCCCAGGAAAGAATACTGGAGAGGGCTGCCATTTCCTTCTCCAGGGGATCTTCCCAACCCAGGGATCGAACCCACATCTCCTGCATTGTCAGGTGGATCCTTTCTTAACTGGGCACCAGTCAAGGGGCCAGAGATACCTGATAACATATGAGTCCCTAAATACAACCATGAATGAAGCTAGGTGTCCTTGGTATTTGAAATGATAACTTCTCTTGTTGGTCTAGGTAACTTTTCTGTTTCTATCACTTTCAAGTGATAATCCATTTCGCACGAGGGAAAATGTGGGGATGTTCTTCACAAGAACAAGCCTCACCGAAAGCACCATGTCCTGCTCATCAGTATACCCCCAACCCTTAGAATAATAACTGATAGGAGAAGACTGTGTAACTGTTCAATGAATAGAGAATTTTTAAAAACATGAATCTTTATTGACGCAACAATTATTTCCCAAGTTCACAGTTTTGAAAAAAAGCAATGAAACATAAAACTAATTTCAACAAAGTCCCAGAAAGATCAAACACTGGACAAAAACACGTTCTCCCATATATGACTCACAACAAATTATTGCTTCCACACAGTACCAATTTTTGATAGATATTAATGAATGGATAATCTACATACCAGAGAAACCCAGTAAGACAGTAGGCACTGGAGCAGCTGTGAGGAGATATCCCACATCCAAGAGCAAAGGAGAAGCCCCAGCAAGATGTTAGGAAGGGTGAATTCATGTTTAGAATCAAACTCCATTCCTGCCAGAGACACTCAGAGGGCTCAAACAACCCTTGTGCACCCCAGGACCCAGGGACCCCACAGAGACAGAGAGAACTGTGTTTGAGCATCTCCTGTGGAGGTACAGGTTGGCGGTGGTCTGCTGCAGGGGCAGGGGCTTTAGGTGCAGCAGATTTGGGTACAGGATAAGCTCTCTTGGAGGAGGTTGCCATTAACCCCACTACTGAGCTGCCAGAACTTACACAGGACTGGGAAATGGACTCTTGGAGGGCACAGACAGAACCTTGTGCACCAGGACCCAGGAGAAAGGAGCAGTGACCCCACAGGAGACTGTCCCAGATTGCCTGCGGGTGTCCCGGAGTCTCTGGCAGAGGCGTGGGTCGGTGGTGGCCTGCCGCCGGGTTCGGGGCACTGAGTGTAGCAGTGCATGCATGGGATCTTTTAAGGGAGTCACCATTATCTTCATTACCTGCCATAGTTTGGCCCCAGGTAAATAGCTGGGAGGGAACACAGTTCCACCCATCAACAGAAAATTAGATTAAGATTTACTGAGCCCCGCCCAGTTTCCCCCTCAGTCAATCTATCCCATTAGGAAGCTTCCATAAGCCTCTTATCCTTCTCCATCAGAGGACAGACAGACTGAAAACCACAAGCACAGAAAACAAACCAATCTAATCAAATGGATCACAGCCTTATCTAACTCAATGAATCTATGAGCATGCCATGTAGGGCCACCCAAGACGGACAGGTCATGGTGGAGAGTTCTGACAAAATGCGGTCTACTGGAGAAGGGAATGTCAAACCACTTCAATATTCTTGCCTTGAGAACCCCATGAACAGTATGAAAAGGCAAAAAGATAGGACACTGAAAGATGAACTCCCCATGTAGGTAGGTACCTAATATGCTACTGGAGATCAGTGGAGAAATAACTCCAGAAAGAATGAAGAGATGGAGAAAAAGCAAAAACAACAGCCAATTGTGGATGTGACTGGTGATAGAAGCAATGTCCAATGGTGTAAAGAGCAATATTGCATAAGAACCTGGAATGTTAGGTCTATGAATCAAGGCAAACTGAAAGTGGTCAAACAGGAGATGGCAAGAGTGAACATTGACATTCTAGGAATCAGCGAACTAAAATGGACTGGAATGGGTGAATTTAACTCAGATGACGGTTATATCTACTACTGCGGGCAGGAATCCCTCAGAAGGAACGGAGTAACTGTCATGGTCAACAAAAGAGTGTGAAACGCAGTACTTGGATGCAATCTCAAAAACGACAGAATGATCTCTGCTCATTTCCAAGAGAAACCATTCAATACCACGGTAATCCAAGTTTATGCCCTAACCAGTAATGCTGAAGAAGCTGAACTTGAACGTTTCTATGAAGACCTACAAGACCTTTTAGAACTAACACCCCAAAAAGATGTCCTTTTCATTATAGGGGACTAGAATGCGAAAGTAGGAAGTCAAGAAACGCCTGGAGTAACAGGCAAATTTGGCCTTGGAATATGGAATAAAGCAGGACAAAGGCTAATAGTTTTACCAAGAGAATGCACTGGTCATAGCAAACACCCTCTTCCAACAACACAAGAGAAGACTCTACACATGGACATCACCAGATGGTCAACACCGAAATCAGATTGATTACATTCTTTGCAACCAAAGATGGAAAAGCCCTATACAGTCAACAAAAAACAAGACTAGGAGCTGACTGTGGCTCAGATCATGAACTCCTTATTACCAAATTCAGACTTAAATTGAGGAAAGTAGGGAAAACCACTAGACCATTCAGGTATGACCGAAATCAAATCCCTTATGATTATACAGTGGAAGTGAGAAATAGATTTAAGGGCTAGATCTGATAGATAGAGTGCCTGATGAACTATGGAATGAGGTTCGTGACATTGCGCAGGAGAGACAGGGATCAAGACCATCCCCATGGAAAAGAAATGCAAAAAAAGCAAAATGGCTGTCTGGGGAGGCCTTACAAATCGCTATGAAAAGAAGAGAGGTGAAAAGCAAAGGAGAAAACGAAAGATATAAACGTCTGAATGCAGAGTTCCAGAGAATAGCAAGAAGAGATAAGAAAGCCTTCCATAGACATCAGTGCAAAGAAATAGAGAAAAACAACAGAATGGGAAAGACTAGAGATCTCTTCAAGAAAATCAGAGATAACAAGGGAACATTTCATGCAAAGATGGGCTCAATAAAGGGCAGAAATGGTATGGACCTGAAAGAAGCAGAAGATATTAAGAAGAGGTGGCAAGAATACACAGAAGAACTGTACAAAAAAGATCTTCATGACCCAGATAATCATGATGGTGTGATCATTCACCTAGAGCCAGACATTCTGGAATGTGAAATCAAGTGGGTCTTATGAAGCACCACTGCAAACAAAGCTAGTGGAGGTGATGGAATTCCAGTTTAGCTATTTCAAATCCTGAAAGATGATGCTGTGAAAGTGCTGCACTCAGTGTGCCAGCAAATTTGGAAAACTCAGCAGTGGCCACAGGACTGGAAAAGGTCAGTTATTATTCCAATCCCAAAGAAAGGCAATGCCAAAGAATGCTCAGACTACCCTACAACTGCACTCATCTCACATGCTGGTAAAGTAATGCTCAAAATTCTCCAAGCCAGGCTTCAACAATGCATGATCCATGAACTTCCAGATGTTCCAGCTGGTTTCAGAAAAGGCAGAGGAACCAGAGATCAAATTGCCAACATCCGCTGGATCATCCAAAAAAAGCAAGAGAGTTCCAGAAAAACATCTATTTCTGCTTTATTGACTATGCCAAAGCCTTTGACTGTGTGGATCACAATAAACTGTGGACAATTCTTCAAGAGATGGGAATACCAGACCACCTGATCTGCCTCTTGAGATATCTGTATGCAGGTGAGGAAGCAACAGTTAGAACTGGACATGGAACAAAAGACGGGTTCCAAATAGGAAAAGGAGTATGTTAAGGCTGTATATTGTCACCCTGTTTATTTAACTTATAAGCAGAGAACATCATGAGAAATGCTGGGCTGGATGAAGCACAAGCTGGAATCAAGATTGCTGGGAGAAATATCAATAACCTCAGATATGCAGATGACACCACCCTTATGGCAGAAAGTGAAGAACTAAAGAGCCTCTTGATGGAAGTGAAAGAGGAGAAGGAAAAAGTTGGCTTAAAGCTCAACATTCAGAAAACAAATATCGTGTCATCTGGTCCCATCACTTCATGGGAAATACATGGGGAAACAACGGAAACAGTAACAGACTTTATTTTCTTGGGCTCCAAAATCACTACAGCCATGAATTAAAAGACGCTTGCTCCCTGGAAGAAAAGTTATGACCAACCTAGACAGCACACTAAAGAGCAGAGACATTACTTTGCCAAAAAAGGTCCATCAATCAAAGCTATGGTTTTTCCAGTAGTCACGTATGGAGGTGAGAGTTGGACTATAAGGAAAGCTGAGCACCGAAGAATTGATGCTTTTGAACTGTGGTGTTGGAGAAGACTCTTGAGAGTCCCTTGGACTGCAAGGAGATCCAACCCGTCCATCCTAAAGGAGATCAGTCCTGAATATTCATTGGAAGAACTGATGCTGAAACTGAAACTCCAATATTTTAGCCACCTGATGAGAAGCACTGACTTATTTGAAAAGATCTTGATGCTGGGAAAGACTGAAGGCAGAAGGAGAAGGGACGATAGAGGATGGGATGGTTGGATGGCATCACCGATTCAATGGACATGAGTTTGAGTAAACTCCAAGAGATGGTGATGGATTGGGAAGCCTGTGTGCTGCAGTCCATGGGGTCACAAAGTATTGGACATGACTGAGCGACTGAACTGAAAGAACAGCAGCTACACAAACTCTGTGGTAGGATCAAGTAGCTAGTGTCTGGACACCAAGACAAAGTTGGTGTGAGATGGGAAAGAAAGGCTGGGATTAAGACCTTCTAGGATGCTTCAGGACAGAGGTCGTTATCCTGGGGGTGATAACAAGGATTCAATTTCTTTATTAAAGAAAAAAAAAACTGGTTAAATTCAACACATTTTCTGTACAGCTAACCAACATTTCAATAGAACTGACATAGAAAGTTCCGCCTCATGTTCTCTTTGCTCCACCTTAATTATCTAAGTCCCTTACATACAAAATAAGCTTCCTTCTGAGAGTGCATGTGTAAGTCCAATCTGTTTGCAAGTCCAAAAAAATTAGTCTAGGCACTCAACTCTGTGCTGTGCTAAGTCATGTCAGTCATGTCCAACTCTCTGTGACCCCGTGAAGCGTATTCTGCCAGAGTCCTCTGTCCATGGGCTTCTCCAGGAAAGAATACTGGTTGCCTGCCCTCCTCCAGGGGATCTTCCTGATCCAGGGATCAAACCCACACCTCTAATGTCTCCTGCACTGGTAGGTGGATTCTTTACAACTAGCACCACCTCAGAAGCCCAAGTACCCAACTAACTGTACTGTAATAGGCTTATAATACTTTTCACAGAAATAACACATAAAAAGCAAACACAAAAAATAAAGAAAACACTTTTAGTCGTACAATATATCACCTTGAACAATACAGGATAGCAGCTGGCACACAGGGGCTGACACTGAGTGAACAGGGAAGAAGTTACTGACCGGAGGAGGGAAAGAGGTGGGAGATGGTAGAGCTGAAGGACCACTGCCTATGCTTTTGGTATCACACAGAAGAATCCATCATCAAATCCAAGGTCATGATGATTTTTCCTGTTTTTTCCTCTAATACTTTTATGGTTTTAGATGTTATATTTAGTCATTAATCTACTTTGGATTAATTTTTATGTGGTGTGTGGTATCAAGGTACATGCTTATAATCTCTAACCTATATAAAAGGCTGTTTCCAAGCCTGATGTAAAGGTTATCTTTTGGAAATGAAAATGGAAAAAATGAAATCAGCCCTCTGTACAAGAAGCCTATATCTTTAAAGAAGTGGGAAGAAATTTCTCGTTCTCAGAAAGGATTTTAGGGTTTACAGGCTGTTATCAAGGATAATATGTGGCCAACAGACAAGTTCTATTTGGCCATCAGTATGTGTAAATGTTTTACATTAGTAGCTAATACAAAATGAGAAATCTTTATGTAAGAATTCAGGCTTCCTACTCTCTTTGGAGTAATGGAAGTTCTGGCCTAGTTTGCTGTGTGCTTTGAACCCTTGAAGGAAGAAAGTCTTTTCAGTGTATCACAGACCTCAGAAGGCCTACTTAATTAATTGTTCATTCACTCAATAGGCCCTTGTCAACATTTGGGTTGTAAACTGTGCCTATGAAAAAAGTCACATGTTAGAGCCTGATCAATCTGATAGATCATGTCTCAAGAAAGCCATACAAAGAATGAGTGAAAGTCGCTCAGTCATGTCTGACTCTGTGACCCAAGGACTATACAGTCCATGGGATTCTCCAGGCCAGAATACTGGAGTGGGTAGCCATTCCCTTCTCCAGGGGATCTTCCCAACCCAGGAATCGAACCCAGGTCTCCTGCAGTGCAGGTGGATTCTTTACCAGCTGAGCCACCAGGGAAGCCCAAGAATACTGGAGTGGGTAGCCTATCCCTTCTCCAGCAGATCTTCCCAACCCAGGAATCAAACTGGGGTCTCCTGCATTGCAGGCAGATTCTTTACCAACTAAGCTATCAGGGAAGCCCATACAAAGATAAATCAAAGGGTAAAAACTTGGCCTCTAAGGGTAGGTCCATGAGACAAGCACATTTCTAAGATGAAGATGGTGGCAAAGGGACTTCCCTGGTGTCCAGTAGCTAAGACTCCATGCTCCCAACGCAGGGGACCCAAGTACAATCCCTGGTCAAGGTACTAGATCCCACATGCTGCAACTAAAAAGCCCACGTGCCACAGCTAAGACCCAGTGCATCCAAATAAATAAATAAAAATAACTTTTAAAAAAAGATGGAGGCATAACAGTTTGGTGAAACTCACCAGTAACATTACGACTCTGCCCTGTCCACCTACAGCTTGTTATGAGGTTCTCTCTGTCACTGTTCTTTGTTGGATCAATTGTTTCTCCTTCACATCTCAATGCAGATGTCACCTCCTCCAGGATGCCTTTCCAAATCCTTCACATCAGGACTATGGAACCCTCTCACATCCCACTACAATAACTGTTCCAAAATGGGCAACATAATTTGGAGAGCTCGGTACAAAATGAAAATCTGGGGCCTCTTGTTCAAAATTCTTAAAAATATCAAGGCAGTGACAGTGGGCATTGAGCCAACTGGGGGACCCTTCTAAACCTGGGCAGCTCCACAGGCCACAGGTCTAGGGCGTAGACCCTTCCTTTTCCCCTTCATCATGGCACTCTCTTCTTTTCATTGCCATTGTTTCCCCTAGCCTTTGAATCACCCCAGTAGAAAACACAGTGCCTGGCATGTAGTAAAGTTCAAGAAAGAAAGCTTGACTGGCTGAATGAGAGGATGGGGGTAGATAATGATTAAGCCACCATGAAACCCCGAGCTATTGTTTTAACATCCATTGTCAGGCTGCTCCACAAATGTTCCTTCAAAGTTTATCTTCTGTAACAATGACACTATGTCAACCTATCCAGGGAACCCAATAATGGTAATGCTGCATGTTAATAAAAAGCCCTGCCTTTCCCCAAAGAGCTGTTTATTAACGTGAAGTTTTAGAACCTAGATAATCAGGGCACAGTACACTGGATGTCCGCATAGTAAAACTGTGCAAAGCTAAGCTAGACATATTGCTACATTAAATATAAAACTAATGTTACCTGAGCACCTAAAGAGGAAAATATGAAATTCTGAGTAGGTGAACCTTCTGTTACCAGCTTGGAAATGATCACCTGGTACTTAGCTTGTGCTATGGGGTATCTCAGGGCCTGAGATAATGCCATAATTCCACACATGAATTCTTCCTAGTTTGGGATCTTAGAAACTGAAAGATGTGAGAGAAGGTGGGAAAGGGTAAAACTAAACAAAAAGACTAAATTAGTTTTACACAATATAATGGCTCCTTGGAAGGTCTAAGTAATGTTAGCAAAATTATAAAGTGTACCCCAGGAAAACAGGAGGGAAGATAGCAGACAAAATTTTAGTTTATTACATATTCCACAAAGGATGATGAAGACAGGAAATGCACAATTTTTCAGAGGTCCAACAGTGTGAAAACCTTCATCTCCTTTAAGAATTAGGGTATCACTAAATGCTAAAAGGAGTTCTTCAAGATGGAACAGAAGGACATTAATTAATAACATGAAAATATATTACGCACTGAAAAAGGTATGTACACAGTAAAATTCAGAATACTCCAATACAGTAGTGTGTTAACTACGTTAGTAAAAAGACTAATGAGGAAAAGCGTTAAAATAACTGTATCTACAATAATTTGTTAATGAATATACCATATAAAAAGAGGTAAACAGTGACATCAAAAACATAAAAGAGAGAGAGTGAAAGAGTAAAGTTTGGTTTGTGACTGAAAGTAAGGTCTTATCAGCATAAAATAGACTGTAACTAACTTACAGTTATATCTATAAGATGCCTTATATAAGCCTAATAATAACCTCAAAGCAAAAACCTATAGCAGATACACAAAGGATTAAGAGAAGTGAATCAAAACATACCACGAAAGTCATCAATTCACAATAAAAGGACAGTAAGTAAGGAAGAAAGGAACAGGATAATTACAAAAGAGCTATAAACAATAAGATGGCATTAGTACAAAACTAGTCAGCAATTTAAGAAGATGGAAATCACACCAAGTCATGTTAAAATGCTATGACATTGCTAACTAATAGGAGGAAAGCTGAGCAATCTAATACCATGTGGCAACTAACCAGTACCACTCTGAATAACCAAACAGCCAAAGAGAAAAATTTAAAAAAAAAACAAAAAACAAAAACAAACAAACAAACAAAAACCCTCAAAACAAATGAAAACAGAATCATAGACACATCAAGATCTACAGGGTGCTACAAAAGCAGTTCTTTGGGAGAAATTTATAGCAATAAATAAATATAAGAAAATAAAAAGATCTCAAATAACCTAGCATTACATGCCAAGAATTAAAAAAATTCGAACAGAGTCTGAAGTTAGGAAAAGGAAGGAAATAGCAAAAATTCAAGCAGAAATAAACTGAGACCAGACAAATAATGGGGGACAAGAGAAAAAACAGAAAACAAAACAAAACAAAACCACAAAATTTAAAGCTGTTTCTCAGAAAAGATAAAAGAAAATTACAAACTTTTAGCTTAGACTAAGAAAAGAAAAAGCAACAGGAGACAATGAGATGTCACCTCATTCCTGTTAGAATGACTATCACCAAAAAGAGACAAGAGACTATCTGTTGACAAGGATATAGAGGAAAGAGAACGCTTGCGCACTACTGTCGGGAATGTAAATTGGTATAACCGCTGTGCAAAACAGTATGGAAGTTTCTCAAAAAATTAAACTATAACTACCACACGATGCAGCAATCCCACTCCTGGGTAAATAGCAAAGGAAATAAGACCTTGACTTCGAAAAGGCATGAGAGACCCTACATTAAATGCAGCCTTACTTATAACAGCCAAGATAAGGTAACAACTTAAATGTCTATCTTTGGATGAATGGATGAAGAAGATTTGGTATGTGTTAACACTGAATTATTATTCAGCCATGAGAAAGAAAGAAATCCTGTCATTTATGACAATATGGCAGAGAAGGCGATGGCACCCCACTCCAGTACTCTTGCCTGGAAAATCCCATGGACAGAGGAGCCTGGTAGGCTGCAGTCCATGGGGTTGCAAAGAGTCAGACACGACTAAGCGACTTCCCTTTCACTTTTCACTTTCATGCAATGGAGAAGGAAATCACAACCCACTCCAGTGTTCTTGCCTGGAGAATCCCAGGGACGGGGGAGCCTGGTGGGCTGCCGTCTATGGGGTCACACAGAGTCGGACACGACTGAAGTGACTTAGCAGCAGCAGCAACATGACAATATGAAAAAACACTGAGGAAATTATGCTAAGTAAAATAAGTCAGACACAGTAAGATACCACTTATATGTGGAATCTAAAACAGCTGATCTCACAGGAGTGTATAAGGGTGGTTGCCAGGGGCTTAGGAATGGGGGAAATGAGGGGATGGTGGACAAAGGATAACAAATTGCCATTAGAGCTAACAATACTGTATTCTATACCATGGACATTGCTAAGAGTAACTTTAAATGTTCTCATCACACACACACAGACAAAATAGTTATTGTATGAGGTGATGGAGGTGTTCACTAACTCTATTGAAATTATTTCACAAACTATGTGTATATGAAATCATCACATTGTAATTTAAACAATATTACATGTCAATTATATCTCAACAAGTTCAGTTCAGTTCAGTCACTCAGTTGTGTCCGACTCTTTGCGACCCCATGAATCGCAGCAAGCCAGGCCTCCCTGTCCATCACCAACTCAGATTCACGTCCATCGAGTCAGTGATGCCATCCAGCCATTTCATCCTCTGTCATCCCCTTCTCCTCCTGCCCCCAATCCCTCCCAGCATCAGAGTCTTTTCCAGTGAGTCAACTCTTCACATGAGGTGGCCAAAGTACTGGAGTTTCAGCTTTAGAGTTCCATCTATTTCCCATGAAGTGATGGGACCGGATGCATAACCTTTGTTTTCTGAATGTTGAGCTTTAAGCCAACTTTTTCAGTCTCCTCTTTCACTTTCATCAAGAGGCTTTTTAGTTCCTCTTCACTTTCTGCCATAAGGGTGGTGTCATCTGCATATCTGAGGTTATTGATATTTCTCCCGGCAATCTTGATTCCAGCTTGTGTTTCTTCCAGTCCAGCGTTTCTCATGATGTACTCAGCATAGAAGTTAAATAAGCAGGGTGACAATATACAGCCTTGATGCACTCCTTTTCCTATTTGGAACCAGCCTGTTGTTCCATGTCCAGTTCTAACTGTTGCTTCCTGGCCTGCATACAGATTTCTCAAGAGGCAGGTCAGGTGGTCTGGTATTCCCATCTCCTTCAGAATTGTCCACAGTTTATTGTGATCCACACAGTCAAAGGCTTCTGTGTATTCTTGCCACCTCTTCTTAATATCTTCTGCTTGTTAGGGCCATATCATTTCTGCCCTTTATTGAGCCCATCTTTGCATGAAATGTTCCCTTGTTATCTCTGATTTTCTTGAAGTGATCTCTAGTCTTTCCCATTCTATTCTTTTCCTCTATTTCTTTGCACTGATTGCTGAAGAAGGCTTTCTTATCTCTTCTTTCTATTCTCTGGAACTCTGCATTCAGATGCTTATATCTTTCCTTTTCTCCTTTGCTTTTCACCTCTCTTCTTTTCATAGCAATTTGTAAGGCCACCCCAGACAGCCATTTTGCTTTTTTGCATTTCTTTTCCATGGGGATGGTCTTGATCCCTGTCTCCTCCACAATGTCACGAACTTCATTCCATAGTTCATCAGGCACTCTATCTATCAGATCTAGGCCCTTAAATCTATTTCTCACTTCCACTATATAATCATAAGGGATTTGATTTAGGTCATACCTGAATGGTCTAGCGGTTTTCCCTACTTTCTTCAAGTTGAGTCTGAATTTGGTAATAAGGAGTTCATGATCTGAGCCACAGTCAGCTCCTGGTCTTGTTTTTGCTGACTGTATAGGGCTTCTCCGTCTTTGGCTGCAAAGAATGTAATCAATCTGATTTCGGTGTTGACCATCTGGTGATGTCCATGTGTAGAGTCTTCTCTTGTGTTGTTGGAAGAGGGTGTTTGCTATGACCAGTGCATTTTCTTGACAAAACTCTATTAGTCTTTGCCCTGCTTCATTCTGCATTCCAAGGCCAAATTTGCCTGTTACTCCAGGTGTTTCTTGACTTCCTACTTTTGCATTCCAGTCCCCTAAAATGAAAAGGACATCTTTTTTGGGTGTCAGTTCTAAAAGGTCTTGTAGGTCTTCATAAAACTGTTCAACTTCAGCTTCTTCAGCATTACTGGTTGGGGCATAGACTTGGATAACTGTGATATTGAATGGTTGGCCTTGGAGACGAACAGAGATCATTCTGTCGTTTTTGAGATTGCATCCAAGTACTGCATTTCGGACTCTTTTGTTGACCATGATGGCTACTCCATTTCTTCTGAGGGATTCCTGCCTGCAGTAGTAGGTATAATGGTCATCTGAGTTAAATTCACCCATTCCAGTCCATTTTAGTTCGCTGATTCCTAGAATGTCGATATTCACTCTTGCCATCTCCTGTTTGACCACTTCCAATTTGCCTTGATTCATGGACCTAACATTCCAGGTTCCTATCCAATACTCTTTATAGCATCAGACCTTGCTTCTATCACCAGTCACATCCACAGCTGGGTATTGTTTTTGCTTTGGCTCCATCCCTTCATTCTTTCTGGAGTTATTTCTCCACTAATCTCCAGGAGCATATTGGGCACCTACTGACCTGGGGAGTTCCTCCTTCAGTATCCTATCATTTTGCCTTTTCATACAGGGAATCACCAACAAAGCAGTCACCGACTTAGAAGTCAAAGTATTAACAGGACTCAAAGCAACTAACAATGGCATACCCTAAAGCAGAAGCCCATGGACTTGATGAATGTTAATTACTTGATTCACCTTAGATAAAACACGACTCAGTCTTTAGCAGAGCACTTCAACAGAACCTTCTGTGATAACAGAAACATTCTATATCTGTTCTGTCCAAAATGATAGCCACTAGACATATGCATATCTTGAGTATGAGAAATAGGGCTAATGATACTAAACCAAAAATTTATTTTACTCAAGAGTTACCTATTTAGGTTTAAATTTAAATAGTACCATGTGACGAGTAGTCACTATATTGGACAGAGAAGCTTGAGAGAAACAGTGACCTTGACAAAGCCCAGGGGATAATCTCTGTGGACTAGTCAGATATTAACAAGCAAAGAAGTGGAAATACTCTCAAGCAAAACTTAACTGCTTTTCATAAAGACAATCAAAATAGCCTTATGAAAGTGTTGACATGATAATTCCACAAATTGTGAGGCCTTTTAATGTATAAGTAAACATCTGGTAACTGCCGCATGGGAAGAGACAATCCTCTAGGCAATCAAGGTGAGGAAAATACAAGGCAAGTAAACCAGAGAGCTCATGGTGAGGCTGGTGGCTGGAGTCCCAGGGATTTGCGAAAGGCCTGAGGCGTCAGCTTTCCCCAGGAGGCTGCCACCTGACAGAGATGAGTATGGGTAGACGCGAACAGGAACGTTAAGACATTTCACATATTCAGGAAGCTGGTTTAATGTAAAGAACTGTAGTGATCTTGTGTCACTGGACATCCAGCTGTGGACTTCTGTGTCAAGTCATAAAACTGGTTCCTTGGAAATGAGAATCCCTCTTGCTTTCTGAGTCTCCCAACCGCGGGAAGAGAGGTCATGGAAAGAAAATGCGGAAGGCAAAGCAAGAGCAAGCGATCCAAAGGAGAAGGCCAGGAACAGGAAACAAATTAAAAAATAAGATATCAAGAGGCAGTGAAAAGTTCATAAGGAGATGGGATGCTCCCAGGGAGATGATGAAAAATCAGAAGGGAGAGAGCATGCCCAAGCAGCTCACAAGGACCTCTGTGAACTTATGTACAAAATCACAAATTACATGCATCCCAGGAACTAGAAAGGCTACACAGAAAACTAAACACTTGCTATTAAATAAAAGGAGGGGAAAATGATACAAGAAGCCAAGACCAAAATAAAAACAAAACAAAGGCTAGGAAACTTGACCTAGAATCTGACAGCAATGAGTTGCTTAATGCAGAAAAAATTAAAATGATTGACAAAGGTCCTTGCACAATGGACTGAGACAAAACCAAATGTATTAACAGAGATATTTGTAACCCAGAGGAATCGCTTATAATCAACTGCTCCCTAACACTGTAGTTTCCAATTAAAAAAATACGATGAAACAAAACCTGAAGGATAAGCTATGCTTCTAAATGCAGTCCCTTCACACAGCAGTAGGTCAGAACAGAACAGGCTTCCCAGGGCTGGGAAACAGACAAATTCCACCTCACAACACACCACAGAGGAAGGTATTTATTGAAAGTACAGACTTTAGCACTGATGTTTTGCACCTTGAGATGAGTGATTTTTGAATCACTTCCTAAGGTAATACTATATGACTGTGCATGCAACGATGTCAGCTGAGACATAATTATGCCAAACCTATGACAGTCTCATCTTTTGCAGTTTCAGATCAAGAGCTCTTTGTTGACCAAGGTTTGTTTTTGTTTTTGTTTTTTCTTTTTTCCTAGAAATGATTCCAACAAAACAGCATTATTTCCTTTGCTGGATCCCAGTCACATTTTGGTACAAGTTGGACTGAGTCAGGGCAGTGAATCTGAGAAGGGACACATAATGAAAGTCCCCAAGCATGTTTGGTTGCTAATGTACCACTCAGAGTTAACAGTACCATTCAAGACAAACAGTCTGAGCTATGGGAATGGAGATTAGATTTGGCTTCACAGCAAGTTGTAGCCTTGCAGACTTAGATTTAATATAAAGTGCTCCAGTGATCTACTTTACAGAACATCAAAAGGAGATATTTCTACTAAGGAAGAATTTAAGAGAATTGAGGAAGAGGAAGGGGTTGATTAGTGACAAAGATGCAACTGAAGTTTCTGATTTCCACTTGCTTATTCAGTGTACACCACTTGTGGTGAAGTCCATCTTTTCACTTAACAATTGTAAACGTCCCCAAAGGATTACCAGGAGAAAACCATCACTAGTTTAAAAAGCACAGATACGTCAAGCCAAATATACCTCATCAACTCTGAGTTTTATATACACTTAATTCACAAAGATTTTTTTTTCCCCTAAGAAAAAACAAAAACAAAACTCTTCTTCACCATTCTTGTCCCATAAGATGTATCTTGAAGAAAGGCTCTTGCAGAGCCTTGGACTGCAAGAGGTAGGGAATTTCAGACACTAAATTCTCTTTCAGGATATTTACCAAGGAAGGAGCATATTAAAAATTCTGAGAAGTTCCAAAGTAGAGAAATCAGATTTTGCTTCAACGTTCTCCCAAAGTGTTTGGTCTTGAAGCCACCTTTCCTTTATTCTATCTCTAAAAGTCCTATTATTATTGTGTATCTAGAGTACCATGGGAGATACAGGATATACTGAAGGGCCACTAAGATGATTACACTGTAAGACTCTTAAGACATAGTAGGTATGCAAAGAGAGAGTAGAAGAGGCCAAATATTCCTCAGCCTTAGCTGTTTATGGGCAAACAAGAAAGAGATCTACTGAAAACAAGAAGAGGAACAAGAAAGATGATCTACACCCCATCTGCTGTGCACTGGAATGCCATTTACTGCCATTCTCGAAGGTCTAAATCACCACCATGATTCTGTGGTTTGTATCAACTTTCTCTTACTTGCAGAAGAGGAAACCAAAGTTCAGGAATGCCAAACAACCCACTCAAGGTCATATGGCCAAGAGATGACAAGGCAGGAATTTGAAAGCCTTATACTCCATTTCCTGTATCACACAGGTATCATCTTTCCATGGATTACACAGATTTCTATAAAACTAAACATTCTGAAAGAGCTGTCCTGTGTGACATCACATCATTGCTGGTGGTTTCCCTCTGCTCCCAACTGTCCCCTTTAGTATAATGAAGAAAGCCATTTAAATGGAAATCCAACTTGTTCTATGACCTTGTCTTGTTAGAACATGCCAAAGTAAATCAACAGGAGGTTTTTGGAGGACATGCTATTTATTAAAGAATGGCATGCCAAGACAGAAAAAGCTGTAGAAATTAAAATATACTGCTACAGAACCTCAGATATCATTTTGCAGTACAAGTTTCTTTCGGTTACAAGAAACAGGCAAAAGGATACTTTAGGTTTAACAAACCCAACAGCAGGGAAAAAGACAACAGTCTGGCCTAAGGTACAACAAGATTTTAGAACACTAAAGAAATCTCAAGCCATCTTTCATCTCCTTCTGACATCTGAGTCACCCTACACCGCTTCCCTTCATCTACTCATTAGTAACTCTCCAGCAAATCTCCATTCTCATATGTGAGACCAAGTTGATTTGAAATAGAATCTGAGCCACAATTCTAAATTCTTTAAGGGAGGGCCCCAACTTTGGTGCCATCTTCCATAGGGACTCTATACATGGCCAATGGAAAATCCATGAAATAGAATGGGAAAAAGCAATCTCCAGATAGGTTGGGGCAGTGCCCGTTACGGCAACCAAGGTAATCTATAAAGGTTTTCCCCCAAGCCCATAAGCCCTTCAGTACAAAATGCCCATGGTAATATTCAAGCAATCTTTAACTAGAAAGACGGGAGTGGGGAGGGGGTGAAGTGACTCTAGTTTCAGATGAAAAGTAGAGAAATTTATCATGCTGTTGCAACAAAAATAACTCAACGTATGCTAAAGTTACAAAAAGGAGGAAGGGAAAAACTTTTCACACCTGCAACAGAATCATTAAAACATGACAGGATGGTTGGGGTTTGTCAGAATTAAGGGCCACCTGCTGTTACACATTTCACCCTCATCCTAGTCCCAGCCTTGAAAAGAAAGCTGAAGGAAAGTTCACCGAGACAACATCAAGCAGAGAATGGATCTGCCGAAGACTATTTTTTCTACTCTGGAAGAAATGTTGTGAAGTACTATTTCTAACAGTTTCGTTTCGATTTTGACTCTGTTTTTTTTTTTTGTTTTGGGCATTCCAAAGGACATCTGTTTTATTTTTTTAATTCTGTGTTAGAAAAGCAGGGAATATGTTGCAAGAATGCAGAGAGGTTTCAGGTCTGAGTTGGTGTTGATGTTCTTTCAGAAAAAAAATAATGAGCATTTCTTTTTCAGAACCCAAATAAATGGCCAAATGTGAAATCTGGAATTCAAGTCTGCATCCAGGCAGACCCAGCATTCCTCTTTAAATGACTAGGTTTCAGGATTAAATACAAAGCATCGAGCATCCCAATATTACCTTAGAGTGCATTTACAAAATCTAAAATACTCTATATATTTTAAACAAACTAAGCAACTGCTTCATGATCCTAAATTTTCTTCTATTTCCTATTTTAAAATAGGATTTAGGAAGAAAAATCACAATCTTTTTAAACTACTGTCAATTAGACTGCCACAGTGACAGAGCTCCTTACAAAGCAACTACATGAAGTCATGAAATAAAGAGCTTTATGAATAAAATAATTAATCTCCATAATGATTCTACAGATTCCAGATTATTATCTTCATCTTAAAGATGGGAAAGCGTAGGTTTAGGTAAAGGGACTCCTAAGGGACATATAGCTAAGAGGCTGAACCATCCCTGTTACCAGTGACATCTTCAGAGCAGAGGAGCAGAGGCTAGGTTGTTGGTAAAGACAGATGATTAAGTACAAAGCCTCTTTGTAATAATGGAAATTAAAAGTCGATACAGTCCTGACTTGCTCTCATATTGACCAGTTAAAATGTTTCAAAGCATTCCTTCAGCATTTATTGATGTTAGTTTCTATTTCCATAGCTCTTTATAGCTTATAAAGAATTACCATAGTATTTCACTCGGACACTATTATACCCTTCATATTTTAATTGGTATTGATTAATTTATTCTGTGTCTCACTCCAAAAGGAACATGACATGTATTCTCTTCTTGATACACAACATTTCATTGTACCTTAGTTTCTCTTACTTTCCTCATATGCATAGGTTTCAGCAACCCAACCCCCCACTATGATAAAAAAAAATAATAATAATCAGAAACTTCCCTGGTGGTCCAGTGGTTAAGACTCTGTGCTTCCAATGCAGGGGATGTGGGTTCAATTCCTGGGCAGGCCCTACGATCCCACACACCGTGTGGCACAGCCAAGAAATTAAAATAAGAACAACAAAATATTTTTTAAAATCAGAAATAGGTGAGGGTACAGATAAATGGCCTCCAAAATCCTCAGTGCAAGGGAAATATTTTGTTGCATTGTATTCCTCCAGGCTTCCAAGGAAGCATCAACTGTTTCCAGAATATACCTAGAGCCAACACCTCCATGAATGATGGGTTCTGTCACAGCTGCACCTATCTGCAACTTTAGACAGTGTGAGAGGCCAGCAGACCATCCTCATTCATATTTAGATGCGTCCAGTCATAGTAGGCAAAATCTTGGTTGCTGTTCTTTCTTTCTTAGTGTGAAAGTGTCAGTCACTCAGTCGTGTCCAGTTCTTTGCGACCCCATGGACTGTAGCCTGCCAGGTTCCTCTGTCAATGGAATTCCGCAGACAACAATGCTGGAGTGGGTTGCCATGCCCTTTTCCAAGGGGCATCTTCCTGACCCAGGGATTGAACCCAGGTCTCCCGCATTAAAGGTAGATTCTTTATCTTTACCGTCTGGGCCACCAGGAAAGATCTTTTTATAAAACTGGCTCAAAAAAGTCAGTAGGTTATTTATTTTGTTATTCTCTAGGAATGTTGTGGGAAGAGGGGGTATGCATAAAAAGCAGAAAATTAAAATCAAAGAAAATACTGAAGGAAGTTTCTCTCTTCTCAAGGAGATCTTATCAAGAACTACCTTCTGGACACATTTAAGCGAAAAAAGGACACAGTCTTTTCTCTCTCATGGTCTCTCATAGAAAGCATCATCTTCAACACAACCAATTGAAAAGCAAAATATCTAGAAAAATGGGGAGATGAGCATTGTTGTTTTGTTTTGTTTGAGGTCTGCATCATCACCAACAAGTCTGACTGACATTGTCCTCAATCAAAACAGATAGGCCCAAATACTCCACAAACTTGAACAAAGGGTCCACAGACCCCCTGAGGACTTTTCAATGAACATTCCAAAGGCTCAAATGTCCAATGTTCCACTGTTTTCAAAAACTGACAATGTCCTAGTTGTAAAACAGTGATTAAATAATGTTAACACTTCTCTCCCAAACACTGTTTCCAAATGAAGCCCAGCTTTGTCCAATCACTTTTATATGGGCAAGAAAAAAAAAAAAAAAACACTTTCCTTTTAGGCTTGACTGTGATCCTAGATACCTGCTTGCTTTCTTTCTGTTTTTTAATAAGCTTTTTATATTAGTTTTAAAACTACCAAAAAAAGAAAAAAAAAGTGAAGGCAGTACAGAGTTCCTATATACCCTATATCCAGTTTCCACTGTTATTGACATCTTTCATTTGTACATAAAGTTGTCCCAATTATTGAACTACCACTAATACATTATTATTAACTAAAATTCATACTTCATTCACATTTCCTTAGTTTTTAACCTAATATACCCCCTTTTTCTTCATGATATCCCATTTAATATTGATCATTATATCTCCCCAGCCTCCAATTGGCTAAGATCGTATATTCAACATCCCTTTTCTACACCTTGGTAGTTTTGAGAAGTAATGGTCAGATATTTTGTACAGTGTGTCTCACTTGAGAGTTGTCTAATGCGTTTCTCATGATTAGATCGGGGCTATGGGTTTTGGGGAAGAGCATCACAAAGGTTGGCTTCCCTGGTGGCTCAGAGGGTAAAGCATCTGCCTGTAGTGCAGAAGACCTGGGTTCGATCCCTGGGTCGGGAAGATCCCTTGGAGAAGGAAATGGCACCCCACTCCAGTACTCTTGCCTGGAAAATCCCATGGACAGAGGAGCCTGGTAGACTACAGTCCATGGGGTTGCAAAGAGTCAGACATGACTGAGCGGCTTCATCACAAAGGTAAAGTTGTATTGCCATCGCGTCTCATCAAGGGTACACACGATCAACGTGACTTATCACCTCTGATGTTGACTGGAGTCATCTGGCTGAGGAAGCATCTTTAAGGCTTCTATTCACTCAAGTTTTTACTACTTTTTGCCCTTGTCAAACTGTTCTCTTCGGACAAACACTCTATGAACGTTCCATACTTAAGGAATGGAGAGTTATGCTCCACTTTCTCGAGGGAAGAATATCTACAAAAATTATCTAGACTTTTTCTACATAGATTTGTCCGCTTCCATTTATATTTATATCTACTCACATATAACTATTTCATTCTTTGTTCATTATTTCATTTCTTTCTTAGTCAACACTACTTTATTGCTCAAAGTGATCCATTTTTGTTTTGAGCTCTTTGAGTCAGTTCCTGCTTCCTTTTGCCATACCCTCATTACTGTGGATTTAGGCAGGGGCATTTTCTTCTTTATTGCTACTACAGGATACTCCAGGATCATCTTGTACATTTCTCGCCCTAGTAGACTCAGCCATTTCTTCAGGGAACTCTGGTTTCTCTTATCGGAACACAGCATATGAAAAGACATTCAACATCTCATTAAAACAATGAGATGCTACCACACAGCTATTAGAATGTGCTCTAGGAAGGGCAGTATGAGCTTTTTTAATTTAACCCATCTAATAGCTGTGTGCTGGTGGCTCTGTTTTAATTTGCAATTCTCTGTCGACATATGATGTTGAGCATCTTTTCATATGGGCATTTTTTTCCATCTGTATATTTTGAATGAGGTGTCTATTCAGGTCTTTTGCTCATTTTTAAGTTAACCTCTTTTGTTACTGTTGAACTGTAAAAGTTCTTTCTATATTGTGGACACAAGTTCCTTATCTGATGCCTGACTTGTGTTTTTTGAAAAGAAGTTTTTAATCTTAATAAAATCCAACTTACCAATGCTTCTTCCACAGACTGGGCTTTGTGTACTCTATCTATAATCTCATCACCAAACCCAAGATCACACAGATTTTCCTTGTATGTTTTCTTTCAGAAATTTTATAGTTTTACATTTTGTGTTTAGTTCTTTCATCCACTTTGAATTTTGAGGCATTTTCAGGTCCAAGTCTAGGTTCATAGTTTTGTGTACAAATGCCTAGCTATTCCTGTTTTGAACTGTCTTTATGTCTTTGTCCAAGATCAAATTTGCATGGATTAATCAACCTTTTTCTTTCTTTCTTTCTTTCTTTTTTAAAGTTCAGCATTGGTGAAAAATCAAAGAAAACAAGGAGAGTCAACTTTAAGACAAGAGCAACTTGATGACGGCAGGTCACTGTCATCACCACTGTGTATGCAGGTCAGACCGAGAGTGTTAAGATAATCAGAATGGAACTAGGCCATGGATAGAATGTTCTTTATCTCCTCAATGACTCGTAATCGCTGATTAATGCTCTGCTAGTATAGGTGGGCCTCATTAGCTCTGAGAGCAAGGAGAAAAGCTGTCAAACTGATAATGCTAAGGCTGGGGAAGAAAAATTAGAGCAGAAAAGCTGTAAAAAGGGCGGAAAATGCCCTGCCCCTGAATGTTATAAATGGGATCTATAACTATATTTGAACAAATATGATCATCTCTTCATTTTCTCCCTACATCCCACATTCTTTCAAATTAGGAGACACCAGAGATTGAAATTCCATTGGGGTCTTTTTTTTTTTTTAACACCTTCTACTTTTTCTTACTAAAGCTGTGTGATCATTTTGTATTTCACTAGTGTACATCTATGTAGAATTCATTTTATAAAAAATGAAAGAGTTCCTGATTAGAGCCTGCTGAAAACATGCAGACCAAGACAAGGTCAAAGCAACCTTTCTGTCTTTCAGAGGGGCCTGTGGGGGATCCTGGGCTGCAGACTATGATTCGTTTTCCAATTCCTCTTTTTGCATGTTAGCCACGGAACACAAAACAAAAAGGATGGCTGGAGTCAGCCTGAAATGTGAAACCCTCTAATGTCAAATTGGAATCAACACATCATAAGCCTATCATTAAAATGCTTTCATGAAGTTAAAATGAAAAGAAAGATGGATGAAATAACCACAGATAATACAAAGATTTAAAGGGGATGAGGCTGAAGTTTAGACGAGAGATTTTACTATGAGGATCAAAGTTGGTAAGTTTTTTTTTTCTTTTTTAATTGGGCCATGGAAGAGAAGCCTAAGATTCTTTAATTACTGGTGCTGGGTTTCCCTGCAAATCGCTACATAGTAAAACTGCAAGTGCAGAATCGGATCCCATCCCCATGCTAATCGTAACCAGTCTTCAGTTTGCAGAGTATGTGATCACTTACTAAAATGGCAGGCATCCCGCTGAACCCCCAGCCCTGCCTGTTACATGCACCCTGTTCCTGCAGGGAGCCAGAACAACCCAATAACCAATGGCAAATACATTTCAATAAACAGATTCATTGTCCCATTTCAATACAAATCACACTCTGTTAAGAATAATGCACTCCAGACCAGATTCTGACAGCCAAAAATGCTGATTTAAGAAGAGATTTGTGTTCCTAATTTAATTCATTCATTTGCATGTCTCTCCTCTAAGTATGCTATAATTCAGGCTTACTGATCAAAACTGGTAATCACTCCTTCTTTTAGTGGTCCAAACTGAGCTTTTAAAATCACAACTCTATTTATTTATTTAGAGGTTTTTATATTTAATGACTCTAGGATGAATGCTTATTAGATGATGATAATGAAAAGAAAGGTTATTCAAAGTGACCCCTGAAATGATCCTATATATTTTCCAAATAATGTATAGGTATTACACGGAGCTTCGCAGAATCCAAGCACATTTTCTGTAACTGATGACCTGACCTGGTCCATTTTCACCTTTTCTCAGCACTGTCTTCTGCTTTCATAGCAAAATCTGCTTGGAATCAGATAGCATCAGGCAGCAATGAAGCTAAGGAGTCTTGACAATTTCACTTTTTTTTTTTTTTTTAATCATTACGACCTTAAAGGAAAACAGATTCAGTTCCTTCAAATTAAGATACTTTCAACCTGTTTATAGCTTCTTTTCTTCTTCTTGGTAAAAATAGGAATACATTATATTGTAGATGCTGACAGGCTTCTATTACATTTCTGGTGGGGTGGCATTTTTTAATTGAAAGACTAAGTTCTGTAAAATTAGATATGATGAGGAGTTTAACTGGATTCGACGTATGTAAGTTTTCTTCTGAAGGACTCCTTTTTTTTTATTCCCCTTCCTTCAAACATAAAATCCTTAATGAGCAAAGAAAGTGTTTGACACAGACACAGACTTTACAAAGTTTCATATAGTGAGGTTGCCTCACTATAGTGTTGCCTTCATTATCTTTCATATTTTGACAGAAACCTTTTTCTGTTTGTGGAAAATTTGTAAATTATATCACAATCTATATGATATTATGATGAAAAACACTGCATCTACTTCTGTTTAAGACAAACACAAGGTTTTCACTTCAAGTTCAATCTTGAACAGGGATGCAGATTTCTTAAGAAAAGAAGTAATAATAGACCACTTAGTATTCTTAAGAATGCAGAATTTGAAAATGAGATATTATCAGGCCATGTCTCACAAAGCAATTTCTTTTTATCTGCAGGGTACCCCAGTAGACGTTAAAAATAGATCACACTTCTATTCATCCAAAAGAAGGACAGTAATATGAGTGCTGTAGCTTTCTGCATCTCAGTAAAAATCAGAAATGATCTGCAGCCCTGTGTATGAAGTTGACTCGCTTACAGAATACCAGCATTTCTCTCCTAGCCTAGCTTTTTAAAGCCAGCCTGAAGCAGCCCTTGCCTACAAAATTGCAGAGGAATTACTCTCAATTACAGGCTTCTGTCTGTTAAAAAGTAGAGTTGGTGATCAGTTTTGACCTTTTTCCTCTGACAAGACAAAGAAATGAAAGGTGGGAAAAAAATCTGGCAGGTATTCAATTTAGAGGCTGAGGATGGGAGAAAGAAGGTGGGAGAAAAGGAAAGAAAAGCTTATATTACACAACTAGATCTCAGGTTTTTTTGTGCATCTCTTTTTGTATTATTCATCGTGTTTTAAAATTTCCTTTTAAGCAAATAAACTACACGTGGTAATGTCATTTTGCTGAAAGTCCCTCTCTTTATGTTTTAATTTGCTTATCATTTACCCAAACCTTGCCGCAATCAATCATTCAGGTTTTTAGTTTCACACTCTGGGGTATTTTTGCTTCGTGGTGAAAGTGAAAGTATTAGTTACTCAGTGTGTCTAACTCTTTGCCACCCCATGGACTGTGCCGCACCAGGCTCCTCTGTCCATGGAATTCTTCAGGCAAGAATACTGGAGTGGGTAGCCATTCTCTTCTCCAGAGGATCTTCCTGACCCAGGCATCTAACCTGGGTCTCCTGTGTCACAGGCAGAGCAAGCAGGAAAACCAGGCTCTTTACCGTCAGAGCCACCAGGGAAGTGCAGCTATGCTTCCCTCCCCAGTCCCCGACCCCTAGCCCAACCCTGGCCATCTTCTTTCTTATTAGCAGGTTATAAATGACTACAGAAAAATGACTTTTCTGAATCCCTGCTAACACATCAGCATTATTGCAAGATGTGGCTTATAAACATCAGTGCCAACATTTTACCTATGTCCGTAGTCATTACTGAATTGACTAGGTTTTGGTTGAGATTGGGTTTAATTGAATGGGAAGGTTTTAGAAGTGACATGAATAGGTTTCCATTCTCTCTGACATTGACCCATGATTTTTTCCATTTTAGAAGAACACTTTGCTGAGGTCTGAAAAAGTTGTTCTGATGAAAGCTGAACTGAAATAGTCTGTATTCCTGGGAGCTGGTTAAGTTCTTGGTAATCTAGCACTTATGCAGCAAAACTGAACATTTGAGATGGAAGCCATGTCTGCACTGAGCAGTCACCTCTCCAAACTTCAAAGAGGAGGGAAAGAAAAAAAAAAAAAAAGAGCCCACTCTTGCCCCAGAATCCATCTGAGGTCAGTTAATAACAGCTCCCACTCTGATTTGAAACATGTTGCTATTAAGTCAGCTGCTTTTTCAGTAGGGAAAAACTATTTTGAGACGAATGAATGATTCTAGAACATCATGCAGAAGTCACTCAGTCAAAATACCACAATCCTAAACAAGGCTGCAAACAACGCTTGGAAATTCAGATTCTGACTGACTGATGACATCACAGAACCAAAATAATGTCCCATATTCTCTTCTTGCTCTGCTATTTTTGTTGCCTTTAGAACAGTCAGATCTGCCTTTCTGAGATGAGTGTGATATGTGCTCAGAAGTGACACATGGAAGTGCCTGATGGCCAGAAAGTGGGAAGCTAGAAAGAAAGAAAACTAAAAGAAAATGGGTGAGAAAGGGTCACAGGTAACGTACACAGCATTCCAAAAGCAGGAAAAGATAGTCACAGTGAAAACACTTAGCGAGATTGGTCTTGTTTTCTGGTTTTTTCTCCCAAAAGCTAAGCAAATCTCATTGAGGATTGCTGTTTCCTGGAGGCAGGGTCTTCCTGATACCTCCTTTCTAGCTTAAGTGAGGTGCTATCCTACCAGGGGGAGAAAAAAAGTCACTTCTATGAATAGGCAGCCAGTGATGAGCTAGAGAAGAGCCCACTGACATACATTGCAGAGCTGGCACCAACACTAGCCAGTCAAAGGGACAGTAGCGTTTATGCCTACTTAAGTCATGCTTCCAGAACCCATTTTGTTAAAGGCTTCAGAAAGAAGCTTTTCTGAAGAAAGGCTTTAAATTAGAAAGGAAAAAGTTTTCTGGACTTAGTAACCATTTGTTGGTTAGCCTGTTCCTCTGGGAGGGGCAGGTTGTCACCTATTATAACACCCAAAGCCTTTCTACTAGAAAGTTTGCTGAAATAAAAGGAGTGTACTGTAGGAACATATAGGCAATTTTCATGGCAAAAATATAAAGCCATAAGGGATTAAAATAATATTGCACTTGCATATGACCCAAAGGAAAATTGACTCAAACACTGAGAAAAACAGTCCATGGTAAAGGTGGCATTTCAAATCTGTGGGGAGAAAATAGACAGCAAATGGCATTTGGGACCAGGAGGCCACTGAAAAGAAGAAATTTGATCTCTGTCTCAGATCTTATTTCAAATACATTCAAGACATATCAAAGATATAAACATTCAAAATGTTATATTTACAACATAAAAACATTACAAGTACTTGGAAACAAACTAAACCTTCCTACAGTGGTGTTGCTGTTTCTTAAAAGAAAAGAGTAAAAATAAAACCTGATCACATAAAAACCGAAAGCTCAGTACAATTTTAAGCAAATAAACAGAAAATAAACAAACCAATAACCTCCTCAGCCTACATGCAAAAGACAGACAGACAAAGCTGAGTGAGCCTGAAGGAGAGATGTGTAGTGTACTGAGCCCCATGGAAAACCCTAGAGCAAGGAGACAGACGGGGATGTATGTGTGGAACTCTGCAGACAAGATGGAGACTTGGGAATGGGACAGATGCTTTTCACAAAAGCCAGCAGAGACCATGCCTCTCTACCTACCAAATGGGTACAGAGGCACCCACTGTCCCTGACACATACTGTGGAGGTGTGGGGCCTTGGGAATAGTAATCTTGTTAGAGTGGTGCCCTTTCCATATCAAAATCCTAGACCTGTCACTGACATGTCCACATCTTTTCTGATTAAATTAGGTTGGCTGACTTCCTATTAATGGTACTTGGTTGATCCCAGAACTCTTAGGAGAGCTATCTATAGAGATGATAAAGAATGCTTTGGGGATAAAGAAGGTATTGAAGAGGAAGAGTGGATGGGAGAGAAAACAGCACACACCTTTACACACTAGGGGTACAAGGAGAATATTCTAGGTCAAAAAGAAAGCACAGAACAATTTTGAACAGTTTGAAAATAAATATACAAGATGAAAGGTTTTGGTTACCTTATTTTTAAACTGCAAGATCCCTGCATCTTCTTACAGGTTCTGGCAGATCTAAACCCTGAGTGGCCTCAGTGCTAGCAGGAAGCACCTGGTGAAAAGAAGACTAGCTTGAGAAGAGCTCTGACTGGCCCTGAAGCCTGGACCACATTCTCCATCCTACCTAGTCAAAACATGATGGGAGCTAATTAAAGTTAAAAGCTTTTGCACAGCGAAAGAAACTACAAACAAGGTGAAAAGACAACCCTCAGAATGGGAGAAAATAATAGCAAAGGAAACAACTGATAAAGAATTAATTTCCAAAATATACAAGCAGCTCATACAACTCACTACCAGAAAAGCAAACAACCCAATCAAAAAGTGGGAAAGAGACCTAAAGAGACATTTCTCCAAAGAAGACATACAGATGGCTACCAAACTCATGAAAAGATGTTCAGCATCACTCATTATTTGAGAAATGCAAATCAAAACTACAGTGAGATACCACCTCACACCAGTCAGAATGGTCACCATCAAAAAGACTACAAACAATAAATGCTAGAGAGGGTGTGGAGAAAAGGGAACCCTCTTGCATTGCTGGTGGGAATGTAAACATACAGCCACTATGGAAGACGGTATGGAGACTCCTTAAAAAGCCAGGAATAAAACCACCATATGACCCAGCAATCCCACTGCTAGGCATATACCCCGAGGAAACCAAAACTGAAAAAGACACATGTACCCCAGTGTTCACTGCAGCACTCTTTACAGTAGCTAGAACATGGAAGCAACCTAGATGTCCATTGGCCGATGAATGGATAAAGAAGCTGTGGTACATATATACAATGGAATACTACTCAGCCATAGAAAGGAACACATTTGAATCTGTTCTAACGAGGTAGATGAAATTAGAGCCTATTATACAGAATGAAGTAAGTCAGAAAGAGAAATATAAATATCATATACTAACACATATATATGGAATCTGAAGAGATGGCACTGATGGATTAATTTTCAGAGCAGCAAGAAAGAGAAACAGACATAGAGAACAGACCTATGGACACAGTGGGAGGAGAGGAGGGAGAAGGGGAGATGTATGGAGAGAGTAACATAGAAATCTACAATACCATATGCAAAATAGATAGCAATGGGAATTTGCTATACGACTCAGAGAACTCAAACAGGGGCTTTGTGACAGGCTGAAGAGGGGGTGGGGAGGGAGATAGGAGGGAGGTGCAGGAGGGAGAGGACATGGGTATACCTATGGCTGATTCTTGTTGATGTACGACAGAAAACCACAAAATTCTATAAAGCAATTATCCTTCAATTAAAAATTTAAAAAACAAAAAAACAAACATGGTCCCCAGACTCGCAGTGTTGGCATCACCTGGGAACTAGCCAGGAAGGGCCCTACCCTGGGAACACGTGGATCAGATTACGTACTCTTATGTGGACTTCAGGTAATTTGTATGCACAATCAAGTTTAAGATTACTTTGTCCTTGAGGGTCTGGGGTCCATCCACTCCTAATAAACTGAGCAGGCCCGTGATGATATTGTTGATTTTGTCCTCTGAGATCTGTGCCTTCCGAGGTTGTCACATTCGTTCCTAATTCTTCACCTTTCAGATTTAAGAGCAACTTGCCCTCTGTTTACCTAAGTGGTATTACCCTACGTCTATAGTGGTTCTTACTATATACTATATGGTTCCACTGCCTCTTACTCTTTATTTTAAAATGAACAAGGAAAAACCAACAACAATGACAGGTTTCAATTTAATGCCAGTTTTGATCAATGTAGAAAATGTCTCTGTTGAGAGGATTCCAAGGTCACGTACATCAGCTAAGTGAATGAGATTTCCTAGTTCAATAAGCCACAGAGGAGTCGTGGCCTGGGTTACACATTTGCATCTTCATTCTACATGCGGCTTACCTACCCAGGACCTCAACTTGGGTGTATTTCTATTCGACCCTACACTCTACCTCCAAATCTTAACTCCCTATCTTCTTGTATGACTCCACTACCACTCATGGAAATAGAACTGGTAAAAAAAAATAAAAATAGCACGCTTGGGGCTGGTGCATGGGGATGACCCAGAAAGTTGTTATGGGGAGGGAGGTGGGAGGGGGGTTCATGTTTGGGAATGCATGTAAGAATTAAAGATTTTAAAATTTAAAAAATAAAAAACTAAAATTAAAAAAAAAAAAAACTGCATGGCTCACAGCATGTTTTGACTTCTCCTAATCACAAGCAACAAGAAGCTTTTTCAAATAATGGCTCCTATTTTGTGTGAACTTTATACTATTAAATGGCACAAATTCCTCTCAGAGTGATTGGTCCGTCTCTTCCAGGGCAAGTGAAAGAATTCTTCTAATGCCTTTTTAAATCATTCATTTCTAAATGACATCGGGTTAAGATGACCACAGACTAAGCAAATGACATTTTGCTTAAAAGGTAGCACAGTAAATATCAGACTGAACTCAATAGGAAAATGAAAGTTTCCCAGTTTAAAATCCCTCACTTTGTGGAGCATAATTGAAAAAGATACACTTCAAAAGTATGAACACTTAGAATACATGTGAGTACTTTATAAGAATAACCATCATCTTCTCCAAACCCGAATGCAAGGATGAGTAGAATCACTGGCTAGATGAAGGAATATAGTTCCTGAAAATAGACCTGCCTCAGGCCACACGTTGCAGAAAAGAGGCAGTCTTGATACCAGTCGGTCTCAGTGGATAAGACCACATCCAGGATATATCCAATGACTCAAACACATGTTTCTCCAGGCTGGGAAAGGAGGAGATAATTAGACTTCACATCAACTCCCCGTAAAACTCTGTAGAGTGATGACAATTTTCTAAAATAAAACCAAATGAAAGAAAAACATCAACACTATTTAGTTGGCCAGAGAGTGCTCAAATGTCAGTTGCCAAGAAGGTTTCAGACAGTTTCAGAAAGTAAATGGACAATCTTTGCACCACTATGGAGGAGATGGGAACAAAGAAACACACACCTGTGACTGTGCTTCACAGGCCACGTATTACAATGTAGGATGGAGGTCTTCAGGCACTTAGTTAACACATTCAAAAACTTCTGGGGGCTGAGGTTATGTAGCACCCTGGTCCTGCCAACAATCTAGTGGGGAGACAGGCTTCGTTACATCTTCCTGCACCAGAGAAAGATACACGCAGTGTCAAGGCCAGCACCGAGAAGGTGGGGGCTAAAAGAGGAGGAGCCCTCATCACAGCCAAACTATTCGGTTGACCAAAATGTTTGTTCAAGTTTTTTCCTTACATCTTACAGAAAAGCCTGAAGGAATTTACAGGCCAGGCCAATAGTTAAGAATGTTTCCCAAGGTAAGAGCTGCTTGACTTAGGTGCCAAAAAAGTCTTCTTTTCCAAACAAAATTAGTCGAAAGTGATGCATTTTTAACCATCCCATTGCTCAGGATGGGTGTAGTATTAGTTTCCTATTGCGCTATAGCAAATGACCGCAAACTTAATAGTTTAAAATAACATAAAGTTCTCTCACAGTTCCGAAGGTCAGAAGTCTGAAATGGACTAAGATCAAGATGTCATTAGGGCTGTGTTCCTACTGAAGGCTGGAGGAGAGAATCCATTTTCTTGACCTGTCCAGCTTCCGAAGGCCACCAGCAGCCCTTGGCTTACGGATCCATCCCTCGACCTCCCAAGCTAGCAGCAGCATGTCAAGTCCTCCTCATGTCACATCACTCTGACCTCTGCTTCCATCACCACGTTCCTCCTCTTGGCTCTCCCTGACACCCGTGCCTCCCCCCATTCATCTGTAATGACCCAGTGATTACACTGGGCCAGTCCAAATAAACCAGGATAGCATCCCCATACCAAGATATTAATTTAAATCACACTTCCCCACCTTTTGTCATTTAAGGAAATATTCATAGGTTCTGGGAATTAGAATGTACACGTCTTTGGGGTGCCTTACTGTGCCTACCACAATTGGTTAGATATCCCACACAGGCCCCAAATGGAAATGAGAGAGGCAATGGCCTTAAATATTTGATCTTCAGGGGAGGTCTTAATGCTCAGGTCAGGTGGGTGATACAACTGGGCTGGCTTCAGCTATGCAGGAAATAGTAACGAATTTGACCCCATTAATAATTGTACATGTGTGTATCGCTTCCCAGGGGGCTCAGTGGTAAAGAACCCACCTGCCAGCGGAGGAGACACAAGAGATACAGGTCTGATCCCTGGGTCAGGAAGATCCCCTAGAGGAGGAAATGGGAACCCACTCCAGTATTCTTGCCTGGAGAAATCCATGGACAGAGGAGCCTTGTGGGCTACAGTCCATGGGGTCGCAAGAGTTGGACATGACTGAGCATGCGTGAACATATACAGCATCAACATTTAAGTATGTAATACAGATACTATATGAGTAAACGTTTTATTTGTAAAAACACATGAAGCAGGATTACATGGATCACTTTCTCTTAAACTCTGTTACGTTTGTATATGAGTGAAAGAAAAAAATGCGTTTATGGCTCATATGCTGTTATCATGAATATGATAGCTTAACACTACTCTGATCAATACAGTATGCACTAACTATATGTGGCTCTCAAGCACCTAAAATGTGATATAGAGATGTGCTGTATGTATAAAATGCACACAGGATTTCAAAGTTCAGTATAAAAAATAAGATTTCTTTAAAAACTTTCAGTGATGGGGGAGCCTGGTGGGCCGCCATCTATGGGGTCGCACAAAGTAGGACATGACTGAAGCAACTCAGCAGCAGCAGCACATGTTGAATGAGAGGGTATATTGGGTTAAATATAAGACATTATAATTAATTTCATCTGCTTATTTTTCACTTTTTTAATGTGGCTACTAGAACATTTTATATATGCCTTGCAGTGTATTTTTATTAAATAGCACTGACTTAGAACAAAGGCGAAGTAGTCCTTTAGTTAGAACAAAGGAAACTGAGCTGAGGTAAATGATAGTAAGTTAGCCTGAAGACATCACACTTATTTTGAAACTTGCACGTTAATAACCGCTGTTTGGTACTACTACCTACCATTGCTGGACAAGAGAATCCAGCTTTTGATTATTTTCTGGGAAAGAGATCTTAGTACTTTTGAAGCTATTTAATCCACTGCCAGGTAGGGCCGGTTGATAAAAAAAAATTTTTTTTCTTTGTATTTACTGGAAACCTGTAAATCCTTTGTAGATTTCTCTACATTGGCCTTAATTCTGGCTGATAAATCAAAAAACAAACCTACTCTCTACTACCCACAACAAACTGGTCTTAGGCTTTTGAACTTCCAGTTTTAAGGCAAAAGGCTCTTCTGAAACTAACTTTATAAACTTGAAAGGCCATGTTGCTGGAGAAAGATTCTCACTGCAGGTGCTGGCATTCCCCATTGATGAACTTAAGTCAGTTACTATGAGGTTCTGTACACACTTTCTGATGATGGATAAAACAAATGGATATGCCTCAGAGGCACAGCAGGAATTAAAAATACATTCGTTCATTGAAAGTTCAGATTGGGGATGGAGGAATGTCTGGTTTTTTTTTTTTTTTTTCAAATAAAGTTAAGATATGGCAGGAATTCAGCATGGAGCACAGTTCTGAGACACCCCCAGTCCAACTGAGGACTTGGAGGGGTATCACATACATTTTACCTCAGGCATGGCACTAACTTCCATCAAAAAATTATCATATGCTCAGTCACAAATGGTTATTGTAAAATCTTTATTAACCTAAGTGCATATAAAAATTGTGAATTCCTAATACAAAGCAGTATTTGACTTTTAAATTTCATTTTAAGCTTGGCCCGTTCGCTTGGAATGTGATTACAGAGTAAATTAAAAAGTAATCACATGTGAATTACATTTCCTCATGAATGTAATGACTTCAGGAGGCTGATTAATGTTAAACAGTGCCTGTCCTACCGAATGCCTACCTTCCCAGGTGACATAGGCAAGATAGCTGTCGTGAGTTGATTTAATTTTCTTTCACCAGCATCCCAGAGAGAGTACCTGCTCACGTAACAGGCTCCTCATGTTCATCAGGACTAAGGATCTTCTTCCCTTTTACCTGTCCAAGATGCACCAGGAAAACACTATCACTGCCAACGTATGGTTATGAGAAGTACCCAGTAGCGGGGGTCCAGCTCTGTTATCATTTTCTCACTAACCAAGTCTCAGTTTCCGAATCTCTCTCTCTCTTGTTGGCAAATGCTTCCAATTCAGACAGAATAATTCAAGAGAATCACTGAAAAATGAATTTGTACTGGTGTAAAGGTAACCAATTGTCTCACAAGGAATGAAAGCTCATTAATAATCTATAGCAGTATTACTGCCGAGAACAAAATTTGGACTATAAATTTAAACCGTGTGGAGCACAAGATCATTAAAATGTTTCCCTCTCAGGTAATGAGGTATGGAGAAGTCTACAGTATTTACTTCTTTTTAGTATATCCAGGTTGAGGTATTGTTTTCTAAAAAGAAGTCATCAAAGGCATCGCCCTATTGTTAGCAGTGGGAAAGGCCAATGCTTCTGTTATTCTCAGCCCAAAGGGGAGCAGATCCTTACAGAGGATTTGGTAATAAGCCAAGGAAAGCCAGCTTCTGAGAGTTATTTTAGGTTCCGAGTTAATGTTCACGCCTCTGATTCCCCACACCATTGTGGGGGATGATGAACTGGTACCATATCATTAGGTGGACATTTTCCATCATAATCTAGGATATGCAGACAGAGAGTTGATGCCATTATATTGTTATAAACAAACACCTACTCTTAATATAAGTGATACTCTCAGACATCCATTCTGTAGTTTTTATTTGTCTGTTTGTTTGGTGAGCCGTATTGAATTGAAATCACATTCCATGAACGAGTTATAACCAGCACCTGGAGACACTCTAGACTAGGGGAATTTGGGAATCATCCGAGTTGGTTGATCAACATGTCATTTTACTGACATTTAATTGTGGGCCCTCTGAGGAAACTGGTCCAAATGTCAGGTGTTCTTAACTTTGAGTGGGAGGACAAGGGAAAAAGTTGACAGGGAGAGAATTAACGTCAGGAGAGAAAGACTAAAAAGGCACAGAAGTGTGTGGTTTCTCCTAAAACAGGCCTTTAGGATACCTTTTAATTTTCTGTTTTTATTTTTCTGTTGTTGGGCATGTTAAATATTTTCAGCCTGGCTATATGAACTTCTCAATTGTCCTGTGTAAATTTCAAGAATAGTAGAAATTCTTGTTTACGGATACATTTTAAAACACTCAGGAATTAAGAAGAACTCCACGACAACTCTGAGGAGACGACTTGTACTTATCCTACCTTAGGGAGAGGATGGAGATAATTGTTCTTCTACTTTATACTGGGGATGCTGGATGTAGGTGACTACAGATGTATAAGGATATACCAATGTTCAGTAATTTTATTGCCCTAATTTGTGTAGAGAATACCAGTAATCTTTTATTATACTAAAGATTTTATTTTCTGTCCTGTTCTTCCTTGTAGGCTGTTGAAGCTGAAACTCCAATACTTTGGCCACCTGATGCGAAGAGCTGTCTCATTTGAAAAGACCCTGATGCTGGGAAAGACTGAGGGCAGGAGGAGAAGGGGACGACAGAGGATGAGATGGCTGAATGGCATCACTGACTCAATGGACATGGGTTTGGGTGAACTCCGGGAGTTGGTGATGGACAGGGAGGCCTGGCGTGCTGCAGTTCATGGGGTTGCAAAGAGTTGGACATGACTGAACTGAACTTCCTTGTGGGCTAATTTGCTTCAGTCATGCCCAGCTCTTTGCAACCCTATGGACTATAGTCTGCCAGGCTCCTCTGTCCATGAGATTATCCAGGTAAGAATACTGGAGTGGGTTGTCATTTCCTTCTCCAGGGGATCTTCCCAACCCAGGGACCATACCTGCATCTCCTGCACTGGAGGCAGTTTCTTACTGCTTGAGCCACCAAGAAGCATCTAAACATTTTAAACCCTTTTCTAACAGAAGAGGGTGATGAACACATCCAGATAGAGCCCTTTTATATCCAGAGGAAGGTGAAGAAGACAGTGAAAGAGAAAACACTTCATGCAATAACGGGTGAGAGAAGAAACTGACCACATTTAACACAGACAAAGTAAGACTCGGGCACCATGAAAGACTCTGAGCCCTGCTCCTCCATCCAGAGGACAGTACTGAATCAAGGTTACGGAGGCAGAGACACCACGTTAAGGATGCCCCTGAAGTGCTGATGAGGGTTCTGTTACCCACAGGATTGGGTTCATCAGCTCCCCTGCGCCGCATCCCCCATCCACAAACTGAAGACTGATAGCTAACTTCTTTCCAATTTTTCAGGCCCTGATGTCTGACAGTGGACTAAAAAACGACATGAATTCTACAAATTCTATTCTATCACATTCGATCTACCACTGTGGATACTGCTGAGCAGAAAACAACACTCCCTAACGTATCTACTTTCAGCCTCATTCTTCTCCCAGGATCTGTCACAAGAATTATATTACACACTACCACAATTGTTTCTTATAGGCTGGAATGTAGCATACAGTGGGTCCAGAACAAGGGAAGGTAATCATTGAAATGTGAATAGGACACGACCTTACCTTTAGCCAGCATTCACAGTTTGCATAGTATTAAACTAGGGAACCAATGATTTCTTTTGGAGTCAGAACACTTTTGTTGCCACATTTTTTTAATAAAAAGACTGTCACTGAGCTTTTAATTAGGTTCCAAAAATGTGGCCTGAGGCAATAATTGAATGACCCATTTTAATGCCACATCGCTCTTCATGGTATCTGCTTACAAACAGGCCACGCTTTGAACGGCTCTGCCATCACACTCTGACATCTAAAACACTGAGACTACTCATTCAGTTTTACTTCCTAAGGTGCCTTTCTTGACTCCTTTGTTCATCTACACACCCATTTATTCACTCATCCATTCAAACAACATCTGCATATATTGCCTGGCTTTAAGGAAAGAGAAGCAGTGAGAAGAAAATGGTCCCTGTCTTCAACAGAGCTTATTCGAGTCCAGCTGAGAAGGCTACCACTTACCTAACTTAAAATAAAACGATGTCTGCAATTTCGCTGGTGGTCCAGTGGCTATGAGTCCACATTCCCAAAGCAGGGGGCCTGGGACCAATCTCTGGCTGGGAAACTAGATCCCACATGCCTCAACTAAGACGCAGCATGGCCAAATAAATATTTTTAAAAGCAACGTGCATTGTCATTACTCAGCCACATTTGAAGAGACTATGTTTTCTAAGTTTCGGTCTCTTTAACACAGATCCCACTCTTAGTTTAGCCATTTAGTCACTGTTACATCAAACACCGTGCACATATTTCAAATGTCCCATGTGCTTTTATCAATCCTGAGGCAACCAGCCTCCCCGTGGAAAATGTTGTAAATGGCAACATGGTCACCCACAGACAATTTCGATCATTGCTCTCAATTCTACGCTGGGGATTTATATTTCTGAGAGCCCCTATGACCCTAATAACATTTTAAAGTACTATCTAGAGCAGTTCAGATGAAGAGAGATGCCAAATTAGGCAGACAATCAGATGAAAAGAATCATTTAATATTCCCAGAAACTGTCCCTCCACAGAAAGAAGAGCCAGGAAACAAAGGCACTCCTACATAACTATTCCAGAGTCAACATGTGACCACCTATTTCAGTGCTGAAAGCCTGACATGAGACTTTGTTAGGGCTTCCCAGGTGGCTCAGTGGTAAAAATAATCTGCTTGCCAGTGCAAGAGATGCAAGAGATGTGGGTTTCATCCTTGGGTCAAGAAGATCCCCTGGAGGAGGAACTAGCAACCCATTCCAGTATTCTTGCCGGGAGAACTCCAAGGACAGAGGAGCCTGGGGGGTTATAGTCGACAGGGTCGCAAAGAGTCACACACGACTGAAGCAACTTAGCATGCATGCACTCATGTCTCTAAGAGCATTCATCAGAAGGAGCTAACCTTGGCCAGAGGCATAGGGCAGTGGGTAGGAGCTAATGGTAAAGAATCCACATGCTAATGCTGGAGCTGCAAGAGACATGAGTTCAATCCCTGGGTTGGGAAGATCCCCTGGAATAGGCAATGGAGTGTCACTCTACTTTTTGCGTATGTTTAAAATATTTCATAAAAACTTTGTTTCTAGACAGTCATTGCACATGAACAGCTGAGTTAGCCCATAGTATGTTGGATATAGAGATTACCCAAAGTGAAGTTGCTCAGTTGTGTCCGACTCTTTGCGACACCATGGACTGTAGCCTTCCAGGCTCCTCTGTCCATGGGATTTTCCAGGCAATATACTGGAGTGGATTGCCATTTCCTTCTCCAGGGGATCTTCCCAACCCAGGGATTGAACCCGGGTCTCTCGCACTGTAGACACTTTACCATCTAAGCCACCACCCTAACTTTCAGCCAAAACCCTAGCAAGATCCCAATTCAACTTATTTTGGATCTTTGGGGAAAAAAATAAAAATAAAAATTTTAGAAAACTGTGAATCATACCATGCTGGCCTAGTATAAGAATTAGAGCCATCACACCTACTGTTACCAGTCAGATATCTATTTTGAGAGACAGCCGCCTGTCCCAGGAGCTTCTATGTCCCCTTAGAATAGTTGAGTGACAGAGAGAAGAAAAACAACCTTGGAAAACTGTGTAGGCTATTAACAGGCTGTTAGGACTTTTTAATCCACTGATCTAATGCATAAAAATAAGCAGAGTACTACAGTGTTAGAGCAGAAAGAACGTCTTTCCAGAGGAAAATCCCTGAATTTTAGTCAAGATTTTGTCACTAATTATGTGCCTTGAACTATAGCACTTCAATCTTCAGGACCATATTTACAGACAAGAAAATTTAAGGAGTTGAACCTAAGAGCTGTGAAGGCAGATTTCTGTGTCTTATAGCTGATGTAGTCCATGGACACTATAACAGAAAGTATTACGAGGCTGCATTTCCAGGGGGGTCAGCAATGCTCCCTTCACTTCTCCTGACACTATTAAAGTACCTGAGATGCCCCCTAGGACAACTGGTAAGAGAGAAGGGAGGTGCGTGTGTGAGTGCTTAGTCGCTTCAGTCGTGTCCGACTCTTTGCGACCCCATGGACTGTAGCCCAACAGGCTCCTCTGTCCATGGGATTCTCCAGGCAAGAATACTAGTGTGGGTTTCCATGCCCTCCTCCAGGGGATCTTCTTGACCAGGGATCGAACCAGCATCTCTTAGTCTCCTGCATTGGCAGGCAGGTCCTTTACCACTAACGCCACCGGGAAGCCCAGAGAAGGGAGGTGCTGTCGCCCAAATACACATTCTTTGTCACGGCATGTGGTCTGATGCTCATTGGCACTAATTGACTTATTCACAGTTGCACATGAGGCATTACTTCTAAAGAGTAGCTACGGTTGCCTGATTGCAGATATGTAATTAATTTAGAAAAAGGCTGCTATAAAATTACAATCCAAGTAATCTCAGCAGGTGTCATTGTAGTTAGAAGAACGTATCTTTCCACAAATACTCATTATTTATTTATTTCTTCTTAGATAAGAGACAGTCCCTACTGGCCTGGTGTAGAAGCACAGAACCTCATTTCTCATCAGAAGGCCTAGATGCAGCAACCACCGGCTCTTCAGAGAGCACCTTGTGTATGCTCTGCCTGCATGTGCGTCTGTGGGAAGCTGCACCAACCTTGAAGGACATTTCTTCACTTCATTTTAAGCTCATACACAGAAGGCATCCCACATTATCACGCAAAAAAACTCCTTCAACATCTCATTCTTTCTATGACCTCAGTTCTACCTACTTTCACTTATGAAACTGGAGCATAGAATTTGATAGAGTGATAGAATTTGTCTCACACATTAAAGTTACAAACGAAATAACCCAATTAGAACTACACACATACACATGTGCTCAGAACTAGTGAAATCCGAATAAATTCTGTGGATTAGACAGGTAACAATTTCCTCATGTTAGCACTATCCTATAATTAAGCTAGACACCGACATTGAGGCATCCATGTGAAGTGTACATGGGCCCTCCTTGTATATTACTTGTAACTCCTGGGAATCTAAAATCACTTTAAAAGACAAAGTTTAAAAAAAAGAAAAAATGAGAGCCCATAAAACAAAACTCATACATTTAAAAAAGGAGATTCAAACAGTAACCAGAAATCTCACAGAATACCTTTCCTTCCAAAAATACATATATTTGTCATGATAATAAAATTAATATCCTTCAATGAAGCCATAAAAGTCACTCCAGGAGACAAAGACTACTTTAAAAATATTTATAGGCCCTGAAATGACTTTCCCATCCCTAGATTACACAGAGAGTGTTTACTACTGAAAGCTCTTTTTCAAAACTGATAGTTGCAAAAGTATAGTATAGTTCCTCAAAATACTGAATTAGAGCTTTTCAGTGGCCTTGAAACAATTCCCACAAATAATTCTTGAAAGAGAAAAGAGTCAATAGAATCCCAATGTGTAAAAAAGTAACAAAAAACCCTTCCATGTATGTATGTGTAAATATTGATTAGACATATGTGTGTGTTATTATACTGATAATATTAGCATGGTCAAAGATATGGAGGCATAACCTTAAGTCAGGACTTTACAACTATTTTCATACCTCAGTACAAATGTTCAAGAAAAACTTTCATATGTCACAGTGGGGTGAAAGAACTGAGATTATGCATGGTCAGAGGTGCCCAGTCCAAGGATCCAGCCACCAATGAATGAATATTTGAGCACAGTAGATGGAAAGCTGTACAGGAACTTGCTCACTATAGCTGATCTGCACAGGGAAGAAGTGGGACGGATGGTGGGTGTGGATGGTGAGGGTGTTGAGAATGGTGAGGGCACAGCACTGAGAGAAATCGGAGCAGGAAGGGGCTGATGATACAGAAATATTTTACACATATGCGTGCATATATTTACATGTGTGCACATGTATACATAAATTGTGTAATCCTATATACGCATTTTTGTGAAACTATGTTTTAAAACCTTATTTTATGTCTTAAAAATAACACAGAATATGATGGGTTCAACTAGATGACCCACCAAGAGTTTCTCCCTTGGAATTTCTTTTTCTTGATGTTGTTAAAATCAAGAAGGCACATGGCTTCTCCTTTCTTGTTTCTAAGATCCAGTGCCTGTGATGTGAGAATCATGCTGTAAGATGTCTCAGTTAAGCAGTCCTGTGTGTCTAAGTTTCAGAGGGAAAGTGGCTCTTCAGGGCTCCAGAGTCGCCGGAGTTTGTAGATGGCCACCTGGCAAATCTGGGGAGGTGTTGAGTTTCTCCACAGGTGAAGATTTATTGCCAAAAGCACAATCTTTTCCCTTTAGTTTTGACTTAATGTGTCAGAAAAACAACACAAGACTGTAAGAATTAAACCTAATCCATTACAGCGAAGCTCTCTAAGGCATAAATGAGGCAAGGGTTGAACCAAAACGAATTTATCAGTCATGCAGTGCAGGGCCACTGGCATGATTAGCATAATTCTTTACAATAATGCAGAACAGGTAGGCAGTTCTGCCATTAAATTATCCTGTTTAAGGAAGATGAAGACTTGGCAAGCATTTCTAAGTGGGACAGTCTTAGTTTCAACACAGTGCTTCACTGAGTATGCGTGTGTCATGACAAAAAGAAGCTGCCGTTTAAAAATTCCCACACTATATAACATCTTAATTTAAAGTCAATCATACTTTTAACAGTTTGTGCATCATGCTAAGTCACTTCAGTCATGTCCAACTCTTTGCGACCCTATGGTCTGTAGCCTACCAGGCTTCTCTGTCCATGAGGATTTTCCAGGCCAGAATCCTAGAGTGGGTTGCCATGCCCTCCTCCAGGGGATCTTCCCATCCCAAGGATCAAACCTGCATCTCTTACATCTTCTGCATTGGCAGGAGGGTTCTTTAACACTATTGCCACCCGGGAAGCCCCCCTCCTTTTTTAACAGTTCACTTCTGTTGAAATCACAATTGCAGTTTAGTTTCACATATACTGTCATCTTTTCATTGAAACTCTTATCTCAATAAAAAGAAAATATTCCCCCCCCCCCATTAGATTCACCGCAAAAGAACATCTTTGTGAATGAACACACAGACACAGTAACACACACATACACATCATAAATGTGCTGATATTATTGCTTTTGAATTGTGGTGCTGGAGAAGACTCTTGAGATTCCCTTGGAAAGCAAGGAGATCAAACCACTCAATACTAAAGGAAATCAACCCTGAATATTCATTGGAAGGACCGATGCTAAGGCTGAAGTTCCAATATTTGGCCACCTGATACAAAGAGCTGACTCACTGGAAAAGACCCTGATGCTGCCAAAGATTAAGGGTAAGAGGAGAAGGGAGTGATAGAGGATGAGATGGTTGGATGGCATCACTGACTCAATGGACATGAGTTTGAGTAAACTCCAAGAGATGGTGAAGGACAAGGAATCCTGGCATGCTGCAGTTCATACAATCAGAGAGTCAGACATGACTTAGCAACAGAAAAACAATACCCTTTAGGGATCTGGCAAAAGTGTTTTGTAAAAATATCTCAAAATACACCTAGGAAAGCCAAATTTACTTCCTTATCTAGCAAAGTGCCATCTCAAGCATGTTAAGTAAGTAGAGTGCAAGTGTGTGTGTATACCAATAAATACCTAGGGGGAAAATCAATATAACTCTTTAGAAAATTTCAAAAAGATATGGAATATACCTACATGTAAGTTTCACTTACTGCTCCTTAAGAAAACCTTTATGATGGGTTTCTTTAGGCATTACATTAAGAACACATGAAAAATGTCAGGCACCCAAAATATGAAAACTGAGGATGTTGGTTGGTGAGGGTATGAAAGGGGCTATGCCTCCTTAGAACAGAGACTGTTCTTTTTGCAGATGAATTTGGGATTGTGTGTGTGTGTGTGTGTGTGTGTGTGTGTGTGTGTGCGCGCGCGCGTGCAACCTAGAACACAATATCTTCCTAGGATCAGTTCACACAAAGGGAAACTGGAGGGCTAGTGAACTGGGTGAGGCAGGAGTGTGGAGGTCCAACTGAGGTAACAGACCAGGTTCGGTAAGCACTTGATGATGTTTTTATTAGAAATGTGTGGCCTGTGCCATTTTGCTAGCAGTTCCTCTAGTACCGGGATACATTTAAAGCTGTCATTTTAAATGCGTTCACACTTAATCTGTGTACACGGATTGCTGACCAAACCAAGCGTGACATGTCATGCTGATGATGTGTTAAGCTGAGGAAATTCAAAGTGCCACAGGCGAAAACTTAACCCTAGGAAACATTTTAATCACATTTTTACTGGAGAAGCTTATTAAGTGATACAAGTTTTCAGAACTTGACAAATTTTCTTTATCCTGTGCCAGGTCTGAGGTAAGCCAAGTGTACTCTAAAATCACCGACTCAAAATTGTAAACTCATCTTCAGAAATTAGATGTTGACATTTAAGTGTCTTATAAACAGTCAAAGTTTCCTAGGGTTGTTGAGAAGTTTAATATCCCAAATGCCTACATTATGGGAAGAGACCTTAAGACAGACACCAATACAGTGAATAAATTTAAAATTAAGTTTATCTACTTTTCTGTATTAGTCACGTGCAAAGAATGTACTCATTCTTTTATATACAATGTACGTATTTAAGAAATAGTCCTTTATCTTTTCAAAGCATTGGTTATTATTTTCCACAAAAGCTTGGTTTTTCAACAGTATGATTTCATGTTTGTGGACTATAAAAGTACAGCTCTGAGAATATAAAAGAATATAATCACTAAGGAAGGCAATGGATTTCTGTGTGGGCAAAAGTTTTAGACCTTTCTTTTAGCTGAATGACATGAGAGAGCCATTGAGATCTAAGTTTCCATGACGGGCTGTAAAATGGAGATAGCATTCATTCACTCACTTGATAAATATTAAGGGAACATCTGTATTATTTCAGGTACAGAGCAGGGTGACAAAGAACACACTGATTCTGGCTTTAAGAAAACTTGCAATCTACTGCTTTCCATCTATTTCAGCTCAGAGACAAAGAATGTTTATAAAGCTGACTGAAATTCTCAGAATAAAAGTACTCTATAGAGAATGCTCGGAATTCAAAGAGGACTCAAAAACAAATACTAAAACATTTATCCAATGTATTCAGGCCTTATGAACCTGCTACTGCTAAGTCACTTCAGTCGTGTCCGACTCTGTGCAACCCCATAGACGGCAGCCCACCAGGCTCCCCCGTCCCTGGGATTCTCCAGGCAAGAACACTGGAGTGGGTTGCCATAGAGATTAATATATTTTTAAATAGCTTATTTTAACAACACTATAGTTAGTGTATCTGAAGCAGGAAATGGCAACCCACTCCAGTATTCTTACCTGGGAAATTGGACAGAGGAGACTGGTGAGCTAAGTCCAAGGGGTTGCAAAGAGTCAGACACGACTAAGCACCTGCAGACACACACACACACAGAATGTGTAAAAAAAAAAAAAGAAAAAAAGAAAAAAAGTTGATTTATTTTAAAACCACAGTAAGTAGCACTATGCCAGCTAAGTACTCTTTTGTAAGCATTTACACTCTGGGAGTTGGTGATGGACAGGGAGGCCTGGCGCGCTGCAATTCATGGGGTCGCGAAAAGTCGGACACAACTGAGCGACTGAACTGAACTGATGTGTCTAGACACTGTACAAATGGCAAGGGGCCTAGGACACATTAGAAGCCTGTGACCTTGAGTCCCGAAAGGAAACCTAATGCATTGTTGGTTATGTGATATCCATCCCCAACTTTCCTTCACTCCATCTCTTCTATATAACTACCTCAGATTTAGTCCAGGCAATCCACTACCCTCCACCACCCCCAACAGAGTCTAAGGCTTTCACTATGTCAATAGTTGGAAACCCATCCTATTTGTGAGGCACTGGCTTTGGAAGGGCATGTGACCAAGTTTTGAACAATAAGGAAAGTGAGGGAAAGTCTGTTAAATGGGGATTTTGAAGACCTTTCTTCACTCTTTACAAAAGTAGATGAATATTTAGAATGTGGTATTTAGAATATGATAAATATTAAATCCAACTGAATATTTAGAATATGATAAATATTGCATCCTCCAACTATTGGTGGGAAATAGAGTTTTTAATGGCATTCTGGATAATCAGTCACAAGAAGAAAGATAAAACCAGACCAATTTGATAGACTATAAATCAGGCTAAGTTCCAACCAGATCAAATAGTTAACTATTAAATGTGAAATTAAGTATTTGAATAAAACAGACATAAATTTCTCAATAATCTATGAATGAAGAATCCTAGGATTCTTAACTATGAATTAGTTAAACCACGGGAATTCTACCTATGATTTAAAATGCAGTGAGGGCAAGGACAGAAACTTGTGATTAGATTAAACTTCTGAATGGAAAAGATTTAAAACCAGTCTGGAAAAAGATACTTGTAACTTATTTCAGAGACAAAAGTTCCCAATTTATACAGGACTTCAAAGACTAGAAAAGAAGTCAACAATTAAGAGTGAAAAATAAGTTTAAAATATGAAATGGTCAGTCATGGGCAAATATATACAAACGGATCTTAACCACATGAAAAAAATCAACTGTGTTTTCAAGAAGAGAAATGCAAATTAAAAGTATATTGAGATAACATTTCTTCCCTATCAGATAGGCAGATCTTTTAGTTTGACAGCATAGTATTTTGGCCAAACTTGTGGAAACAGTAAGTCTCACATAGTTCTGGTATGAATGCAGTGTGGCACTTACAAACCCTACGGAAGGGAATTTGTCAATACTGAGAAAAATTCCATAGGAATTTACCCTCTGACAGCAATTCCACTTCTTAGAATCCTTATGTCAATCCTTAGGATCCTGTATGTCAAAAGACATACAGGCCCAGTAGGGGGGCGGGGAGAGGAGAGCAGCAGGGCAGGAATATGTATGCACAAATCTATTCACTACAGTATTATTTATAGTAACAAATACTGGAAACAATCAAAATATCTGTAATAGAGGATGCGTTGCATAAAGCATGATAAAAATCACACAATGGAATACTATGAAACTGTAAAAAAGAAATATCTCTAGAAAATGCAGTGGAGTGTTCTCCATTTTAGTTAAGGAAAAATGAAAGTCCAAGAAAACTGAACAGAAAACTGTCCTAAACTTACTGAAGAAAGGATACGATGCCAAGTGTGTGTGTACATACATATATGTGTATATGTACACACACACACACGTACAACCCTATCTATATCCAAATATGTGTTTGTCTTAAAAGTAGAATAAAAAATGAATACAAATCTGTGGGAGGAAGAGACAGGATAAAGGGAAGAGAAAGAAATTAGACTTCTTTGAGTATAATTTGTTTTACAGATTTGATTTAAGAATCATGTAGTAAATTTTCTATGTAATTATAAAATAAAACTAAGTATAAAAAAGCAGTCGCTATAAATTGGAAGTGAAATAAGACAAATGAACCTAATTTCACACTTAGTTGGTTGTAACGATTCACAGAGGGACTATTCCAAGTGACTTTATTTAATAACAAGGTAATTTGGAGAAAAAATAGTAAACTATTCATAGTAATTAACAAATGCATCATCAACTTGATGGACATGAGGTTGAGTAAGCTCCAGGAGTTGGTCATGGACAGAGAAGCCTGGAGTGCTGTAGTCCACTGGGTCACCAAGAGTCGGACACAACTGAGTAACTGAACTGAACCGATTCATAGTGATTACATTATTCATGGTAAGACTGGCATTGCTATTCTGAGAATCTTGTGCACACACTGTGGATAAGCCAGAGTCTCAATAACTATAACAGTATCATTGAGAACTGAGGGGCATTTTTTTTTTGTTTGCTTGTTTTTGTTGTAGTTGAAAAGGTGTTCTAACTGGAGAAACCCACGTTCCTAAAATCTATTCTACACACTGTCTTAGCTTCCTCCACAGATTTCTTTATTTCATGTTATTGCCATGATATCTATTCTTGAGCTGTTGTTTATTTTTCATACAATAAGGTCAATATGTGTGCAGAGACACAAAAGTATATTTAATATGTATATAGACACATACATGCATTTATTTAGATAACATCCTCTTATGCATTTGTTACATTTTTGACTTGAAGAAATCTCTCTCTGGCTCCGTTCTCCCAGGGTGAGTGTCAGAGTCTGTTCTTGCCCAACATCACCTTCTTGCCACCAACTTCTAAGTTCTTGGCTCCTTTCAATCAACAGGCAGAAAACATTTCTCAAGTGTGTGCCATCTTTCTAGCTTGAATTCATCAATGTGGATTTCAGAGCCACTCGTAGAAACCAGTTTAAGGTATGAGTTGTAGTTAAAACGAGTCCTGTTTCCAGCCAAACTCTCATCTTTGATAAAGGAGAAACTAAAGCACTGCCAACATCAGGACACACAGCCAAGAAGTCATGTGATGTCCATTGGTAGGAAGGGCCAAAGGTAATTTCAGGTGGAAAACATGTTTGGACATCGGCTTGGGTTTAAAAGGTTTAGCCTGTGTATATCAGACCTCCAATTCCTAGAAGACAGACTCTCAAGACCTCAAGGAATAGCAGAGATTCAGGTAGAAGACACCTCTAGAGACAAAACTTTTATCTATTTTTAGGACAGTTTAGGACATTTCTCAAAAAAAAAAAAAAAAGCTATCCCATAATAGATGTATAAGCAGAAATATTTCTGAAGTCAACTTGCCTTTTAAGAATAAAGAGGGACTTCTCTGGTGGTCCAGTGGCTAAGACTTGACCTTCCAATGGAGAGGGTGGGAGTTCAATTCCTGATTGGGGCACTAAGATTGCACATCCCCGGGCCAAAAACCAAAACATAAAACAGAAACAATATTTTATATTGTTATTTTAGCAATATGAAATTATTAAATATTAACAATGTTAATATTTTAACAAATTCAATAAAGACTTCAAAGACAGTCCATATCAAATAAAGGAAGTAAAAAAAAATCTAAAAAATTAGTAAGAAGAGAAGAAAAAAAAATCTATGTGCAAAGTAATTGTAATTATTTAGTTTGGAAAAATAAATGTGAAAAGAAGTAATACTGGAAAGCGAGCTATAAAGGATCATACAAGAAAAACCAGATTGAAATGGAAGACGTGCAAAGTTAAAATAGACTTCAGGAAAAAGCAATGGGGGAGCCATCCTGAGCACTAATGGTTTTCCAAGAGACCAAGAAACAGTGGCTGTCGGTTGACACATCCATTAACCTGAAAGCAAAACCAAAGAGAAAGATCTTTCTCTCTTTGAAAGTGATAGTACCTTATACCATAAGAGCTTAATATTCTTCAGCAATTTCTTGTGTTTATTATTCACGACTCCATGGTTGCAGATGGCAAGAAAGCAAATCAAATTCTCTTTGGCTAGAAAGAGATTTCATAAGTAAGTGAGCTAAACATAGAAGGAACATCAGATAAATCTGGATCAAGGTACATACCATGTCTTATTTTTTCTCCCCTATCTATCTCCAAATTCTCTTTGTTTCTTATTATTTTGGGTTTTTGACCTCATATTCCTCTTCCACAAGCAGACTCTGAAACCCCCAAATCCACAGCTTTCCATTTCAAGCCTTCTTTCTTCCTTTACCAGATCTCATGGAAGGTTCGGAATGGTTCCACTTACGAAATGCAAGAGCTCACCAGATCAATCATTAAGAGCATATGCCTGAGAGTATATGCTTCTCACTCCAGGAGAAGTTCATAGAGCGCTCACAGGTAGGGAAACAAGGAAGATGCTAAGCCAAAGAGATTTCAGACCTCATCCTCACTACACACGGCAGGTAAAAGAGTCTATTTCTGTCTCATCTGAGAGGGTCACATCAGCCTTTGAAGAAGGCTGCTGCTGCTAAATCGCTTCTGTGCGACTTCTGTGCGCTTTCGTGCCTGACTCTGTGCGACCCCACAGATGGCAGCCCACCGGGCTCTGCCATACCTGGGGTTCTCCTGGCAAGAACGCTGGAGTGGGTTGCCACTTCCTTCTCCAATGCATGAAAGTAAAAAGTGAAAGTGAAGTCACTCAGTCATGTCGGACTTTGAAGAAGGCTACAACTGACAAACCAAAAAAAAAAAAAAAAAAAGAAGAAGAAGAAAGAAACTATACAGACAACCGAAAGACTGCTGTATTTGGCTAATCACTTCATTTTACCAAGAGAAAACAGCTCTTACAGCTCTTAAATTACAGGCCTAAACTCAATATGAGATCACCCAAATCTCACTCCAGGATTCTTTTACTTCACCAAGGCATGTTTCCTAATTCAATTTTGCAAAAAAAAATTTTTAGAAGCACAGACTTTGATGCTTGAGTCCTTAAACTACATATAAATATGTGAATTACATAAAATTCTTACCAGAATTTAAGAAGTCTTCCTGAACCCCCAAAGCTCCTAAAGCAACATCAGTTTCAAATATGAATTTAAAAAGTAAGACTTATCTGCACCTAATGAAGTATTGATGTATCTATTTAGTAAATGCTTATGAAAGGATACTTAATCAAAATGAATAGTTCCAGCAATCACTTTGGTTGACAACATTTAGAATCAAAAGTAAGTAATATTTAAAGATCATTCCATGATGCTTCTCTTCTGTTTTCATACACATAATATGGATGATCCTTGCACTTGGTAATATAAAATTTCCCATAGTCTTTAAGGGATCATTCAAAGACTTTACAATTAAAGAGAATAACTTTTGGAATACGTTTGAATCATTTTCTAAAACTAAATGATGTTTTAAAGGCTTAATTATCATGAAAATAAATGCATATATTGGTACAGGTAATGATAAACACATGCCCTACATCAAGCACATTTCTCTAAGTCAAGATGGCAATAAGACAACAGTTTCCACAAGCAGTTCACATTACTGAGAGGTCAGGACCAAGACTATATTTTTGAATGCCAGCTGAAAGCTTTGACCATGGAAGGGAATTTTATTGGCCTGTTGCCTAAGAAATCACCTGCTATATGGGATTTTAATTCATTTCAAAAACAAGAGAATCTGTATATCAACTGTGGACAATTCCAAGAAGGTTCTGGAGTAATCTCAGCAGACAGTCCTAAAGAACCTGTCCAGGACAACTACAGGCAATTCCTTATAAGAGTCAAATATGTTTGTTTGTTAATCTTGTTATTCAGAGATAAAAATCAAATACTAATACACATAAGAGTTTAAACTAAAATGCTAGTTCAATGAAAAGCTAAAACTCTGAAGACTTATTGCATTTTACCACATGTCTCAAGTTTTTTTTAACAGTGATAGGTCAGGCTCTATTTTCCCACAGGATAAAGATAAAACAGTGCAATGACCCAAAACAGTGCAATGACCCAAATGTATTAGAGCCATAAGCAAAAACTTTCACAAATCATTTCTAAAACTGTTCAGTATACTGCCTGTCTACTACTAGGCTGAAACACACTGATCAGAGCAAGTGTGAAATCTACTAATCCTATGGCTTGTACTTAAACAAGACTGGTTGGATAGATAATCCAGACACACAGAGGGTTCGATAGCACAAGTTATTTTTGAATGTCTTAGGCTATCACTTAAGCCACAAGAAAAAATGATTTTTCCAGGCATGTTCCAGTGTATGCTCACCCTTTTCTGCTACCAACTGTCATCTCAGTTTCCTGATAAAACTTCTGACATATTCTACACTATCCTCTACTCCTTCCCCATTCTAAACAGCTGTCTCCCCTTGCTGGCAGGACTCTCCAACATCTGGACACTCAGAATGGCTACTTTTATGATATACAGATTCCATTTTATCCAAATACCCAGCCCTGAGAATATGAAATGAGCCTAAAGAGGGACAGTGCAAACACTTCATGTGTTAAACAAACATTAGTTCAAGGAATGACTGCATAGAAGCCATAGAATTGAGAACAATTTCTTTTAAATCACAGTATTGCGATATCTGTAAGATGGCAAAGACTATAAAATGCCATAATTCTAAAAGGATAAATGATGACACGCTTCCTAAGTTTCTACCCAGGTGGTGATAAATGTCTAAACTCCTAACTCAAACAGAATTTCTACTTCATGGTCTAATTTTATGTTTGGTTTTGTTTTCCCCCCCAGTAGATGTAAGAACAAAAACATTTGTGTTCAATGAAAATGGATGAGATGAAGAAAAATAAAACATAAATCATCTTCCTTAAGCTCATTGCCCATATCCAATCAATCACTAGTTCCACCTTGTACAACTTCCTAAACATGTCTGATCTCTCACATATTCTGCTACAATAGTTTTTGTAACTGTTTTCCTGAAGCCATTCTTCCCAACACTTCATTCTATTCTCTGTAAGCAGCTAGAGTGATAGCTATTTTAAAGTTCAAATTGGGTCATGTTATCATTAATACTACCTTCCTAAATCCCATTTATGTTTCCTCATACTTATCCACATGGACCCCAAATCCTTGCATGACCCTGACCCCAGCTTCTCTCTCCAGCCTCACCTTGAGCCTCTAGTCTTCTCATTCAACATAATCAACAGTGGCCTATCTTTCACCATCCAAAAACATCAAACTCCTTTCACATTTAAAGTCCTCCTATGCTCTGTTCTTTGCCAGGTTGCCTCCTGCTCCTGTTCAGATCTTGATTTATGCATCACTTCCTAAGAGAATTACTCTTTGGCTCATGGAAATATGTTAGGTATCCTTTTATACCTCTCAAGGGATCATGTAATTTTTCTTTGTGGCAGATTTTACAACTGTATTTAATTAACTTATTAAGTCAAACATTAAAGAGATTTGCAAAACTATAAAACAATGCCATTCTCACATTTTTTGTATTCAAAAGTACAGGTGTCTTTTAATGTTATATTAATCTATAATGGTTTTATTAATGATATTTTAAATGAATATCTTAAACATCTCTGATATTAATTTCTATTATAGTAAATATCAGTAGATACCATATAAACATAAACCTTTTGGGTCTTCATTTTTTAAAAGCATAAAGGGTCCTGAGACCAAAATACTTAACAACCACTGGATAAGAAATTATCTGACGGTTTAAGAAAGAACAAGATAGTGATTTATGATTAAAAATAAATATTTTAGAAATACTTATTTTAAATTTTACTTAAATATACTTTATGTGAGAGAGAATTTCATGTAATATTGCTAACTTGGGAACAAAAAGTTCTAGTCTAATACATGGCTAACTAAATTATAATAGGATTGGATAGGTTGGGTCATAAGTAATATGCTCATTACAAGAGAGTTGATAAGAAAATTCAACATCCCCAAACAAGCACAGTTTACAGCTTGAAATGAACAATTTCCTTTAAAAGCATTCTAACAAATGTCACCTTTAATAACAATACACATAAGGGCTTCCCTGGTAGCTCAGATGGTAAAGAATCTGCCTGCAACGCAGGAGACCAGGGTTCGAACCCTGGGTCGGGAAGATCCCCTGGAGAAGGGAACTGCAATCCAGTATTCCTGCATGGAGTATTCTATGGACAGAGGAGCCTGGCAGGCAACAGTCTATGGGGTCGCAAAGGGTCGGACATGACTCAGAGACTAACACACATAATTGTCTCAAACTTTTGAGGCAAACAAACTTGAAAATCACAAATAAACCTTTTGGGACTTCCTTGGTGGTCCAACAGTTAAGCATCTGCCTTCTAATGCAGGGTACACGGGTTCTGATCTCTGGTCAGGGACCTAAGATCCCACGCGCCTCGCTATGGATGAAGCAAAAAAGCCCATGCAATCCAACTACTGAGCCTGCATGCTCCAGGCTCCATGTGCCACAACTAGAGTCCAGTGTGTACATGACCGCATGAAGAAAAAGAAAGGTTCCACATGATGCAATGAAGATCCCACCTGCCAGAGCTAAGACCTGACTCAGCCAAATAAATAAATATAACAAAACACCCTTTTGATTTATTTTGATCTAATACCACTAAGTGGTGCTTGTGGTAAAGAACTCACCTTCCAATGCAAGAGATGTAAGAGATACAGGTTTGATCACTGAGTTGGCAAGATCCCCTGAAGGGAATGGCAACCCACTCTAGTATTCTCGCCTGGAGAATCCCACGGACAGAGGAGCCTGGTGGGCTATGGTCCATACAGTCACAAAGAATCAGACATGACTGAAGAGACATAACACACACACCTAAGAACAGAAAAGGTCTTAACAGAAGAAACATTTTTTTAATGATAAGAGAGAAAAATATGTGTTCATAGTAATGCTGATAATTATTATCACAGAAAAACAGTCTCACATATACCACCATTCTAAGAGCTCTGCAATTTTTACTTACTAAACCTTCCCTGGTGGCTCAGATGGCAAAGAATATGCCAAAAATGCAGGAGACTCTGGGTTTGATCCCTGGGTTGGGAAGATCCCCTGGAGAAGGGAATGGCAATCCACTCCAGTATTCATGCCTGCAAAATCCCGTGGACAGAGGAGCCTGGTGGGCTACAGTCCAAAGGGTCCTAAAGAGTCAAAGTCAGACGTGGGAGAGAACAAGACGGCAGAGGAGTAGGTGGACGTGGAGTACATCTTTCTCCGGATACATCAGGAATACACCTTCCAACACAGAAGTGCATGCATACACCGGCTAAGAGCAGACAGGAGTACCTGACCAGTGGAAAAGAATATATAAAACCACGCAAAACTCGGTAGCATGAAGGAAGTAGGGGGGAAAACAGGAGTGTCAGGAGGACTGGACATGCCCTCAGCCAGTGAGGGAAATGAAGCAGGGTTCCAATCCCCACACTGGGGCAACTGTCTGAGTCAGAGAAACATTTAAGGCTGAGTGAAACAGCCGACCTGGGACAGCCTAAATGGAATGAGAATCAGACAGCCCTTGCTGCAGCCATACATACCCAGTGACTCAAGAAAAACATTTATTCTTCTTCGATTTTGACTTGTTCTGTAGATTCTTTTGGATTTTTTTCTTTTCCTTTCTGTTATAGTTGTCAATTTTATTGGCACTATGAAATGTAATTAAGCTTTTGAGCTTTTTTCCCCCCCAATCACATTTTTTATTGTTGTTATAAACCTCTGCCTCTACGTTGGGCTTTTGCAGTACTGTGGAGTTTTCCTTTTTTTCCCTTTCTATTTTTTGAATTTTTTTAACCTATTACATTTATTCCTTACTCTTCTTTTCCCTTTGCCATTAATCTTTAATGTATATAAATCTTTATCTACCTCTATTTCATTTGAATATCTATTCTTTCTTTTTTTCTTTTCTTTCCTCTTAACTTATTTCTTAGTTTTATTTTCATAGCTTTATTCCCCAATTGGCACCTTACTTTAGTTTTGTTTTCCAGTTTGTGCTTTATTTAGTTTTGCTCTGGTAGATATAATTTTTGGTTTCCTTTGTTCACTGGGTCAATATACTATATTTTTGTTGGACTGTTTTGATTTTGCTTATGGGTGTATATGTATATGTGTATATTCAGTCACACTTTTTTATTCTTGTTATAAACCTCTGCCTCTTCACTGGGCTTTTGCAGTTCTGTGGAGTTTTCCTTTTTTATACCTTTTTTCTTTCTTCTTCCATATTTTTCTCTTTTTTCAATTTTAAGTTTTTTAAATCGACTCTATTTTTTCCACATTTATTCCTTTGTTTGCCTTTCCTACTGTTCTTTTCCACTTGAAGTTAATCTTTAATGTATATAAATCTTCTTAATCTGCCTCTAATTAACTACGCATAGCTATTCTTTCTTCCTTTTCTTTCTCTCCTTTCCTCTCAACATATTTGTTAGTTTTGTTTTCATTGCTTTATTCCTCACTTGGCACCTTGCTTTAGTTTTGTTTTCCAGTTTGTGCTTTAGTTAGTTTTGTTCTTAACTGTTATTTTTTTTTTTTACTTCCTTTGTTCTCTGGGTCAATCTACTGTACTTCATTTTTGTTGGACTGTTTTGACTTTGCTCATGGGTGTACACATATATGTGTACATTCCATTATTTTAATTATTATTTGCCTGCTTTTGTAACTGCCAATTGTCTGGGATTCATCTTAGGTTTCTCATTTTTGGATATTTGTTTTAATCTCACTTAGTGCCATAGCAAACCACTGGTGGAATCTTCGTCCTGACCAGAGATAAAGCCCTGAGCCCTTGGGGTGGGAGCACTGACTCCAAGACCCTAGACTATCGGAGAACTTACCCTAGGGAGTATCAAATAGTGAGAGCTCATATAAGGGAAACCACTAGAATACAAGACCTGGCATCACCAGAAGCAGCCTGTGCAGGACACCTCACCTAAACAACAAACAAAACAAAAATACAAACCCAGTTATCAGCTGACAGGATTACCACATCACTCAGCCTTGCCCATCAGAGGAAAAACAAGCAACCAAGCAAACAAACAAACACAAGCTCAGCACAAATCTCACCCTATATGAAGCTTACACAAACCACTGGACCAACCTTAGGAGGGCAGAAACCAAAAGGTAGAAAGAATTTTGGTTTCAACGTTGAAGCCTGGGAAAAGGAGACCTCAAACACAATAAGATTAAAAAAAAAAAAAAGAAAAGGAACATAAATACTACACAAATGAAGAAACAAAGTCAATACACAGAAATGACTTACATTTCTATATACTAACAATAAAAAATCAGAAAGAGAAATTAAGGAAGCAATCCCATTCACCATGGCAACAAAAAGAACTAAATATCTAGGAATAAGCTTATCTAAGGAAATGGCAACCCACTCCAGTGTTCCTGCCTGGAGAATCCCAGGGACTGGGGAGCCTGGTGGGCTGCTGTCTATGGGGCTGCACAGAGTCAGACACGACTGAAGCGACTTAGCAGTAGCAGCAGCAAGGAGACAAAAGAACTGTACACAGAAAATTATAAGACACTAATGAAAGAAATCAAAGATGACATAAACAGATGGAGAGATATTCCATGTTCCTGGGCAGGAAGAATCAATATTGTGAAAATGACTATACTACCAAATGCAGTCTACAGATTCAATGTGATCCCTATTAAATTATCAATGGCATTTTTCACAGAACTAGAACAAAAAATTTTCACAATTTATATGGAAACACAAAAGACCCTGAAAAGACAAAGCGGTCTTGGGAAAGAAGAATGGAGCTGGAGGAATCAACCTCCCCGACTTTAGATTATACTACAAAGCTACAGTCATCAAGACAGTATGGCACTGGCACAAAAACAGAAATACAGACCAATGGAATAAAATAGAAAGCCCCAAAACAAACCCAGGCACCAATGGGTACCTTATATTTGACAAAGGAGGCAAGAATATACAATGGAGCAAAGATCGCCTCTTCAATAAATGGTGCTGGGAAAACTGGACAGCTCATGTAAAAGAATGAAATTAGGACACTTCCTAAAACCATACACAAAGAAAATTCAAAATGGATTAAAGACCTAAATGTAAGACCAGAAACTATAGAACTCTTAGAGGAAAACATAGGCAGAACACTCAATGACATAAATCAAACCAAGATCCTCAATGACCCACCTCCTAGAGTAATGGAAATAAAAACAAAAGTAAACAAGTGGGACATGAATAAAACTTAAAAGCTTTTGCACAGCAAAGGAAACGATAAGCAAGGTGAAAAGACAACCCGCAGAATGAGACAAAATACTAGCAAATAAAACAACTGACAAAGGATTAATTTCCGAAATATACAAGCAGCTTATACAACTCAGCATCAGAAAAACAAACAACCCAATCAAAAAGTGGGAAAAAGACCAAACAGATATTTCTCCAGGGAAGACATGGAGATGGCTAACGAACACATGAAAAGATGCTCAACATCGTTCATTATTATTAAAGAAATGCAAATCAAAACTACAATGAGATATCACCTCACACTGGTCATAATGGCCATCATCTAAAAGTCTACAAACAATAAATGCTGGAGAGGGTGTGGAGAAACAGGGACACTTTTGCCTTGTCGGTAGGAATGTAAATTGATACAGCCACTATGGAAGACAGAATACAGATTCCTTAAAAAACTAGGAATATAACCACCATATGACCCAGCAACCCCACTCCTAGGCATATACCCTGAGGAAACCAAAATTGAAAGAGACACACGTATCCCATTGTTCATTGCAGCACTATCTACAACAGTTAGAGCATGGAAGCCACCTAGATGTGCATCAAGAGATGAGCGGATAAAGAAGTTGTGGTACATTTACACAATGGAATATTACTCAGCCATAAAAGGCAGGCATTTGAGTCAGTTCTTATGAAGTAGATGAATCTAGAACCTATTATACAGAGTGAAGTGAGTCAGAGAATGATAAATATCATATTCTAACACATATATCGGAGAAGGCAATGGCAACCCACTCCAATACTCTCGCCTGGAAAATCCCATGGATGGAGGAGCCTGGTGGGCTGCCATCTATGGGGTCGCTAAGAGTCGGACACGACTGAGCGACTTCACTTTCACTTTTCACTTTGATGCATTGGAGAAGGAAATGGCAACCCACTCCAGTGTTCTTGCCTGGAGAATCCCAGGGACAGGGGAGCCTGGTGAGCTGCCGTCTATGGGGTCACACAGAGTCAGACACGACTGAAGTGACTTAGCAGCAGCAGCAGCAACACATATATAAGGAATCTATAAAATGGTACTGAAGAACTTATTTACAGGGCAGCAATGGAGAAACAGACCTGGAGAAGAGACTTATGGACATGGGGAGGGGGAAGAGAGGGTGAGATGTATGGAAAGAGTAACATGGAAACCTACATTACCATATGTAAAATAGATAGCCAACAGGAACTTGCTGTATGGGTCAGGAAACTCAAACAGGGACTCTGTGTCAACCTAGAGGGGTGGGATGGGGAGGAGATGGGAGGGAGGTTTTAAAGGGAGGGAATATATGTATACCTATGGTTGATTCATATTGAGGTTTGACAGAAAACAAAATTCTGTAAAATAATCATCCTTCAATAAAAAAATTAATTTAAAAAAAGCGTATGATGCTAGGAAGGAAATGGATCTACTCACAAAAAATAAAGGACACTGGAAATTGGAAAAAAAAAAAAGAGTCAGACATGACTGACTAACCCTGTCATTTTCACACTTTCAAATCTTTTCTACAAACTTAGATGCCATTATTATCAGCTCTAGTACATAGACCTTGCCCCAAGTCATACAGTTAAGTGAGAACAAGAATTGGGATTTGATTATTAATGTTGTACTAATGAGTATGCATATATACAAACAAACCTCCTTTCCTACCCTGCTTATAATCAAAGGTAAGAGCTAACCCGATCCAGGCTTTATTTTCTCCAAATACTCATTCCAGCAGCTTCAAAGACTCTCTTGAAGCTTTGCTGTAACTAGCAATCTCTGATTTTACTATAATTTGAAAGTGAAGTCGCTCAGTCGTGTCTGACTCTTTGTGACCCCATGGACTGTAGCCTACCAGGCTCCTCTGTCCATGGGATTTTCGAGGCAAGAGTACTCGAGTGGGTTGACATTTCCTTCTCCAGGGGATCTTCCTGACCCAGGGATCGAACCCTGGTCTCCTGCACTGTAGGCAGATGCTTCACTGTCTGAGCCACCAGGGAAGAATACTGTAATTTAACCAATGCCAAATGAAATGATTTAGAGCTTAATAGAATTTATTTACCTAAGATCTAGCCACCCACTTCTCTATGCCACACACACACACACACACACACACACACACACACACACAAAGCAAAACACTAATTTTCCCATTACATCTGGTTTTCTCTTTTCAGGTTTTTATCACTCCAGAAGATTTTTCTTTTTTTTGACAACGCTGAGTTTCTGTCTATTCACCATCCTTTCTGAAGTCATTCAATATCAAATACTAATGTTTCTCAGCCTTCAGACTATAAGAAAGCTATACTGTGAAACCTTTGCTTCCTTAATAGCCCAATTCTTTGTTCAATATCTATTTCATCTGTTTTGTAGCATATACTGTAAATAACTAGAGTTGGGAGTCTCCAGTAATTGAAAGAAAATTTTATCCAAGGTCAATGTATTTATGTAAAACAGAAGGCAGTTTGTATTCCTGAAATGAACACAGTTATTTCTCTTGACATCTTCCTGATTAAAATAGTAAACTCTGTATGGAATAAGGAAGCTTGAAGTAGTCAAAAATTTTTACATAAAGTATCACTTTAAAATATGTAACCAGATAAGAGGGCTTCCAGATTACAGAACAGCACTTTTTATTTTCTCTGTTGAAATGTCAGTGTAAGTAATACCTCTGTATCCCTTAGTGAGTCTCCAAAAAACAAACTATGCGTTCTCCTGTGAGTTTTTTTTTTTTTTTTAATCCCCCTTTCACTTCATTTCTTCTTGTCCTCACCCAGAGGCTAATGAAACTGAGATTTCAGGTGCCTCACTTTAAGGCCCTCTCCAAGACTCTGTATCTAACTGAGTAGTTTCAATTTTGTATGCTTTATGCAATGGAGCACTCTAAAAATTGTGTAAGCTTCAGATCCTACCAAGCCTGCATTTGCCTCATCTGAATTCTAAATATTTCAGTGAACTTACAGGTACTGAATGTATATATCTACTCATACTTTCGTTTCCCTGGAATTGCATCCAGGGAAAACCCTTTGGTGTGACACATGGACATTAGGTACCTTGACTACAAAAGCTTATTTTACCAGGAAATGGTCAAAGCATTTCAAGTCAGAATAGGTGGTAAACATGAAATTTAGATCTAAATGTGTAGCAATGGGTGGTTAGATTAAAAATAAGCTAATGGTACAGATGGACCTACTTTGCAGGGCAGGGATAGAGAAACAGATGTAAGGAACAGAACTGTGGAGGGGGTGAATAGGGAGATTAGGACTGACATACATACACTGCCATGTGTAAGACAGACAGCTAATGGGAACTTGCTAGAAAGTACAGGGAGCTCAGCTCAGTGCTCTGTGATGACCTAGAGGGGTAGGATAGGGATGAGGGGAGGCAGGCCCATCAGGGAGGGGATACATGTACACATCCAGCTGGTTCATGCTGTTATGCAGCATAAACTAACACAACATTGTAAAGCAACTATATTTCAAGTTTAAAAAATAAGGTAAATTTGTATTAAAAACCAAGCGGATGCTTCTGGTCCTAACTGGGCCACTGTAATTTAAAAACGACTGAGAAATTGGGGGATTTCACATAAAAATCCAAACATCAAGCTTCTTTCAAAAGATTAGAAGATCTGACAGAATTGGACAAAATTATGCTTTGGCCTGAACATGTTTCCTATCCACTCGTCTTCACTAATTTCTATTGCCTGGGTCTCATTTGCCACCCTCAAATGATATGAAAAATGTCCAAGAGACACTATTAAGGAAAAAAAAATCAGCTGACAGTGTAGCATTCATCGTATACTTCCACTTTCATTTTAAATGACATACAAGATAAATTTTAAGATTAATGCAAACAATACGTGTTTATTATGGTATGCAAATTTTAACATTCAGGGTGAAAAGTAGAGATACAATTTTAGAATTTTTTTTAAATAAAAAACATTTCCTACCACATTTAAATACAACTTCAGTATCAACTGCCATGTTGATGATCTAGCCAAAAGGAGAACAAGGCAATAGTATATGCTCATATCCAGGGACTGGGGCACCAAAAATTTATTTTCCGGGCCAGAGCACAGATGGAAGAAGCACAGATTAAGCATTTAGAGTTGGCACTTTCTTCACAGCATTATGAGAAAAGAAATTCCACAATAGATGCCATGTCTGTCTAGCTGCCTCCAAACCTTTCTGGATCCCAAATAACATCCAATTAACCGATAGCAGCAGAGCAACTTGTGTGGATTGTTTTAATATATATTCACAGCAAGTGACCTTATGGCTCCGGGCTGCTATTAAAACAGCGGGCTAGCAACACGAATTAACAATAAGACATGCGGTATATTATGGCTCCATAATGCCTAAAGCATTTAGCCAATGTCCTTATTATTCTTAATGTACCCTCACAGCTCCCGAGAATAATGTAACTGTGAATTCAACTGGTCCCAAATGATAAATGGAAAGTAAAATATTTCACAAATGTATTTTTGAGCAACCACTCCACCTTCCTCTCTTCCTTTCTCATCCACTAACTCAGTATATGTTACGATCAACAGACAGGTCCATTTTCTAAATCTTTTTTGGCTTGTTTTGGACAAACAGAAGAATTTTTTTTTTAAATAGTTGCTTTATAATGTGTTAGTTTCCACCGTACAGCAAAGCGAATCAGCTGTACACATGCATATATCCCCTCTTTGGATTCCCCTCCCATATAGTCATTCACCTCTCACGTAGTTTGTGTCATTTCTCAGTACCACATGAACCAATTATTTACTCAATTTTTCACACATATTTTTACTCACATCTCACTGCTAATCAACAATACTTGTAAAATAATAGGTATTCTGGGAACTATCAATATACATATATATATGTGTGTATATAAAATTTTTCCCCAAATAATATTACAATTAACCTTTGGCTATTAAAACACACACATTCATGTTCACATAGTTTTTCATCCAAAAGGATCTTTTCCTTGAGCAAACAGTTCATTACAAAAGAAGCGAGACCCTCTTCCTGGGGTTCAAGTTCCCTTCAGGTAGATGTAACACAGCAGAGTTCCTTGGAGAGAGGCTGAGGTTCACTAAGCACTAGCTCTGTGGCAGGCCCTGGGCAAGCACTTGATTGAAACACCCCAGTTGAGGAGGTACTTACCTGTTTCGCAGAAGAGGATTAGGTACGAAGAGCTTAAGTATTTGCTCAAGGTCATTGCTATGGATAGAATGTCTGCACCCCCGCCTAAATCCATATGTTGAAGCCTTAACCCCCAATAGGATGGTACTTAGAAATGGGGCCAAGAGGCCAGAATCAGATTAGGTTGTGGTGCCCTCACGATGGGATCTGCATTCTCATCACAAGAAGAGAAGAGCAGAGTGCTCACTCTCTGCCATGTGAGGAAGTAGCAAGGTGTCCATCTGCAAACCAGGAAGAGGGGCCTCACCAGAAGCCACCACGCTGATCTCAGGATGCCCGGCCTCCAGAATTGTGAGAAACAAATGTCTGTCGCTTAAGTCACCTGACCCATAGTATTTTATTATGGCAGCCCAAGCTAAGACAGTCACACAGCTAGGAAACAGCAAAAGTAGGGTTCAGATTCAGGTGTGCCAGGCACTGGGATCTGTTCTCTGAGCTCTGTATTGTGCAGCATCTATGCAGTGCGTAATCAATCCGTGCTTTGTTTCATAATAGAAACACATCTTTCCTGAGGTACTAATAGGAGAGTTTTCATTCACTAATGTAAAAGCTACACACACAGCTGACTTCCCTTCACGACTTCTAAGCAACAAGCTTATTGCAACTCTGCAAACTTAGCCCTCTTTTCTCTATTCAATGATTTTAAGTGTCGCTAATCTAATCCTTGTCTTTTATACTATTAGACTTTTATTTTCATAATTACTGGCTGCCAAGGGCTTCTTCCAAAGCCCCCTGCTAAGTCTCCAACCCAGACAGAGGTGCACATCACTTTCTTGGCACCACTGGGAACTCTCTGAGAAATGACTGAACCTTTGGATCTCAGCACCTAGGAAAGACCTCTGGTTTCTTGCTACCTCAGCAGCCCTTGGAGGAAGGCAGACCTCTCCACAGCTGAACTGCCTGCCCCCAGATCTCCTCTCCTCGCTCTCAAATATCCTGGTGGTCCAGTGGTTAAGACTCCATGCTTCCAAGGGGGTGTGGGTTCCAACTGGTCAGTGAACTAGGATCTCACAATGTGACTCAGCATAGTCAATAAACAAATATTTTTTAAAAACCAAAGTCCAGTTCTATACCTGTGCTTTGTCACCTTTTATCCTGATGCTTGCATGGCTGTCAAAACAACATGGTGAGCTGAGTAGCTTTTTTTTTTTTTTTTCAGCTTTTATTTTCAGAACATTACATTTACTCATAAAAACATTATAAAAATGTACAATTTTCCTTTTAAAAAATGTTTCATAAAGCATGTGTGTGTGTGTATGTGTCCAGCCATGTTCAACTCTTTTGAGACCCAAGGACGGTAACCCGCCAGGCTCCTCTATCCATGGGATTTCCCAGGCAAGAATACTAGAGTGGGGTGCCATTTCCTTCTCCAGGGGGTTATGCTCTATAGCTACGGGTAAGAAGACTTTGAAAAAATGAGAAACAGAGTCCGGGCTGGAAGGAAGCAAGAAAGGGAAACAACTGTGACCAGGGCCTAGAAATAACAGAGGGAGGAGCAGTCAGGAAGGGGACTCACATGAGGGTGTGTAACAGGAGGGTGTGTATGCTTCTAGGGATCCTAATGAGCAGCAGTAATCACGCTGCAGTCCTTTTTCCATGATAAGTGCTGGCTTCTTCTGCAGACACTCAGGTCTCAACTCCTGTCTAATACTATCCTGGCCCTCCATGCGAATGTGAGCCTTTCTCTTCTTCAGCTAGGACATCTATCTATCTAATGTGGTAATTGAATCAGATCTAATTTGAAGAAAAATCAAAAGTCCTCTCAATGCATTCACAAAAGGAAGCAGTTTATCTCAATAAACTAGCAGTTAGGAGGATGAGAAAATGTCTAAGGGCTCAGAGGTACGCAGCAAATCAAAACCCTTCCCATTCGTGGGAAGGAATAAAGCCAAAATAAGCTTTCTTCTCTGACTAAACCATATAACATAACACATAATAAAGAGAGGGGTCGGAGCAGTGAGCTGTGACCATCCATGATACGGTGGGATTCTCAAACACTGCCCACCAGTTTCACAAAACTACACAGGCACCAGAAAATGACATTTACTCAGAGTCTAAATACAATGAACATATTTGGCTGTTTCATATATTAGTGGATTTTTTTGGGGGGGCATACATTTCAAAACTCAAATACCTTAACTCTGCCTGTAAGTGAGACAGGGGTCCCCACAGGACCCCTGAAAATATTTTCATTACCCAAGTCTGAGTAAGTGAGGAAATGAAAGTGTCCTGACTCTTGCCAGGTAGACAGTTTAATTCAGGAGTCTTACATTTTCATTCTTTGTATTTTCCGTTGAAATGTGAGGGCTGTCTGCAAATCTTGCGGCATCCGCTTTTCAAGCTGCCTCTGTTCAGTGATTCCCTGGGAGAAGGAAGAATGTGACCTAAGTGAACTAATGTCGGGATCCTGCTTTCACATTTACAGTATTTATCCCCAACTGGGTTAACTATGGATCCTTATTCAAAAATATTCTTACAAAGCTCCTGAAAAAAACAAATATTATACAGCAATTAGTTCTCTGAGTTGGGGCCAGTCACTTATATCTCTGGCTTAATTTATCTCATGTTGAGAATGAAGGAAGCTGACTCCCTACACAGCTTCCAACTGCAACAGTCTAGACAATGCTGAACCCACACTGGTTTTCTGCTGCTTTTGCTTTCTTTAGTTAGTCCTGTCTATTTTTGCCTCTTCTTTTTTTTTTTAATATTTAGTACTTATTTGGCTGCCTTATATCTTGGTTGCAGCATGCATGAAATTTAGTTGAGATATGTGGCATCTAGTTCCCTGACCAGGGATTGAAACTGGGCCCCCTACACCGAGAGCACAAAATCTTAGCCATTCAACTACCAGTCCCTTTGCCTCCTCTTCTTGATCATTTTTTTTAAACAAAATGGAAAATGTTTTACAAATCATTTACTGAGTTTTAAAAACTATGATAATGGTGGAGACGGTTACAAGAGAGAGAGCTGCCAATTTTTGTTATTATTTTTAATCATTTTTTAATATTATAAATTCATTCTCTATAGCTCTTGACTTAAACCACAAAGAGATGACAATATCACTCCAGACTGTGTTTCACAGTGGCAATAACAATAAGAGTACAAACTGTTCATTTTCAAACTCCCACTATGTGGCAGACCTTTACTGCTTACTGACTTCTTACTATGTCCCAGGATCTTGAGGATACAGCCCTCAAGAGGGCCAGAGCCTGTGATGGTAGAGAAAGGACAGTGACCAGGAGATTAAGAAAATGAAGGAATAGGTGAGTTGGTAAGAATCCAAAAGTAGGGTTTTTTGCTATATGATTAAGAGCCTTAAGAACTCCTGCTATCTTTACAAGTGGGCTTATCCACCAAAAGACCAGACTAATGAGGCTGAGAAAAAAAAAATCTATTAGATGAACTTACGAGAATTTCTATAAAAAGAATTAAGCACAATCAGACACTAACTTGAAGTCAAAACACTGTCTTTTACTTAGATTTCGAAACTCATTGTCCAACACTTTAGCCAGTAGTCACATGTGGCTATTTAAATTTAAATCAATTAAAATCAAACAATACTAACAGCTTTCTTCGCAGTTCATGAGGCGCATTTCAAGTTGCGTATTAGCCACATGTGATTAGGGGCTGCCATACTGGACAGCACAGGTATTAGAAAACATCCATTATGGCAGAAAGCCCTGTGGGACAGTGCTGACCTAAAATATAAAATGACGTCATCAAAAGTCACATATTAAGGGGAAATATAACATTTCAATTAATATACTAAAAATGGGTATTGGAATCCACACAAATATCTAGAAATAAAACTGTTCACCTTTATCACTGTAAAGTGATAGTATAATTTAATACTCTTAAAAAATAATGTCAGATTATATTACTCTGCTGCAGATGTAGGATTGTTTTTCTTATTAAATTGCTTTCCTAGACTCTGTCTTATCACAGAAAAGAAAACGCAAGGAGCCTAAGACAAACAGGCAATGAGCATGCAAGCTCACTGTATTTGTGTTTTGAAAGAGACACCTTAACTGGTCTTGCAAGGAAAAGTTCAGTTCATAAAGGGAAATTCAATTTCTCTGGTCCCTGAGTTAATAGTCTTGTGAGAATAATGCCCTTTTGTCCAAAAGAATTCTAAAACTGTTTTGATAACCATTCCATTTTCAGTAGATACAGCCACAGACACTGCTCAGAAATAATCTTAGGAGATAGGATCAAATATGCGAATGAAGGCCCTCTCCCATCTTTCCTCTAAGCCATTGTCCTCTGGAATTTGGGAGGAAAGAGTTTTCTACTGACTGCCTTACTGTGAGGTAATAAAAAACACACCCACACCTTCACATACAACAAGGTTATTTACCCATAATATTAGTTATCTATCATCTAATTTTATTTAAACTTTTATATAATTATAGCCAGTATACATATAACTTCATTGAATTTTTACAACCTGAGCACTTCCATATAATCACTCAGAATCAGAAACAGAATATATCAGCTTGACCCCAAAGCCCACCTCATGGAACCTTCCAGAGACCACTCCCTCAAGGGTAATCAATATCTTGACTTCCAACACCACTGATGGATTCTGATCATTTTCATATCTTATATGCACGGCACTGCTTTGTGTCTAGCTTCTGAGTGACAAGATTTTTCAGATGTAATTCAAATTTCTAATCATTTGATTTTAAATTATGGGGCTTCCCAGGTGGTGTTAGTGGTAAAGAATCTGCCTGCCAATGTATGTAAGAGACATGGGTTCGATCCCTAAGAAATGACAACTCGCTCCAGTATTCTTGCCTAGGAAATCTCATGGGCACATGAGCCCAGCGGGCTAAAGTCTGTTGGGCCACAAAGAGTCAGACATGACTGAATGATTGAGCACAGCAATCCTGGAGTGGGCCTGATTTAGTTAAACAGAAGGCCTCAAAAGCAAGGTGAGGCTTCCAAGAGAAAGGAGAAGAAAAAGGAGGAGGTGAGGAGAGACTTTTTCTGGAATAAATACTAATGAGCAATGATCATACATGAATTTATACTTGCTAATTATAGATGGTAAACCAATTCACAAGCCCAGTGTCTGCAGAGCATTTTTCATGGAATAACAGACTGGTTCCAAATAGGAAAAGGAGTACATCAAGGCTGTATATGGTCACCCTGCTTATTTAAATTCTATGCAGAGTACATCATGAGAAATGCTGGGTTGGAAGAAACACAAGCTGGAATCAAGATTGCTGGGAGAAATATCAGTCACCTCAGATATGCAGATGACACCACCCTTATGGCAGAGAGTGAAGAGGAACTAAAAAGCCCCTTGATGAAAGTGAAAGAGGAGAGCGAAAAAGTTGGCTTAAAGCTCAACATTCAGAAAATGAAGATCATGGCATCTGGTCCCATCACTTCATGGAAAATAGATGGGGAAACAGTGGAAACAGTGTCAGACTTTTTTTGGGCTTCAAAATCACTGCAGATGCTGACTTCAGCCATGAAATTAAAAGACGCTTACTCCTTGGAAGGAAAGCTATGACCAACCTAGATAGCATATTCAAAAGCAGAGACATTACTTTGCCGACTAAGGTCCGTCTAGTCAAGGCTATGGTTATTCCAGTAGTCATGTACGGATGTGAGAGTAGGACTGTGAAGAAGGCTGAGGGCCGAAGAATTGATGCTTTTGAACTGTGGTGTTGGAGAAGACTCTTGAGAGTCCCTTGGACTGCAAGGAGATCCAACCATTCCATTCTGAAGGAGATCAGCCGTGGGATTTCTTGGGAAGGAATGATGCTGAAGCTGAAACTCCAGTACTTTGGCCACCTCATGCGAAGAGTTGACTCATTGGAAAAGACTTTGATGCTGGGAGGGATTGAGGGCAGGAGGAGAAGGGGACGGCAGAGGATGAGATGGCTGGATGGCATCACGGACTCGATGGACGTGAGTCTGAGTGAACTCCGGGAGTTGATGATGGACAGGGAAGGCCTGGCGTGCTGCGATTCATGGGGTCACAAAGAGTCGGACACTACTGAGTGACTGAACTGAATAAGAGAAACAGTGGGAATCATAGTTATTTAGATTTCTAGTTTGTTTTCTTTCCCCCAAGCCAGTTCTAATGTCCTATATTCTTGTATACTATCCGTATAAGTAAACTCTCAATTTTCAAATCCTTGGTTTCGATTTCAGGTTCATAAAGTAAGGTCACCATATTTGTGGTAAGCCGGTGGAAGGAAGTGTTACCAGACAGCCAGACATCTCAGACTTGTTATTATCTTCCAAAGCAATCCCTGTGGAAAGCTTTATTGAGTGGACCTGAATACATTTCAAGTAAAGCTCTGCTGCTGCTGTTGCTGCTAAGTCACTTCAGTCGTGTCCGACTCTGTGCGACCCCATAGACGGCAGCCCACCAGGCTCCCCCGTCCCTGGGATTCTCCAGGCAAGAATACTGGAGTGGGTTGCCATTTCCTTCTCCAATGCATGAAAGTGAAAAGTGAAAGTGAAGTCACTCAGTCGTGTCCAACTCTCAGCGACCCCATGGTCTGCAGCCCACCAGGATCCTCCATCCATGGGATTTTCCAGGCAAGAGTACTGGAGTGGGGTGCCATTGCCTTCTCCGAAGTAAAGCTCTAAGTTTGTTTTTTTGTTTGCTTCTTTTTGTTTTTAAGAACACAAACTATTTTCTCCATTATCATATTCCCCTTAACATATATCCTAGAGCAGGATTAAAGATACAATTCATCTTTTCTATTTCTGTTTTAAATGATTTTTAATAAATATCATTTTCCATCATCAGAGGTGAAATTAAGGCCAAAACAGAATTTTTAACTTCCCCTTCCACAACTGTTCCTTCTCAAGTCTTCTCCAATTCAGTTGTTTTTCGTCCCCCTGTCACTCCGTGACTGAAGTCAAATTTATAGGAAAGACTAGCAAGTGGGTTTTCCCTCCAAGCTTGTTCCAAAACTGGCCACTTCGCTTCGTCTCCATCATCACACCCTTACTCAGGCTACACTGATGCCAAAAGCAGAGAGTCGCTAGGTGATCTCCCAGCTCCTACTAAGCTCTGATACCTACAACAAGGTAGGAGCTCTTTTTTATTTTATTTTATTTATTTATTTTTTGTCCACAGTATCTGTTAATTGTTTATTTATTGAGAGACTATTTCTCACCCCAGAGAGTCACAGTTTCATAGTTCAGGAGCACAGCAAAGTGACAAACTTCCAAGGAACTCAACCCAAAGAGATTCTTTATATTCCAAATCACTTTGCACTCTGAAAGATACCAGCCTTCCTCATCTCCTCAAAATCTTTCATGGAATCATAATTTCTGTAGAAGTCTGCATATGCCTTCTTTCTTTTTTCAGCCACAGCAAAGTTATAGAAAGTTGCAGACCCCAGGGAGACCACAAATGCTCCAACAATATGAAATCGCAGACGTTTGGCCAGGAGGCCACGCATCTGAGGTTTTGCCAAAGCAGTGGACATGGCAGTTTTTCTTCTCGACGGCTCAACCGCGACGTCCTCTCAGGCTCAGGAGCTCTTTTTTAAATTGGAAATTAGGTACTGTAACTCCTCTGCTTAAAGTCTCAACTGAGACTAGACATTTGATGACACTAAAGAATTACTAAAAAGTTACAGATGTGATTATGGAACTGTGGCTATGTTCTTAAAAAGAGTTTCTATGTTTCAGAGATATATACTGAAATATTCATGAACAAAATGACAGGTTGCTAGCTCCAAATTATATGATGGGGTTGGGGAAAGAGCATAGATAAAACAAAATTGGCCATGAGTTGCTAATTATTGAAGCTGGGTAATGGGTACATAGGGAGTCATTTTATTTTCCATTTTCATGTATGTTTGAAATTTTTGTAATAAAAAGTTTAAAAATCTCCATCGGCGCTTGAATGCACTTAAGAGTAAAATTGCAAGAGCTTGTCTTGATCCAAAAGGCCTCTTATGATCTCATTCTTGCTCATCACTCTCAGACCACTTCCAGTACCAGCTCTGCCCAGCAACTACCATAAAGAGCTACAAGAGTTATCCCTGCACCTTAATTATACTGAATGTTTGGACACTTCAAGGCCTCGAAGGAGTTCTTCCATCAGTCAGGAGGTCTCCTCCCCAGATGTTCTCACGGGTGGCGACTTCAGGTGGCATCACCCCTCTGCAGAGCCTTCTCTCATTGTTTAAAGCCATCTTCCCTCCTTGCCCTCTCCCACCCATCTGCTCCATTCTCCTTTCCCTGTTGTTGTTCAGTCACTAAATCGTGTCTGACTCTGCGACCCCCTAGACTTTAGCCCGCCAGGCTCCTCTGTCCACAGGATTTCCCAGGCAAGAATACAGGGGTGGGTTGCCATTTCCTCCTCCAGGGGATCTTCTCAACCCAGGGATCAAACTCACGTCAGATGGCAACCCACTCCAGTATTGCTACATGGGAAATCCCAGGGACAGAGGAACCTGGAAGGCTACAGTTCATGGGGTTACAAGAGTCAGATGTGACTTAGCAACTAAACCACCACTGCAATGAATAATTACATGCTTATATATATTACTATAATTAATAGTTAATATTTGCAAGTTGCCTTTGGATTACATACAGTATATTCATTCACATACATACATAGTATTATTCCAACACCAAATATCTGATGATTACTGGTTAATATAGAAATGACAGTTTGCAACTGCTACACTTTCAGCAAAAGATTTTGCTAAATGTATTGTTGCCAGACTTCAGACTTTAAAATTAATTTTTAAGATTCTTAGCTGGTGTTAAACCATGTCAGCATAATAAGTACGTTTTGATTTTCTTTCAGATGTTCCTGAAAAATTGATTTTTAAAATTTTTCCCAGTGACCTACAAGGCTGTGAAGAAGAGAGAATTCTTCTTAATCTCAAAGATCCAAGCTAAGCTCAAACTCCCTGGCCATTGTGCCCGTGCCACCTTCTGTGTTTACCTCTTTATGTATCTTTGAAAAAGCACAAATGTATTAGTGAGAGAACACCGACTGGTAGGTTTTAAACTGTCTTTAAATGAACCAACTTACAAAACGGAAAAAGAATCACAGATGTAGAAAACAAACTTATGGTTACAAGGGGGAAAGGGAAGGGAGGGATAAACTGGGAGGTTGAGACTGATACATATACACTGCCATGTATGAAACAGATAACTTATAAGAACCTACTATATAGCATAGGGAACTCTACTCAAAACTCTGTAATGGCCTTTATGGGAAAATAATCTAAAAAGAGCAGACAGTTACATAATTGAATCACTTTGCTGTGTAGCAGAAACACAACATTGTAAATCAACTATATTCCAATAAAAAGTTATTTAAAAAATACATACAATGCCACTGACAGGACATTTAAAGCAAACTGGCTTTCTAACTGGTAAATCGTAATGAGGCAGGAACAGGAAGAAAAGGAAGACATAGCTTCCCAAATCCACCCATTTCTTTAAAACCAGATCAGTGTAGATCCTAATCATTTGTTCCCAAATCCACCCATTTCTTTAAAACCGGATCAGTGTAGATCCTAATCATTTGGTGACCAGCAAAGGCCATTCCCCCTTCTCTATCGAAGCAATTAAAATATCACATATTTCAATCTTCAAATAAGTGGCAAGACTGTTCTATGTTAAGGACTTTGTATATGTATATACTATGAAGTATTTTCTTGGCTAAACACTTAAAATTCTACCCTGGCCAGTGTTTTAAAAAGAACCCACAGTTATACTGTTCGTTTAAGAAATCTGACCTAATATTACAGACAAAAATCTATACTGAGGAAACAAAATAACTTTCATATCACTCAAATAGCTCTATTAAGAAAATTTTTAGAGTTGTGTGTTTTAGCACTAACTAAAATGAACAGAAAAATGCTTTCTAAAATGTTGAAAAGCAGGAAATGAAAGGTTAAGGTATTTCACTATGTGTATGTTATGCTGGACCCTTGAAGCTACCGCCTACACAAGAAGGTACTTTAAAGATTACTTGAATGTGTTTTCTGAAAATATGAACTGATCCATTCATTTTTAAAACCCTTAATGTAGTAGTACTCTTACTTTGCCTGACAGATGACAAGGCTCAGGAAGGGGAAAGATCAGAGCTGCAGGAACAACAACAAAAAAGGCTGGCACCAAATCCATTTCCCCTTCATGCCAACACTTTTACTCCCTTATCATGCAACAAAGCAACAGGAAAAGTATCGAATATGAAAAGCAAAGAGATTCCACATGACTGAGCCTTGGCAGGTACAAACGCATTAGTAATGGAGCTGACTCCTGTGACCTTTTCAATTACGATAATCCCTCAAAGAAAATTAAAACCATTTTCTAAAACATCATCCAAGGAGTTCCACAGATAATTGAAGAAAACATTTAGGAACATCCCTGACATTTTTCTAAGCATGTATGTACTTAACACATGTCTGTTCTCATTTTATATAGCCTTTCGAGGAATGATTATTTGTGAGCAAAATGTCAAACTTAATTTGAAAAACATTTTTTTAAAATCTGTATTTCCAGAGTTTTTGACCTTCATTTTCCTATTATATATATATTTGTGTTTTGAAATGGGAAGATCTCAAGAGAGGAGGGAGGTTGGGGAATGAATGAAATGGGTGAGGGAAGTTTAGATGTGCAGACTTCCAGTTACAACATAAACGAGTCATAGTGATGAAATGTACAGCATGGCAAACACAGCCAATGGTAATGTAACATCTTTGTGTGGTAAGAGACGGTAGCTAGACTTATCACGGTGATCATTTTGTAATGCATAGAAACATCAACTCACTACGTTGTGTACCAGAAACTAATATAATGTTGTAAGTCAACTAGGCTTCAAAAATCAAACTCTTAGTAAAAGAAATCAGATTTGTGGTTACCAGAGATGAAGAGTTGGGGGGGAAGGAAGAATCACAGGAAAGTGATCAAAAGGTACAAGCTTCCAGTTATAAGATAAATAAGGAATAGGGATCCAATGCATGACAATGAAAAATACAGTAAGCACTGTTGTGTGTTCTATATAAAAGATGCTAAGAAAGTAAATGTTAAAGAGTTCTAATCACAAGGGAAAAATAAATTTCTTTCTATAATTTTTTTTAATCTACATGAGATGATGAATGCTCACTACTAAGGTTATTGTGCTGTGTGTGTGTGTGTGTGTGTGTGTGTGTGTGTGTGTAAGTCGCTCAGTCATGCCTGACTCTGCAATCTCATGGACTGCAGCCCACCAGACTTCTCTATCCATGGGATTTTCTAGCTAAGTATCTTATGATATATGCAGGTCAAATCAATTATACTGTACATCTCAAACATACAAAACATTAGTCACTCAGTTGTGTCCAACTCTGTGCAACCCCATGGACTGTAGGGTGCCAGGCTCCTCTGTCCATGGAATTCTCCAGGCAAGAATATTGGAGTAGATTGCCATTCCCTTCTCCAGGGGATCTTCCTGACTCAGGAATTGAACCTGAGTTTCCTGCATTGCAGGACGATTATTTACCATCTGAGCCACTTAGGGAAGCCCAACAGTGCTGTATGTCAATTATATCTCAAGCAAAACTAGAAGGAAAAACTATTTAAGACACTGTTATATAGCATCCTAAAGCTAAAAGTGTCCTATATTGATTATTTTGCAGATAAAGCATTTTATATACAGTCTAAAATTCCGTAAATTATCATTAAAAATACACAGAAAATGGAAGCAGCGCATCTGAACATGGTGTTTTTCTTTTAACCTTTTCTAATATTTTTCTAATTAAAATATTATGGCTTTTAAAAGGGTGACTATATTTACTCTTTTGGACATGAATTTGAGCAAACTCTGGGAGATAGTGAAGGACAGGGAAGCCTGGCATGCTACAGTCAATGGGGATGCAAGCAGTCAGACCCGACTTAGTGACTGAACAACAACAATGTACTCTTTTCTGCGTCATGAGAATTTGAAAATCAGTTAAGCAATTAATACTTCATTTAAAATGTATCCTTTTGTTTGGGATATGCCAAATATGTAAAGTAGCTTTCCGGTCCCTAGAATGTTCAACAACTTTCTAGTCAACAAAATATTGCCAAAGCATAGTGACATGTGAAGATTTAAATTCAAATAAGGTTTAAAAAAAGAAAAATGAGCCACCAAGTTTGACCTAGTTCAGTTTCTACTAAGTGAGTAAGTAGACTGAATATTTAAGGAAATCAAAGATCACTTCATTGCTGGACTGAATAAACTGACTTCACGTAAGTGCCCAGAAGAGAAGCCACATCTATAGACATAATATTCAAGAAACCGAAGCCTCGGTTCTTCACTCAGCTCTCCTCCTTATTGGCCTTATGGAAATTAGCTGGGTATTCGACCAATGGGAGCCGCCATTTCTCATGAACTGAATGGGAATGCTAGCATATGCTATCATATGGATCAGTCCAAAAAGGTTTTGAAAATCATATAATATTATGGAAACAAGCATATGGTGTTATCATTACTAGTTCTGGTTTATGCTCAGTATCAGCAGCACTGATCTAACACAGCAGGTTAGAGACAAGTCACCCTGCACTGGAAAGTATAAAATGGATTCTGATCAACAGAAGTCATTCTACTGTTTTCTGAATCTTCCAAGAGAAATTGACAGCCTTCAGTGGAGAGAATTAAAAAACAAAAGTTTGTCTCAAATGTTTATTTCTGTTGCTGACACCTATTAAGAACCAGGACTGTGACAGTGTTAGTCACTCAATCACGTCCAACTCTTTGCCACCCCATGGACTGTAGCCCACCAGGCTCCTCTGTCCATGAATTCTCCAGGCAGCAATACTGGAGTGGGTTGCCATTCCCTTCTCCAAGGGATCTTCCTGACACAGGGACCAAAGCTAGGTCTTCTGCACAGCAGGCAGATAGCTATCAAGCTACAGTTGGCAAGTTTAAAACAAACAAACAAAAAAATGACTACTAACTCAGCCTTTTAAATTCTGCCATTAGAACAGAAGATCAGTCTAAAGCACATGCTACAAAGGATGCAAAATAACTCACGATGCCTTCAGTTTCAGGATTAAGACCCTTCATTTCAATAGGTGTCTGTTCTGTTTTTAGAACTGTCGCATAATGAGAAAAACCATCATGGGAGCACAGATGACTACCTCATAAGAGAGTACTTAGCCTTGGTCCAAGAATAATTTTATTTGTATCTAATTCAAATACCACAGAACAAAGCACTAGGAGGAAAAGGGATGACAGAAGCAGAGCACTTCAGCAAGACGCTGGTCCTGCATGAAGTGAGGTAGGTGGGAAAGGACCACGTGACCAGTGCTTCTGTGTTGGTGGAGACCAAGAAGGGACCAGCTGGCAGGAAGATCTTGCTTTTGCAATTCACTTCAAAACCTATCAGCAACCCTCAGATCCAAGACTTATAACTCTTAAATAAACAGTGGGAAATGGAGAAGAAGTAATCTCATTGGGAGAAAAAAAATAGTTTACAACTGTTAAAATATGCCAGGGTTTTTTCACATAGAAGAGTTAAGGAAGTTATTTTAAAATTTGTGGGGACCTCTTACTACAAAGCAGACTGCTTGCAAGAATCTAGCTGTACATACTCCTTTATGTGAACTCATCACAGTAAGGACTTTTTGACCACTGAAGCTAGTAAGGCACCTGCAAGACCTTTTAGGAAAATGAGTAGGGCGGTAGCCACTTCACCAAAGAAAATTTAAGTACACATTTGTCTCTGCATTTTGTTTCTTTTCTAAATTCTTTTTGATCATCCCAAAAGGTAGTATTAATGAGATTTGCATTCTTTACTAGATACCAGGGAAACAGAGACAATATATCTAATGATAAGACTTGACGTGCCACAAACAATGAATGTTGCAGAGGGTGGAGAAAGAAGGGGACCTTCCTACACCATTATTATTATTTTTTATTTATACTGAAAATTCTGATCCTTTTAGGGATTTGAAATACTCTTCCTAACATTTTCCAGTCAGGAGGATAATGAACATGTAAATAAATACATCTATTTACATATGTTCATTATACATGAACCAAGAAGATATTTCTAAATCAATTTCTTGTGTCCCTTCTATAATCCACAGCATTTGCCCTTTCCACAAAAGTTGAAAGGAAAGGAAAAACAAGGCATTGCGAGCAAGAATCAAGACAAAGAGATGGTAGAGAAACAAATTCTCAAGTGTCAAGTCATCACCTGGAAAGAGTGCTGAGTGGGAATGTAAAGTAGAAAGCCACTATAGAGAACAGTATGGCGGTTCCTTTAAAAACTAAAAACAAAGCTACCATAAGACTCTGCAATCCCACTCCTGGGTATATATCTAATGAAAACCATGGTCCAAAAGGATACAGGCATCCCAATGTTAACTGCAGCACTGTTTACAATAGCCAAGACATGGAAGCAATCTAGATGTCCGTTGACAGAAGAATGGATTAGGAAGATGTGGTGCATATACACAATGGAATATGATTCAAGCACTGAAAAAATAAAATAATACCATTTGCAGTCACATGGGTAGACCTAGAGAGTCATACTGAGCGAAGTAAGTCAGACAGAGAAAGAGAAATATCATATGATATCCCTTATATGCGGAATCTAAAAAGAAATTATACAAATGAATTTATGTATAAAACAGAAACAAACTCACAGACTTAAAGAATGAACTCACAGTTACAAGGAGGGAAGGATGTGGGTAAGGGATAGTTAGGGCCTTTGGGATCAACAGGTACATACTGCTACATTTAAAATGGATAATCAGTGAAGACTTACTGTAGAGCACATGGAACTCTGCTCAATGTTATGTGGCAGCCTGGATGGGAGGGGAGTTTGGGGGAGAACGGATACACGTATATGTATCGCTGAGTCACTCTGCTGTCCACCTGAAATTATCAGCGTTGTTAATCGGCTGTACTCCAATATAAAATAAAAAGTTAAAAAAAAAACAACTGGATGTGAAGCCCCATGTTAAAGATCATCAGCATTCATTCTCCCCACAAGATCTTCACTACTTTTGTCCAACAATCGGTACACAAACGGCAACACAATAGAACTGCCTATTTACTTGTCAGCTTCTCCCAACAAGCCACCAACTCCAGGATATCAGGGTTCTCCACCTACACCCTAGTGTCAGCCCTGTGCCTCATACACAGAGAAAGCTCACACATATGCTAGGAAGTTTTGTTGCTTTAATTATCATCACCTGGGTATTACTTTTTTTTTTTAAACTATATTTACATCGAAAATCTTGAATTATTCAGGGATTTCAAAATCTCATCCTAATATTTTCCTGTAAGAAAGATAGCGAACATGTAAAGAAATACATTTATTTACATATGATTATCACACGTAGGCCAAAAAGATATTTCAATATCAATTTCCTGTGTTCCTTCTAATCTTCAGCTTTTGCCTCTTCCACCAAGTTGAAAGGAAGAGTGAAGCAATGGATTACAAGTGGGAGTCGAGGCAAAGACAGACAGGAGAGAAACAAGTTCTCAAATGTTACAGAATCACCTGGAAAGTGTATTGATTACCTGGGAAACTCTGATTCCATGGACCTATCCCCAGAGAGCTACGCCATAGTCCTAAGCACTGAGAGGGAAGAGATGAGCTACAAGTGTCCATAACTAAATTGTTGTTGTCTACTCATTAAGTTGTGTCCAACTCTCTTGCAACCCCATGGACTGTAGCCCTCCAGGCTCCTCCATCCATGGAATTCTCCAGGCAAGAATATTGGAGTGGGTCTCCATTTTCTTCTCCAGATCCTCCTGTCCCAGGGATCGAACCCATACTATCTGCATTGGCAGGCAGATTCTTTACCCCTGAGTCACCTGGGAAGGAGTTAGCTTTTCATGCTTTTGTTTTTAAATTTTAGTTTCAGAACAAAGAGGACTGTGATAAAACAGGAAGATGTGGGGCTCACAGTAATTACATTTGATTATTCTCCTGATCACTATCACCTCCAGTAATTTCATAATTCATTATTGTTATTTACTTAAGTTTCCAAAGGATTTTAATATGTTCCTTAGCTTCTACGTAGAGAAGGATTTTGCTAACAAACTAATGACTGATCACAATTACCGATGAGGAAAACGGAAATCACAGTCATAATGTATATAATCATTATAAACAGAAGCTATGTAAATTACATGTCAAAGATTACAGCCTCTTTAGTACTGGGGAGTAACTAAAAAATAAACATTTACACATTGCACATTTTCCTATTTCCCATTTTCTGTCCTCTTTTTTCATAGTATGAGTAAAAGAATATTATCAAAAACAAGGAAAACCTTGTAGCATCATATGAGTAGGTTTTCTATCTGTAGTTGAGAATTTCAAATACAATAGATATTTTACTTACTTTCACAGCACATTTATTTTAAATCCTGCAATGTTTCCTTTTGGTTTGAAAGTCTGTGTTTCACCCTTAAATCATTTCTCAGTACTTAAATTCTTTTTCATTTAAAATTTCACAAAATCTATATGAGTATTTGTTTTTCAGCAAAGTCCATATTACTATCCGACATGTCATCAGCATCTCTTTAGCTCTCCCTTCTTTATAATGGCATTCTTGTTTTTCATCTGAGCATACAGTGCCCTGAAACAGAGACCACATCTTCCAATCTCAAACTGATGGCCTTTTCCCCTTCTCTTTCCTTCTTCCTGCCAGATAAAATGTGGTCATAATGACTGAAACGTTCTATCAAATAACACTGGTTAGATTATTCCTCTTCCTAGTATAGGCACATGTTCACATATATACATTATATGTGGAACACATCACACAAAAGTACTTCCCCGTGCTCCATCTCCTTTTTTCTCAAAATACCAACAAACTGGGAGCAATCTTAATCTACTCCCTAAGCTGATAGGCCTTTTCTTGAACCAGTAAGAACATTCTCAAGTGAGCCCATGACATTGAATCAGTTTTTTCAGACTATCACTCTGGATTGTTTGGTTTTTCCTTTTTTCTGCTTTGAGCCACATACTTGCTGCTCAAACAGAAACCGCAAGGTTATCTCTAGGCATCCTTATTTTGCCCACTTGGATGACTACTTGGTTAGGTACCCACAGGACAATGAAAAGAATAATAATTAATGTAATATAGTCATTCATTCAATGACTGAACAAAATTGACATGGTCCCTGCACTTCAGAAGCTTACATTCTAATGGAGGAAAAAGAGATAAGCAAACATATAATAAATTGTCTTAAAAGAATTAGACATGACTGGCAAATGTCCAACAACTCCTTGTCATGAGGGAACGGAGGTGAGGTGTGCTACTTGGACTGTGTTTGTAAACACTGTATAGGCTGCAGTTAAAGTCAGGACTTTCTGTAAGCTCAATAAATGGCTATGCCTTCTGACTAAATTCCACCAGAGGCTCTAAGCTACTAACCTCCTTTAGAAGATTGAAGCCACATCTCTTATGTAATCTACAGCATCAATCCAGTGGCAGAATCTGTTATCTTGAACAGGGCAACATTTATAATCATGAGGAATGATAACTACCTTCTTATACTCTGAAGATGTAACATGACTACAGAGGCAGCTGATGCTTTACATTGTTTTACAATATTACTCAACCACCCAGTTCTATGATAAACTTTTCCTTTTTTCCTTTTTTTAAGCCAAGAAAGGAGATTAAAAAAAAATCAATGAGTTGTCAACACAGAGCAGACACACAAGACCAGATGTAGTCTGTAAATAATGTTCTACGAGAGTCCACAGGAAAAGTGGAAATAATTTATTCTAGTAATCCTGACAGTTACCATCATCTAGATTGTGTTGTTTGTATTTTTTTGAGAAAAATTTAGGTGAGTCTTTCACCATTCCATGTACTTCCACCACTTAAAGAAATTCAATCAAAAGCTGAAGTTATGGATACTAGATTTTGTTAAGTAAAGATATTGAAGGTGGCATTTCTCATCATAGCACTTCTCAGAAACTTTAGATGCAGCAATGAACCTAAAAGTACAATGTGATGTATTTTCAACTGTTCATTCCAATGTTCAATACTTCAAATACTGTACTTCATAATTCACCCTATAAAACAGCAGACAGATATTATCTACCACACAAATACATATAAACACAAATATATTAATATGTATATGTATGTATCAAGAGATAAAGATTTGTTTTTTTTTTAATAAATAGATGAGAAGAAAGGTCACACCATTGTTACTGTCTAAAAATAATTTCCCAGAATCTATAATCTTCAAAGCTGTGCTGAATTATTCATTTAATCTTATTAAAACTAAAAATTTAAGTTATACCTCTGAATATGACTCAGAATAAAATAATCATGAATACATCACAAAAATTCATGTTCATTAACCGTAAATAGCTTTTGGACTGATTTCTGTTTAAGAATGAGCGCATCATCTAAACAAACTCTGTTGCCAAAAAAGCCACAAAATTATAAATGCAATTCCTTTCTGAAATGATGCCTCAGTGCAAAGTGTAATCCTTAGGATCATCCCCCATCTTCTGAATTGCACACAAGAGTATTTACTACACATGTTGTTTATTTATAAGACAGACACTACAAACAACATCCAGAATGAGAGTTTTATCTAAAATTCTGTACATTTCACATGTTTTAAAACAGAAGGTCTTATATTTGATCAGCTTGGCTTTAATCTTAGTTATAATGATCTTCAAATATGCTAAGATATTCCTGACATCTCAAAAGAACGCATTATTACTGTCTGTCAACTTATTTTTAGGAAAGCTATATCATAAAAAATGTATAGCCTCACATAATTAAAACAATTCAAGCAGTGTGCATTGACTAAAGTAATATGGACTATTAAATAATTCAAAATTGTGTTTAGCAGCAGCAGCTGTTTAATTAAAAGGTAAAAACTGCAACTAATCCAGTACGGTTGACAGAAATATAGCCTGTATCAGTAGTGAGATCCCCTAGGACAGAGAATATGGATATGAATTCCAGAAGTCATGAGCTTCACTTAATGAATATAATGAAAATAACTACAATAAATCTGTAAAGAAACATATTTTACATCAAAGATCTTCTGAATGTTCCCTCGCTTTTAATTTCCTTGAAGCTAATAATTCTACATTTCAATGTAGCAAAAAATCCTCTAATGTACATACTGTTAACCAGCAATGCATACAGCTTGTATCAGAGGGCCCACAAGCTGAAGTTCAGCCTACAAGGAGACTAGAAAAACTCTCAGAACCTGTTGTTCCTTGAAAGTTCTGATTTTCAGGTTCAGTATTCAACATATTTGCTCATAATTGCCCCTTATCACGGAGTAACACAACTGGTCAACAAACACACCAAAGTAACAAACCTAACCAATAACTGATGAATTGAACTTTACAACCTTATTGAGAAACTATTTTCCCCTACCATATTAGAGGGGGCAACTCTTTGTTAACTGAAAAAATGGACAGTGAGGATGATGTAAGTATTTATAAATATGATTAAGGGATACGCATAGTGCTTCCATCCCTTCATCTGGAAATCCCATTCCAGTTATCTTTCTTCTGAAATAAGACGGGCAGGCATAACTTAATGTATAAAAAACCTAACTGCAGAAATGTTTTTAATATTTATTCTTTCCAATTTTTCCTGATATCAATCTCATTACCGGGCACTGATCAAGAAATTTTGTCACAGCCATACACTGTACCGGAGAAGGCAATGGCACCCCACTCCGGTACTCTTGCCTGGAAAATCCCGTGGAAGGAGGAGCCTGGTGGGCTGCCATCTGTGGGGTCACACAGAGTCGGACACGACTGAGCGACTTCACTTTCACTTTCCACTTTCATGCATTGGAGAAGGAAATGGCAACCCACTCCAGTGTTCTTGCCTGGAGAATCCCAGGGACGGGGGAGTCTGGTGGGCTGCCATCTATGGGGTCGCACAGAGTCAGACACGACTGAAGCAAATTAGCAGCAGCAGCATAAACAATGTACTAGTAGATGGCCATTACAAATCAGCAAAACTATCTGTATGTTTATCCTCTATATGACAAAGAAGTCAATAATTGAATAAATTCATTTTTATCAAATAAGTAATCATAAGATCAAAAGACAAAAAATACAAAGACTAATTCATAACTTGGCATATGTTTAAGCTAAAGTAAATAACATTAACTCACTTCATGATTTTCTGCTAAAAAATGCTTATTTTTGTAAGTTTCCCAGTTTACCCTGGCTGTGTTTTAGAAAACAGTTTTGAAAAGTATGAAATCAGGTAGTTCATAAGAGTCACTGCAGTAATAGAAGTGAGTGAAGTAGAAATAAAAATGAAAAGCCAGTAGAGATATGAGTTATTATTTTAGAGCAATTACACTAAAAAAATGTATACCTGATCAAATATATACACACACACACACACACACACACACACACACATCTTGTTTTCTTTAAAGGGGAAATACCAAACTATTTCTATAGGGTTTACTTCTAGAAGGAAAGGGGAAAAGTCCTCCTAAAACAGCGAGATGAAAAAGGGAAAGGTCCCTTTTATGCTTTACAAATGAGAAAGATAAATGGTTTATAGGTTGTTTTAACATTCCTATCATATGTCCTGTGGACTTTGTTTATTTGCAAATTATGGGGCCAGCAGAGCAGAAAATGGAAGTCTTTAATTAGGCAGAGCAGGTGGCTGAAAGCCACAAGGTGAATATTGGTCATATCTCTGTCCAGTGCCAAAACTTACAGAGTTGAACTACAGAAAGCATTTTAAGGGTGAGAGTTAACTGTCTCTAAGCAGTCCTCTCTTGAGTGGAGTTCAAGCTCCGTGGCTGGGTTTGCTAAATTATGTTTACTCTATTTAATGGAAAATGGTTTGCTCTTCAGCCTCAATTGGAATTTACCAACTTATAAATTATGAAATTCTCCAGTCTACAACCCTCCTTGCTGCAGTTGAGACAAATTCATGAATTGCTCAAAAGTTCTTTTTCTCTTATTGGATTTTGGAAATGGCTCTCCTAAACAGTTTAATGGGTTTCCCTGGTGGCTCAGCAATAAAGAATCTGCCTGCCAATGCAGGAGACTGGGGTTTGATCCCTGGGTCAGGAAGATCCCCTGAAGAAGGTCATGGCTACCCACTCCAGTATTCTTGCCTGGGAAACCTCAGGGATAGAGGAGCCTGGAGAGCTGCAGTTCACAGGGTTGTAGAGTGGGACATGACTTAGAGACTAAACAACAACAGTAAAAACTAGTAAGTATTAGAAAGTTAGAATGAGTTAATGTATGGCATAAAAATACTTATATATGTGGAACACAGAGGATTTTCAGAGCTTGAAACTACTCTGATATAGTAATGGTAGATGCATGGCACTATACATTTGTCCAAATTCAGAGAATACACACCACAAAAGTGTACCCTAATGTAAACTGCAGACTTTGAGTGATAATGCATTGATTTAGGTTCATCAACTGTAACAAATGTACCACTCTCATGAGGGATGCTAAAAATGGGGAGCCAATATATGGAAAATCTATGGACCTTCTGCTCAATTTTGCTGAGTCTCAAAGTGCTCTAAAAAATAAATTCTATTAAAAATACTTACATAGAGATAGAGATTTACCATATGTTTTCTGCCATAAAAAGACTTGGGGTTAGAAAATCCAACATTCTGACATGCTTGTCTAAAAACAGCAGTGATCTTATCTTAAAGTGATAATCATTTACAGCTTCAGATTCTCAATTATACAGCTCTGTCACTTATGGGCAAATTTTTAATGCACTGAATACACAGCATTTCATATTAACACAGGTTCACAACCAAGTGTCATAATTTACCACCTGCTCGGTCTTGGGGAAGTCCCCTAATATTCCATGACTCCGTTTCCTCAACTATAAAATGGGAGAAATAATGGTACTGACTTCACTTGGTTGTCAGAAAATCAAATGAAAGGTGGTTAAAAGGGCTCATGAAGTGCATGGCCTCTGAGTATTACAAAATACAAAAAACTTGCTTTGTAGTGATTAACCCCCAACTTAATGCCAGTATATCTCTTTTATTTTTACCATTATCAGTTATAGTCATCAGAGGAGAAAAATGGTGTCTTCAAGAATGAATAGGAAATGTTTGAAATTCATTACTTCAGTAAAGAATTTTTACTGTGTTTCAGTTTTGTAGTCAGACTTTCTCAGTATAATAAACCACTAGATGAATTACTTAATACCATATCTAGGAATTGTAATTCTTTAATTCTTCATCTGGATTTGAACTACCAAGCTGTAAAAAGGCCTCAAAATAAATAATTTCAGTTTTTCTTCATATGAGTTCAAAATCTACTCCCTGGTTTACTCTTTGATTCAGGAAACTTTCAAAAGCTGATTTGCTGATGATAACAAATTTATTTTTGGGAATAATATTCCTGATCTAATATGAGACAATAAATAATTCAGAAGCTTCACATTATCAGGGAATTGCATTTAGGAGATCAAGTGGGGATTGCTGTAATGAGAAGCATTCACCTTGCTCAGACTGCTACTCTGCATTTAATCTTATAATATTCCCTTCAGGGTGTACAAGACAGCTTGTTGGAAACTAGAATGATTCTTGGCTATATTCAGCAAGAGAACAAAAGAGAGAAGGCAGGTAAAGGACGCAGCACCATGGAAATGACATTTAGTTTCCATTTGAATCCTCAAGTATTGAACTTTTTAAAATCTTCATTTGAAGAAATTCTGAGAAATCTGCCAAGAGTCAGAACAAAACAGGATATAGCCTGCCACTGAAGATAGGGTGCTAAAAAAAAAAAAAAACAAACCTTAGCAATTGTTCAGCCTAAATGGTTGGTGATCAGTGTTCATTTTGCTCCTCTTGCAGCTCTCCCTATGTTTGACAATTTTTAACAACAAAAAGTTTAGTGGGGAAAACCTGTTGCTAAAAAAGTAGGGAAAAGATTCTGCACAGTTTTCTCCTTTGACACAATTAATATCTATTCACTCTTCACTTGAGAATAGCATCTTTCCCCTACAAAACCCATGTGCTCTGGTGGGCGGGGGGGAGTGCAGCGGGTGGCTGCATGCATCACTTTGAAATCCACATCTCTCCTTGGGAACAGTCAGCATCCTTCTGTCCCCCTGGCCATTTGGACTGGCTCAGAGATGGGCAAGAGACTAAATTTGGATCAAGTGGAATGAAGCCTAGGATTTTTGTCCCCCAGTTATGGGAAAAGCCTTTACTTTTCCTAGTCAACACAAATGGAGGAAAGATACAGGCCCATAGCTGCGGGTGATCACATGAGGGCCATAATCAGAGTTCACCAGAGACTGAATTCAGTAACAAGGAAACAGTTAACAGAGAGAGAGAGAGAGAGAGAGAGAGAGAGAGAGAGAGAGAGAGAGAGCACGCTACTCCCTGGATTTCCCTGGTGGTACAGTGGATAGGAATCAACCCATCAATGCAGGGGACACACGTTCCACCCCGAGTCCTCTCATGGCACACAGCAAAAATTCCCATGTGCCAAACTACTGAGCTTGACCTCTAGAGCCTGTGAGCTGCAACTAAAGAGTCCGCAGGCTGCTGCTACTGAAACTCGTGTGCCTAGACTCTGGTCTGCAGTAAGAGAAGCCACCGTGATGAGAAGCCTGCATACCACAACGGAGAGTGGCCTCCACTCACCACAATTAGAGAAAGTTGGTGCACAGCAAGAAGACCTAGGGCAGCCAAAATAAATCAATCTTAAAAAAAAAAAAGTTACATCTTCAGCCAAATCTAGGACTTTTCAATTATTTGAGACAATAATTGCCACTGTTTGCTTAAGCTAGAATAGGTCTGTTTTTCTGTTGTTTGCAAGTGAAATTATCCCTACAGCAAGACAAAAACAGTCCAAGCAACAATTAAAGGAGCCCATTTTTTACCTCATAGGCAGATACTCTGAGAGCATTATTGTACATTTGCTGCTGAATGGAGAGGAAAGTTGGTTCCTAAGGACCCCCTTGGCCAAAGAAGTACAAAACATCTGCTGAAGTCATGAGTGACTTGTTAGTGAAGTTCAGCAGCAGTAAAGCTGTCTAAAAAACACATCTATTCTCACCAGTGGGTATTTATATAATTAGGGTCAATTACAATTTAGAATTTCTGGGGCATGGGGCTAAATTACAGTGACATTTAAGAGCTCTGCTAAATTTTCCCCATTCACTGTGAAGATTTCTGGAGTAACTATGTTGTAATTAAGTAATTTCATCTCTTCATTTTTATTATAATTTTCTTCTTCAGGCTTGGCAGTTACCCACTACTCCAGGGTACCTTCCTTCAGAGGAAACGAAAAAAAGGTCACTGGATTTTGAACCAATGCTTGGATGAGGTTCTGTTGCCTGCTACATGATGAATGCTGATGTGTGCGGCATCCTGAAATGAGTTGTTCCAACAAGATTCGCTCAGCTTCAGACCTCCCTCCACCAAAAACCTTCCTCCAAAGTATTAAGTTGTCTGAGTGGGTAATCAAAACCAAAACAAAAAGAGAAACCTGATGTGATGATTATTCGGCATTCTTTACATAAGAGGTCGAGTTTTCAGCTGTTCTAGATGCTAGCTCTTGTACAACTCTGTGACACTACGGACTGCAGCCCATAAGGCTTCTCTGTCTATGGGATTTCCCAAGCAAGAATACTGGGGTGGGTTGCCATTTCCTTTTCTAGGGGATCTTCCTGACCCAGGGATGGAACTCACGTCTCCTGCATTAGTAGGCAGATTCTTTACCATAGAACCACCTGGAAATCATGAGTTTTAAGTAGTCCCTAGGAAATGTGCAAGCAACGCCTATTACTTGCCTGTGGGTTTCACACTGGCCTCACCAGTACAAGCTTTATGAAGATACACATTTTGAGCTTAAAACAAGAGAAAGAGAGAGGAATGATGGCTTTCATTGTATCAAGCTATTTCAATTGCATTTACTTCTAGCAACAAAGTACATCACAGCCATAAAAAAATAGCCAGAAGCCTTTAAAGTTTAAGTCAATAGCACTTGACTATTCTATGTTCCTAAGAGAAGGTATAATAAATTGTGTTGACGTTATAGAATATTCAGCTTTCTCCAAAGAAGGAGTAGGAAGGGAATACTGATGACAATGATACCAATTATTATCAACCTCCAATAAGGATTCACTCCATCCAAGCACCCAGTCCCTCAGAGGAAACATATTACAAGCAACATTTGGGGAAAAATGAGAAAAATATTTTTTTTTAATTTGGTTGTATTTTTGAGCTCATGAGTGAAAGATCGGTTGTATTTTTGAGCTCATGAGTGAAAGAATCAAGACTGAAACCTCATTACACTGATTACCAAGCCTGCATTCTAAATTGTAGTACAAGTTTTGAAACCTGAGCATGAGAGTAGTTATTCTAGTTTCTGACTCCATAGATGATGTTCATGTATGTTGCAAGTAACTCTAAAAGCATCATCCTTGATCAAGCCTAGACATTTCTAATTAGAGATTCCTTCAACTAATGTTATCCTCATCCAGCCTCTTAGGTTGCTGCTCATTCCATGGCTTCTACGTGACATACCCCTTCCATTCCTACCTACAGAAAACTTACTTGTAACTTAAATCCATACTATTCCTTCATTCCACAAGTATTCAGCAGGTGCCAACTACATGCAAGGCATGATAAAGAAGTAAAAGACAGACATAGCTCCTTCGTCATATACTACACAGTAACACAGGGCAGATGATAGAGCCTGTGAGTTCATGAAGGCATTCCAGTGCATTCCACCAACAGCTAAACTTCACACTAACTCTAAAAGTGTATTCCAAAGATGACCAACTAGAATAAAAGGAGATTTTTACTTCACAAATGCCACACTTATGTCAGGTATTTCCATATGCATCTGAATTCATCATTAGACAAATTTTGGATGCAAACATATTAATACATTCATTCAAAACTATTTTGCAACACCTCCACTGTTTAAGATGCCACCTTAGACACTAGATGCCACACAAAGACGAATCAGACCACATGAAACGAAGTCAGCATAAACAGTCAAAGCAAAGGCAGTGTTTTATATTGGCAACTGCAAAAAAAGACATGAGAGTACTCTAATGTCATCTGCTTCTGCTAGTACATGGACAGAGGAGCCTGGTAGGCTGCAGTCTATGGGTCGCGAAGAGTCAGACGTGACTGAGCAACTTCCCTTTCATTTTTCACTTTCATGCATTGGAGAAGGAAATGGCAACCCACTCCAGTGTTCTTGCCTGGAGAATCCCAGGGATGGGGGAGCCTGGTGGGCTGCCGTCTATGGGGTCACACAGAGTCGGACAAGACTGAAGTGACTTAGCAGCAGCAGCAGCAGCAGTAAGGAGAACTATCTCTGAAGGATCCCTTCAGCCCTAAAAGTTCACATCTGGTGAAGTTCTGAAGCTCCTCTAGGATAGGAATTGGATGCTGCTAAGTATTACCCTGGTGGCTCACTGGTAAAGAATCCACCTGCCACTACAGGGGACGCAAGAGACGCAGGTTTGATCCCTGCATCAAGAAGATCCCCTGGAGAAGGAAATGGCAACCCATTCCAGTATTCTTGCCTGAAAAATCCCATGGATGCAGGAGTCTGGCGGACTACAGTCTGTAGGGTCACAAACAGTTGGACACAACTGAGCACACACACACACGTGCACACATACACACACACATCTTTATCCCAGTAGATATCACCACAACTGGGAAAGAGCAGTTCTCAAAAAACAGTTGGATAAAAGGCAGAGACAGAGCCCTCATGGACTTTCTAGTCCAGCAAATTGCTTAAGAAACTTTGTTGCAGTGATCAAACTACTTATATTTCTAAGCTTTAATTTCTATTGTACAGTCAATTCAGCAAATTAAAATACCTGTACCCAAAAATGGCTAATCATAATTAACATAAATTTTACTTATAATGAAGTGTATTATTAGCAAATCATTAATGAATGTCAGAAAGGGAAGATTATTGCAGTGTTCTGGATAAATATTTTAAGAAGAAAAAGATACTTGGATGAGAAATATTGCAGCCTGTTTCCAGTTATTAAAAATAACTGTTTTGAACGGCAATTTGGAACGATGTGCAGTGAAACAAAGGATACTATTCATTACAGTCAGGGTGGCAATCAGTTGGCAATAAACTATAAATGAATTGCAGTGAAGATGTGGTATCAAATCCAGGCAGAGTCAAAATTGCGAATAACACAGAAAAACACAAGCATGGAATATACTAAAACAGTCACACCTTTCTCTCTGTTTTGCCAACACTGGCTTTTTCCTTTCTCTTCTCCAATACTGTAAGCTCCTGAGCACAGAGATTGCATATGTTCACCATATACAGTCTCTTGTATATGATCTCTAAAAACAAAAGAGGAAAAAAGTCAGAACTTCACTCTGAAAATTAGTAGAGTAATATAGTCTAACTTCTTATCAACCAATATGTTTGCCCTCAGGAAGCAGCCATCAAAGAACTGGGGAAAGAAAAGACTAGGACAAAATATAGTATCTTTCTCCAGAGAGCATAAGGAACCTATGAGTATTACCAGTAATTAAACGTATTTGGTATATATCCCCAAACTGGCCAACCCCTCTTGTGAGTGACTAATATGGTCACAAATGCTTCTTTTCTTTCAACTTTTTGTTTTGAAATAATCCAAATCTACAATAAGTTGCAAGAGTAGTGTAAGAAATAGCTCCTCATTATATCCTTCATCGAGATTCACATTTTGCTCTATCTACTTTCTCTCTCTCAACACACGTGGGTCTGCACACAACCCACACACTCATTGTCACTATTCTAATCATTTGTCTTCCTGTTCTCTGTGGCAGGATGGCTTAGGTTTTCCAGAAAAGAAAATAAAAGGTTTTATCACCCCTACAAAACAGAGTGAGATGAAGCCTTGCATGAGATGTTTTCAGTACCTTGCATAAAGTCATCTCCCTGACGTGAAGAGGTTAGTACAGTGGAAAGTGGGAAATATAACTGGGAAACAGGTGGGAAAGATGCCAAGGACTCTAGATCTTATCCAACAGAACATTTTTTTTTAAAGCATTGTAAGATTTTTGAGTAGGCTTGGAGTTGAACGTAAATGTTATTTTTCTGAGATAATTTGGGGCTAACACACCAACGATGCAACAGGAAAAAAGGGATACTGACAGGACACAATACAGCGAGTTCAAAACACACAGAGTATTAGCAAAAAGATGATGCAACTGGATTATTTCCATTCCTATAACAAAAGAAAGCTAAGGAGGTTTGAAAAGTCACTGGCCAATAGTTTTTAATTTAAATATATTCAAATAGCACATATTTCAATTAATTAGGTTTCGAGAGGACAAACGTGGTATTTGGATTTGGACACTAAATCAATATTAGCCTTACAGATAGTCCCCGTGTTCTTCAGCCCTCCACTCCAATCCCTTCCCCTCCCCAGAAAAATCAATACAAAAACCTTCTATCAGTCAAAAAGGGCTGTACTATTTAAGTGGAAATAGCTATCTACATTACAGTTGTAAATGTCTAAAACTCATAAGTCTGGGGTTTTCCTAATGGGAGTATATGATCTGACTTCTTGTTATTCTTATGGTTGTGTTCACAAGAACATCACAAGAGCGGTTTAAAGGCCTAAGTGCCATAAATTAGACTTTCTTTAAGAAATCATGTCCTTGACATATTTTTTCATTATCTGAGAAGAATGAAACAGATTTTTCGGTTAATTAGTGCTAAGGCATGTATTTTGCATTAGCATTAAGTTTACCAAAATGGCTTTAAAAACTTGAACAGATGGCAGAATTATAATAACTTTTCCGTATGATTTAGGTTAAGAATAAAGTGTCAAGAGAATTCTCCTAACTTTTCTGTAAAGTTAATGCAATGAATAGATATGATGCACTGCTTTCTCATAGAGGTGTAAACAACTCTGTCTTACCTTAGATGAATATAATGAGCTGGGGGAATACATTTCAGTATTATCTATCTAGGGTAAAGGGGTTTCCCAGGGCTTAAACACGAGTCCACATAGAAACAAATCTAAACCCTAGACAGTAACTGAGTAGGACTGGGCATGGATTGCAAAGATCAAGGTCTACAGCGCCCTGGCAGGTAAAGTAAGTGAGTCGAGTGGTGCTGAGCTAAGAATAATAGGGAAGAATGGGGACTGCAACAAGCTGGGCAGATCAGGTATCATCCAAAGGTGATGGGATCTAGGCCACTGACAAGCTACTCAGAGATTTTTCCAAAGTGTAAAATCTCGCAATTAAAACTTTGGCAGCTATACCATATTTTCTTTTCTTTTAAAGTAAACAAATAAAGCCAAGAGGACCAGGAAAAATAGTCTGTGGCCTCCAGCTGGCCATGGAGACCTCAGTCTGCAACCCTGGATGGGCAAGAGCAGATGTCAGTAATTGGAGTTTATGGTCAGCTGTTGTTTAGTTGCAAAGTCGTGTCCAACTCTCCTGTGACCCCAAGAACTGTAGCTCTTCAGGTTCCTCTGTCCCTGAGATTTCCTGTGCAGGAAAGCTAGAGTGGGTTCCCATTTCCTTCTCCAGGGGATCTTTGTAACCCAGGGATCGAACCCATCTCTTGCACCGGCAGGAGGATTCTTTACCACTGAGCTACCAGGGAAGTTGTTAGTCAGAACTATGACTGAAGTCATGCCCTGTCCTTATCCAGAACTCAGCCCCTGAGTGAAACACTTTAAGTTAGCACATTTGGATCTACTTTACAGCCTGGTTTTCAAAAGCAAATTGTAGTGAGAAATGCCTGAATTCTAGTGACTAGATCACCATGATACCCTATACAGACGATCCTGAATTTAGGGGCTTCCACTGCACTTACCACTGCTCAGCTAGCTCTTCATTGTCTCTTCTTGACACCTTAAATTCTCTATAGTGCCTATTCTAAACTCTTATCCCATGTCCCTAAAAAGCCATCAGTAATTGAAATTGAAAGTCGAGAGAATCCGCACATTCTCCTAGCCTTCATATGCTGTAACTGCACTGCGCACTGACTGTCTCATCTCTGTGTGTCTCTCGTCATCAACATCGAGCCTCCGAAATTTCCTCTCCACTAAACTCACCCTTCTTTCTTCAACATTCTCCGAATCTCTTTCCTCTCATTGCTTGGTTAACATTCACTCTTGGATTCTTCCTAGATCAACTCTCTCCATATATAATAATTTGATAATAAAGGGTAACAAACACTACCCATCCACCTATTTTTCATTGACTTCTTCTTGCCTAATTAATGGAAACTTCTAGCTTTATACTCTTTTTCTCAGGTAAGGATTTCATTCTCTCTTTGGTTTTCATCCTTACTCTGTTCAGGATGACTCCCAAATCAGTCAATATGTTAAAATTCATATTTCCCTAATCCAAGTTTAAAACCTTAAAGAAGAAAAAAAGAGAGAGAGAAGTGGAGATGGAATAATAGTAACAATAGCAGCTAACATTGATTGACCTTTTATTATGAGCCAAGCTTGCTTAATATGTTCAGTTCAGTCACTCAGTCGTATCTGACTCTTTGTGACCCCATGAACCACAGCACACCAGGCCTCCCTGTCCATGACCAACTCCCGGAGTCCACCCAAACCCATGTCCATTCAGTGATGCCATCCAACCGCCTCATCCTCTGTCATCCCCTTTTCCTCCTGCCCTCAATCTTTCCCAGCACCAGGGTCTTTTCCAATGAGTCAGCTCTTCACATTAGGTAAAGTATTGGAGTTTCAGCTTCAACATCAGTCCTTCCAATGAACACCCATCTCCTTTAGGATGGACTGGTTGGATCTCCTTGCAGTCCAAGGGACTCTCAAGAGTCTTCTCCAACACCACAGTTCACAACCATCAGTTCTTCGGTGCTCAGCTTTCTTTATAGTCCAACTCTCACATCCATACATGACCACTGGAAAAAGCAGTGTTATACTTAATATGCACTACCTCATTTTTCACAAAACTAGAAGATAGGTTTTAGGGTGGTTTTAGAGATGACCAAACTCAAGCTAAGAGCTCAAAGTCCCTGACAGTTGTGTGAGGTCACCTGATAACTAGGTGGATCCAGGACCCAAATATGGGTATAGTTTTGGCCACCTGGTTCATCTTCTTCCTCCCTACATGTAAATCAACTGATGATTTTGGTAGGCCCCAGCGTGGCTTAGTAACTTGCTGTCTCCACTTTGTTCCACTCCAGAACCATTACCCTAGCCACAGCCTTCAAGACTCCTCTCTTTTGGACACTGCAAAATCTCCCAACTATTCCTTATGCATCTAGTTTCTTCCTTGTCAAACCAAATTTTCACACTGTGATGATCTTACTAATATCCAGCTTATAAGAAATCCCTTAGAAAAGAAAAAGTGTGCCTTAGTGGGAAACAACCCACTGCCTAGCCCTGTTCATTGCTTTAGCTATTTTACAACTCTGTAAGTTATAGGTAACTCACAGTAATGAAAATATTAGACATGAAAATCATTTCCTGTCTGGTAGGCATTCAACTGGCTTCCTGCCTACTCCATCTTACCTCATCACCTGCAGAAAAACCAGGTTGGATGCCATTTGCACATTCATCTCAAGATCCTCGGTCTATAAATGTGAAAGTTTTTCTAATTCTCTTTTGAACCCGTTACATCTGCAGGTTCCCTTATGAATTAACTAAAAATCTTTAACACACTGTTATTTTTATATATATGTATAACAGTCATGACTTGGGATTACAGAAAATAATTTTCTTAACAATATCCAGCTTGTCATAGGTCCATTCTTTGCTCAAAAGCTCTTAATGGGCACTGTTTGCCAAATGAATTAAGTCCAAAGACCACAATGCACAGGTCAAATTCTATACTACAACCTAGTCTGTCAGTTGTATATTCATTCCACTTTTCTCACCGATTCACAATCTCCATATCGGCCAAAGGCAATTTCTTGGATCTCAGATACACATTTCACTCTCCGAGTTTTCTTCCTTTGTTGATGCTAATTCTTTCACCTAGAATGTTGCTATTCATCTAGGGTTCTACATAAATAGCTGATGTGGAGGCTTTAGGCCCATGTTTCTCAAATATTTCCATGGAAATAAGGCAGGCAAACAGAATTACTATTTGCTTCACTAGGGTGAAAGAAAGGGGAGGAGGAGAAAATAAAGGGGAGAAGCAGAAATTTCATAAAGTTCTCAGGCTTCACCTGAAAGATGTACACAATTTTTATCCATTTCATAACATATCAAGCTTTCCTGAAAAATAACAACTCCATACACACATATTATAATAAAATTGACATTCCAGGAAGGTGATTTACCTAACCTGTGGATTTACAGATCCAGGTAAATTATTTGATGATGTGGAACTTTACACTGTACTCCCAGAAAACAGGAATAGTTAAGAAACCCTCCCCTACTCTACCCTTTTATGAAAGACCCACCCTCCCATCTTCAAAAGGATTCCTTTATTTACCTGCCTCTAAACTGAAGGATCATTCAGGTATGACCTATATCAAATCCCTTACAATTATACAGTGGAAGTGAGAAACAGATTTAAAGGACTAGATATGACAGACAGAGTGCCTGATGAACTATGGATTGAGGTTCATGACACTGTACAGGAGACAGGAATCAAGACCATCCCCAAGAAAAAGAAACATAAAAAAGCAAAATGGCTGTCTGAGGAACCCTTACAAATAGCTGTGAAAGAAGAGAAGCAAAAAGCAAAGGAGAAAAGGAAAGGTATACCCATTCAAATGCAGAGTTCCAAAGAATAGCAAGGAGAGAAAAGAAAGCCTTCCTCAGTGATCAGTGCAAAGAAATAGAGGGAAACAATAGACTGAGAAAGACTAGAGATCTCTTCAAGAAAATTAGAGATACCAAGGGAACATTTCATGCAGAGATGGGCTCAATAAAGGACAGAAATGGCATGGACCTAACAGAAGCAGAAGATATTAAGAAGAGGTGGCAAGAATACACAGAAGTATACAAAAAAGATCTTCATGACCCAGATAATCACGATGGTGTGATCACTCACCTCGAGCCAGACATCCTGGAATGTGAAGTCAGGTGGGCCTTAGAAAGCATCACTATGAATAAAGCTAGTGGAGGTAATGGAATTCCAGTAGAGCTCTTTCAAATCCTGAAAGATGATGCTGTGAAAGTGCTGCACTCAATATGCCAGCAAATTTGGAAAACTCAACAGTGGCGACAGGAGTGGAAAAGGTCAGTTTTCATTCCAATTCCAAAGAAAGAAAGGCAATGCCAAAGAATGCTCACACTACTGCACAATTGCACTCATCTCACATGCTAGCAAAGTAATTCTCAGAATTCTCCAAGCCAAGCTTCAAAAGTATGTGACCCATGAACTTCCAGATGTTCAAGTTGGTTTTAGAAAACACAGAGGAACCAGAGATGGAATTGCCAACATCTGTTGGATCATCAAAAGAGCAAGAGAGCTCCAGAAAAACATCTACTTCTGCTTTATTGACTATGACAAAGCCTTTGACTGTGTGGATAACAATAAACTGTGGAAAATTCTGAAAGAGACGGGAATACCAGACCACCTGACCTGCCTCTTGAGAAATCTGTATGCAGGTCAGGAAGCAACAGTTAGAACTGGACATGGAACAACAGACTGGTTCCAAAGAGGAAAAGGAGTCCATCAAGGCTGGATATTGTCACCCTGCTTATTTAACTTCTATGCAGAGTACATCATGAGAAACACTGGGCTGGATGAAGCACAAGCTAGAATCAAGATTGCCGGGAGGAATATCAATAACCTCAGATATGCAGATGACACCACCCTTATGGCAGAAAGTGAAGAAGAACTAAAGAGTCTCTTAATAAAAGTGAAAGGGCAGAGTGAAAAAGTTGGCTTAAAATTCAACATTCAGAAAACTAAGATCATGGCATCTGGTCCCATCACTTCATGGGAAATAGATGGGGAAACAGTGTCTGACTTTATTTTGTTGGGCTCCAAAATCACTGCAAATGGTGACTTGACTGCAGCCATGAAATTAAAGGATGCTTACTCTTTGGAAGAAAAGTTATGACCAACCTAGAGAGCATATTAAAAAGAAGGGACATTACTTTGCCAACAAAGGTCCATCTAGTCAAGGTAATGATTTTTCCAGTAGTCATGTATGGATGTGAGAGTTGGACTATAAAGAAAGCTGAGCACTGAAAAATTGATGCTTTTGAACTGTGGTGTTGGAGAAGACTCTTGAGAATCCCTTGGCCTGCAAGGAGACGAAACCAGTCCATTAGGGAACGCATGTACTCCCATGGTGGATTCATGTCAATGTATGGCAAAACCAATATAGTACTGTAAAGTAAAATAAAGTAAAAATAAAAATTAAAAAAAAGAAAAAAAAAAGGAGATCAGTCCTGAGTGTTCATTGGAAGGACTGATTTTGAAGCTGAAACTCCAATACTTTGGCCACTTGATGTGACGAACTGATTCATTTGAAAAGATGCTGGGAAAGATTGAAGGCCAAAGGAGAAGGGGAAAACAGAGGATGAGATGGTTAGATGGCATCATTGACTCAATGGATATGAGTTTGGGTGAACTCCAGGAGTTGGTAACGGACAGGGAGCCCTGGCGTGCCGTAGTCCATGAGGTCACTAAGAGTCAGACATGACTGAGCAACTGAACTGAACTGATAACACCCCAGTGACCCCTTCCTCTTCTTTGAGATATTATTTATGAATCTTCTTCTTACACAATAATCTGAACAAAACTATATCCTTAATTTCCCAGTAGGTTATGTATTTTTCACATGATGTTCCTAAAAGTATGTCCCATTTTAAAAAATTTGTGAGTTTATGTGGTACTTTTCAAGATTATAAATGTGGAATCTTGGATTTAATGGCATAATACATTATGATAGTAGGAAATAATTTGAAACTTTTTTATGTTTCAGAAAGATTTTTCTCACCCCTGCTTCCACTGAAATTAATAAATTTAAAGTGAATCCTTTTCCCACCACATATACAAAATTAACTCATAATTGATCAAAGATTTAAATGTTATATCTTAAATAGTAAAACTCCTAGAAGAAAATATAGGGCAAAATCTCCATGACGTTGGTCTTGGCAATGACTTTTTGCATATGTCACCAAAAACAGAGGAAACAAAAGTATAAATAAACAAGTAGGGCTTTTTCAAACTAAAATGTTTCTGTTCAGAAAACAAAACAAAGCAAAACAGAAACATAATCAGCAAAAAATGAAAAGGCAACCTATAGGAGGAAATATTTGCAAACTATGTATCTGACAATGGTTTAACAGAGAAATTATACAAAAAATTCATGCAACTCAACAATGAAAACAACCCAATTAAAAACGGGCAAAGGATCTGAATAGTCATGTTTTCCAAACAAGACACACAGATGTCCAGTAGGTATATGAAAAGGTGTTGAACATCACTAATAAAAGTAATGCAAATGAAAACTACACTGAGATGTCATTTCATAACTATCAGGATGGCTATTAACAAAAAGTCGAAAGATAACAAGTATCAGCAAGGATGTGGAGAAAAGGAAATTGCTGCTGGGAATGTAAACTATAGCCCTTGGGGAAAACAATACAAAGTTTCCTCAAAAGGTTAAAAATAGAATAATTATACGATCCAGTACTCTCACTTCTTGGCATATATCCAAAGGAAATTAAGTAACTATCCCCAAGAGAGAACCGTACTCCCATGTTTGATGCAGGATTACTCACAAGAGTCAAGAACGGAAATAACCGAAGTGTGTCTGTTGAAAGATAAAGAAAATGTGAGATATATATATATATATATATATATATGCAAGGGAATATTATTCAGCCTTACAAAAGAAAGATTTTTTTTTTTGCCATTTTCAACAGTATGGATGAATCCAGAGGACATTGTGCTAAGTTAAATAGGCCAAATACAGAAAAACAAAAATTGCATGATGTCACTTATATGTGAAATCTAAAAAGTTAAACTCAAAGAAACAGAGAGTAGAAGGATGGTTACCAGAGTACAAGTAATAGTAGAAATGGGAGATATTGGTCCAAAAATACAAACTTCCAACTATAAAATGAGCAAGTTTCAAAGACCTAACATATATCAATATGAGTACACTTAAAACTATGTATTATGTAGTTGAAATCTGCTAAAAGTGCCTCAAGGATTCTCAATAAATGCACAAACATGGTAAAGGGAACTATGTGAAATGATGGATATATTAATTGGTCTGATTGTCGTAGCACCTAACAATTTGTACATCAAAATATACCAAAATACTATGTTGTACACCTTCAAAATATGCAACTATACTGTTTTTATATATTAATTCCACCTCAAACTCGGGGGAAAATGTGACTACTAAGGTTACAAACCGTAAGAACTACCTACACAGGACGCATTGAGCAGGCCAGGCATTGCTGAGGCTGGGGGAAAGGAAGTGCACAGAGATCCTTCGCAAGATCTTTAAGATTTCTGGAAATTAAGACTGTTAGAAACAGACGCTAGTTTTCATTCCGCTTCTGTCAACAAATATTGTTAGGACATAGATGAGGGGCTGGGAACTAGAGATACAGCTTGTTCAAGGGAAAGCTATGGAATCTTTATTAAAACTTTGAAATTCAAACGAAAGATACGGTTCAAAGGATGAAGATGAATGGGGGTGGGTGGGGAAATGCTTTAGGGCTGGCACGAAACATCAAACATTCTGAGAACACGATGGAAAGAGCTTCAGTTATGGAAATGCTTGCATTAAAAAAAAATCTTAAAATATGCAGGAACTGGGCTAAGTAATTTATATTCATTACCTCACTAAATCCTTAAAGTAACTCCAAGAGCTAAGTACTATTATTATCCCCATTTAACATAAAAGGTAATACAGCCTCAGAGAGGTTAATTAACTAGCCCAGGGTCTTGTAGACAGTAGGCAGCTGGGCTGCCCAACTCAAAACCATATTGCAATAATGCGTCCCAGCTGCTCCCATAGGGCTTTCAGAAAGGGTGTCCATGTAAATTGGAGTCTGGAATTGGGAGGGAAGGAAAGAAAAAGTAAATAGGAGGTCAAACCTCCTATTCCTCACCAGGGAGCCTTAACTTCATCCTGGAGGCTATGAGAAGATAAGCAAACTCCAACAAGAGGCAAAGAATGAGGCGGAGAATGAGCAACACATATACCAGTACTGGGTGGACTAAAAACGGGCCCCCTCCAGAGCACCAAAATCAATTAGAATCAGGGAGAATTCAACCACAGGTTAAAGTTCTGCAGTAAGTACAAAGTAAGAAAGAATTTGAGAGATACCAGAATATGTCACTCCAAAATACACCTTTTTGGGCTATGGATGACCTGGAGATACACTCCATTTGAAACCAACAGACTCAGTAAAAGCTCTAAAAATGGGTTTACAAACATGTAAAGGAAATGTTCACGTATAAAGGAAATTTCCATATGTGAAGTTGCCTCCCTTTCCCACATCTGGAAGAGCTGGACTCAAACACTCTTATCAAGGGAGAAGTGTGGAAGTGTTAGCTGCTCAGTCATGTCCAGTTCTTTGCCACCCTGTGGATTGTAGCCTGCCAGGCTACTCTGTCTGTGGAATTCTCCGGGCAAGAATACTGGAACAGGAAAGCATATGATTAAATCTGTGTAACAAACCTCACTAAACAACTCTTATTTACCATACTTCTACTGGTCACTTTCTTATCATTTGCTTTCCCCACTCAAAAATCCAAAACCTGTTTTCCTTTAGCCTAAGATGGTATGTGGGTTTCCCGGGTGGCTCATTGGTAAAGAATCCTGCCAATAAAGGATACATGAGTTTGATCCCTAGTTGGGAGGATCCCCTACCCAAGTAAACAGTAACTCACTCCAGTATTCTTGCCTGGGAAATCCCACGGACAGAGGAGCCTGGTGGGCTACCGTCATGCATGGGTCACAAAGAATCAGAAATGACTTAGTGATTAAACAACAACAAAGATGGTTTATAAGTACGAGTTCTAACCAGCACTTTGAGTTACTCATCTCTGGGTACCCCCATATTTTACATATGTGATGCACATGTTAATAAACTTATGTTTGTTTCTCTCTTATTAATCTGCCTTTGGCCAACCTCATTTACAGGACCCCAAGTGGAGAAACTATGATGAGTAAAGAAAAAGATTTGTCCTTCCCTAAGCTTTGTGATAAAACAAGATTCAAAACATCTTTAAACACATGTGAAAACTCAAGTTTGAATTTTGTCCAACTAACTAATTTTGTGCAACTATAATTACCTGAGGCGGGTGGAATGTGTTATTATGGAAGACCTAGCAAAAACACCTATCAGTTCTTAGGGTCATTGAGGTGCAGGAGGTTGCTTCACATGTGTAGGTGTGCCAATTAAATATGATGACTATGACAAATTAGTGAGTAACACGGTAAGATATTTAAGTACCTTGCTTACTGGATTACTGTCGCTGTGGGAGACTTTTCTCTCCCTGAAAGCACACACACACACAAAAAGGGTGTCAGGAGAGGTAAAGTGTAAAATACAGAAGTTATTTTTCCTACTCCACAGTGGGAGTATTAGGAAACTTGGTGTATTAGCTTTTATTTAGAAGTTTGCAAACTTTTAACATATGAGTAGACTACCAAACTAAAAACAATATTTTCACAGTTTTAGATTTAACATTGTTTTATATATAAGTACTTTTGGAACCCTAATGAACTCTAATAAAATGTTTCATTATGTCTCTTTTTACTTACGCTTAAGACACAGAAGAAAAGGAAAATAAAATACATACACTCCATCAACTCTAAGATGGCACTGACTGTAAAAACCACACTGATTTCAAAGAGGCTAAAAATGGGGGGGGGTGGAAATGCACATCTCAGAATTTTAAAAATGCAATGTTATGATCACCATTATCAGTCTGGCTGATGTGGACATTCTTTCACTATTTTAAAATAAAGGAGTTTTTAGCAAGGTAATCTATTCAAATGTAAGAGATCCTGCTGATGATTCAGGAGTGAAGCAGAAACAAACTTCAAGACATACAGAGAAGAAACCAGTCAATGTCAGTGAACCTGAAGCTCCAATACTTTGACCAACTGATGCAAAGACACAACTCACTGGAAAAGACCCTGATGTTGGGAAAAACTGGGGACAACAATCTTTTGGAGAAAAGAAGGAGGACGACAGAGGATGAGATGGTTGGATAGCATCACTGACTCAATGGACGTGAGTTTGAGTAAACTCCGGGAGACTGTGGAGGACAGGGGAGCCTGGCGGGTTTCCCAATTGGTGCTAGTGGTAAAGAACCTAACCCCCAACGCAGGTAGATGTAAGAGACATGGGTTTGATTCCTGGGTAGGGAAGATCCCCTGGAGGACACAGCAACCCATTCCAGTATTTTTGCTTGGATATCCCCACAGCTAGAGGAGCCTGGCATGCCATAGTCCATGGGGTTGTAAAGAGTCGGACATGATTGAAGCGACTGAACAACAATTTCAGATCAGATGAAAACTGCTCTTATGGTAAACTAAATCGAGGAGATACTTTAAGGGATAAACTTGGCTTTATACATGTGACCACCAAACTAATATTTGGTACATGGCAAGATCTAAAGCATATCAATGCATAATCTTTTAAAGTTAAGAACATTACTTTCAACAAATACAAATTAAACACATCAAAAATTAATTTATGTTATTAACGAGAGAACCAGCAGGATGGCGAGGTGTATCAGAATACATCAACTCTTTGGTATATGGATTAGTTTGAGCTAACAGACTCAGGAACAAGTTTTTTTTTGTTTTTGTTTTTTTGTTTTTTAAGACACAGGCTTTCCTTTTATAAAAGAAATTTCCATTTATAAGGGAAATTTCCATTTGTAAAGATCTTTACACTCTTGGCAGCCTTATGAGTGGAGAAGACACTGACTTCAACATGCTTAACAAGCCTTATTAAACAACCCTTGTCTACCATAGTTTCCTGGTAATCTTCCTATAACCTGCCTCCCCAAACTCCCTTTTGTTTTAGCCTAAGATAGTACATAAACCTAGGTTTTAGCCACCTCTTTGGGTTACTCTTTGAACTGCAAGGAGATCAAACCAGTCAGTCCTAAAGGAAATCAGTCCTGAATATTCACTGGAAGAACTAATGCTGAAGCTCTAAACTTTGGCCACCTGATAAGAAGAACAGATTCATTGGAAAAGCCCCTGATGCTGGGAAAGACTGAAGGCAGGAGGAGAAGGGGATGACAGAGGATGAGATGGTTGGATGGCATCACTGACACAATGGACGTAAGTTTGAGCAAGCTCCAGGATTTGGTGATGGACAGAGAAGCATGGCATGCTGCAGTCCATGGGGTTGCAAAAAGTTGGACATGACTGAGACAGAACTGAACTGGGTTACTCATCACTGGCGCTTCCATGTATACACGTGCAATGCCCATATTAATGATTTCTGCTTGTTTTTTCAGTTGTTATCTGTCTCTGGCCAGTCTCATTCAAAGCACCCTAGTTGGAAAACTTAAGATTGTCAGAGGAAAAGAATTTTTCTCCCCTTACAATGTTAATATTGGTTCAAAGAGAATTAGAGAGTCAACTGAAAAATAGGTAATGACAGCATTCAAAATTATCTGACTTCTTGCTTCTGGAAACCAGTGATAGCTGAGAAATCCCTTTAATTTTTTTCTTTTCCAAGAGCTCCCCACCTTTCTGTCTCTTGGGAAATAACTTAGGAAAGGAACCAGCCTTGCTGCTGCTGCTTCTGCTGCTGCTAAGTTGTTTCAGTCGTGTCTGACTCTGAAAGTGAAAAGCGAAAGTGAAGTCGCTCAGTCATATCTGACTCTTCCATACCCCATGGACTGCAGCCTACCAGGCTCCTCCATCCATGGGAGTTTCCAGGCAAGAGTACTGGAGTGGTGGGCCATTGCCTTCTCTGAACCAGCCTTGCTAGTATGACTAAGACATGCTCTCATAACTTCCATAAGATGGCATGTCTACCTGTGTCAAGGCCAGACACAGACCCTTCTTCTTCTATATCTAGCCAACTTCCCATTCTTGGCCTCATGATTAGCTGAGATTGAAACCCTATGTAACTCCCAAATCACCTCCACCCAAAGATATACATTTCCTGTTCAGCTAACTGACTGCACAACAACCGCAACTGATGTTTAGGATGTTTAGGTCTTTTTGATGATTTGGTCCCTTCATCACTATGAAAGTACTCTCTTTATTCCTGCTACTATGCCTTCTCTGAAACTGTGAAAAATGACTAATTATAAAACTTACATGAAATCACAAAGAAAATGACCAAATCAATTTTGAAAAAGAAGAACAAAGTCTGAAAAATTAACACTGCCTAGTCTCCTAAGGTAATAGAAATCTACAGTAATCAAGACAGTCTGGTTATTATATTAAAGATGGATATATGCATAGCTCAACAAAATAGAAAAAAGAATCCATAATAGACCCACACATTTAGGGTCAATAATTTCAGCAAAGGTGGCAAGGTAGTACAAAAAATAACATAATTCTTTTTCAACAAATGGTCCTGGTACAAATGGCTACCCTCTTAGAAAATGTCAATCATGTTTTTGCTCCATACACAAAAGATGACTCAAAATTAATTGTAGATCTAAGAAAGTAAGCTAATACCATAAAACTTTCAGAGAAAAAAAGTATAGCAGAAAATATTCACAACTTTGGATGAAACAAAAATTCCTTAGCACATAGAAAGCATAACCAATAAAGAAAAAAAATGACTCAGATTTGCAGAAAGTTTAAAACTTTAGTTCCTTAAAAGACACAGATGAAAATTTAAAATGTAAGTTGCAGACTAAAAGAAAATATTTCTAATGTATATATCTAATAAAGGACATATCCAGGATAATAAATAACATACCTCAATAGTAAGATAGCCCAATTACAATGAGCAAAAGAGTTGAAATGATAGTACACACACAAAAAAAATTCTAAGCACAAGAAAGTGTGTAGTTGTTCAGTCACGTCTGACTTTTCGCAACCCCATGGACTGACTGTAGCCCACCAGGCTACTCTGTCCATGGAATTCTCCAGGCAAGAATACTAGAGTGGGTTGCCATTCCCTTCTTCAGAGGATCTTCCCCACTCAGGGATTGAACCCAGGTCTTGCACAATGCAGGCAGTTTCTCAGATATCTAACCCACCAGGGAAGCCCAAGAAAGATGCTTATTATTAGACATTCAGTTCAGTTCAGTCTCTCAGTCGTGTCCGACTCTGCAACCCCATGAATCATAGCATGCCAGGCCTCCCTGTCCATCACCAACTCCCTAAGTTCACCCAAACTCATGCGCATCTAGACATTAGGAAATACAAATTAAAACATAATGAGACATCACTATAATCAATAGAATGGCGAAAATTGAAAAGTCTGAAAATATCAAGCATTGAGAAGCACAGACAGCAAAGTTCCATGAAATATAAATTAATAAAACCACTTCGCAGTTGGCAATTTCTTATAAAAATTAATTATAAATATATAATATGACTCTGTACTCATACTTCTGGGTATTTAATCAAGAGAAATGCAAACAAATTCTCCGAAATGACTTCTACATAGACAATCATAACAACTTCCTTCATAGTAGCCACAAAATAAAAACAACTCAAATGTCCACTGCTAGACAGCTAAACACATGGTGCTATATATAATACTATACACCAATAAAAAAGGAATAAACTATCGATAGACGCAACAGGAGAATGAGAAAAGAAGCCAGACACGAAAGTACACAGTGCATAATTCCACTTCTGTGAAATTCTAGAAGAACCAAACTAACCTATAGTGACAGAAAGCAAATTAGTAGACATCCAGGTTGGGGTACAGGGAGCAGTTAGCCTGCAAAAGAGTTTGGAGGAACCATTGGGTTGGCCAAAAAGTTCAGATTTTGGCGTAAGCTGTTACAGAAAACATCCAAAAGAACTTTTTGGCCAACCCAATATTTGGTTTCATGGAACTATTCTACAGCTTGTGTGATCACACGTATATACGTTTCACAAAATTCAACACATTAGTACTCTTTAAATGGCTGTGTTTTCTTCTATATAAACTGTATCAAAAATTAAAACTAAAGAAATCATGTACTTGGCTTTTACCCATTTTTCAACCTGTGCTTCCCTTTACAATCTAGCTGATCATACTGGAATAATTTGCAGCCTCCCTTGAAACAGGTCTGGGAGAAAGTGAAAGTAACTATTTTTTAAATTGAATATATTTTAGATTTATTTTGGGAACTTCACCAGTTATCTGAAAAACTGGGGCGGGGGGGTGGTTTTCTTTTGACTCATTTTGATCTACTGAAATTAAACTTGTTATATCCCGAGGTAGCTGGCTAAGAATACTACCAACAAAATATGCACCATCATCTTCTACTGTAGTCACCACATGGGGGAGAAAAATAATAGAGATGAATCCAAAGAGAAAACCTCCCATCAAATTTTCCATTCATCCTTAATTCTCAACATTTAAATTCTTTTCGGGGGGCGGGTGCGGAATGTTCTCCAAGGACTGCCCTGTGGCACTATCAAGTGGCGCCCTGGTAGACAAACGTAACACTCTTCTGTATAGACAGGACCAAGCAGCAGAAGCAAAAACAGGAGCAGACATACTTAAGCATTAAAGGGACTTTCAATTCATTTAGCTGTACATTCATTAGGAAAGCCCTTCTACCAATAATTTACTTCCCATTAGACATTCCAAAACCAGTGGTTAGAAAAGCTTTAAGAAAAGAAGAAAGACAAAGAAGTCTGACCACAGAAGGTTATCACAAGGGATGTGATTTAAGAAAAGACTCAGAAACCTCTCATGCACGTATCTCACCTCGCCACTAAAAGATGCAGGCTAGAGCCTGCCTGTCTTATTTAATCCTCATAAAAACTAAATATATATCTATTAAAAGATATTAAAGTAATAGATAGCTCATACAAAAGTGCAAAGGAGCAAATACCACAAGTGAAGGCTCTAGAATCTCTGCAAAGTGGGGATGACTTCAATATCCAGGCGTTGGATATAGATTTTTGTTATCTTCCTTCCTTTATTTAGGTAGCTCTGAACTGCTCAAGTGAATTAGGGTTACTATAGAGTGTCACCTACCAAAATCACTTAAACATCATGGGCCACTAAGGAATGTCTCAGGGAAATTTTGAAGGAATGTGATTTTCAACTAACCTAGAGCTTCTAAAGTTTTTATTCATAGCATGTCCCTAATGAGCCTTTTTAAACATTTTCCCCTAATTGTTCCCCTAAAGTTTTAACACCACAGATTTCTTGTGCATCTGTTTATGTACTATGTGTATATCTTTTATACATGAATAAAAGCAAGATGTTTATTGCTTTCCAAAACTAACTTTTACCCGCTAGAGGGTAATATCACCCCCACTGATTAAAAAAATATGACCTAATGTGATCTCTAGCTTAATGTGTGCTCTTCTCTCATAAATTCAATGGCTTCTTTCAAAGGAAGGTCTATTTCCAAGAGCCTTCTTACTTGGGTACACATACTGAATGAAGTTTGTTTTCTTCATACCAGTTGATTCTGAATTTTTCTAATAAAGCACATGTTGGTTGTGAACAAGGAATGCACACTGTGAAGACGAAAACAAGTTGTATACATACTTAGCAAAGGAGGAAACGTATTTGGTCTTTAGTATCTTAAAATATTATGTGATTTGGGAAAGAATTGTCTCGTTAACAGTGATCCTGGAACAAATAGATATCCACATGCAAAATAATACATTTGGGCACCTACCTCACATCATATATAAAACTTAAGTCAAAAGGGATCAAAGGTCTAAATGCAAGTGTTTAAACCATAAAACTTAGAAGAAAACATAAGTGTGAATTTTGTGATCACAGATGAGGCAATATTTCTTAAATGTGACACCAAAAGCACACACAACAATAACAACAAAGATAGATAAAGTGAACTTCGTCAAAATTTAAAAGTGCTTCAAAGACACCACCAAGAAAGTGAGAAGACAACCAAAAGAATGGGAGAAAAAAATTGTAGATCATATACCTGATAAGGAATCTGTGTGTAGTATAAGCAAGATTCTTACAACTCAATAAATACATAGAAAACCCAATTTTTTAAAAATGAGGAAAGGCTCTAAATCCTTTTCTCCAGACACAACAGACAAAAGACCAGTAAACACAGGAAAACGCACTGAACATCATCAGCTGTTGGAGAGACACAGATCAAAAACACAGTGAGGTACAGAGAAATACCAATCAAAAGCATGGTGAGGTATAGAGAAATACCAATCAAAAGCATGGTGAGGTATAGAGAAACACCAATCAAAAGCATGGTGAAGTATCACCTCCCAGACATAAATATAGCTATAACAAAAAACACAGTTAACAAGTGGTGACAGCTGGGAGAAATTAGAACCCTCTGTTGATGATAATGTAAAATGGTACATTCTCTGCTGACGGTAACGGACAATGGTGCATCCCCTTTGAAAAACATTAAGCATTTCCTCCAGAGGTTGAACATAGAGTGACTCTATAATCCGGTAATTGCACCCCTATGTGTATGCCCAAGAGAAACAAAAATCTCTGTCCACACAAAAATTTGTGCACGTTTATAACAACATTATTCACAGTTATTTGTATTTGCCAAAAGTAGAAAGAACTCAAATATTCATCAATTGATAAAAAAGATAGAATATAATATTATTAGCAACAAAAATAAATGAAATTTCTGATATATCCAACGTGGATAAACCTTGAAAACATGATACTAAGTGATATTAACAGGCATAAAGAGTCACATATTGTGTGATGCCATTTACATGAAATACCTGGAGTAGGCCAATATAGAGAGTCAGAAAGTAGATTAGTGATTGCCTAGGGATGCTGGGGAGAAGGCAATGGCAACCCACTGCAGTGTTTTTGCCTGGAAAATCCCATGAATGGAGGAGCCTGGTGGGCTGCAGTTCATGGGGTCACGAAGAGTCGAACAAGACTGAGCGACTTCACTTTCACTTTTCATTTTAATACATTGGAGAAGGAAATGGCAACCCACTCCAGTGTTCTTGCCTGGAGAATCCCAGGGACGGCGGGGCCTGGTAGGCTGCCGTATATAGGGTTGCACAGAGTCAGACACGACTGGAGTGACTTAGCAGCAGGGATGCTGGGGTCAGTGACAAATGGAGAGTGAGTGCTGTGACTATGGGGTTTCTCTCTTGGGGTGATGAAAATTGATTGTGGTGATGGTTGCATAATTCTGTGAATACACTAATAACTATGGAATTGTACATGTTACATGGGCAACTGTTATGGTACATGAATTAGATTTTAATAAAGCTGTTACCTAAAAAAATCAGAAACAAAGAAGAAAGAAACGATCAGATTCTCAGATCCTCCTTCTACTCCCTAGAACCAGGGGGATGCCATGACTCCACCCTGGTCAACAACTCCAGCTTTGTCCTTACAGAGAATAAAACAGAGGTTCTCTGGACTTGGAGGATGCCAGGCATGTTAATAGCAAGGCTCTGGGAAGAGAGCTCCTCAGGAATATGGAAGTGATAACACTGGAAGTGTGTGAACATCTGGAGCAGGAACTGAGACAACTGGTGAAGAGTTCAGGGCTGAGAGAGTGTTAAGTATTTAGAAAACAAAATGAATTACAAGGCAAGACAGTTATTACTTACAGAGAAAACAACAGGCAGTAAAAAGACAGGGATGGTAGGAATGCCAATGTTCAGCTTTAAGAGGCCTTAAAAAAAAACAAAAAACTTTAATCTACCGTCTGTTTTCCAGTTTTGTCTCTAGTGTCCCTTTTTTATGGTACGTATTATTTTTCTTTCCAGTACGAGATTAATCCTAAATGTCACATATTGCATTTAGCCGTGACTTTTAATACATTTTAATCCTCATTTTTCCTGGTGGTTTTTTTCTTTTTTGGACTGTGCCTCACAACATGAAGGATCTTAGTCTCTCAACCAGGGATCAAACCCATGCCCCTTGCAGTGGAAGTGTGGAGTTTTATCCATTGGACTGCCAGGGAAGTCTCTAGATGGCATTTAAATAGTACATTGATGTATATGTTGAATATTTATTTCATCATAATTAGAGTAAAATTAAGGGTTTCCCTGGTGTCTCAAATGGTAAAGAATCCACCTGTAGTACAGGAGACCCAGGTTCCATCTCTGGGTCTGGAAGATCCCCTGGAGAGGGGAATGGCAACCCATTTTCCAGTATTCCTGCCTGGAGAATCCCATGGACAGAATGGTCTGGCAGGCTACATACAGTTCACGGGGTCGCAAAGAGTTGGACATGACTGAGTGACTAACACTTTCACATTTTCATACTGGGGTAAAGAATGGAAGGAAGAAAGTATTATCTTTGAAATACAAGTGGAAGTATAAAGGAAAGTTAAGGCAGAAAATAAATTGCAAAAGTGTGAAGTTAAAAAAAAAGCAATATAAAAACAGTTTTTTGAAATAAAGAGGCAAAAAATAAAATAATCACTGTAAAAGAGGTGATGGGGATTGAGGGAGAAGGAGGAAGGATTATAAACTTTGTTTTTGCAAAATAATGAAAGTTGTACAATTATTTGATTTTATACATACATATAGTAAATGTGAAGTGCTTGTAAGTTATATAATGTAATAATAAATCTCAAATGCCTTTTTGCCATTATTTTAAAAAAGTTACATGAATTTTGTTCCCAATGATGCTTTTATATATATGTAAGGATTTTCACAGTAATAGAAAATAACTTTTTAGCAGGTAAAATGTTTAACCTAATTCCCTCAAATATTGAAGTAAAACTGCTTTTTAAGAAGATTTGCAATGTTTATCCTATGTTTCTGTGAGCCTTTTAACACAATGACAATTATCACTATCTATAAAATCTCAGTTTGAGACACAGAAGGAATTAACTACCATCTGATCTTCTATACTTAGCACTTTCTAACTTATATATAATTCACTCATTCATTCAGGAAATAGGCAAGGGTTTTTAATAACAGTTGATTCAGGTGAAAAACAAAAAAAGCAAAAAACACCTGGCCCAGGATTGCTGTTGACACATATTTCTGGCATTATATTTGTGGCTAGATTGTCAACCAACATCAACAGATGGGTGCAAACCCACTTACAGAGGCTGAGTTTGATATTTTATGAAACTTGGACTTCAGATCCTATGAAGCTATTATATGCACACATATTTGAAGGACATTTTAAAAAGTGCTAAACTATAAATATCCTGATTCACTGCTCTTTCACACCTACTAAAAATGACTTCGCACAACCACTAATCAGGAAGAAGGTTTTGGATCTCACTGAAAATGTCACTTAATAAATAACCTTCAAATTTAAATGCAAACTACGAATATCATTCATAGGTCCTCAAACTTGTCCTTGAAAGCTAAATGGGCAAAGAAGGCAACTAAAAAATTATTTTCTACCATTAACATTCTATTGCTTTAACTCTTTGAAAATGAGTCCAAACTTTAAAGTTTTTAGCATAATATTCTTATGTTTAAAAATCTGTATCTCTTATAGCACTTAGAATGAGAATGTTAAATACGACTTTGGAATAATTTGCAATTGTCACTTCTCTGATTAAATCACTACCAGTTTTAGGGGAAATTATGCCTACATTTTATTTATAATAATATATTAATTTATCTAGACAAAAAGAGATTTTTTTACAATATACCCCAATATAGTTAACATAAGTCTTGATATACATAGTAGATGCTCAGTGGTGCAATCCTAAAATTATGGCTAATTAATCCTAAAATTATGACCTAGGATGGGCACAGTCAAAGACCAAGATACTGAATATTTGAGTAAATGGTGAAGGAAATTTTGAGACAGAATTTGCTGCCAGATACAAATTAGATTATCTAGAGTTGGCTTTTTCATGAGATTTAAAAAAAAAACAACTTGACTGTAACATATTGTATGTCTTTATATCCTCCATAGCACCTAAGTCCACAAGGTCTGGTTGGCGAAATAATAGTGTCCTAAAGATTTCCACCTCTTAACCTCTGGGATCTTTGAATGTGCTGCCTTACATGGCACAGGGGTCTCAAGTTTGCAGATGAAGTCAAGATAGCTCATCAGCTGACCTTAAAAGTAGATTATCCGATATCCTCTAAGTAGGTTCAGTGTAAACACAAGGGTCCTTAAAAGATGGAAGAAGGAGGCTGATGAAGTCACAGAGAAGAATGAGAAGGACTTGACTGGACCTTGCTGGCATTGAGGATGGAGAAAGGGGCCATGATCCAAGGAATATTAGCAGCGTTTAATAGCTGAAAAAGGCAAAGGAATGAATTCTCTTCTGGAGCCTCCAAAAAGTAAGTGAGCCCTGCCAACACCTTGATTTTAGTTCAGTGAGACCTGTTCCAGACTTCTGACCTTCAAGGCTACAAAATAAGCTGTTGTTGGGCTTCTCGGGTGGTCCATGGGTTAAGAATCTGTCCTGCAATGCAAGGGATACCGGTTCCGTCCCTGCTCCAGGAAGATTCCATATGCTGCAGAGCAACTAAGCCTGTGAAGCACAACCACTGAAGCCTGCAAGCCCGACAGCTGCAACAAGAGCAGCCAGTGCCATCAGAAGCGTGCACACCTCAGCTGAGAAAGATGTGCATAGCACAAAGGGCAGCACAGCCAGAAATAAACAAAATGTTGTTGCTTTAGGCCACTGAGTTTAGGTAATACGGATACGCCAGAAAAGGAATACAGCTTCAATCAGTGAATACTCTCAAAATAAAAATAACAATTGAGAAGAAAACAGCTAAGAAAATAAATATGGCCATTCGGCATCTTCATTTTGCTATATCTTCAAATTACTTGAAACCCTAAGTTGGTACACTCAGTCGCTGAAATTTTATCCATTTATCCACTCATTTGAAATCCCCAATTTGAACTGGAAACAGTTTTTTCCCACTGACCAACAGCCACAATACCTGGGAAAGTAGTTCCCGTGTGGGTATGTTCCTAATGCTCTGTGACTGCACTGTGGGCAATACATCTCAACAACATAAAAAAATGTTTGCACTCATCACTTTAGGTAGATATTTTTTACATCTTTTCATTGTTTATGCTTTAAACTATAAAACAGATTTTACAGACTATGAGTACAAAGAACCATCTTTTGCTATAAACAGTTTATCTTTTGTCTATTTCTTCACTTAACCAACATTTACTAAAATTACAATATGCTCACACTGAGAATCTGAAGGTTTGAGGACTAACTAAACACATGGTCACTGTCCTCGAGGACTGAGTGTCCTCAAGAATCTAGGCGAGTTGAAGGAGACAGGAATGTCCTAAAGCAAAGGTTTAAAAATGGAATTCACAAAATGTTATGGGAACTCAGAAGGAAAAATTATCAACTTCATTAAAAGATTTATTCCAAAGCATAAAAAATAAGAGGGAACACATTTATGGATGAACCTACTCTGAAGCTATGACTAGTTTGAAACAGATGGATTCGATAGAAGACTCTTTTGAATGTCTCTGTTGGCTCATAATCATTCTCTTAGAATGACCCGTTCACTTGCCTCTGTACACATTCAGACTAAAATGACTGAGGGTTACCTCTGGCATATATAGGCCAGACAATCAGATTCTTTCAGTCTAGAGATTTTACAACTAGAATGCAAGGAAGGAGTTCATCTCTGCTGATCAAGTTATTTTGCAGAGAGGCAGACCTGTGTGTCTATAACATGGAATCCTCATGTTGTTTCAAGTTACTCTGAGTTCTGTTGCTTGTACAGTGAGGTAGTTCTATCTTCATGAAACAGATTCCACATTTCTCTAATTGAGGCATTCGCCTCAATGACCTCCCCAATTATATGGGGACAGGGAAGCAGTTTCCCCTTTCAGGGATCAGGTAGCAGAATTCAGATAAAGCTGGGCAGGTACAAAAGCACTTGAACTCTAAATTATCATGTAAATGCAAAACTTCAAAAACTGTAACTGGTTATGAAATATTCACAGAATGACTCCTATTAAAAGCCACATGGGGGGATTTTTCAGCCAAAAAAAAGTGGGGGTAGAAAAAAAGCTCAAATTAAAATTGGCTACAGTAGAAAGCAGGGCTTTATATTTGACTTCAGAGATTAGAGCAACTTTGGCCATTTCAAAGAGTGAAAGAGAGATGGGAGAGAAGGAGGTAATGGTGGGAAGAGAAACCACACAGAAGCCGAGGGGTGACAACTGGGAAGGAGAAAGCTGGTTTTTCTATTAAACCATGTCATACAGCAGACTGTACAAAAGGTGATTTTCTTTCACTAGCAGATAGAAATGGCATCAAAAGACAACTTTTAAAAATCTCCAACTAGAAAAGACAGGGTGCTCTACCAAAACTGGAAGAATGGGACTAATGCCTGACCTACAAGGATGTTCTTCCTATTGTGTATTATCAAGAATCAATAGAATGATATAGAGGCACAGCTGCTGTTTGTGGGGCTACTTTACGCCGCCTTGTCCTTGATGTTCTGATGGCTTGTTATCTTTGAGGCCAGTATAGACAAGAAAAATAAGAAAGTGAAACCTTATTTTATGCTCACACCCTATGAACATCTCTGATCATAGGCTTGTTCAATAAGGAGCTAGAAATTGGCTAAAACAGAGTTGAGCAATGGTCTAAAAACAATTTCATGTTATCGATGCTAGAAACCAGCTCTCTACACATTAAAGTGTTTAGTAACTATCTAGATCAAATGATAGACATTTTTTGGTAAATATGTTCTCCTTTACCACAGAATGCACTTCACCACATCGCTGCAACAATGGAATAAAATTTATGCCACAAGGAATAAAACTCCTTGCCATGGGTCTTATTAATGGTTTCTCGGCTATAACACTTTAAAGTGTCAGATGCAACAGAAGCACACATAGCAACATAAACAAATGGAACTTGGTCAAACTAAAAAATGCTCTATATAGCAAGATAAAGTATCAATGAAGTGAAAAGAAAACCTAGACTGGGGAAAAATATTTGCAAATTAAGTATGTAATAAGGAGTTAATATCCAAAATACATAGGAAACTCATGCAACTCAATAGCAAGAAAACAAATAACTCAGTTTTAAAAATGGGCAAAGAACCTGAACATTTATTTTTCTAAAGAAAAACTGACATATGAAAGTCCAACAGGTACATGAAAAGATGCTCAACATCACTAGCCATAAACTAAAGGCAAATTAAAACCACAATGAGATATCACTTCACGCTTGCTAGACTGGTGATCATCAAAAATATAGCAAGTTAAAAAAATGCTAGTGAGGATGTGAGAAAAGAGAACCCTTCTGCAGGTGAGACTATAAGTTGATACATCCACTATGGAAAACAGTATGAAAGAGATTCAAAAAATTAAAATGGAACTATCGAACGATCTAGCAGTTTCACTTTAGGGAATATATCCAAAGGAAATAAAAACATTAACTCAAAAAGCATTCCAATTCTCATGTTCATAGCAGCACTGTTTCCAATAGCCAAGATATGGAACAATGTTAAATGTCTATCTTTGTATGAATAGATAAAGAAGTTGTGAGATACCCACACACACACATATATATAAAGTCATATATAAATACATGAATATACAGTGGATTATTAGCCATTAAAAATGAGAAAATCCTGCCATTTGTGACAACACAGGTGATCTCAAAAGCATTATACTAAGTGAAATAATTCAAAAAGAGGACAAATGCTCTGTGATCTCAGTTATATGTGAAATCAAAACAGCAACAAGAAACATACAGTTGTAAGGTAAGTAAGTAACTACTCGGGATGGCATGTAATGTACCCCATAGTGACTGCAGTTAACACTGCTTTAGGATACAGAGTTGTTAAGAGAGTAACTCCTAGGAGTTATTATCAAGACAAGAAAAAAAAAAAAGAGCCTTACGTTACGCCAGGCTGAGTTTTTGTTGATGGTGTTGATCCTTCCTCTTCTGATCTATGAAGATATTTAGCCTTCATTCTTGCAGTATCAACACTTAGCAGAGCACAGAGGTGATATTCAAACAACATCTGCATATGCTGAGAGAGTAGACAGTAATGTTTAGGCTATATACTCATTCTGAATTCCTGTGAGCTCTCACTAAATTCCAGGTGTAAAGCACTACTTTGTGTTCATTGCTTCATTAAATCCTTACAACAACCTAAGGAGAAAACTGAGGCATGGGAACCAGTCTAAGGTCATCAAGGCAGCTACTTGGAATGGAGACCGAGATCCACCCAGCCTAGCTCCAGACTCAAGGCCTCCACCACTCTTCAGCGCTGTCCTTCATATTCCCGTCAATCCATCCATGCTTTGCTGATGGGCAGTGCGCTGAGGGATACAAAAACAAACAGGACTGTAATCTCGCTCTCAACGAGTTACAGTGGTGTTAACGCAACTATTCCAGTGGTAGGCAGAATCTGACAAGCACTCCTAGAAATGAGGCTCAAGGTGCACCAGACAAAAACACAACTTGTAGCTAGCATGGCCCAGTGACCATGGCCTTGGCCTCAGGAATACAGACACTGAAGAATTTTCAAGATTTGCAGAGATGGAGGACCAGATAATATTCAGCAAAATCACCAAACAACAGGAAAAGCAGTGTGCTTGGAATTACGTGGGGCATGACACCTATGTTGTGTGTGATCAGTCTCTTAGTCCTGTCCGACTCTTTGAGACCCCATGGACGTAGTCGGCCAGGCTTCTCTGTTCATGGGGACAGAGACATTCTCCAGGCAAGAACAGTGGAGGGGATAGCCATTGCCTACTCCAAGGGAGCTTTCTAACCAAGGTCTCCTGCACTGCAGGCGGATTCTTTACCATCTAAGCCACCAGGGAAGCCTAAGACAGCTCTAGGAAGAGCTAATGATGAGTTCTTTGTAATTCATATTCTACATACAGAGGCATACAGAGGTGGACTCACTGAGGACTCCAAAACTAAGCAGAGAATACTCTGATGTTCTGTACTTTAGTGACCATGAAGATGTCCGTAAATGGCTGCTCTTGTACAAACTGAGTCTGAAGTTATACAGATAGAAATGTTAGAGTTAGAGAGGGAGATGAATGTACCTATCAATGAAGATAGATAAAATCTCCACTACAAATGCCACATCACACACTTGCGAAGGGCTTTGGATTTAGAAAAGGCAGAGGAACCACAGACCAAATTGCCAACATCCGTTATATCATAAAAAAAGCAAGAGAGTTCCAGAAAACCATCTACTTCTGCTCTATTGACTATGCCAAAGCCTTTGACTATGTGGATCACAAAAAACTTTGGAAAATTCTTCAGGAGATGGGAATGCCAGACCACCTTACCAGCCTCCTGAGAAATCTGTAGGCAGGTCAAGAAGCAACAGTTAGAACTGGACATGGAACAATGGACTGGTTCCAAGTTGAGAAAAGAGTACTTCAAGGCTGTATATTGTCACCCTGCTTATTTAACTTTTACGCAGAGTACATCATGAGAAATGCCAGGTTGGATGAAGCACAAGCTGGAATCATTATTGCCAGTAGAAATATCAATAACCTCAGATATGCAGATGACACCATCCTTATGGCAGAAAGTGAAGAACTAAAGAGCCCCCTGATGAAAGTGAAAAAGGAGAGTGAAAAAGTTGGCTTAAAGCTCAACATTCCAATAAACGATGATCATGGCATCTGGTCCCATCACTTTATGGCAAATAGATGGGGAAACAATGGAAACAGAAACAGACTTTATTTCTTGGGCTCCAAAATCACTGCAGATGGTGACTGCTGCCATAAAATCAAAAGACATTTGCTCCTTGGAAGAAAAGCTATGACCAACCTAGACAGCCTATGAAAAAGCAGAGACATTACTTTGCCAAGAAAGGTCCCTCTAGTCAAGGCTATGGTTTTTCCTGTGGTCATGTATAGATGTGAGAGTTGGACTATAAAGAAAGGTGAGTGCCGAGGAATTGATGCTTTTGGACTGTGGTGTTAGAGAAGACTCTTGAGAGTCCCTTGGACTGCAAGGAGATCCAACCAGTCCATCCTAAAGGAGATCAGTCCTGAGTGATCATTGGAAGGACTGACGCTGAAGCTGAAACTCCAATACTTTGGCTACCTGATGCGAAGAGCTGACTCAATGGAAAAGATCCTGATGCTGAGAAAGACTGAAGGCGGGAGAGAAGGGGACAACAGAGGATGAGATTGTTGGATGGCATCACCAACTTGATGAACATTAAGTTTGAGCAAGCTCTGGGAGTTGGTGATAGACAGGGAAGCCTGGCATGCTGCAGTCTATGGGGTTGCAAAGAGTTGGACATGACTGAGCGACTGAACTGAACTGAATTGTTCCACTAAGTCAAGTGTAAAAGACACAGTGACTTTGAAAATGGATCTCTAGAGCTCCATCCATTCACACTAACGAAAGCAGATGACTAACAGTGATGGTTAATCGAGTGGTATCCTTTGAATTGGGTCTTGGATAGACTCTCAAAGTAACCAGTGGCTAAGAATTCAGTTTCAGCTTAAATGACTCACTGACACGCTCAGTGAGCTAATGTGCTCAGTATTTTTCTAAAAGCCAAACAATAGGTTGATGGAAAAACTGCACATATCAGGCCTGATAGATTCTATACTCAAAATGCAAGATTTACAGAAAGAGAATTTATATGGTAAGAAACATTTGCTTCCACAGGCAACTTTATCACTGCCTCTCAGTTAGCTGGAAAATGAAGATTTAGAGATTTGAGGATTTCTCTAATGTTCTGCATAAGCACAAGGTAAAATTTTAAAACTTTCTATTTCTTTGAAGTAATATTCAGTTCTCTTTTAGAAGAAATTATATTAATTTCGAAATGCAATTTTTCTCTTTAAAAGAAAAGTTTCCCAATTCTCTTTGATGACTATATTGGTAGTGTTTCTAGTCACTATCAGTTACAGTAAATAACCATGTATAGGTAGCAATCAACATAATAATACCTCCTAAGTTCTAGGTTTGTTTATTTCACCTGAAAGCACTATTTCTCTTGGCAGGTGAGAGTGCCCATCTTGTGGAAGAACATGTTAAAAGACCTTCCCAAACGTTTAAAATCACAAAAAGAGCAATGTTCTAAAACACAGAGACAATAAATATTAATAGAAGCATTTCATTTATATAGAGCTTTACTATCAAGGAATATTTATATAACCTTCATTAAAATAATTAACATTTTAGGATAATTTAAAGCACACACTATGACAAATTACATTTTGGCAGTACTGACCGGTCCTTGAGTACTACTTTTTTCTTCTTGGGGGGTTCCCGCAAGTCTATCGAGATACATTAATGTAGCTATACCTCTCTATAACATCAGACCACTCTTTTTTCACACCACTTACTAGAGCTCTGATACTACAGTTTCAATCTCATTGATGCTTTATCATCTTTCTCCCTTACTAGGTCATAAGGTCCCCAAGGGAAGGCATTGGCTCCGTCTTGTTCATCACCAAGTCCCCAGCTCCAGATCCTGGCACTCAGAATATACACTGGCATGTACATACCAGTCACTCAATGCATATTTGAGGAGGGAATGGACCAAAAAATCTTTACCTTACTATTGTCCCCAAATGTATCTTATATATGGGGTGAGTGAAATACATTTAGCATTTATTATGTGAGTGTGTGCTAAGTTGCTTCAGTCATGTCTGACCCTTTACGATCCTATGGACTGTAGCCCTCCAGGCTCCTCTGTCCAAGAGATTCTCCGGACAAGAATAGTACAGTGGATTGCCATTTCCTTCTTCAGGGGATTTCCTGACCCAGGGATCGACCCCACATGCCTGCATCTCCTGCATTGGCAGGCGGATTTTTTACCACAGCACCACCTGGGAAGCCATCATTTAAATGTTATACTTTACTTTCTAGATCTAAGACTAGTAGTCATTCGCTTGGAGAAGGCGATGGCACCCCACTCCAGTACTCTTGCCTGGAAAATACCATGGACGGAGGAGCCTGGTAGGCTGCAGTCCATGAGGTTGCAAAGAGTTGGACACGACTGAGTGACTCTCACTTTTCACTTTCATGCATTGGAGAAGGAAATGGCAACCCACTCCAGTGTTCTTGCTTGGAGAATCCCAGGGATGGCGGAGCCTGGTGGGCTGCCATCTCTGGGGTAGCACAGGGTCAGACATGACTGAAGCGACTTAGCAGCAGCAGCAGCAATCATTCGCTGGGCTTCCCTGATGGCTCAGCAGTGAAGAATCCGCCTGCCAATGCAAGAGATGCAAGAGACCCAGGTTTAATCCCTGGGTTGGGAAGATCCCCTGGAGAAGGAAATGGCAACCCACCCCTGTATTCTTGCCTGGAAAATGGACAGAGGAGCATGGCAGCCTGCGGTCCATAGGATCACAGAGAGTCGGAAACGAATGAGCAACTTAGCACTATGAGTAATAAGCCATGTTCACAATGGATGAATTTTATGGAAACTAAGATGTATCTATAACAAAAATGTATCTATCAGGGAGTAGGAAATTTTCTTTTTTCCTTCTAGATTATTCTTGCTGGTTCAAGAATTAAATTGACATGAGACAGATTAACGAGAGAAAATCAAAATGAAATTTTAATAACAAGAATATATATAGGACAGATCCAGGAGAACTGAGTAACTCATCAAGTGGCCCAAACCTTTACCTTAAATACCATCTTCAGCTAAAGACAAAAGAGGATGTTGGGGATAATGGTTTGGGATTTCAGAGGGGAGGAAGGCAATTCACATGTAAATGGAAAAGCAAATGTTTTTAAACAAATTTGCTAACAAATTTTGTTTGTAAGTATTGCAAACAAATGTTTCCTGGGCAATGAAGAGACAGTGGGACAGAGAGTGGACTCTGATCTCTAGGGTCCTGTAGAATTTCCCCTCCATGCCTAGACGGTACTCTGCAGATCTCTCTGGTGATAGCTCTTTTTTGGAAATAGGCCCTCTACCTACATTTCTTTAGGCAGCTAGAGGAAAGATCAAAGGTTTTTCCTGAGTCTCTAGGCCTTGCTGTTTTCACCTCCTACTAATACATATGCCAGAGATACTTTGGGGGTGGCAAATTTTGTTCTCCTACACATCCATAAAAATAACAGTAATGAAAACAAATTATTCCAAAATTAAAGCTATAGCCCAGATATGTCAACCAATTTGAGAAGAGCATAAATCTATCAAAATAAAAAGAAGAGAACTGGAGTCCCCTGGAATGAGTCAAGGACTGAGTCCACTCAGGTCCACCGAAGACAAGTCTTTCAGAGAGCCATTAGAAATGTGCATATGCCAGGCCTGAGTGCCCAGCGAGCAGGTGAGGCCCAGCCCAGCAATAGCACTGAAGACTTTAGTGAAAACACTCATGTCTGCGAATTTAGAATGGATCATTGCAACTTTAATAGGCTGTAAAAATGTTTTGTTAAAAAGGCCTATAACTTTGCTTTGGGAAAAAAATTCTGTTTTAATTTGCATCCCCAAATAGAATTATTCTATAATAACAAAACACATTTCCACACATTCATCTAATTATAAGAAAAAAATGAGAGTATCAACAAAGGGAAATTTTGTTTTCTTTAAGAAGGTAAAGATTTTGCCTTTTACTTAAATCCTCCTGATGGCTACACTTTAAGAATTTAAGTTCACTTATTGTGACAATTACCAACAAAGCTAGTGGAGGTGATGGAATTTCAGGTAAGCTATTAAAATCCTTAAAGATGATGCTGTTAAAGTGCTGCACTCAATATGTCAGGAAATTTGGAAAAATCAGCAGTGGCCACAGGACCGAAAAGGGTCAGTTTTCATTCCAATCCCAAAGAAGGGCACTCACTTAAATAAAGATCATCCTTCCATACACATGGCTAATAAACACATGAAAAGATGCTCAACATCGCTTATTATTAGAGACATGCAAATCAAAACTACAGTGAGATATCACACTAGTCAGAATGCCCATCATCAAAAAATCTACAAATGAATGCTAGAGGGGGTGTGGAGAAAAAGGAACTATCTTGCATTGTTGGTGGGAATGTAAATATGGAGAATAGTATGGAGATTCCTTTAAAAATCCAGGAATAAGACTACTATATGACCGAACAATCCCACTACTGGGCATATACCCTGAGGATACCATAATTGAAAAACACACGTGTCCTAAGGTTCATCACAGCACTGTTTACAATAGTTCAGACGTGGTAGCAATCTAGATGTCCATCAACTGATGAATGGACAAACCAGTTGAGGTACATATATACAATAGAATATTCCTCAACCTTAAAAAGGAACACATTTGAGTCAGCTCTAATGAGGTGGATGAACCTAGAGCCTATTATACAGAGTGAAGTAAGTAGAAAAAGAAAGACAAGTATTGTATATTAATACACGTATATGGAATCTAAATAGCACTGATGAACCTATTTGCAGGGAAGCAGTGGAGACATGGACACAGAGAGCAGACCTGTGGACACAGAGCAGGAAGGAGCGAGTGGGATGAATAGAGAGAGTAGCATTGAAATATATACGTTACTACATGCAAAATAGACAGCCAGTGGAAATTCACTGTATGATGCGAGGCGCTCAAACCCAGTGCTCTGTGACTGCCTAGAGGGGTGGGATGGGGACGGAGGTGGGAGGGAGATTGAAGGAGGAGGAGACATATGTATGCCTATGGTTGATTCATGCTGATATATGGCAGAAACCAACACAATATTGTAAAGCATCTATCCTCCAATTAAAAATAAATTTTAAAAATGAATGATACAAAGGAAAAACTCGTAAGTGGGACTTTATTAAAATTAAATACTTCTACAAATCACTTAAAAGGGAATGAAAAGACAAGCCACAGACTGGTAGAAAATATGTGTAAACAGATATTTGATAAAGGACTTGCTTCTAAAATATATTTTAAAACTGCTAAAAACTCAACAGTAAGAAAGAACTCAATTTAAAAAAGGGGAAATTACCTAATGAGACACTTCACCAAGGAAGACATGTAAGTGGCAAATATGCATCGGAAAAGATGCTTCGCATCACATATTATGAGGGAACTACAAGTTCAAATAATGAGCTATCACTGGACAACTATTAGAAGGACTAAGATAAAAAGAACCTGACACAACCAAATCCTAGCACGGAAGCACAGCAAAAGGAACCCACATTTATTGCTGGTGGGAATGTAAAGTGGGACAGAAACGTTGGAAGACAGGCAGTTTCTCATAAGCCTCAATACAGTCTTACCACAGAATCCAGTAATCACACTCCTACACATTTACCCAACTGAGATGAAAACTTACATGTGCACTAAGTCTACTCAGGAATGTCTATATCCACTTCATCCATAATTTCTCAAAACTGGAAGCAATCAAGATGCCCTGCTATAGGCGAATGCATAAACAAACTTTGGCGCATCCACACAATTGGAATGTTCTGCTATAATAAAAAGAAATGAACTACCAATGCTTGGAAAGGCATGAAGGAATCTTAAACGTACATTCTGAAGTGAAAGAAGTCAGTCTGAAAAGTCAACCAAGTATGATTCCAACTATATGACCATCTGGAAGAGACAAAACTACAGCGAAAACAAAAAGATCAGACGTTACCAGAGCTTCAGAGGAAAGGAGAAAGGGATGAAGCACAGAGAATTGTTAGGTTAGTATCCCTATTCTGTATGATACTGTGGTGGTCAGATATACAAAAACAAATACATTTGTTAAAAGTCACACAACTGTACACTTACGCAAAAAGTCAACTTTATTGCAACCTACAGATCATAGATAATAATAATGTGTCAATAGTGTTTCATTAGTTATAAGAAAAGTACCACACTAGGATTTTAATAAGAGAGCCTGCTTATGTACAGAGGGTGGTGGTAGGGGTTAAACAAACTGTACTATGTGTTCACCTTGTTGGTGAGCATAAAACCGTTCTAAACAATAAAGTCTTTTTTTTTTTTTTTAAAAGAAAGAACACCTTAAAGAAGTCACTGGGGGCGCTCTTTGGGAGTGAGTCCAGGAAACTGTCACAAGCAGCTAGGAAGAGTTTTAAGGCTGTTAAATTTCAGTCCATGGCTTCAGTTATACCGTGCTTCAAGGTGGATACAACAGTCAGTTTGAAATCGGTTTAGTTCCAAAAATAGGACTTGAATTTGAAAGAATAGAGGGAAGCTGGCTGGCTGTTTAGAGGTAACGGATGGCAGAGCCAAATTCCTTCAGGGTCAAGTCATTCTCAGTGAAAAAAGACTGTAGGAGATGCTCACTGGTGTAAACAGGTCCTAGGGTTAGGTTCTTCAGTAATAGTTTTACATTGGATGGATTTCATAAGCAAGTCAAAATCCCCTTCACTAGACACGTGGAAAGAAGTGATTTATGACAGTGAATAACACCGACAATGCGTGTGCCTATACCGTGCGTGTCCATATACTGTGCGTGTCCATTTGTCATATCAGGACATGCTCAGCTTTGCTCCTACAATGTATGCAGTCCAAATATTTTTAATTGAGATAACATAAAAATCCATACACATATGTGTGTATATATGAGTATCTGTACAAAATTCACATACCTTAAAACCCTTTTAAAGTATAAAATTCAAAGGTTTTTATTGTATTTACAAAGTCACGTACCCATTACCACTGCCGAATTCCAAAATCCAACTTTTGTTTTTAACAGCTGCCTCAAATTCAGAGTATACAAAACAAACATTCAGTTACAGGTATGGCCAGTAAGGAGAATCATTGATGTTTTTCAAATATTTATTAATATGCACATTAGTAAGTCTACATCCTTCCACTATTTAGGGAGATTTTCTTTCTCTCTAACAATCATGTAGGCTGATAGTTATTAAAGTTTCCACACAAAAGATAGTCATTCTCAACTGGAAAAAAATCTAAGTGTGAAAATGTACATATTTGGACTAAACAGAGGTTGAAAGAAAGTGCATAGGAAAAGGCAAAAGAGGAAACCATGGGCCAAAGGTATACAATAGGGAATATAAAAAAGTTTCTAGGGCACTGAAGAAAGACAATGTATTCTAGTGATTACCTTTATTAGACTCTATTGGATCAGGAGCCAATTCATTAAACATTAATGGCAGGGGAATGCCATCCATATATTATAAATAGCCATTAAGCTGAGATAGACAGCTCTGCACAGGGTCAGTATGAATTAATAAAAAAACTGAAGCTGGCATTTCAGAATCGTAAAAGGGTAGATTTAGTAGAAAATATTCAATAAGAATAAGGAGGAACAGTCTATATTACACTATTTGTCTAAAGAAGAAACTAGAAATTAGAATAAATTTACCATAAACCTAAAAATATCCTTCATAACGAAACACTTACTTCTTCAAAATGGGTGTCAATTACATTTAAGAATCTTTGCAGTTCAATGTGTGACATTGGTGAATGGTAAATGCAAAGACAAATGAGAAATAGATATTCAGGTGGAAATTAGACAAAATGTTAATGAAACCAGAATCGTCTTACTGAATACAGCTCCAAGAATATGTGATGGCAGCAGAACTGAGATTATTAAAGATAAGGTCTAATTTCAAATTTCTCTCCTGAGTTAATTCTGAAATCTATTCCACTTGGTAGTATTTATAACACAGTTCATCTACAAAGAAACCATAATTTTTTCAGTTTTACCACCCGTTTTCATGGGTTAGAGCTTCCCTGGTGGCTTAGATGGTAAAGAATCCACCTACAATGCAGGAGACCCCAGTTCAGTCCCTGGGTTGGGAAGATCCCCTGGAGAAGGAAATGGCTGTCCACTTCACTATTCCTGCCTGGAGAACTCCATGGACAGAGAAACCTGGAGGGCTACAGTCCATGGGGTCGCAAAGGTGTCAGACATGACTGAGCAACTAATACTTTTCACTGATTAGAGAGTGAAACCATGTGATAAAAAAATATGGTACTGATGGATACTTAAATGGGTTGCTACATTTGTATAACTTATTTTTCTTACCTTCTTTGCTAAGTTACCCCCACATTTTCACAATACTTTGAAGAAAGAACTCAAAGATTCATGTGGGATTCTTTTATCATTTAGTATTTCTAGGATAATAACACAGGGACCTTTTGTAAGAACGTCTTGTGCCAGCTATTCTAACACAAAAAGTATTATGTCACTTGTTAAGAAAAATTATCATAAACTTGGAAGTGAGACAAGCATAGTAGGGGTAGTGATATGCGGCATGTCCTTTCAGTATGATACTAAGATAGCATTTAAGAAACTCACTTAAGGATTTCACTGTCTAGGAGAATAGACCCGTATCTGATTTTGTTAAGTACTTTTTGATTATTGTACAACTACTGTGAAGTAACAAGTCAACTTGTAAATTTTTGTCTCCTACAAAAACTATTACTGCCCGGTAGGATACTAACCTGGAGAAGGCAATGGCACCCCACTCCAGCACTCTTGCCTGGAAAATCCCATGGATGAAGGAACATAGTAGGCTACAGTCTATGGGGTCATGAAGAGTTGGGCACAACTGAGCGACTTCACTTACACTTTTCACTTTCATGCATCAGAGAAGGAAATGGCAACCCACTCCAGTGTTCTGGCGTGGTGAATCCCAGGGACAGGAGAGTCTGGTTGGCTGCTCTCTATGGGGTTGCACAGAGTTGGACACGACTGATGTGACTTAGCAGCAGCAGGATATTAACCAGTCTTATATCTAACCTAAGCCTTTGACTGTGTGGATCACAATAAACAGGAAAATTCTAAAAGAGATGGGAATACCAGACCGTCTGACCTGTCTCTTGAGAAACCTATATGCAGGTCAGGAAGCAACAGTTAGAACTGGACATAGACCAACAGACTGGTTCCAAATAGGGAAAGGAGTACGTCAAGGCTGTATATTGTCACCCTGCTTATTTAACTTCTATGCAGAATACATCATGAGAAACGCTGGACTGGAAGAAACACAAGCTGGAATCAAGATTGCCAGGAGAAAATATCAATAACCTCAGATATGCAGATTACACCACCCTTATGGCAGAAAATGAAGAGGAACTAAAAAGCCTCTTGATGAAAGTGAAAGAGGAGAGTGAAAAAGTTGGCTTAAAGCTCAACATTCAGAAAACGAAGATGATGGCATCTGGTCCCATCACTTCATGGGAAATAGATGGGGAAACAGTGGAAACAGTGTCAGACTTTATTTTTGGGGGCTCCAAAATCACTGCAGATGGTGATTGCAGCCATGAAATTAAGAGACACTTACTCCTTGGAAGGAAAGCTATGACCAACCTAGATAGCATATTCAAAAGCAGAGACATTACTTTGCCAACAAAGGTCCATCTAGTCAAGGCTATAATAGTTTTTCCAGCAGTCATGTATGGATGTGAGAGTTGGACTGTGAAGAAACCTGAGTGCTAAAGAATGGATGCTTTTGAACTGTGGTGTTGGAGAAGACTCTTGAGAGTCCCTTGGACTGCAAGGAGCTCCAACCATTCCATTCTGAAGGAGATCAGCCCTGGGATTTCTTTGGAAGGAATGATGAAACTCCAGTACTTTGGCCACCTCATGCGAAGAGTTGACTCATTGGAAAAGACTCTGATTCTAGAAGGGATTGGGGGCAGGAGGAGAAGGGGACGACAGAGGGTGAGATGGCTGGATGGCATCACGGACTTGATGGACGTGAGTCTGAGTGAACTCCGGGAGATGGTAATGGGCAGGGAGGCCTGGCGAGCTGCGATTCATGGAGTCGCAAAGAGTCGGACACGACTGAGTGACTGAACTGAACTGAGCAGTCCTATTGCAGTATTCTGTGTGTCATGCTTACCCCACTCTTCTGTTAAATTGTTTATAACTACCCAGGTGCCCAGTTCCTCAAACTGCTCTGGACTACATTGGTTTCCTCATTGAAGACTTAATAAAAACAGGTTACATATGTGTTCTCTATGTGTACTACAGTCGTATTTTTAACTTTCTGAAAATAATACTTTGTCCTTCATCAAGCACCTGTGTAACATTTTTAAAAAAAATAAGCCAACACCTCTCTCATGAATCTGCACAAACCAGGCTTAGATGAATTGCCTTGTGACAGTCAAGCTGGAGAAAAACTGACAGCAGGTATCAGCATTGTTTATTGGCAAGGCAAAAGCCTCAATTTAAGGGCTTCCACTGAAAATATAATTTTAGACATGGAGGATCAAATGCGACAGCTAGAGCAAACTCCATTCTGTTTTTGCCAGTGTTTTGAGAGGTAAGTCAACTGCAGTTGGGTTTCATCAACAGTGCCAAAAAGGTGTATGAGTTATCCTTGCTGTTATCCTATCCATTTCACCCTTTGTAGAAGCATATCTTTGAGTCACAGTACAAAATGAGAGAGGTATACGTAATGCAAAATTTTTAATTTATGACATTCTCACTGTCCCTGTGATGGCTTTTTAATATGCCAATGTAGCTACACTGAACTATTATCCCCCGTTATTCAATCAGACACTAATCTAGATGTTGCTGGAAAGGGATCTAGTCAGCTGAGTTTAATTTGGGGGAGATTATCTTGGCTGAGCCTGACTTAACCAATGAAAAGTCCTCTTAAGAGGACTTTGCATGTCACTTATTTGATGTTGGCTTCCAGCTGAGACCTTGGCTGGGGTTGTTGGCTAGAAGGTTCATACCTCATGGCTAGTCTCTCTACGTGGTTAGGGTCCCCTCACAGCAAGGTGGTTGGATTCCAAGGGACAGCAAACCAAGAAGTAAGGGGGAGATGGAGGGAAGAAGAATGAGGAGGGAGTAGGAGAGGGTTCAGGAGAGGGGGAAAATGAGAGAGAGAGAAATAGAGAGGGGAACAAGCAAGGGAGTGGGATCGAGCATCAGCTAGGTACCTCCTATTAATAGGCAGACACAAAGTCCAGTCAAGCTGCAAGAAAAGGAGAAACAGACCCTACCTCTCAGTTAGGCATAGAGAGAAGAACTAGAAATATAGCTGTGGCCACTTTTGGACAACATAATAAGGCACAATATTCTTTGGCTGTTTTTCTGTCTGATTATTGATCATTTTCATAATGACTTCTAGAGGCTTTGACTAAATTAGGGAATTTAACTTTATGAATGACATGAATTATGAGCAATTTTCTGTCAAATAAAAATATTTGAGACATTATTTTATCTTTCCCTTTTCTGACTCCCTTGGTAGGATGCAGATTTTATTGAGTGGAATTGAATTTTTAAAAGAAGTACTTATAAAGGACATTTTCAATATTAATGCATATCAGCTGAGTGATTTACTATATTCTCACAGTGCCCGATTTTTGTCTCAAATAAACTGATATTTACAAGTTTATATGTATTTTGGTTTAAGTTCTCCTTCTAACTAGCAGGCTAATCTACTACAGAAACAATAATAAAAATGTTATTTAAAAATGAGACAGAAGAGCAACAGGAAAAATCAGTGTTTGGTTATTTAAATTATGTTTTTATATCAACAGGCTTAGAACGCTGCAGATGTATCATTTAGTTTGCTTTCATTTTAATGTCATCAAAAGGTCAAGGGATAATCTAGAGCTCAATTCACCATCCAACGCACATAGCTTTCCCCAGTTTGGGAATCTAAATTAAATGTAAGATGGTCTTTACTCAAGGTCTTCCAAAAACTTTGAACGGCTCAAATCTTTTATATCTATAGCAGCAGAGAAGGCACTACTTCAAATAAATGCTGTACAAATTAGGCCGGTGACTCTCTTTTTATCTTTTAATACTTTTATATCTACAGGATAGATTAGCTCAAATCAACAAGAGCAGGTTCTACTTTTGACTCTAACACAGAAAAACTATGCTGCTTTAGCAAGTCCCTTTAACATTAAACTCAGTCAAGTTATCCAGAAAATGGGACAAGTCACCTCTCTTCATTCCTGACAAGGTGACTGTGGGGATCAAGCGAATTTTATTTACTTCCTTGTCACATTAGGTTGGTAAAAATATAACACACATGATTATTATTGGGATTTATTTCAATACTTAGAACCCCATAGAGAATCCATATTAATTGCTTAATAAATGTTACTTTTAAAACTTACACTGCTTGATTTTCTTTAACAATTTAAGGGGATTGAGTGAGGATACAGAGGATCCACACTTCATCAGTTGTCAATTCCTGTGTGCCTGCGGTATGGGACAGGAAGAGGAGGACTCAAGTCAGGAAGGGGAGGAGAAGGGACACAGGGCCCCTGACTATCTCAGAACACTACTGTCCTGCTAACATAGGGAAAATAGACACTTCATCAACAACAGCTGCATGGCCATCCAGCCTCAGTTATTTACGAGTTATCTGACCTTAGGAAAGTTCCATAAGCCCTCTGTGTCAGTTATCTGTAGCCGTTTAACAAATTATTTCCCAAACCTAGGAACCTAAAACAACCATAAAGGATTATAGCCTTGCACAGTTTCTGTGGGTCAGGAATTTTGTAAGTAGCTTAGCTCAGTTTCTTTAGGGAGGTAGGAGTCAAAATGTCTACCAGGACTTGAATCATCTGTAGGCTCAACTAAGGCTGGAAGATCCACTTCAAAGACAGCTCACTTACAAGGCTAAGAAGCTGGTCATGGCTGCTAGGAGACCTCATTCCTTGCCTGGTAGACCTCTCTCTAAGACTGCTTAAGTGTTTTCAAGATTAAGGTGACTAGCTTCCCCCAAGCTCAGGGTTTGCCTGGTGGCTCAGTTGATAGAATCTGCCTACAATGCAGGAGACCCAGGTTCGATCCCTGGGTCAGGAAGATCCCCTGGAGAAGGACATGGCAATCCACTCCAATATTTTTGCCTGGAGAATCCCACGGACAGAGGAGCCTAGCGGGCTACAGTCCACAGGGTTGCAAGAGTCAGAGAAAGCTTAGTGACTAAACCACCACCACCAGCTTCCCGCAAAGTGAGTAGTCTTTTGTGACCTGGCCTCATAAATCACACACTGTTGTTGCCACTGTATTCTATTGGTCAAATCAACCTGACACTGTTCAGGAGGGGACTTCACCAGAGGCTGAACACAATGAGGTGAGGATCAGTGGAGGGCATCTTGGAGGCTGATTGTGCCAACTAAGTCTGACTCAACACCTGTAAGAAGACAGAGATAATGCAGGTACTTCACAGGGTTGGTGGAAAGATTAAAGGATGCCATCTATTCAAAGTGCCCGGGGAAATAATTTTTAAATGTATATATATATATATGTATGTATATATATATGTATGTATATATATATATATATTTTTGTCACTTTGCTGAATACCTGAAACTAATATAACATTATTAATCACCTATACTCCAACATAAAATTTAAAGTTAAAAATGCCTATTATCCACCACTTGCTCATTGAATCTCAGGTTTCTTTACTCTTCGTTCCTTCTAGTGTCTAGCACAATGTGTGTGTGTGTGTGTGTGTGTGTGTGTACCTGAGGGCCACTTGATGAAGCCTATACACTGCTTCTAAGAATTTAATTTTTTAAATAAAGAAATACAGAGAACATAAACTATACTGAAATATAACTATCAGCATATTTCAAAACATACTTGTGATATAGCACATTTGTGATATAGCTTCTTTATTATTCATAAGACTCCAAACAATGAAACCCAATAGCAAGTTTAATGATTACTTATCATTTCAAAGGAATGAGAAGGGAAATGATATCTGGAGATATCTGCAATAGCCATAATATGATTAAACAATATTGTTTCTACCATTGGTGACAAAGTCACAAGTTCTTCCAATATTACTATGGTCTTATGCCTACATTCATATTTAAAAGAAAAGTTAAATTCCAGTTAGAATTAAATGTGAATGAAGATACATTTTTTTCCCAATTCAAGTTCTCAAATCTCATGAACACTATTTAATGGGGGTCACTGGACTAAACTTCTAGCCATACTAAACTTTAAAAAAGAGGGGGGTAGAAAGTAAAAAATGTAGTTGTTATAATATTTAATATCCTCTACAAGTAAAATAATTTTGCTCCTACTAAATTTCCTACAGCACACACGAATTTCTAATGTCTTCCATGGCATTCTCATTTCAAAATGATCACCCTTTGAATTGGACATATAACTCTATAATGCTTTCATTTAAATGGATTTTAATGAATCTTTAGACCCAGATAAATGGATTTACAGAAGTGGTACATTAAAAGGCCATTTTAAGTTTGGGATTGAAAGGACCTCTAATTTATAGCTCCAGAAAATATCCATTCTGTGGCTCAAAGATCCTTGTGGATTATAAAAGAGGAAACGACTAACAGAAAAGGAATTATTCACCACATTATTAAACATGACAAAAAGCTTCTGAATTGGAGCTTAAAATGGGCTATTTAAGATTCCAGCAATCCCTGGGACTTTGGCAACAAAAATGTTCAAAAGCCTTTTATAGTTGCTGTCAGATTTCTGTAAAGCATTTGAGATTCCTGTGAACTTATTTATATAACAAGCTAAAACCTGAAGCCAACTTGAAAGTCTTTCTATTCTAATTATGTAGAATTGGAAATGCCTAGAAATGATGTTCAGTGTTCTCCCAAGAATATCGTCCTGAAATGGTTGTTTCAGAACCGGGTGTTTAGAACAAGGAATGAGAGTATAGCTGCGATGACTTATTACAGGAGCGGTTACGGCAGATATACAAACTATAGCTTGGTAAAGTGGTTTCAAAGAACTGCCATTTAGCAATTCTCCCTGCAGTGGCACAGTCTAAATGACTGCTCCTGGTGTTCCCTCCTGGCCTACTATAGTGGTTTCTTTCTGAAGCTCTATAGTTCATGTGTAATCATGCAACAAAATAATTCAGGAGATAATGACCCACCAGGATATCAGCTGATTTAAGTTCTTATCATGATACCATTCCTGACTCTCTGGGGCTTCCCAAGCCAGCTCTAACTCTCTTATGCTTCAGTATTCCAATTTGACATTTGGTCCCTCTGTGCTCAGAAGACACAATGGGAGACAAAACTCTGTACATACCCCAAGCTAGAAATACTAGATGATACTCCAAAGAAAAACACTAAAATGGCTTTGAGGGAAGGGTACTACACTTAGAAGCTTCTACAATGACTCCTAATGATCCCACCCTCAGGATTCACATTCTTGTGTAATATTCTCTCTTTCTGATTATATCCTGGGTCTAGTGACTTCTTTTCGATAAAGCGAATTGGCTCAAGTATTGGAATGTTTACTGCGAGATTAGTTTATGGAAACTCCCACCTTTCTTACTCTCTTTCTCTGGACCTTCTCACTTGCTACATCAGAAGAAGCAAGGTGCCCTATGGAGAGCCCCATGTGGCAAGGAACTGAGACCAACAGACTAACAACCCTGGAAGAACTGAACCCTGCCAGCCACCCTGTGAGTGAGCTTGGAAGCAGATTATCTCCAGTTCTCACCACAAGGTACAGCCAGCACTTTGAGAGATGGTAAATGACTCATTTGAATTTCACAGGCAGCAAGGGAAGCTCTAGAATGGAAAAAGAAACAAGCTCTTCCTAACTCCAAAGCCAGTGCTTCATTCACTGCATTATATTCTCTCTCCAAATGAAAGTGAAAGTGAAGGTCACTCAGTTGTGTCTGACTCTGTGCAACCCCATGGACTATACAGTCCCTGAAATCCTCCAGGCCAGCATACTGCAGTGAGTAGCCTTTCCCTTTTTCAGGGAATCTTCCCAACCCAGGGATCAAACCCAGGTCTCCCACATTGCAGGCAGCTTCTTTACCAGCTGAGCCACAAGGGAAGCCCAAGAATACTGCAGTGGGTAGCCTATCCCTTCTCCATGGGATCTTCCCAACCCAGGAATCAAAGCAGGATCTCCTGCATTACAGGCAGATTCTTTACCAACTGAGCTATCAGGGAAGCCCCTTTCCAAAATAATTCTGTTTCAAATATTGGATGTGGGTTGCCCGTTTGTAAGTTAGAACACCTTTCCCTAGAAATGAAATAGTATGACTGAAACATACAAGGCTTTAAAACAACAGAAGAGAACGGAAGGCAAAGTAGATACAAGGGTGAGGAAAAGAGGTGGATATTTACGTAGGATAGACTCCTTCACCAAAAACCCCTGAGTCTTGGCAGTCTGGTCCAAGGGGCTGCACAGAAGTGGAGGAATGGAGACAAGTATAAATGCCTGAAGAACCTGAGAAAATCAAGGGGCCTCAACCTATACTTCCTGACTTGGAGTTAGCTTTGACTTGATCCTAGAATCTTTGCAGATGTAATAATTAAGGTTACGAAAATGAAATCATCCAAGATTTAGGGTGGGCCTTAAATCCAAGGACTGGTATTTTTATAAAAGAAAGGATGGACAGATTTAGACACAGAGAGGTGGCAGGAAAGCAAAGCTTAGAGCTAAGGTGTCACAGCAGAGGAACCTGAGGAGCCGCAAGAAGCTAAAGGAAACAAATAAGGACTTTTAAGTCAATGGGTGAAAAAAAATTTATATAGGAGAGTGTAAGGGATTTAATTAGAAAGAATAAATATAAATCAAGATGTGTATTATACTATAGTTGAATATCACCTAAAGATTAGCATAGTGTCAGATGTTCAAGCTGGTTTTAGAAAAGGCAGAGGAATCAGACATCAAATTGCCAACATCTGCTGGATCATCGAAAAAGCAAGAGAGTTCCAGAAATACATCTATTTCTGCTTTATTGACTATGCCAAAGCCTTTGACTGTGTGGATCACAATAAACTGTGGAAAATTCTGAAAGAGATGGGAATACCAGACCACCTGACCTGCCTCTTGAGAAATCTGTATGCAGGGCAGGAAGCAACAGTTAGAACTGGACATGGAACAACAGACTGGTTCCAAATAGGAAAAGGAGTACGTCAAGGCTGGATATTGTCACCCTGCTTATTTAACTTATATGCAGAGTACATCATGAGAAACGCTGGGCTGGATGAAGCACAAGATCAAGATTGCTGGGAGAAATATCAATAACCTCAGATATGCAGATGATACCATCCTTATGGCAGAAAGTAAAGAGGAACTAAAAAGCCTCTTGATGAAAGTGAAAGAGGAGAGTGAAAATGTTGGCTTATAGCTCAACATTCAGAAACTAAGTTGATGGCATCTGGTCCCATCACTTCATGGGAAATAGATGGGGAAACAGTGGAAACAGTGTCAGACTTTATTTTTTGGGGCTCCAAAATCACTGCAGATAGTGATTGACCCACCTAGATAGCATATTAAAAAGCAGAGACATTACTTTGCCAACAAACGTTCTTCTAGTCAAGGCTATGGTTTTTCCAGTGGTCATGTATGGATGTGAGAGTTGGACTGTGAAGAAAGCTGAGTGCTGAAGAATTGGTGCTTTTGAACTGTGGTGTTGGAGGAGACTCTTGAGAGTCCCTTGGACTGCAAGGAGATCCAACCAGTCTATCCTAAAGGAGATCAGCCCTGGGTGTTCTTTGGAAGGAATGATGCTAAAGCTGAAACTCCAGTACTTTGGCCACCTCATGCGAAGAGTTGACTCATTGGAAAAGACTCTGATGCTGGAGGGATTGGGGGCAGGAGGAGAAGGGGATGACAGAGGATGAGATGGCTGGATGGCATCACCGACTCAATGGATGTGAGTTTGAGTGAACTCTGGGAGTTGGTGATGGATAGGGAGTCCTGGCGTGCTGCAATTCATGGGGTCGCAAAGAGTCGGACACAACTAAGTGACTGAATTGAACTGAACTGAGGCACAAAGATCATCAAAAGGGGAATCGTCTTTTCCCATCAGGAATAAAAGTTGAGGATCTTGAGAAAATCTGGTGGTTGCACCCTAACTTGATTGTTAGCTGCTGTTCACAGCTCTTGAGCTCTTTTATTTTACATATTGTTAAACCAAACCTTTATAGGATATCATGCTTTAAGAAAATGTTAGGAGACAGGATAAGCAAATATCATACCTGGGACAAAATGGTGCCACTAGAGCAAAATCATTCTATCTGTGACTTCAAAGTTAGATGTAATTAAATTGCTGGCCAAGATACTCCACACCCAAGCAATTATAAATACTAACTAATGAAGGTGGGAAATCAAAGGATGAATACATAATAATATGAGTAGGCATATCAAAAAGATCAGAAAGCTTTCTATGCAGAAAAAGTGTGCAATTCTTTTAAAATGTTTTCTCTTAAAAAGTCATTAAGTGAAATTGAAATGTGTATTTTTTCTTGCTTATTGGCTTTGTTTCAAATGGATATTATTAAATCTTGATAGTCGATTAAAAAACATTCACCAAACTAAAAATGTGCTGAAGTATATGTATATAAGCATGCATAAATATATTATAAACTACTGAATTGAAACATTAAAATATTCTCCATAGCAACCCTAAATCAAACTGATATTTCACTTTGGTTCCCCTGATGCCAATATATATAATACATTAAACCCAGTGCTTTCAAAGTATAAAAATGCCTTTGAAAACATAAGCAATTGTAGAAATTATGTTCAAATATACTATAATGTACACCTTGGTTTATAGATATTCTTTCCCAAGATTACATTTCTATGTGAAAACATCAGTCTAAATATAATACTGAGTCATTAATTATAATAGTGGAAAGAGATATTTTTACTTTGCAAATTCTGACTATTGGGGGTTTCTATGCCCATAGTGATAATTTATTTATTTCTAATTTGCACTTTTCCTAAAAAGCTCAAGTCAAATACCACAGAATTTATAAACTGCAGAAGTTAAGGAGACCGCACACTGGTGCTAAGAAAAATGTGAAGATCCTAGTCTTTGACTCCAAAGTCACTGTTCTCCATAGAGATGAAGAACACATATACTTTATCAACCTTCCATAACAGCAGAAAATGTTTAATAAAAGTCTGTCAACTGAGAAAGAGGTCAAGTATAGATCTTAAAGCCAACTCACTACATGCTTCCTTCTCAGTATTGTAGGGCATAAGAGAAAAGACTACAATATGCCTGCTAGTTGGCTTTGAAAATAGTGCCATGTTTAATGCCATGAAAACCATCCTGACAAAGAGCAATTCTCAGTCTGTTCCCTTCTAAGGATTTAGGGAAATTAACAGTGAGTTTTGGACTAACTCAATTCACATGAAGAGTCATGGGCAAGTCAAGGGTTCACAAAATGTACTTAAAAGATCAAAAAACATGTTTTAAAATCACATCAACACTTTGATATGAATGAAGATCTATCTGGAGATAAGATCCATCACCTTGTGAAAAACCCAAAATCTAAACAAACAAACAGAAACAGTTCAAAATATGAACTACGCCAAGGTACTGCCACGACATTTTTTAGAAGGTAAAACCACTGACAACTGCATTCTAAAATGCAATCTAAGTAATACAGTCTACCCTGAAACCAGCAATTCCTCTCCAACCAACATTCACTCTTTAAGTTCTTTCCAACACTCTTCCATGAGCAGCCCAGCACTCTTCAGAGGCACAAGAGGGGATCTACTGTACTTAGAGGACTCTAACTGCAAGAGGGGAGTTGGGGGTCTTGACCTTTGGGATGATGAAGAGAAATGCTAATTAGATCCACACATTAAAATAACCCATGCAAAAACATTCTCGATGAAATAAAATAAATAACATAACAGACTCACTGTTGCATGTCTGAGTGTACTTTTGAGATGCTGAAATGCAGTTGATGCATTCAAACATGAAACCATCAAATTCTACAGCTGGAAGGGACCTCTGACAGTAATTATTCCAAAACCCTCAAGAGGAGCCTAAGTTCCAGTAAATATAAAGGACATGACCAAGGTCACAACTTGGTTAGCAATAGAAGTTGGACCAGAATAATGAACTAGTTTCATTATGTCACACTTTTAATTTCTAAACACCAATTGGCATGAGTGCAGAAGCAATGACTATAATCACATGCTGTGTCTAAAATGACAATCACAAAAATAAACCTGCAGCCTCAGTTATATCATTCGCTTTTGTATGTTTTTCTCCTAAGACAGAACATTCCCATTCTCAAAGATCCCTCATATTGCCATTTGTGACCAAAGCCATTTCCCTTCCACTGCGGCTCCCCGTCCACCTTTAAACACTTGCAACCACTCATCTGCTCTCCATTTCTCTACTTCCATCATTTTAATAATATTGTATGTGAATATATGGAATCATACAACATGTAACCTTTAGAAACTGGCCTTTTTCACTCAGCGTAACTCTCTGGTGACACATGCAAGTTTTTGTGTGGCTCAATAGTTCATTCTTCTGAGCGCTGAATAATCCCCACGATGTAGACACACATTTCATTTACTCATTCACCTGCCCAGTCACATCTAGGTTGTACTTCTGGGCAGCAGACAAATCTATCCACTTCACTCCATTGGCCCCAAACCTAGCCCCCATTGTCCTTAAGGGCATGGGACTGGTTTCCCTGATTTCAAGCTCTTTTCTAAACAGTATCCACCTTTCCAGTACACAAATCAGATCTCCTCAAAATATTCTAGATTCTCTAGGGTGCCTTAGATTCCTGGATTTGATGCAGGCCTCCCCACTCTCAAGAATCTCATCTGTTCATTCATTCAAAACAGTGACATGGTTTTCCTTTCAGTGATTTATTCTAAAATAGAAATCTAATCTAAAAATTATTCTAACTTTGATAGTTTTATGATCAACAAGATAAAACTAACATTGGTGTTTTAAAATGGAAAAGTAACTCTGTGACATATGGCATTAGCATTGCTTCACAAGAACAAGAAGAAGAATTGGAAATTTATAGCAGAGCTAGCATACTTCATCAGGAGAGTCTTATGTAGCACTTGAAAATGGAAATATCAATGGTATATTGCAAATCTGTACTATGACTCATGAGACAAAGAAGCTGTACCTAACCAAAGCATAATTACAGACTGAGTTTAAAATCCTCATCATTAGTTCATTCAAAGTCATGCATTTCTCTCATAAACTCAAAAACTGTTCCAGAAACTGCCTACTTGACATATTCTGACAAATGTCTACTAAGAACATCACATGAATAATTCTAGCCCCCTAAATCTTCTATTACCCTTTCTCTAATTCTTCCCTTTGAGACATCCCACAGCTCTGATGTGTGTTCACTCTTGCTCCAAACCTACCTTGGAATTCAAGTATGCTCCTAATGATTTTTAGTCATTAGGTTTGAACAAAACACACACACACACATACACACAATTCTTTTTCTAGCAATTTTAAATTTTTTCTTTTTTTATTGGACTGTAATTGCTTTTAAAAGTTGCATTACTCTCTGCTTTACAACAAAGTGAGTCAGCTCTATGTATACATATACCACCCCGTCCATCGCGGTCCTTTCTCCCACCACCTCCCACCTACCCATCAGACCGCACCATATGACCTCCCTGTGCTGTCCCGCAGATGCCCACTAGCTGCCTATTCTGCACATGGCGGTCCATGTCAATCCTAATTTCCTGATTCGCCCCCACCCCACCCTGTCCACACGTCCATTCTTTATGTCTGCCTCTCTATTTCTGCCTGCAAGTAGCTTCATCTGCACCATTCTTCCAGGTTCCACATATATGCATTCATAGATGATATTTGTTCTCCTCTTTCTAACTTACTTCACTCCATGTGACAGACTGTGGGTCCATCCATATCTCTAGAAATGACCCTAATGTTCCTTTTAATGGCTGAGTTATACTCTATCGTATATATGTCCCACATCTTTATCCATTTCTCTGTGGATGGATATTTAGGTTGCTTCCATGTCTTGGCTATTGTCAACCGTGCTGCAGTGAACATTGGCACACCTAACTGTTGAGCCTCTTGATAGAGGAGAAAGACTGAGGGCAAGAGGCGGAGTGGGTGGGGGTGCAGATTGCTCTATTTTTCTGTAGCACCTGAATTTTAAACAATGAAAATGAGCTTGTATATTACCTCTGTGGTTTTAAAAACATTAAATGCTAAATACAAGTCTTATCAGTTAAAAATTAGGAGAAATATTAGAAAAGAAAAAAAAAAGCAGTTTACTCTCAGGAGATAAACACACTGACTACCTGTATTTAAAGTGGTTATGATTCACTGTCAGACTAATATTTTTTGCATCTATTTTAAACTGCATTTTAAAGGAAATATCAGGAGGTTTCAATTAGAAATGAACTGAAGGCCACTCTGAATCAGTATATTGTGGGAATTAAATGATGCCATTTCTGTATTTTTCTTCTTTCCTTTTTTTTTAATCACTAAGAGTTGAAAGAAAGCTTGGTTTTTACTGAAAGAGGCAAAAAAGCAGGTTCTGATAAAGTGTCTAAGGCTTCAGTGTGGGGTCCACTACATCCCCTCTCTCCTCCTGGCATATCTAATCAATGAAAAGCCTGGCAATTTTTTTTCCCTACAGCAGGCCTTTTTTTTTTCTCCTTCACCCTGAGCGATTGCTCCTCTGACTAGCCTTAGCTCCTCTGACTTTTTAATCACAAAACAACATGGCTAACCGGTTGATTATGTATTTTACCATATCTTTCTCATTCCCCAATGTCTCAGTTTCTATTTATAGAAAATTCCTCTGCAAGGAGATCCAACCAGTCCATCCTAAAGGAGATCATTCCTGGGTGTTCATTGGAAGGACTAATGTTGAAGCTGAAACTCCAGTACTTTGGCCACCTGATGCAAAGAGCTGACTCATTGGAAGAGACACTGATGCTGGGAAAGATTGAGGGCAGGAGGAGAAGGGGACGACAGAGGATGAAATGGTTGGATGGCATCACCGACTCGATGGACATGGGTTTGGGTGGACTCCAGAAATTGATGATGGACAGGGAGGCCTGGTGTGCTGCAGTTCATGGGGTTGCAAAGAGTCGGACACGACTGAGCGACTGAGCTGAACTATAACTTAATGTTCATCACAGTGTCTAGCACTCTGCCTTGAACTGACCACCTATTCAAAGAAAACACTGGCAACAAATATTGCTGATTAAGACTGGTATGAACAACCAAACTGTATGGGGGGAAAAAAAAACACCAAACTTGAAATGTAATTCCCCAGTTCAAAGATGTCTTGACTGTTTTCCAGTCTTCTAGGAATCAGACCTCACTGACGTATAAGTCATACTCCTGACCTGAGAACATTCTCAGGCTCTGTCCCTTCATCACAGTTAATTGGGAGAAAGTGTCAGTCACCAGAAAAATTCCAACTAACTGAAGACTGAACTGAAATGGCCAGGCTCAAATGCGATCTGAATTTCTCATCAAGCAGCACTTTAAGGTAACACAGACAGGCAAGATTGCCTAGAGCTGGAAAAAGCTTCAATATCATCAATTTTACACTGAGATAAAACAAAAACAGTTTTCAACCTTTATTGCAAGCTTTGTTAATAAATTTCTCCCCTTTTCCTCACCGTTATGAAAAACTCCTAATACTTGGGTTGCATGGGAATACAGCTAGGAAGGACTTAAATTTCAGGCCAATTGGCGATACATTTTTTTTTTAATATTATCATCAAGATTGATAATTTGGATACCTGGAAATTACTTTTTCCTGAATCACACAGAGCCTGGAGTGATGGCAAATTCAAATCAATAAGCCTGTGATAAAGACTATCCGAATAATCTATTTTACTGATTTCTAAAACTGATCACTGTGCACGATGTTCAAATTCCTACCACAATAGATGTTTTCTTTGGCTTCTGGGAGCAGGGCAGCAATGGCTAACAGGTTTTGGCTCTCTTGCCAGCTTTGATTGCCAACTATTGCCTGCCACAAAGTGAAGAGGGATGTTAAAGTTGCCTCTGGGCTTTGTGGAAAGAAATAGCAAAATCCATTCCATCAGCTACATTCTGTCAGTGTGGCAAGCTAGCGCTAATTGCTCTGGGTCCTCTCTCAGAAAGTGCATTGCTTGACATGTGGAAGGCTATGTATGTTTCAGGACCCCCTTTGCAGCTGGACAGGGTCACATGACCAGTTTGGGGCCACAGGTTGTGATTAGCATTAACATGTCCCACTTAACTGTCCACATGCCCTGTCCATGCCTCTTCTCTACAATTGTGGCTAACCTTTAGGTCTCAAAATAAAGATTCCACAAGACAGCAGTGGACTAAACTGATGAGGTGCTCCTTGGAGAAGAGCAGCCCTGGAGAGACCCCTGGAACCAAGATGGAACTTGCAAGGATGAGAAATAAATGATGCGTGGCTAAGACACAGAGATTTTGTGACTGCATTATAGCCCAGCCTGCTCTAACTTCTACACAGACTCCTAGAGCAGGGGCAGGCGTTTCTTAGGGGTCACAAGTGAACATTCAGGAACACTGGTTGACCTTTCACTTGAAGCATCTACCATTACCATCTAGTGTAACAAGAATCCTTGTGTTCACACTGCTGATCTTCACTGTGATTACTACCAACTGTGACTAGCACTTTGGCTCATACCTGGCTCCTTTATCCTTTCTCTGCTCTTTTCTTAAGGACACGTATGTTCCAAAGCAGACTTGACATCTCACGATAATGAATACAATGTGCTTCTTCTATAAAAAGCCAAAGGAAAAGCTGCCACCACTGTGGCTCTTTCCAATGTCTGTAAGCAAGCTAACATTTTGAACTTCCATGTGTTTCCGTCACAGGGCCACTTGTATTTGGTAAATGAACTATACTTATTGTCAAGGACATCAGGGAGATTCCGTCCACAGTTTCACATATCTGTAACAACAGGCTTCCAATAGGAAAGATGTGTAACATTGGAACAAATGATCATTTGATAACAAAAGCTTATGCTTCCACTTACTAGATGCTAGGAATCGTTCCATGAGCTTTACTGGTATCAGCGTGTTCAATATCCGAATGGCCTTGGGAATTTTTACTGTCATTTGACAGATTAAAACAACTAGTGTGTGAGTTTATATGCTTGCAAAAAACACTGATCTTTTATTGTCATAAACTAGAATAGAGTCCTCAGATGAAACAGAGAATGAGCAACTGAATTTTCAGACAAATAAGACTTAAAAGCAAACATGTGCCATGTATCATGTGGGATATAGTTATACTAAACAAATTTAACTGAAATTTAACAAGAAATGATTTTGCATTTTCCATCTTGCCTTTGCTCTACTCTTTTACAACTGTTAATCCTAATAATTTCAAAACATCTTCACTGAAGAAACAGATATTAAAATACCCCAAAAATCTAGAAAAAAAAGAAGATGAATTTATTTGAAATTCAAATTTACCTGGACTCCTGTATTCTTATTTGCTTAATCTGGCAACTGAAAATTAGAAGCAAGATTTGAAATTTTCATCAGTACTCAGCATTTGTAACTTAATTAAGCAGCTAAGCGGACGATACATGGCTCTATCAAAGAAAGTTAAAGAAAGAATGAGGAAAAATAAAATCTTTCAACCTAGTCTCTGATAAAATGCCAAAATACATTTCATTTTAAATGTGCTTTTCCTTTCCTACTTCTCAGCCTGCAGCATTTGAGAAGGATCATGTCTAAATTCGTGAAAGTCCTATCTGTGAGTCTCTAAGGCATTCACTCTGTTTGAATTTGGGGGTGAGGTGGTTTGCAAAGAAACAGAATTTTTTTTTCTTTTTATTACTTTTACAACATGAATATTCTAGCCCAGGCAGAGATGAAAGGACATAATAAATAGGAAACATTGCTCTCCCAATGTATTCCTGAAAAAGTCCTTGTCAATCATATTCAGTAAAGTGCATCAGAAATAATGCTTACCCTGACAGAAGCCCACACAGAGCTTAACATTCTGGGGACAAATAATGAAATAGGTGTAGAGTGAGACTAATAAAATGCTCAAATCCGAGGTTCCTCCAAATAAAGTGCTTCCAGAGACTCTTAATAACATCGTTTTAAACTATTGGTCTCCCTTCTGGGGTCTGTTTCATGCAAGGCGGTGAGTTATTGCCAACAAGTTAATATCCACTCTCAGCCCGAGCACAGTATGCCTCCCATCGCCATTCATCAAAAGCTTCAAAACAATGTGTTTATCTTTCTGCTTGTTGTGAATATTAATAAATTAAGATCTTTAAACTGTCTAGAAAGAAGTCAGAAATAACTGCCAAGAGCTTCAGTGCCGATGATGTATTTACATACATTAGAGAAGTACCATTAACAGTAATTAATGGTGCTTTTACATCTCAAAATGCATTGCAATTGAGTACCGATTTGTTTTGGAGGTGTTTGCAATCATAAAATAAATCTCATCCTAAATGGATACTTAGTAATTTTTAATAATTTTAAACTGTGATGCTCTATTAATGCTTTAGCAATAACACACTGTTTTATGAAGACAGTTTTTTTTAATTTAGACTTTTTATTGGACTTTATTAAAGTTAATGAGACTGCATTACTTATGTTCTATCTTAATTCAGAATGTTTTTAAAGGTCACAAAGGCTAATTTAAAAATTTGTATTTTGGAAAAAGCAAATTCAGTCAGTTAATGACTGTACAATTAAAATGTAATTCTACTCCGTTCTTTTATTGGTCCACTAATTTTTAAAGGAACCCACGTTTAGTAACGTAGTATGTCTTTGAGAGCACTTTTTAACATGAGAAGCTTAGGATGTATCACTGTTAGGAAGGAGAGTGGACAGAGTGCTGCGGAGAATTTCACTAACTCCCATTGTCTTCTGGACTTCGTGTGCTTTTTGATTAGAACTAGAGTACTCCAGTGGCTCAGTGGTAAAGAATTCACCTCCAATGCAGGAGACGCAGGAGATGTGGGTTTGATCCCTGCGTTGGGAAGATCCCCTGGAAGAGGGCATGGCAACCCACTCCAGTATTCTTGCCTGGAGAATCCCATGAACAGAGGGGCCTGGCGGGCTACAGTCCAAGGGGCCGAAAAGAGTCAGACACGACTGAAGCAACTTAGCACGCACAGAATGCACAGTGCCTAGAAACTACCCTGAAGGATATGTATACCAACTGAACTTCTAAAGAAATTAAAATTAGAAAACATATCTAAGTCAATACATCCTGCAATATTTCACTAGTGACTTCTGTCTCATTTGGTTGAGAAAACTAAGAGGAAAACAAAAAATATATTTGCTTTGAGGGTGTCAAGGCCATGTGGAATAGAAATTTGAGCTAAAATACTTAACCCTTTCCATAGCCATTCCATGCAAGATGGAAACTGTAAAAACAGATTGCAGCAATCCTGACATGAGTTATGAAGATATCATTTGCAAGTCTCTTCAATGTCTCTTTCAGTCTATTTTATTTCCAGTAGGAACAACTGTTCAACCCTTTAAGAGTAGTTCTTCACAACCATTCCTCACATCAATATATGTGCAAAATTAAACTGGGTTTCTTTGAACTGTTCACAATATGTTGAGAGAGTTTATAAGGCAATAATTCTAAATATACAACAAAAAAAGTTTCACGATTTTACAAATTTAAGGAAATATGTAGGAGGAGTACCAAGCACACTTGGCAGGTTTAAAAATATGATGCTTGTCAGCTCTCAAACAGCACAGACATATGGTTTGCATTATCAATAAGAACAGGAAAATCATAAAGAATTAATCATGAGTATCTGCCTTCATCTTAGGATCACAATAACAAGATCTACATGCTACATTTCTCTTGTGGTGAGGCAAAAGGAGTCGGACACAACTTAGCAAATCTGAACAACAGCAACAACAAAAATATAACATGAATATTATGAAGACAAAGCTACTCATTTTTATGTGTTCTTAAAGAATTTCAAATCAAGATAGCACATCCTCCTTTTGACATGGATATTTCCTTCTACCTCACACAACAAAGATGAGAGCATAAAGAGAAACTTTTGATACATCTGAATAACTGAATGTACATATGCTGACTGCAACAAGGCTCTCAGTATAAGGAGATAAGGAACCAGTATAGAAATGTGTCTCCAGTAAAGTATCTCGTCAAATTATAACTTCCTTAATATCTACAGAAAAATCTCATTTCTAAAAAGTGGCAAATTCCCACATCATTTTGTCATTTGACCTTTGACTTCTGTCCCTTTGACACTCCCTAATTCCAAAAGACAGGATTGATAGTGATGGTTCCAACATCTCATCTGCTCAGAGCAAGGCAGTGAGATGATATCCAATAAAAGACCTGAACATTTCAACTCCATCGTCACTGATAGAAGGCAATATGAACTCTAGGAAGAAAAGACTGAACGCCATGCTTGGATTTTTGCCATTGTGAAAACTTGGCCCTAATAGGTGTTGTATGATACTGATCTTTATTTGAGTAGGTTTTTAAAATGATTCCTGCTACAGTTATCATGGATTCATGTATCCTTAAACCTTTGTAGGTAATAGCAAGGGCAAATCTTTTCACAAGCTACCTGGCACTGTTGTTGTTTTGTTCCCAGAGGGAAGAGATACTTGACCAAGTATTGCACAGCCTTTCTATTCCTGGGGTCAGTTAAAGCTTGTCATGATCCCAGACAAAAATTGTAATAGTTGATTTTCTGTGATAGAGATTCCCGGAGGTCGTATTCTGAATGTGCCCAGACTCTCAAGGCAACCACGGCTGATCAAGGCAGACAAGGCGAGGGCACTGCTACGTTCAAGACACACGCTGGTGGTGCATGGCCACGCTAATCACTACTGACGATAACAGCAGCTGCCAGCATTTACAGAGCGCGTGCTCCGTCGTGTACACCATGCACAGGCCTGTAACGCGTCACCTCACCGAGTCCTTACAACACCACTGTGAGCTAAAAACTATCAGCAGCACTACTTCACAGGTGTAAAAATAAAGGCATCCCAGGGACGGGGGAGCCTGGTGGGCTGCCGTCTATGGGGTCGCACAGAGTTGGACACGACTGAAGCGACTTAGCAGCAGCAGCTACCTTGCCCAAGGTCACTGGGAGTTCAACTCAAACCCATTTGTCTCATGCTGCCCATCACCACAGTGCCAGCTGTGGAAGAAGTCAGACTCAAGTCAGTCCCCGCTCCATCTCTCATACAGCCTTGGTTAAGTTACCTAACATCACAAAGCTTCAGTATCCTCATCTATCATTTGTGGATTATAGCACTACCTACGCTACAGGTATAAGAAAAAAAAAAACATTTCAAACTTTGAAATAGGCAAATGAGGTTAACTGGATTCCTTCAGAAAAGTGTCCCCAAGGCTGGGCATCACTTACCGTTTACAGGACTGTTTTACAACTGACCTGAGAGAGTAATTTGTGTGAGCTGTTATGGATCAGCTAGACATTATGCTGTTTTGTATCTGGCCCAACAATCTATGAAATTGTATAAGCACACATGCACGTACACACACAGAGAGACACAAACACACATACATTTTTATGAAAAAATCTTAAATTTGGGCTGATCTTAACGTCTTACTAGGTTCTTCACCCTCAAATAATGAGCTGAGTAAGATCTTGAATTGTCTTTATAATCGTACAACAGCCTTGAATCTGCCCTTCTACAAACTGATTTTTAACTCCAGATATTTCCAGAGTTAAATGAGACAATACATATGAAATTTTCAGTGTAGGGACGGTCACATATGATTCAACAAATGCCATTCATTACATCGTTGCTATGATGATCTCAATAACTGTTATCACCACTACCATGCTATTAAAAATTTTTAATGTTAAGAATATTCTGTTTACTCATATTCAAATATTAACAGGGGTTAACACTGAAGAGTTGATAACTAGTTCTGAGACTAGCTCCAAAATGACACTGTTACCTAGAGCTGAAGCTACTTTAAAATCTGGCCTTGAGAGCGGTTATCTTGCAAACCACACACAGAACAGAAATGGCAATTTTAAGGGATACATTTTCGATGCACAGAAGGTTGTGCATCAGCCGGCTGCCCGTCACCTCTGTTAAGTAGGATTCATTAGAGTGATAATTGACAGTTGTTTCCCCTTCTAAGCTATTCTCTGTAGTTCCATTATGTTCTATCAAGAAGTACTAGTCATTAATTACCAATAAACTGAGCACCACCTTTGCTTGCAGTAGAAGGGTTGGACCTATTCATTGTGGGGGTGGTGAGGTAGCAGGGAGAGGATGAACTCCATGGTGCAGGAGACTCACAGTGACAGGATGTTATTACAGGCATGGCTGGGGATGGACACTGCTTCTGCAAGGATGAGAGACCTCTGCTTTTGAGGCTCCTAGTCCACTTAGAAAAGCAAAAAGGAAGAAATCTCAAACCAGTGGCCCAAAAAGTATGGATGACACAAAAAAAAAAAAAAGAAGAAGAAGAAAAAAACTTTGAACATGAAAAACTGAGAACATAAAATCAAAGTACTTAAACTATTCCTCAAGTAACAACAGAACTTTTTTTTTCCTGTAGTTAAATTCAAAGTGTGTGGCAGGTGAGTGGTCAGGAAGTATAACAGAGGCTTTTTTGCATTTCCCACTAAAACATTTCTGTAACTCTCCTCTTTGGGAAATAATATCATAAGTCTAAACTAGGCCTTTTGTGAAGATGCAGGCTGAGACCCAAGGGTTGAACCCTCTTCTCTCAGCCCTCAGACACTGAGCTCTGATTTTTAGCCAACCCTCCAAAATCCTGTGCCCCAGTGCTGGTCTCTTTTCCGGCTTGTTTAGTCATCACGACAGCATTAGGGGCTCTTTTGAGAGATCCTGGGAGACACATCCTAGCTGCTCTCCAGCTTCTTCCATTAGCTCCAGCCATCCCCGCAGCCACAATGGGCTCCTCATTTTTCTGATTCCTGCCATGTATTATTTGCTCTAATTTTTCTGAATGCACTTAATCATACAAGCTGTCAGTCGGTTTCACATTCAGGCATCTCACCTCATCAATAAGACTGTACCTTCCTAAAGACAAGGACATGGCTTTGGAGGATAATTAAGAATTACAGAGTGCCACTGCTTTGAAATCTGTCTGGCCATGTGGGCACTTGGCAGAGCAGACAAGCAAGAACCACCTCTGTTTATTCCTCCAGCATTCCTCTGCCACATGAAAGGAAGATCACTGCTTTTTCAAAACATTTTTAAAGGTATCTATGGATTTCTGGCTTCTGTAGAGACTAAGAGCTACCTCCAGAAGCCTCTGGACTCCCTGGTACATGCAAACATCTGCTGGTAACTGAGTCCCTGTTCTACAGTGATTTTCAAAAGAGGATCCTGGGTTTCTTTCAAGATCAAAAAAGAGCAGTGCTCTCGAAGTCACAAAGCCGTTTTGAAGACACTGGTGCTGAAAGGTGGGAGGATTCAGCCAACAGGGCCAAGAGGACAAGAACTGGGTAGAGACTAAGGTCAACCAAAGACCAAGTGAGAAAGACTAATGGAACCAGCTAATCACTAATATATCTGGGCACTAATGTATCTGGGGCAAGGGTAGGTATGATAGAAAAGGGGCAGACCAAAAGGCCTGAGGGACAAGGGCAGAGATAGAGAGCTCCAGGAAACTAGAGAATACTGGAGGCTCCACCCTGGCCCAAGCTGGCCTAACACAGGCACAGCCCCTAAGGCAAAAGCACTCTAGGAATTCTGGAAACAAAGGGCCAGAATCAGAGGAGAGAAAGGAAAAATGGGGTCATTTCAAAACTTTTACTTTGGAATTAATTTCCATATAGCCCCCAATTTCAAGAACTAGAATAGCATAAGGAACATCTACCTACACCCCAGATCCATCTATTGTTAACATTTTTCCTGTCTGCTTATCATTTGCACTTTCTCCCTATACACACACTATTTATTTCCTGCCCTTATTTTGAAAACAAGTTTCATTCAGTACGCAGTTATGAATAAGGACAGTCTCTCTTCCCACCACAGGACAGCAAGCAACTTCAGTAAATGTAACGTTGGTACCATGTTTTATCTAATCCACCAGCTTCTCTTTCCCAGTTTTGTCCATTAACCAGCAATGTCCCTTATGACATTCTCTTGGTCCAGTGTAAGACTCAGCATACAATCTCACTTAGTGGTCATCTCTGTAATCCCCTTTGATCTCAAACATTTCTTTGTCTCTCTTTGACTTCTTGTTTCACAGTATGTCCCTACTTCTATCTTCCACATACATTTTTTTAATAGAACTATTCCTTATTGGGGTTTCTCTGATGTGTCCTGGAGACTGCATTTCTATTACGCACTCCTTGGCCGAGCAGCACACTGGTCACTTTGAGCCCTTTTCAGGGCAGCACACGTGGAGGGAGGACACGATGACTGCCTTTCATTGGTGATGTCAATTCTGATCACTGGTCAAGATGTTGTCAGCTTTCTGCACTGTAGTGTTAGCATTTTTCCTAAACAGAAGACTGCTTAACATTCTGATTGTGTGTTAGACAGGAAGAGGATTTAGTGCACGATGTTTTCGTTGCATAATGACAAAGTATACACATTTTAAAGAGTTTAAGGTGTGTTTTGTTTTAAACAATGACACAAGTTTAGGACCTGCGCATAATTGTTCACTTTGCACTGTCTACCACTCTGCGCTGTGAGCTTTTATTATGCAAAAGCTGTAGCTCGTGAGCCATTGTTTGTCTGTGCTCCTTCTCAATAAAAACTACACATACAATAACCAATGAACAAGCTCTTTGAAAAATCCAGCCCAGAGATGGATTTTCACATTTTAAAATGCATCACAGGCTGTTCAAGGTAACTAAGAGACAATTTCAGTCAACTGATCTACATACATGCTTTTACAGGTGAGAAAAATCAAGGCCTGGGGAGGAAAAAAGGATTGGTCCAAGGTTGTGTAACACAATGGTTCTTTACTAACCCATTATGAAATCAATTTAAGGCGCCATGGCTGGTATGCTTTAAACTGAAACAAATATCTGAGGGCTCACTATACAGCAAGGGTAAATACTGTTTGGTACCACTTTTGTTTTCATTACATGTGTTTATAAATACATATGTTCCCCTTTATTGGGTAATGATATTAAATTTATTTCTTACTAAATGTCATGGTTAAAAACCTTAAAAAAAAAAACAAAAAACTCCGTGAAAACTTTTATCTTCTAAATGAAGAACCAGTAGTCACTATACTAGAAAAATTCTCCTTTAACTTTTGTGTGAAAATAAAGGTTGAAATGTAGTTTCTGTTTCAAAAGTTCTAGGATGGGATCCGAGATTCTGTATTTTGCATTGGCCTGTGGGTAATGATAACAGTGAGGTTGGCTTGCGCACACCTTTGAAAAGCCTGATGGAAACACTATATCCTAGGAGGGACTGAGTTTATTGTGAAGACTACCTACATGAAGTAGGTATCAGATCTATATCTATCTACCTATCTATATATGGTATATATTCATATTTAAATTGTTAACAAATTGATATATATATACATATATATGTAAATAGGCACACAATTCTAGAGTTGGATGGCCATATTCATTTCCTCTCACTCATCTCTGACATTTATATAGATATCCATTTGTTAACTATTTAAATATGAATAATTAATTCTGGGAAAAGTTTAAATTAAAACAAAACCCGAAAAACGTTCTATAGAGAATAAGCTCAACTCACAGCTGAGACAATGTGCTAACTCTGACAGTTCTAAGATCGTGGGGACTTCTAGAATTCATGATACTCCACACACGAGACTCAATGTATCAATAAGCCTGCCATTTGAGATTGCTGCTGCTAAGTCACTTCAGTCGAGTCCGACTCTGTACGACCCCATAGACAGCAGCCCACCAGGCTCCTCTGTCCCTGGGATTCTCCAGGCAAGAATACTGGAGTGGGTTGCCATTTTCTTCTCCAATGCATAAAACTGAAAAGTGAAAGCGAAGTCACTCAGTCGTGTCCGACTCAGTAACCCCATTGACTGTAGCCTACCAGGCTCCTCTGTCCATGGGATTTTCCAGGCAAGAATACTGGAGTGGGGTGCCATTTCCTTCTCCAAATTGAGATTAGTTCCCCCAAATGACGGATGAGCAAACAAATTCAAACACCTTATTTTGTCCAAGGTTATACTGCTTGAGAGCAGAAGGGAATAGATCAGAATCCACCCAATCCCTAAGGCCATGCTCTGTCATACTCACTGGCTCACACACAGATATTACTCACTCACATGTTTAGACTTGAGATTTATTTAAACACACATACAGATATGCACAGTGGCATTTTAATAAGCAATCTAGAGCATTCAAGGGTCAGAGATGAGTGAGGAAACAAACGTGCTCATCAGACTCTAGAATTGTGTGCCTTCCGATGTGGCTCAAGCAACACCATTAACACTGTCTAAATTAAGTGACGTGAAAGTTGCTCAGCCATGTCCGACTCTTTGCGACCCCATGGACTATATGGTCCATGGAGTTCTCTAGGCCAGAATACTGGAGTGGATGGCCTTTTCCTTCTCCAGGAGGACTTCCCAGCCCAGGGATTGAACCCAAGTCTCCTGGATTGCAGGCGGATTCTTTACCAGCTGAGCTGCAAGGGAAGCCCAACAGTACTGGAGTGGGTAGCCTATCCGTTCTCCAGCAGATCTTCCCGACCCAGGAATCAAACCTGGGTCTCCTGCATTGCAGGCGGATTCTTTACCAACTGAGCTATCAGGGAAGCCCTGTCTAAATTAAAGGGGTCTCTTACAGATAGTCCCATTTAGGCTTTCCTGGTGGTCCATTGGCTAAGGATCCACGCTCCCAATGCAGGTGGCCTAGGTTCGGTCCCTAGTCAAGGAACTAGATCCCACATGCCACAACTAAGACCCAGGGCAGTCAAATAAATAAATATAAAAACAAACAAAAACAACCAGTCCCACTCAATGGGGGTGGGGGGGCAGTGAAGTGGAGGAACTAACATAGAAGGCTGGGGGGATCGAGTGAGCAGCAAATGAGAAGCACCACAAACAAGATTCCATCATCTACAACTTAGATTTCATGTGGTATATTTAGTTCAAATCCTGGCACTTTATACAAATAGGTTGTCATGTAAAGTGCAAACAACTCTCTTTTGACAAAGTGATACGGCTTTGAAGCTGGGTTGACGGCTTTATATACCGCAAAGCTCTTTAAGTGACAAATGAATGCAGGGTCTTGAAATTATGGTGATATGGAATTACTACATAAATCCTTTCTGGTTCTGCAGGGGGTGGAGGGGAGGGAGTCAAAGGATAGCAGCATTTTGCAGTTAATTGAAAAGAAAAATCTGAGAGGATGAGGCTAGATTTTTCTAATCTTGACTCTGTAGAATGGACTTTGAACTTCCTGGCACAGAAACGAGATATGGCCCTGAAAATTTCAAATGAGATGTACAATGCTGCTTAAAGATCTGGCTAAAGTGCTTCTCTTGACCTAAATTATGCCAGGCACGGGCGTAATAATTATCTCTGATAGAGACATTGGGTGTGCTGACACTAAAACCTTTTGATATGTTTGATAATGCAGCTTTTTGTGTACACAAGCTGCTTTCCCAAGCTGTCCACATCAGTGGTGTGTTCGAATGGAGCTGAATAGTTTAAAAGGATCTGCTTTCATGCTGGTTTTATTTAGCTTGAATAAACATTTCTAGTCAATCTCAAATAAAACCTCACTTCATAAACGCAGCTGCTCTGTGCTCATCTCTTAATAAGGATTTGTACAAAGAGACCTGTTGGGTAACATAGCTCTGACAGATGATTAATAAGAGATATAGGATTTCTTTCTTAAAAAATCATACTTTGACTGTAAGATGGCAAATTCATTATCCATGAATCAAAAGGAGCAAAGGATTTCAGTTGTATCAGAAGCCTTATCTGACTTCAATCTGACAGTTAACTCTAGGCCGTAAATGATTAAATAAAAGTCTAAGTTCATCCAAGTCTGGCAAAAATAAAACTCAAAGCCCAGAAACTTCAAATAACATAAGAAAAAGTCACTGACTTTACAACCTCAAAAAGAAATGGAGAGGAGATACATGATATGATGGAAACTGTGATTTCAGATGGAGGGTCTCTTTGGCTGTTTGTGTTTTTCAGAACTAGATTTAAATTTTGCAATGCTTTCCAACGAGTAAGAAAGTTTTGAGAGTAACATGACCAACTTTTTAACAAAAACTTTAAAATGGAGATATAGCATCTGTACAGGGTGGCCACAGAATCTTTAACATCTCTTCCAGTAAGAAGTAGGGGGGTCTGTACTCTCTCTCCTTGAGTCTGGTGGGCTCAGTAAGTGCTCTGACCAAGAGAATTCAGCAGAACTTACTCCGCCCAGGTCTTAAGAAACCAACGTTCACTTGATCTCTTAAAAGAGCAGCTCTTACAGTCATACATTGCTCTAAAGTAAAAGGTCTGACCATCTTGAGGTCAACATGTCATGAGAAATCCCATTTAGATAGTCTCAGGGAGGGAGGGGAGATAGAGAGAAAGAGAGGGACCTAACCAACTTTCCACCATTGGAGTCCCTCCAGTCCCAGGATCAGACTTCATTAAACTGAGATAAGCCAATCACTCCTGCAGTATCCTGTCTAACAGGATAACAGCAACAAGCTGCTTTCAGCTGTTATGCTTTTGGGTGGTTTATACACAGCAGTGAGTATCCAAATTATATAGGAAGGTGGGATAACCTTAAATGTTATTGTTGCTGTGTAGTCACAAAGTCTTGTCTGATTGATTTGCAACTCCATGGACTGTAGCCTGCCAGGCTTCTTGGTCCATGGGATTTCCCAGGCAAGAATATTGGAGAGGACTGCCATTTCCTCCTCCAGGGGATCTTGCCAACCCAGAGACTGAACCCACATGACCAGCATTGGCAGGATTCTTTACCACTGAGCCACCTGGGAAGCCCAACCTTAACTTTACTGCTCTGCATTTTTACATTTGTATACACACTGGTAACCAGGACCCAGATCACGAAGCACAGTGTTTCCATTACTCCAGAAGACTCCTTCTGCCCCTTTCCAGACAGTGTCCTTGTTAAATCTTCCTACCATTCTCACGTGTGTGCACACACGCGCACACACGCACATACACACACACACACCTGTTATGCTAACTTCTGTCTCCAGTGGTCAGCTCTGTCAGTTTCTATATTTTGCAGTACTGTACCTCATACAGTAGGTACTCTTCAGCAGCTAGCTTCTTCCATGCCACTGTCTGTGAGATCCATGAATGCTGCTGCATGGGGCAGTAGGTGGTATGCTTTAACAGCTGTGAAGTATCTCATTTATAACTCTACTACATTTATCCATTCGGTTGCTGATGGAAATTTGGGCTGCTTCCATTTTGGGCTTTGCTAAACAAAGCTGCTATGAATGTCCTTGTATAGTCTTTTGGTGGATAAATGCATTCAGTGTGGGGGTATAAACCTAGGAGAAGGGCTTCTGAACTTCAGGGTGGGGTATATGTTAACCAAAGTATTGGCTCAGATTATGATTACTTAGGGATCTGCTCATCAGGGGTGTTTTGGTTTTTTTTTTTTTTCCCATCCCTATATCTAGCGAATATTCTGAAATAATCACACCAAGCATTAAATTAAGCTATTTATGATTTGTCCTTCCATATTTGACCTCTTCTGACTAACCGCAAAGTAGTATTGTTGTCAACGATGTCTACTGTCATGAAAATGACACTGTTCTTGGAAAAATCCTATCAGGCAAAGTCAACCTCTAAAATAGCATTGTAATAAATATGCAGAAATGTCACTTTTTGCATTAGCCCAAAGGTTTTGTATAGCTTAAGGATATGTGCAGTAAGCCAACTATAAAAATAGAAGCTTGACAGTGGGGATGTATGTGTGTGTCAAAATAATATTACTCTTTCTGGGAGTATGGTAGAAAAAATGACACTACAACCACCAGCATGATTTTTATAGATCTGCCTCTTTGCCAGATGTCACCTTTTATAAACTGCTTTATAAAAATATGACAGTATAAGTGCAATAGTGTGTTTATTGCTTGATAAACTTTAGTAATAAACTTAAGATAGGCTAGAAATTAAAGCCTGAGAGAGCCTATTCATTAAGAATTTAGGACAAGTGAATAAGCAAAAAAATGCAAACCATTAAATGCTCAGTGTATGTGGATCAAGCAAGCACTATTTCTTAGTAGGTGTTTTGCAGAAATATCTGCCAGTTTCCTTGTCGTGGAGCTAAACACATTGCCGCCATCTCCAAAGGATGCTGGCTGCAATGCTACAAATTTGAGTGAAATCCAGAACCTTACAATTGCCATAGGCTCTCTCAAAACACATAAACCCTTTTTCTAAAGTGTTCTTTAACTCAGCACGGCCTATCTTCAAATGGCAAACGGTGTTTCTGATAACTGTTTTTTAAAAAAACCTTCAGGAATTTCTTAAAATAATTTCATAAAACTCACTACTTTCTTTCTTGAGAGGATATATATAGCAGTGATTCTTGAAGAATATCCTGAATTACCTAAACTATGCTGTGCTCAGTCGTGTTCAACTCTGCGACCCCCCTGGGATGTAAGCCCACCCGCCTTCTCTGTCCGTGGAATTTTCCAGGTAGGAATACTAGCGTGCATCACTATTTCCTCCTCCAGGGGATCTTCCCAACCCAGGGATCAAACCCACTTCTCTTTCATCTCCCGCATTGAAAGGCAGATTCTTTACCACTGTGCCACCTGGGAAGCCCTGAATTATTGATAGTGATTGCTAAAAACAGAAATTCCAGAGGCTACTCTTAATTGATTGAAGCAAAATCTGTGAGGTAAGAGGTCCAAGAAGTAACTCCAACAGGAAAATGTATAAACCACAATATCCAGGAATCTTATAATAAATTTCAGGGCAAAGTATATGGTTCCAGCAGGGTGTCAGTTTTAAGTGGATAATATATATTCTTACTCTTAATCAACTTGTTACTCTACTCTGTACTTGAAGAAAAAAAAAAATCAAACAATTTGTATCAATTTTAAAATTCCTGTTGTTGTTTTTTTTCCCCTTATAGGTGCATATGAGAATTGACAAAATAAAGTTTGGTGTAGGACTTTCGAAAATCAGTCCCCATAACAATTTCCCTTGCTAAACTTTCCTGAGGATTCTATTTATCCTGAGACTGACATTCATAATCTTTGATAAACATGGAATGCAGCTATTATTAAAATTAAACCATCCCTTTATCAGAGGGTCTGGTAGAATTCCTCTGCTGCTCATTAGACTTTTCTGTTGCTTACTACTCAATGAATCCCATTCATACTCAAACATTGTAATAGTTAACTACCACAAAGCTACCAACACATAGATTTTGTGGTATGGAAGCACATAAAAATGCTGCTAAATAAAATAATGATACTACTTTTCCATTACCAAATCACTGTACCAGTGTGACAACTAATACGTTAGGAAAACTGTCGAAACATCCTAGGTGCTACAGAACAGCGTTACTGTAAATTACTATACTATTCCAAGATTCCGTATCAGCCATCTAAAAATGCTCAATACCTCATGACACAAACGTGGCGACAGAGCAGTTACAGGACTTTTTGGACAAGAGAGATCCTGAAACTTCTGCCCCCTACTCCATCCTCCCATCCCCGCCCCTGTCTAAATCCCAGTAAGAAGCATCGAGTGCCTGACTCTTTACTTGCAAATTAAAACAAAGCCGTGGCCAAAACAAAGGTGGGCTCAATTTCAGCTAGCTTTAATTTTCTTCTCCGAAAAGAATAGCACTGAATCAAGAGTGAAGTAGAAATCAGAAAAAGAAACTGTGGGGCAAGTTGAAGAGAAACGTACGGGAATAGCAGAGGGAAACACAGGCAGTTGTTTTTTAAAAGAGAGAGAGAGAAAGAAAAAGGAAAAATAACCTTCAGGAAGCAGTGAAATACATCAAGTAAATTCCTCCCAAGTCTCTGTTCCTTTGGGCCTTGTCACAACACACACACCTCACGAAAAGGTCAACACCACAGTTGCTAGCATCCTGATCATGAAATGTAGTGGAGAGAACACCGCATTCCTGGTCAGCAGAGCTATACCCCGTTAGACTGAAGTTTATGAATCTCTGTGTTAGGTTCCTATTACTGCTGTAACAAGTTCCTGTAAACGTAGTGACTTAGAATGACACAAACTCATCCTCTTACAGCTTTGGAGACCAGAGGTCTAAAGTCAGTTTCACAGGGCTGAAGGTAAGGTGTTAACTGAGCTGGTTCCTTCCGGAGGGTCTAAGGGGAAAATCCATTTCCATGGCTTTTCCAGGTTCCAGCGGCTGTCTGTACTCCCTGTTCTGTGACGCATTCAGCAATCTTCAGGGAGCATCACTCCAGTCTCTGCTTCTGCTGTCTTGTTTCCTCCTTTCTAATACTGACTCTCTTGCCTTCCTCTTAAAAAGGCCCTTTGATAATGCTTGCCCACCAAGATGATTCAGGGTATCTCCTTATCTCAAGATTCTGAATTTGGGGCATCTTCCCTTGTGGCTGAGCTAGTAAAGAATCTTCCAGTGTGGGAGACCTGGGTTCGATCCCTGGGTTGGGAAGATCCCCTGGAGAAGGGAATGGCTACCCACTCCAGTATTCTGGCCTGAACAATTCCATGGACTGTATAGTCCATGGAGTTGCAAAGAGTCGCACACAACTGAGCAACTTTCACTTTCACTGGAAGACCAAGGATTAAGAATCTGCCTTCCAATGCAGAGGCCATGGTTTTGATCTCTGGTCAGGGAACTAAGATCCCACATGCCACTGAGCAATGAAGCCCACCAGCCACAACTAGAGTCCATGTGCCACGATGAAAGATCCCACATGACTCAATGAAGAACCCACGAGCTACAACTAAGATCTGTCACAGCCAAATACATGAATACTTTTCAAAATATTCTTAATTAAATCACATCTGTGAAGACCCTTCTGCCATATAAGGCAATATTGACAGGTTCCAGGAACTAAGATGTGAACGTATTTGCAGTCCATCACTTTGCCGACTAAGATCCGTCTAGTCAAGGCTATGGTTTTTCCAGTGGGCATGTATGGATGTGAGAGTTGGACTGTGAAGAAGGCTGAGCACCGAAGAATTGATGTTTTTGAACTGTGGTGTTGGAGAAGACTCTTGAGAGTCCCTTGGACTGCAAGGAGATCCAACCAGTCCATTCTGAAGGAGATCAACCCTGGGATTTCTTTGGAAGGAATGATGCTAAAGCTAAAGCTCCAGTACTTTGGCCACCTCATGCGAAGATTTGACTCATTGGAAAAGACTCTGATGCTGGGAGGGATTGGGGGCAGGAGGAATAGGGGACGACAGAGGATGAGCTGGCTAGATGGCATCCCTGACTTGATGGACGTGAGTTTGAGTGAAGTCCGGGAGTTGGTGATGGACAGGGAGGCCTGGTGTGCTGCGATTCATGGGGTCGCAAAGAGTTGGACACAACTGAGCTACTGAACTGAACTGAACTCAACTTCCATAATCTCTGAATTTTCCTTTTAAAACTTATTCATTTACTCATTCATCTTCCCACCCACCCACTCCTCCTTCACTCTGCAGGAGTTGGTCAGGCCATACAGCACAGCTGAACAAACTGCATGCTATGAACTTTCAAAAGCCATGCTGACTAATTCTGATCAATATGCAAAATTGATTTTTACTTCAGTTGAATATGCATTCTGGCAGGATGATGTTTCTTAGAAACAAACAAACAAATAAACGTTAAGCAGAGGAGGAGATAGAGTACTGTATAGATTAGGATAACTAGCTGCCAGTAAAAGGGCAGAGACAGTGCTTGACATTAAAGTAGTACCTAGAGAAATGCATCAGATTTTCTGGAACGTGTAGACTGTGTTTACAGGAAGATACAGGAATTTCCCTTTTGAGCACGTAAAAGACCATGGCACGGACAGCAAGTGGCCCAACTGGAACTGTAGCAGGTCCACAGTGAGATCAATTAACTAAAATAATAACCGGGGAAGCATCCAGAGATGCTGGGGAAGTTGCTGCTCTGCAGTGGTGATTGCACTGTGATGATCACAGTGTGTTTTGGGTTGCTGACTTTTTCGTTTTTTTCATAGCAACATGGACCTTGGTCCTGGGGAGAGGCCTCTTTCCATAATCTTCTGGGAGAAAGCCGGGGAATTGGGGTGGAAATGTCTACACATAATAGGATTCTGTTAGGAAGAAAAAGTGGGAAACTCTTCTAGATAGTTCGCTAAGAGGGGGCACCACAGAATCTCTGCACAAAAACACAGTCACCTGGGGTCTCTTCTGTACCTCGGTTTAAAGTGTTCTACAAGATGGCAGTTTCTACCCGAATTTCTCAAACACAAGGTCTCTCTCAAGTGAATGTCCATATGCACCTATCAGTTCATATTTCAAGTAAAACCATTTATAGCAAACTTTTCAAATTCAGTAAAAAATCACCCAGCCGCTCTCACATGTTCACATTGTTTATGTATAAATGAAAAGAATGACAGTGTGAAGCTTCCTGTTTCTTTACCCTGTGTAAGGTTCTAGAAGCAAGCACAGTCACTAAGGGATGAGAAGAGCTGGAGGAGGCGGGGGCAGGGAGATGGTGGAAATATTACTGTGAGTGAACAGTGGGTGAGAAAGTACTTTCAGGACAAAACCTCAAAATAAAATTTGAGTGCCGCAAGTAAACGCAAATGAAGCAATAGCAAGTGACAAAAAGTGGCTAACTGGAGATAAATTTTCTGCTGTACTTTTAAACACATCACAAATAGTCTCCAATAAAGAAGCATCTTAACAGGTGCACACTAAAAATAATGCTTTTTGCTTTGATTTAAATTCATGTGTTACGCCTTGTCCAATAACTATTATGGGAGAAAGACTGTATATCCTGACTATTACATTTGAATTAGGTGGCAATTCTCTTCCTGGTATCAATTTCAGACATTTATGTAAATCTTAAAAAAAAGATGAAGTTATTGAACTGAACTGAAAACACCCAATCAAATAAACACACACACATTTCTATAAATTGTGTGCAATAAATCAAAAATTACAAGTGACATAAAAGGAAAGATGGATATTTATAATTAGTGAGATTATACATTTGAAATAGGGGGACATATTAATATTTTAATATTTCTAATAATTCTTTCAAATTACCTAATATTTTTATACCAGCAAATATTGCCTCAGGGACTCAACTGAAACCCAAATCATAATGATTACCCATTTAACTAATTTATTAAATCAAATATGTTCAATTATACACTAAATCTAATGATATGGCCAGAATGGTGGCAGAGCAACAAATTTCAGTGAGAATTAGGAAAATTATTAAAGGTCTTTTCACTTGTTATCTGTTGAATCTGGGATACCCCAAACATGCCTGGCCCAATTAGTTCTGTAGGATCGGGACTTTCCCAACCAAATATAATAGTTACCATAGCATTTGCTACATGGTACCCAGCTTTCAAAAGACAGCCAGTATCTCATCTAATCTGTCCAGCAAATTGAAAGAGAGGTGTCCCTGTCCCCACTTTTGAGATGAGGAATCAAGCATTGAGAGTTTCAATAACTTACTCATTATTACAGAACTAGTGAGTCACAGAGGAACTCCAGAGTCCAGAGAGAAATTGCTAGAATCCAAGGACTTCCTGTATATAAAAGGTACCCATCAGGGCTTCTCAACACTGATTCCACATCAGAATCTCCCATGGATGTTTTTAGAAACATACTGTTCAGGAAGCAACCACAGAAATACTGTGGTCTCAGTGTCTTATTCTAATTATACATCTTCATACAATCATGATGCCTACTACATGTACAGAAGTCCTAGTCTCTGTATTTCATGAGCTGGTGGAATATATGAGGACTAAAACTTCTATTTCTTTTTTTTTGTAATACTACATCACGATGGCATTATAACTACATGAAATAGACGGCATGCCTACATGTTGAGGCATGTAGGCACATGTGGCCACAGGTGACATCTCAACTTGTCAAGGGTGACAGGGAAAGACTGGTTGTTATACACAAGTAAGGTCTGAGCCAGCTGGCACAAAGGAAGCATCAACTTCTTGACCTTGGAGGCAATTCAAACATTTTATCACCCAGTCCTTCTGTTGCATAAAGAAGAAGTCGAAGGCCCAGGGAGAAACACCAACATTTTCAGTATCACTCAGCTAGAAACCCAGGGTGCATGGGCTTCCCTGGTGACTCAGACGGTAAAGAATCCACCTGCAGTGCGGGAGACCTGGGTTTGATCCCTGGGTTGGGAAGATCCCTGGAGGAGGGCATGGAAACCCACTCTAGTATTCTTGCCTGGAGAATGGCCATAGACAGAGGAGCCCGGTGGGCTACAGTTCATGGGGTCACAAAGAGTCAGACATGACTAAAGACATTAGAATTCAGCCTCTATAATTTCAAATGCAGTACATTTCTTCTAGTACCCACATGGCCTGCCTGCGGCCTTCTTAACTCTAAGTACCATTCTCCCATTATTTTCACTTTGCCAATCACACAGATAATTAACAGAGAATGAGGAATTTTGGAACTGAAAGATTCCTAAAGGGCAATTTTGAATATTTTCTGAGGACCATACCCTTGCACATGTTGTCTTGTTAGAGTAGAGAGAACACAGTGAGCCAGTGTCCCCAGAGATGCAGAAAATGTCGCCCAGAAAGGCTGTGCAACTTGCTCCAGGCCACACTGCTGGATGGAGGCAAGGCCAGGAGCCCTAAGTCTCCAGACTCCACACCAGGAGGCTGAACTTACTGGGAGCAGCTCCCCACTGACAGTCACCTTGTGCTGCACCACATCCCCCTGCCCCCCACACTATCATCGGGCATCTATTTTCTTTGTATCTGCTCAGTTTGCCTTTAAGTTACTTTGAAAGAGTGGAAATGTTCTGTCTCTACTGGCAAACCAGTATCACCTGCCATAGACAGAGAGTTAACCCCGTTAACCTTGAAACAAAAGAGATGTTAAACTCTTGCTAGGAGGGATCCCTGCCTGAGGCTCTAAGCCTGGGGCTGGTGCACAAGCTGTTGAAAAGATTACTGGTGTTAGAAAGGTGATAAAACTTCCCTTTGGCTAATGAGCAGAACAGAAAGAAGACAACTTTCCAAGCTTGCAGGAAATGCCAATTTAGAAGAGTGGTATTGACAACTCTGCTGCTCTGCTTGAAAGGGGATTCTGGAGGTGAAGCTCCGCCTCCTTCATCTTTCCACAGAAGCTCTGCTCAGCAGTTATGGACAAATGACAGATGAAGAGCCTTTGAATCTACTGTATGACTTAATTACTTGAGGATTATTCATGATTTTACATAACCTTTTGTTTTCTTTAAGGTCATCACTTTTAACCCACTCCTCTTTTTAGTTGGCTGATGTGGCTCAGTGGTGAAGAATCTGCCTGTCAACTCAGGAGGTGCAGGTTTGAGCCCTGGGCCCTGGGTCAGGAAGAATTCCTGGAGAAGGGAAAGGCAACCTGCTCCAGTATTCTTACCTGGGAAATCCCATGGACAAGAGGAGCCTGGAGGGCTACAGTCCATAGCGTTGCAAAGATTCAGACACAATCAGCAACTGAGCACGCAGGCAGGCAGAATGGTAATCTGGTGTATTCACTTCTTTTTCTTGTTTTGGTTAATAATAGTTACTAAACCAGAACCCTCAATGGCTTAAAATCCCTTGGAGAGTGAGATTTTCCCTTTTCTTGAATATAGGCATCAGTGATGAGCATCTGATGATCTGAGCCTTCTAGACATTTATGAATTCACTGCAAAGGTCATATAACAGTGCCAGGTTATTTCCACAGTGCTAATATGTCCCTCAAATTCTCATTCTTTGAAAGAGAATGAGAACTTGTCAAAGAACACATCTGCACTTTATACACAGAGAGTGAAACAACTGGAGTTTTTTTCATATTATTCATATACATATTTTTATAGATGATTAAAAGAAGAAAAACAGGATGGAAATTCAGAAATATGAAGGCATGATACATATTTTATGATTACATTTTATTGCATTCTGTTTAGTGACCAGAGGGCTTTGAAGACAAAGATGCTTTTGAATTAAGTTATTATTATTAAACCCCTTAAGCCTCATATTAAGTTTAGACTGTTGCTAGAAACTTTTGATAAATTAAATAATATGCAGTATATAAGCACTAGACCTAGTTTAATATATTTAAAATAGATTCCTTACATGTCTATAAGTGCAAACTAAGACCTGAAATGTTTTAAATACATTTTTCCTTTGGCGGAAGTGTTTTTTTTTTTTTTAATTTGTCTTTCAGAAATCTAATTAATGAAAGCTACTGAGCAATAATCTAACATAAAGAAATGCCTTGAGAGTTGGGAGTTTTTAATGCTTACCTCTAAATTTATTCAGTTGCTGAAAATGATTTTTTTTTTTTTTACTTTGGATCTAATAGGATTTGGTGAATAAAATAATAATGTGAATATGTAGCTAAATTTCTAATAGCAGAAGAAATTTCAAATGTAATAAACCAAGCCAAAAGGGGATTAATAATACAGAGTCAAACTACAATGGCCACTTCAGAATGAAATTGAATCAGTGTTCCTTGCCCTGCAAGGAGGGCATCCGTTGGTCCAAGAAGATTAGCTTTACAAGATAATCATGTTATGTTACACTTTTATTGAATGTACTTGCAGTTTGGACTATACAACTGTTCTTGTAATGTTTCCAAATGTATATCATCATCAGCCATGGAATGGCAGGTTTCTACCTAAATTCTGCCATCAAAGGAGAACAGGCTTCAGACACATCTAGTGTGGACACTTCAGATCACTTAAAACAGATAAGTGTTTACCCATCAACTAGCAGTACATTTGCCAATGCACTACGTTTTACACACATCCCTTTGCCCCATCCTACAGTAAATGGTGATCACTTCACATTGAAGAGATACAATCTCCCTCACCAGAATTCTCTTCTTTGCCAAGAGCTGCCAGTGGTAGTAACCATCAGCTGAGGGTGGGGGCTGGAGTAAAACATATGCCTTCCCTAGGGCCCTATCTTCCCTCTGGTGAAGAAGAGACATGTAAAAAATGCTTCCTAGAGGAAGCATTTTCTGAGGCTGAAGAAATGCCTCCATTTTTTCTACCACCTTTCAATTACAAGGGGACCTTTTTTGGATTTAAAATTGATAGAATCCAGCAATGTTAATTCGGAGAAGGCAGTGGCAACCCAATGGAAAGTGGCAATGGCAAGTTCTCTTGCCTGGAAAATCCCATGGACGGAGGAGCCTGGTAGGCTGCAGTCCACGGGGTCACTAGGAGTCGGACACGATGGAGCAACTTCACTTTCACTTTTCACTTTCATGCATTGGAGAAGGAAATGGCAACCCACTCCAGTGTTCTCACCTGGAGAATCCCAGGGATGGGGGAGCCTGGTGGGCTGCCATCTATGGGGTCGCACAGAGTCGGACACAACTGAAGTGACTTAGCAGCAGCAGCAATGTTAATTATGTAAGTGAGAAGAGACAAGAGGTGGAAAATGCAGGAAAGAAATGTGGAAAACGAGGCTCAAGTCCTCTTCACTGAGTCTTCCCCGCCATTCTATGTACATTACGGCACCCTCTGCTCCCAACACTGCCCATCCTCCTGCCTGGCTATATTTTTCTCCCTTGGGCTTATCACTCTATAACACAGTGTCTGCTTTAGACCTCGTCTTCCTTATTGCCTTCTGTGTTTCCCATGAAATGCATTCCACCAGGCAGAGGACTTGGCATTGTCTGATTCACGGCTGTGTCCCCAACAGTATACTACAGACGAGGCTGCCTTATTGACAATATATCCCCAGGATCAAGTTCAGGGATCTATTGCCTTTTTCAGTTCAAGCATCAGACGGCAGACAGTTCAGGCTTTGCAAGCCACATAGTCTATATTGCAACTATTTAACTCAGACACTGATGAGCAAGAGCAGCCATAGACAATACGTAAATGGATGGGCATGGCTATGTTCTAGCATAATTTTACTCTAAGGTAGAGGGCCAGATTCGGTCCAGGGCTACAGTTTGATGACCCCAATCCACACTATATCTTGCATACAGTAGGTGCTGAAGAAATATTTGAGTAAGTAAATGAGTATGATATCCCTAAAGGCTAGCTTTCCTGTTTACCACTCAGATCAAAGCAGACTCTCAAAAGAGAACTACTACTAGTTGCTTTAAGGTAATAAGTATTAAAGGATACTAAAATCACAGGATAAGTAAAATATGCAGTTTGTCCTGAATAACGATTGGGGATGGTCTCTGCTGAAAGAAAATCAGTTGCTTGTCACCCACTGGTCTGTTTCATTTTTTATAAGAATAGCCAGTTTGCACCTCATATGTGATCATGGAGAAAGAAAAACAAAGAACAGATGCCCAGGAAAAAGTATCAAGTACTTAGTATGTATTATTACTCTGTTCTGAGGCCAGAGCTCTTCAAAGTTTTAGAATCACTTGGGAGCTCCTGTATAAAGTAGATTCTAGAAACTCACTTCAAATCTACTGAAGGATTCTCCCAAAGATTAGAGACCAAGAATATGGATTTTTTTTAAACAAATCCACGTTTGAGAACCACTAGTCATCCTGACTGAATAACCTGTTGCTACTGCATTAGGTTCCCAGAGGAAGAGGTATCCACCTCAGATGGTCCAAATGAAGAGACTCTATGAAAGTTTTATTAGCGGAAGAGCAGGCAGGGAAAAGGATCAGCACGGGACATGGAGGCAGTCAGAGTAACAGTAGCAGGAAGCGAGGGCATCCCCAGGTGTCAAAGGGCAAGGGGAAGCAGTGGTGACACCAGAGCCCAGTGAGGGCTGCAGGCAGGCAGCCAAGAAGGGTAGCCATGGTGAACTCCACGCTCCATCAAGGAAGGAGCAGGAAACAGAGTTCCCACTGCTTTCTGCTTCAGTCCTCTGACTTGTCTAGCCCTCGTATGAGGCAACCCTAGATCCAAGGGAAGCTGGGCAGCATGGTCCACAGGATAGAAAGAGGCAGAGACTGGACAACAAATAAGGCAGAAGGGGCAGAGACAGGGATGTGGGAGAGAGTGGCAGAGTCATCAACTCATTGATGGATGACAATCAAAAGAAGATCATCCTGGTTGAATACAGACATGACTCTCTGAAATTCCACCCTCCTACATGGAGGATTACAACAGAGACCAATGGTCAGGAGGGGAGTACAATCACCTACTCCAAGACAAAACTCTTGCTTGATTTATGTGCCATGATCTATTCTAGGGGCAGCTTCCCCACCCAGGTCACAGTATTCCAAAATTGGAACGAACAGGACCCCTAGAGTCAGCCATAAATGAAAATGGTGCCTTCAATTTCAAATTATAAAGTAACACGTTGATGAATAACCATGGCATGATTAGTCGATTCAGGACTTCAATGCACAATGGAAGAATCCATCCATTATCTGCTCAACGTAATTCGTTCGTCCCGGCAACTTTACAAAACAACCGAGGAAAATTACTGTCCCTTAGTGAAGCCTTGTGAATTTCATATGCATTTAATTAGGTAACTGCCAGCTCAAGGACGAGAACCATGACAAATAGTTGTTCTTTTCAAATTAGAAGAATAGACTGCTCAATGAGCAATATTGATGTTTCCCGCATCTACTTATACAGGAGTTTTCCTATCCTGTTTTTTTTCCTTTTTAGTTTAGCTAACCATCTTAACATTTAATGAAGTTTTCGTGACCACGGTTCTCTAGCTGAGAGTTCTAGTCGTTAACTTTTAAAAGCAGCCAGGAGCAGCCTCCCAGTGGGCGAGATATACCTTGCATCTCATCAGAGGCCAATGGTGCTCCACACAGCCATGAAATGATTTTAACAGAAAACATCTCTATGAGCAAACAGAGAATATGGATCACCAGGCAAGGCCCTCTACTCATCATACAGGTGTTTACCTTAAGCTATAGTAACGGCCCCAGTCAAGTTGCTCAGAGCAGGCTGACTTCACGTCTTTTAAATCAAGGAACAACCTGAAGTGTGGTAAATGAGTTAGGATTTGGGGAGGAGGTTTAGTGGGTAACTAATGGCAGCAAGTGCAAAATTTTGAGATGATACTGCTATCCCATTTGCATCTCTGCCTTTCCTCAAGGGAACGTCCGAGCAGAGAGGGGCAGTGAGAACCAAGACGGCCCATCCTATTTGCTTGTGATTCCCTATATCCTAGTGGTATCTCCTCCCTTCCTCTGATGCACCTGCCCTTCCAAACACAGGTAAGAAACTCAGAAGATGAGAGACACACTTCGTAGTTAGTAGCGAACATCATATGTATGTGTTTACATGTCTGTAGATCTTAGAATTTTCTTGTGCCATATATGGCAGGTAAACATTCCTACTGAAGTTTGCTGTTTAGTTGCTAAGTTGTGTCCAACCCTTTGCAACCCCACAGACTGTAGCCCACCAGGCTCCTCTGTCCATGGGATTTCCCAGGCAAGAACACTGGAGCAGGTTGTCATTTCCTTCTCCAAGGGATCTTCCCGAACCAGGGATCAACCCCACATCTCATGCACTGGCAGGTGGACTCTCTACCAGTGAGACATCTGGGAAACCCAGTTCCTACTGTAGACCAGGGCCAAAAGGCAAAGACAACATCATCTTATTCAGTACGATCAAGATTAAAACATCATTGCCTTGGGATTTCAAATAGTTTCTAGTTGAATGTGGTAAGTTACATTTTGGATACAGGGTCTGGTGAGCTCATTAATTTATTTAGCAAACATGGCTATGCCGTGTGGCAATAACACAGTTCCAGTCCCTTGGTCTTCTTGATAATTCACTCTGTGTTTTACAAACAGTCGGGCTCCTAGGTTTCCAAGGGATTCTAAGCACATCGCTCAGACTGACAGAGCGAGTATTCCAGACAATTGGTTCCCTGAGGGTCAAGACAGTGATGCTCGATCAGGATTCAAACGGGTCATAAACCCTTCATGGATCTCTCTCTGGTGGGTGGTGATGTCTCCCCAGGGCCGCTCATCATTGCTGCTGCAGTCAAGCACTTGTCATTATAGACAAATACCCCGTCAGTCTTAGGTACTCATCCAATCAAGTCTTAACCACAAACAGGGAAGAGAATCAGCAGTACAAAGAAGTCCAGAGAGGAAAATTAGGCATGCGTGCCCACCCAGGCGTGACGGCTCACTGTACATTTCTGTATCTGCGCTTTCAGCATTGCTGCATGATTCAGCACCTGTTTATCTACTCTGATTACAGACATCCAAATCGTTCTGGGACCACATATATCAACTCCCCTAAAACACCTAACCCATTTCTAGGAATTTATCCTAAGGAAATAATTGGACAAGCGCCTAAGAGATGTATGTACAGGGTTGTTTGCTGCTGTGTTCTTTACAGAAGCAAAAGATTGGAAACACATCAATCTCAGTTTCGTTGTCCTCCAAGCCAGATTGCAAAATCTTATTTACACCTGTTACAATTACATTGTGCTACCTAATGCCAGGAGCAGACTATATATGGCTTTCAGCTAAAGGAACGCCGCGGTCCTGAGGGCTTTGGAAAACAGAAAGCTGCCATCGTATGTGTTTTCAAGTAGAAGATCCAGCACTCAGTCTTGCTCGCATCTCTTAGTTCTCTCTGAAAGGTGGCCAGACCTAAGTTTCATTGCGCAAAGAGGACCTCAGCCACTCCTTGTTAAAAACTCTTTTAAGCCCTCCTATTGTTCCTCCGCATGCCAGGGTGTGGGTTTGAAGACACTGTAAGATCTAAGTCCTGCTACATCCTCAGCCCACCTACTGCTGTTCCTCACCCATACTGTGCTCCAGCCCCACTGGATTGTACCGGGTGCTCTTATCTTTAGACCTCTGCACACGCCGTTCATTCATTTGTCCTTGGCCTAGAATACCCTTCCCCTGGTGGCTCAGATGATAAAGAATCTGCCTGCCAATGCAGGAGACCCGGGTTCGATCCCTGGATTGGGAAGATTCCCTGGAGAAAGGAATGGCTACCCACTACCCACTCCAGTATTCTTGCTTGGAGAATTCCACGGACAGAGGAGCCTGGCGGGCTATAGTCCATGGGGTCACAAAGAGTCGGACATGACTCAGTGACTCACACTAACACCCTTTCTTAACTCCTCAGCTCAGTTTCTCCGACCTGCCCTGCCTCTCTCAGAGGCCTGGCCTTACTCCTCTTGCACTCTTTCCATGATTGGACCCAGATGTCCTCTGCCCATGCATGGGTTTTCACATTTGTTATTACTTTACACATGACAGTTTAGCTGTCTATTTTCTTATCTGTCTTCCCCAAGGGACTGTTAAGCACTTTGGTGTCAGGGAATATGACTTGTTCGTATTTCGGAAGACAAACAAAAAAAATTCAGGAGCCATCTCCAACCTCTACTCCCACACCTGCCCTGGGATGCTAGGATTCAGTGGTTTCTTTCCCACTCCCGATTGCATAATCTGGAAATAGACACCACTGACTCAGGAAGACAACCCTGGGAACCGCTTCTCCTGCTTTCCCCACATTATTAAGGTACAACAGTCCTGAAGGCACGGACCCCTTCTCACCAGTTCTATTATGTACACAAAATGAGGGGTGGGCTGAACAGAAGAGACACACAGCAGCACAAGCGCCATTAGGCTGTTTTATCCCTCAGTGCTTCTCCAGCATCATAATACCCCAGGTGTGCAGGGGTTTACCTCTACTGCATGTCAGGTACCTCTCTAGGCACTTGCACACATTAGTTCATGTGGTATTCACAAGCACCTGCGAGGCATGTCCCACTACTGTCTACATCAGACATGTTCATGCCCGACTCTTGCGACCCTGTGGACTATAGCCCGCCAGGCTCCTCTGTCCCTGGGAATTTTTAGGCAAGAGTATTGGAGTGCATTGCCATTTTCTCCTCCAGGAGATCTTCCCAACCCAAGGATCGAGCCCACATCTCCAGCATCTCCCGTCCTGTCAGCTGGATTCTTTACCACTGCGCCACCTAGGAAGCCCTCTACTTCAGACAGGAGAGAATTTTAAAAAATCACTTATAGTCTCCAAGCTTCTAAAAGGCGAAGCCGGGTGTGAATTCAGATGGCTGCCACATCTGCGCCTTTAAACATCAAGCAATGCTGCCTCTCCAACAGACTTGAGCCAAAGGAGCCCCTGGGCCAAAGGAGAGGGGTTAGACATCAGAGCAAAGGAAAAAGAGAGGAGGTATCATCAGAGAGGAAACTGACTCAGGCTGAGGAACAGAAAGGGAAACAAATGGACACGGTGGAACAGAAATGCATAAAGATGAGAGGGACAAAGTAGCTCAACAGCTGCCGCATTCTCCTCCCTGAAGGCATGGCATGAGCCGGAATAGATGTTAACAATCAGAACACTCCTGAAGCTCGCACAGGCCCGCAGAGCGTGGGGAGCCCCTGAGGGGATGGAGTGATGGCCGAGCAGCTCACTGGGTGATTCTCCTCCCAATCATTCCAGGAATCCCCTGGTGTGAAAATGCAACTATTTCAGGGAGAACCATATTTAATAATACTCGACTTCAGATAACCAAATTCTATGCATCTAAGCCAACCTTCCACTCCCGCCACCTCTAACACAACCAGGAATTTACTCTTCAGAAACGAAGATGACAGCAATAAAAGCAGAAACACAAAGATATTATCACAACTGACTCAGAGAAACATTTGTACCCCCTCCCCTGATCTGCAAACTTGCCTTGGCCGACATCATGTCTGCTCCCAAACGTCACTTAACAAAAGACTTTAGAAACTTCAGGAACAATTTATGTAAAGAAAACTCCATTTCCAGGATCCTATGACTGTATTCCAAGGTAATAAAATATAAATGAGAATAAAGAACAAGCTAATAAACTGAATTGAAGGCTGCATTTCAATAATAAGGTTTGGGAGCCATTTACTCACCATGCGTATCTCACTCTCCTGACTTATAACATCATCTGATTACTTAACAGAGATGAAAGCTGGTGCTGCTTCTGTTATCCAATGGAGATGCTTTTTGGAGTTGAACAATGTGACATTTGCTTCAGAGCGCTTCTATCTGATCAATACGTAATGCTAAATGTGATTTAGAATCAATTTAATTGTACTGTTGCTCTCCCCATGAGTCAAGGGGGAAACAAAGGTAAAACATCTGAGATATGAAACCATTCAACTATTTCCCAAAGAAGGCATAGATCTCTTGTTTCTAATGAAGTCCAAGACATAGATACTGTTGGTTCATACTACAAACTTCACATTAGGAAATGAATTGTGCTGAAGCAGCTAGGATACTATACCCTGAAAGGTATAAGGTAACTCTGTTTCTTGTTTCCAATCCATTTAATTATTAAAAGCTTTTCTACTTGCTATAACTTTTTTTTCTAAATTACAGGAAATGTAAATTAAAAAAAGAAGTCTAATAATACATGTAATACAGATACTTAATTTCCTATAGTATTTCTGAAAGATTTCTATATGTAATTCTTGCTGTCCTACATATTTTCTGTATATAATTTGTCGTAATATACATGGAGAGCGAACCTGGAGTGTTTACAATGGTCTGGACTTGGTGATACCAAAAGCATCCATACGTTTGACCAATAGTAACTGACTCCCAACTCTGTGCCAGGTTATAGAATTTACACTCAAGGAATACTAGGCTTACAGAGATTTTAAAAGCAGCCAAATTGGAGCTCAAATATCTTTTGATGCAACAGAATCTAGAGACTCTATATAAGAATGCTTAAACAACCAAAACAGCCAGTAAGTTTCACCTGAACATCAGTTCAAATTTCAAGCTTCTTAACTTGTAAAAAATTACATATTAATTAAACCAACTGACTATTCATGGTTAACAGTAGATATAGCCTCTGAGTAATAACTACTATTTTTTTTTCCTGTTTGGGATTCAAGCAAACGTGCAGCTATGATACTTAAGAAGAGCAATTTTTAATGCCTTTGCTAGCTGCAATTGAAAATAGCCCGCCATAACATACCCATGCAAAATATGCCTTTTTTCAAAACTTGGATTTAACTTACAAAATTATAAAATAACTAAATAAAGTTGTATTAAAAGACCACCTCAAGTACTACTAGTAGTTAATCAAGATAGAAGTATTTTGCTTTATAAGAATAAAGCAAATGACTCAGTTACACCCACAGGACAACCCACCCTTGTGATTTGTAAAGTAAAAAAAAAAAATTAAAAAGGAGTTCACAAAATAATTTCCAACTTTTATGGTTTTTGTGTTGGAATAGACAAAATGATATTTCATACACTTAGAATTTCAAAATGTCTTTAGAAGTTGTCATCACAATTTGAACAAGGAAAAACTTGAATTGTACCAACAGTTTCTAAAAAAATTTTCTCCCTAAGTATGTTCTGACAACTGGTCCCAGATTATTCCCTCTTAACCACAGATTCAGACTACACTGGGTTGATGCCAGTCCATGTAGTAGCTCTTCTGCTGAGTATTTGATGATCCCTGTTTTCCTTTTGGCAAAGCACCCTCATAGGTTCAAACAAGGTTCACTATGACCTAAACAAGGATCTAGAGTTGTGCTGTCCAGCAGGGTAGCCACTGACCACACGTCATTATCGTACATATGATATGTGGCCAGTCTACATCATATGCTGTTAATCTAAAATACACACTCAATTTCAAAGACTGATCACAGAAAAAGAATACAAAATATCACATTAATTTTTTAAAACTGATTACACATTTAAGTATTTGAGATACCAGGTTGAATAAACTATATTAAAATTAAATTCACTTATACCTTTTTACTTTTTAAATGTGATGATTAGAAAATGTAAAAATTACATTTGTGGTTTGCCTTTTATTTCTACTGGGTATGGGTATAGAGGGTAAGGAGGAAAAAAAAGATGATGAGCTCCCATTTCTGGTTAATATATTTTTTTAATTTGTCATATCACCAGTTATATTTTTTCAGATTAAACATGCACATTTTCACACAGAACATATTCTGACAGAAGACATGAGAAGCGTGCACTTGCTATCATAATGATTATTTTTTAGATAACAACAGCTGTTTGCCTATACAAGCAAGAGACTGTTTTTCCACATACCACCAAGTACTAGCATTCAATCATGAAAGAAACATAATTCTCCCTGGACTTTCCCCACATGGTATACATCAGTAGCAAGCTGTGCGTGAGTATGTAGTCTGAAAATATGAAGCAAGTTGGGGCCGCTTTCTGGCTGATGACTTTGCCCGTTCTCTCTTAATATGGCAAATACAGAGTGCTCATGTCGGGCTGACAGAGAAGCAAGTGAATCATTAAGGCCTGTACAAAATCCACACAGGATAGGTGAGCACCATTTTTGTTCTTCCTTGCAGAGGAGATGAGAAGACATGTATTCCCTGATGGAGTGTGAAAACACTGAATAAAAGTCAACTATTAAAGAACATACAGTTTGTTTTATGACACTTAAAGAGTCGCTTGAAAGTCTCACAATTCTCACGATTCCATCAATCATATTGTGTAATTAAAAATGCATTGTGGGGCTATCATAAAAAAAATCTACAAATAATAAATGCTGGACAGGGTGTAGAGAAAAGGGAACCCTCTTCCCTGCTGGTGGAAACATAAATTGATACAGGCACTGTGGAGATCAGTATGAGAGTGCTTTGAAAAATGAAAAACAGAACTACCGTATGACCCAGCAATCCTACTACTAGGCATATACCCGGAGAAAACCATAATTCCAAAAGGTACACGCCTCCCAGTGTTCAGTGCAGCACAATTCACAGAAGAGATGCCATGGAAACAACCTAAATGCCCGTCAACAGAAGAATGGAGAAAGAGGTGGTGCATATGCAATGGAATACTACTCAGCCATGAAAAGGAATGCGACTGGGTCATTTAGAGAGACATGGACAGACCAAGAGACTGTCACACAGAGTGAAGTCAGAAAGACAAAACCAAATACTGCATATTAATGCATTTACATGGAATCTAGAAACATGGTACTGATAGTCTTATTTGCAAAGCAGAAATAGAGACAAAGACATAGAGAACAAATGTAGGGAGCCCAAAGGAGGGAAGGGAGGTGGGATGAATCGAGAGATTGAGATTGATATATATAAACTACTTATACTATGCATGAAATGGTAACTCCTGAGACCTTATTGAATAGCTCAGGGAACTTTACTCATTTCTCTGTGTTGACCTAAATGGGAAGAAAATGCAAAAAAGTGGGAATATATGTATGAATATATACATACACAACATTGTAAAGCAATTACACTCCAATAAAAATTAAAAAAAAAAAAACCCTTCTGTCAAAATCTAATTAGATTGGTGCTATTCAAAACGGAAGCCAATAGCCACATGTGGCTATTTAAATTTAAATGAACTAAAATAAGAAATGTGGTTCCTCAGTGTAGGCATTATTTAAAGTTTTACTGAAGTACAGTTGATTTACAACGTTATGTTAATTTCTGCTATACAGCAAAGTGATTCAGTTACACACATATATGTTTTTTTTTCATATTCTTTTCCATTATGGTTTATCACAGGATGCTGAATATAATTCCCTGAGCTATATAGTAGGACCTTGTTGTTTATCCATCCCAAATATGACAGTTTGCATCTGCTGATCCCAAACTCCTAATCCTTCCCTTCTTCTCCCCTTGCCCCTTCACTCCAGGCAAGCACAAGTCTGTTCTCTATGTCTGTGAGTCTGTTTCATAGATATGTCCATTTGCATCACATTTTAGATTCCACTTGTGAGTGATATTATATGGTATTTCTCTCTCAGTGGGTAAATTTCAAGTACTAAATAATCGCATGTGGCTGGTGGCTACTACAGAGCATGGTATAGAATCTTTGCATCACTGAAGACAGTTCTGTTGGACAGGGCCAAATTAGATAACTTGGAACAAATTAGCAATCCAGAAAACTTAAAAAAGAAAGAAGTAGGATGGAGACAGGCATGCGACTGGAATGCAAACCAAGGGACTGTTTTAAAACAAAACATATTCCATCACTGGAGACAAGAAAGTAAAGTAAGTGGACAGAAATTTCATTTCTAAATACTGGTTTGATACTCGCCATGCCTACACTCAGACTACAACTACGCAAAGACGCAGCTACTGATGAACTCCAGCTTCCCTTTTCTGAAAGAGGAAGCTAGTCTTGGTGGTATTTTTTCCTGGGCTAAGTGCACAGCTGAGACACAGACTCTCTCCTTAATGAGATAAATTGTGGGGTTATGCATGCATTAGAGAATAAATGCTTTTTAAAAAATCAGTAGGTAGGAAAAACAACAATACTATGTTCGTTTTCCCTTTCTTCTCACCTACTAGGAAGAACTGAAGCAATATCAGGGAGTTAAGATAGTCAGACAATGGTTAAAAGCCTGGCTCTGGAATTCAGTAGACTGGTTTTTGTGGCTCCACTTTTCTGGTTATGTGAGCTTGCCCTGCTCCTCCGAGTCCCCACCTGCACAGCCTACAAGAGACAACATCTGAATAATTCTTGGGGCACACAAGTTCTGACAAAAGGAGTGCTTACCAGATGCAACTCTTATTTTGCTGATTATTAATTTTAAAAATGCCTAGCAATTTAATTATGATGGTTTAGTCACTAAGTTGTGTCCGACTCTTTGTGACCCCGTGGATTGTAGCCCACCAGGCTCCTCTGTCTATGAGATTTTCCAGACAAGAATACTGGAGTGGGTTGCCATTTCCTTCTCCAGGGGATCTTCCCAACCCAGCGATAGAACCTGGCTCTCCTGCACTGCTGGCAGATTCTTTACTGCCTGAGCCACCAGGGAAGCCCAATTGGGTCATAGTAGATACAAATAAGTACAACTTAAGTGACAATATGACAAAACTATGGCAGTAACACTACAAACTGCCTGTATGCCCCACAGGCTGCTTTCAAGTTGCGCAAGCTGCTAGCATTGGACTATATACATTTCCAGTACAGTGAGTTGCTCTAAAAACTCTAGGTTATCGTACTAGAAGAGAGGACTGAAATGAGAAATGAGACAGATACTAAAATATTCCTTGGGAGACCACCTGAGATATGCGATCACTCAGGATTTCTGAAGAATCGAACATAGCACAAGCATGAGGCCCTGGAACATTTGAGAGCTTCCTAAAGAAAACAGTTATCATCCACAGCCACTGGATACAATCAAATTTACAGAATTCCTTGTAAAGACACTGACGTACACCATTACCGTCAAGAGCTTGACAGTTTGAAAAATCACATATCCAACTTGTCTTTTGTAAAAAAAAAAAAAAAAAATTCCTTAACAATAGTTTCCCATTTGTGTAGAGACCTGGAGAAAAGTGTCACGTGCCAGCAGCAGCAGCAGAAGGCAAGACGAAACAAATTTCCTACAGAAGCTTCGACAAACAGAATCATAAATATGTTCTGCATCAGTAAAATTAATCATAGGAAAACTGCCCCAATTCTGCCACATTCCACTTCAAGATCGTAGCTTTTCCATCAATCGCCACTACCCTGGAGACATGCCTAACATCGCAACAGTGCACGATAGACCTCGTGTCCTCACTTTTCCACGACAGTGTGTACTACAAAAAACGATCTTACTGTCTCCACAAATCTAAACATTCAAAAATTTCAATAGTTTAATATCCAAACTGTATACACCAGATTATCTCTTGTACCTGGAATTGACAGAAAAATCCTTCACACCCTGTCTTCCAAAGGTGAGTTCAGGAAAGACAGTAAAGATTTCCAGTTACTAAACTTGTTAGATTCGGCTCAAGAGAGAGACAGCATGTGTTGCTTTCTGTATGATATGCCGTATCTGCACAACTCAAGTGAACACAGAAAACCATGGTACATCACGGTAGCAGAGTCACGGGGACTGAACAGTGGATTCATTTATTAGAGCGCGTAAGTGACCAGCTGGGATATAAAGCACCAACTGCAAAGTCAGCCTTCCCTCAGGAGAGTGGAAAGATGTTGTGGCTGTGGGAGTCAGATAGGTCTGCCTCTAACAGTCCCGTAACACCTGTGTGATCTCAGTTTCCTCAGCTCTGGAGAAAAGGCAACAACGCATCCTTTCCAGACTTCACACGGGAAGCGGAGAAGGTGACCAACACGAGAACAGAAGAGGCCACCTGATGTATAAAGGAATGATGCATTGGGCAATCCATTCCCCATGTCCTAGCAGGTGCCACTTACCAGTGCCCACATCTTCTATTTCTGTTATGGATGTGTAAATAAACACACTTACATGTTTCTATCGGGGTTACTCAGGTGGCTCAGAGGTAATGAATCTGCTTGGCAATGCAGGAGACGCAGGTTCGATCCCTGGGTCAGGAAGATCCCCTGGAGAAGGGACTGGCAAGCCACTCTAGTATTCTTGCCTGGGAAATCCCATAGACGGAGGAGGCTGGTGGTCTACACAGTCTACGGGGTCACAAAGAGTTGGACAGGATTTAACAGCTGAGCACAGCACAGTATGTATATTTCTATTTTGATGGATTTAATCACTGAAATGCATGCATAAGTAAATTTGTATGTGTATATGCACTTGTGCTTTTATATATAAAAAAACTGACTTTTGCTCTTTGATCTTCAAATATGTTCTTTGGATAGCAACTTTTCTTTCCTGTTTTGTTTCTGCATTTGGATGTCAAGATCAAAAGCAACTTAGCTCCCTCCCCACACCCGTACCCAAATCCCCAAACTCTGATGAAAGTGAAAGTGTTAGTCGCTCAGTGGTGTCCTGATTCTTTGCAACCCCATGGACTGTAGCCTGCCAGGCTCCTTTGTCCATGGAATCCTCCAGGCTAGAATACTGTAGTGGATTGCCATTACCTTCTCCAGGGGACCTTTGGGACCCAGGGATCTAAAGCAGGTCTCCTGCATCGCAGGGAGTTTATGATCTGAGCCACCAGGAAAGCCCACCCCCACCTTGCAAAACTCTCTCGTATTTGTTAACTAAGAAGTCATTTGTTTTGAAGCAACATGCTATTATTTCTTTTCCATACCTTAAATCAGAGGATAATGTCTCAAAGTAAAACGTTTATTTCGAGCTCTCACCTAATAAATCCACGGAAGATAAGAAAGTTATCAGACACCAGTCATTTCTGTAATTCTAGCCCCGAAGTGCTCAGCACACTCAGCTTTTCCGTTGCAATCAGCTCTCAACACCTCAAGTATATGTCAGAGGAATTCTTGAGCCCATCAACTCACCCAAGCTCCTTACTTATTCTAATTTACCCTCTTGAATTTTATTTCCTCCCTCAGAAGAAAAAAGAAGCCCATCTGCTAGAAGGAAATATTTGTAGCCGACATGACAAAAGTGGAATCCTTGCTTCCTAACAGCTGTGAATCAAAACAGGAGTGACGGAAATTAACTGCATTGTGCTCTGGAGCAGATGTGAGCTCAGATACTGACTCAAGCTCTTTTGTTTCTAGGCACCCTGTGTAAATCATCCGTAGGCAGCACATTGGGTCATATTCTCACCTCACTGCTATTCATGCTAATTCTTAATGTCCCTGAACTACTGCAGACTTCAAAATTCTTTAAAAATAAAAAGTTTAGGATCTTTTTTTTTTTTTTCCCAAAAGAGAGATCCTGAAAGTTGCCAATCACTCACTACAAGTCTTGACTAAACAGATGGGTTTTGACACGTCTGGTTTGATTTTAAATGCAAACATGTCAATTTATGCTCTGGCACAGGTTCTTCTGTCTCTAAATCTTTTGGGGGGGGGGGAGGCATGGAAGGTTTTTTAAGTTTCAGTTTCTAAATTCAGTTGTTCCTATATTAGCAATAATGCCGACAGAGATCTTATCACAGAAACAGCTATATAATCTCTATATTTTAATCTAGTGGTCTTAAGTAATTTTAAATTGTGAAATGAAAATATTTTCTGTCATATCAATAAACAAGAAATCCCACAGCCATCAGCGATTTCTAGCCTCCAGATGTGAATGAGGGCTCCCAAAACTGAGATCCAGTAGATGCTACCAGCCCATAAGGGGTTCACTGAGGAGCTGGGGTAATGCAAGAAGCAAGGTGAACAAGGAAATAGGATTAGCCCCAGAAGCTGAGATGCATATGAAAGGAAGGGATTCAGTGAGCCCAGAGGCTTGCATCTTCCCATACATAGAATGTAAAATTCCTTAACTTGGTACCTGATCTTTGCTGTTCAGACTGCCTGCTTCCTTTGTTGCAAACTTATTTAGAGCCTGAGTAAGTAAGTTCCCTCCTGCCTCCTTGGGGCAGATTTCTCAGAACTCCCGAGATGCTGTTTCCAGGGTTTGGAGTGCTAAACATTCCCACCAAATAAAGTAACTCTCTCCTTTCAGGTTGTAACTATATTTTTTTGGTCAATAAAATCATTACTAAAAACTCAACAAAATAAACTCCAAGTGAGAGAAGAAACACACACAATTGAAGTTACATATTTATATGAATGTAGAGGTACCAAAAAAAAAAAAAAAGAGTCAGGCTTGCTGTCTTGGTGACTCTTTCTGTACTCAGTAAATATGTATTATGTTCCTACAGCCAGAACTAGCAAGTAAGAGGCACTTGACCTCTAATTTTTGTTCTTGTTCCCATGACAGACATTGGGAATCCACCAGAAGTGGGACTTCTGCCATCATTGCCTTCCAGGTGCACCAGTCTCAATGAACTGCTCTTGTGAGATGCTGTTACAGGAAAGCACACTGACTGAAGCCGCCCACCCTGGCCAGGCACCATAGTAACCATTTGCATGAACTGTTTTACGACAGGAGGTCCTGCTAAGGAACATGGAACTAATAAGCCACCACCAACCGGAAGAGGTCAGCAAAGGTCAAAAGGAGACACCACATGTCTGACCACCTCCCAGAATCCTTCCCTCTGGCATCCCTCTTGGCTGAACAAGGCATGCACCACCAGGAAGGACTCAGAGTCAAAATGGTTTGCTAAAGACAACCCGGAAATTAATCCCATCACCAGTAAAATCTCTTGCTTTGTCAGCACATGTGTCTCCTCGGACAATTCATTTCCAAGTGTTAGACAAGAGCCCAGTTTTGGGCCCTGGAAGGGGTCCCCCTTCCTGCAAAAATATAACCTTAACATCAAATACTAAATTATCCAGTTAGAAAGATGGAATGCGCACAAATGAAATGACTTGAGAATGTTCTAAGCAAAACGTCAAAATACGTAAGATGACAGATTACAGAATAATTACTCAGTTATTGAAAGAGCCTCTTTGTTTTATTCCAGCATGGAGCAGTGTTGTTTTGGGGCTGTTTATGTCCTTAGAGCACTTTAGTTCAAGCGGTAATTCTATAGTAAGCCTTTTTTCAAGGCAATATATTGAATTTATTATTTTACTTTAAATCATTAAATACGCAGTATAATTTTAAAATGGTAAAATTAAAATCTGTTCAATTACAGCACTGTATTTCAAACCCACAGATATGGGAATTCTACAGAAGTCTGAAGAATTGGGTCCCCATGAAAACAATGAACAACAGAGAATGGGGAAAAGAGTTTCTATAACAAATCAGAAGCACTTGTATAAAATCTTTTTTTACTGCACTCTAAACTCTGTGTTAGGAGCGTCACCTTGAAAGTAACCCACTATTTATTGCTTCTCCCCTTTTCTTCTAAGACATCTTTTTCATAGGTGGAAGATAGGAAATGCTATGTGCTTAACTCTGAGAATATGCCTCCAGATAGCTCTCTCTGCTTTACAATTAGTATCATTCTTTCCCAAATTCTTGGTTAACTTCCATCTTCATTATGGGTGTTGTAGTTCTTTGTTCTTTTTGTGTTTCTGGGTATTTTAGTGAGAGGTAGGCAAAGGCTGCCAGAGAAATGCTCACAGCCCCTGGTCAGTGGCTGTATGCAGTCTGAGCTTAGTAAGCAGTTGAATGAAAAACTGCATGAGTGAAGTTTCAAAAGCAGAGACGGATCTCTGCACAGCAAAGCAGACAGCCAGCAACTTGGTTTGATTAGAAAGGTGCTGAAAAAGCTGCCTTTACTCCTTGATCTAGTAGATGCCATAGAGTTCCTGGGATTCTCACTTTACGAAAAATTTGTATTTGGGCACCAAATGTTCTGTTGTCATTTTGTTTGCTGTGGTTTTTGGTAAAATATATGTGTGTGTGTGAAAGTGTTAGTCACTCAGTCTTGTCAGACTCTTTGCAACACCATGGACTGTGGCCCACCAGGCTCCTCTGTCCATGGAATTCTCCAGGCAAGAATACTGGAGTGGGTTGCCATTCCCTTCTCTAGATTCTCTTCTCCAGGGGATCTTACCAACCCAGGGATCAAAACCAGGTCTTCTGCATTGCAGGCAGATTCTTTACCATCTGAGCCACCAGTAAGGTCCCCAGGGAACCCATATATGGGTTATATATATAATGGTAAATTCGGAGATATATATATATATATATATATATATATATATATATATATCCATTTTAACTATTTTAAGTGTATAGTTCTGTGACATATATCCACATTAATGTGAATCATCTCTTTATAAAAAAAACAGATCAAGTATCCTTTTCTTCTCATCAATAGCAAGATGATGCACATAACTCTGTAAAACTCTGAGTTGCCCTCTCCCTCAAATAAAACACAAAGATTCAAAATCAACATGGAACATGGGAAGAGAAGAACCTGGAGATTGATAAGATTTTTGTCTTTGAATAAGAAGCCAAAACTTTAACTGAGGCTTAAAGGAGGTAAAAATGTTGGCTGGAGGCATTGAAAGTTGAGCATGATAGTGGCCAGAAATGAAGAAAAATAGATTAGAGGGAAAATTGGAAATAAACTCACATTTGTTGGCTTTTTAAGCAAATGCTGTCACAAAGATCTCTCCCCCAACTTTCTCCAGCAATCCATCAGCAGCCCTATTTTTACATCTAATTTTGACACAGAAAAGTCACAGTACATGCCCAGAACAAATAAGGAGGAGCATTTAGATTCAAGACCTTATTGTTAGATTCCTACTTTTATGCTTATTAAACCCTGCTCTATTGTCATCGCATAAGAAGACTGACATCCTTTAAATGAAAAATAAGCATCTATAGACGCTTGTTTCTGATATCAACTGAGAGTTACCCCCGATCTCTTCTTCTCTCCTTTGTCCCACTCTTTATTCAAGAAGCTGGGCCACTTCATATTCATTTCCTTTGGAGAGGAATGTGACAATGCAGAAAAATGAGGAAAAACAGACAATCTCTTTGACTGGTGAATCAATATCTAGGATATGAAGAAACAAATTGGGTTACCAGAACAAAACAAAAAGAAAAGAAAATACCATGATTAAGATCATGGTTTCTCCTTACCCAATCTAAAATACCACTCTCTCCATCTAGACAATTTAGACTAGAAATAGGGAAAAGAATAGAGTGAAAGCAAGGATAACAAAGAATCAGATTCCTGGCCCCCTGGCCAGGCCTGGGAGATGGCAGAAACCTCAGCTGACATGGGGGAAGAGCAGAAGGAAGATCTGATCCCTCCTTCCATAAGGGAGAGCCCTATGAGAAGGGCACAGTTCTTCTTTCAGCCCTTTTCTTTCAGGATTTTATACACCTAGCATTCCCACCCACATTTCTTAGTGCTCTAACATAGCATGCAAGCAAGTGAAAGAGCCCTGTGCTCTAACTAGCACCATGGACAGAGCAGGAACCACATGACCCAAAAGTTTTGCAGACCCAGCCATACGTGGGTCCAGGTTGATGCCACAAAGAGGATCACACAGGACACCAGGTTTCTCCTTGATGCCAGAGTGGACAGGTGACATTGGGGACCACATGGGGCCCTGCCCCATCCCCATAAAAACCCAGGAAAGAGGAAAGAGAACCCCAAATACATCAATATCATTTCCTCCCACCACCCTGATAGACTAGATATCTAAACTAAAAATTAAATGACAGAAAATGACTATTTTTGGATATCTTAGTTTGCGCAATGATCATATCTACTATACAAGACTTTAAATGTAATTCAATATACTGAAATATTACAGACTGACAGCATAAATTGTTAGCTGTGAGTGTCTAGTACACCAACACAAATATTTCAAGGGAAATTTCTTTTTGTACAGTCTGTTGAGATACTGAAAGTTGATTGCAGTTATGTAAGTGTGGAGAATGGAGGTTGAGGGTAGGGCAGAGGCTTGGGGCAAGAACTTATCTAATCATAAATGAAAGTGAAAGCTGCTTAGCAGTGTTGGACTCCTTGCAACCCCTTGGACTAGACAGTCCATGGAATTCTCCAGGCCAGAATACTGGAGTGGGTAGCCTTTCCCTTCTCCAGGTGATCTCCCCAACCCAGGGATCAAACCTAGGTCTCCCGCACTGCATATGAGCCTAAGCTGATCTAAATGGAGGCATTCTCTAGCAGTCTATGGCAAAATTACAGGAAGGCAGCACACAGTGAAAATGGAGAGCTGTAACTCTATAGGGATAGCTCCAGTTATGTATTTTGCTGTTTGATTAGACCTCATCTGGAACAGTATACGTAGATGCGGGGAGAAAGGGAAAGCATTAATTATTCTAAATGCCACCTCCCCATATATGTTACTCATACCACCCCAATCTCCTCAACACTCACTCTTATAATACTGCTGTAGCCTAACTAATAATGTTTTCTTTCTTTACACTGGCCTGCACTACTATTTGGGGCTTCCCAGGTAGTGTACTGGTAAAGAATCCACCTGGGCTTTCCTGGTGGCTCAGATGGCAAGGAATCCACCCGCAATGCAGGAGATTTGGGTTCGATCCTGGGGCCAGGAAGATATCTTGGAGAAGGGAGTGGCTACCCACTCTAGTATTCTTGCCTGGAGAATTGCATGGACAGAGGAGCCTGGGGTATTACAGTCCATGGGATCACAAAGAGCCGGACATGAGTAAGTAACTAATACTTCTCTTTCTTTTCACTTTCAGGCTATAATTTAGGGCTTCCCAGAGAGCACAGTGGTAAAGAATCCATCTGACTAGTAGATCCAAGGAGTTTGACTCTCGGATCTGGAAGATCTCTTGTAGGAGAAAATGGCAATCCACTCCAGTATTCTTGCCTGCAAAATCCCATGGACAGAGGAGCCTGGTGGGCTACAGTCCATGGGACCACAAAGAGTCAGACACAACTTAGTGATTAAACAGCAACAGCAAAATTTAAAATTAGTTAGACCTGCATCATTTTCTACAGTAGAATCTCTTTCTTTCCCCCGTTTACACTCTAATTCACTATAGATGGAACTGTCCACAGCAGTAGAAAAACTTCCCTTTTCTGTTTGAAAGACCCCCTTTTAAAGTCCTGGATCCTGTTAATTTTTGTTGGAAAATAGCTTCTAACATTGGTGGACAGTTAGAATTTCAATGAGCCTGCTTTGGGTGACGTGTTTATAAAATCATGTATCACTTCCTCCTGTGACTTGTCATAAAATGTGACATAACTTAACGTGACAGCTCCAATTTGAAGGATGGAATTTTGTGTTCTGCTTTCAAACTCTACGTTTCAGTTACCCAACAGAAGTTGGCTGACCTCAGTGGCGCAGACGGGGAACTGTTAACAGGTTGCCAACTTTAAATGAGTGTGGAGCAGCTTAGCGTGTCTCTAGAATAATTCCTTCAAAATACAGTTAATCATCATTTCACATACGTCCTCAGTGAAGTGTATTTTCATTTACTTATAGGAGGCATTTTGTTGAAACCTGTCTTTTCCAGCCCACGGACAAAGATAAATCATTAAGATCTCTGCTGGAAGCAAGGGCTCATAGGCTAGATAGATTAAGGGTCTAGAAGATAGACAAAATCAAGCTTGAGACTAAAGGAGGACATTGTTCCTTCAACCAAATTCATGAAAGTAGACATCTGTTTAAAAACAGTAACATCATTTTCACCTCCCATTACCGGGAACAAAGTAATAAGATCCCAAACCTCAGTAGTTCACTGAATCTCAGATGACCTGAAAATTAAGACCCATCACTATTTTATGTAATTTAGGAAAATATACTTTTTAAAAAACCATGACTTGCTATCGATTATAAGAGCCTGATTTCACAAATGTTACAACACAAAAATGCATTCTATTATTTCTTTTAAGATAACATTTGTTATTTGAATTTGCACTAGTTATTTCTGGTAAAACAAAATCACTTCTCAATCTGAGGATAGTTTTTCAGTTTTATTGCTGTGCAAAATGTGACATTACCTCTTTTTCCCTTTTATGTTTCATTTCCACGAAAGCAATCCTTAGGGCAATGGGATTAAAACAATTGAGAAAGTTCTGGCTAGGGAAGAAATGCCTATTCTCTGCCAATGCTTGCCTTCATCTGTGCCCAAACCACAGCTGCTACTTTAAAAGAACCCAGAAAAAGTTTGTTCTTTCATATTTTTATTCTTAAGGGGCAGCACCCTTGACACTGAGGCAGGAGACAGATGGGCTCCAAGCTAGACATTTACTATCAGCCTACTGTTTACATTTCCTGAGGAAGGATGCAGATATTTATAATCAGCCTCTTGTTTATACTTTGAGATGGAAATAACAACAGAAACAGGATAAATAGCTGGGTTCTGTCTCCTGTGAACACTTTAACATAACAGTTATGGCAGGGACAGAGGGGCTAAACCCTTTTGGAGTGAAAGATCAAAAGGTCACATATTCCCCATCCTTGGGGAAGACAAGGGAGACACTGCACATGCGCAGAGAGGTGCCTTGGGAGCCAAAAAGAGAGGACGCCACGCCAAAATAGGCAACGCCAAGCCCAGCTCCCCCAGAGGACTCGGCGCTGGAATCCGTCTTGGGTAAAAGGAGTACATACAAGCCAGGGAGGATCCTAGGGCAGGGCGGGTGTGGACAACAAAGCAAGATAATTGGCCAAACAAAGGTAAACAAAGCCCTGGAAGAATTGCTCCGTATAAAAATAGCCTTTTTACTGCACTCATCTTCTTTGGGGGGATGACCATACCCTTTTCTCTCCAGGTGTGTGTCTCTGACTTGCTTCTGTCTTCAGCTGTTTTTCTGCGCACTCTTCCCCTTGTACTGTGTCTCTAATAATAAATTTTGTACCTATTTTTACAGTCTTTGCCTCCTTGAAACATTCTTGCGTTCTAAAGAGGGTAAGAGCCAGGGGAACTTCTAGCCTTTGCTGGTCAGTGGCCAGGATTCCTGGTTTTCATCCAGGCTAAGAATCTTGCTTCAAGATCTTACAGCTGTCACTCCAAGATCAGCTCTGGAGACCTAGAAATTCTGCCAGTCCAGGCAGACTATGGTACCCATATCAGAAGGTGGGGGGGGGGGGGGGCTGGGCAGTGCAGGGGCAGAAACAGTTGGCAATGCCATCTTGTTGTTTTTACTGATCAGAATAGCCATAAGCTTAAGAAAGCCATTGAAATTACAAATATGAAATTAATAATAATAACAATATCAGATTTGTCACTGGAGTATTGAGGAGTAAATGCTTATAATATTTTATTGCAAACAATAAAGATACTTGAGACTTGAAGGTGGAACTGGTAGTTGCCACCAGACTCCACTAAAACAAGATGTAATATGCAAAATCATTTTTGACACCAGTATCTCCTTTTGATACGGCAGAGAATCAAAGCCAATGAGGTCAAATTGAAAAGGAAGTGAATTTCGTGTTTTTTTTTTTTTTTATGCAATCCATTGTTCAGAAGTTGCTTTTGTAGAATTTTATATCTTATAATGCTAATGGGCTTCCCTGTGGCTCAGATGGTAAAGTGTCTGTCCACAATGCAGGAGACCCTGGTTCAGTCCCTGGATCGGGAAGATCCCCTGGAGAAGGAAATGGCAACCCACTCCAGTATTCTTGCCTGAAAAACTCCATGGACTGTCTGCTGAGGAGCCTGGTAGCTGACAGTCCATGGAGTCGCAAAGAGTCGGACATGACTGAGTGACTTTCACTAATGTTACTGCTTAAAGTTACCATGTATTAACCCCTATGCTGAGCCCTATACATGTATTATATAAGCTATCTCTTTTAGTTACTTTAAAAACGTTTCAATACTACTATTAATAATAGAAATACGAAACTGTGAGTTATATGTCAAAAAATTTTATATCTTAAAATAGGTTTTCTTTCTTTTCTCCTGTATTTCTAGAGAAGTAATATTTTTCCCTTTATAAGTATCCTATGAATACTTGATATCTTTGATAAGGCATACCCATTTGCAATACAATGCCTGTATTAAAAATACATTACCTTATAATTTGATAAAAAAAAATAGTTGGGGTTGCAAATGTGCTTTTATGATGTTCTTCATTTTTTTTTTTAATGCAAAGATTCCCAATCCGCCTACCAACTAAACTGTTCTGGTCATGAAACATTACCTTCTCAGCATGTGGTAGGCCCATCAGCAGAAAAGTAGTAAAGAAGAACAGACTAACTTTATTTATTACATTTCCATTGCCTACAAAGCCATTTACTTAATGGATGAGTCTCATTAGCAGTCCAACCACAATATAAAGAATACAATGATGTGTTTCGTAGGTTCATTAAAATAATATTTCAAAGGAGTCATTAGAAAAGCAGCTAAAGATTCAACAGACAGTAAGTTGTCTGCAAATAAATGAGATGGAAACATGTTTTCAAGTAAGTTAAGAAATATGTTTACAAATATATTACAGCCATTAAAAAAGGAAGCATCAACTTAGCAAGTGCTGGGGGGACAATTACTCATGCAATTTATAAAAAACAAAACTAACACTTTCATATCAACATTTATTGTGGATGCAAACGGCTGTAGGTATTAAAAAAAAAAAAAAGTGTCTGAAGAAGGAAAACTCATTCTGTAGCCCCAAGATGATTCTCCTGGTTGAAGCGAAATTTAAAACATCCAACCCCTGTTTTGAGATCGCTACTGTATTTTTGTGCATGCATTTGTATTATTTATCCCCAATCTGCCTATCTTTTAATTAAAAAAAAACATAATAATTAACAAAATGGATTGTCCTGTCAAGACAGACCCTGCACCAAGAAAAACTGTGCTTATTTATACCTTTGCATTCAAAAACACAGTTCTTTAGCCATGCCTAAGGGTTAACAAATGTTTGTTCAACAAATGAATGGATGATTGAAGGAAAGAGCAAGACAATTACTTAACAAAGAGGAGTTTTTAGGTTAAGCTGTTAATTACTGCTGTTTGATAGACATTTTTGGATCCAATATTTCCACCTTTAAACAAATAATCATGTTTTATGCCATATATTGCTAGTAATGTTGAAGTCCTTTCACATAAAATAATGTCAAAGTTTTCACTAAAATCATAGCATCTATATTAAAAGAAACAATTTCAAAGGAAATCACTTCTAGATTTCTTTCACAAATACAGATAGATGTACAGTAAAACCGCTAAAGAAAAAAGGATTGTAGCTATTTATTAACTTCCAGTCTTTGAAATGGCTAGGTTTTCTAGTTCTACCAAGGGCAAGACCGCATTATTCCCTCTCACAATGTGTTTCTTAACAAACTCACTTCCAAGCCCCTGCAAAAACCATGCATATTCTTTACTGCTCAGTCACAGCTCTGGCTGAGCCCTGGGACTTGTAAAGATTTAACTCAGTAGCCCTTACTCCAAGAAGGCTTCCCTGATAACTCAGTCCCTCTTCTCACTACTTCTCTAACACCCTGTGTTACCTCTGTTATTTCACTTTATACCCAAGAGAGTAATTTCTATTTGAGATGAGGGAACATGGCTCTCATATTTGTAATTTCAGCACGGGCTTTGACCATAGCAGGTGCTCAGTAAATGGGAAGTGAAGGGTAAATAAATGAATGCCAATGCCCAAGACTGTGCCAGAGCTAAGGGAAGCCACTTAACTATGATTAGGCAACAATAAGCTTGGATAATGCAAGGGAAAATATACTGAGAACTTTGAAAACACTAAACCTGTTAGCAGTGGGCCTGAGGCAGGGGGTCTGCAAAGATAAAAGATTTAAACAGAACAATAGGAAGCTAAGAATTTTACAACCTAATACATGTTGAAATTGTAAGAAATATTATAAGCACCCATTACACCCAGATGTAATTTTCATTCCTTGCTTCAAGCAATAAATGCATATCATTGTTGTTCAGCCACGAAGTCCTGTCTGATCAGTAACTCATATCAAATGTAAAGAGTTGTGCCTTTCTAAGAATATTTCTTCTTAGATTCCTTCTCTTCTAGTTTCGTCACTTATTAGAAAAAGAAGGAAGCTCCCTCTTGTCCCAGTGGCCTTGCAACTCAGTGAGGAAGATTCAGTTCTCTAATCTCACCCTCTTTGGAGATCAGTTCCTTAAAATGCAAGAGATGATTTGCCAGAGAGTCTCAATTTTCAGTTGAATGACTGTGGTTTGTATAGAGGACAGTCCTTCACGTTTATTTCAGTGGTTTAAGAGGATCAACTTGAAACCATTCCTCCTGAAGAAACGCCAAGCTGATCTTAGTGTTATTCTGCTACTCCTGCTACGATTCCTTCAGAGCAGTAACAATAAATAAAGTCAACCCTTTAGAAATGAGATGGGCAAAGGTAACAAAAAGCACTACACAGAAAAATGTTATTCCAGCAGTTGAAAAACAAAGGGGGAAAAAAGGCTATCTCAATAAACAAAAATTCACATTAAAACAAGACGTTAGATTCATTGTTAATATTACAAACTCGTTTTAAGCTAAGACACATACAAGGAAAAGAATATTCACGCAGTCATGGTGAGCCTGATAGCTTTTCTGAGGAGAGATATGGTAGCATGCAGCAAAAACCTGAACACCCTGTATACATCTGTCCTAACTATTCTATCCTTGGAACTCTAAGGAAGAAAGCAGATGTCTAGAGATTTATGTACTGGTATTGTTCAATCGTGATCATGAGCTGGGTCATCTAAATGTCCCATAGTAAATAGTTGGTAATATCAAATATGCTGTATAGTACAATGGCTACTATGTTATCAATAATAAAGGAGGCAAATGACATGCTCACAAATGGTGAGCAGAAGCAGGTACCAAACACTGTTTAAAATACAATTTCCATTTTATTTTTAAAATGTATATATATATAAATGCATGAAAGTGAAAGGGAAGTCGGTCAGTCGTGTCCGACTCTTTGTCGACCCCATGGACTGTAGCCTACCAGGCTCCTCCGTCCGTGGGATTCACCAGGCAAGAGTACTGGAGTGGGTTGCCGTTTCCTTCTCCAGGGGATCTTCCCAACCCAGGGATTGAACCTGGGTCTCCCGCATTGCAGGCAGACGCTTTACCATCTGAGCCACCGGGGAAGACTCATATAAATGCATAAGAAGGTATATACATTAACATGCTATTATCAGCTATGTGTGAAAAACAGACTTGCCTGTAACACTTTCTTCTTTATAATTTTACTTGAAACTTTTCCCACCCAGGTATGTGTAAGCCCAGCCCCAGTTCAGTCACTCAGTCATGCCATACTCTTCTTGATCCCGAGAACTGCAGCTCGCCAGGCCTTCCTGTCCATCACCAATTCCCAGAGTTTACTCAGACTCGTGCCCATTGAGTTGATGATGCCATCCAACCATCTCATCCTCTGTTGTCCCCTTCTCCTCCTGCCCTCAATCTTTCCCAGCATCAGGGTCTTTTCCAGTGAGTCAGTTCTTCACATCAGGTGGCCAAAGTATTGGGGTTTCAGCTTCAGCATCAGTCCTTCCCATGAATATTCAGGACTGACTTCCTTTAGGATTAGACTGGTTAGATCTCCTTGATGTCCAAGGGACTCTCAAGAATCTCTTCCAACACCACAAGTTCAAAAGCATCAATTCTTCAGTGTTCATCTTTCTTTATAGTCCAACTCTCATATCCATACACGATTACTGGAAAAACCATAGCTTTGACTAGATGGACGTTTGTCAGCAAAGTAATGTCTCTGCCTTTTAATATGCTGTCTAGGTAGGTCATAGCTTTTCTTCCAAGGAGCAAGAGTCTTTTGATTTCCTGGCTGCAGTCACACCCATCAGAGCCATAAAAAAAGAAAAATCCAAGGCATAGGAATAGAAAGCATAAAGTTCCTAGGACCTGCTAAGGAAAGATTCAGTTTTAATGATATCATCTTATGTTCTGACAGAGGGTAACTCTCCCCAAAGCCCCAGGCCAACCAAGCCTCAACAGTATTTCATTTTACAAGAATTAACTAATACATTTCACAAAGGATGTGAAGAAAGAGGGAAATTACAGATACTCAGGATCCAATACCAGTTAAAACACTTTCACCAAATTCAATTACAATAATAGGTCCATGTTGAAGAGCAAAAGTTCAAGTCACTTAGCATTACAGAGGATTAGCTCATTGATGAGTAAATATGAAAACACAATTCCAAATTTAAAACCAGTAATTCAATCTCACTTTTCAACGTCAGCAGATACAGTTTCCTCAAATTAAGCAGATCCATTTGTTGGTACCCTGATTCTGTTTAACTCTGCTAAATGTATATATCACTGTGCACTTTATTCTGGCTATTCTTTGGTATTTTGTTAGTGATTATAAAATTGGATTCAACTTTGATGACAGCATAGGCATGGTAAGGGCAGATGGCCCTATGGCCTTTTTCAGTCCTGTGGATCTGTGATTGGTTATACTTAAATATCCCCACTAATCTTATGTTTTAATTATACATCACTAATCTGTAAATTAAGATTTAAAAAATTTTTGAATCATAAATCTTTTTAGTTGTCAATGAATTACACTCTCTGCATCTGTTAATAATTCAGCCAAACAAAATAATGGTAATATAGTCATTATCTCTGTCACATAAAACATGTAAATACACAGAGTAAAGGATTATTTGTTCTCAAAGGATATTGTATAATCTTCACTCACTTGTCATGTAACCCTGAAACAAAATGGTTACATTAATTGCCAAAATCAAGCTTCACTTCTCAATTTATAACCTTTCGCATTTTATTCTATAAATTCTCAGCTGTCATGGGCTCTGAAAATTATTCCTGTCATCAATAGAAACATTGTTTTAGTGGTGCAGATGGCTGTCCTTTTATAGGCCAACTTAATGACTTGTTCTTATCTAATCTGTCATCTGTTATTTAGTTGTCATTATGAACTTTCTGGGTTTCATACCAATCAATTTTCCATGTTTACTAAACAGATGGCTTTATTTAAAAAAAAAAAAATAAAGCAAAGCAAGAAAATGACACTAAATGATAAAAAAAAGAAAAAAACTCCAAAGGCTACATACACTTTCCAGTGTATCTAAATAAAATTAAAAATCGCTATGAAGAAAAAGTATATTTCAAACCAAAGTGAAATAGGTTTTAAAACTCAATGGACATGCAAAGCAACAATCAGCAGCAGCTGTCTACAAAGAGAAAGAGTTACATGGAAATAGGGATAAGTTCTTCCAATTTTTATCAGAAACATTTAAATCTATTCTGACAAATAAAAATCACAAATGTCAATTGATATAAATCAATTCAGAAGCTCTTTATGTTGCAATTCACAGGTGTATTTCCTTTGTTCCTAATCTTTTTTAGAGGGTAGCTTAATTACATAAATACTTTCATTAGTGAAAATTGTTCTTTATCTTTGCCATTTTTAAGATTTTTTTGTTTAATCATGAGATTATTATCAAATAGACACCTAAAAGCTCAAGAAGCATAAAGGTAAATTTAAATGGCGTATATCAATGGAATTAGAGCTTAGACAATAAGAAGTGGCACTGTGCCATGCAAGAACACCATTAGTTGAGGCTGTACTAGAGGAAACTTGATAGTTACAGGTAACTAAAATATATTGTTGTGAAATAATCTTTGCTATTGTTGTTCTTTCACCAAGTTGTGTCCAACTATTTGCGACTGCATGGACGGCAGCACACCACGCTTCCCTGTCCTTCACTATCTCCCAGAGTTTGCTCAGACTCAAGTCCATTGACTTGGTGATGCTATCCAACCATCTCATCCTCTGTTATCCCTCCTCCTCCGGCCCTAAATGTTTCCCAGCATCAGAGTCTTTTCCAGTGAGTTGGCTCTTTGCATCAGGTGGCCAAAGTATTGTATCTATAGCTTCAGCATCGGTCCTTCCAATGAATCTTCAGGATTGATTTCCTTTAGGAATGACTGATTTAATCTCCTTGTGCCCAAGGGACTCTCAAGAGTTTTCTTCAGCACCGCAGTTCGAAAGCATCAGTTCTTCAGCACTTAGCCTTCTTTATGGTCCAACTCTCACATGACTACTGGAAAAACGATAACTTTTAATCTATGGACCTTTTTTCAGGAAAGTGATGTCTCTGCTTTTTTAATAGGCTGTCTAGGTTTGTCATCGCTTTTCTTCCAAGGCGCAAGCATCTTGGGGGTTACTGTATCAGTAAACTTGTTACAGAACATAAAACAAAAAGGTCATTAAGTCAGGGGCAGAAACCTATCAGTGCTTACCTAGCCCTAGGGACACAGTAGGTATTTAGCGAACACAGGCCACATAGGATTGAATATACCACAATACCAAGAAATCTCCCCCATAATTCCTGCTTGAGAATTACTCAGCAGAGACTTTACCACTTCACAGAACTGAGTAGACTGACTTGACTTTATCACACCTGGATGACAAAACTGAGAAAAGTAAATTACCCAAATACCTAATTGTTCTAAATATTAAAATACCTTTTCCTAAATCTGTGACAGCCTGCACCCCCATCTCCATAACAACCCATAGGCACTCCTTCTTTAACCAAGGAGACAAGAGATTCTGGTGTTTATCACCTGGTCCTTTTCTTCTTCTTGAAAAAGAAGCAAAAAAACAAACAAAAAATTCCAACCACTTGTAATCTATAGATAAAAGATACTGCCCCAGGCAGAGAAGGTTAAATAGAGTCAACATGCAGTGTGTAACTGAGTAATTATTTAGTATTTATTAAAGGCTTCCCTTGTAGCTCAGTCGGTAAAGAATCTTTCTGCAATGCAGGAGACCCGGGTTCGATCCTGGCTTGGGAAGATCCCCTGGAGAAGGAAATGGCAACCCACTCCAGCATCCGTGCCTAGAAAATCTCATGGACAGAGGAGCCTGGTGGCCTGTGGTCCATGGGATCGCAAAAAGTCAGGCACACTGAGCAACCAATACTTACTTGAAAAATGAAGTCACTCAGTCGTGTCCAACTCTTTGCCTACCAGGCTTCTCCGTCCATGGGATTGTCCAGGCAAGGGTACTGGAGTGGGTTGCTGTTTCCTTCTTTTCTTGGGGAACCAGGAATAACAAAGGATGGGTTCTTCAGGATACAGTGGCAATGATTAAGAGTTCCTCTGGGTAATTATTGGGCCAGTTATCAAAATAAAAGAGGTAGTGATCCGAGGATCAAACAAGAGGAGAAAAGCAACACAACATTATAGACATTAGCACTCTGCTGGCCAAAAGAAGAAAGAAAGGGTTAGGGAAGGCAGTTTTAATCTTCACTGACAGTGAACACAGAGCTTATTACTTTTGAAATAAATATTCTTATCACAACCCCTGCCAACCCCCAGAAACACTCAAGAGTGGCAGGAGAATAAGTCATTTTGAGGGTAGCAAGCTTTAATGTCACCTCCTACCTAACCTCACTTGGATCCACTCATGGGAGAGTCAAATCCAGAGGCCTATTTCATTACAGACCTCATTTAAAAAAAATATCCTCCCTCCATTCTTAAAGCAAGTGACACAGGTCATTTCAAGATCTGCAGCATCACACAGCATCTCAACCAATTTGCACACAAATCTCCTGACACGGTGCCCTGAATCTTCAGTTGAAACTGATTTATTTCTTAGAAGCTCAACACATGTCAAATATGAAAGCTTTTCTGCTTGAATTTTGGGAAAGGAGGGGCAGAACATATTTTCATCTCCTTTTCTGATCAAATTAGTCTCCCTTACCATAGCTGTTTGTTTGTTTCTAGTCCTAATGATACTACCAGGTGTGCGCTGTGTACTCATCATAGAGAAGAAGGGGGCCTTCCTCCTCCCCACCACCTGCACAGTGTCTGGCATTTAAGTGTTAGATTAATCACAGGAGAGTGGAGTAAATGGCATGCATATGTTATAGTGTATAGGAATACTTTATCATACAGGTGAATGAGGCTGAGCTCTTTTTCTCTTCAGTGGTACCTCCAGTTTTATGAATTCATCCATAAGACACTGTTTCTTCATCAATAAAATTTGCCTCAGTCTGCCTTGCCCATAGGTTGTGATGGAGGATCAAGAGGGTAAGATATACACAAGCCTAATGAGACTTTCCTAAAAGCCAAAGAAATATGGAACAAACACATGCTTTTTTGACAAGAAATTGAGCAACAGTGACGATAACTATACGTAACAGAGCCTCGGAGGTACCCCGAGCCTCTCAGGAAGCTCTTTCAACTTACTCATGTTGGGTAACTCTACGAATCAAAACAATGTTTTGTTTAAATGTAGATGATGGTTAAGAGAATTAGGGTATGTACGTGCTAAGTCGCTGCAGTCATGTCCCACTCTGTGCAACCCAATGGACTGTAACACACCAGGATCCTCTGTCCATGGGATTCTCCAGGCAAGAATACTGGAATAAATGGGTTGCCATGCCCTCCTCCAGGGGATCTTCCCAACCCAGGATCAAACCTGTGTCTCTTACGTCTTATGCATTGGAGAGTGGATTCTTTGCCACTAGCGCCACCTTGGAAGCCCCAGAGAAGCAGGGTGGATGACAGGTAAAAGTCTTCAGGGAAGCTGATGTAAAGAAAACAGGTAGGAATCCCAGATTCCACTTGCCCATGAAAAAGGCACACTATTTTCCTAAAGAAAGGCCAAGCAGGAGATGGGAAGAAGGGAAGAGAGTTAATGGTATTTATCCTCTAGTTCCTCCCTGGGAGGTCACCTCTATCTGGCTTCCTCAATGGAAGGTCACAGTCTTCTCAAGGCAAGCTCCTCCCCACACCTTCACCTTTGTGGTTTCAACACCAGCTCCCTCCTCTTGTCCCTTCATGTCAAGAAATAACAGCTCTGATATCACTGATTCCACTTTATACATTTTCTGTGGTTTCCCTACACTCAGTCCACAACTGATAGTGCCCTTGTAAATAAACTCTTCAGTTCATCATGATTTTGAATCTGCCATCTGTTTCCTGTTGAGAACCCAACTGATAGAGCCTTGCAAATAGTGCTTTTGGTCTGGGAGCAGCTTGCCACCACTGTGCTCCAGACATGCTGAGCTTTTCTACAGCGTCTGTGCATTCCATGCTGGTTTTAAGGTAAAGACTCGCCCACTCCTGGCTTTCTGACTTTTCAAGACAGTTCTTTTAATCAAATCTCCTTTGATCCTACCATGGGTAGAATTAGGGACTCCTTCCTCATACTCTACAACTTTGACAACACATTATATTGTGTGCATGTGGGGAATGGCTAGGCTGTCTCAACATCTACCACTATACCTGATCCCCGGTAGGTAAAAGCAAATGAGCATTGAATGCCTGTATTGCTGTTACATATATTCTTCACACAGTTTTATTTGTTCAATCAACTGTTACTGGCAATCCATTTAGCAACGTGGAAGCACCAAATACTGAGAGTTCTGAAACTGAGACCTTCTTGGGAACTCAAAATTCACCACAGATTTAAGATTTCTTTATTAAAAAACACATAGAGGAGGCAAATAAGACATGCTTTGAATCTAAGCTTGCAGGTTATGTGTTTTCTTTAATAGCTTGATTTACTGAAAAAATATATGACAAACTGTTGAAAAATGAAGGTGATTTTTTCAGCAGTTACTGAGTTTTAGGGCTTTTTCCCCCCCACTATTTCCCCTACTTTTTCACTATTAACATCATATATACATAAATATATATTAAAATAATAGCTTATTTAGACTCACTTGAATAGTGTAGATTCATTAAAACAACCTATTTTGTTAAATAATAATATTTTCTCCTATCCCACAATTCATTTCTCATTTAGATTTTTCTAAGGAAGGCTATGTTACTGTCACAGACCCTTCTGTTCTGTTCTTAGAACTTAGAGGGTCATCTCTTATAGAGGATAATGTCTGACACTTACATGAAGATCTGCAAAGATTTAGCATGTTTCTTAGTTCTTAAGATCTACTATGATATCATTGCTCAGAAAGGCAATTCTTAGTCAAGAATTTTAAAATAATCTGACTCTGGATATTCAGAACTTTAGCTAGCTCTCAATTGCTATAGTTGTAGATTTTTTTTTTTACTTCTTTCTTGAAAATACATAGCAATAAAACACACCTGATTAACAGCCTAGTCCAAGTGGCATGCAAAATTCATAGATGCTAATGCCTCTTAGCAAGTAGGGCACTTAGTATTTACAAATCATTTGGACTCCATTTAATGACCAAAACAGTGGTGTTCTAAATAAAACATATACAGTGTGGCAACACTTTACTTGCCAATGAATGGCTATTGCTTTCCATTATTCATTTCAACTTCAGAAAATGCATCCTCAAGAAATCCTACAAACCACCTTTTTGTACAGAGCTGCGTTTTTGTAAAAGGAGGAAGGGACTATCTTTAGTTAACATACCATAGGCTAATTAGCACTTTTCACATGATATTTCATTTCATCCTTCAGCAACCCTTCAAGACAAGGTCGGAAAGGCTAAGAGACTTGCCCAGGGTCCCACAGTTCAAGAGCAGTTAAGTCTGTTGTGATGCTGTCTCAAGGTCTTTCTATTATATTATGCTGACCACAAGTGTAGGTTAAGGTGACACGTACAACAACTGAAAATACCCATGTGATAGGGTCAGCCTATGATTCTTCTTAGCCCCATTATGTCTGCCCTCCGAGGAGAATGGGGGACAAGAAGGTATGTTTTTGTGTCAGTCCATTATCACTGATTCTTATCACCAGAGAACTATTCTGGAAAATGAACACAATCTTCCCCTAACAATGCTAAATGCTAGTAGACCCTGGTCTGGCCCTTTTGCTTTCATTCTTAGAGGATCAGTGTTCTTAATGTTGTAATATCAACTCTTTTCAAGTAAGTCAGGTCCTATTCCTGCCTGTACATTCAGCTCTCAGACAAATGGCTTCAATTATCCAGGGCCTGTTTCTCAACCAGCAGCCAATTCCCTGGAATAAAATAACTAACGTTCCTCAATGTCCCTCCAGAGTATTTTTCATAGTGTTCATAGTGACTATAGTCATTTGTATAGAAAAATTTTTTGTGGCTGTTTTCATTTTTCTTGAGTAAATACATAGAGAGCAGCATTGCTGAGTAATAGTCATATGTTTAACATTACAAGAAATGGAACTCTTTTCCAAAGTTGTTCTATCATTTTGTATTTTGACCAGCAATGTGTAAGAGTTTCTGTCACTCATAATCATCACTCACCACAGATGTTAACTGTGGCTATTCCAGTGGGAATCAAATGAAATTCTGGTGAAATTCTGGTGAAATTCTGGTGTTTTTTTCCTCATAGACATAATAACTAATGATATTGAATACCTTTTAACAGAATCATTGGTCATATACTAAAATAAATACTTATACATTTAGATAATGCATGTTGAAATCTTTTTGCCCTTTATGTGAATTGAGGCTTTTTTGGTTATTTAAGTGTAGGAGCTTGTTGCTGTTTTTTTTTAAAATATATATTCTAGATACCGTCTTCTATTAGATATATTGTATAAATATTTTCTTTCAGACAGTAGCTTGCCTTTTCATTTTTCTTAACTGAGTCTTTAATAAGCAGAAGTTTATAATTTTAATGAAGCCCAGTTAATCAATTGTTCTCTTCTGTAATTATTGCTTTTTCTTTACTCTAAGTTATCTGTCTAGCCCAAGGTCACTAAGACATTTTCTACATTTTGCTCTAGAAACTTAACAGTTTCTTTTTTTACATTGAAGTCTATGATCCACCTCAGAATAATTCCTTTTTTTTTTTCTTTTTTTTTCTTCACTGTTCTTTAGCTTGGATAATTTCTATTTATACGACTGTAAGTGCACTAACCTCTTATCATGCAGAATCTAACTGGCTGCTAATCTATTACATTTTTCATTTCAGTCATTGCACCTTTCAATTCTAGTATTTTCACTTGTCTTTATAGTTACCATTTCTTACCCAACATTTCCCATCTGTTTATGCAGTACATCAGACTTTTCCTTTGTGACCTTGAACACTGTTATAACAGCTGATTTTCCAATATCTTGGTCATTGGTCATCATGACGTTTGTTTCCAATGACTGTTGCTTCCTTGATTGAACATCATATTCTCCTGCTTCTTCACACACATGATCACACAGGATGCACATCAATGTGTCTGGATTACCTTTTCTTCCCATTAGAGATATTAAATATTATTTGGGCAGTCAATTAAATTTTTGGCAGATCTTCTTGAGCCTGTCGCTTTCCTGGTAGCTCAGTTGGTAAGAATCTGCCTGCAATGCAGAGGCCTGGGTTTGATCCTTGGGTTGGGAAGATCCCCTGAAGAAGGAAGTGGCAACCCACTCCAGTATTCTTGCCTGGAGAATCCCATGGACAGAGGAGCCTGGCTGACTACAGTCCATGGACTCACAAAGAGCTGGATGTGACTTAGTAACTAAACCACCAAACCACTCTATGCTGTCAGGGTTTTTTTTTTAAAATATTCTGTTAGACAGGGCCTATTTGGTTTTATTATTAGTTTGAAGGAAGTGATTCTCATTCTAGATTGTGATTCTTACTCCTAAAGTGTTGCTTTTCTAAATTTTCAATTCAGTTTCTCAGCAGATCAGCCAGAACTTTCAACACTAGCCTAGATTCCAACATCTCTCATCACTGTATGACTGGGAATCTCTGTTAAGCATTCAGTCCTACAGAAGTCATCCTCTGCTAAGGCTTAGAGAGTCCCACTCTGACCATGCACAGCCCTTGGAAAATGACACACAGGGAATCACCATGGTTTGCTTCTATGTCTGTTCTGTCCAGATTCCTCTCTCCAGTACCCTGAATGTCAAATTTTAGCCACTTTAGCCATTCTGAACTTCCAACTTGAACACTTCAATTCAGAGAAACCACAGCTCTCCACTGTGGCCTCCCCTCCCTGTATGGATATCAGGCAATCTTGCCTGTTACCTTCAAGGATCATATCTATACTAGCTATTTTCCATTGCCTCAAATCAGTTGCCTTATACATAGTATCTAGTTTTAGAGTGGTTTACTGTGGTATGGTAAACTGCACGAGTTATTCTATCATGGTTAAGACAGAGGTTGATAGTCAGTCTTAACATTAAACTGGTAGGCAGATCAACCTCAGATATGCAGATGACACCACCCTTACAGCAGAAGGTGAAGAGGAACTAAAGAGCTTCTTGATGAAAGAGGGAAAGAGGAGAGTGAAAAAGTTGGCTTAAAGCTCAACATCAGCTAAGATCATGGCATCCGGTCCCATCACTTCATGGGAAATAGATGGGGAAACAGTAGAAACAATGGTTGACTTTATTTTTCTGGGCTCCAAAATCACTGCAGATGGTGACTGCAGCCATGAAATTAAAAGACGCTTACTCCTTGGAAGGAAAGTTATGACCAACCTAGATAACATATTGAAAAGCAGAGACATTACTTTATCAGCAAAGGTCCATCTAATCGAGTCTATGGTTTTTCCAATAGTCATGTATGGATGTGACAGCTGGACTATAAAGAAAGCTGAGCACAGAAGAATCGATGCTTTTGAACTGTGGTGTTGGAGAAGACTCTTGAGAGTCCCTTGGACTGCAAGGAGATCCAACCAGTCCATTCTAAAGAAGATCAGTCCTGGGTGTTCATTGGAAGGACTGATGTTGAAGCTGAAACTCCAATACTTTTGCCACCTGATGCGAAGAGCTGACTCATTTGAAAAGACCCTGATGCTGGGAAAGATTGAGGGCAGGAGGAGAATGGGGATGACAGAGGATGAGATGGCTGGATGGCATCACCGACTCGATGGACATGAGTTTGGGTGGACTCTGGGAGTTGGTGATGGACAGAGAGGCCTGGCGTGCTGTTGTTCATGGGGTCACAAAGAGTCTGACATGACTGAGCAACTGAACTGAACTGAGACCAACTATATATATTTATTTCAATTGATCACCTCTGCTCAAGTGAAATTCTAATCAAGGTAAATGATATAAAGACAGGCTTAAGAGTATTTTATACAATGTCTTTAAGTCACAAAGAAAAAGTCACCATTAACTATGTCGGCACTAATTTCTATGCTACATAAAAAAGGTGTCTGTAACATATGTGTATTGGCCTAATAAAAGTGTCTGTTATAGCAGTAACTGATTCGCTGCCTATGTCAGAGAGCATTGGAACCTCATTCTTCATACATAGCGTCAGTTTTTCATAGTATGTTGGAAGAGCCATTAGAAAAACTTTTGTCAGAAATAGTAAGTTTATGGATATATGTTTGATTTAACAACATATTTGGCCAAGATTCAAAATGATTTCATGTTTTCTGAGGTCCAGTTCAGTCAGAACGCGAGGTCAAGCAAAAAAAAAAAAAAAAAAAGTCAGGTCTAAAACCTGACAGAAAAATAGATTTCCTTTCCATCCTCTTTCAGGTAGTAATTAAGTTCACTGAGGGTGTTTTTCTATTCTAACTCCAGATCCTCTCTCAGAAAGAAACTCCTAAGACTTTCATGAGCATCAGCTCATTGAAGATGCCTGAATCCATATTCCAAGGTCAACCTTTCCCCAAAGTTTAAATATTCACCTAGGTATCCACCTTGAACTCAACATCTCCAAAACAGAATTCCTTCTCTTCCTACAAAAATATGTACCTTTTCCTGAACCTCCATTTTGGCTAAACTATGAATCTAGTCACCTTGACGTCAGCTTCTTTCTCTCCTCTCATTCACCTTTTCATGTATCCAATCCATTACTAACTCCCAGTAGTTTCTAGCTTTCATTATATTTCAAGTCTGTCCTCTTGTTTCCATTCCTGCTCTAGTGAAAATTGTTTATTCACTGCCTACTTAATCTGTTTCCACAGCCTTTAAATGGTCCCTTCCCTTCAATCTATTCACACCAACTGCTCTTCTTAAAACACCAATTTGACCATATATTTTCCTCTTTCAAAAGGCGACCAAATACTTTCAAACATCTCCAGCATAAAGCTCACATTGCTTTTGCTTCTTCCTATCTGTCCTGCCTTAAGTCCCATATGTCCTTATTGATAATTTATACTCTAGACACACCAAACCAGAGAGAAGTTGCTTGAATGCATCATATAATTTCCAGATCACAACCTTTTGCAACAGCCAAGTCATAAGCCTAAAATAAAATTCCTGCTCATCCCTGGGACCCAGATCAAATGTCTCTTCCTCTGAGTTTCTTTTTGTAGAATAGTCTGGTTCTTCTAGCTTCTGTTTTGTCTTGATCCATTTCTTTACTACACTACATTTAAAATGATCTGTTGGTCCCCTGCTAGATTGTAAATGCCTTGTAGAAAGCAAGTGTAACGAATGTATCTTTCCTTACTCATGATCTAGCATGATGCTTCACCCACAGGGTGCCTCCAATAAATGCTCGGTGACAGATGAGCTACAGGAAAATATTCAGTTCCATTAAAGCACAGAGGGAGCACTGAAACTGCTCTCAGTGGTGAGCCTGAAGCGTGGGGAGTTGCCCAGTGGCCGCGACTGAAGCTACTGAAATCAACATCAGTGTAACAACCGGCACTTCAAAATTCAGAAAAATGTAATTTTTGTTATGGCCAGCCACTGTCTACAGCCTATATTTCCTTTCCTTATGTAAAATATGACTAGACTAGCTTTCAAATCTGGGTAATTTTTAGCTCATCACACATGTTCTTGTTGTGCTTAGTCGCTCAGTCACTTCCGACTCTTTCGTGACTCCATGGACTGCAGCCTGTCAGGATCCTCTCTCCATAGAATTTTCCAGGAAAGAATACTAGAGTGGGGTGCCCTTTCCCTTCCCCAGGGGATCTTCTTGACCCAGGGGTCAAATCCGAGTCTCCTGTGTCTCCTGCATTGCAGGTGGATACTTTACCTGCTGAGCCATCAGGGAAGTGTGTATGTATCTCTCTATATATAATACACGAATAGATGAGTATGTATTATATATTTTTAAAAAACAAAGAATCTAGAGATAATAAATGTTAGGTTTTTCTCATTATCTTGTGATGATCCTTTGGCAAATGATTTTAAGTTTTCAGTTATTACTTTAAAATATTTGAACTGGCAAACTAAGAGCCTGAATCTGCCCAAAAGGAGTATCTTTGGTAGATCTGGACTTCACACATCACTTTCCATTTTTTACCTCAAAATTCTCTCTAAATCTTATGCTAATTTTATAAAGTGAAAGTGAAGTAGCTCAGTCATGTCCGACTCTTTGTGACCCCGTGGACTGTAGCCCACCAGGCTCCTCCCTCCATGGGATTCTCCAGGCAAGAATACAGGAGCGGGTTGCCATTTCCTTCTCCAGGGGATATTCCCAACCCAGGGATCAAACCTGGGTCTCTCGCATTGCAGGCAGATGCTTTAACCTCTGAGCCACCAGGGAAGAGAATGCTAAAGAAAACTACAAAACTGTTCTAGGGGGTCTATCCTGTTCATGGCATATCCAGAACTGCAGGCTATACAAAGAGCTTGGAACGGGCCCACACCATTAGGGCAGATGCCTTTCCAAACCACATAGTAGATGTTCAATAAACATTTGAATGGTTGATGATCCCAATGATATTAATTTTAGTTACTCTTAATAAGCACAATGTGTAAAGCTGCCTGTTGAAGTGTCTTATATGCACTGTCTCTCAGGTAAACTATGAGAAGGAAAAGAAGAGCAAAACTCCATCAAGAAGACCCAAGTCTTACTCGGCCTCTGATAACAGCTTCCTCTTCAGGGACTAAGACCAGACTGTCTCTAATGCTGCTTCTAGCTTAGCGTTCCAGGGTCTGAGTCAAAGTGTTATTAGAATCGTTTGTGAAGAGAAGCAGAGGTCGTGCTTTATAATAAAATCTCTATTAAAAATGCATGTTTTAGCATAGTAAACCTTAGCAAAAGAAATGAAGAGGATTAAATCAAAGTAGTCTAACATCACTAGAAGTACATAGACTGCGTCCTTGTCAGTGGCAGTTTTTAACAATAAGACGATGCAGCAATTGCTTCAGGGCCCTTCCCGTTATTTTTCAATATTATTGGAATGAAAAGCAATAATAATTTCTAATATTAAAGTTATCATTCTTTTCTACAATTTAATTTAGAAAATATTTAAAAAATCACAACACTATTTCCAAAATGCATTTTAAAAAATACACCCGGCGAGAGGAGCATTCACAAATTATTTGATGGCTATTTGCAAAGGGAGGAGCGAGACTAGGGGTATAAGAGGGGAGGGAGGGCAATGACTGGTTATTTGAGAACTTAATCTTGATTTGGGGGTTGTTTCTTTTGACTCAAACTGTTTCCCTAACAGGTTATTATTTAAAGTTAGGTTTCTGCACCTATCCCATTAAAATTCTCATTAATTTTCATAATACAATCCTCACAATTATATAGAAAATGGCAAGGTCCTGTTAGTGACAATTCCTATGCTTTTACACCTTGAGGCCAGGATAAAAGAGGCGCCAAAAGAGGCATCTTCATTACACGTGTCACTGTCTCGCGGTGTTCTCTGGGATGGCTTAAACGCTTCCTCGAGCTTTACCCAAAAGGTATCTGAACACAAGTGTTGGTATAAATCTCTGTGCCGGGGAACTGGGAATGCTGTTAACCAAACCAGCAAGACTGGGAAATGCTGAATATTCTACCTCTTTCTCTAAAAAGTCAAAAAACAAAGAGACCCTTGAAGCTCCATTTAAACCGATCTTCCAGATTTACCTGAGCAATGACAAAGAGCTCTTCACCAACTTTTTCCTTCCCTCCAGAATACCAATTAACACTCTGTAGAACGTAAGTGAAGGATTAACCTATGACCGAGACTAATCTGTAGTTTATCCATTTAGTATAACATACTATATTGTAGATTTAATGTCAGTCTGTTTGCCTGTCTTTACCTCATTTTATTTCTCTCTTCTCTTCTTGATCTGTTTTCCTTCTTCCACCTCCACCCTTGCATTATTAATTACTGGTCCAAGGCCAAAATAAGTCGGGAGTACAAATTCAATGAACAAAGAACCCAAACCTCTTAACTTGCTGATAGCAAATTTATATGAAATTAGTGACATCTGCTTCAATATGCATTAACCTCCTTCTCACAAGCTGCTGCTTTTATCTGAGGTTCTCAATATGCTTTAGGATGTCTTTCATTTCTTCCTTATCTCCGCTCCTACTTCCCCCAAAGACTTTTTAAAAAAACATGTTTGGTGGTTGATAGGATCAGTGCACTTCCTCTGAAATCAAAGTTTCTTTGGATATTGAGCTCAGAACATTTAGAGTGGAAATCAAATGACTCAGGCTGGCTATAAAGATTTAAGCCAACAGTGAAGAATTTAATATGCTGAAGAATTTAATCAAACAGAGAAGAACCTATTTCTGCTCTAAAATCTTCTAAGCCAAAATTTCAAAATGTCTTCATAATTATACTAAATTCGTAGCAAATAGAAATATTAAAAAAACAGTTAGTAAAGGACCTTAAGTGCCAGGCACAGCTTTGGGTTCTGGGGATACAACGCAACTTGTATAGACACAACTCTTGATTTTAGGAGTTTTAGTCTGGCAGAGAGATTAGATATTAATTTTACAATTAATTGGTAGTGATCTAATTAACAATTATGATCACTGCCATGAAGGCAAAAACTGAGCTGGTCTCACCTAGTGTGTTGCAGGGGAAAGTGAGTGAGGATGGGATCAGAGAAGGATGACCTCAGAAAGGGGCATTTAAGCCAAGACCTAAGTGAACTTCCAGATAGACAGAGCAGCATCAAATGGGAAGAAGCTTGCCATGTCTGAGAAGAGAGGTCAGCGTGGTTGCAGTACAGAGAGCAAGGCAGAATGGTGTCGGACTGGTCAGAAAATGAGCTGGGTCATCACCATAGGAGCTCAGAGGTCATCTTAATAATTTAGGACCTTAGTTGAAAGCAATGGCAAATCATCAAAGGTCTTCAAAGCAGCAGACTAACATGACCAGATTCTCCTGGCTCAGAGAAGAGGTGCAACATTTCCTGAAGAACAGTGGGGAAGCCAGTGCTTATCCCCATGTGTGTGCATGCATGATAAGTCATTTCAGTCGTGTCTGACTCTTTGTGACCCTATGGACTGTAGCTCACCAGTCCATGGACAGATCCTCTGTCCATGGGGATCCTCCAGGCAAGAATAATGCGGTGGATTGCCATGCCCTCCTCCAGGGGATCTTCTGACCCAGGGATGGAACCTGCATTTCTTATGTCTCCTGCATTGACAGGTGGGCCCTTTCTTTACCACTAGCACCACCTGGGAAGCCTGCTTATCCCCACAGTGTCTATTCATTATTGGAAAAACACACCACTGCATACACACAAAGAATAAGCAACTGAGGAAAGAGTACGATTTCAATGGAATTACCTCGGCTTCCACCCTCTAACCAAACTGCCGTTCTTAGACCTCTATTTTCGATTTCTAGCACAAACAGCTCTGGCAGCCACGTGAGAACAGGTCAAAGGCAAGTAAGTAGGACTGAAAGCCAAAGGACTAATTAGAGGGTTATCACCTATGTAAGCAATCTTGGTGATTCAGGAGCAGAGGAAAGCGAAAGGACAGGAGCCACACAGAAGGCAGAATCTCTACTACATGGTGAATCTCTTTACTGGGATTATTACTTTTTCAAAAGAATTCGGATTTCTTTTCCTCTTGAAATTCATATGATATGGGTGTATGCTCACAAATTCTAATTACTTTTTCAAATACGAAACAAATAAAAATTTACCTTACCAGATGCTGAAAACAAAGGAATAAAGCCAACAAATATTTAGTTGATTTCAAATCCTTTGGAACTTAACAAAACAACAACTCATAGTTTAATTAGAAAAAATCCTCACCTAATTATTTAAAAAGATATATTAAGAATGTGTGACAGGCAACACAGCCTAGACTTACTTTTTGCAACTGGAATTATTAAGTCCTGGGCTTCTACTTCTTTAAAATTAACTTTCTCTCCCACTAATACAACTCTGTATGGTTTTACTCAATGTTACTCTACATATACTGGACTAAAAGTATTAAATTGAGTGATAGTACATCTTTCAATAAAAAATAAACCACATGTGTTATAATAACAGATTTTAGAGACTGAAAGGTATACTCAGCAGTATCTTCCATCCTGGCTTTCTTACTTCCAGTGTACTAAGGAAAAAAAAACAATACACTCACTAGACTACAGGATAGCCTCTCAGGGAAAGTAATGACATTTATATAAAAATAATTCCAGCATGGAACTATAGAATATACATATCAAAGCAACAGCTTGGTTCTAAAACCTGTGGAGACCAAAGTCAAGACCAACTAGCATAATCAAATTTCCTATAAGCATTTAGAATGTTTCCTTAATGTTGAATTGCGATAATAGTTGAGTGGCAGTATCTTTTTGAAAAAGTCTATTAAGGAGGAGAGGCTGCTACTCGCTGAATTAGCACTCGCAGTTTCCTTTGTTGTCCAATAGCCAGAGAGCAGGATATCATAAAGAAAAATGAAAAAATGAGAAACAGGACAAATTAAAGCTTGTGATAAAAAGCTGATTTAGACAAGATTTATAAGACATCTAGAATTCTGGAAGGAAAAAACAGAGAGCCTTTAAGGGTAGCAGTGATATATTTTAGTGAAAGAAGGGAGAGAATGATGAAAGATCTCTATTCACACTATGAAATAATTCCTTTACTTTAAAAAAACACCAAAGATTTTTAAATGCTTTTGAATTATTTTGGATGCCAGATTTATTATTCTTTTAATGGAATACCATCCTTAAGCAGAGCCAAGTAAGACATAATTTTATATGGTTACAGTAATATTGCAAATGCCAATACTATTATACCTTCTTAAAATAGGCAAGCATGAAAAAATGGTAAATACCATTCTAAGAACATAACAGATCACGTTTAATACAGTTTATCTCCATATGCTAGAGCATTCCTCTACCAAGACTGTTCTCTCCTCTATCCCAAATTGTCACGGGGCCATTGCCTACTCAGATATATCTAAGTTTAAACATCTGTCCTGCACAGAGATCCTCTCAGAGACTATAGTTACAATGCTGTCCAAGAGGAGTCCCTGAAATGATGAAAGCATTCTAGAGTCTTGTGGTCCAGTACGGTAGCTTCATGGGATCACCAAACACTTGAACCACTTGAATATTATGACTGGGAAGTGCAATTTTAATTGTAATTAAATATCTTTAAGATCAAAGAAATCAAAACAAAGAAATCTAAATTTTATTCAAATAGCCATGTGGGACTAAAGGATACAAAATCACAGCAAAGACAAGCCTCTGTTCTATTATTTCCCTACTATTCCGCTTGTCTTCTTTATAGCCCTTGCAACAAGGACTACAGTCATATAGTATATATACCTATTTGTTTAATGACCATCTTCCCCACTAAACTGTCAAGATTGCCTTGATCCCACCCCAACAGTCCACACCTGACACATAGTGCCTACTCAAAGAGCTACTGACTGACTTGTTTAAATAGAAGTTTTCATTAATTTATCACTTAATATTAGATGGTAATTTGTTGGTTATATAAATAATAAGGGTTGATGTAAGAAACACCAGCTGTTTACAAGTTGTAAAGTCCAGATAATGCCACCAAAAATCATCAAAATCTGCAGGAAAATATGTTTGCCACAGATTTTTCCTAAACACACACACACACACACACACACACACACAGAGCTGCCTTCAGAAAAGTCTTCTGTTTTGCTCTATAATCTATTCTGGCAGTGAAAATGATGACACTTTTCTGCAAAAGAGAAAATCCAATGCAAAACAAATTCACAGTTTAGCACAGGATGCCATGAGAAAGCCTCCCCATTTTAAATGAGCATCTTATCTTCAGAGCAAAGTAGCTGATTTTCTTAAATCCTTTTAAACATGTTAACTTCTTCACAGGCAAACGTTCAATAGGTATTCTTTGTTAATTTTGAAAATGAAAGAAAAATATATCACTGTAATGCAGTATGCAGAACAGATATTTTAATGCTCCCAGTGGGAGTGGCGACAGACAGGCCTGGACAGTATAGGTGAAGATACACATTCCAGAGAAAAATGGCGGCTATAATTCATGGGGAAATACACATAGTCTCTTCATTCTTAATTAACTGGTTTGATCATTCATCCTTATACACAGCTCTCCCCACAAAGGCCTGCCCTTTACAGTTACAGTATCTTTCACCATGGAACACACAGTCCATGTTCAAAATCAGAAAAGTACACAGGCAACGAAGATATAAGGCCAGAGGGAAAGCTGCACGCAAGAGGAGTAGACAGCTCGTCCTGGGGGGAATCATTAAAATAAGACGGATCAAATGACACAACAGAGAGAGATCCCAACTACTTCCACTAAGAATTTCTAACAACAACACAAAAAGGACTTATACACAGCTTTCCTTCTCATCCTGAAGTCCTGAATTGAAAACATGGGGTGGGATTGAGGAACATACGAAAAATTAATAATGTGAGTGTGGATTCATTATGTGAAGTAAATTCATGGATTAATGATTAAGACAATTGGTCAACAATTTAAATATATAAGAAGGGAGCTCATTGCAGCAATGCTTTTTTAAAAAATGAAGCAATGTGGGTACCATTATTATAAAATCTTGTATGATTAACCCAAATAAGTTCACTATGAGGAGTGATAGAAAAGCATACAATTAAAACTCAGGTCCAAATTTTCTTCATCTGTGTCTCTTCAGAAGGCTTAGCAGGTAAAGCGTAGAAACCTACGCCATCAGGGCACAGGCGAGCCTTTCATGCCTCTTCTCATGATGGGTCTAGAGACATTTAATCATTTAAAGGTTGAAATACTAAGAAATTTCTACCAAGCGCTATTACCATTCAGCAATCATTTAAACAATGGAAGCACTGCTCAAAAGTATAGACCCATATACACACACTGAACATGTCAAACCAACATGATAAAATTATTTTACTATTAAGGCAATTTTAAGATGGGTGTGACATTTTGCTTTCTTGTCTTCTAAAAAATGACTTTCAGTATTGTTAGAAATTCTGACCTGCAATCACATTGGCGATGGAAGTAAGGCAGAGACCATGGTGATCGTCACCACATGAATCTGAGCCCCAAGACCCTGGATGGGAAGTTCATTCTGTTATCACCAAGCAACTTGAAGGGAGATGAAAATAAAGCAGTCAACCAGAAGGAGAATCCCATTCACTACCGAAAGCATTACAAATCAAGTAAGTGGTGCACATCCCGATCCCTGGAGATTGGTTCATGTGCCCTGGCTGAAACTGGTCTTGACAGTTTGACTTTTGTCTTTGGCTGTACAATGATAAAGAATACATGTAATCCTACAGCAGTGAAAACAAGAGCGTGTCACTACTATGGGGTGAACAGCTAAAGGTTAATTGAGTTTCAGATACCCATCCCTAATTGTTCAAGATTTTATCCTAATATCAATTTCTGCATTAATGCACAAGCACCCTGGGCCATGAGGAATATATGTCATTCTAAATTTAAATACATCCTTCCACCCGAAAAAAGAAGCATTTTTTCCCCCAGATAACTTGCATAATCAGAATGCAACTTCCTAGACAAAATAGGTCAAATTAATCAAACATTCCTCAAAACACTGCTTTAAGTGAGCGAATGACTGAAAGTTATCGAGCCAATCCAAGTACTATAGATACTCTATGTTGATAATTTGAGACATTAAATATAAATATGAAAATACACAGTGTCAACTACAAATGGGCACTTGCCATTTACCTCTATGAGGATTAGATCATGTGCCGCTGCAGCTGCGGACCTTCAACACCCCCTGAAAGGAGTTCAGGGTGGAGAGCAGAAATGAGGCACTCTGTGCTTAGGGAAAACCTGGCAAGACAGGTCTTCAGAGAGTTAAATGTTTTTAAGAGCTGATTTTATGAATCCAATTTGTGTATCTCCCCATATCTAGGAAAGCACTAAAATCCTTTACGGTGATGACTGTTCTTCATGACTAGCAAAACTTCACAAGACTAGTAGAAACTTTCTGGAAAAATATGTGCTTGATTGCATGAACTCCCCCTTCACAAAAATCTCATATGTACTGACCTGCCCCCCGCCCCTTTGGAGCAGTTTATCAGAATTGTCTAAGGTATGGTCTCCTGGGCTGCAGGCCTCATTTTGACCCAAATAAATCTTAACTCTCACGTTGTACACTTTTTTAAGTTGACAACAGCATATAATCTTTCTTACGGAACTATATATTTAAACACTAACATGTCAACTTAAAAAGGTAGAGACACTTTTCATTTTTCTTAAGTAGAAAACTGAGTCATCTTGGTTCAGTGAGGGGAAGCTTAGCATGCCATTTACTCCAGCATTCAAGGCAGGTCATTATATTTAAAAAAAAAAAAAAGAAAGTAAGAAAGAAGAAAAGCTACCATAAGTATATTTAAGTCGTTGGGACATGATTTTGTATAATCAGATAATATCTTAAAAGATACACCTATTTACTGTCACAATAAACCATCTGGTAAGTTTGAGAGAGCCATTTTTAGAGGTCAGAATGTGCCTAGCTTTCAGAACACCTGGTATAAAAAACTCTTAACAAACAATAAAATTAAGGAAGATTGATTTGCATGGCAGAAGAACTCTCAGGTTACAGAAAGGAAAAAAAACCTGTATTTGTATATTTGAATTTACAGTATCATCATTAATATATAACCTTTACAAAAGCAGCCACATCAATAGCAATAGCTACAATTTATGGAGCAATTCATGTGGTCCAGGCACTATGCTTAATCTATATATTTATTATTTCATTTAAGCCTCATTGCACTCCTAAGGGTTAGGTGCTGTTGTTTCTTCCCATTAAAAATGAAAACAATGGGACTTAGAGGAACTTCTCAAGGTTACATAACTTTGTTGGAAAAAGATAATAAGGCAAAAATAAATTTTAATATTTAAAAGGCTTTAGAGGAGTCCTACCATGAATATTTACATACTTTCACATACGTCAAAGTTCAATCATTTGACTACAGAAGTATTTTCCATCTTTTCAGATATCTTTTAGAAATAAAAACCAATTATCAAATTATTATCCTTACCAGCTTTCAACCACTCTGAGCCTTTTGAACTGATAGGGAAAGACGGAGGGATGTTTCTTAAGGTGATTTCATTCATCATATGGTATCCACTAGAGAACAGGGAACTAGCAATGTCTGGGTTCAAGTATGCCTAGAAGCTTTATAATCTATAAGCATTTACCAGTTCCAATCACTTCCTAGTTCTACCATGCCAGCAGGATGGTAACCACATAGCAAAAGAGTTTCACAGTGGCTTCTGGTATTTATTTTCAGGACCAAGAACCTTACATCATTTGAAAAGCCATGATATATGACGGAACTAAATAGTTCATGATTAATACCCTGGTGCTTGATGTCATACAAAAACAATTCTACATTTTCCAAGTATTCTGTTCTTGTGACTTGCCACCAAGCTTCTTTCCCAAATTAGCAGAGTTGTGCTAAATTGCTTAAGGAAGAATATAAGGATAAAAAAATACTATTATATAGAAAACAACAAAAAACACATAGATGTACTGCACTCCATAGATGCAATTTCAAAGAACAGGGAAGAGAGTGGATTTAAAAGTACCTGCCTGCATTAACTTACCTTCCCTGCTTTAATTTAATTTTCAATATCGGAGATGCCTGTGTTAACATTGTGCTCAGTTACTCAGTCATGTCCAACTCCTTGCCACCCTATGAACTGTAGCCCACCAGGCTCCTCTGTCTATGGAATTTTTCAGTCAAGAATACTGCAGTGGCTTGTCATTTCCTCCTCCAGGGGATTTTCCCAATCCAGGGATCAAACTTGGGTCTCCTGCATTGACAGGAAGACTCTTTACCAGCGCCACCTGGGAAGTCCTGTGTTTAATATCAGGCCTTCTTAAACCAGACTTCCGCAACCTTAACTTACCAGGATTGTTGGCATACACAACCATTATTCTTTTTCTGTCCAAGTGGAGAGACAAAAGGCTTCGACTGAGTGGACAAAGACTGTGATAACTGCTCTGTGAGTATGGTCTGTCCCAAAGACCTAGAGTAACCACAATCGCAGGTCCACAATTGTGTTTGAAAATGTTTCTCAAAAGCCTAGAATTGCACTGTCCAATATCATACCTGGTAGCCACAAGTTCCTATTTATATTTAAATTTCATTACATAATTAAAATATCATTCTTTGGTCACACTAGCTATATTTCAAATTTTCAACAGGGATATATGGCTTAACGGCTACTATATAGAGGGATGATACAAACACAGTTCTACTAAACTGTTCTGGCCTAGAGTAACATTTCCTCACTTGCTACTTTAACCAGGGTTTATGTCAAGACCAGTCAGTGGGTTGGGCTCACATGCCAACACTGGTCACTTTGAATTGGCTTCTCTGAGTAGGAAAAAATGGCAGTGCCTGAAACAGTGATGTCTCTCTGGGACATAGAACTGGAACATTGGCACATGTGTCAAACAAGACCTCTAAAGACCTTCTATTAGCAGGTCTTTATATAAATATAAAACTACCAAATATCGAAAACTAAGACTAATAGACCTCAGAGATTACCCATGTCTCTCCATGGGCCACTTTAAAAATAAGCATGAAAACAGTTTTTCCCCCAGGCGCCTACAGTTAAATCCCTAATCACATCCTGGGCTTGCCTGCTGGCTCAGGCAGCCAAGAGTCTGCATGCAGTGCAGGAGACTCGGGTTCAGTCCCTGCGTCAGGAAGGTCCCCTGAAGAAAGAAATGGCACCCCACTCCAGTATTCTTGCCTGGAGAATCCCATGGACAGAGGAGCCTAGAGTCCATGGGGTCACAAAGAGTCGGACATGCTCAAGCGACTAACACTTTCACTTTCAGAATCACAATCTAGGTCTAATCCAAGACAGAGCAGTCTTACTAATTAAGTCAAAAAATACTCTACAAAAGGGTAATAGAGACAAAACTGATACATTTTTTAAAATTCATGTTTACCTCTAAATAGCACTCCTCTTTTTTCTGTTGAGTAAACAACTATGCCACTGGTAATAGCTCCAACCTAGCGTCCACATTCTTCCCTGACAGAACTCAGTATCTCATCAGTTTTTTTTCTGCTCACTTAGGAATCATTTTAGGGTTCTCTAACTCCAAAAGGCCTCTCGTAAACCACACAGAACTGTACACAGCATACCAAATGCAGCATCTGGTCTAGCCAGGCATCTGGAATTAGGCAGAGAATGAGAAATCAGGCCTCTAGCTATCATTGGCAATCATCTTCCCAGACACTGCCTCCACTCCCTGCTACACCATCTTTACCTGCCAGAGACCTCGTGCTGATGTCACAATTACCTGGTCAAATCAAATTTAGCAGTACACGAGTTTCAAGAGCAACATTTCTCCTTTCATGTTTTCATTCATTAGGAAGGTATGGACTCTACTGAGGAGGCAGACGCTCCATTATCTACTGCAAGTCTAAACACAGAAAAGTGGTAGGGACTAGGGGTCTCTATTGTGCTGAATGTCCAGTGAATGCTTAGAACTTCAATGAGGTCAAAGTGGTGTAGTTTATTTCAGCTGGGACCACTGGGTGAAATTTCATTTTATTAAGGCCTGAAGCACTTGCCAGTCATGGTTGTGACTGATAATAAAACACCAATCACTAGGAACTTGAATTAGGTATTCCTGTATCTAAATCTCTACATCAGTTGTTGTCAACCAAGGGCTGATTTTCCTCCTTTCTCACCCTTAGCAGTATTCGGCAATGCCTACTAACATTTTTGCTTGAAGGTGCTGCTGGCAACTAGTGAGCAGAGATCAGAGATGTTAAACATCCTGCAATGCACAGGAAACTTCTCTTCACAGCAAAGAATAATTCAGCCCAAAATGTCACTAATTCCAAGGTCGAAAATCATACCCTAAGTCTATGCATGGTCTCTATCACTTATTTGATTTTTTAAGGATTTAACAATTTGCACAGACATGCACTCCTGTCAGGAGGGGAGATTCCTTCTGTCCATTCACAGATTTCAAAAGCTTAACAAAGTCACTGCTACAATTGGTAAAAAGATACATCTATTAGTAAAAAATTTTTTCATCGTGGGCTATTTTACCATTTGTTCAATCTTTTCTCCCTAACTAATGAATAGGCTAATTTCATTTTTAATCTATCATTTCATTTAAATATTGTTGGATCAAGTCCTTACTGCCAAAAAGACATTCATTACTAAAAAGCAGAATATGACCATCTTGACAAACAAGATATTTTCTGGAAAAATGTCAAAATTGCCTTATAATTTTAGAGAAAGTTTTTTTTAAATATTCTAGAAGTACTACTTAATAATAATGCCTTACACAATTCTTAAAAGTTCGTAACAGAAATGATGGCATAAAGCATAATTAAGTGGTATTAAGTTATTACTCATCTTTGAGAGAATCCAACTATAGCTGGAAGGTTTGGTATCTCTGTGCCTGTTCAAGACTTGGGTAGAGTATTTTTCTCCCACATGTGCTACAGAAGGTTAAAGCAAACACGCAGCAGTTAACCCCTAACAGTCGATTCGTCCTGTTTTTGCTTTGTCATTTTCTTACCATGTAAGAATCAGTGTTATGTACACACATATGTGGTACATACACATATGTACAAAGAATGAGAATCAATATGCCTCAGCACTTTCTACCATTAAAGGCGTAATTAAAACCTGGCAACATGCTGTGTTCACCTGTTACAACTTTCTTTGTCCTAAGCCTTTAGTAATATTACCAGTAAAAGAAAATATCATGGCTTTAACTGCAGAAGAAAATGTTTGCACTTTGAAGGTAGAGTCTAAATCCTCAATAATAATTGAATGCTGCTGCTGCTGCTAAGTCACTTCAGTCATGTCTGACTCTGTGCGACCCCATAGACGGCAACCCACCAGGCTCCCCCGTCCCTCGGATTCTCCAGGCAAGAACACTGGAGTGGGTTGCCATTTCCTTCTCCAACGCATGAAAGTGAAAAGTGAAAGTGAAGTCACTGAGTCGTGTCCAACTCTCAGCAACCCCATGGACTGCAACCTACTATGCCCCTCCGTCCATGGGATTTTCCAGGCAAGAGTACTAGAGTGGGGTGTCATTGCCTTCTCCAATAATTGAATACAGTAGACTAAACTATTCACTGGGGAAAAAATGACACCATGTATGTGCTGTCATCTCCAAAACTCGCTTTTCTCTGAATTTTCAAATTATTTCATAAAATACCAGTTATGAGTAAGTAAATATAAGTGACTCCAAGATACCTTTATCTGGTTCAGATGTAAGTTCTGATATGTATGATATATTATATTTATCTTAAAAGTAGGAACTACTTCAGAAGGAACCTGGATCTTCCAATGTGGGAAAATAAAATGGTACTGAAGAATTTATTTACAGGGCAACAGTGGAGAAACAGACATAGAGAATAGACTGTGGACATGGGGAGAGGGGAAGAGAGGGTGAGATACACAGAAAGAGTCACATGGAAACTTATATTACCATGTGTAAAAATAGATAGCCAAAGAGAATTTGCTTCATGGCTCAGGAAACTCGAACAGGGGCTCTGTATCAACCAAGAGGGGTGGGATGGGGAGGGAGATGGGAGGGAGGCTCAAAAGGGAGAGGATATACGTCTACCTATGGCTTGTTCATGTTGAGGTTTGACAGAAAACAGCAAAATTCTGTAAAGCAATTATTCTTCAATAAAAGATAAATTAATTTTAAAAAGTCAACATTTTATGTGTGGATTCTGATGTTACAGCAGAAACAGAAAACCTGCAAAGAGGAGGCAGGCTCTCACTCATATACAATTTGCCAAAGGAGAGCTCCATTTTGAATCACTATGAACCTAATTACAAAATCTTAAAAAAAAATCACCACTTTAAACCATGGTAGCCCCTCAGCAGACTCAAAAGATACACAATTGTTCAAAAAAATGAAACAAACTTGCTATCCATTTCCCAAGTACATATAACACGTCAAGACAAACCACGTATGAGAGAACAAAGCTAGAAGGCAGTTATATACTAGCAAAAAAAAGAAAACCCAAATCCCAGACATCATTTAAATGAAAACCTGTTGTCAAGAGTCTCATTTTATGCTCAATGCATTCTCCTCCTTCTCCTCTATGCAGCTTTTAAATATGCTCATCTTGCTGTTAATTGCTCAGTAATGGACATAGCTTTCTAAGCAAAACCCTATTATTACAGCCAAGAAAAATGAACAGGTAAGCTGTTAACATAACAGGCTCTTGTTACAGTTTAAAAGAAAAAAAAAATCGAGCAAAATAACATTTCCTATACAACCATCACCTAGCCTACCCCAGTGTCCTACACACGCCTACTCTTCATTCTGCAACTTAAGGAGGAACAGAAGTGAGAAATATCTTCTCCAGCCAAATAAACATACAAGGCAGCCATTATGTCTTGTGACCACAAGCCAACAAGCCTTAGTGGAGAGGTAGCCACTGAGGATGAAGCTCTCAAGTCCTCAGTAATTTCACATGCCTCAAATAACCCACAAAATACAGAATACATAGGTCTGTGTATACAATTCTTAAATGTGGTAATAAAATCTATACTGCTGGGCACAGTACATAAAAAGCAGTCCATCTGAAAGCTTAATTTTATAGTATTTAATTACCACACTTTAGAGATAAAGATGCAGAAGATGAAAAGAAGAAAAAGAAAACAGCAGCTCTGAACAGTCATATATGTGATTATATATAATATATGTTAGTTATCCTAAAGGCATGTAGAGTACAATTCTTATGAGTTAAATGTTAATGTGATTTTACAGTATTACTCTAAGAGGTCACCTTGAATTTCTTCAGTGCTCTGGGAAAACTGTGAAAGGTTGGTAGTATCCTTCCTTACATGAAATAATAGAAATAATAACTAACCTGGACTTCCCTGGTGGTCTAGGGGTTAAGAATCTGCCTGCCAATGCAGGGGACATGGGTTTGATCCCTGGTCGGGGAAGATTCCACACGATGCGAGGCAACTAAGCCCAAGCACCACAACTGCTGAGGCCACATACCACAACTGCTGAAGCCAGCTTTCCCTAAAGCCTGTGCTCCGCAACAAGAGAAGCCACCACAACGAGAAGCGCAAGCACTGCAACTGGGGAGTGCCCCTGCTCTCCACAGCTAGAGAAAAGCCCCTGCGCAGCCAAAGATAGATGACTAATCCTCCAGTGCCAATGACGCAGCTGGTGATGCTATACAAGTGTTAACTCAACCCTAGGTTCCCCGTGAGGAAACGGAGCCATGGGGCAAGGAACGTGGTCAGAGGCACCCAACAAGCCTGTAGCAGAGCCCAGATTTAAGGCAGAAAGTGTGGCGCCAGAGATCATGCTTACTGGTCTCTTCTGCCTCCAGAAGATTCCCTCCCTTCCCAGTCCTCCCATTGTTTGCTTAGCACCAAACTGCCATGATCTGAAGCCCAGGATCCATAGCCGTCATGTGTGAGCTGCACATTTGTCAAGAATCAGTGTTCTGGCAGCACATTGAGCAGTTCTAGGACTGACAACACCATGAAACAAGTCAGCGGTAATGATAAGGCAGTAACTCTTGAAGGGCAACCTCAGCTTACAATGTCCATAAAAGCATCTGCAGTTATTGTACTATTCCCTTATTCCTCTTCCTACACACCATCCCTGTTTCAGCAGAAACCAGTGACTGCCCTGCCAACTCCCTCAAATACGCAGAGAACAAGAGCCACACACTTTTCGGTAAACAGCCATCTTTCTTCCAGCTGACGTGACCTCAAGGTCCACTTCTTGACTTTTCTTCAAGCAATGTCTTGTGTTCTACACACTGCTACCATCACAGTATACATGGCTGAAAGCACTAATCTAAAACCCAGGACTCTACCTGCAAAAGAATAGCACCCAACAAACCAACAAGCCCACAGCCTCATTAAGGAAGGGTCATTGTGTACCATAGTGGTGCAGGGGTAAAGAATCCACCTGTCAGTTCAGGAGATGAAAGAGACATGGGTTCGAGCCCTGGGTGGGGAAGATCCCCAGGAGTAGGAAATGGCACCCCTCCAGTACCCTTGACTGGAAAATTCTATGGACAGAGGAGCCTAGTGGGCTACAGCCCATGGGGCCACAAAGAGCTGGACATGACTCAGCATGCACACAGGCACGGGGTACCCAAGGCAATAAATGGCACATGCCTGACATGCATCCCCAGCCCTTTAACTCAGAACCACCTCCACTACAAGCATGAGTTCACTGCGGGTTTCCAAAGGATAAGCAATATGTCCAAGACTTCACGGCTAAATGGGGTTGAAGGCACGATTCTAACCAGGATTCTGTTCTAGAAAATCCATACTTGATAACACTGTTCTTTCCCCTCCTTTGCCTGAGGATATCTTATTTACTCTTCAATTTCTTTCCCACATGTCTGTATTCTCCTTGGGGGCCGTGAGTATGCTTTCTTCACCCTCACATCTATCATACTCCCTAAGATGGATGCTCAGAACTTCCCAAAAAATCAAAATACAAGAGGCCAGCACTTAGCACCCGTAAGCACCTAAGTGGTTATGGTGTAAATGGATGTACGTAGATTAGGGTTAACAGTAGAATTAGAATTAGTATAGTGCAGTATTAGAAGTAGTATATTTAGAATACTAATAGAAACACTGAATTTAACTTATATCTAAAGCACTGTTATTCAAGAGCCCTGAGTTTCCAGAGTTCTGTCACCTTCCTATCTCTGTCCTCACTCTTCTCCATCACTAACTCTCAATCTCCTTCTGCTGCTTTCCTCTCTCCATTTTTCTCAGTCAGTCTCAGTTCACCATCACAGTTGCCACTAGTCACTGAAGCTACTATATTAACAAACCATACACCTAGTCAGCAGTCTCGTGAAATATTCTTCACATTTGAGATAAAACCCTTCTGTGTAGATCACAACAAACTAGAACATTCTTCAGGAGATGGTAATACCAGACAACCTTACCTGCCTCCTGAGAAATCTGTATGCAGGTCAAGAAGCAACAGTTAGAATTGGACATGGAACAACAAACTGGTTCCAAATCAGGAAACGAGTACCTCAAGGCTATATATTGTCACCCTGCTTATTTAACTTCTATGCAGAGGACATTATGCAAAATGCCAGGCTGGATGAATCACAGCCTGGAATCAAGATTGCTGGGAGAAATATCAATAACCTCAGATATGCAGATGACACCACCCTTATGGCAGAAAGTGAAGGGGATCTGAAGAGCCTCTTGTTGAAAGTGAAAGAGGACAGTGAAAAAGTTGGCTTAACACTCAACATTCAAAAAACTAAGATCATGGCATCAGGTCCCATCACTTCACAGCAAATAGATGGAGAAACAATGGAAACAGTGACAGACTTTATTTTCTTAGGCTCCAAAATCACTGCAAATGGTGACTGCAGCCATGAAATTAAAAGCCACTTGCTTCTTGGAAGGAAAGTTATGACCAACCTAGATAGCATATTAAAAAGCAGAGACATTATTTTGCCAACAATAGTCAAAGATATGGTTTTTCCAGTAGTCATGAATGAGTGTGAGAGTTGGACTATAAAGAAAGCTGAGCACTGAAGAATTGATGCTTTGGAACTGTGGTGCTGGAGAAGACTCTTGAGAGTCCCTTGGACTCCAAGGAGATCCAGCCAGTCAATCCTTAAGGAAATCAGTCCTGAATACTCATTGGAAGGACTGATGCGGAGGCTGAAATTCTAATACTTTGGCTACCTGATGTGAAGAACCGACTCCTTGGAAAAGACCCTAATTGCTGGGAAAGATTGAAGGCAGGAGGAGAAAGGAACAACAGAGGATGAGATGGTTGGATGGCATCACCAACTTGATGGACACGAGTTTGAGCAAGCTCTGGGAGTTGGGGATGGACAGGGAAGCCTGGTGTGCTGCAGTCCATGGGGTCAGAGAGAGTCAGACACAACTGAGTGACTGAGCTGAATTGAATGGTATTGATATGATAAAGAGCTCACCTCAACTGCAGCTCAGGTAGCTTTCCGCACAAGCCAGGTCCCCTAGGCTAAGCAGCCCCAAACCTGAAAACACATGCCTTTCCATCTCTCCTACATATATATAGTCTGAATGTGCTCACACAAAATTCACATGTTTGGATCTGTGCAACTGTTATGATAGTGTTACAAAACAGAGCCTTGGGAGGTGATCAGGTCATGAGGGTTGAGCCCCCATGAATGGATTTGTGCTCTTATAAAAGAGATCTCACAGGGTCTTCCCCGGTGTTCTAGTGGTTACGAATCTGCCTTGCAACGTCATGGATTTGATCCCTCGCTGGGGAATTCTGCAGGATGTGGGGAACATCTCACATCCTGCAGAGTAACTAAGCCCTCACACTGCAACTACTAAGACCACGCACTCTAAACCCCATGCACCACAACAGAAGATCCTGCTTGACAAAGCAAAGACCTGATGCAACTAAATAATTAAGATTTCACAGATATTTCACAGAGCTCCCTAGATGCTTCCAACATGTGAGGACACAACGAGAAGTCTGCGACACAGAAGAGGGCCCTTATTCAACCATGCTGCCACCTTGATTTCGTGCTTCAAACCTCTAGATCTGTGAGAAATACATTTCTTTTGCTTATAAGCGAGCTAGTCTGTGATATTTTGTTACAGCGACCTGAACAGACTGAGATGTATATGCACTGATACACAGTTACATTCCTTTGGACCTTTACGTAATAATACAGCTCACTCTACACACCAGTTCTTATTCTAGAAGTGTTTCACACATCCTCTCATGGAAGCTGTGTCCAAATTTCTACAGGGACTACTATCATCTGCTTGTGACAGATGAGGAGGCCGAGGTGCAGAGTGGCTCAGTAACTTTCCTAAAATCACAAGGTTACCAAGTGGAAGGTACTCATTCCTAGAACCCACTTTCTGAACCCAGTTTCCTGCAGCACCACTCTGGCTACTTTTGGTCAACCTGGTGGTGCTTTGTGTGGCAGGAAGTTCCTCACTGAGAATCACCCTAATTTCCACTGCACTGGGTGGCATCATGCTTGTGCAGGTGCTAGTTTTAGTAATTCACTTGCAATCACTAATTGGTTTTCTATATAAGATGTTGACTAAGTGTGGTCCCTAGACCAACGGCATCAGCATCAATTGGGACTGGGTTAAAAACACACATCTTCTGGCCCCTTCCCAGACCTACTGCATCACAAATCTGGGGCTGGTCCCCAACCGTGTCAGATTTAATAAGCCTTCCAGGTAACTCTGATGCAGAATTTGAGAATTACCACTCTCCCCCCACATTTACTGAATGTTTTAGGTAATGGTCTCTTTGAAGACTCACTGTCAGAAATGAGGATAGAAAATGCACAGTGAGGCATCTTGCTTCAGTAAAACCCAGGGGCACAGTCTGTCTACAATTCCTCACCCTGTCATCTGTCCTCACACATTAGGCTTTCAGCTCATAATTTCCAAATGCTAACTACCAAACAGCTTCTAAGATGAGTGTCTGGCTTGGCAGATTTCAAAACGCTACAAGAGTATCTTTGTTTCAAGACTGGGCTCGTCCAGTGCAAACAGGAGGCAAGGCCACAGCTGACCCATCACTCCACCTGTGAGAGCCAATTAACTAGCCCTCAACATAAATATCATATTTATATGCCAAATATGGTCTATAATGAGGTCCTTACCATGCACCCATATTTCAAGCAATCGTTCAATTAAGTAAACACTTAATTACAGTCACTTCTTTCATTATTTATTCACTAGCCTACAATACACTTGTCAAAAGAAACACTTCTTGCTTGCTTGTCTGTCACCTCCTTCCTGGAGTCCTGTGTATACCTCCACCAGCCCCACCTCCCTGTTTTCTCTCTTAAGCACCACACACATTCTTGGGGACTTGGAAGCTGCTGAGATGGCTGACCAACTCTAGCGGTTGGTGGAGACTTTGATCTGCTCTACTGAGAATCCTTTTCATACATTCTCATAGTACATCTGTCAGCTGCAATTAGGGGGTTGCAGAGCTGTTGGTGATAAAGTGACATTTGCTCTAAGCATTGTCACTTTGAAGAATACCCAAGAAGCACAAGGAAAATCAATATAATTACAAGTTATCAGCTTCAGATTTGATTCACTCACTTGCTTCAAAACTGCCAAATGAAAATAATTTCAGTTTACCTGAGTAACAATAGATGGATATTCAAATGTTATAAAAGCTTAATTTTGAATCTCAATTTCTAATATTAAAAAGAGAAAAAGCACTCAGTCCAATTTTCTCTAGTCAGAAAATTCTAATTCTTCACAAAATACTTGCAATTGAGAGCTTGCCTGATAATTCACTAATGTAAGTATTGAAATGGGTGTTTTAAGCCAAATGCTTATTAAACTCTCTGCTGCTGCCTTTACAAAAAAAAAATTTAATTCTAATCACTGCTTGGGACAGAAAGTGGCACCCAAATAAGGTATTATTTATTGATTTATTTTTGACAGAAACGAGTTTGTTTATTTGGAATGTAAATTTCACTGGTGATCCTGTATTTCATCTGGCTGCCCTGCCAGGAGCATTCTATTTTACAATGAAATAATGCCTAACAGGAAGACAGTCAGCAGCAGCCTCAGTTTCATGATGAAGTACTGATAAACAGTGAGACATGCCTTCTTTGGAAGAAGAACAACACACAGCAAAAAATTATCATAAAACCATAGTCTATAGCAAAGTAGGAAACAAACTCCCAAGGGAAAATAAATCATCATTCAAAGATCCTAACTGATGTGACTAGAACCCCACTGGGTCCCAGTATCCTCCTAAGTTCTTCATACTTTGTATCACAGAGGTAACAGATCATCCTGAATGTCCTCCTTGGAGCAGAAGGGACTTGGGCCTGAGGGCAGGATCCTGGGTGAGCGGTTTAGAACGGCTTTCCTGGTGATATATGTAAGTCCCCAGCCAATGGAAGGTACTGTGACACTTAGGACACACGTAGGGTTTGAGCCCAGAGTGGGTGCATCAGTGAACACTGAGGTCCCCACTGCAGCTGAAGGTCTTGTCCCAGAGCTCACACTGGCAAGCTTCTCCTGGATGCGGGTCCTCTCATGAGCAGGCAGTATGGAGATGCTGGTGAACTTCTTGGGACACAGATCACAGCAGTATGGCTTCTTGCCTGTGTGGATCTGTTGGTGAACCCAAAGATTTAAAGGCTGCATGAACCTTTGACACAAATACTGCATTTAAAGGGTCTCTCGCCTGTATGTGTCCTCTGGTGCAGAGTAAGCTGAGATTGATAAGGAAATTTCTTCTTGCATACCCTATATTCATAGGATGCCCTACCCCGGGTTTCTTTTCCTTTAGGAAGACTGGTGGATCCCACAGTGCCAGGTGAACCAATGGAAAGAGACCCAAGTTTTCCTGAGAACTCTTTGTCCAAAGATGTGGTTTCTTCTTGACGCACTTCTTGGAATGTGGGGCTGTTGGTCCATTTCCTTTTGAAACATCTGCGACTCCTAAGAAAATGTCTTCTGAATCCACTGTTAGTTCAAACTTCTCCCTCAGAAGCCTTCAGAAGTCCAGGCTTTTCAGACTGATGGGTTCTTCTCTCTTCCGTGTCTCCCATCAAGTCCTTCTCCGAGCTCCCCTTGGGTGCCATACCCTCCATTTCACCCGTTTCAGGAATGGTCTTGGGCAAGGGACTTGTCTGGTCCTGCTGGCCCTTCTCTGGAGGTATTACACTGACCGCAGACCAGGCCTCCCTGGATAGGTCTCTTTCATCATCCATGTCACTGAGTTCACCTTATAATACCTCAACATCTGAGTTTTGCACCAGAAATTCCTGTCCTTGTATGCCGACTGTGGTTCACTTCTTCAGTTTCTGCTTATTTTTAAGCACATCCCTCAGGTCTTTACAAGTCTCCACACCACTTTTTTTTTTTTTTTTTACTAAGACCTGGCTCTCCGGCAGCATGCAGATCATGAAACACTTCAGCACCAGCTTTTCCATCATCTGCTCTTTGGAGTGAAGATCTGGCCACAGCCACTGATAACAGAATTCACAAACGTCTTCTCAGATCCTGGACGGGGCTGGATTTCTCCAAACTGCTAAATGTTCTGAAGCTAACATGCCATTTTTCAGGCTCACAGTCCAGCTTTTCCAGAAGTATGCCTTGGTCTGGCATGGATGCTGGTGACTGATGCAGGATGGCCTGGGACATTGCCACGACCCCAGAAAACTGTCTGGTCCTCAGCCATACTTCCGGCTGACAAATGTGGACAACACACCGCTTAAGAAAAGGCAAAGCCCAAAGGCTGCCACATACAAATTTTGTTTACTCGCATATAATTAGTTTATTTTAAATTAATTGTCAACCTTAAAAATTCAAGAGACTGCACTGAAGATATGCAGATTTTCATCATCTCTTGGAAAACTGGTAACAGCGAGCTTTTCACCACATATGACAACAGCTGGCTGACTTCATTCCATACTTCCTGTCTGTTTTCCTGAGCGCCTCTGAGACTCACCCCACTTTTGTGTTCTGTGTGAGTTGGAGGAACATTATCTTATTATCAGCTTGGAGTCATCCAAGAAGATACTAAAAAGAGTTGGGACAGAGGGTAAACTTTGGAGAATTCACAGGAAAGAAAATGGGGAGTGGAAGGGGGGGGGGTCTCTTAGGATATAGTTATGGTGTAAACAAAGCCTCAGGAGGAAAGGTGCGGGACGGATGTTTAAGGCGAGGTGAAACAGCGAGTGGACTGGTCTGACTGGCTGAGGTGTAATGATGGGAGTAGTATCAGGAAGGCTTGAGAAGACTGGAGGGTGATTGAAGAGAGCCTTGGATGCCAACTCAAGGAGCTTCTGGGACACTGTCCAAGTTACAGCTTTTAACTTCTTTTTGAGAAACAAATCAACTCACTCTGCATGCAATTTCAGTGTACGTATATGCCCACTTAAGCGTGGACAACACGTGCTACCTAACAACCCCTGATCTTTTCAGTTACGGAGTAACATTTATTAAATACTATAGTGACCTGGCAGCAATGGTGCCCAAACTCAAGGAGGCCTGGTGATGGGAGCAGAGAGAGCGTTTGGCAAGGAAGGAGAAAGGCTAAGGCGCACCAGAGAGTTATTAAGCACACAGGCACCCAAGTGCTGGGCTGTGTTCATATCCGACACTACCAATTCTAAGTCCCACAGTCTTCTACAGGTCATTTAATATCTCTGAGCCTATCTCCAATGGAGGAAATAGTACCTACATAAGAGGACTGTTGTGAGAATTAAGTGAGGTGATACACTTTATGTTCTAGCTGTTCAGTCACTAAGTCATATCAGCTCTTTGGGACCCCATGGACTGCAGCACCCCAGGCTTCCCTGTCCTTCACTCTCTCCCGAAGTTTGCTTAAACTCATGTCCACTGAGTCAGTGAAGCCGTCCAACCAACCCATCTTCTGTCACTCCCTTCTCCTCCTACCCTCAATCTTTCCCAGCATCAGTGTCTTTTCAAATGAGCCAGTTCTTCGCATCAGGGGGCCAAAGTATTGGAACTTCAGCTTCAGCATCAGTCCTTCCAATGAGTATTCAGGACTGATTTGCTTTAGGAGTGACTGGTTTGATCTTGCTCTCCAAGGGACTCTCAAGAGTCTTCTCAGACAACACAATTCAAAAGCATCAATTCTTTGGGGCTCCCTTTACGTATACACTTTACAGATACATAGAATAGTTCCCAGCACAAAGAGCTAAAAAATATTAGCTGTGGTGCTGCTTTCAACATCATCACCACCACTACCACTTAAGAATTGCACCGAGTCCTGAAAGATGGTGTCTGAACTTTCTTCTATGATCTTGGACATAGAAATGTAACTGAGCGAACAACAAACAGGTTGTGAGGTAAGAATATATATAGGACTCAGTTATTTTAGAAATGTGGGGGAAAGAGGTATTCAGAAGTATTCAAAGATCACTGCATGAACCTAAAGCTGGGTGATACAATAAGACAGAGATAGAAAAGGTCAGAAAAGATGATCATCTTTGAAGAAGTCATATTTAAGGTGACAGCAGAATGACGGAGTGCAACTGTTCAGGAAGCAGTTGAAAAGGCAGAAACAGAATCCAGTGGAAAGAACTCAGACAAGAGGCAGATGCAACAGCTAGTAATGTTCGGTGAGATTGATTTCCACAAGATGAAATGAGGAGCCGTATCATCACGTTCATTACTAGGTAACTTTCACTGTGGGCTTCCCTGGTAGCTCAGTGGTCAAGAATCTGCCCGCCAGTGCAGGAGCTATGGCCTAGGCCGGGAAGATCCCCTGGAAGAGGGCATGGCAACCCACCCCAGTATTCTTGCCTGGAGAATCCCATGGACAGAGGCGCCTGGTGGGCTACAGTCCATGAGGTTGCAAAGAGTCGGATACAACTCAGCAAGGAAACAACGTCCACTATATGCGTGAACAGCCCTAAGCGTTTCACACAGTCTATCTCATTCAGCCCTCAGCATAACTGCCTCCCCATTTTATAGATGAAGACACTGAGGATGAGAGGGGTTAGGTGCCAGCTTTTAGGCAGTAGAGATGAAAATTAAAATCCAGAGCCCTGACTCTTTTCTACATGTCTTCCCATAAAGGGAAAGAGAAACCATACGTGCGTTTATAGGTAAAGAGAAAGATATAAGATGTCAAGAGGCGAAAGTGACTGAGTAATGCCTCTGAGGAAGAGGAAGGTCATGAGTTCACAAGGCTCACTTGTGCTCTGAACACAGAGAAAAACATGAAAAGAAAAAGAAGAGGAGAAGGAGGAGGGAGGGTCAGGGGGCTAACAGGCAGACAGGTAGACTTGGTAAGTTGAACTCTAGTTAAGAAAGCAGCTCATCCCAAGACCAAGTGCCGATCTCCATTAGAATGTAGAGCAAGTGGCAGGATTTCATTTGCCTAGTTTCACACACACACAAAAGAAGCGGGGACCCGAAGTCTGAATTCACATTCATTTACGATAGAATTTTGGAATTACCTGTTGTCCTTTTCACCAGCTTGGACAGAGGTATCATATTTTGCTTGGAAGGTTGCCGGTGTTTAGAATTTATCCTTATAAAGACACTGGGCTCAGAGACACATGTCCTGTGGTAGCAAATAACATCAAGTCCACAACCACCACCACAACCACCACACCACTCAGCAACCACAACCACAACCCATACACGGCACCATACCATAGCCACAGCAACTAACACACAGAGCAGCTAACACACAGCTTACAACCCATCGGGCATCACACTGATTGGGGCCAATACCCCATTTCATTTAATTTCACAGCTACCCCCCTGTGGCTAGTCCCACGGTAGGCCACATTTACAGGTAATGACCTAAGGCTTAGTACATAATTAACATACTCAGTAAGTGGCCGAGACAAGTCAGTCTTTAAAACCAGTCCTATCTCCCTCTGCTACTCATCGTGTGACCTTCGTTTTGATATCTGGCTAAGTCCCTTGGAACTTGAAATATCTATTTGTTCCATCAGAAATTTAAGAACCTATTTGTTCTGACAGCCACTGCAGCATTATATAAAGTTCCTGGTCACCGGACATGCTCTCTGTCACTCACAGATAGGCATCTAGAGAAAGCGGCTATGTGGTGTGGGAAAAGAGAAAGCCGTCTTGCTCTCTGGCAAAGTTTGTAAACAACTGACAAAAAGAAAAAGAAAAAAATGTAACGAAGATTCTTCCTATGCTTTGAAAGAAGACAGTGCTTGGGGGGAAAAAAAGCACCCTTGTGCAGAATGAAATGATCGTAATTGCCAAGGGCATTTTTGATTAGGAAATAAACACAAGATTAAATTACAGGTACTAAGTGAAAGGAGGCAGACACAAAAGGTTACATATTGTATGCTTCCTTCTATATGAAATATCCAGAATAGATGAATTCACAGAAACAGAATACAGATCAGTGGTGACCAAGGGGTGGACGGGGAGGAGGCTGGGGAGGAACTGTTCACTGGGTAAGGAGTTTTAGTCTGGAATGATGGAAATGTGCTGAAACTAGATGGAGGCGCTGATGGAAACAACACCTGGAAAGTACTAAACCCAACTCCAAAATGGTTATTTTTCTCTGAATTTCATTCCATTAAATTACATTCAAAATGGGAAAGGATTAAATTCTAGGATATAGACTAATGCAGGGGTCTTCCACATTTTTTCCAGAACATTTTTAAAAATTACTGTGAAAGATGAAAAGCTTTTCTCTCTCATGTTTGGGCTCAATTTCAGGGTAAGTCAGGAAGCACTGTTCCCCTCCCTCCCTCCCTCCCTCCCTCTCTCTACCCCTCCCCAACAAAATCACATATACAAAAGGTACCTCGGCAACAGGGAAACTTCTCTATGGGTTATAGCCAAAGCTACAATATAAGAATATCGGAAATGAAACACATGATTATACCAACTCTTTACTGTGAAGATGGTACCCACTCCACTCCAAGTGTTCAAAGAGTAACTTCAACCAGAGGAAAGAAAGACTCCTTTTACAACAGTTTAGACGAAGAGTTTAGTAGTGATCTGTTTAAGTTCAGGTCTGACCAGCAGACACTGGGTCAGAGTTTAATACTCAAGAGGTGTACTGTGGAACAGAGAGGAAGAGGAGGAGCCAGCAGGAAGGGCAACTTCCAGATCATGAAGCCGGCTTGACTACTGTGAAGGAGGGGCAAAATGTAGTAGGTTTGGGAGAGAGGAGTCTCAGGCTCCTGGGTAATTTGAGACAGGCTCAGCATGGCCCAGAAGAAGCTCTCAAGCCAGTCATCCCAAGGAAGATGCTCGCTTATCACGATTATAGGTGTATTCTACTAGCTCACCAGCATTCACTTCTTAGCTGCAGTTAGTGTGGGCCTGGCTGGATTCAAAACAGCAGCACTTAGGTTTTTTGACCAATTTTGCTCCGTAGATCTAAGCAGTACATTTTTGTAGAACTATATTTACATATTTTCAAAGTCACTATGGATAGATTTGCCAGTGAGTGAGTTCTCTATTTCTTGCAGCAGTAAAAGACAGAAAGGTGTGACTAACTGAAAAGTGAAATCGATACCCAGTTTTATTTTAAGGGAAAGTTTCTGCAAGTTATCTCCTCTAAATCTGTGAGGTATATTGCTGAGTTGGGAGGGGAAAGGACACACACAGCAATGAAAGTATAATTGTCCACCTCCTAAGCAAAATTTCAGGCATTGAAGAAGCTAACCAAATGAGCAAGTGAAAACCAAGGGTGTAAACCACAAATGGCAAGTCAGATCCTGCACATCAAGTGTGGCAGTTAATTAGCATTAATTGGAAGTTTTACAAAGATAAATGAATTTTTTTTTGTCCATATAACCATATGCGGAACAGGGTCACTCACATGAAGTGTTAGCACTTCCCCATCCCAAATGAGTAATAAACCTGTTCTATTAGAGCAATATGAACATTTTATAACATATCTATCAGTTCTGTACTCAACAATTTTTGTCTGAAATCTAGAGAGATACTTATGATACGTTAGAAAACTATAAAGCTTACCATGACCTAATAAATCATATTATATGGGAGAAGTAAGATACCTGGAATCAATCTATATCATTTCACAGGAACCAAATAAAAGTATTATTTGCATAGTATATAGGCAGAAACAGAGTCTATGTTTGGGGGGAAAATCTGGATGTGTAACAAGAAAAGGCTTTAAATTTTAATACAAATAATAAAAGCATTTAAATATGTACAAATATGTACATCCTTATATAATTTTAAAAATAAGATGGTTTAGAAGAGGAAAAAGCTATGTATAAAAATGAAATTTATTCTATTATGAGAAGTAAATACTGGGTTGGCCAAAAAGTTTGTTCAAGTTTTCTGTAACATTTATGGAAAACCTGAATGAGCACTTTTGCCAATCCAATACTCTGCTTAACATGGAGTATTTTGAAAGCTAATGCTCATACATCTATTTGAGGTTAGATAATCAGCCCCTCTTCAAATATAATGCACTTTCTGTCATCTTTCCAGTCTTTGTAGGAATAATTTGCTAAATAGGAACTAAATAAACCATGTTAAAGTCATCTTAAAGTATTTCATTTATATCCTAAGAAACAAAACATTTTGAATTGTTACAGTACCTTAAATTTAAGGGCTATTGAGGAAAGATCTCTGTGGAGTTTTGTTTTTCCAACAAGGTTATTTTTCCCCTAGTTTAAAGTGAATACGGGCTTCCCTGGTGGCTCAGAGGTAAAGAATCCGCTTGCCAGTACAGAAGACATGGGTTCCATCTCTGGGTCAGGAAGACCCCCTGGAGGAGAAAATGGCAACCCACTTCAATATTCTTGCCTAAGAAATCTCATGGACAGAGGGTGGTGGGCTGCAGTCCATGGGATTGCAGAATCGGACATGACTGAGTGACTCAGTATTGGCAACAAAGTGGATAGAACAGCTTCTTCAGTTCTTAGCCCTGTGATGAAGGAAATCATATATTCCAATATTTTGTGAACACTACTTTCCCTCAAAGTTAAGTTCAAGGAGACAGATACTGAGACTATCAAATGCCTATGCGTTCACTGTCTCCCACTGTGACCAAAAGCCAGGATGCTGACTGCAATCTGATTACACATCTGTCTCACACTGAGCTTTGGACCAGCTTCACCTGGGATCTGAAGAGCAGAAACACCTATTTCCTGGTCAGGAGTAGTCCAACCATCAGGCATACAATTGAGAAATCAAAAAGGTTGGACGGGTGAATATCCCCTTTCAGAGGACAAATTACCTTTTCCTGGAAAGTGATTATTGGTTGACAATGAGGTGGCAATTTACTTCCCTCCAGCCTATAATAAACAAAAATACAAAGTAGGACACCATTTACAACAGCTGTGTGGGTGACTATAATCACCTTTTAGCCTGGAAACCAATCCCTATCTCATCAGCTATGATAATTTTCCTAGCCTTGCATACCTTCCCAAAGAAAAGCCTTTGTGTATCCCTATCTCATCAGTCATTTTATATATATATATGTATATAAACATTTCTATGCTTTCTAAACTTTGCTTGGGCAAACTCTGGGAGATAGCAAGGGACAGGGAGGCCTGGCGTGCTGCAGTTCAAGGGGTCGCCAAGAGTCAGACATGACTCAGCGAATGAACAGCAAAGTGCTTTCTAAAAGGAGAGCTTTCATGTGTCTCAGCCTGGTAAGCTGTCCCTACCTCCCCCTATTACCAAACTCTTTAGCGTTGGAGATTTTTTTTGAGGTAAACCCTGTTTCTCAGTTCAGAACACCCTCTTGTTCCTGCCCTCAGGAAGGCAGTTCGGTTATGGTATCAGAATAAGAGAGCAATGATTGAGCTGGCTGCTCTAGGAGGATAACAGCATTCAAGGTAGAAAAATAAATGTTCTTTTAGGTGGGACTGCTTGTCTCAGGGGTGGGAGGAGGGCTCTTGGTGATTTAAGAGACTAGACCAAAGCAGGAGACATTGCAACAAAGAGTAAGACAGTAATTGGACAGCACAGGGATTTGGGAGTTGTCTCTGCTGCTGCTAAGTCGCTTCAGTCGTGTCCGACTCTGTGCAACCCCAGAGATGGCAGCCCACCAGGCTCTCCCGTCCCTGGGATTCTCCAGGCAAGAACACTGGAGTGGGTTGCCATTTCCTTCTCCGATGCATGAAAGTGAAAAGTGAAAGTGACGTCGCTCAGTCGTGTCTGACTCCTAGCAACCCCATGGACTGCAGCCCACCAGGCTCCTCCGTCCATGGGATTTTCCAGGCAAGAGTACTGGAGTGGGTTGCCATTACCTTCTCCGGAGAGTTGTCTCTGGGTGCTGTAATAAAGTAGGGGACAGTACACGTTGGGGATGTGGAGGAGATGGAAGAGACGCTGAATTGAAAGCAGAGGGTGAGGACCCTCAGTCCTGAGAAGAGCTTGAAAAGAAGCTCCAGTGGAGAGGATGGCCTAGCTTGTGCCAGCAGACCGCATTGTTAGTGGATTCTGCTTCATCATAGAATTACCCTCTGCTCTCTCAATACCTCCAGGAAAAAAATCTCTTAGAAACAATCGCTTTATGTTGCTAATCTAGGGGACTGGAGGAAGAGGTAGAGATGTGCCTGTCACCAAAGGCTCCGTGGGGATGCTGGCCTGGACAAAGCAGGAATCTGGAACAAGAGATGTGAGAAAAACGCAATAGGAGTGTGGACTTCCCTGGTGGCCCACGGCTTAGACTCCATGCTCCCAAGGCAGACCTCAGGGTTTGATCCCTGGTTAGGGACCGAGATGCCACATCCTGCAACTTCAGAGTTTGCATGGCACAACTAGAGATCCTGTGTGCTGCAACTAAGATCTGGTGCAGCCAAATAAATAAATACGGAGAGGAAAAAAAAACAACACCTCAACAGGAGGGACTTCACACATTTGGAGTTACTGAGGGTATGAAGCCGGCCTTCCTGCATCAAGTAAGATCAGGTCATTGCCTTCGGAACAGGACAAAGCGGCACTCAACAGACCAAAGAGCTTCAAGGCATCAGGATTCAGTGAGAAAAGTTTGTTAGTCTAAACTTGAGGACTGTGAAAAGCAAAATTCATTTAGTTGCTAATATTTAAAAATGAGTTGATTAAAGAAAAATCTATCTATATTGCTTCTGTGGTTAAAAAAAAATGAGACTATCTGAAAATGTCAGGCTTGAATTTCTAGGTGTTGCATAGTGACTGCTGCCTTCACTGAGAGCACGGTGCTAAAGAGTCTGTAGAGACCCAGTGCTGACTGCCACCTACCACCTAGCCCAGTTCACTCAGTTACGTGGTCCACCTGCCCCTGGATGCACTAGTTCTGCAAACCCCAGTAACACAGGATTTGAAGGATCCATCTATAAGGAGAGCCATTTTCTATGCATTAACAATGGTTATTTTCACCTTGCCCCATAGTGTCTGCTTAATATACCTATAGTAAATTCTTTGGTTCTGAACTTGCAAGTGAATTTCAAGTTAATCCACTAACATTCATGTGATCTTCATACCAGTTTAACATTAATGAAAGGCAGGTATGCGGCCATTTGTCTCTAGATCCATTCTCTGCCCTTCCTGACCTGTGTTCTGCAAAGTTATTTTCTATGTATCTACCAGACCCATGTATCCCCTAAAGGGTTAGGTTTGGCCAGTGAGAATCGTCAGCAGGATATGGCGGCCAGGAAAGGAGAAAAGATGGGTAATTCCTTGTCCCATTTCTCATCATGCTCCAGTAATGTGTGCCTGCTCCCCTTGGACAGAGTTAGCTCTTGTGTGCCTCTGGCAACACATATGCCCCTCCTGGGCTAGAGAAGGTTCCAGCTTCTTGCCAAGGTTAGTCCCCTGATTCTTCTCCACTTCCTGTAATTCCCTGAGCCCTGCTCATACCTCACAAATAGTCCCTTTCCTCAAATTCCTCCCACTAAGTCCTCAGATTGTGCCATCTGTTTCCTGCTATGACTTGCAAGTTCAGATGTGACTCCCAAATCCAGGCACAAAAGCAGCTGGGACTGAAAAAAAAAGAAAAAGGTAGGGGGAAAAAAATGTAGATTCTGAATGAGTGTTGGAAAAAATTGGGAAAAGTGCAATCTTGCAGTTTGGTCTTGACAAGGCTTCTTCGCCTTCATCAGATACTCAAATAGTTGAGTGTTCTGGACCATTTCTTCTCTGCAGCCTTTCATTTCATGTGTAATTAGAAACATGCCAATCTGTAATGATGGCAGCCTTCAAAATGGTCAGTCTGTCACTTTCACAGTCCCAACTCCAGACACAATTGCCTGCCTGATTACTAAGAGTCTTATTAAGGGACTATTGTCTCCACCTCCCTGCCATCTCCTGATCTTTATCATCTTCCATTCTACTTAAAGAAGGGTTTGAAAAGAAGATTGAAAATCCCGCAGATATGCGATCAGACTGTATTCATAACCGAGGTAAAGTGCATCTGGTCTTGTCACTCACCGGTTTTGTTTTTCCATCCGAATCTAAGAATAATCTGCAATTGGTTGCAAAACACGATGGAAGTTTTCCAAGGAGCACGTGGGTGGCAGAAGTCAACCGTGATGGAAATTCCAAAGTCAAGAGTCAGAATTGCTGGATTCCACTATAGCGGCCAGTTAACTCTCTAAACTCTTTTGATTATGATATTTAGTGTTATCCTTGGTAAAACTTATCAGATCTGGCAGATAGCGTCTCTTGAAAAGGACACATTCTAAAAACTGCCTGTTTTCTCTGTTGGATAAGTTGGAGAAAAAGAAGCTTAATTTTGTGTAAGTGATTAATCCCACTCACTTAAAAAAAAATCTATTACTGCAACCATATGTAGTAGATTTCTCACGGACACCTGTCTTCAAATTATCTAAGTTTCAGAGCAGAAAGCCTGATGCTGATTTAGAAAATATATTTTACCTAAAGTATGATTACACTGAGAGTTAGAAGTAGTTCAAAAATGGAACAGATATTTTTTTGTTCCTTGAAGATTGAGGATATTAGTCACTGTATCTTCATTGATAAACACAGTGCCTGGCACATAACAGATGCTCAAAAGAAAGCATTTATGGCCAACTGTCTGAGGCTTCACACACTCTCAAATCAACACTTGGACTAAGTATCTACTCTTAAAGAATCCCTTTTCACAGTGTTGCTCATCCAGAAGTCAATTCTTATTTGACAGAGATCCTACCCTACCACACAAAGGTTCTCACTGGTTCTCTGTGTAGTTTACAAAGCATACATTGTAGCCTACGAGGGTAACGGGAGCCCAGAGTCCCCATCTTCCTCAAGTGGTACTTATTTCCTCTGCAAACAAAAGCCCAGGTAGGCAAAGACAGAAAAAAGGAAGCACTGAAATGACCAGTGTCACAAAGCAGAATTGTCATGACAAAGTGAAGCAAAAAAGGAGAGCAATGAGGTTTGTCTTCATGCAGCTTCAAAAGTGCTGGTTGTTAAAACTATCTCAAGAGCGGCTGGCACTTGGATTTCCTTTCAGCAGACCTGGAACTATGCAGTGTTTAAGCCCCTTTCCTGAGAAGCAGCCAGTGAAATTCAATAGGCGTAAACATGTATATCTACTTCTAGATGACCATGGTCAAGAGCGTCTAAGCTTTCTATAGTAGCAGAACAAACGCAGTAGGGAAGACCGATGGTTATGGTGATAGATCTTTTTGGTGGTATTGAATCCTTTCAGAGACAGTCACGCTTGAAAATTTGTATGGTAAAGATACATATACCATCAATCATCATGAATTGAAATTATTTTCCAATAGCCTAACGCACCAATTAAGAAATAACTTGCCCTTCAGTAAAGATTTGTTCTGATTATACCAAAGAGGGAGAGGCTTACCTAGGTGCTAAGTTTTCATCACCACCCACATATCTTTCATCTATGTTGTTAACCTCCATTTGAAAGAAAAGGAAACTTCTGTAGCTTTGAGGTCCCTTGGCAGCATCAAGAAACCCTGTGGCAATGAAACTATGAAAGCCCTTGGAGCAGAAAAACTGTCAACACTTGGTAAGTCATCAGAACTCTGAAAAGAATTTAAAATCTTCAATCTAAGACTGAAGAGACTATTCATTACCTAACAAATGAACAAAAAAAAAAGAATACATTTTAAACTGGGCCTCACAAGAATGTGAATCTATCATTTTACGCCATCAAGAATATACTAGTGGTTGTGTCAGGATTTAGCAGGAACCAAGACTCTCTTCCTGACTTGGGGGAGGGGGGGAGTCATTAATTCTTCAGGACAAGGTTTAAAGTCACCTCCTCTGGACACATTCCCTGAGCCCAGGTTGATATCCGTTTCACTGAATGTACATGGGTAGCTGTTGGTCCTGTCTCCGTCATAGCCCTGAGATCACAGTGTTACTTTATCTGTCTCTAAGGAGACAGTAGCAAGACGGTCGGCTCTAGGACCGTGTCAATCTTCTGAATTTCCAGTCCCTGCCACTGTGCTGGGCTTTTAGGAACAGCAGATCTAGAGTACCTCATCCAGAGTGAAGGAAGTCAGAAAGAGAAAAACATTGTATACTAACGCACATGCAAGGAATCAAGAAAAATGGTACTGATGAACCTATCTGCAGAGCAAGAACAGACACGCAATTGTAGGGAACGAACACGTGGACCCAGGGACAGAGGAGAGTGGCACTGATACACACACACGTACGTGTGAAACAGAGCGAGCGGAAAGCTGCTGTGTCACAGCACATGGAGCTCAGCACAGAGCCCCTGCACTGTCCTTCTTGTCCCCTCATGCTAGCTAGAATCGGGGTGTCTAACCACGTTCAGTTTTGCCATCTTGGTCCTCTCCTCACAACGCCTACGGACATTTACCAATTTTTAGAGACATTTTTGGCTGTCAAAACTGGAAGAATGCTACTGGTGTTTAATCAGTAAAGGTTTTTTTTTTTTTTTTTTTGCAACCCTGTAGCCCACCAGGCTCTTCGGCCCACCGTATTGCCCAGGCAAGAACACTGGAATGGGTCCCCATTTCTTTCTCCAGGGGATCTCCCCAACCCAGGGATCAAACGTGTGCCTCCTGCACTGGTGGGCAGCTTGTTCACCACTAGCCACTGGGGAAGCCCAGTGCAAGGACGGTGCTGCATACCCCGCAGCGCAGAGAACAGTTTCCCTCCATCCCCAACACCTCCTCCCCTGCCAAGAGAATGTCCATAAAGTAGAGGTTGAGAATCCCTGTGGAAGACTAATTTTTGTTGTCTGCAACTAAAAATGCCCACCTGTGCCTTCTAAGCCAAAATTTCCTCATCAGTAACAAAGCAATGATAATCACGTTCATAAGTGTTATGTGGTTGCCTATTAGATAGCAAGTGCTCATTATTATCAGATATTTGTAGTAACCATTATAGTAAAAGTCAACATGTATTCTGCACTTACTATGGATATCAGGTACCATGATAATTATCTTAAAAACTGGTGCTATAAATGCATATTCCCTAGTGCTCAAAACACACTTAGTGGATTTGTAAATGTTGATGAATGACTACTTATTAAATGGTCACACACAAAGTCACATACATAAGACATAAAAATGTTTATTGGAACACAATGCTCAAGACAGCAAATTAAATTCCTCTTATTCCATTAAGAATGTTTTCCTCTAAAAAGTTCCTGATCTTTAGAACAGGATAATCTTACAGGCAAACTCAAAGCTGTTTTGCCCTTCAATTCAGACAAAATACAATCAAACAAGGCGTGGTTGAAACCTATTACTGCTGGCCCAGCAGACCGCTGGAGCCAAGGCAGCCACTAATTCAGTCCTGCTACATGCAGGAAAGTGAAAGAGACACAGAGCACTTCAAATAAATCAATTTCCTTTATTAGCTTCCTTTCTTTATCGTTTGCTTTTACTGTATGTTTTGTGGATCAAGTTAATCATTTTCATGTAAAGATCAATCTCAATATGCACTTTCACTTCAAAGTCGTCATCACATTTTGCGGAGACGCCAAATTCTAAAGAAGAATGAGAAATTACACACTAGATTTTTCTCTCCAGCAGCCCAACCATTTGGATTGCTTTTTGACAATCACATCCCCAAATCACCTTCTCCGCTTGTGGCAACCATTAGTGAAGATGTGTCCTTGCCAAGATTGGGCCCACTTCCCAATTTATGCCAATTGGATACTCGCCCCTTGAAATCTGAATCTTGATTACAGTAACCAAAAGACTCTAAAGAACTGAAATTTTTGTTTCCAATATCATATATGAAACGAATCGCCAGTCCAGATTCAATGCATGATACTGGATTCTTGGGGCTGGTGCACTGAGACGACCCAGAGGGATGGTATGGGGAGGGAGGAGGGAGGGGGGTTCAGGATGGGGAACACGTGTATACCTGTGGCAGATTCATGTTGATGTATGGCAAAACCAATAAATATTGTAAAGTAATTAACCTCCAATTTAAATAAATAAATGTATACTAAAAAAAATATACACAGGGATGACCCAGAGGGATGTTGTGGGGAGGGAGGTGGAAGGGGGGTTCATGTTTGGGATTGCATGTACACCCGTGGTGGATTCATGTCAATGTATGGCAAAACCAATACAGTATTGTAAAGTAAAATAAAGTAAAAATAAAAATTAAAAAAAAACAAAAAACATTAAGTAGCACTTGCTGTCTGTAGCCATGTTTCTATCCTGTGTGCTGTCCATTTCCAAGTCTCATCTTCCAATCTCCTACAACCTGTACAGTGAACCACACAAGAGACTGTCAATACTACGTCATTTCTTGCTTTAACTACAATCTACTTTTATGTTTGCTTAAAATCAAGGCATTGTTATTAACAACTTCCTGGTAAAAACACCAGATGCCTTAGGACATTACAAAACTCTACTGATACAAGCAGATGTGGATTCAGGGTATGATGCTTCTTTTTCTCCTTCATCTGACCTGTTATCCATCTCATGCCTCAATTCATAGGTCTGTGGAGCAATAAACACTGAGGAAGTATAACAATGAGAGATGCTTAGTAAGCCAAGAAAGTTGCCATTACAAAGGTTCCTATTGATCAGTCTAGTTGAAGCCATAAGCAAGTAATTACATCTTTTTGAATACTGTAAAGTTTATCTAGATCAAATACTTATTTAGAAGGATCGTGCAACTTTTAAGAGAAATAATCAACTTCAGACAATACTCAAAAGTAAGATACATATTTAAATATTTGTAAAAGTGAAAGTCACACAGTTGTGTCTGACTCTTTGTGACTCCATGGACAATAAAGTCCATGGAATTCTCCAGGCCAGAATACTAAAGTGGGTAGCCTTTCCCTTCTCTAGGAATCTTCTCAACCCAGGGATCAAACCCAGGTCTCTCACACTGCAGGCAGATTTTTTACCAGCTGAGCCACAAGGGAAGCCCAAGAATACTGGAGTGGGTAGCCTATCCCTTCTCCAGCAGATCTTCCCACCCAGAAATTGAACAGGAGTCTCCTGCATTGCAGGCAGATTCTTTACCAAATGAGCTATCAGGAATATTTGTAAATACATATGAATACACACATATATTTTAACAATACTTAAAGGGTGTTTTTTCCCTTTCATGAGGTGATGATCTATAAAGCAGAATTTCTTATAATCATTACCAGAATTTGTTGAAGCCACTCACAGTGAAAGCCATATATCAGTTTTCAAGTATCTGTTAACTACTAAACAAAGGTTCTACTGAAGACAGTACATGTCTCATTTTGAAAGTATCTAAGAAAACTTTTTTCAAGTTTCTTCTATCAGTATCTATCAAGTAACTTTTTAAAAAACACAGGCAAATTTATATACAAATATGTATGGACATATTAGGCACATTTATTCTGTAAACACTCATTTCAAATAAGCTGCACTGGGAACATCATAGCCTGTATTAGATAAGCTCACTAAATGCATAGGAGATGATGTCAAGTTTCAATATTCTTCCTCAATTGAGACTTAAACTGAAAATTGGGGTTTTACTGGGCTTTCAGACTTAGACCTGAACATTGAAGACCTTGATTTTAAGCAAACGTAGCAGACTGTAGTTAAAGCAAGAAACAACTTAATATTGACAGTCTCTTGTGTGGTTCACTGTACAGGCTGTAGGAGACTGGAAGATGAGACTTGGGAATGGACAGCACACAGGATAGAAATGTGGTCACAGAGAGTGCCGGGAGCCAGCATGAGGAACTCCGCCCATGGCAAAGGTCATGAGGAAGGAGGCTTCGGCACACGCAAAGGTGGATCGAGCCTCAGGAAACCCCCTGTTCCTGAGCATCTACCCCCAAAACCAGAGTCTACCTACTTTACTGTTTCATGCTCTCACCTATACCTCTGACTTTACGGGGGGCTGACCCCCATTACATCTCTTGGAGAAGGAATTAACTTATAGCTCCAAGTCAAGAAAAATTCCTGGGCCTGACAAGAGTGTTTCAACTTACAAACTTCTCTGAAGGTTATCTAGCCTGCCTGTACAGGTCTACATGCGATTGTTTACAGCCTCCCAACTGTGAGAGGCACGAGATGTTTTGGACTTGCTGAAGGCAGATTCTTTTGGGAAGTTGGAAATTATTAGTATAGTGGGTTGGTTAGGAATTATATTGGTGAAGGGTTTTCCATTTGTTGTGCCAATAATTACTGCTAATTCCCTGCCCTGGGTGTGACAAGGGTGTCTCAGGTCAAACCTCTCTGCAGACTAGCTTGTGTGACAGGATTATCCACATGATTGTTTACTACCTCTCAACCATAAACAGCACAGAGAGTTTGGAGTATTTTGAAAATCTTAATTAGCATAGGGCTTTTTCTCATTGTTGAGTCAATGATTGCCGCCAGGCCTCCATATCCTTAGGCACCTGCGAATATATTAATCAATGTATTTGGAATATAGAAAAGGAACTATAGTAGTTTTTGATGTTACCAATACTAGACTTTTTGAGTTAATGAATTTTCTCTTTTGTTATAGATCACTGTACTTTGTTATAAATCACTGTGTCCTTGCTATGATGACTGGACTTTTCTGCAGAATATCTAGGCAGGAGACCTGAATCTTCTTGCAATAAAGAAGCAAAACTGTAACTTTATCACTATGTTAAGACTAAATAGATCTTAAGGGGAACATTGGTGAAGGGTTTTCATTTGTTGGGCTGATGTTTGCTGCTAAATCTCCATATTCCCTGTCCTTATAATGAATATAACTAGCATATAGGTGAAATAAGTATTAACCTTTAAGATTAATCATGGTAACCTTAGGTTAAATAAATTCTTTTCTTAGTTGTAACCCACTACACCCTCATCCTATAGGAATGCAACTTTATCTTCAGAGGGTGGCGCCTGGTTTAAGAAAAAAAAACACCCTTGGAAAAATAAGTTTTTTGGTTATCAGAAAGAAAGGATCATAAAATGTCAGCAGGCCTCATGGCCAGAAGATGATGTAAAACACCTAAGACCTTTTTTTATACATTTATATGACGCACCAGATCTTGATAAAGGTCAGGACTGCTGACCCCCACGTGACTCTGTATTCATCTCTATGTGTAACAAAAGGTATATAAGCAAACCTAAAAAATAAAGAAATGGGATCAGTTTCTGGAAAGACTGATTCCCCCATGTCGCTTCTTTCTTCCTCTCCGTTTTTCTGGCTGAATTCCCATCTGGAGCGTGGGTGCCCACCACGTCTACTTACTTGCCCCGGCTTTTAAGTTCCACGCGAAACGGAGCCCAAGGAGGGGCACCTTCCGATATTTAAGTGGCGCCAGTGGCCCAACGTAGATGGTGCAAATTCCTTGTCCTGGAATTTTACTGGTATCCCACGTAAACCAAGTTATTCAGCCTCTTTTTCTCTCCTACTATTTTCTGGCTGAATTCCCATCTGGTACGTGGGTACTCACCAAGCCTGCTAATTTTGCCTGGGCTTTTAAGATCGGACCTGGGAGGCCTCAGTGCCTCCTCTCCTTTGGGAGAACGGAAAGACGCCTGTGGCCTACGTAGGTGGTGATTGGTATTCCACGTAAACCAAGTTATTCAGCCTCTTTTTCTCCTCTAATTTTCCAGTCTCTCTATATATCTGTAATTAAGTTTTTTTCCTAGGACGCCGATTCCATCCCCACCTTCGAATCACCCTGGATCCACCAGGGCTGGACCCCGGCAAGATAGCAAGTGCTACTTAATGGTTTTATGAGGATACCACTATTGGAAACAAAAAAGCCCCATCCTAGGTCCCCTCCCCCAACTCTCAAGCCACATTTGCCTGCTAGGTACCCTCTAGAACAACTACTTACATTCATAATACTTAAGAATAAAAAAAAAAAAAAAAAGAATACAGATGTCCCAGAAGTTCATTACATGTGAAATCCAATGTGGCAAGAAATCACAGGCAAAAGAAATGAACAAACAGAATGAGATTTGAGGATCTTGAAAGATAAATGACAGAAAGTGGGGAAAAAGAGGAAAGCAAGAAAGTCCTGGCAAAGGCATGGGAAGAATGAAATAAGGGAGATGGAGAGAGACAGTCAGGGAGAGAACCAGGGGTGATAAGGGGTTAGGCTAGGAATAATTGACAGTAGAAAATTAAGGTCAGTAATTTGAGCCAAGTTTGTCATTTATTTATCAATTGAGTATTTCCTAAGAGCTAACAGTAAAGTTGACACTACAGAAATTAGCAAAAATAGTATTTTTATAAAATTAATATTAGTATCAAAACTCTGGCATTGATGCAGTTCTATCTTGGCATCTGCCTCAAAGGAAAGATTGATTTCCATTCCTGGGGATGAACATTTTTTTTCAGTTCAGTTCAGTCACTCAGTCATGTCTGACTCTTTGTGACCCCATGAACCACAGGACGCCAGGCCTCCCTGTCCATCACCAGCTCCTGGAGTCTATCCAAACCCATGTCCATTGAGTCGGTGATGCCATCCAACCATCTCATACTCTGTCCTCCCCTTCTCCTCCTGCCCCCAATCCCTCCCAGCATCAGGGTCTTCTCAAATGAGTCAGCTCTCCACATCAGGTGGCCAAAGTATTGGAGTTTCAGCTTCAACATCAGTCCTTCCAATGAACACCCAGGACTGATCTCCTTTAGGATGGACTGGTTGGATCTCCTTGCAGTCCAAGGGACTCTCAAGAGTCTTCTCCAACATCACAGTACAAAAGCATCAATTCTTCTTTGCTCAGCTTTCGTTATAGTTCAACTCTCACATCCATACATGACTACAGGAAAAACCATAGCCTTGACTAGACGGACTTTTGCTGGCAAAGTAGTGTCTCTGTTTTTTAATATGCTGTCTAGGTTGGTCATAACTTTCCTTCCACGGAGTGAGCATCTTTTAATTTCATGGCTGCAGTCACAATCTGCAGTGATTTTGGAGCCCCCAAAATTAAAGTCTCTCACTGTTCCACTGTTTCCCCAGCTATTTCCCATGAAGTGATGGAACCGGCTGCCGTGATCTTAGTTTTCTGAATGTTGAGCTTTAAGCTTTAACTTTTTCTTTCTCCTTTTCCACTTTCATCAAGAGGCTCTTTAGTTCTTCTTCACTTTATGCCATAAGGGTGGTGTTATCTACATATCTGAGGTTATTGATATTTCTCCCAGCAATCTTGATTCCAGCCTGTGCTTCCTCCAGCCCAGCATTTCTCATGATGTACTCTGCATATAAGTTAAATAAGCACGGTGACAATATACAGCCTTGATGTACTCCTTTTCCTATTTGGAACCAGTCTGTTGTTCCATGTCCAGTTGTTTTAAATGGTCCCAAATGTCTTTCCTGAGAGTATTTAGAAGTTACTTGCCATAGGTTAAAGAATGCATATCCTTCAGCAGATAAAAACAATAACCTATATATCTCAGAGATTAAATATTGGGTTGAGCAGAAAGTTTGTTCAGGTTTTTCCATGTCACAGGAAAACCCAAAAAAGCTTTTTGGCCAAGCAAATACATGAATCTCAAGTCTGAAGTCATGCTTTCTGAATTCAAACCTCAACAGTGCATCTTATTGTGTTCTTGAGGTGCAATTTTCTCCTCTGTAAAACAGAATACCTACTTCATTGGATTCTTATAAAGATTAAATATGATAGCATATATTAGAAAATTAAATAAGTTTCAAGTTCTTTTAGTCTCTCTTGATTAAAATTATAATTAAAATCACTAGCCATTAATTTCAGAGCAGTTAGTGAAAAACTAACTAAAGAAATTGTTGACCCAAGGGCTATTGCAAATAAGAGTTCTACAGTAATCATAATCCTTTGTTTAGAGAGAAAGATGTGGTCTAAAGCAAGACAAATTTAGACAAATTTGTACTTTCCAAGTTCTCCAATTGAATATCTGCATAATTCAGTTTACTGAAGGTGGCAATGATCTATGTACAAAATGAAATATTTGCTTTAATAAATAACAGTCAGTTTGTAACCTTGGACTCTGAGTGTTTATAATGAAAAACTACATTTGCTGAAAAGTTTGTATTACATAGGAAGTTAGTTTTTACCTAATCCTGTAACAACCACTGCCTAAGACCCCAGTGATCTAGTTATAACTTACTTGCTGTTTTAAAAAGCAGACCATATTCTGGCTTTCAGTAATTCATCTAGTCATCCTTCCTTGGGAGAAAGTTATTTTCCAACGGAAATAAATAAGAGAGAAACAGAATATTAGCAATGCTAAATCTTCCTTTTTCACAACAATGCAACTCATTTGCAAGTGAAAGTTCATTGCACAATCATGTCCAGCTCTTTGCGATCCCACGGACTGTAGCCTGCCCAAGTCCTCTTTTCATGGAATTCACCAGGCAAGGGAGTACTGGAGTGGGTTGCCATTTCCTTCCCCAGGGGATCTTCCCGACCTAGGGATCGAACCTGGGCTCCTGCATTGCAGGCAGATTCTTTACCAACTGAGCCACCAGGGAAGCAACTCATTTAGCACCCCTAAGTATTCCTATGCAAAACTCACCTGTTTTATGGACTACCCAGGTGGCGCTAGTGGTAAAGAATCCACCTGCCAGTGTAGGAGATCCAGAAAGCAGGGTTTGATCTCTGAGTCAGAAAGATCCCCTGGAGAAGGAAATCGCAACCCATTCCAGCATTCTTGCCTGGAGAATTCCATGGACAGGGGAGCCTGGCAGGCTACAATTCACGGTGTCCCAAAAAAGCCAGGCATGACTGAGCAACTGAGAACTTTAGGTTTTCTCCTGAATGTAGTTTTAAAGTATAAGGAATATTTATTATACTTCCAAAAGCAAACAGGTATGCACCTCATCTGTTTGAAGTCTTATAAGCTGACATAGAGCAAGATTAAAAAAAAATCTTTCAACTTTAATAATAAAAACCATTCAACTTTAAATAATGGGGAAATCGAGCAAACACAAAACCTTAACAACAAAAATGCCATTTTAATGCTTATAATTCTGACAAGAAGCAAAGTTTATAGGAATAGAAACAAAACAGAGGCTAATTCAGAATACTGAGTCTGTTACTGCTTAGCTGAAAGCATAGGTAAAATTAAATAGGAAAAGTGAAGTCAAGTTTTCTGCAGCTATTTAGTAACTGCATCTAGAGACACAGACAAGTAGATCTTAAGCACTCCTGCTCAATCTAGGTGATACTTTTCACCACCAAGAAGCAAACAGGAATGTTTTCTTTACTGTAAATAAAATTAAAAAATAAGATTTTTTTTTTTGGCAAAAGATGGACTGACGTATTAACTTGATGCAAAAGTAATTGCGGTTTTGCCTGTTGGATTTGCTATTTGATATTGGAGTATATTCTTAAATAAATGTGGTTATGTTCACATCATTTTAACGCACATTTCTCACTTTATGTTGTTTTGCTAATGACTTATTACTTGCTCTTTTTTAAAATATTTATTTTAGACCAGGGAAACAATGTTTGACAAAAACCAAATTTGAGTGATATTTTTATTTGAGTTCAAAATGGGTCATAAAGCAACAGAGACAATTTGCAACATCAGCAATGCACTTGGCCCAGGAGCTGCTAACAGACATTCAGTGCAATGGTGGTTCAAGAAGTTTGCAAAGGACATGAGAAGCTTGAAGATGAGCACAGTGGATGGCCAACAGAAGTTGACAACGACCAGTTGAGGGGATCGTTGAGACCGATCCTCTTACAACTACACAAGCTGCCGCCGAAGGGCTCAGTGTCAACCATTCTATGGTCATTCGGCATTTGAAGCAAATTAGAAAGGTGAAAAAGCTCAATAAGTGGATGCCTCATGAGGTGACCGCAAAATGAAACATCATCATTTTTGAGTGTCCTTTTTTTTTTTTAATATACAACAACAATGAATCATTTCTCAGTCAGATTGTGATGTGCAACAAAAAGTTGATTTTATATGACAACCAGTGACAACCAGTTCAGTGGTTGGACCGACAAGAAGCTCCTAAGCCCTGCCTAAAGCCAAACTTATAGCAAAACAAGTCGTGGTCACTGTTTGGTGGTCTGCTGCCCGTCTGATCCACTACAGCTTTCTGACTCGCAGCCAAACCATTACATCTGATAAGTGTGCTCCGGAAATTGATTAGATGCACTGAAGACTGCAGCACCTGCAGCCAGCATTGGTCAGCAGAATGGGCCTGATTCTTTTCCACAATAGCGATAGTGCGTCTCAAAACCAGTGCTTCCCCACTTGAACCAACTGGGCTATGAAGTCTTGCCTCATCCACCATATTCACCTGACCTCTTGCCAGACAACTACACTTAAGGCATTTTGACAACTTTTTTCGGGGAAAATGTGTTCACAATCAACAGGAGCAGAAAATGCTTTCCAAGAGTTTGTGGAATCCTGAAGCACGGATTTTTTTGCCACAGGAATCAACAAACTTACTTGTCATTGGCAAAAATGTGTTGATTGTAATGGTTCCTATTTTGATTAATAAAGATATGGTTGAGCCTAGTTATAATGATTTAAAATTCACAGTCCAAAACTGCAGCTACATTTGTACCAACCGAATAGGTTAATCTCATTCTATCCAAGCAAGTATCAATAGATTCTCTTAAGGTCTTATTGTGGATAAAAGTACTGCAAGGAATGGTTTAACATACTTTGATTGGCAAAAGATAAGCTTACAATGTGTTCAAACTGCTTTTTTCACTTTGAAGATAATTGACATAAGCAGATGACACCTTATGGATAACTACTCAAAATATACACTAGTCACTTTTCACAACATTGTATTAAAAGTCAGAATTGAATTTTCATATGTAGGATGAACAGTATATTCTTCATTTTATTTTATAAATGCAAGATAGTTAATGAGTTAAGTAATTTCCCTGGAAATTTATTGAACAGGACAGAAGATGACTTTTCAAATGTTATTTAAGATGTTTACATTGGGTTGGCCAAAAAGTTCCTTTGGGTTTTTCATAATATCTTGGAAAAACCTGAACAAATTTTTCAGCCAACCCAATATATACATATACATATACATACATATAGACATATATAGTGAAAGTGTTAGTTGCTCAGTAGTGTGCAACTCTTTGCGACCCCATGGACTGTAGCCCACCAGGCTTCAGTGGGCAAGAATACTGGAGTGGGTTGCCACGCCCTTCTCCAAGTGATCTTCCTGACCCAGGGATCAAACCTGGGTTTTCCGCATTGCAGGCAGATTCTATACCATCTGAGCCACCAGCCTCCACTTTCTCTTTATATATATGTATAGATGTATATATATTAGAATCTAGAATCTAATATATATATATTAGAACTAATTAAAACTAATTAAAAGAAACGTATTACCATCAAAACAACTTTAAATCTTCCTTTTTCACAATAATGCAACTCATTTAGCATCCTAGGTATTCCTATGCAAAACCAAACTACTTCAGGTTTTTTCCTGGATGTGTATGTACGTATGTACATACATATAGTTTTGCTTCTCTTCTCATAAACATTCTGCTTACTTAGTGACTCCCTGCAAACACACAGAGCAATCCAAGATCTTTCTTATTCCTATATCAAGTAAAAGGACAAAATATTTACATTTTTAAGTCTATGCAAAATACATGTACCTTCAGGTTGACCAATGGTTGTAGGATTCTGAGTTAGAAAGGAAAAGTTCAAAAGTCAATGAGAACTGGGGAGAGCATTAACCTCTCATACATACATCTAAGGCTTTATGTTACGTGTGTTATACACACATAAAGGACTTTCACCTGCACCAGTGTACAATGATCTCAGTTCCAAAGTGACCTGGATTACAAGATTTTGATGTTAATATTCTTTACGAATCAGAAAATTCTTAAATTAGTGAAGTCTGATGAATTAATTTTCCCCAGTCTTTTCAGTAAGACATTTTGCCTCCTAGTTAAGAAGGAAAGCTTATCTTATTTCTTATTTCAACCTGGAAATTAGAGAAACCAGCATCTGCTACAGGAGGAAAAAAGGCATATTATTTTTCATAATCTCTTCTCCTCTAAGAAAGTAATCCACTTAATGTGTCCAGAAGGACAATAATCCTACTACTAAACTGGGGAGTGCAGACTCCCAAGGAACAGAGTCATTTATGGAAATATTAAGCAACTGCCAAACACTGAAGGGTTCATACAGTCACTGCTAATTACTATGTATATTGTAATTCTGGAACTACTGGCGATGTATTGGCTGATCTTTCTGGATTGTGTCTTTCCAGCTGAATGTTGTTTATTTCCTGCATAATGCAAATGACAGGGAGGATGTTGGTTTATTTGTGATTGGCAAGGTGAAAACTTAAAAGTCATGTTTTAGATTAGGTTACAAAAAATGTGCCAGATGGTCATTGTGAAAAAGAAAGTGCTTTCAGCAAACTTCACACATTTTATAATTTGGGGTAAAATATAAAAGGTATAAATTCCTGCCATAAATACACTTGAGCTGGATTTGCTTGACAATGCTAAAATCGCTAGTGGAAACAATTTCCCAAAAGATGTGAAAAGTTTTCCCTGCTGGAAAACTCCTGGATGATGCCTTAGAAAAGTGAAGTTGGAAAGCATATTTTAAATATTTTTCAAGGGTAGTTTTATATTTATTATTTTGAAGGAAAGCCTTTTCACTGGTGTTATCACTTTGAGTATGTTAGTCAGGCATGTTCATCAAAATAAAAGGAGGGCAGTGTATTATCATTTATTTAAGAAGAACCATGAGGAGGGGGGAAAGGGGCACCTATTAGTCTGCATTCTTGATAATTAATTAGCAGGTACTTTTCTCAATAGTAAATGAGGACAGGAAAATAAGACTACTTTCATATTTAGGTCCCTAAGAGATACACAATCTGCATCTCCTTTCTGTCTGCCATGATTTAAATTTTAATTTTTAATGTAGCATGTTACAAATACCCCTCCCTCTGCAGCTTTCCTAGTCTCTTTCAAGTTCATGGAGACCGTACCCAACATATTTCAGTGGTGAGGACCATCCAGTGAGAACCAACAACAAGCTGGGTGAACCAAAAATCTCACTTCATTCATTCTCACAGCCCACACCAGGAAGGTTTTTTGTTTTTTTCTTCTCTCCATTTTACACGTGGGCAATCTCTGGCTCAGGAATGCTAAGAACTGAACTCAAACTTTCTTACCTAAGAAGGGACTGAGCTGAGATTCAAAACCACATCTAACTCCTAGACTTGCTGATGATAATGATAAAAGGACAAAGTCCACTTCTAGAAGCCTCTTAAGTTCTTTCAGCTATATGCGACAAATGATTTTCACCAGCCCTTTTAGAGAAGATCTGAAGGACTAATCAGAGGGGAAACCTATCAAAAAGACCAGAAAACCATCATGGAGTTAATAAATTCAAGGACTTCGTGAGTGAGTGAGAAATGAAAGAGAAGGAGAGCCAGACACCGGACTGGAGGGATAAAGGGGGAGAGAGGAGTAAGACACACTGAGGGAAGGAAAGGCAGAGCTGTGGAATACCTTTCCTGATTTTAACCCTCACAGTGAGAGTGGCTCAGAGTGGCACTGGAGGTGCTAGGCCAATGCAATTAGCAATCGTAGTCAAGAAGTATCATGCCAACTCCAGTACTGGTTGCCTGACCCTGACATGAGCATGTTAGTTCCTCAGCAAGTGCATGTTAAGTGAAATGAACAGTCTCTCCTGAAATTGAAAATACATTGCCAATGGATTTGAAAGTTGCAGAGCAAGCTGGATGCAGGAAGCAGAGAGCGTGTGTGTGTAGCAAGTAAATTATCCTTACAAATTAGTTATGAAACTAGTAGTGTATGGTTGTCTACATAAATAACAAAAATACAAGCAAAAATGCAGATAATAAATATAATCTCATTGACTTCATTAACCAATCATTCACTCATCCTTTTGCTTAAATATTTATCTAATATCTACCACATGCTTTGGAATTGTGGTGCTAGGGAAGACTCTAGAGAGTCCCTTGGACTACAAAGAGATCAAACCAGTCAATCCTAAAGGAAATCAACCCTGAATAGTCATTGGAAGGACTGATGCTGAAGTTGAAGCTCCAATACTTTGGCTACCTGACGTAAAGAGCTGACTCACTGGAAAAGACCCTGATGCTGGGAAAGAATGAAGGCAGGAAGAGAAGGGGACGACAGAGGATGAGATGGTTAGATAGCATCACTGACTCAATGGTCATGGGTTTGAACAAACTCTGGGAGACAGTGAAGGATAGGGAAGCCTGGCATGCTGCAGTCCATGGAGTCACAAAGAGTCAGACATGACTTAGTGAGTGAACAACAACCACATGCCAGCTACTGTGCTATGTGCTAGGGGATAAGTTGGTGAAGAAAATAGGTATGGTTTTAGTTATTACAAAGCTTATGATCTAATTTAGGAAACAGATGAATTTCCAGTAAAACAGAGAAATATATGTAAATATAAATCATGATGGACTATAAAGGAAAAAAACTGGGTGCAAAGCTAAAAACTGGCAAGGCAGGTGGGTGGACCAACGAGAGACAGATTTAGACCAGGTGATAAGGAAATACCTTAGACTAGACTCTGGGACCCAGCTGTTTCTGAGGCTTGAGCATGCATCAGAATCACCGAGAAGGTGTGAGACTCGGTTGCTAATCTAGTTTTCTCCATGTTTCTGATTCACTGGCTCTGGAGTTGTGCAGATAATTTGCATTTATAATAAGCTACTGGGTGATGCTGACAGTGATGTCATTGCACTGGGAAACAGTGAGAAGTGGTTCAGAACATGGTATAGGAACAAAGGTTGGGAGACGTGGCAGACTATAGATGTCCTTACAAATGCTTGCTGACAGTATGAGTGCCAAATTAATACATTGTTGAGGATTTTGATTCAGTCTAGATGATCAAGACAATAAGGACTGTTCTCCTTTCTAAAAGGACGGACTCTATTACCCTCTTCTAAGCTAAGAATCTATAAGAAAACTGACCAGGAAATACAAAGAACTGACTCTACAAAGCTACTAAATTAATATATCATCTATCATCCAAAACCCTTGATGCTATCAGAGCATATTTAATAGAGAAGATAAAGGAGTTCAGAGGGTGACATTATAAGGATTATGGCAAAGATGGCATTTCTCCTGAAAGAAGAGGATGTGATCTTCCGATTATTGTCAGAGGAATTGAAGTTACATATAAAGAACATACCCTTGACTTCATATGGTTTGAAATATTTAACTGGCTTTCAAAGGAGGATAATCTAATCCTTTAAAATAATTTAAATGCTAATTTAAAAATTAGCATTAAAAAAAATAGAAAGCCCCCAGAATTTTGACATTCTGGTAGTTCTCAAACTTCAGTCTACCCCCAAAAGATCTGGGAAATTTGTTAAATTGGTTAAATTTCCAAGAGCATCCTCAGCATCTGATAATTAAATCATAAGACATGAAGCCCAGGAATCTGCATTTTAATAGATATTCTCAGACATTCTGACATTGGTAAACTCTGAATTATAGTTGGTGAGAAACCAACCAAACCTTTTAGGGCCAGGATAGCCATAAAAGGCAAAACTCAGATGGATTATATTTTACACCTTTGAAAGAAATGCAGTTGTTATTGAAGGATTAGTATCTGCCTCCTGAGAAATCTGTATGCAGGTCAAGAAGCAACAGTTCAAACTGGACATGGAACAATGACTGGTTCCAAATCGGGAAAGGAGTACATCAAGGCTATATATCGTCACCCTGCTTATTTAACTTCTATGCAGAGTACATCATGAGAAATGCTGGACTGGATGAAGCACAAGCTGGAATCAAGATTCCAGAAGAAATATCAATAACCTTAGATATGCAGATGACATCACCCTTATGGCAGAAAGTGAAGAGGAACTAAAGAGCCACTTGATGACAGCGAAGGAGGAGAGGGAAAAAGTTGGCTTAAAACTCAGCCTTCAGAAAACTAAAATCAGGCATCTGGTCCCATCACTTCATGGCAAATAGATGGGGAAACAATGGAAACAGTGACAGACTGTATTTTGGGGGGTTGCAAAATCACTGCAGATGGTGTATTCACAGTCATGAAATTAAAAGACACTTGCTCCTTGGAAAGAAAGTTATGACCAACCTAGACAGCATATTAAAAAGCAGAGACATCATTTTGCCAACAAAGGTCCATCTAGTCAAAGCTATGGTTTTCCAGTGGTCATGTATGGATGTGATAGTTGAACTATAAAGAAAGCTGAGCACCAGAGAACTGATGCTTTTGCCCTGTGGTGTTGCAGAAGACTCTTAAGAGTCCCTTGGAAAGCAAGGAGATCCAACCAGTCCATCCTAAAGGAAATCAGTCCTGAATATTCACTGGAAGGACTGATGCTGAATCTGAGACTCCAATACTTAGGCCACCTGATGTGAAGAACTGACTCACTGGAAAAGCCCCTGATGCTGGGAAAGATTGAAGGCGGGAGGAGAAGGGGCCAACAGAGGACGAGATGGTTGGATGGCATCATCGACTCGATGGACAGGAGTTTGAGTAAACTCTGGAAGTTGGTGATGGACAGGGAAGCCTGGTGTGATGCAGTCCATGGGGTCACAAAGAATCGGACATGACTGATCAACTGAACTGAACTGATGTGCCAGGTATTGTGCTGATCACTTCTCAAAAGCATCTCCTTTAATCTTTAACAGCTGTATTATTCATATTTAACCAAGCAATGAAGAAAATGGGACCAAGCAAGGCAAAATAGCATCCAAGACCAGGTAGCAAATAAGTTAGGGACCCAAGATGCAAATTGGAGCTTTCGACTCCAGTAATAGATACTTCAACTGCACTGAACTCATGATTGCAAACCTCTGAGAAACTACGACCATCACAAGTGATTTTCTGGCACCCACAGATCCTCTTAAAGTAGTATGTGAAATACACTTGTAAATCCAAGAGAAATTTAACTATGTCTTGAGACTTTGGAATATCCTTGGAAACGTGAAAATGAATAGTCTGCTAACTTGAATTGTTTTGCCACTCACATTTCACTTGACACAGTTATCCTGCACTGGACTCAGAGCTGAGGTCTAACAGCAAAGGGAGGGACTGGAGACAAAGGCCTGTCTCAATCATGAATCAGCTGTGTGGTTTAAGTGATTTAACCTCTGAGTATTACTCTCCTTTGGAGAAGGAAATGGCAACCCACTCCAGTGTTCTTGCCTGGAGAATCCCAGGGACAGGGGAGCCTGGTGGGCTGCTATCTATGGGGTCACACAGAGTTGGACACGACTGAAGTGACTTAACAGCAGCAGCATTACTCTCCTTATCTATAAAATGAGATAATGTCAATACTTACCAGGGATAGTTATAATGATTATATAATATTTGTGAAACACTCCACATAGTACCTTGCACATAAGGAGATGTTCAATAAATGTTATTCTTTACTTGTTTATTAAAATAAGTAAGAATAAAATAAACTGGTTACTAAATATGATCCCCAAGAGGCATGTGATACAGTTACAAAAATAGAGAAGAAGAAATGCAAAGGGCCAAGGAACATGAAAAGATGGCCAATCATATTGGAAACAAGAAAAGGCAAAAACAAATCAGAAGAGCAAAATACCATTGTGCCCCATAAGTGAAAGTGAAAGTGAAGTCGCTCAGTCGTGTCCACCTCTTAGCGACCCCATGGACCGCAGCCCACCAGGCTCCTCCGTCCGTGGGATTTTCCAGGCAAGAGCACTGGAGTGGGTGCCACTGCCTTCTCTGGTGTATATACTACCATGTATAAAATAGACAGCTGGTGGGAAGCAGCTGCACAGCATGGGAAGCTCAGCTCAGTGCTCCGACCTTGCGGGGAGGGATGGAGGGGGTAGGATGGGATACATGTATACTTAATGGCTGATTCACATTGCTGTATGACAGAAAGCAACACAACATTATACAGCAGGTATCCTCCAATTACCAATAAATATTCAATAAATGAATAAAATAGGAAGTAAAAACAAGAAATATTATTCATCTTTTGACATTTTTAAGTATTTAAAAATGTTAAAACAATTATTAGCATGAGGGCCATACAGAAACAGCAATGGGCTGGATTTGGCTAAGTGGCTCATCAGTTTCCCAACTTAACAGTGGTCTTTACACACACAAACCAGGGAGTCATGGACAAAGATATTCATTAAAATGTGAAAAGCTGCAAACAGCTATCAGTTCATCAGCAACGAATGCGGCTACATAAATTGTGGCATATCTATACTCTAGATACCATGCTAGTAAAAAAGAACAAAATGATTCCAAATACACTAATAAGAAGACACTCCATAAACTGTTCCCTGAAAAAGCTGATACAATATGATTCGACTAGCTAAAAACCAAAGCCAAAAAACTCCTAATTGGACAAAGCTATAAATCTTCTACTGAAACTCCTACTGATATGCAAATACAACTCTTCCAAAACTTTGGCCGAATCAGCACCACCTGTCTCCAGGGGTAGGGAAGGGAGGAGGAACCAAGATGAGGGTTAGGTTATAAAAGGATAAATCACAGCTATATCCTTTCCATTTTGTCCAAGGAGACTGGATTCATGGGAAAACACTGGATTCTCAGGAAAATGACAGAAAGAGCTGAGCGGGGACTTAGAACACAAAGGCTCTAACTCTTATATCACAGCAGCACAGAGAACATTTGTAAAAGCGTCAAGTATTTCACCATGGGTCAGACACTCTGACATCCCAGACACAGAAGCAGTCCATTTGCTGGGACTGAGTTATCTGCTATTCACAAATGTTTGGATTTGTCTCTTAGCAATTAAGTGACAAATCAGATACAGACTGGAATGAGAAAAGAGGCAAAGAAAAAAAAAAAAGAACACCAAGGAAGACGCATTCATTAAGAGCACTCCTGGGGACTTTTGGACAGATTCCTTCCGTGCTTTTATTGTGAATGTCACAGTACTCAGTGGTCAAGAGACTGATGACAGCAAAGAAAAAAAATTATATTTATATATAATGCTGAATAACATTTCAGTGTCGATGTGGGGTGGGGTTCCGATCAGCACTTGCTTGCCTAACCAAGTCAGAGAAGAAAGTGGTCACAGCAGACACCCTGTCTCAGCTCATTACTCAACACCTGTTAAGCATGATTAACAGTCCGGGCTAATTGTGTGATAAGAGCATCTTGAGCTGTAATGGATCCCAGAGGTCTGTGAAGTTGACTTCATTTACATGGTTGTCTCCTTTCACAAGGTCTCAGCCAGACATCATCGCAAAAATCCCCTGAGCATTTTATGGACTCCTATGTGATCAACTCAGAGTTTCCAATATGCTCTGTCTTCTCTACAAAGGACAGAGTGCCTGAGATGTGCATTTGCTTTATAAATAAAACAGGCAAGGTTTATACTTTATGGGGCGCAAATGGACCTCTTGTTGCAATTAATGCTAGAAAAGATTGCTAATCCGTGTAAATTATTCATTACATTTTGTGACCTCAACTAAAAGACTCAACAGCATTTAGGTGGCAGAATGCACCCAAACCCTCCTCTATTTCACAGTAAGAAAACCAAAACTGAAAAAATCATGTATTAGGAGATGATTTAGAGGAGGCTTTCTGTATACACGTGTGTGTGTATAGGAATAGATCCATAAAAACAAGACTATTATGTCGAAGGCAACATGTGTTTTTAATTTAAAATGATAGGGCCAAACTGCCACCATATTCCTGCATTCTAAATAGCATTTTGTTGTTCAGTCACTAACTTGTGTCCGAGTCTTTGTGATTCCATGGACTGTAGCACGCCAGGCCTCCCTGTTCTTCACGGTCTCCCATGTCCATTGAGTCGGTGATGCTATCCAACCGTCTCATTCTCTATGGCCCCCCTCTCCTCCCGCCCTCAGTAAAGCTATGTGCCATGCCCTGTATAGGACAGGTCATACGGGAGAGTTCTGACAAAACATGCTCTGCTGGAGGGGGATGGCAAACCACTCCCACACTCTTGCCTCCACGCCATGCTCTGTCACCATCCTCTCTCTACCTTGCCCCTCTTGCTTTGGAAGCTCTAACTTTTTCTTCTCTATATCCTGCTGGACTAAGATTTCTCCCCATCTCCCGAGCCTTTTTTGTCCCTTTACCAAAAAGAAGAATAAAGCTTTGACTGATGACAGTTGTGAGGTGATGGCTAGAAAAACTGCTTTGCTTCATTGGCATTTTAAAAATATCGCTCAGTGGCTTGGGACCCATTTGTTTCTACCACTGCCATCTATCTTTGCTTTATGGCTTTTGACTTTTGTGCCTTTAACTCCACATTCTGTTTTGCTCCATGTCCACTGTTTAGCTGCCAGGTTTGGTCTGGTTTCACTGATTTACTGTATCTAACCTCACTCCCTCTCTGGGCTCTGAATCCTATTCTAGAGAAGGCTGCTTCCAGCTCCCAGTGTCATCTCACTTATTGACTGGATGGAGTTTAGGCCAATCAATAAACATTTTAGCATAAGTGGGTTCAATTCCAGTAGCACAGATGTTTTCAGACAGTTTCAGATGGTGAGACCCAGAAATTTTAAATATTTTTGCAAAACACCGTTAAATCATGACATATTAAATTTCATCCTGTGAACTAAAAAAATGTCAGCTTAGGGGGTAAATCATGATACAGACAGATACAACAAAGCATCATTTCATTTATTTTATATAATATATTCTATTTATTACTATAGACATATTAAGCTATTTATTACTATTGAAGGAGTATTATAATAAAATACCAGGCATAGTCCCCCCAATTTAAGTTTTTAAACTTTTTCCAATTTTTTTTTTCCATTAGTGTCTATTTGCTAGGCTTTGCTTGTTTGGGAGCTAAAAGCAAATATTTAAGAAAATATTGAGGTCGAATAACTAGAAATGGAGGACATTCTGTTAAAATCCTCACATCTTCACCCCTGAGAATCGAGAGAGCACAACTTTTGTTCCTTATGGGTGAGAAAAATCTCAGGAGAAACAGAGAAACTAGTTCAGAGGCTGTGGCAAAACTTCACTGGAAAAGTACTTTCAGCCTGGAGCAAGGTCGTGGCAATAAGCTTAGAGATAAGAGATCCACTTTAAAGGGAGGACTATTAATAACATGACTTTCTGAGAGTTCTTAGGCAAGGTGAAGATACTTTTTTCCATTAAAACCTTAATCTATCTACCCTTGCTTATATGGATGTGGTATCACTTTTCTTTGACTTGACTGCCCAAACAAAACAGCAGTTTCCAGCGTTCAAGTACTTCTCATTCTTTATCACATGACCCGAAGTCCAAACACCAGTGGTATAGAAACACACCCCAAAGATGTAAATACAGAAGGCTGACATGTGAAGAGAGAACAAGCAACAGATTCATTAACTCTGAGAAGTCCCACAGCCAGTGCTGCAAGGCTTGCGATCAAGCCGCATTCAGATAAAACAGCTGCATGTTCCCCAATAAAGCACACCCTTCATAGCTGCTCCCTCTCATAACTATTCTAAGGGTTCTGAAGCTCCTCTCATATCTTATCACATTCTAAATACCTAAAAGAATCAATATTTGTTCTTTACAACACTCCGTTTTTTGTTGTTGCTATTGTTGAAGGACGATCAATTGTGATTTGCATAAACTCAAGGGCAGCTTAAAAGACAGCCACGGTAACTAAGATTGAAATCAGCATGGCTTTCCCTGGTGAGGAGTCGGACACAAAAATGGCTTTCATTTCATAATGGAGAAAAAGAGTGAGGTGTCTCAGATACACCACTCTGCTGTCTCGTCTTTTCTCCAAACAGTAGCCTTGGTGACCTTTTAAGCATGAAAATCGTATGTGATTCCACATACTGAACTTTCCCCACAGTTTTTCATTGTCCTAAGGATGCCATCCAAATTCCTTAAAGTGGCTTCTGAGACTCTACCTTAGAGCTCTCAGCCCTATCGGACTGATCCCATTTTAACACAAATATTTTGTAATGCCCTCTTTAGTCTCTGGAAATGAAATCCACCATTAAATAATTTAACTGCAGGCTTCAGGCAGTGTCATAACTTCAAAGTCATTATAATGCCTTAATTTTACTATAAAGGAGAAAGGCTAGAATAGAACAGAATGTGTTAATAGAAGCTCTTATCTCTCTGGACATGCACAAGGCAACATGTGGCCTCAATTACCCTGAACAGGCATCCCATTGTTATGAGGAGCCAGTACGAGATGAAGCAAACTCTCCACAGCAGAGCAGAGAAAACCCAGGTGACTTCACAGAGATGCCCACCAACCAATCCTGAAAGCCATACTACGTTAAACTTTCTGATGATCCAAGCCAATAAATTCCCTTAAGATGAAACTTTCTCAACTCTTCTGCCCATGACACAAAACATCCTAACCAATACATCCAACTAATCACAGAAAACAAGGAATAGAGTGAGCTCTCTCTCTCTGTCTAAAGTATGCTTTATACAATCACCCCCAAAAAGTAAGAAAATCAGTGCTTTTCTCTGATTAAGGAAATATTGTGAACTTCCTAAAAATGACATGTTATTAGAATAGCTGAACCTATTAGTCTAAGTGTTTAGGAACATGTCTCTTCCTAATAATCTCTTAAAGGTTAAGATGAAAGATTCTTGAGTCTTTATGTGCTTTAAGGTTTAATACAGCTCTCAGTGCTTTAGAGTGACACCACTCTAATGGCAGAAAGTGAAGAGGAACTAAAGAGCCTCTTAATGAGGGTGAAAGAGGAGAGTGAAAAAGTTGGCTTAAAACTAAGTGTTCAAAAAGGTAAGATCTTGGTATCCGATGCCATCACTTCATGACAAATAGAAGGGGGGAAAGTGGAAGCAGTGACAGATTTTATTTCCTTGGGCTCCAAAATCACTGTGGATGGCAAGTGCAGCCAGAAGTTAAAAGACGTTTGTTCTTTGGAAGGAAAGCTATGACAAACCTAGACAGCGTATTAAAAAGCAGAGTCAATTTGCCAACAAAGGTCTGTATAGTCAAAGCTATGGTTTTTCCAGTAGTAAGGTACGAATGACACAGTTGGACCATAAAGAAGGCTGAGCACTGAAGAATTGATGCTTTTGAACTGCAGTGTTGGAGAAGACTCTTGAGAGTCCCTTGGACTCCAAGGAGATCCAGCCAGTCAATCCTTAAGAAATCAGTCCTGAATACTCATTGGAAGGACTGATGCTGAAGCTCCAGTACTTTGGCTACCTGATGTAAAGAGCTGACTCAACGGAAACGAAACTGATGCTGGGAAAGACTGAAGGCAAAAGGAGAAGGAGGCAACAGAGGATGAGATGGTTGGATGGCATCATCAACTCAATGGACATGAATCTGAGCAAACTCTGGGCGATACTGAAGGCCCGGTGAGCGTGGCATGATGCAGTCCTTATGGTCACAGAGTCGCACACAACTTGGCAACTGAACGACAACAGCAGCAGTGCGATAGGGCAATGCCGCAAATAGTTAACAAAAGTTACTGGAGCTGGCTACCCCACCTCCTCCAACTAGTCATGCAGTTGACCATAAGCACACGTGAAATCCCACATTACTGTGCATTTCCATGGGTGGGGTGAGAAAATGAAAAGCCCGTATCAACTTCTTATAAGCAAATATCGATATCTATTATTTCCATAAGGATAATCTTCCTAATGTCATCATAAAATCATATCCCTCATCCCTTCCAAAAAGTAAAATTGCTCCTAAAATATGTAACAATTTACACTGCACTCCTCCCTGACATTATAATTATTCTTCAATAATTACAGAAATGAGAGCAAACTCTTGAAAGGAACCATTTGCGTGCCAGGTATCTATACTGAACCCTTAGAAAACACTTCTTCAGTGTAGTAATAATGCTTCAAGGGTAACTATTATTTTGTATCACCATTTTACTGATGAGAACTGTAAGGCTCAAAGAAATTAAAGCACTTACCCAAAGTCACACAGTTGTAAGAAAAGATATGAACAGAGGGTAGGTGGTCTTAATCATTATACCACATTGTCTCTCAATACAGAGCATGCTGGGGGTGGGGGTTGGGGGTGGAAACTCAGTGATATAGGAAAGCATGTCTTGAGATTATTTATAAAAATGACCTTGTGGCAATCTTGAAACTTTTAGATGCAGGCAGATAAATACGATTATACAAAGAGAACAAAGGTAAACAAAAAGTATTTTGTGAAGAGCTTTCAAAGCTCAAGTAAGAAACTCCTCACTATTTTGTTTATCTGATCATCTTTAAATTTCCCAAAGCCAAAAAGCTTTGGTTTCAAATCAGTCACAGTCTCTTGCTCTCTGACACACTCATATTTACGCACTCACTCACATTGTGCATATATGCACACACAGACAGTGCACAAATATGTACAAATACATGGGAAAAAAATACAATAAAATCCGCCCTCTTCTCTTTGCTGTTGATCAAAGGTAGCTAGAGTCAGTGGGGGATAAGTACCTTGATGTGTACTTCATGTACAAGTACTTTGAAGAAGAACACAGAGGAGTAACTTGTTATGTAGCATTCTGAAGGGGGGAAAAAAAAAAACGCTGTAAAATCAAATCCCCCTGAGGAGAGTCATTTCTAGCAATGGGTTTTTTGTTTTTCGGGGTTTTTTTTCCTGCAGTGCCTCTAGGTGATCAAACCAAAAATAACTGATTCCTGGGCTCAGAAGTTTTCATCAGTAATCACCTTTTGCATTCATAAATAAATCAAACAGTAATTTTAATCCTATCTTCCCTCTCCCTCCTAACATTGCAGCAGATAGTTTTGTAATAGGCAAGGGGCAAATTAAGGGACATTCTCAGATACAAGTGGGCAAGGATGGACATCCTTCACTGGCTTTCTTTTCCTATGTGGGAGAAACACATGGATTAAAAAGTGGAATGGGGGACTTTCCTGGTGGCCCAGTGGTTAAAAACTTGCCTTGCAATGTAGGGGACATGGGCTTGATCCCTGGTGGGAAAATTATGATCCCACACGCCATGGAGCAACTAAGCCCACAAGCTCAACTACTGAGCCTGCACAGCACAACCAGAGGGTGCCCACACTGCAGTGGAAGATTCCACATGATATAAAGATCTCGCATGCCCCAACTAAGACCCTAGGGAGGCGAACAAATGAACAAACATTTTAAAAGCAGAAAGCCACATCTCCATCAGGGCCGATTCCAGTTATCTGAAGCACCCTCGGACACTAGGGGATGGAAAGTGTTACCCTGCAGTGGGTCCGTGAAGACAGAAACAGCCATTCAGCTCCATTATTAACTGTGATTGGCGCCATCAGAAAAGCAACTATTTTCTTTAATTGCTTAAAAACAGCAAAGAAAATACCAGCAATACCAGCAAGGGGGTAAAAGAATGACACGACTTCTGCCAAAGTTGACTAATTTTCCTCTCCAATGTTCAGTAACATTGACTCAAGTCCATGGTGCTCTCCTACGACACACCTCCACCATTTGGGGATTAAAACACAATCCAAGAAGCCACAGGCAATCATCTCCTTTCCCTTACTGATAATGGTTCTTAGAACTATGATATGCTCATTCTCTCTCTTTTATTTTTTAATTAGGTGAAGTCTATTTTATAAAGCAAGAAACTCCTGAAAAGAGGTCACAGATTTATCATGATGTTGAAAGTCATAAAATTACAGTTACAGGCTAAGTAGTTAAATCCAAATTACATACCACCCCATTAATTTTATAATCAATAGAGATTAAAGGAAATGAGGACGTAAAGTAAATGATAGGATCCTAGCTTAAGTCAAATCAATACGTATTTATTGGCATCTGTTACATTTAAGATGCCGTGAAGGAGGAAGGGCACTGTGGAGCCCTGTCCTGTGCCTTCCAGGAGCTTACCATCTGGCTGGAGGACTGATGCAGAGAATGAAGAAGGATTCCCAGTAGAACAGTAACAATGACAAGGGTGTCACAAGGCATGCCACGGGTAATGGCCAAGAGAACCGTGCACGAAAGACTGTGAGTGACAGTGCAATGGTTAGGCCCAGGGGTTCTGGGACTGAATCCTCACTCTACTATTTACAAGCTCATTGACCTCGGGCCTGTTACGTATTGTGAGTTGACACTTGCCAAGTGTTTACAAGTAAGGACAGGCAGACGATAAGTGTCATGCAACTGTCTGGTAAATAAGAGAAAAATACTACTAAGAGAAGAGAAAGATACCTATCACTCTGAAGTTTCCTAAAGTGCTGAATTTTAGGAAACTCAAGTAGAATTCGAGTAAGGTGAGAAAACACAAGTGTTCATTCTCCCCATTCCACTGATTATTTCCCTGCTGCTACAAACATGCTAAAAAATAGAAGTCATAACTGGCCCTCAACTATGTTAATCAACTATGGAAAATTCTGAAAGGGATGGGAATACCAGTTTCTTGAGAAACCTATATGCAGGTCAGGAAGCAACAGTTAGAATTGGACATGGAGCAACAGACTGGTTCCAAATAGGAATAGGAGTACGTCAAGGCTGTATATTGTCACCCTGCTTATTTAACTTATATGCAGAGTACATCATGAGAAACTCTGGGCTGGAGGAAGCACAGGCTGGAATCAAGATTGCCGGGAGAAATATCAATAACCTCAGATATGCAGATGACACCACCCTTATGGCAGAAAGTGAAGAAGAACTAAAGAGCCTCTTGATGAAACTGAAAGAAGAAAGTAAAAAAGTTGGCTTAAAGCTCCACATTCAGAAAACGAAGATCATGGCATCTGGTCCCATCACTTCATGGCAAATAGATGGGAAAACAGTGGAAACAGTGAGAGACTTTATTTTTGGGGGCTCCTAAATCACTGCAGATGGTGATTGCAGCCATGAAATTAAGACACTTACTCTTTGGAAGGAAAGTTATGACCAACCTAGACAGCATATTAAAAAGCAGAGATATCACTTTGCCAACAAAGGTTCATCTAGTCAAGGCTACGGTTTTTCCAGTAGTCATGTATGGATGCAAGAGTCAGACTATAAAGAACGCTGAGTGCCGAAGAATTGACGCTTTTGAATTGTGGTGTTGGAGAAGACTCTTGAAAGTCCCTTGGACTGCAAGGAGATCCAACCAGTCCATCCTAAAGGAGGGCAGTCCTGGGTGCTCATTGGAAGGTCTGATGTTGAAGCTGAAACTCCAATACTTTGGCCACCTCATGCGAAGAGTTGACTCATTGGAAAAGACCCTGATGTTGGGAAAGATTGAGGGTAGGAGGAGACGGGGATGACAGAGGATGAGATGGTTGGATAGCATCATTGACTCAATGGACATGAGTTCGGGTAGGCTCCAGGAGTCGGTGATGGACAGGGAGGCCTGACGTGCTGCGGTTCAGAGGGTCGCAAAGAGTCGGACACGACTGAGCGACTGAACTGACTGAACTGACTATGTTAATCCCCTGTAAATATACTGTCTTCCTCTACTCAAGGATAAACTTTCTAAGACTCTTATATGCATGTACATATTACTTGTTCATGATCATTCATTTCCCTGCCACTCAAAACCTGACCCTAGTCCCCACCCCTCTGCTCAGTGCACTACGGAAAGCTTAATATCTAAATCCAACATTCCCCTCCCCCTAAATTATTCTTATTTTTAGTATAGTTGCTTTACCGCGTGTTGGTTTCTGCTACATAGCGAAATGAATCAGCTATACAGATACATGTATTCCCCTCTATCTTTCTTAGGTTTCCTTCCCATTTAGATCACCACAGAGCACTGAGTAGGGCTCCACATGCTATACAGCAGGTTCGCATCACTTCATACACAGTACTGTATACACCAACATCCTTTTTCAATCAGTCAGCATCCTCTCATCTCTCTAGAATATTAAAGAGCGCTCACCATTCTAGGCTCTGTCACTGTCACTGACTCCTAGAAGCAAAGGACCTTCTTACTCAACGGTACATCTCTTGGAACTCAGTAGTCTGTCAAAAAGGAAACTTCTTTGCCAGACTGTGCTTCCTGCTCTGGGGGAAGGACATTTCTAAGATGTCCCCAGGAAACCCACCTCTGCTGTATATAACCCATAATCATGGGCAGGACTCTGATATGAAGTCGTTCACTCCTGAAATGAGGCTATGTCGTAGGACAAAGAGGGATTCTGCAGGTGTAAGACAGACCCCCAAATGAGTTAACTTCGAGTTAATCAAAGGGGAGGTTTTGTTGGGTGGACCTGGCCTAATGAGTTAAGTTCTTAAAGGCTGGGCCCTTCCAGACATAAAAAAATACATAAATCTAAAAAAAAAAAATTGGCTGCATCCCATGATAAAAATAAGCTTCCATGTAGTAAGAGGGTGTAAGAAGAAGGCCTTTTGGCAAAGACCTGAGAACATCTTCTAGGAGCTATGAGTGGTTACTATCCAACAGCTAATGGGATAATGGAGAAGTCAGCCCTACAACTTCAAGGATATGAACATGTGGGAGTTTGGAAGTGGATCTTTCCTAATCACATGTCCAGATCAGAACACAGAGAGCTGACACCTTAATTTCAGCCTTGAGGGGCCCTTAGCAGAGGCTCCAGGTAAGAGATGCCTGATTCCAGCCCATGAAAATGATGACATATCAAATGTGGGTTCTTTCAAGCCACTAAGTTATTACACAGTGATAGCAATCCAACCTACCACATTCCCTGCTTTCCTCTGCCTTCCACAGTCTCCTCTGCTGATTCATTGTCTTTAGCTAACACCTATCTGTACATTGTTTTCCTTTTGTCTCTCAATTCTCCAAACTTATCACATCTAGTTGAATCATTTTAATAACCATTCATATGTAGCTACCTCTAGATCTCTGAACTATTCTTCCCTCTTAGGTCCAAGTCTTATTTTTCCCATTGCTTGATGGCCAGCTTCATGTGGCCACCAAACTCCTTATTAGATGGGTCCAAATATGTCCTGTTATTGCCCCATCTGCCTCTTGCTCAGAGTCGGTCCTCCTATTACATGGGTTGCCATGCTCACAACAGCTCCATCTGCCCAGCATTTTGTCTGCAAGCATCCCTGGGAGACTCACCCTCTCTCCCCTTTGCATGATTAGAACCAATGACTGGCCACGTTCTGCTGGCTTTTAATAATCACAATTCACATTTAAGCCTTGTTTTCTATTCCCAGTGGAATTTAGACTCTTATTACTACTGTACTACTGGTCTGGCCTTTTTCCTGGTTTATCCAAAGCCTATTTCAAAATCTCTAAGTATTTACAAGTAGAGGTATTTAAAAAGGTAATGGAGCTAGCATTGCCTCTGATGGGCTCTTAAAAGTCCACACATGTAAATTTCAAGTCTCAGCTCTGTCACTTAACAGCATTGGCCACATAATATTTTTTACTGTGTCTGGGCCTCAGCTTCCTATCTGATTACTGGGGAAGATAACATTTATTCTGAGGATGAAAAGGAATCCAATAAATGAAGACTGCTGTAATTATTACCTAGAATATTGGCAACAGGACCAGTTTCCCTGTCAATCAGGATTGAAAGCTTACCAAGGTCTTCAATATGCTTTTTTCTAAGTTCCTTTATTAAACTATCAAGGTGACCTTGACTGATGTCTTGCATAGTAACTCCATCAGAGCGTGTTTTGAGGCACCATTCAACTTGTAAACCTTTGGAGAGCGTTAATAACTCTGCTTGTTTACCCTTGTCTCCCTGAACACTGACTACTAATTGCTATGATAAACATTGGGAAAGAAACTGAGAAGTGGATAAAACTTAAACTTGGGAGCAGAAGGGAAGACCGACAGAGAGGAACGTGAAAGGCCTAAGGTAACGGGCATGCTTCAACTCAGCAAAACGCTGTTTGAAGCAAAGATGCCCCTGTGTGTCTGAGGTTACTCTTAACAAGCGATTCCCCTTGGGACACATGAGTCATTACTGAAATCAGTTCTTCTTCTGAATGGTTACAATTTTCCCATGGGAGGAAGGGGGTAGGTTTTAGTATCATTCCACTCATAAGATGCCACCCAAAGAAAATACCCAGTGGAATATCACTGAAATTCTTTTGTTATAAAGGGAAAGAATGAAGTAATTGGATAAGCCTGACAATTTTCAGTTAGCCCATTTGCCCTAGAAGTAAATAGTTGAAGATCTAATTTTTTTTTTTCCTGAAGCTGAAAAATCTCTCAATGATACAATTTTATTTTCTGCCAAATACTGGGGACATGACATTCCTAAAATTTCTGGTTGGTTCTAATTTATGAGAAAGAAACCAGAAGACATCAGTTTAAAATTTTTTTTAATGTCTTTCCTTAGGAACTTTAAAATAAAAAAGCAACAAACCCTCATTGATTTCTTTGAGAATCAGAATCAGAAGAAAATCAAAGGCCTAAAAGTGGATATGTGCTGATCAATACTGGAGCATACAGAAACTGTGTATAGAAAGTCTGAAAGAAGAGAAGGGGCTGAATATGCAGATAAAATTAACAGAAACAAAAGCAGGAAGGAGGTAGCGAGTCAGCAGGCACAGTAACTTGAGATCCTGTAGGGGATGGGGAAACGAGGGGTGAAGGTTCTAGTTGGCTTTGCCAGATAGACGGGCAGAGAAAACAGCAGGGCCCAGACAACAGCACCTCCAGGCAGCAACCTGCTCCTGTCGGACTGATGTGTATCACACAGTGATGGACACACTTTGATAACACTCTTCAGTGGACGAGGGAGAGCAGAACAGAACTTACAAATCAGAGATGCTAGGGATGCGGGTCAGAAGGTCAAGAAGAGAGAATAAAAAGGTTCAGACGTCGAGAACGCTTAGATGTGACTTCAGACACATGATCCCCACAACTTGCTAAGGTCATCATCATGACATCCATGTACAGGTGTGGAAGTACAGGCCCCAAAAGGCCGAGAAACTGAGGGTTTTTTTTGTTTAGTCGCTCAGTCGTGTCTGACTCTGCGACCCACTGGACTCCTCTGTCCATGCGATCTTCCAGGCAAGAATCCTGGAGTCGGTTGCTGTTTCCTCCCCCGGGACATCTTCCTGACCCAGGGACTGAACCAGCATCTCCTGCATTGACAGGCAGATTCTTCATTGACTGAGCCACCAGGGAAGCCCAGATGAGGTTACTGTTGAGCAAGCATCCTTTTCCTTTCCCTGACAACCCATGAGAGAAGCTTACCTCTCTGGGCTTTGACAGTGGCCTCGGTATGTGACTTACATGGGCCCCAAATGGAACACAGTGCAACATCCCTAAGTTTACACCCTAAGAAGTTTCTACCCTGTTCCTCTGGAAGCCTCTGACCACAGTGAGAAAAATACACTTCAGAGGTGCGACCATGAAGTTTTCATCCTGGTGTCAACACAAGACACATGAGCAGAGCCACCCCCACCTGCAGGCTTGCAAAATAAACAGAGGTCCGCAGAGGTGGAAGGATACAATGATACTGTCACATCCCAATGACTAATACAGTGACAAACCAATTTAGTGAGGTGTCTAAAAATGATTCTTTTCCCCATAATTGCCACGTATTAGCCCTTGGCACCATGGTTGAAACACAGAAGCGATTTTCTAAACAAATGTCAGTGTTCTTCTTGCTCAGAAAAGAGCTAGAGAAGTTTAATATAGAAACCTATTTCTGATTTCCACCTCACAGGGTCTAAATATAGCACACTTCTTATTTGGTATGTCTTACTTCTGGGTAAACTTGATTCTTACAGAGTGAACCTCATTACGCTCTGGCTTCTTGCGGCTTACAAGCTGAGTTTTTGGTTTTTCCGCCTCTCCCTAAAGCTGCCTGCTTGTACTGTTATTTTTACAAATCACATTAACTAAGAAGATTGCATTTTATTCTTTTACATCATTAGCTCCCCAATCAGTGCACTTTGCTCTTCACCGTATTTTTGTAAATCTCATCTGCTATTTTTTATGTTTCTGCTTCCTGCACTTATCTCCATCAAGCTTAGAAAATAGTCACTGACTATTTGATGACTTGAAGCTTTTACTGAACATTGTGGGATTACATCCATAAAAGGTTTTGATGTACTCTGCTAATCAAAGATCTCCTTCTGTCACTACCAGAAGTTTTCATCCTTTGAGATTAAGCCAATAGTTTCAAGGGCAGTGGGCTTCAGGGCAGCAAAAACCAACTACTCTGAAGTTAAGACTGTTCCTTTTTCTCGGTCTTGGTTTTCTTGAATACATCTCTCTTTGCTCTTCCTCTCTTACTCAACCTCTTGATTAAAATTAAATTAACATTAATTTCACGCTGTCCCCTGCATCCAACACTCTTGCTCCATAATTCCCCTTTATGATGTTGGCCTGAGAATTTACTGTTTCGTTTTGTTTTGTTTTTCCTGACAAACTGATTAACAAGTAACACAATATAGGAGTGTGGAAGCTCTCTGAACTTAAAAACCTCTGTTTGCTCCCCCCACCCGCCATCTATCAAATCAGTTCTGATCTCCTTGGCCTGGTTTATCTGCCTGTTGTACTGGCCTCATCTTTTGGCAAAGACCCCTCAGTCACCAACTCATTTCAACACTTCCCACACTTTCTTAAAAATGAACTAACGTGGTTTTAGTGTATTAATTATTTTAAACTATTTATCATTTTATTAGTGACAGAAAAAGGCTCAGCCAAGCAAAATATCCTGCCTGAGGCCACCCACCCAGTCAATGGCAGAACTGTCATTTCAAAGTACCTTCTCATCTCCTAAGCCTTTCCCTCCTGCGCCTTGGTTCTCAAACTCCCCCTCCAGTGATCTCTCACTGACTCTCTAATGCCAGCTCAGTCTTCTCTTAGCACATTTTCACATCCACCCTGAGACAAAATGAACCACTGGTCCATTCATGCACCCAGGGCCCCTTGCCTACTCCTGTTAGGGAAGAGTAAACCCCTTTGTATGTATATCAGTATCTTTCTACTCCAGCTCCTTGAAGGCAGGGCCCTCAGTTTTAATTCTTGGAGCTGACTGTAGGTCCTGACACATTGCAGGTGTTCAGAACATGACTGCTGACCCCAGTCTAGATCCCAGAGAAAAATGTAGATAGTTGTCGCAATTATCAAAGAAAAGGAAAGAGTTGGGGTGGGGGGACATGTATCCATATTGTTGTTTGTTGTTTAGTCACTAAGTCACGTCTGACTCTTTGCGACCCTGTGGACTGTAGCCCTCCAGGCTCCTCTGTCCATGGAATTTCCCAAGCAAGAGCACTCGAGTGGGTTGCCATTTACTACTTCAGAGATCTTCCCAACCCAGAGTTCAAACCTACGTCTCTAGCGTTGGCAAGTGGGTTCTTTACCACTGAGTTACCTGGGAAGCCCTGTATCCATACAGGTTTGGTTATATACTAATGTATTAATATGGAGTACACATGGATTCTATATAATAATTGTGGATTATCTGTATAGATAATTCTTTAGGTTAACAAGGTACTATAGCTATCCCACATGAACTATGTTGATGGGATAAAGATAAAAATGGAGCACAAAGCAAAACAGTGGCTAAATATCCCTTTGACATTTTTACCTTAACACAGAAACTCTTTTAAAAACCCTTTGAGGACAGCTTATCAATACTTTATAAGCAAGAAGTGATTAGAGTGCAGGCCACTTTACAAATAAACTTCTAATTTTCATAACTCAACAATTGAGAAGAGTCATGGAATCCTTAAGACAAGTCTTTTGCAGAAAGAGCGCCCCAGACTCATATAACTCATGGAGTTCTACTTGGGGAAGAACTTGAGATACAATAAAATTACAACGTTTCCCCGCTATACAATCTGCATTCTTAGATTTTGCCACCTAACATCACATGCCATATACTCATTTATATTTGATAATGTTTCTTAAAAAATGCTTCACGTTTGTTTCTCACTCAAAAGATAAGGTCAAGAGAGACTGAAACACACACCAGAAGAATTGTCAACAACAGTTTAAGTGACGGCTGGTGGCTATCGCACACCTCTTCTCTACTCTCTTTTTCTCTTAGTATTTCCATTTCCCTCTGGGAAACCTTCAATGCTGCATCCCCACTCTATCCCTCTCAGCAGCTGCAGAAGAAGTATTTTCTCTTCCAGGTCACTATTGACAGCAAAACTTCAATGAAAATATATATGCGTATAGTCACTTTGAAAGAACAGGTGAGTTAAAATACTCAGCAAGAATACAAGGATCCACAGCTGTCTTTCTCTTTTTGACATATACTCTCCCTTTCCTCCTCCCTCCATCCTCTGGGGTGAGGACCTGTGAGGGTGCATATGAAGTAATCTCAAGGTGTACATCAATCTGACCCACGAGGGCAAGAATTATCATGCCCCTCTAGTACTCCAAAAGGCTATCTGGACTGATGTGGCCACATTTATCTGTCGCTGGACGTGCTGCCTGATGTACATTAGTCACCATTTCGGGTTTTAATAATAAATTCAAACTGTCTTTTCGAACCATTTTCTTTATTGCTTTGACAGACTTATACCAGCAATGCTCTAGATAAATGCATGCTGCACCCCAAAGAGATATCAGAAAGAATAATTTCTCTTCAATTTACTCCTGTATTTTGCCTGTTAATTATTTTAAACATTTTGCAGCAGATTGCTCAGTCTCTTTAAATAAAAGCTCTCTCTTCAATTCCTTACCCACTCCCACCCATCCCCCAATCATAGTTTTTACACTTTGTGGTGTCAGTTTTGAAACAACATTTTACTAACTACAACATTCATAGTTAAACCAAAGGAGAGACATCATTTGTAACAATGTTTTTCTCATCTGTAACATCTATCAGAGGTTTTCTTTTCCAGTTTATTTTATATCACCTTCAAACAAATAAATCTGGGGTTACAATAGTGTCCCTCCTTTTCTAGGCTGTGGTAAAGGTAATTTACACAGTGCATGGCTAAACTATACTGACCACATAGGATCGATGCTGCAGGAGGAAAGCAGTAATGCATCACAGGACCACCCTTTATCCATCAGTCAGAGCAGAGATGACAGTGCCAGCGGCAAGCCATCAGCACACGTTTTCCTCTGTGGTCTGTGCCGAAATGTAAGCTGTCCAGTTCATACCAGCCTTTGGCCAAAGCCTCATGAAAAGTAACTACAAACCAAAAACTTCCCATCCTCTAAGAACATTTTAAATGGATAAAGTATGCAAATACAACCACTGACATTTCCAGGGAGTCTAAACTGTAAATGACTGAGTGTTAGTCGAGTTGATTTTTAAATGAAAAATTTAGGTATGTTGGCAAGGCAGTTTTTCACAATCCCCTGATGTTATCCAGGAGTTGATGTAGTATTGGGGAATTATATAAGATGATGTAATTATTTTTTTAAATGTGCTTTTTTTTTTCTTACCACCAGCTTGGTTTATGAAGAAAGATGCATATGCCTGCTGAAGTACCAAAGTAAACATTTCATCTGTGTAAGTGAGGAAGCAAGAAGGCTAGTGCCTGATAAGCACATAAAAGCCTAGACTTTCCTCTGTTTCCTTTTCAGAGTGGAGACAAAAAGCCAGACTGAGTTGCTTCCATTCAACAATCTAATCAACAAATCTGTTTTCATACCTACTATATGCCAGGCACTGTCATAGGTCCTGGGAAAACAGAAGTGAAAAAAAAAACACATTAGAAAATAATCAAAACACTACCTTCATAGAGTACATTCCAATCAACCTACTTTGTTCATCTTCATAGATCTGAATCAAAAGATATGTATTTTCACCTCTGAAGAATTTCATATTGAAATTAATTCAACTAAAAGTTTATTCCTTTTCCTAAAGAGTATGGATTTTTAAGAGTTAATCATCTTCAAAAAATGTTTGCCTGATGTCTACAAAAAGCATTTTTGGCTTGAAATTCTTTTAACTAGTCACCTACTTTGAAGAATGCTATCCTGTGAATGGAAATGACCAAAAAACAGGAAAAGTAAACTTTTTCCCCCCAAGAATAAATGAAGTAGAACATCTAATGTGTATCTCTTTTGTATTTTCATATTGGATTTTATTTTTGATGACATCCATGTCTGCCCCAAGTTCACAAATGAAGCCTACTAAAACCTCCAATTTGGTACAGCTTTCTTGAAAATTTGCAAAGTAACAAACAAATTGAGATGATCATCTACCTTAAAAACTCATCACAGATGCCGTTGATCAATAGCTGGTATCAGTAAATCTCAGACAGACATGTGGGCAAGACTGTTGGAGCCAGGCAAGGATATTTCTTAATATGGATACTGATGTCATTTAGGCAGAAAGAAGCTGGGCAGATTTGCAATAAAAGGAAAGTGATTATATAATACATCCAAGCCATAAATACACACTCCATTAAGTTATAAAATTCTATATGTCTTTAGGAAGGCTTCCTGTCAGCCACTTAACTTAGAGAAAAAAAGAGGAATGCTCCATTAATCATTCATTTGGCCGAAATTTACTGAACCCTTACTCTCTGTCCAGCACAAGACATCACCATCGTCAGTACTGGCGTTGAGTTCACTGTGTGCCAGACACTGTGCTTGCTGATTACATGCCTCATCTCAGGTAATCAATGAGTAACCCTCCCAGTTGAATGGAAATCTTGTCCTCATTTTGTAGATGAAGCTCATGATACTCAGAGAGGCCATCTGTCTGCTTGCCATCAAACAGCAAACTAAATATTCAGGCACCAAACAAGAGGCTGTCAGTCTCCTAAACCCATGGTCTGCCCTGGTCCCCCATCAGCTTTGTTAACATATATTTGACATTTAACAATGATAAGATTAAGGGGCACAGTGTGTTGATTTGATACACCTATATACTGCAAAATTACTGCCACCGTAGCATGAACCACTTTCATCATGTCACATAAGAACAATTTCTTCCGTGGGCGGGGCTGTGGTGGGGTGGGCACTTTTAAGATCTATTGCTTAAGTCCTTTACTAATCCCCATCACTCGCTAAGGTACTCTCACCCCTGCTTGTACATCCGGAGTCCCACAACTCTTCACGCTCATGTTCAAAGCCCTGCAAGTTCAAATGTGACCTTGTCCCTTGAGTCTCATTTTATAGACAATGGAATTAACAGCATTATTCATTAACAAGTCAAAAATTTCTTAAATAATCAAATGGTTCCTAAGTTTCTCTCTAAGTGGTGCCAGTAACAACTCACTGCCCTGGATCTGCTTCTCCTCCCCATTCAAATTCCAGACTAGATTCTGGTATTTACTCCACCAAGGTTAGGTTTTCTCCCAGTCGAGGGGCAACTGGGCTTTCTGCATTTCCAAGTCATTCGATTCTGAATATCCAGCTGCCTGTCTCTATGTAGAAGATGACATATAAATGAAATCATTTATACAACAGCCATTTTAATTTTTTAAATAAACCTTAGACATGTCAAATTAGGCATATGGCATATAACAAAAATATACTAAATAATAAGAGACCATATATTGAACATTTACTGTGTACCATATCCCATGCCTAGAACTTTACTTGCATCATCAGTTAATTCTATCAGCATTCCTATGAGAAATGTACAATAGCTATTCTGTCATGAGATAGTGAAAGTCACTCAGTTGTGTCCGACTCTGCAATCCCATGGACTGTAGCCTGCCAGGCTCCTCTGTCCACGGAATTTTCCAGGCAAGAATCCTGGAGTGGGTAGCTGTTCCCTTCTTCAAGGGATCTTCCCAATCCAGGGATCAAACCCAGGTCTCGCACATTGCAGGCAGATTCTTAACCATCTGAGCCACCAGAGAAGAAGCCTAAGAATACTAGAGTGGGTAGCCCATCCCTTCTCCAGGGGGTCTTCCCAACCCAGGAATCGAACCAATGTCTCCTGCACTGCACGCAGGTTCTTTGCCAGCTGAGCTACCAGGAGAGCCCAGTCATGAGAAAGCTAAACCTAAACACCCTGCCCAGGAAGTTTCCTGGTCATCCAGTGGTTAGGACGCAGCATTCATTGCCACGACCCAGGTACAATCCCTGGCTGGGGATCTGGGATCCTGCAATCCATGCAGCACAGCCAAAATTAAAAATAATGTTTTTTTAATTAAAAAACGTTTGTTTTTTTTTAAACTCAGGGCTGGTGCACTGGGATGACCCTGAGGGATGGGATGGGGAGGGAGGTGGGAGAGGGGTTCAGGATGGGGGACACATGTACACCCACGGCTGATTCATGTGAATGTATGGCAAATTTTTAATTGTTAAAGATTAAAAAAAATCCTGCCAATAGTCATAGGGAATGTGAATTTGTTTATGACAAATTCTCAGTTCAAACTACACAGCTCATAGAATCTCAAAATGTTATCAAATAAATAAAATGTATACAGATCTACAGTAGTTTCTCTCTTGACTTTCTCACTGTTTCTACAATATTCAATAGGGCAAAAAATCTCTAGAATGTCTCATTTCAGGGTATTTTCATTGACTCAAGTTCTTTCATAAAACACTATTAGTATCTCTCTCCAGTTGTTCAACTGGTGAAAATGAATCTAAGTGCAAGTAATAGAGGGTGATACATTGTATTTATCACTTAAGGTGCTTTAGTGTTTACAGTGAAATATGATTCTGACACTCTAGTAAACTGCAACCCAGAAAGAGCAACATACTGTAAACATCTAAGACGTAACAACCAGTTTTATGAAATCATCTTTTCTTGGAAATCTGTAAGTTCATCTTTTTTTGTTGTTGCTGTTGTTTTGTTCTTAGAGTCCTTTCAAAGTCCGACAAGGTAGAAGCAGATGATATCACTGTCTTTACATAATGGAGCTGGTAGAAAAGCAGAATAATGCAAGAAAAAAGGGCAATATTACACTGAAAGAACGTAATTCTGAATATTTCATCAACATCTGTTGAATCACTGATGAACTCAAACTCTAGTTTGATCCTCTTCAGATTCCTTCTAGATCGTGCTACTAATAAGTTTGACCACGTCACTTGTCTCTAACAGAACAGCCAACAGGAGGAGTTAACTCACCAAACTGTATGTTAACAAAAATGTACAGGTTACCAAAAATGGCACATTCTTTACCTTCTGAGCTGCCAGGGAAGATGTAAAAATGGCTAGCAATGTCTAAACAATCCACACAGATACTCTTCTTCAATATTTTATTGGAGGAAGAATGTGCACTTAAAAATGGTTTATTGAATCATTTAAAAAGTGGGCTGGAGAAAACAATAAGATCTTTAAGACCCTTTATCATCTCAAACTTCTTAAACAACTGTGCCACTCTGTTTGTGTACCTTAGAGAGCACAGGGGAAAAAAAAAAATCACTTAACCCATGGAGATCACAACACAGAGACATACTTTTCAAAATAGCCACACTGAAACCGGTTAAAATAACGAGGTCATGGTTGAATCACTGTTGGAAATCTTAGACAAAGAATTTACAAGATAATACTATGTATCACTGATTCTATGTGTATATATAAAGTATATGCATTTACAAATATCAACACATGACACTTATTTTTTTTAAAATACCTTTTATGATACACCCAGGGATGCCTTTAGAAGTTTGACTTCCTGTCCCAAGTATCCATTGTCCCTCTAAAAGCTGTATTCTCCAAGTACCACTATTCTTATCTGCCATTTTAGGTCGTGTTTTTCCCTCCAAGTCACTTTTAAAGGAATGTGATTCTCCCTTTTTTCAAAAGAGATACGAATTTCTCACAATGCCAGATTGCTTTATTATCTAGTTGAGGTGCCTGATTCATCTTCCAAAGTAATAAAGATTTTTTACATAGTCTTTATTTACACAGTTATCTTTAAAGATAACTTCTTGTGATTGGTGAAGGAATGGTCTATAGGAAATGCAAAATCAGACTCAATTGTCTTGTTTTTTAATCCCCTCTAATATATGAGAAAGATCATATGATTTTTCTGATAGTGGAGAGACTGCCCAAAGAACCTAACTCCATTAGATTAGAACATACATAAATGAATAATGCAAAATTTTCTGGATACGGTCACAACAGTGTCACCAGGGATGGGCCTTAGGTATCCTGGCCCTATGTAGTGACTACGTCTGGATTATCACCAATGGTCTAAAGCAGCGGTTCTCAAATATAAAGCACTTAAGTATCACTTAGAGAGCTGATTCAAACAGTCTCCTGAGAACCATCTCCAGAGATGGCAGTACACTAGATCTCAGTGCAGCCCGCACATTTGTACTGTTAACAAGACCACAGGCGATGCCAAATGCTAGTTTTGAGATCACACTTTGAAAGCCACTCTAGAGCACTGTGATTCCAAAGCACTTAGGGTAACCTGTACCCTCGCTCTGCTTCTGAATTCCTGTTCTGGACAATCCTGGTCTGCTGCTTTAAGAAGCACTTGTTCTTCAAAGAAAGGACACTATGCGAGTGGGAGGCTAGCCTCCTTTGTCTGAAAAAATAAATAAAAAATTGGAACTTGAAGTAATAGCTCTTCACTTGGAACAGAGAGCAAGCTGACACTGGTTTACAAAGGCCTATCCCATTTCTGATCCTTTATCATTTGAGAGAGATGTGAGCAGTCCATGTCAAAAATGCACATTGCACATTCCCAGAAAGCCACTCACAGGCCAACTGTAATTTTATTTAAGCCTGTCTGAACTTGCTTTTTCTCTTTTTTCCTCCCGGTACCCACCCATGATATGTTTTTCCGTTGCAAGAAAGAACTCAGAAACCAATAAAAAAATAAAAATCAAGCATTTCTGTTTATATCAAGATTTACACTGTAAACCCCTCTTCTCATCCTCCTATGCAAAAAGAAAACAGAAGACCATAACAGTCATTCTTCAAAAACGATTAAGTAAAAAACATCTGAAAGATGGATTGTCAGTAACATTTCCTCACCTTTGTGTGCAAATCCATATGGTGGTGGCTGGAAGATCAATTATCTAAGAATAAAACAGATACACCCCTTGCTGTGAAGCAGCAGTTGTAAACCCAAATGCCTACAGCATAAATAATATAATTTAATGGATCAAGCCAGGAGTAAGACGAAAGAGAGAGGGACAATGGAGAACTTGAGAGCTAGCTTCATCTAAAGAAAGCTGCTACTGCTTGGCTGCAGACCAAACTCCAATTTCAGTAACACCCGTAATCTAGTCATTCTTTGGATTGTTACTGCTTTCCGTTTTTTGCCTAGTCCTATTTCTTAGTGTATTCAGTGATTTTAAGTTAAATTACAGATGTTAAGTGTGAACAATTAGAGAGAAAATGGATGATGGTAACTTCTAGATAAGGTTCATCCTCATCTGGGATAGGCAGCTTGAGATGGGACAAGTCTCATTTCTCCAATTCAGGGCTTTTTGTGACCTGAGGGAGTGTAGCCTGCCAGGCTCCTCTGTCCGTGGGATTCTCCAGGTAAGAATACTGGAGTGGGGTGCCATGCCTTCCTCCAGCCGACCCATGGATGAAACCTGTGTTTCTTACATCTTCTGCATTGGCAGGTGGGTCCTTTACCACTAGCACCACGTGGGAAGCCCACGATTCAGGGCTGAGTGCATAGCTTCCGATGTAGGATCTTCTGCCTGGCTTCTCAGCTTTTCACTACAACCCCAGAATTGGCAAATTTCCTGAAGGGAAGGGTGGACAGTAGAATGCTGGCTCACTACTTCACAGTTCACTTGCTGTATAGGTCTTGGTTTTCTTGGAAGCTCTTTGATTTCTCCAAATTAGGTATGTTTCAGATTCTGTTTATATTTGGCTTTTCTATTGTTTTCTAGGGCTTCCCTTGGGGCTCAGCTGGTAAAGAATCTGCCTGCAATGCGGGAGACTTGGGTTTGATCCCTGAGTTGGGAAGATCCCCTGGAGAAGGGAAAGGCCCCCACTCCAGTATTCTGGCCTAGAGAATTCCATGGACTGTACAGTCCTTGGGGTCGCAAGGAATCGGACACGACTGAGCAACTTTCACATTCACATTGTTTTCTAAGAAGCACTGGTTGGCCAGAGGCCACTGTAACTTATCAAGAAGTAGAAGTTCCCAAGTTAATTCAGTATGGTAATATATCTACTTCCTTTGGAAATAATGCTTTTATTCTGAAATTTGGTGCTTAAAGTCAAATTTAAACACCTAATCCACAAAAAGCTATGTAGCAATTTTTTTTTAAAAGAACTGAGTACAGACGTCATTACTTATGCATGTATATGTATTCAATTTCAAACAAGACATCAACTAATTTTTTTGTTGTTCAGTACTCTCCTTTAAGACAGATATGTCAGGCAATTTTTGTAATTTGTCAGCAGCCTTAAAAGAAATTTCAAACAGCCACAAATCAATGTTATGGTTTAGAGTACTTGAGATACTCTAGATAAATATTTGATGATAGATGGACAGTAGGCAGAGGAATGGTTTCATCCAGCACAGTAATAAAAAATAAGTGACAAGATGCACACCCTTATGCTTATCAGGGAACAAGATGAGAATGGTGCTGACAGGACATCACTCTCTTAGTTGCAAGTAACTGGTCCAGCTTAAAGCTAAGAGATAGAAATCTAAATATGAACACTGTCTGCCTTCAGCCTTTCTGTGTAATATAGTGCCTTGGACGAAGAGGTACAGAAGAGGGATGGTAAAATAACCAAATTATTTCCATTAGTATGTGTCAATTGTAAGTTGGCACTTGCCAAGAGCATTTTCCACTGGCTGAACAACAGCAAGGACATTTGCCATTTGCCTCTGTGGAGGCTGAACCCTGTGCTGCTGCAGCTGCTGACCTTCCGCACCCCCGAGCGGAATTCAGGATGCAGAGTGAGGCACTCTGTGCTCCAGGGAAACTGGTGGAACAGGTCTTTAGATAGTTAGATATTTTCAGGAACTGATTTCATGATTCCAATCCTTGCACCTCTTCATATCTAGAAAATCACTTAAATTCCTTCATGGTGACATCAGCTCCTCAAGACTAGCAGAAAACCTTTTGTAAAGTAAGCGCTTGGTTGTACTGAACACCCCCTTCACCAAAATCATATATATTGACCTTTCCCCACTGCCTCTTTGGAGCAGTCCCTCAGAGCTATCTGAGGTACTGTCTCCCCGGCTGCAGTCCTCCTTTTTTCCCCCAAGTAAACCTTAACTCGCAACTCTCCTGTTGTGCATCTTTTCAGTCTAATACATGTGTTATGTCCAATGGTGGTTTCTGATATTCCTGAGAATTCATCTGTAGAAGAATAGCAAAAGAGCAACCACAGATTCTCTTTATCAAAAATGTTGACAGCTCTCTGAGATTATTGCCCTGTTAGGACAACTAGCCTAATGAGTAAGGAGCTCATCACCATGTAGGTAGCTTGAGGATATGGCCAAGGCCATGTCCATCATGAATGCTGGCTTCAGTTCCTCTGGGATTGTAACTGACTACATGGGGGGTCTCTGCTGAGAGGGCTCCTGTCTTTTTATAGGCCTGAATAACAGGCCTATACTGGAGGTAATTACTAAGAGCAAATAGCCAGACACTTGTATGATGGGGATGTGTGAAGACATCAGAGTATGGCACATTTCTTGAACTAATTGCTTGATTATTATCCAGTCTTAAGATTGAGGCATGCTTGTGGACACAGTGGAAGGAGAAAGTGGGACAAACTGAGAAAGCAGCATTGACATATATACTCTATTCTGTATAAAATAAACAGCTAGTGGGGAGCTGCTGTATAGCGTAGGGAGATCAGCTTGGTGCTCTGTGATGACCTTGAGGGGTAGGAGGTGGCTGCAGTGGGAAGGAGGCTCAAGAGGGAGGGGATATACATACACTTAGAGCTGACTCCCAGTGGTGCTAGGGATAAAGATCCCACCTGCCAGGGCAGGAGACATAAGAGACACGGGTTCAATCTCTGGGTTAGGAAGATCCCCCGGAGGAGGGCATGGCAACCCACTCCAGTATTCTTTTTTATATTCGTTTTTTCCCCACTCCAGTATTATTGCCTGGAGAATCGCATAGGCAGAGAAGCCTAGTGGGCCACAGTCCACGGGGTCAGACACGACTGAGGCGAGTTAGTACACACACACGAAGCTGATTCATGTTGTTGTACAGCAAAAACTAACATGTCATTTTAAAGCAACTATTCTTCAATTAAAAAACAAACAAACCAAAGGAAAAAAAAAAAGATTGAGGCACCCAAAAGACTTCTGCCTAAAAACAAACAATAAATAAAAATGACTTTAGCTTGGTGTGCAGTCTCTAAGAATAGGACAAAGGAGCACTACCCGTATGTTGCCAAGGGTATTACATGGAATCTGTTCATCTTCACAATAGTTCTGCAAGGTGAATATGAATACTGTCATAACCTTCATTTTTACAGATGAGGAAAATGAGGCACGGAGTGGTTTAATAATTTATTCTAGGTAGTAAGTCCCAGAGAGCCAACCAGAAACTAGGTCTCCAGTTACTACATCTCAAGTCCTTCACCACACAGCTTTACTGGCCTCCTGGACTGAACTGGTCATCTTAACGCTTAGCTTGTAGTCTCTGTACTTGAATAATGTGGCTACCTATTAGACATCTGTCTTTCCTTGCTGTCCTTAAATTCTGAGCTAAATATGAAATTAATGACATCCTGGGAGCCGTGATTCTTCCTTAGCACATCGTACTAAGAACATGGTTTATGAAATCTTCATATTTAGTTGAAATGTGTTTACTAAAGTCTTGCCAGGAAGTTCTTTTTATGGGGATATTACACACGGGCCACAGAAATAGCCACAAGGGTCAAGAAGCCTTCTTTCCAACCAGCCGTTTACCTCCAAATAATAAGTAGATTTGGAAAATCAAGCACCTGAGTTATTCCCTTTGACAAGTCACTAGGCCTGCATAAAGAATAGTCACTTAATACAAAAAGGGTGGGAAGATTCCATGGAGTTCTCCTCCCTTGACATTGATGCAAAAACACACATTGGTGTTTAGATCAATCATCTTTGAGGAGGCACAACATGGTTTGACTGCCTAGAGACTACACACTGAAAATCTGCTTTTCAAGGTGCTTCTGGTGGCTCAGACAGTAAAGCATCTGCCTACAATGCGGGAGACCCAGGTTTGATCCCTGGGTTGGGAAGATCCCCTGGAGAAGGAAACAGCAACCCACTCTAGTACTCTTGCCTGGAAAATACCATGGATGGATCCTGGTAGGCTACCGTCCACGGGGTCAGAGAGAGCTGGACGGGACTGAGGACCTCACTCTCACTAAGCACCACAGGAACGAGAACTGGTGTCCCTGTCTGCAGGCCAGCATCTTGTTTCTGGCTTTTCTGTCGTCTATGCAGCCAAGAGCAAGGCACACTGTGAGCCTCCGTGTCCTCTTCCACAAAAGTTGCCAACCTGCCTCATGATGTTTTGTAAAGGTGGCACCTCTGGAAGCAATTACTCTTCACCCACGTGCTATGCTGTGCTTAGTCACTCAGTCGTGTCCAACTCTTTTCCACCCCACCAGGCTTCTCTGTCCACGGAGATTCTCTAGGCAAGAATACTGGAGTGGGTTGCCATGCCCTCCTCTAGGAAATCTTCCCGATCCAGGGATTGAACCCAGGTCTCCCACATTGCAGGCAGATTATTTACCTGCTGAGCCACCAGGAAAGCCCACTGGAGTGGGTAGCTTAGCCCTTCTTAAGGGGATCTTCCTGACCCAGGAATTGAACTGGGGTCTCCTGCATTGCAGGCAGATTCTTTACCAGCTGAGCTACTAGGGAAGCCCACTACTCACATATAAGATAATATATATATGATATTGTATATATACAACATACATACACACATATACACAGCACTTATGTTACTCTGTGCATATTATCCGGATTCCAACGCCTATATTAGCAACAAGGCGGAAAGAGAGCAGATAAGTCCACTAAGCCACCCCAGAATAAGCGAGCCTGAGAGAAGATGCTCAGTTTCCATATGGATGGGAAACGGGCAGAGTAATCCAGGTAAAGGAATAGGAAGGAAAAGAGTACAAAGATTGGCTACAGAAGTGGGTCCCAGAGAGCCTTGCTAATGTGCACTGGAAGTGTGGAATTCTGGAATGAAGTGGCAGCCAATAAGACTTACTCATGAATAGAAAATCATCTGTAATAGAAAAATCTGTGTGAGAGGTATCATAAGCCAAAAATACCAACATGCAGGATCCCACTTGATCCTGATAACAGGTCAGGTACCAGAGGCCCTGAGCAATGTATCAATTATTGTCAAGTCAACATAGAGAGTGAGAGGTAGAAGATGCGTCAAAAAGGGAGTCTGTTTGACCCTAAGAACCGTGCTTCTTGCCCACCTTGCTGTGTTGCCTCTCTTTATACCACGTCAGGATATAATCCAGCTTGTGGGCTAGCCTGTCTTTCTGTAGATGAGAATGACTTTGTACTTAAATGCATGGGGAAAAAAATGAGGCATGATATACACTCAAATGTTTCACAGTATTTCTGTGCTGTGAGATCACAGGGAACTTTTCCAACATCCTGAAGTATATTATCTTTCTTAATGAGAAAGAGAAAACAAATAAAATATTAAAATACATCAGCATCTTTCCTCCTATAGGATATTTCTATTCTTATTTTTGCTTTACTGTGTTTTTGCTGTTGCTGTTGTTTTTCAAAATGATTCAGAACATCTGTGTCAAAAATAGAAATGAGAGAGTCAAAAGGGAGAGCTTGTTTAAGGTTCGACAGTATAAATGTGATTTTTCTTTTTATGATTTCAAGTATCCATGGTGCATGAGGAAGCACCTGAAAACATCTCAATGGACCTAGTCTAGTAAGGGATTGGACTTGGGGTTCATGATTACAGAGGACAGGGATTCTCAGGGGCTGGGGCAGAGGGGTCACTATATAGCTCTTCACAAACAGTATTCCCCACCTCAAGATGCTCAGAGGAAGCTTTAGTGAGAACCAGTAATCTAGAATCCGCTGTGCTTGTGGGAATAAGCAGTTACACCTCCAATATGTGGGCCTGGAGAATAGCAAGGAATCACTGATATACAAAGAGAGATTTGCTAGAGAGCTACTCAGTTATGTGAGCTTCCCTGGTGACTCAGTGGTAAAGAATCCACGTGCCAAGTAGGAGACGTGGGTTCAGTCCCTGGTTTGGGAAGGTCCCTTGGAGGAGGAAATCGCCAGCTCACTCCAGTATTCTTGCCTGGGAAATCCCATGGACAGAGGAGAGTTGAGGACTACAGTCCATGGGGTCATAAAGAGTCAGATACAACTTAGTGACTAAAACACACACACGCATGGAATGGGACAGTATAGGGAGAAGGTAAAAGAAATGTAGGAAGCTCAGGACAGACCTAAGGGAGTTCCGTATTTGGAGACTAGAAAGAAGATAAAGGGAAATGAAAGGTAAGGGAGAAAAGAGAGAACAGAAGTCTGGGTGGGTAGAAGGGTATTCAAAAGAACATTCTAATATGAATCCTTATTGCTTAAAATGAAGGGAAGCTTCAGAATGAAAAACTATTTTCAAAAGAAATATTTCATAACATATGTAAATCTTTACCTGGATTAATAGAGATAATGAAGACGTTGGCTCCCATTTAGCAATATGGAAATTCATAAGCTCTCACATTATTGGGAGGGAACCACAGACTATTTCAATGAGATTTATAAGCAGATAAAACTTTTTCCAAATTAGTTGTTTCTAATAGTTGAGAGTTAATGTGGATACTTGCAATCTGTATAATGAAAAGCTTGTTTCAGGAGTTCTGGGGCAACTACGAAGGCAATCACAATATTAATTAATATTGTGCTTTAAACACCAGTGAAACAGCAATTAACAAAAAGCCTATTATGCAGTTATTACTATTCAGAAAAGAACCTTTTTTTACAACATTTTATGTATTCGGCAATCTTGAACTTAATTTGAGCCCTGTACTCACAGAAAATAGCCAAGGTCAAGAAATCCTTACCCTTTCAGGAAACAGTCAGAACCACAAAGACCAATGTCCCCTTGGATATTCTAAGACACTTCCTCAGTGTCCACCATGTTTCATAAAGCTTCATTCTTTTTCTTTCTTGAGACGTTCCTCATGAATGAATGTACCCCATTAAAAGGCCCTGAATGAAGTCATGTCTTTAATTGTCTGGCACATTTTTGTTTGACATATTCCACTGTTTTCCAGAGAGTTTTCCAGTAAGATGTAGCATGCTTTTTCCATGCTCTTTTTCAGAATGATGTGTGGAGGCAAAATATCAGCTAAATGAAATTTCACAAAGGATATCAATTGATGACACTAGCACCACAACTCCAGGAAAGAAGGAGTATTTAAGTAAAAATCTCATTTTGCATGAAGGGAAATCAGTACAACTGAAAACTGTTTCAAACTTCCTATTTAAATAACAAGGTAAATAACAATAATAAGGAGGTCTACCTCCCCAGCAACAAGAATCACTCCCAGCTTTGCATAACCCCACAGGTGGCACTGAGCCATCTCATAAGAGGCAGCAGGAGTGACCAGTTCTAACAATGTGGGAACAGAGAAAAATCACAATTTCAGCCAAGCTGCAAGGTCCTAACCATGAAGATAACTTAAAAATAAAAACTTTACGCCCACACGGGACTCAGGAACCACCCAAATCCAAATTTCTTCAGCCTCCTGCATTACAAAATCCAGATACATGTCACTGTAGCAAATGCAACTGATGTTTTAAGACTTGTGATTTTCCACTCTCTGGTTTCAGACTGTACTGCAAAGCTATAGTAGTCAAAACAGTATGGTATTTGCACAAAAACAGATATGTAGATCAGTGAAAGAGGATAGAGAGCCTTGAAATGAACCCTCATACATATTGTCAATTAATCTACAACAAAGGAGGCAAGAATATACAACAGAGAAAATACAGTCTCCTCAATAAGTGGTGCTTGGAAAATTCGACAGCTACATGTAAAAGAATGAAATTAAAACATTATGTAACACCATACACAAAAATAAGCTCAAAATGGATTAAAGGCCTAAACGAAAGGCCAGAAACCATGAAATTTCTAGAGGAAAACATAAGCAAAACGCTCTTTGACATCAACTGTAGTGATATTTTTTGGATCCATCTCCTAAAGCAAAAGAATAAAAGCAAAAATAAACAAATAGGACCTTATTAAACTTAAAAGCTTTTGCAGAGCAAAGAAACCATTGACAAAATGAAAAGACAACTTACAGAATGGGATAAATATTTGCAAATGATTTAACTGATAACGGTCAATATCCAACACATATGAACAGCTCATATAACTCATCATCAAAAAAACAACCCAATTTAAAAATGGGCAGAATATAAACAGTGCTGTGATGAACATTGGGGTACATGTGTCTCTTTCAATTCTGGTTTCCTCGGTGTGTATGCCCAGAAGTGGGATTGCTGGGTCATAAGGGAGTTCTATTTGCAATTTTTTAAGGAATCTCCACACTGTTCTCCATAGTGGCTGTACTAGTTTGCATTCCCACCAACAGTGTAGGAGGGTTCCCTTTTCTCCACACCCTCTCCAGCATTTATTGCTTGCAGATTTTTGGATCGCAGCCATTCTGACTGGTGTGAAGTGGTACCTCATTGTGGTTTTGATTTGCATTTCTCTGATAATGAGTGATGTTGAGCATCTTTTCATGTACCCCAATGTTCATCGCAGCACTGTTTATAATAGCCAGGACATGGAAACAACCTAGATGTCCATCAGCAGATGAATGGATAAGAAAGCTGTGGTACATATACACAATGGAATATTACTCAGCCGTTAAAAAGAATTCATTTGAATCAGTTCTGATGAGATGGATGAAACTGCAGCCAATTATACAGAGTGAAGTAAGCCAGAAAGAAAAACACCAATACAGTATACTAACACATATATATGGAATTTAGGAAAATGGCAATGACGACCCTGTATGCAAGACAGGAAAAAAGACATAGATGTGTATAACGGACTTTTGGACTCAGAGGGAGAGGGAGAGGGTGGGATGATTTGGGAGAATGGCATTCTAACATGTATACTATCATGTAAGAATTGAGTCGCCAGTCTATGTCTGATGCAGGGTGCAGCATGCTTGGGGCTGGTGCATGGGGATGACCCAGAGAGATGTTGTGGGGAGGGAGGTGGGAGGGGGGTTCATGTTTGGGAACGCATGTACGAATTAAAGATTTTAAAATTTTAAAAAAAACTATATATTAAAAATAAAAAATAAAAATTAAAAAAAAAGAAAAGAAAAAAAATAAATAAAAATGGGCAGAATAGCTGAATAGATATTTTTCCAAAGAGGAAATGCATAGGCCAACAGGCACATGAAAATATGCTCAACATTGTTGATCATCAGGGAAATACAAATCAAAATCACATGAGATATCACCTCACACTTGTCAGAAAGGTTATCAACAAAAAGAACACAGATAATGAATGTTGGTGAGCATGTGGAGAAAAGGTAAACCCCCTACATTGTTGGTGGATTGCAAATTGATGTAGCCACTGCGGAAGACAGTATGGAGGTTTCCCAAAAAACTAAAAATAGAACTCAGCAATTCCATTCCTGGGTATACTTCTGAAAATAAAGCTAAAACACTAATTCAAAAAGATATACACACCTCGATGTTCATAGCAGCAGTATTTACAATTGCGTGCAGCAGTATTTACGATTACATGGAAGCAACCTAAGTGTAAGTAAACAGATGAATGGGTAAAAAAGATGTAATATATGTACATATACACACAATGAAATACTATACTATTCAGCCATAAAAATGAAAGAAACTACCACTTGCAGCAACGTGGAAATGACTTGGAGGATATTATGCTAAGTGAAATAAGTCAGACAGAGAAAGACAAATAGTGTATGATATCAGTGTAATTAGTGAAAATAATAAAGAAGCAGACTCACAGAGAATAAACCAGTTTTTACCACTGGAGAGAAGTATGGAGTAAGAGATTCAGAGGTACAAACCATTATGTATGAAATAAGCTACAAGGATTCACTGTATGAGGGGAATACAGCCAATATCTTATAGTAACTATAAATGGAATACAAACTTTAACAAGTGTGAATCACTACATTGTACACCTATAACTTATGTAATACTGTACACCAACTATTCTTTAATTAAAAAAAAATTAAGAAAAAAATTATGATTTTCTTTAAGTTTATTGCGCTTAGAAGAAACTGATTAAATATACCACACTTCATTTCTATGCTTCTCATGAGATTTCTCCTGTGAATGAATGCTTATTTCCATGGGGGAGTTACAATAGTCTAACGACATTCATTTTACGTTCTGCTGAAGTAAATTCACACCACAACTTTAAGGCAGAAAAGTTTGCAGTAGAATCGGCCGCATTTGATAACAAAATTGGCCTAATTTGGACTAAACGTTAGCAACCTATTTTCTGAGTACTGCACCAAATTATGCATATGGTTTATCTCAGTTAAGTCTCAGAAACCCTGATCAAGATTTCATTTGGCAGATGCAAGGCTGACACTCAGAGGAGCTTTTCTGTGTGCCCAGGACAACCAGGTTGGTAGAAAGTAAGTGGTAAAAAGTGCAAGCGAAAGTTGCTCATTGTGTCTGACTACACAGTCCCCATTGGACTACACAGTCCATGGAATTCTCCAGGCCACAATACTGGAGTGGGTAGCCTTTCCCTTCTTCAGCGATCTTTCCAACCCAGGGATCAAACCCAGGTCTCCCGCATTACAGGTGGATTCTTTACCAGCTGAACCACAAGGGAAGCCCAAGTAAGTGGTAAATAGTGATTATTAAGAAAGGATTCACATACAGCATTATTATAGTGGAAGGACTGAAATTTGTATGAGACCTACAGGATGTAGCCAAACCAAACTATTTAAAGTGATCAGTTTAATTAATTCAAAACAATGATAAGTAATTAACACATCAATCTTTGGAATGTCAATGGCTAGTTCTAAAGTGCTACCGCTTGCTTGAAAAGTTTCTTTTCTTGAGTTGATTAAATATTCTTCCCAAAATCTTGTTTACATTTTTTTTAACTTTTTATTTTTACTTTATAATACTGTATTGGTTTTGCCATACATTGACATGAATCCACCACGGGTGTACATGTGATTCCAAACATGAACCCCCCTCCCACTTCCCTCCCCACAACATCCCTCTAGGTCATCCCCGTGCACCAGCCCCAAGCATGCTGTATCCTGCATCGGACATAGACTGGTGACTTGATTCTTACATGATAGTATACATGCTTCAATGCCATTCTCCCAAATCATCCCACCCTCTCCCTCTCCCTCTGAGTCCAAAAGTCTGCTATACACAGCTGTGTCTTTTTTGCTGTCTTGCATACAGGGTCATCATTGCCATCTTTCTAAATTCCATATATATGTATTAGTATACTGTATTGGTGTTTTTCTTTCTGGCTTACTTCACTCTATATAATCGGCTCCAGTTTCATCCATCTCATCAGAACGGATTCAAATGTATTCTTTTTAACGGCTGAGTAATACTCCATTGTGTATAGGTACCATAGCTTTCTTATCCATTCATCTGCTGCTGGACATCTAGGTTGTTTCCATGTCCTGGCTATTATAAACAGTGCTGTGATGAACATTGGGGTACATGTGTCTCTTTCAATTCTGGTTTCCTTGGTGTGTATGCCCAGCAGTGGGATTGCTGGGTCATATGGCAGTTCTATTTGCAATTTTTTTAAGGAATCTCCACACTGTTCTCCATAGTGGTTGTATTAGTTTGCATTCCCACCAACAGTGTAGGAGGGTTCCCTTTTCTCCACACCCTCTCCAGCATTTATTGCTTGCAGATTTTTGGATCACAACATTCTGACTGGTGTGAAGTGGTACCTCATTGTGGTTTTGATTTGCATTTCTCTAATAATGAGTGATGTTGAGCATCTTTTCATGTGTTTGTTAGCCATCCGTATGTCTTCTTTGGAGAAATGCCTATTTAGTTCTTTGGCCCATTTTTTGATTGGGTCGTTTATTTTTCTGGAATTGAGTTGCATAAGTTGCTTGTATATTTTTGAGATTAGTTGTTTGTCAGTTGTTTCATTTGCTATTATTTTCTCCCATTCAGAAGGCTGTTTTTTCACCTTGCTTATATTTTCCTTTGTTGTGCTGAAGCTTTTAATTTTAATTAGATCCCATTAGTTTATTTTTGCTTTTATTTCCAGAGTTCTGGGAGGTGGATCATAGAGGATCCTGCTGTGATTTATGTCTGAGAGTGTTTTGCCTATGTTCTCCTCTAGGAGTTTTATAGTTTCTGGTCTTACATTTAGATCTTTAATCCATTTTGAGTTTATTTTCGTGAGCGGTGTTAGAAAGTGATCTAGTTTCATTCTTTTACAAGTGGTTGATGTTTACATTATTAATTTGCTCAGCAACCCCTGTCTGCAGAGAAGCACAAATTTCCACCTGGTCCCCAAAGAGTCAGCACATATTTCTAATTAAAATGGTCTAGAATAAATTGAGTTGTTATTCTCACAGGTTATAGTACTAATAGTATTAAGTCAAAATACTACAGAAGAATAACATAGAAGGTTAAAAAACAAAATATGTAGGGAAATACAGGTGCCTTGGACATTGAAAGATACACTATACCTCACACAAAGATTAAACTACAGGTTATGAAAAATGGACACTAAGTCATTTCTACTGTTTTCATGAATGATTCACACCAGCAAAGAATGTAAAAAGGTATCAAAACTTCACAAGTTTAAAGTACAAACTGAACAGTTCCTTTGAAAGTGAAGTTGCTCAGTCATGTCTGACTCTTTGTGACACCATGGATTGTAGCCTATCAGGTTTCTCCATCCATGGGATTTTCCAGGCAAGAGTACTGGAGTGGGTTGCCATTTCCTTCTCCAGGGGATCTTCCTGACCCACGGATCGAACCCAGGTCTCCCACACTGTAGGCAGACACTTTTACCACCTGAGACACCAGGGACAGTTCCTTTAGGAAAAGCTAAAACAGAATTAAACACCATTAGAAAGATGTTGACACTTTGCTCTCTTATGTTCTAAATTATAGTAACAGAGTTGTATACGTAATGATGCAATTATATGCTGTCATGAACAGTTTAATTAGTATATGCCTGAGTGGATTTTTAAAAAAAATATCAAGTACCCCAAAGAACTTCTACACCTGAATGCTTCTCAACTTGGCTTTGCCATACTTTCACTATATTCAATTTTCTATGGACACAGAGGAGTGGTCTTTAAAATGATTCTATTCAAAATTATTTCACTTGACTTTTAAGCCCTAATGATTAGGTGCCATTTTGTCAGCATCTACTGAGTGAACTCCGGGAGATGGTGACGGACAGGGAGGCCTGGCGTGCTGCGATTCATGGGGTCGCAAAGAGTCGGACACGACTGAGCGACTGAACTGAACTCTGCAGAGGGGCTGAACTCATTCATTCCTGCTTCTCAACATCTGAAGGCCTCCTACATACCAGATCTCAGGCTGGCATGTGAGACGGACATATAAAGGAGGCCACAGGGTTTTACTGGCAAAAAGGACAGGAAACAAACAGAGAGGCAACTTTGAGTCTTGTCTATGCACTTCAGGCCCACAGTCAGACCTAGTTTATTCCTAGGCGTGACTTTAGGTGAGTTACAGAAACTCTCTAATTCAACCTCTTCATCGGGAAAAAGAAGGCAGAAGTTTCTTCTCCACGAAGTTTTTGTGAGGATTAAATGAGATGGTGATAATGCCAAGCTCTCCTTAATATCATTCGTGGCACCGACTGTATGTTCAGTGACTACTGCCATAGGATGATCATTATATTATTATCCATATTATTACTTTTTTTTTGCATTACAGTAAGTGTCATGATGAGCTACACAGAGGATGCTAATAGGAGTGCCAAGGAAGACCAATAAATCTTTCTGGAGCAGCTGCTCAGCCTGAATGATCAGAATTGTAGAGGAGAAAATATAAAATAATGGGTCTTCAGAGTTTGTTCAAGAGAAACTTTTAAGAAAAGATGTCATGTTCATTTAAATGACTGTTTTGTCTTAAGAAAGCAGCCTGCAGCTACTGATCAGACCGGAACCCTAGCCACGCTGATGCTGATTATCGTCATCACCCATAAATTCATTTGCTGCACCGCATCTTGGCATACAAATGCTCATTTGTTACAATTATCCTTTCAGTTTGACATGGAGAGAAAGCAACCAGAAAGTAACTTCTATTACCCTGGGAAGCTCCTCCAAATAATTAAAATTCTGAAGCTCTCCTCAAGCTGAAGGCAGATCAGACCCTCATTGAGGGCACGTTCTATTAAATAAGCAGACTCTTGTCTGTTGTTCTTTGGCACAAGTCCTTGAAGCTTGCAAATCCCAAAACACTGAAAGTCGTTATTTTTTAACCTAATTTAATGTTTAAAGCTCCAAACCTTCTTGCACAGGTCTCGGGCCCCTTCTAGGCACTGGTCACTGTGCTAGGATTGGGGGATCTCATCACCTATCATCTTTCCAGGGAGACGCTGCTATTGCTTAGAATTCCCACGACAAAGAAACTGATGTGCAGAAAGTGAAGTCATTTACCCAAGTTTCATTAGCTGAAACATACTATTAGAGCTATAGTTGGAACACAACTTTGAACTCAATGTCCATAACCACTGCACAGGCATCTTGAGGACAGATTATAATTTCTTTCTTTTCTTCAATTTTTTAAAGTACAATACTCACTTTCAAAATAAAACTAAGGTAGAAGTGAGGGTAAGGTGTGGTAAAATCAGTTGAGGTGGGGTGAATGATGGCAAAAGGAGAATGAAAGCAAATGATTCAGCACTGTGTGCGCTGTACTTAGTCATTCAGTTTTGTCCAACTCTTTGCGACCCCATGGACTGTAGCCCACCAGGCTCCTTTGTCCATGGGGATTCTCCAGGCAAGAATAATGGAATGGGTTGTCATGCCCTCCTCCAGGGGATCTTCCCAACCCAGGAATGGAACTAGGGTCTTCTGCATTGTAGGTGGATTTTTTACCAGCTGAGCTACCTGGGAAGCCCTGTCGTCAGATGTTAAAGTGCAGTTCAGGAATTCACCAATCTTGTTGGGTTTATCATGAAGATTAGACAGGGTTCTCTTTCTAACCAGACACTGAACTCAGTTTTGAGTCAGGGTCCTAGACAATAAGAGCCACACACTTCCTAGAAGACTGTGACATTTACCCCCTATCATTTTCCCACAGTTTTGCCTTGCCCATTTCCCCCCTTTACTGAGCTTTATACCAGAAACCTTCTCCCAGGCATTTACAAGATAACTGACTAGCCTTCCTCATGAAACAGGATTAAAACAACTTGCTACTGCTGCTTTTGCTAAGTTGCTTCAGTCGTGTCCGACTCTGTGTGACCCCATGGACTCCAGGCTCCCCCGTCCCTGGGATTCTCCAGGCAAGAACACTGGAGTGGGTAGCCATTTCCTTCTCCATTGCATGAAAGTGAAAAGTGAAAGTGAAGACGCTCAGTGGTGTCTGACTCTTAGCGACCCCATGGACTGCAGTCTACCAGGCTCCTCCGTCCATGGGGTTTTCCAGGCAAGAGAGTACTGGAATGGAGTGCCACTGCCTTCTTATCTACATGCAAATTTCCAGGACCAACACATTGACAATAATAGATGAACACAAGGTTGCCATAAAGATAAAAATGAGACAACGTTTTGTTTAGAATAGTGTCTGACACACAGTGGACACTTAACACGTTTGTTCCATGGGGACAAGAGATAGGGGGTTTGAGACTGACACATACACACTGCTATATTTAAAATGGATAAACAACAAGGTCCTACTGCATAGCACATGGAACTCTGCGCAACTGTTATGTGGCAGACTATATGGCAGGAGCATTTGGGGAAGAATGTGTATATATGGTTGAGTCCCTTCTCTGCCCGCTTGAAACTATCACAACACTGTTAATCAGCTATACTTCAATATACAAGTTTAAAAAATAATAATAATTCTATGGATATTATCACCATTCCTGAAGAAAGTCACTTAACTAGCATGAGAGTAATATCCCATCTCAAATGCCCTTTTCTCAAGGTTATGTTTTAGAAGTAACTAAAACAAATGACTAGCTTCTGCAAAGGAGGAGTCCAGCAAATGATTGCCCTGTTTGACTTGTGGTGACAGCCACATGCTCCACCTGAGGAAAATTACTTTAATAGGACTTCATAAATGGAGAGAAATAGGCCAGAATTAGGGGGCCTCAGAGATAGGAAGTTCATAAAGAGGGAAAAAATAATTTTATTTTAAAGGATGAAAATCCATTGCTAGACATACCTCCTTACCAAACGCAGTTCCAATTAAATACCACTAACAATTAGATAAACTGAGTCCAACAGGGATTAGATTTGTGTAATGAGCTGATCAATTTAACTAGTCTATTAATTCTAAAGATACCCAATCCACGTGCACAAAGCCACTGCCATGAGCTAGATGAGCAGAAAGAGTTGGCATAGAAAAGGCCCCCAGACTCTGTTAATTCCCATTTCATCAGATGCCCCTGGATAATGTTGGCTCACAGCTGGATTTGTACAACACAAAATACACAGAGCTGCATTTAAATATTTATAAGTATAAATATTTAAAAGGGTGTATCGTTTTTACTTATCATGCAGTTCACAGGAAAAAGGTTGCAAAACTCTTGGAAGGTTCAAATGAGGGTGAAAGGGAAAGTCACTCAGTTGTGCTCAACTCTCTGAGACCCCATGGACTGTAGCCCACCTGGCTTCTCTGTGCGTTGGATTCTCCAGGCAAGAGTACTGGAGTGGGTAGCCACTGCCTTCTCCAGTGGATCTTTCCAAGCCAAGGATGGAAACTGGGTCTCCCACACTGCAAGGAGATTCTTTACCATCTGAGCCACCAGGGAAGCCCCCCAAATAAGGGTGGCCACCAGTCTTTTTCCAGTGAACTTGAAAAGCATGTATTTTGCCACTACCCAGGTGCCAAGACAAAAACTGACTAGTTACTTCCCTTCCATACTGACTTTAGACACAACTGTCAATTGTACAAAGTCACACTTTGGGGAACACTGTGTCTCTTAAAGACAACACTAATTATAGAACTAACCTGTTTAGCTTCTTGCCCGAAAGATTTCAGCGTTTAACTTGACTCTCCCATAATTCACTGTAGTGCAGCAATTAAATTAATGGCAATGCTACAGCATGGAATCCTTTAAACCCCAATAGACTTGTTTCTTTGATTAGACCAGATCAAGGAAGCTGTAGCTATTTGCAGGTAGATTAGAGGGGCTCCCTTTTCTATTGCCATCAGTGCTGAAGATTGAAAGGTCGTGCGTGTTGACATACCACCTATATCCACATGAGACTGTTTATGTTGAGGTTATTCTTTCTTTTCTCTTTTTTATTTTTTAACTTATCAAAGTATAATAACACACAGGAGACTTAGAAAATACAGAATCAAGTTACATGTGAAAAGTCAAAGTGGAAAAGAGATTCCAGAAATTCTAGAAAACAAATCTCAGTGTATAGTAGTAAACAGATTTTTCACAAAACAGAGTAGGCTCTTTCCTCTCACTCAATTCTTTACACCCAATACTAAGTGTGGGTTAGGCTAATTATAATGAGTAAATTAGAGCTAAAAGCTATATTAGTTAATGATTAACTTAACTCTGAGGCATCACCAATTCACTAATAGCTTTCCTGAAAGCTAAAGAAATGAAACACACATGTGATGATTGTACATTACATCCCAGTTTCAACGGCATTAAAATTCCCTGGGCTCAGGTGAGACGAGAGACTCTGATGTCATACAGAACCCAGCAAAGTCTGTATGAACAGGACTACATGAGCCAGCCACACAGAGAGTCCTTCTGCAGAAGTGCTATTAGCAGAACAAGAGCCCTACAAGGTATTCTAGATGCAGGGAGCTGGGGAATCACTGCCTACCACTGCCCTCTTCCCTACACACCTGTCTCCATCGATTTCTAATGCATTTCGATGCGTACACGCATACTAAAAAATATGAAAGCTGAGAAATCTTTTGACAATAATACCAACTGAACTTGGCTTGAACTTTCCTTCTTACCCTTTGGGGAATAAACCGTATCAAGACATATTATGAGAAACAGTAAATTAAGGCCAAGTTTCTCGGCTACACTAATTATGAAAATCTTTGTTTAAGTATCATGTCTGTTTATAATCAGAGGTCCCTGGGGAAAGGAGATCTATGTCTTTAGAATAACCACAGGAATCACAGTTTCCAAGGGTGCTAAGACCCTTTCGTGTTGTTGTTTATTGGATTTTTAAAAATGAACCATGAGAAAGCAACAGTGAAAGCCATTATTTATTCTAAGGAAACTTTCAAGTTGAAAACATTATTGAGCATATAAAATGCATGATAATTCGACAGACACTTTTACAGTTTTTAATTATTTCAGTGATAAGATTAAAACCTAGGAAGTGTTTGTTCAGATTCACCTTGGTAAAACAAAAATAGTCAATAAACAGAGGGTACAGATAGCTTTATTTTTTACATGTGGACTGGGAGGATTCATTTCTCCCAAAACATGTATCATCCCATATGTGCTGTGATTTACAATCCCCAAAGCATTAAAGCTTGAATTGCGAATCTACTGTTTCAGAATCATTGGAATTCTGATCCCATATTCACTCTAAATAGATGTAGGCTAGAAGAAAATTTCCCACATTTCAAAGCCAGATGGCCTATATCAGCTAAACATTTTTTCATGGCTTGTTCAGAAAATTCCTGTTGGAAGTAGTGAGTTAATTTCAGTAAATATGAACTTAAGGGATCCTTAGTCATCAATTCCAAACATGGGACTCTATTTCAAGAAAATATATTTATTTAATTAAGTTAAAAAATAACAACCACAAAAGTATACAAACTACAACTCTGGAACAGAAAGTGTTTAAGAAAATAACCTTAATGTGGAGGGGGAAAAAAGGTGAAGCAATGCTTCCTCGTTTCATTGTGTGATCAAATAAAAATTCTTCGTCACACTGAAAAATGAGATCTTTATTTGAACTATTTCTGAAAGCAACAAAACAAGATTGGATTATTTCATTAAATTCTCTGATATGAAATATAGTCCCTACCCCTAAATCTAATTTTTAAACAAGATTTAACAACAACAAAATCCAAAAAATGCAGTTCTACCACTTCTAAACTTAGACTTCTAGAAACCCAGGACCTGGATTATAATATGCAATATTCATAGCTTGTATTCATAAACCAGCTCTTAGGCTTTCTCTAGTATAGATACAAATATAGGTATGCCCCAGAGACATTGTGTGCCTGGGTCTAGACCACCACAATAAAGGTATTATCACAATGACATGAATCCCACCAATTTTTTTGGTTTCCTAGTGTATATAAAAGTTATACTTACACTATGCTAAGTGTACAATAACATCATGTCTGAGATGTTAATTAAAAAATATTATATTGCTAAAAAGTGCTATCATCAGACAATGTAGGGTTAACAAATTTTTAATTTGTAAAAAATGCAACATCTGCAAAGCACAAAAGCCAAGTACAATAAAACAAGGTATGCCTATACATGTAAATATACAGAGAAAGACTCCCCAACAGTTTGAGAGGTGTTGCTACACTGAGCGATTCAGCTAAAAAAAAAAAATCAAGGAACTAATAAAAAGAATTGCAACTTTGTTCTCTTCAACACATTTAAATCTCCTTTTTTAAGATGAAAGAAGGTAGCTACATCATAGCCTTAAAAAAGCAGAGTAAGAAGGGAAAAAAAAAGCAGAGTAAGTTATACTGGGATCTTTTCTCTATCAGTGTTAGAACCATTCATTGCACATGACATGACCACATCAAATTATTTCTTATTTAAAGTAAAAAGGTTGGAAGCTTTTCCTTTCTGCAAGTTACCTCCATGTTTGCCCAGTAAGCACTCAAAGCTGATCTCTCACTTTCTAAGAGTCTTAGAAAATATATCATCACTTGATTTAGGGCAAAGTTCTTCAGAGGCAGTCAAAGACAGGCTAAGGATGGGAAACCCCAAAAAAGCCATGCTCTGCCTAACTAGAGTACCCCTACTTGGCATGCTGATAACTTACTATAAGTGAAAAAGGAATGTGCATATTAAAAATAAAGATTTGAAAATCACTGATTCAGTGGAAGTAGGAAATGGATCCAAGACAAGACTCACCCTTGCATCACGCTGAGGGTTTTAGGAAGGATGTCCTGTTTGCTGAGACAGCCCCTGTACCTAAAGGTCCATAAGAAAGGGCCACATTATGGAGAGTGCCCTGCCTGCCAGATAAGAACCAGCGACAGCTCTGTGCTAAGAGTGCAGCTCTGAATCCTAACTCTGAGTACCGAGTCAGAGGTTGGAGTGTTCACATTTGTCTAAGGCTGCCCTGGCCACCATCAAGGCACATGCAGAATGGGTGCCATTCATTAGCTAGGCATTGTGCTGGGAACAGGAGCCATCCGTGAACCACAACGGTCCCAGTCCCAGAGGGACTGGAGTTGAACTCTGCCTGGAGTTCAAGTCTAACGGAAGTACATTCATTAATCAAATAATAAAAGACCTAGCCAATAATGCGCCCCTTCTCTGCATTAGTTTCCCTGGTGGCGCAGATAGTAAAGAATCTGCCAACAAAGCGGGAGACCAGGGTTGGATCCCTGGGTTGGAAGATCCCCTGGAGAAGGGAATGTCAACCCACTCCAGTATTCTTGCCTGGAGAATTCAATACAGTCCATGGGGTTGCAAAGAGTTGGACATGACTGAGCAAATGAGCATCTAATATACACATCAGGGACCATTTGAACATCAACTCACTCAAACCTTACCACACCTCTAAGAATGAGGCCCTATGACATCCTCAACAAGAGCGGAGGCACAGAGAATGAGCATCTGGGCAGAGGTCAAAGCAGCAACACAGCAAGCATGGTTGGGAGAAGGACAGGGTGGGCATGGAGAACTGAAGTCCAGCCTGTCAGGCAGGGGGCACAGAGAGGGTGGCGAGAATGGGGTGCTGATCACAGGAGGCAAGAGGGGAAAGATCTATCTAGGCCATGCTGGGTAGATCCCTGTTAGCCACTGGAAGGAGTTTTCATCTTTATCCTAAAACTAATCAATGGGAACCCACTGCCTGGAGGGCACTTGGCTATACGTGTGTTTTTGGAAGTTCTCTCTGGGTTAATCTATACACCTTTTGACCACATGCAGGATGTACATGGTACGGTCTTCTCTACAGACAGACCAACACAAAACTAATGCCATTGTGGGTCATTCTGAATGTTCCTGATGTGTATACACAGCCTGCCCTGGACTGACCACCCCAGTAGTAACTCATTTTTAATTTCTACCTTAGTATCACCATGTGGGTGCATACATCAACTCCTTATATCTTACCATGGAAGGGTAACTTTGAGAACAGAAAAGTTTAAAAGCAATGCTATTTCTCTTTAAGATCTTTTTGTCATTGGTAGGTGGTAGAAAAAGACAGAAATCATATCACATTATGGAATAACATGGGAGATTTGTTCACACTTTCAAGTATTTAGGTGTTATTATAGGTAAGTGTTGAGAAGAAGAAAGACTCCTTTTTTTTTTAAATCTCTTAGGAACCAGGTTTTGTTTTTGAAGATATTCCTCAAGTTAACAGAAAATGATATATCTGTATGTATCTCACTAAAGAGAAAGTAATTTTTCTTCTTTCAGTGTATAAGAGTTTAATCACATTTATAAAGATTTAATCACATAAGACCAACCACTGAACCCCTGGCCCAGGGCAGAATTCCGTGGGACTCAGTCTTTGACACAGAACTGTTTCTAAAACCATAATTCCATTGACAGAGATTAAATACTCATTACTGCACCCTCCCTCCATTCCTCCCCCTCTGAAGAGAGAAAGAAAACTTTTACTATCAATAAGTCCATTATTTATTAGGAGGCAGAAAGCATAAAATCTTGAATTCAAATAATCATGATCTTGTAAAACCTTCTGTTCAGGAGAGGTTAGTGTGTCTGGAGGGATGGCCTTGGACATGGACACGAACTTTCATTGAAAAAAGCTGGACTTCAGGAGAGATTCTGGCTTTGGACAATTAACCCCTCTGGGCTTCAGTATCTACATAAGTAAAATGGAAAAGGTAACAACATCTAAACCTGTGGTAAGATTAAACATTTAGCACAGGTCCTGGAAGAATAAAGGGCAGTGGTAGCAGGTTTTTATTATCACCCACAAATCCTCTGGAGGAGAGCCTGGCAACCCACTCCAGTAGTCTTGCCTAGACAGAATCCCATGGACAGAGGAGCCTGGTGGGCTACAGTCTATCGGGCTGTAAAGAGTTGGATACTACTGAAGCGACTTAGCATAGCACCTAAGAAATAACATCCACTTTGAGAGGGACCCATGACCCTTCAAGACTGTTGCAAAGAGAAATATCAGAGAGTTCTTCTGTGAGAAAATGTATCATTTGCCCTTTACCTGCAGAGCTTGAGAGTGTCACCACATCTTCATTTTCCCTTAAACCCTTTGGAAGTGTAGAAGTAAACAGAAGCAAAACCACCTACTTAACAAGCAGCACCATGGCGGAACTGAGCCCCCTAAGACATCCTTTAGTCTCTTGCTCAAAAAGGCATGACCCAAGGAAAGAGATTTTTCTGGGTTCTCCTGCATTCTTGACAAAGGTACAGAAAGCCTCTGGGCCAAGTCCATGCTTTTGAATCTTTCACTGTTGAATTAGAAGAGGGACAGAATCACATTTTAATTAAAGGGATGAATTTGGTATTAGCAACAATTTTACTGTCTTATTCAGTTCAGTTCAGTTGCTCAGTCGTGTCTGACTCTTTGCGACCCCATGAATCGCAGCATGCCAGGCCTCCCTGTCCATCACCATCTCCTGGAGTTCACTCAGACTCGTGTCCATCGAGTCAGTGATGCCATCCAGCCATCTCATCCTCTGTCGTCCCCTTCTCCTCCTACCCCCAATCCCTCCCAGCATCAGAGTCTTTTCCAATGAGTCAACTCTTCACATGAGGTGGCCAAAGTACTGGAGTTTCAGCTTTAGCATCATTCCTTCCAAAGAAATCCCAGGGTTGATCTCCTTCAGAATGGACTGGTTGGATCTCCTCTTATTAAGCCAATGTTATATCAAGATGGCATCGTAAGAGTTGATCTTTTAAACAATTCACTCTTAGGCCCATTTATTTCCTCAAACTAAATTCCTGGTCTTTTCATTCTCAGAAGTTTTGTATAATGCTCTGTTGTAAAAAGCAGTCTAGTCTTTGCTGCCTTTCAACTTTACATTCTTTGTTTTCTCATAGAGAACATAAAAATATTCGTAATCCTTCAAGAACTTCTGACAGGATAGGTAAACGCCTTTATGTGTCCAAAAAAACCCCAAACCCAAGACATCTAAGCAACCTAAGTTTGGGGAAAATTATTAAATAGCAGTAATTATCATAACTCCAATTGCAAGAAAAACAAATGCTTCAAATACCATTATTCATTTAAGTTTTCTGACAACCCGACATTTATCTCTTTTGCTGTTATATTACAGAAATGTCTCTTATTATATTCATTTTAAAGAGACAGTACTTTTAATGCTAATGAGATACATGCCCCAGAGTTGATCCTTTTCTATAAGATTAAAAAAAAATGTTGCAAAAATCTAAGATTATTTTGCTAACTACAGACCAAAGTGTGTTGCAGTAAATGATGCAAAGAAAATTTAACAAATAGGTATATGCTCTTGAAATTGGTACTTCTCTACTGTCAAGGTGCTAGTTGGAAGATAAGCACCAACACTGAGAAATCCATCCCCATATAGATGGCCATTTCTTCAATAAAATTTAATTTGAATCCAAGAGTAATTAAAACACTTAATTTGTATGAGCACTGTTCCAAGATTAACTAAGGTCTGCAGGAGCTGGAGGCGAGGAGATCAATTAGGAACCTAGGAAAATATTCCAAGAGAGAGTAGGGGTGGAGAGAGGGAGGAAGGGACAAAGAGAGAGCGGGGAGGCGGAGGGAGGGAGCTCCTGAGGAAAGGGGAGCGAGACAACCCGCACTTGGGATACATAGAGGATGTGAGAGACAGTCATGAGAGGACGATTAGAACCTGGAGAGAATACAGGACTGGGAAGAACATCTTGAGGCCTCAGAATTGTGGCGATGGGAAGGCTGTCATCCAAGCACACAAATGGAAGAAACATAGTGTGTGGTGGCAAAGTTTTCTTTCAGAAATACTGAGCGTGAGGCATTTGCCCATGAAATCTGACCTCATAGAGAATCGCATTTAACGACACTGAGAGACGTATTAGAGGTAGAGATGCTTTGGGAGATGGTTACAGAAACTTATTCTCCAAAGGGGAACTGGAAAAAAGACATCTCTACAAATCCCAATGCATTTTTTCCCTAACACCAGCAGTGACACATAGGATGGGGACTGTCTGCTTACCCAGCAATCAAGAGAGATAAAGCACATAAGACCCACAGGGGGCAGAGGGTCCATCCTGGCCAGATCAACACTAAATGTCAGGTTTTCAGAATTAATGAAAAAATAAGCCTCAGAATCTTAAATCCACTGAATATAGCAACAGAGAATGGATGAAACCCCAAAGGGCTTTGGCCACACTCGTGTATAATAAGAACACCAGTCATGTTTATAGACCAATTTTATGGGGCAAAATTAACGAGTAGTTTTGGAGTGTTCTGGAAATTCTATGATATTCATTTTTATATTACAGCTTGTGCATTTAGTAATGCTTGGATAAGAAAACCATTAACTACAACTTCAAAACAGTAGAAGTGAGGCACAGGAGGCTCCATTTCACCTGTGTGTTACTCTAATTTTTACATAGCATTGTTTAAACAGCAAACACAACTGACTTTTACAATGATTCATGTTTGAATTTGCTGCCATTTCCCACATTGAGAACTTTGCTCATCCCAGAAAACACATGACTTATACTCACTTCAATATAAACCAAATGTTCTGCTTGGGAAAGAACAAAGAACTAGGAATAAAAACAATAATAGCAGCAAGAACGGAGGAGGTATTTACTATGCACCAGGCATGGGGCCGGACAGAGACTCTGTGTTCATCATCTTTTTAAATTTCATTTCTATCAATTAGGTATTCTGTGGTAGTCACTGAATAGATGAGGAAACCAAAGGTCATGGAGGTCAAGAACTCAGTTAAATAAACATTTTTCTCTTTGGATAAACTGACAAACGCCACAGGGGTATGGGGTTTCTTTTATCACTATATTTTAGGAACGTGGGGCTCAAGCAAAGATTAATATTATCACAAAGAGAACCATATATATATAGTTCTGTACTTTTAAGGAAAGAAGTTATAGTGATATCAGATTCAAACCATCACCACTGTTTTTTTTCCTCCTATAAAAATAGGCAATCTGTAAGAGGTTAAAAGTATCTCTTTAACCCATGGGGGTGGGGGAACAATTTTAACATCTTGAGGATTTTATAAGTGTATATTTTTTTCATTTCTTCTTTGAATGCAATTTCATTAGAGTGTTTCACAATCTCAAATACGGCAAATTCCAGAAAAATGGTTGATGCATAAAAGAAAGCTACTAAGACAAACTGGGGCTTTCCTGGTGGCTCAGATGATAAAGAATCTGCCTGCAATGCAGGAGACCTGGGTTTGATCATTGGGTCTGGAAGATCCCCTGGAGAAGGGATTGGCAACCCACTCCAGTATTCTTGCCTGGAGAATTCCATGGACAGAGGAGCCTGGAGGGCTAAGTCTATAGGGTCGCAAAGAGTCGAACACAGCTGAGTGATTAATGTGTGAGCACACAAACACACGCGCGCGCACACACACACGCACACAACTGGGAAATATGCCATTCTTTTCCTGTCATTAACCATTCATTGTTTTTTAAGTGAGACGCCAGAGGGAATCTGAGTATTTACATCTCTCTTTGGGTTTCAAACAGAGTTAGGTCTTCTATTAAGTCTTCTTTGATATGATTATTAGCTTATGTATTTGAATGTGTACTATCTTGCCAGGTTTCACCCTAACTGCATTATGTAGTAATTACTGTAGACCTCCACACAGTCCATTGAGGGCAGTACTATCATTAAAATGTTTCATAGAAATTTTTGCATTCTCGAAGTACTGCAAAGAACCATAAGTTATTATTCTGGTACACAAATTTAATGCCAAAAGGTTAATTAAAGTTTTCATCAGTAACAATCAGTATAGGCATGCAGATATAATCACATACAGAACATGAACTTGCAGGATTCAAGGATCAAGTAGAGGATATATTAAACATTTTTATCTCAGGGGGCAGGAAGCTTGATTTAATGATCAGTCTAGAACCCATAATGATTTCACCCCAACTTCTCTAATAAGAGAAGGGAACAGCATTGTTCCACTCTGTTTATGCTGTGAATAAAAGGTGAATTATATTGATCTGGTTTGAGAACTGCTTGCTTAATTCACAAAGTAGAAAGGACAAGCATACAAAAACATGAAGGCCCTTAGTTGGGCAACAGTCAGGAAACTGGTCCTCTTTGTAGAAAAAACAACAATAGCAACAAAAATAACAGCAACTAATAGTAATAACATTTAGGGCAATAATAGAAACTGTGGCATAAATATATTGATTGCTTATGACCCGTCAGGCACTGGATGAGTCACATACTTTATTATCAAATTTAATCCTTCCAACAAGCATTAGTCTTATGATCTCCATTTATTTTTTTATGATCCCCATTTAAAGATGAAGGAATGAGTTAGTGTTAAGGTTACACAGCTACCAAGAATGGGAACCAGGAACTGAGCTCAGACTGACTGACTGCAGAGTCAAGGCCCTTCAAAATAATTAGGCTGAATGACTTGGGTCCTTTCGTGGTCAATCTATCAGCAAATCATCTTGACCCACAAATACAAGGGTAAGGGAGTCTAGCAAATTAGAATGAACTTCATTTATTGAAAACATATAAGGTGATATGATGTTGTCACCTCTAAACCAGTTACCTAACCATGATCATTTCATTTCTTAGTGCCTCTCTCAGCAAAGAAATTACTCTCTACATAAACAAGAGAATGAAATCTGGCAAAAACATTAGAAACATGATGATGATGGTAATGAGAGCTAGAGAAGTAGCAACAAGATTTTCCATTAAAACCATCATTTACGTGCCGGCCTCTAAGCTATGAGCATTATGTATTGCCTTTTCCCCCTACTATGCTGCATGTTCACTCACCTTGCAAAATGTTTTACACACAACAGACTCTGTTATTTCTTGCATTAATAAGTGAACAAATGAAAGAAACCACAGTATGGTGAAGTTATACAAAAATTATTTGTAATACATGCTCAAAACTCTCAGTGACACAGAGTATAATCATACCATATATTAAATCCAAGCCACATGGCGTGGAGTGTGCCACTGAAATGAAATGTAATATACCTATTGCCTTGGGAGTGACAGACGGAATCTGGTAAAAGACACTGTATTAATTATATTGTTTTCCATGGAACTGTTCTCAGGTTTCCCAAGACAGTGAGACTGTAGAACATTCATGATGATACTGTCAAGAGGACTAGACTGGAGGGGACCTTTGGGAGAAAAGAGATTTGAAAATAATGTACTGCCTGTCCATGGTTTAGATGTGCCTGTCTCTGCAAGTATGACCACATTATTGATTCTCCAAGGAAGAAAGAAAATATGACTTTGTCCCTTAACTGACATCAAAGTTATCATGCTATGCCACAGTGCCCAAAAGCATTTGCAAATATTCAGACACAAAGCCTGAGTGTCCTAGGAGAAGACTGTAATTCTCACTGATCTAAAATGCAGTGGTCAGAGGCACTCAGGGTATTCCAGGAGAAAGGCAGGAGGAAGTCAATATTTTAAATAGACCAGTCTCTAGAATCAAAGGCTTTGAAATTCTATGACAAAACAAGGAATCCTCAGAAATTTCACCTTGTCACGTACACAGCCCAAACTGATCATTTACGGCAGAGAGACCACAGAAAAAAATAAGTCTGTCTCTGAACTGAAGACATTTCCATGCATCTGTTAAGAGAATGTCCTTGTTCCAACAGCTCTCTCTCTCTCTAAACTAATAAATGCTTCCAAATCTAATGGGAAGTGGAAAAGGTACTATTTCCCAAGCATGATAGAAGGTACAAGATATATTTATATAATATTTTAAATGAGTGCAACCTAAATAAAAATAGAAATCAAACAATTCAAAGCTGGTATTGCTAGTTCAGTTCAGTTAAGTCACTCAGTCATGTCTGACTCTTTGCGACTCCATGGACTGCAGCACACCAGGTTTCCCAGTCCATCACCAACTCCCGGAGCTTGCTCAAACAAACTCATGTCCATCAAGTCGGTGATGCCATCCAACTATCTCATCCTCTGTTGTCCCCTTCTCCTCCTGCCTCCAATCTTTCCCAGCATCAGGATCTTTTCCAAGGAGTCAGTTCTTCACATCAGGTATCCAAAGTATTGGAGTTTCAGCTTCAACATCAGTCCTTCCAATGAATAATCAGGACTGATTTCCTTTAGGATGGACTGGTTGGATCTCCTTAAGGGACTCTCAAAAGTCTTCTCCAACACCTCAGGTTCAAAAGCATCAATTCTTCAACGCTCAGCTTTCCTTATAGTCCAACTCTCACATTCATTCATGACTACTGGCAAAACCATAGCTTTGACTAGATAGACCTTTGTCAGCAAAGTAATGTCTCTGCTTTTTATTATGCTCTCTAGGTTGGTCATAGCTTTTCTTCCAAGGATCAAGTGTCTTTTAATGTGATGACTGCAGTCACGATCTGTAGTGATTTTGGAGCCCAAGAAAATAAAGTCTGTCCTTGTTTCCACTGTTTTTCCATCTATTTGCTATCAATTAATGGGACTGGATGCCATGATCTTAGATTTATGAACGCTGAGGTTTAAGCCAGCTTTTTCACTCTTCTGTTTCACTTTCGTCAAGATGCTTTTTAGTTCCTCTTTACTTTCTGTCATAAGGGTGGTGTCATCTGCATATCTGAGGTTATTGATATTTCTCCTGGCAATCTTGATTCCAGCTTGTGCTTCATCCAGGCTGGCATTTGACATGATGTATTCTACATATAAGTTAAATAAGCAGGGTGGCAATATATAGCCTTGACATACTCCTTTCCCAATTTGGAATGAGTCTGCTGTTCCATGTCTAGTTCTAACTGTTGCTTCTTGACCTGCATACAGATTTCTCAGGAGGCTGGTAAGGTGTTCTGGCATTCCCATTTCTTGAAGAATTTTCCACCATTTGTTGTGATCTACATAGTCAAAAGGCTTTGGTGTAGTCAATAAAGCAGATGTAGATGTTTTTTTGGAACTCTCTTGCTTTTTTGATGATCCAGCAGATGTTAGCAATTTGATCTCTGGTTTCTCTGCCTTTTCTAAAACTAGCTTGAACATCTAGAAGTTCATGGTTCACATACTATTGACGCCTGGCTTGGAGAATTTTGAACATTATTTTGCTAGCATGTGAGATACACGCATTCGTGTGGTAGTTTGAACATTCTTCGGCATTGTCCTTCTTTGGGATTAGAATGAAAACTGACCTTTTCCAGTCCTATGGCCACTGCAGAGTTTTCCAAATTTGCTGGCATATTGACTACAGCACTTGAACAACATCATTTTTAGGATCTGAAACACCTCAACTGGAATTCCATCACTTCCACCAGCTTTGTTCATAATGATGCTTCCTAAAACACATTTGACTTTGCATTCTAGGATGCCTGGCTCTAGGTGAGTGATCACACCATCATGGTTATCTGGGTCATGAAGATCCTCTTTGTATAGTTCTTCAGTGTATTCTTGCCACCTCTTCTTAATATCTTCTGCTTCTGTTAGGTCCATGCCATTTCTATCCCTTATTGAGCCCATCTTTGCATGAAATGTTCCCTTGGTATCTCTAATTTTCTTGAAGAGATCTCTAGTCTTTCCCAGTCTCTTGTTTTCCTCCATTTCTTTGCACTGATCACTGAGAAAGGCTTTCTTATCTCTCCTTCCTCTTCTTTGGAACTCTGCATTTAACGGGTATATCTTTCCTTTTCTCCTTTGCCTTTAGCTTCTCTTCTTTTCTCAGTTATTTGTAAGGCCTCTTCAAACAACCCGTTTGCTTTTTGCATTTCCTTTTCTTGGGGCTAGTCTTCATCACTGCCTCCTGTACAGTATCATGAACCTCTGTCCATAGTTCTTCAGGCACTTTGTCTGTCATATCCAATCACTTGAATCTATTTGTCACTTCTACTGTATAATCATAAAGGATTTGATTTAGTTCATACCTGAATGATCGAAGATTCAGGTATGTCTAAGAAACTGCTAGGAGGGAGTTTCATTTTATGTTTTTAATTAGAGAGAGAAACAAAGATCAACTCATATATCAGCTACCATTTAGCTTCTTTTTTAAAAAGCATGATCTCATCATAAAATATAGGGTCACAAAGGGCTTGAGTGGAATTGATCATAAGAAGCATATATTTCCATGCACTACAAACAGCCATAACCCCTTAAACGATTCCCCCAAAGCTGCCTAACATCAAACATTAGTCAGTCCATTTAGGATCTATTAGCAAATTTCGGAGACCTCCAAAGGGGCCTGACAGTTTAGGCAAAGAAAGCCTTGTATAGCATCCCTTCATTCAATGATGACTAAAGATCTGAAGGTCACAGACAGGCATGCTGTGATGTCTCCTTTGCTAATTATTTAAGATAATATCCTGGATGCTAGTAAATCCTGGTAACTTCAAAATAAAGCCCTTTGTGCTTCAAAGCTGTGCTTTCAATCAACAAGCCAAAACATGACTCTTCCCCCAAATGATATTTTTAATGCATATTTTATCTTTCAATGAACATTCTTTCACCAAAATAAAATTTGGATTTTTTTTCTTATATTTTGATTCAACTTACAATGACAGACAGGTTCTTTTCTCTTATTTATTGCACATTTTCTGCCCCTTCTAGCCATTAGCTAATACATCCATGGAATCAACCATGGTTACCTGGGTGTAGATGACTAGAGCTTGTGATAAATCTGTTCACTAGTAGTAATGACTGGGTTTCAAGACTCTATAACCTAGTTTATTTTTTTAATGGCACATTTCAAGCATATAAAAAACAGAGAAACTAGTGAAATGAAGCTTGATGATGTACCTACAACCTTGCAGAGGATCCAGGTGGGCTACAGTCCATGGGGTTGCAAAGAGTCAGGCATGACTGAGCGACTAATACTTCTCTTCAAGCTTATATTAATATTTACTCATCTTACATTCATTTTAGGACTGTTAAGAGGCAACATTCGATAAATAGGCACCTAGAAGCTGGCAGTTTGCAGGAGTGGGGTCTTTGAGGCCCTCTGTGGGCTGAGGATTAATTCTATGGTTGCTGGATCAGGATCATAGGAAGGTCTGGGGTGTGTGGTTTGCTGGAGGAGAACGTAGGACCTCCAGAGTGACAGCTCTGGAGGCACTCCTGGGAACTCAGGGCAATAGGTACATTTATCAGTAACATCTTGGTATTTTAATCAGCAGGTGATTAAAGCAGCATTTATGACTAAAACAGAATCTCAGCAATCCTGTATCATCTAGTATGGATGAACAAGTCCAAGCTTATCAGTTCAGGCTAACAGTACATTATACATCAAATACATATCATATAGATTTTACATAAACAGAAAAAAACAGATTACCTTGGACTTTTCAAGGTTTTTGAAAGTATGTCAAATAGCAAATGTGCAAACACCTTAGTTCAGTTCAGTCACTCAGTCGTGTCCGACTCTTTGCGACCCCATGAATCGCAGCACGCCAGGCCTCCCTGTCCATCACCAACTCCCGGAGTTCACTCAGACTCACGTCCATCGAGTCCGTGATGCCATCCAACCATCTCATCCTCTGTCGTCCCCTTCTCCTCCTGCCCCCAATCCCTCCCAGCATCAGAGTCTTTTCCAATGAGTCAACTCTTCGCATGAGGTGACCAAAGTACTGGAGTTTCAGCTTTAGCATCATTCCCTCCAAAGAAATCCCAGGGTTGATCTCCTTCAGAATGGACAGGTTGGATCTCCTTGCAGTCCAAGGGACTCTCAAGAGTCTTCTCCAACACCACAGTTCAAAAGCATCAATTCTTTGGCGCTCAGCCTTCTTCACAGTCCAACTCTCACATCCATACATGACCACTGGAAAAACTATAGCCTTGACTAGACGGACCTTAGTCGGCAAAGTAATGTCTCTGCTTTTGAATATGCTATCTAGGTTGGTCATAACTTTCCTTCCAAGGAGTAAGCGTCTTTTAATTTCATGGTTGCAATCACCATCTGCAGTGATTTTGGAGCCCCAAAAAATAAAGTCTGACACTATTTCCACTGTTTTTCCATCTATTTCCCATGGAGTGATGGGACCGGATGCCATGATCTTCGTTTTCTGAAAGTTGAGCTTTAAACCAACTTTTTCACTCTCCTCTTTCACTTTCATCAAGAGGCTTTTTAGTTCCTCTTCACTTTCTGCCATAAGGGTGGTGTCATCTGCATATCTGAGGTTATTGTTATTTCTCCCGGCAATCTTGATTCCAGCTTGTGTTTCTTCCAGTCCAGCATTTCTCATGATGTACTCTGCATAGAAGTTAAATAAGCAGGGTGGCAATATACAGCCTTGACGTACTCCTTTTCCTATTTGGAACCAGTCTGTTGTTCCATGTCCAGTTCTAACTGTTGCTTCCTGGCCTGCATACAGATTTCTCAAGAGGCAGGTTAGGTGCTCTGGTATTCCCATCTCTTTCAGAATTTTCCACAGTTTATTGTGATCCACACAGTCAAAGGCTTTGGCATAGTCAATAAAGCAGAAGTAGATGTTTTTCTGGAACTCTCTTGCTTTTTCCATGATCCAGCGGATGTTGGCAATTGGATCTCTGGTTCCTCTGCCTTTTCTAAAACCAGCTTGAACATCAGGAAGTTCACGGTTCAGGTACTGCTGAAGCCTAGCTTGGAGAATTTTGAGCATTACTTTACTAGCATGTGAGATGAGTGCAATTGTGCAGTAGTTTGAGCACTGTATGGCATTGCCTTTCTTTGGGATTGGAATGAAAACTGACCTTTTCCAGTCCTGTGGCCACTGCTGAGTTTTCCAAATTTGCTGGCATATTGAGTGCAGCACTTGAACAGCATCATCTTTCAGGAGTTGAAATAGCTCCACTGGAATTCCATCACCTCCACTAGCTTTGTTCATAGTGATGCTTTCTAAGGCCCACTTGACTTTACATTCCAGGATGTCTGGCTCTAATGAGTAATCACACCATCGTGATTATCCAGGTCGTGAAGGTCCTTTTTGTACAGTTGTGTATTCCTGCCATCCCTTCTTAATATCTTCTGCTTCTGTTAGGTCCAGACCATTTCTGTCCTTTATTGAGCCCATCTTTGCATGAAATGTTCCCTTGGTATCTCTAATTTTCTTGAAGAGACCTCTAGTCTTTCCCACTCTGTTGTTTTCCTCTATTTCTTTGCATTGATCGCTGAAGAAGGCTTTCTTATCTCTTCTTGCTATTCTTTGGAACTCTGCATTCAGATGCTTATATCTTTCCTTTTCTCCTTGGCTTTTCGCTTCTCTTCTTTTCACAGCTATTTGTAAGGCTTCCCCAGACAGCCATTTTGCTTTTTTGCATTTCTTTTCCATGGGGATGGTCTTGATTCCTGTCTCCTGTACAATGTCATGAACCTCATTCCATAGTTCATCAGGCACTCTTATCTATCAGATCTAGGCTGTTCCTGCGGGGTCACAGCCTGGCACTCTAGGCCGCTGTCCCTGACCTCGGATGTGGGGTAGCTCTCAGCCACACTTAGCTGCCGCCGGCCGGCGCTTAGTGCACTGGCCGCTGCCGCCGCCTGCGCTTAGTGCGTGCAAAGATCTTAGAAAAATATTTTTTCAACTTACTTTCTCTAATACAAGCTTTACTATACCACACGTCAATTCTTATGTGAAACATGAAGCCGTAAAAATTTTTCCTGAATAATGATGATGATTGCCGGGAGCCAGTCTGAGGAACTCCGCCCTTGGCAAAGGTCATGAGGAAGGAGGCTCGGCATTACGCAAAGGTGGGATCGAGCCTCAGGAAACCCCCTGTTCCCGAACATCTACCCCCAAAACCAGAGTCTGTTTTATGCTCTCACCTACACCTCTGACTTTACAGGGGGCTCTCCCCCATCATCATTTCTCTCAGAGAAGGAGTTAATTTGCAGCTCCAGTTAATAAAAATTCCTGGGCGTGACAAGAGTGTTTCAACTTACAAACTCCTCTGAAGTTTCTCTAGCCTGCCTGAGCGGGTTTGTCTGGCCATATGTGATTGTTTACAGCCTCCCAACCGTGAGAGACATGAGATGCTTTAAACTTTCTAAATACAGACTATTTTCAGAAGTTACAAAATTATTAGTATAGTAGATTGATTAGAAATTATATTGGTGAAGGGTTTTCATTTGTTGAGCCAATATTTACTGCTAAATCTCCATATTCCCTGCCCTTATAATGAATAGAACTAGCATATAGGAGAAATAAGTATTAACCTTTAAGAGTAATCATATTAAACCTTAGGCTAAGTAAATTCCTTTTCTTGATTGTAACCCACTACACCCTCACCCTATAGGAATGCAACTTTATTTGGAGGGTGGCACTTGGTTTAAGAAAAAATCACCCCTGGAAAAAATAAGTTTTCTGACTGACCATTATCAGAAAGGGCCATAAAATGTCAGCAGGCCTCATAGCCAGATGATGATGTAAAACCCATAAGACTTTTGTATAATTTTATATGAAGCACCTGATTTTGACAAGGGTCGGGTCTGCTGACCCCCACGTGACTTTGTATTCATCCCTATGTATAACAAAAGGTATATAAACAAACCTGAAAAATAAAGAAATCGGATCAGTTTCCGGAAAGACTGATTCCCCCGTGTCATTCTTTCCCCTTCTGGCTGAATTCCCATCTGGTACGTGGGTACTCACCAAGCCTGTTAATTCTGCCTGGGCTTCTAAGATCGGACCAGGGAGGCCTCAGTGCCTCCTCTCCTTCAGGAGAGTGGAAAGATGCCTGTGGCCTACGTAGGTGGTGATTGGTATTCCCTGTAAACCAAGTTATTCAGCCTCTTTTTCTCCACTAATTTTCCTACTACACTATCCATTATCTAATCTCTCTATATATCTGTAATTAAATAAGTTTTTTCCTAGGACGCCTACTCTGTCTCCCCTTCTAATTACCCTGGATCCACCAGGGCTGGACCCCGACAGATGATGACTACAAATGAATAGTCTATTTAACCTTCACTAGCCCCTTTTCTGTTTTAACTCACAGATCCCATGCTTTCTGCTATGGACAGGACTTCCATGGTGTGTCAAGGGTTCAACTGTATGACATTCAATGGCTGGTGATTTCCAAGAGAGACTGAACAATGCTGAGAGGTGTTATAAAAGAAAGAAACGTATGACCATAATGTATAATGCACAGCGAGTGACATTTTCAGAAAAAAAAAAAAAAAACCAGTATCTTCATTTAACTAAATATCATTGATTATTTCCCTCCAGAACAGGGATGGTGTGCTAACATAAAGTTACCTGTTTACTTTACCTTTTTTCCCTTCAGAGGTATGAGTCTTGATTGGAATATTTGAAATATCAAATTCAAGCTGCAACTGAGATAGTTAGCAAATCACTTTTAGAAGGCAGAGAAAAAACAAGCAAGCTCTCATTAGAAAGCATGGGCTTTGTACTCTTCACTTCTTCGACAGCAATCAAAATCCTGACTTCCAACACTGCCCAGTTTAACAGAGCATTAGTTAAACTCTATCAGTGTTTTAATTTTGAAAAACACACTGAATTAAACATGGATACCAAGACTAAGATCAAATAGCAGTCTTCTTGAATCAAGCTTGTCTTGAGGCCCAGACAGTACAGCCCAACGTGCACAAACTAAAGCCACCACACCACTCCCTAATCACTGATACCTGCTTTCACCATTCCGCTAAGACACCAACCAGAACATCTGTCCACTTAAAAGATTCTGTGCTCATCTCAATTTACGCATGAGCTTTTAAACTTTACTGCAAAAAAAAGCAGTGAACATGTTACTTTTTGAGGCTCTCTGTTTTCATTCAGTTCAGTCGCTCAGTCATGTCCGACTCTTTGCGACCCCATGAATCGCAGCACGCCAGGCCTCCCTGTCCATCACCATCTTCTGGAGTTCACTTAAACTCACGTCCATCGAGTCAGTGATGCCATCCAACCATCTCATCCTCTGTCATCCCCTTTTCCTCTGGCCCATCCCTCCCAGCATCAGAGTCTTTTCCAATGAGTCAACTCTTCGCATGAGGTGACCAAAGTACTGGAGTTTCAGCTTCAGCATCATTCCTTCCAAAGAACACCCAGGACTCATCTCCTTCAGAATGGGCAGGTTGGATCTCCTTGCAGTCCAAGGGACTCTCAAGAGTCTTCTCCAACACCACAGTTCAAAAGCATCAATTCTTTGGCGCTCAGCCTTCTTCACAGTCCAACTCTCACATCCATACATGACCACTGGAAAAACCATAGTCTTGACTAGACGGACCTTTGTTGGCAAAGTAATGTCTCTGCTTTTCAATATGCCATCTAGGTTGGTCGTAACTTTTCTTCCAAGGAGTAAGCGTCTCTTAATTTCATGGCTGCAGTCACCATCTGCAGTGATTGTGGAACCCCCCAAAAATAAAGTCTGACACTGTTTCCACTGTTTCATTGGCTAACCCTAGTTTCTTTTTCCTCTTTAGAAACAGGGCTTCTGGTTATTTTTATCACCCAATATTTACCATGCTCACATACAACCCAAGAAATATGAGGAATTCCTTCTACTTCAGGTTTCTCAGGCACAAAACGGAGAGCATCCAAGTACTACCATTTGCCTGACATCATTTTTATTTCTGAGTCAGCTACAACACATACTGGGCTTTGGTGTTCTTCATGTATTAAATGAAGTGGACATGGGATTTCCCTGGCAGGCCAGCCGCTAGAACTTCCAGCTTCCACTGCAGGGGGGACAGGTTTGTTTGATCCCTAGTCAGGGAACTAAGATCTCACAAGCTGTGTAGCATTGCCAAAAAATCAGAAAAAAAAAGTGGACAGTATCACTTCCAGTTTTAATATTGAATATTACTTTTGACCAAATAGGCAACAATTCTCAAGGTATAGGAACACGGTCAAGTTTTAAAGCTCTGAAAGAAACCAATGAACACTAAGGACCACATTTTCCTAGTAATTAGGTAATCACAGGCCAAGATGTTCAATAGTCATTATGTTTCTGTAACCCAGACATGTGTTTAACCAGTCGTACTTGGTTGTCTGTATTAGGCAAAAAAAAAAAAAAAAAAAGCGAAAGTCGCTCAGTCGTGTTGGACTCTTTGCAACCCCATGGAATATGCAGTCCATGGAATTCTCTAGGTCAGAATACTGGAGTGGATAGCCTTTCTCTTCTCCAGGGGATCTTCCCAAACCAGGGATAGAACCCAGGTCTCTCACACTGCAGGCAGATTCTTTACCAGCTGAGCCACAAGGGAAGCCCAAGATACTGGAGTGGGTAGTCTATCCCTTCTCCAGGGGATCTTCCAGACACAAGAATTGAACTGGGGTCTCCTGCATTACAGGCGGATTCTTTACCAACTGAGCTATGAGGAAAGTTACCCGGACAAAAAAAAAAAAAAGTGGTAAGCTGTTATTTTCATAATATCTAATCGTTAAAGGAGTAAAAAGTTGCATTAGACATAATTCCCACTTCCCTCCAAAAAAATTCGCACTTTCAACAGGCTAAAAAAAATGTGATACAGGTACCATAAAAGGAATAAATAGCTACTGAACTCTAATTGTGTTTCAGATGTATATTTTATTTTCAAATAAAAAGTAACATTTATTTCTAACAACCGGTTATTTATTTACTGTAATTATCCTTCATTCTAGAAAAGTGAAAACAAAGTCCTAAAATGTTTATTTTCCCAAGGTCAAAACCGCAAATGTTCAAAGCCCAGGTATCTTCCTAAAACCTCTCATTTTCAAATGACTTGAATGTGAAAGGAATTCAAGTAGTGATTTCAATCACATTTCACTTGATTTGTATAAAGAAAATTTGACTAGATTTAAGTTTCAGCTCTTCTCTCTCTGACTAAAACTCTAAAGTAGGAATTAATAACAACCCTACTCCAGTATTCTTGCCTGGAAAATCCCATGGATGGAGGAGCCTGGTAGGCTGCAGTCCATGGGGTGGCTAAGAGTCAGACACAACTGAGCGACTTCACTTTCACTTTTCACTTTCATGCATTGGAGAAGGAAATGGCAACCCACTCCAGAGTTCTTGCCTGGAGAATCCCAGGGACGGGGGAGCCTGGTCGGCTGCCGTCTATGGGGTCGCACAGAGTCGGACATGACTGAAGCAACTTAGCAGCAGCAGCAGCAGCAGCAGCACTAACTGAGCGTTGTTTTGGCTCCAAACTCTTCATGTGATTTAGCTATTTTTCAACTCAACTCTGTAAAGTAGGTATGGTAGGTCTCATACATACAAACGAGTTCCACTCAGAGAGCATGCTTGTAAGTCCAATTTGTTGCCCAGTCTAACAAAGTTAGCCTAGGTACCCAACTAACACAATCAGCTATATAGTACTATACTGTATTAGGTTTATAATACTTCTTGTACAAATAATACATAAAAAAACAAAATAGAACATTTTTTATCACAAAGTATCTTGAAAAGTCCAGTAGTACAGTACAAGAGCTGGCATACAGGGGCTAGCATCAAGTGAACAGGCACTTACTAACTGGAAGAGGGAGAAGAGGCAGAAGACGTTAGAGCTTAAGGATCATCAACCTCAAAAGGAGATGGAGGGCAAGCTGCAGTTTCACTCACGTCTGACGTCGATGGCACAGATTCTGGTTCCTTGCTGGACTCAATTCTGACTATAAAGTACTGTGCTACAGTAGTCTGTGCAGCACTGCAAAATATCCAGAAGCATGCTGCTGCTGCTGCTAAGTCACTTCAGTCGTGTCTGACTCTGTGCGACCCCATAGACGGCAGCCCACCAGGCTCCGCCGTCCCTGGGATTCTCCAGGCAAGAACACTGGAGTGGGTTGCCATTTCCTTCTCCAATGCATGAAAGTGAAAGTGAAGTCGCTCAGTCGTGTCCGACTCTTAGAGACCCCATGGACTGCAGCCCACCAGGCTCCTCCGTCCATGGGATTTTCCAGAAGCATAGCCACTATATAAAGCATGCACGCACATGACAATGTATGCCAGACCTATAAACTAACTTACATGACTGGACACACAAATACACATTCATATCTTTGAAAGTTCGCAACTTGAAGGTTCATATAGAGGGGGCTTACTATATTATTGTTACACTATTTTAAAGGTGAGGATACAGGTACCAAGATGTTCACTCAACTCACCAAGGCACAAATACAGGCCTCTAACCAAGGCATTGTGGGCCCAAAGTCCATGCTTCCATCCCTGTGCTACGTTACCCTTACTTCTGAAAACAAAAGTTAATTGCAAAGCAAAAGTAAAGAAATGATGTTAGTTTTGAAGCAAAAGACCTCTTAACCTGAAAAGCACACCCTGCACTCAAGCCCTCCTTAGACTTCCAAACTCGGGAGATCTATTGATTTCAAGGTGGAAGGCAATCTGGTGGTTCAACAGTAAGTGGATAAAATCAAACAGTGCTGAGTTGTTCATTAAAAACATGTTAAAACACTTATCAAGTCAACTTGGATCTGAGAAGCAGACAATAACCTACTGAAATGGCATCTTACAACTGAGCAATAGCAAACCAAAGTGTATTTATATTTCAAGAAGAAAAAATGGAAATAATTCATTAACAAGACAAAACAGAGTCAGTCAAACTGGCACAGTTTCCTGTCTCTATATACACTCTTCTTTCTCTCAACTAGTAGCTTTACAGAAAACAAGGTCGTAACAGAAATGCTGACACAACCAACCTTAAAACATATCATACTGAAAGCTATAATTATATCTTCTAATGGTACATTGGGTGAAAGAAATGCCAACCAGAACAAAAACACAGCTAGCTAGCAACAGTCCATCAGAATTCTTGGATTAGTGAAAATGTATATGAAACACTATTATCTTCAGACACAGCCAGAAGACGTCAGACAATCAATTCATATAACATGCCAGCTTAATAAAATCTGCATACAAAATTTATGAAGGCAGTAATATTCCTTTTTATCACAAGTTATTAATGGTCAATTTAATGAACATCTACAGCTGGAGTGATTTGGTTCTGTATGATATTTTAATCATCTTCAGCCATAGATTTAAGTGCATTTCATTTTATAACCATCAGCTACACAAGATAAGAAAGCTTTTACATAAGTAAAGGTATTTGGGGTAGGCTACCAATTTTATCTTTATACTGCTATTGATTGCCTTGAAAAAAATTTTTTTAAAGTGAAACAAATATTCCATCACAATAATATTTGCTTTAATATCTATATTTGAACACAAAAGTTTTCTTGAAGTTTTATTACATGTTCAGTTAGTTTAAAACTTTCTTTCTGTTCCTCTTCCAATAAGAACTTTCAGTCTTATTTATATAAAACAATCTTCCTCAACACTATTATCCTCTAAAAAACACCCTACTGGAATTTTGATATCTCTGACATAAATATTCTCGGAAATTAATACATCATGTTCTTGAAAGTGAAATGTCTTACTTATTTCCACTCATTTGTTGACATGTTCTTTTAAAAACTTACGGGAATGCATGTAAGAATTAAAGATTTTAAAATTTAAAAAATAAAAAACTAAAATTTAAAAAAAAATAAAAAATAAAAATAAAAACTTACCTTATTCAAGTCAACATTTCCCACAGATTTTTGGCTAAAACTAAACTTTACCAGGGGCTTCCCTGATGGCTCTGTAGTAAAGAATTCGTCTGCCAATGAAGGAGATGGAGATTTGATCCCTGGGTCAGGAAGATCCCCTGGAAAAGGAAATGGTAACCCATTCCAACATTCTTGACTGGGAAATCCCATGGACAGAGGAGCCTAGCGGGCTATAGTCCATGAAGGTCGGAAAAGAGCTGGCCACGACCTAACAACTAAAAAAATAACAGAAACTTTCACCATATGGTGAGAACGATGGAGGGACCAGGCAACATTTATGAAAACAACAGTGGATATGTGGAAACACAAAAATTCAGAATTTAAAGTGTTGGTACCTATATATGGTCACAAGTCAAAACCTAGGTGATTCTCGCATTTTAGCATTAGAGGCTTGGTATAAAAACTACACTCATCTTTCGAAGTCATTTCAATAATCTGGATACTGAGCAAAAGGCTTTGGAATCTAAGTTATGATCTTAAGGTCAAGAGTTGGCTCGTTGAACTAGGAAGACACAACAACCACTAGTTAACTGTATATAGCCTTATGTGTCTTTTTTCACTCATTATTCCTTCTGTGGTTTCAATAATTTCTTTCTGAGTACCTGCCAGTTAATTTGTGCTTGCTCTAGGGGAATAATTCCTGATCTTAAGGACCTAGTCATCTAAAATGGATCACAGTATGTGTATACACACATTTGTTTAAAAAAAGGGGTTAAGAGCCAGGAGAAATACAAAGTGGGGATTCAGAGTAGGCTGTTGCTACTTATAGAGAAGAGAACAAGGGGAAACTTTATAAAATCAGGCAGTTGGAATTTACAGGAAAAGAAGAAATAGGGGTAACTTTAGATAAAGGGAATAACATGAAATTGACTTAAGGATAACACAAAGGACAAAAGTGCTAGAATTTTAGGCTTGAAATACTGACTCTCAACAATGAACAGAACTGTAGAGGGCAGGCATTTTCCAAACTTCTCTAGTAAGTAGGATGTGCCTATATCCAGGAAGATCACAATTCATTAAATTTCATGTTAAGCTTCATGAATCTGCCTAAACTTTCTAATCTTATCAGGCAAGCCAATATATGCTTACACTGTGAGGTTAAAGCAATGAACTTGTGAAGAGAACCCATCAAATCAAATTATCAACAAGCAATAATTCCACTACTGAGGAATATCTTAGGCTCAATGTCAATTCTAAAAAAGTGTGCTTATATTTGCATTTTGATTAGGTCACACCTTCAACATCATCATATTCATTTTGGTTTATTGCTCTATTTTATTGTCATTTCCAAAATTACATTTTTGAATGTGGACATAAAGGAAAAAAAATCTCTACTTCTATTTTGACAATTCAAATACTAAGCTGTGAGTAGTATGAATAGAGTGTGGGTGTGCTCAGACAGAGTTATGTCTGACTGTTTATAACCCCGTACACTGTAGTGTCTGGCTCTTTACAACCCCATGGATTGTAGCCTGCCAGGCTCCTCTGCCCATGGGATTCTCTCAGCAAGAATACTGGAGTGGATTGCCATTTCCTTCTCTAGGGAATCTTCTTGATCCAGGGATGGAACCCAAGTCTTCTGGAATGGCAGGTAGATTTTTTACCACTAGCGCCACCTGGGAAGCCCAAGTATGAACAGAGATATGACTATGTCTAAAATTCTAAATATTTAGAATAGTTGGATTTTTAAAAATGTTTCAAGAACAAATTATTAGATTCATAAGTAAGAGCAAAATGGAGTCTTGGATGGAACATGAAATTTAGGTTCTTGTGAATCACCACAAGCTAAACACGGACAGCTCGTTAAGAAAAAATAGGTAAATGTCACTTTGGTCAAGACTTTTCCATTAGAAGTTAAACATTATTTGTACTGTTCTTTGGGGAAGGGGACATGGATAGACAAACTAACAGCTCTTTCTCTACACTTAAAAAAAATATACACAAATACATTTTTTTAACAGTGATAAATTTCATCAACTGAAGCTTTTTAAAGTGTAAAATTTAATGTCATTCATACATTCACGATGCTGTACAACCTTCATCATTATGTTTTCAGAGTGTTTCCATCATCTGAAAAGGAAACCCAAAGCTCATTAAGCAGCAGCTCCTACCAACAGCCTCTTGCAAATTAATCCTCTATCTATGAGTCTTCCTATTCTTAATATTTTATATAAATATAATCATATAATATCAGGCCTTCAGTGTCTGGCTTCTTTTACTTTGCATGATGTTTCAAATATATCTTAACTAAGAATATCTGTGAAGAAGACATAGTCAAATCCTTCACTTCTCAGGTTGTTTTTTTTTTTGCATTTTTCTCTTCCCAAAATTATTCCAAAATTGTATGAAGCTTTGTGTTCACTGTTTATACACTAAATAAATAGGAGTTTTCATGCCCTAATTTTTCCAAGCTAAAAAGTCAACGACAAACATCTATTATATTAAAAATCCAAGCCATTATTGACATCAGAACTTGATTCTACAAAAGGACAAAAAAAGACTTATGAATACAGAGGCCATGGCCAGGGAAATCCAGTATCACCAATATGCCAGGTTTCCCTAAATTAATCATTCAATGTCATTCTCTTTAAGAAAATCTCAACAGGTTTTTCCACACAACTTGAAAACATGGGAAAAATACACTTGAATGAATCAAGGGTAAAGGCCAGCTGAAAAATATGATAAAAAATAAGGAATAATGTACCCTTCTAGACATAAAGATACCTGTCAACTATAGCAAATCAAAGCACTACATAATTAAAACTCAAAAAGACCAACCAAACTTGGGCAGGCAGGAAACAAACCTACACACATTTAAAAGACCATATGAGGCAAGAATGAACTCAAATAGTGATTACCTACATGAGGCAAAGTGGGTTCATAATTCATACTACATATAAAAATATTCAGATGACAACAAGGCATACATTCAAAAGAAAAATCTTTATAAAAATTATAGCAAAATACTGTTATGACCACAGCATTGGGAAAAAATGTTCTAACCTGTATTTAAAATGCACAGAACATAAGTAAAGAGCTATATTTGGCTATACTAAAATTTTTTAAAACATATTGATTATCTAAAGGTTTGCACACGGACATAAACTCACTAAAAACCCAAGCCAAAACTCAGAATCTAATTTGTAATGCATCTAGTCACAAACTAGTTCAACCTAGAAAATATAAAAATATAAACTAGTTGAAAATGATGACACAATGGAAAAGTAGACAAAGAACACACATAGAGAAGTGATGAAAAAAAAATGTATCTAGGGAACAATTGAAAGAATCTTTGACCCCATGGATAATCATAGAACTTGAATGAAAATTAAAATGGTAATGAGATTAACATTTTATACTTACCCACCAGAGTAGAAAAAATTTAAAAATTACACTGATGCAAGTGTTGATGAGGACATGAGAAATAGGAATTCTCACACATTGCTATGGAGTGTTAACCAGTTCAATAATTTAATTGAGACTGTGAAAGTACTCTCTAAAGCTAAAGAAATGTACTCCTTCTCAACTGGAAATTCCATTGTGGGTAAATATTCTATAGAGATTCAGTCACCAACACACCAGGGAATACATACAAGGATATTCATTTTACATTGCCTTAATGAAAAAATTTAGAAAAAAAATCAAGGGAAAAGGAAATTAACTCGTCATCTATTCAGACAATGAAATACCCTACAGTAGACAGAGTCCAAGATACAGATCTTCAGTTATCACTGTGGCTGTATCTCAAAAACAATGCTGAGAGAAACGAAGTATGTACCAAGGACACTGTCCATGAAAATACCAAACAAATAAAACTATCTGCTTTGTAGGGATACAGACTCAAATAGGAAGCAAATGAACTTCAGCAGGTAGAAAGACAGAAGCTTCTGGATAGCAAATACCTCTGAAGAAGTAGTTCTCACAAGGACATCTGTTGTTCTCACAAAGACATTTTTGTCTACCAAGGATATTTAGAAACATGTGGAGACATTTTTGGCTGCCACAAGAAGGAAAGGGCATGTATGCCACATCTAGTAGACAGAGAATACAGGTGCTGCTAAAAAACCCACCATGCAGGACAGCCCTCCACAAGAAAGAAGACCTAGTCAATGGTTCCAGAGCTGAAGAATCCAGCTTTAACAGGAGAGGAAGGAGCCTAAGATGTTAGTGGACATGGGCATATCTAAAACACTCTTTTTAAAAAGATATGAAGCACGCACAGAAATACATTTTCAATAAAAATCTGTAGCACACAGATATTAGTCTGTATATTTTTTTAAATATTTGAAGTATCTCATAAACTTTAGAGGCTTAAATAATTTAACATATCAGCACAGGGTTAATTTTTTAAATTGATGGTGGTTACATGTCTCTTTTATTGGCATAATTCTGCAAATATATTTTTGGAAAAATATTCTCACACTCACAATCAAATGTTACTTGCACATTTTTTTTTTGTTCATTCCATACAGTGCGACGTGGAAGAACTCAGGATTTATCTATCTGATCACAGTTGCAGGCAAGAACATTCTAAGACCATCCCCAAGAAAGCTACTTCAGTCATTTTCAGCTTTTACAGCATACTGTCATAATTCTAGCCAGTTTTCTGAAGCAGCTGATTGTCTACAATGGAGGACCTTTATAACACATGCCTTCATGCTTCCTGAACTAGATGGCCCCCTGTGGGAATTTCCCACAGCTTTATGGATTCTAGGGGTTCCTTAAACCTGCTTTGGAATGAACCAGGGCACATTTTTATTTTGAGGTTGGCAAACATTTTCTGCAAGGGCGAAATAATAAGTGTTTCAGGCTCTGCAGGCCATGTGGTCTCTGTCACAGCTACTCAACTGTCACTGCAGCACGGAAACAGTCAGACACACAGGAAATACCAAGTGCAACTGGGTTCCAATAAAACTTCAGTGACAAAAATATAGAGTGGAATTCGGGTCCAGGCCATAGTTTGTACATACCTGGAGGGTAAGCAAAAAATATAATTACTTTAAGATATGTCTTCAAATTTAAGGCATTGCTCAAATCTCTCAAAGTAAATAAACTTCAACTGTTACAGAAAATGTACACAACTAAAAATGAACTCATAAAGATGAAAAAAGTCCATAAATGATCAAAATGTTCATTTTATTTTTACATTTACAGTACACCAGCTTCTCTCTGGAAGTGTGTTATATGATCTGATTTACCAAATAACTAATTATAATTGATTCCATTTGTTTAAATTATGTTATCAATGGTTCTTTGTAGTAAAATAAATACACGTATCTTTTCTTCAATTTGACTGAAGGTTGGAATGACAAGAACAGTGAGACTATACTCCCTGCACAAATAATAGCTTTCTATTAGATTTGCCATTTCACCTGAATAATTCCTTATAATCATGAATAATGATGTTATTCGACAACCTAATGATATCATGGTATGTAGCTCCCATCCATCTGTCTTTGTCAAGAAGGTCAAATATTTGTATTCCACTGCACGAGGCCAAGCTGAACAAACAGTTAAACACTATCATGGCCTTTAATTATTTCTCCAAATAAAACCAGCAAGTCCCATTTTACGTTGTAGATGCATGCACTACAAATCTACTTTAAAGAAATTGAATGCCTACTCAGTTTTATTCAGTTTTTAACCCAAGTTTAAGCTCAACTTTTTAAAACATGGTTTAAACTTAAAGAAAAAGCCCCAAGATTGTGTAAGGATATTCTTAATTGGTCGTTGCTGGAAACTTACCCTACAATAGAGATTTGTAACTCAACTCTCAAAATACAGCAGGAATCTTACATATAGGAAGCTGAATAATAGGAATCTTATTATATAGGAAGCTGAAATACCCAATGTGATTTCTTAAAATTGGCACAGAAGGTAAGAATACAATAATTTATGATATACCCAAACTACAGCATTAATAAAGAAACGCTTGATGGTGTTGCCTTGCTTGGAGCATCTATAAATGACTTCTCCTGGAAAACGAGGCCAAATGGCAGATGTAAATGGACATGCCTCATTCAGTGGTTTAACAGGGCTCCTACAAGACCTGGGCCCCTGCGTACGGAGGACAGTGTGAACAGCAAGGACATGGGAAAACCTAACTGACAGTGCAGGAAGATTGTGTGTGTGTGTGAATCTTCTTTCATTCTTTGAATCCCAAGGTTTCTCACTCCACTAAAATAAAGTACCTAGAAGTCCTTATAAATCTGGTTCTCAGCTCTGAAGATTTACCCATTTCCTTGTCAGGCTTCATCCACATAGGTTTTCTTTCTGTTTTCCAAACATTCTTGAGCCTGTAAACTCGAGTCTGTCCCAGGAATTTTGTTCTTGTCTCCCTCTATCTGGAGTTCTCTGTCACTGTCCTTCACGGGACTTCTCTGTTTCTCAGTTCTTAGATCCTAGATCACTTCCAAAGAGAAGCCTTCCATGACCACTCAGGTTCAAGCAGTCATAATCTAACAGCATATTGTTCGTGGCTTGTGGGTTTCATCTTTCACTGTCAGCCTCTGCACACAGGAATAAAACTAGGACCCTTATCTGCCTGTTGCCTGTCGTATACCCAGGGCCTGGTACATAATAGGAACTAAATACATACTACATGATAAATGAACATATTCACTCATTCCCAATAGACAACTGTGTCTCTAATGTGAGGTCAGCAAGTTGTGATTCCAGAGGCCAAACCAGCCTGACATCGAGTTTTGTAAATAAAGTTTCACTGGAACACAGACATGTTCATTTATTCACTTATTGTTTATGGCAGCTTTCACATCACAACATAGTTTAGTAGTTGCAACAAAGACTATGCGGTCCAGAAAGCATTTATTACCTGTTCTTTTACAAAGAATGTTTGCTGATTCCTGGCCCAGGGCACAGTATATGTTCTTAATACATAAAGTTAATGAAGTACTGCCTTTGCTTTTAAAGGGGTTACAGTCCACTGCATGTTTTTATTCAAACCCCTTTGAATTAAAATCCTCTAACCCAAAGAAAGCTCCTTCAAAGCTGTGTCATCTAGCAAGAAATGTAATGGTGTTCTATTCATGAGGCTGTTAGCTGAAAGCTTGTCAAGTAGAACTTACCCAAAGCAGGCTTGAGACAGGTCAATGAAAGCAATGGTGAAAAGATTGATCTGGAGCTTCACTGTTGAACACAGTAGCCACTAAGATCTGTGGCTATTTAGATTAATTAAAATTTAGTTAAAAATTCAACACCTCAACCATAAAATAAGCGACATTTCAAGTGCTCAGGAGCTACCTGTGGCTACTGTGTTAAGACAGAGTAGATTTATACTACTTTTCCATCATCACAGAAAGGTCCAGTGGCTAGCACTGGTCCAGAGTTTCAAACATGTACATCTGATGGGCTCAGTGGACAGTGTTAATTCCTTAGAAGCTAAAAGGAAAGCCAGGATCACGTGGCTCTCATCTTTTCATGAACTTACCCCTGAATAACGCAAATCAAAACTGAATTATGGTTTAAAAAAGTCTGAAAAATATTGCATTCTGTTCTACTTATAATGTTCCAAGGGAATAGAAGTTACACCTTCCTGTTTATCAGTACAATTTTGAGGTCAAGAGGAGAGGTGCCAGCATTTCTCCAAAGAAGACATACAGATGGACAGTAAGCATATGAAAAGATGCTCAGCATCACTAATTATCAGAGAAACGCAAATCAAAACTAAAATGAAGTATCACTTCACACTAGTCAGAATGTGTGTTAGTCACTCAATCGTGTTCAGCTCTTTGAAACCCCATGGATTGTAGCTGGCCAGGCTGCTCTGTCCATGGAATTCTCCAGGCAAGAAGACTGGAGTGGGTTGCGATTCCCTTCTCCAGGGGATCTTCCCAACCCAGGGATTTAACCTGGGTCTCCAGCATTGCAGGCAGATTCTTTACCGTCTGAATCCCCAGGGAAGCACATTCACACTAGTCAGAATGGCTATCATTAAAAAGTCCACAAACAATACATGTTGGAGAGAATATGGAGAAAAGGAAACCATCCTATATTGTTGGTGGGAATATAAATTGGTGCAGCCACCAAGGAAAACAATATGGAGGTTCCTTAAAAACTAAAGTTACTGTATGATCCAGTAATTCCACTCCTGGGCATATATCCAGAGAAAACTCTAATCTGAAAGATGCATGCATCTCAATGTTCATAGCACCTCTGTTTACAATAGCCAAGACACAGAAGCAACCTAAATACCCATTAATGGATGAATGACTAAAGAAGACATGGTGTATATATACCATGGAATATTACTCAGCCATAAAAGGAATGAGATTATGCCATTTGCGGCAACAGGGACGAACCTAGAGATTATCATACCAAGTGCAGTAAGACAGAGAAAGAGAAATATCATACTTTACTTACATGTAGAATCCAAAATATGGTAAATATTGACCTATTTACAGAACAGAAACAGACTCACAAACATAGAAAAGTCATGGTTACCAAAGGGGCAGGCGAGGGGGGTAAATTAAGACTGGGATCAGCAGATTCACATGACTAAATATAAAAGAGATAGACAACAAGATAGAATAGAGAGCTATATTCAACAAATTATAATAACCTATAAAGGAATATGAAAAAGGATACATATATATGTACAAAAATATAAATGTAGGGCTTTCCTGGTGGCTCAGATGGTAAAGAATCTGCCTGCAGTACAGCAGACACAGTTTAGATCCCCGGGTCAGGAATATTCCCTGGAGAAGGAAATGGCAACCTACTCTAGTATTCTTGCCTGGAGAATTCCATGGACAGAGGAGCCTGGCGGGATATGGCTCACGGCACCACAGAGTTGGACATGACTGAGTGACTAAGGTTTCCAGGTTTTCAATAAACAGAATTAAAAACAAAAAAGAGTGGGTCAGCAGCATTAGGCTGCTCAGGCTATTGTCCACCTTAAGGCAGACAACCTAACCCCTTTCAATCTATCTCCCTATTTGTTAGATGGTCACAACAACTTACAATGTTTTTTTGTGAAAATGAAGTGAGTTAATATAAAGAAAGCACGGACACAGCACCTGGACCATTAAGTACTGTCCAGGTGGTGGATTAAAAAAGAAAAAATTAGAACAACTAGCACAGGACTTGGCACACAGTAGGGAATCTTCAAGACTTGTTGAATTGAAACAGAACTGAAGTAAACTCTTTTGAGTCAGAGGCATTAACAGGCCAACTTGCAGAATGAGTAGGCAGAAAATGGACTTATCTAAGAATAAACCATACTGGAAAATAGGCTGGTCCCTAAGAAACCATCTCTCATCACCCTTTCCAAAGGATAACAAAGTAATACAAGGAACCCAATTTCTACATATAGTAAACATTTTTGATAACTTATATACAGTCACTATTTGAGTTATATAAAGATGCACAAAGACAACATTTAAATAATTCAAGCTACAGTCTTCCAGAATGGTCAGCTATCCTATAATACTCATTTCTGTAGATACTTTTTAATTAAGAGACCCCACTAACCTACATTTTCACATCTCTCAATCATTATTAACTTCTGCACATTTTGTCTCTCCACCTTGAGGGTCCAGTCCATCAGCGCCTCTCAGAGTTGGCTCATGGATGTGCATCTGAAGTGTCTGGGGTGATTTGCTTGTTTTAACTTCCAATTCCTAGACCCTACATTCCCTTTCTGAATTCAGAATCCCCAGGGTGGAAAAGTCAGAGCACAGACCAGGAACAGGCATTGTCACCAACAAATTTCAGGTGTTTAGTCCTCTTGGCATGTTGTTATTTTAGGTCAAGATTTCACATATACACAATGAGAAGAAATGCCAAGCAGTGAAATACTGTAGAATTACTACTTTGCCCTTTTGGAAAGGTGATGGAGTGATCATATATGCTTTCCTCACACTCATTCATGTATATTACATACCTATACACACACAGTACTTGTCGGTGAAAAGTATTCAAAGAAAATCTAAGCCTTTTTGCCATCAGTGAGCTTCTTGAATAAGGTGCTTACACATAAGTGATGCTAACAAATGTTATGATGATATATGATTGAGAGCTCAATGAGTGCAAGTATAATAAGATTTCAGAGGAAAAAGCAATCAAGCCAGTCTAGGTTGTCAGCAATGTGAAAAATAGCCTTCTTTGGATCTGGTAGTTGGGGCCGGCAGGAAAAAAGTGGTAGTAGATATGAAACTCAGTGGGTTTCCCAGGACTTTGTTCTTCTCTCAGTTTAGAGCTTCAATCTTCAGACATAAGAAGACTAAAGCAAAAACAGCAGTGTTTCTAGTTATTAACCAAAGAGGCCTGGGAAAGATTACTAAGGCTTCATAAGAGGGACAAAGGAATTGCATCTCAGTGGTCATAGAGGAATGATACTCTGGGGCACCATGAACTGAGGCAGCATGCAGCCCCCAGGTCTAAGAGGCTGTCCTGCAAGACCTTGCACAGAACAGCATGCTCTTATCTTCCCACGGTATCTGCAATAAAAACCATTGGCTGGTCTCCTCATTTGACATCTAATCAAATACTTCATCCTAAAGTAACGTTTCTCATGGTTCAGGTCTTAACCCTCCAACGATCCTGTCAAGTTCTTGAAAGACAAGTAAGCATCCTATTTCTTGGCAACTCCCCCAGTGCCCAGCACAAGTGATCTCACAAATCAAAAAAAGGTTTTGAATGAATCATTTAGAAAACCCCGATGCAGCACCTACTATGTATCACACACTGTGTTAGCTGCCAGTGGCAGTGACCAAGCAGTCTGTGATCAGGATGGCTGACGATACAGCCCTGTGATGCAGAAAAACCACTAACCTGCACACTTCGGACTGGTGAACTGAATGGTGTGAATTGTATGTTAATAAGGCTGTATAATAACAACAGAGCAAATAACATCCAGATAAATAATGGCCAAAGATGGTCATATCTTACAAGTCTACTCGGTGAAGGTTTAAGGGGAAAAAAAATATAGAGAGCTTAGTCATTGCTATTTAGACTGACTGTGAAAGTGAAAGTGAAGTCACTGAGTTGTGTCTGACTCTTTGCGACCCCATGGATTGTAGTGTACCAGGCTCCTCCCTCCATGGGATTTTCCAGGCAAGAGTACTGGAGTGGGCTGCCATTTCCTTCTCCAGGGGATCTTCCCGACCTAGGGATCGAACCCGGGTCTTCCGCATTCCAGGCAGACGCTTTAACCTCTGAGGATACATTTACAATATTTGATGGCATTGTATGTAAACACTGAAAAATGGAATGCTTCTAAGAGACAACAAAACAATAAAACTAAATTTATACAATTCTGGTTAAGTGCACAGGCAGTAGAATCAGAAAAACATGGGGTCAACTCATGGTTCTCTTCCTCGGTGGTGTGACTTTGATCAAATAACCTAGTTTATCTGAGCTGCAAATTCTATATAGGTAAAATTGAAATATACTTATAAAACATGTTCAATCATAATACACTTCTAGTAATTAAATGCAAATTAGCATGGCACCATTTGCACTTATAAAACTAGCATAGATTGTTAGAAACTATTTAACATATGCAACAAACAGCAAAACATTTCCCTACTCTGCTTCTGGATACAAACTTTACAATGCTTGCAGCACGATTCGTAATAGTGAACATTCAGAAACAAACTGAACATTCAATACTTGATGAAATAAATCAATTATGGAGAACCCAAAATGGAATATTGTGGAGCCAGTGCTAATTAACAAACAGCTTTAATAAGAGAAAATCCTGTGTTACTAAAAATGAAGGAATATATTATAATATTCCATGTAAAGTATGATGCTAGTTTTACTTAAAACTGTTTAGGGGACGATCAAGAGAAAAGAAAACCTCTTAAAAGATTAACAAGGATTATCTCTGGATGTGGAATTATCAGTCTTTTTTACTTGCTTCTTCAGAGTTTTATGGATTTTAAAAAATGAACAACATTAAACTTTTGCTTCTTTCATTCATAACAAATACATGCAATTACCCATTTGTAAGAACTGAAAAAGAAAGCTTGTTTTTTATATGATGACCTCAGATTATATTATAAATTGAAGTTAATTTTACTATACAGATCAATAGTTACATGGCACAAATGATCAAAATAAGAAATGTGAAGTATATTCTCAAAATATAACCATACCTGCTAATCTAACCATTTTCACAGCCACCAATGTCAAGGGTTATAGTATCTTTTTAAACTTTTGGTTCAAGAAAAGGCCATAAATGGGTAATTTGAAAGTCTTTATTGTTAGGACCAGTCTAGACAGCATATTAAAAAGCAGAGACATTACTTTGCCAACAAAGGCTCGTCTAGTCAAAGCTATGTTTTTTCCAGTAGTCATGTACAGATGTGAGAGTTAGACTATAAAGAAAGCTGAGCACTGAAGAATTGATGCTTTTGAACTGTGGTGTTGGATAAAGACTCTTGAGAGTCCCTTGGACTGCAAGGAGATTCAACCAGTCCATCCTAAAGGAAATCAGTCCTGAATATTCATTGGAAAGACTGATGCTGAAGCTGAAACTCCAATACTTAGGCCACCTGATATGAAGAGCTGACTCATTTGAAAAGACCCTGATGCTGGAAAAGATTGAAGGCAGGAGGAGAAGCGGACGACAGAGGATGAGATGGTTGGATGGCATTACCGACTCAATGGATATGAGTTTGAGTAAACTCCGGGAGTTGGTGATGGACAGGGAGGCCTGGCATGCTGCAGTCCATGGGGTTGCAAAGAGTTGGACACAAACTGAGTGACTGAACTGAACTGAAACATTTCACATCACAGCCATTTGTCAATCATAAAATAATGGTTGTGATTTAGTCTTTAAGTCGTGCCCGCCTCTTTTACAACCCCATGGACTGTAGCCTGCCAGGCTCCTCTGTCCACGGAATTTCCAAGCAAGAATAGTGGAGTGGGTTGTCATTTCCATCTCTAGGGGATCTTCCCAACCAGGGATTGAACTTGAGCGTCCTGCATTGGCAGGTGAGTCCTTTATCACTGAGCCACCAGGGAAGCCCTAAAATAAAGGTATAATACAGTTAATAAAAAAAAATGCCAAACGCAATATTGATCTGAGGAGTCTCATGAAGCTTGCACAGCTTCAGTGATAGCACATAATGTCTGTACTCAACCATGACCTCCAGAAGTAAAAGTGATTAACCAAATAATGAAGGAAAATATGAAGAGAAAATATGCTTTAAAAAAGATTTTCTTAAAAATAATTTGTGAAAAGGAACAGATAGCTCCCTAAGATCCTATCACTGTTAGCTACACGGCTGGGTAAGCTTTTCTGCCCTATGCTAAGCTTGATCATGGAAATCAAATTTAGCTGTGATTTAATTTACAATTATTTTTCAGACTTCGAGGAAAAGGAATAACTACATTATGTTCAATGAGCTGAACAAATTCTGAACTTTGAGTTCAGGGTAGACATCAAAATGCTGTATGCTAGGATGACATCATGAAGATGGTGCCAGGGGCTTAGGGGGAAGAGTTGCTTCACTACTCCCCATCACCCCAAAAGGTTTGGTGTTCTAGTGGTCCTTGGACATTTATCATGGCTATTTTCTCCCTATCTATTTGGATCATGGGCCATAAAACCAGAGGGGGGAAAACAAAACACCAAGAGACAGAAATTCATCTGAAACTCCCTACTTCTTTTTTTTCTTTCTTTTCTTAATAAGTCAAGGACTTAACTGGGTCAGCCTGGTTACCTAGAATAAAGCTGTTCCTAACCTATGATATGGTCCAGTGGTTAAGGAAATGATTTTTGCAATTGGAATTGCTTCATTCATATTGGGACTCCACTACTTACAAGCCAGATGAATTTGGATAGGTTACTTCCTTAATGTTAGATTTCTTTCTGAAAAAATGTAAAGTTCTGAATATACGTAAAGCTTTCCATATGCAGTAGCAGTTTAATTAATAAATATGAAAATTTCATAGAAAAAGACTCTGTTAATAAATGTTTGTTATTAGAAATAAAACTTTCCCTAAGATCTATTTTAAATGTTTTATATCAAAGTTACAAAAATGTTTTTAGCTGTTTACTAATACAAATCCACATTCTCTCTTACATTTATACTTTTCACCTTCATTTCTCTTCTGGACGAGATCACCTCTTGAGGTTTCTTTCAGCTGTATCATTCTATGATAATCGGACTGGATGGGGAAAACATTCAGGCTCTGTTTTTGATTGCTATTTTTCATGCGGTAAATCTCAGAGAGCTGCCCAAATCCCCTACTGATTGTCTTGGTCAAGATGTTGATAAACTCTCAGAATTCTGCCTCCAATGGCACTCACGTTCACGGACAAATGGCTCTTTTCAAATTCTGAAAAATTCTATACCATCTTCTATCTTTTAATGCTAATAACTTTTAATTTGGTGACATTAACCCCAAGGTTACTGAGTATGGTCTCCTCTTGTCAACCCATCTCAGCTTTTTGTAGAAGAGGCCATTACCAAAAGTCGGATTTGATTACTTTTCATTTTCAGCCAGTTTCATAACTACAACCAACTTTATCTTCAGTCTTATCAACAAAAGCCTTTAGAGAAATGTGAACGCTTGATGACATTTTCTAATGATAATATGCTTCATAGTAAATAGAATTGAGCTATACATTCCATTTTACAGTTTATTTTTATATAGTGAGTAATAATCAAACAGTCCATAAATACATGTCATACATGACTGGTATCTTTTTTTCCCCCCACAGTACATTTTTGGGCACGGTGGATAGATGGGAAAGGACGAACTGATGTATTTCACAGGATCTGTAGCACAAATCCGAAGCTCACTTTATTTTGCAAGCCAACTCTTCAACACTAGTCACCTGAGAGAAATCATTTTATAATTTCCTATATAACAGAGACTCCTTGTGTTTGGCAAATCCAAGTCTTTAGCTACTATCAGAGACAGATATTCTTTGGTCTTAAGCTCTTGGACTAGTTTATTTACCCTCTATCATAGACAGCAGTATTTACAAATTCATTCTCTTTGATGTACTGATAACAGGATGGCCACAACTTGTTTGGTCCACAGAACATGAAGAGCTTTTACACATGGCCCTTCTGAGCAAAAGCCTTCAATCTGTGCATGTGGTCTGGCTTACCCTCTTAAGCTCCTATCTTCTACTAGAAGAGCAACGTGATTCAGGCAGTGCCTGCTCCTTCAGCCTGGGTAGAGAGTAGAAGATGACAGATGGAAAAGATGCAAGCCTGCAAGAGCCACAGCTGATAGGCAGGCCTGTGTGCAGGAAATTCATGATAGCACATGTAAAGTAATGAAATGAGAACGTCCTCTAACTATAGAATACTAAAATGAACTCAAAATGGATTAAAAACCTAAATATAGGACCAAATACTATAGAAATCCTTGAGAAAAACATGGGCAGAACACTCCTGGACATAAATTGCTGCAATATCTTTTTCAATCTGTCTCCTAGAGTAATGGAAACAAAAACAAAAATAAACAAATGGGACCTAATTAAACTTAAAATCTTTTGCATATCAAAGGAAATCGTAAACAACATGAAAAGACAACCTACAGAATGGGATAAAATATTTGCAAACAGTGCAACCTACAAGGGATTAATTTCCAAAATATACAAATAACTCTTATAGCTCAATATGAAAAAAAAAACAGTCAAAAAGTGAGCAAAAGATCTAAATAATCATTTCTCCAAAGAAATCACACAGATAGCCAATAGGCACATGAAAAAATACTCATTACTAATCATTAAAGAAATGTAAATCAAAACTATAATGAAGTATTACCTCATACCAGTCAGAATGGCCATTATCAAGAAGTCTACAAATAATAAATGCTAGCAAGGGTGTGAGGAAACAGAGACTCTTCTACATCACTAGGAACATAAACTGGTACAGCCACGATGGGGAACAGTATGGAGGTTCTTTAAAAACTAAACATAGAGCTACCAAATGATCGTGCAATCCTACTTGAGGCCTATACCTGCAGAAAACTATGATTTGAAAAGATACATCCCAATGTTCACGGCAGCACTACTTACAATAGCCAAGACATGGAAGCAACCTAAATGCCCATCAACAGATGAATGGATAAAGATGTGATACACGCACACACACACACACACACACATATGTATACACACACAGACACACACAAAACTACTCAATCATAAAAAAGAATGAAACAATGTCATTTGCAGCAACAAGACTGAACCTAGAGATTATCATACTAAGCAAATGCAACAAAGATGAATATGATGTCACTTTATATGTGAATCTAAAAAATTATGCAAAGGAACTTACTTACAAAACAGAAGAAAGACTCAAAGCCATCAAAAAGAAAATAATAACTTATGGTTACCAAAGAGGAAAAGGGAACAGGGATAAATTAGGAGTTTGGGATTAGCAGATACAAACTACTACACAGAAAACAGATAGACAACAAGCTTCTACTGTATAGCAAAGGGAGCTATATTCAATATTGTGTGCATGCATGCTCAGTCACGTTCGACTCTTTGGGTTCCATGGACTGTAGCCCGCCAGGCTACTCTGTGAAATTATTCAGGCAAGAATACTGGAGTGGGTTGCCATTTCCTACATCTTATTGTTGAGTGACCTATAATGGAAAAGAATCTGAAATATATACAGATATATAGATGTATAACAATCACTTTGCTGTACGCCAGAAACTAACACAACATTGTAAATCAACCCTGGTTATAAACAAATAGTGAGTCTTTGTCTTGAGTGTAAAAGAAGCTGTCAAAGGATTTTTCCTGGGGATGAAGTGAGGGATCCTGTAATTAGATTTGAGTTTTGTAAAGTGTTCTCGGACTATTACAGAGAGAACAACCTGAAGAGAAGGTAAATAAAAGTTTAGATGAGACATACTGAGAGCTTGATTTTAGGCACTAGCATTAGAAATCAGAAAAACAGATGGGCTTTTGAAATTAGGAAGTAAAACTAGCAAGAACAACCCTGTGAAAGACAGTAGTGAATGTGAAGGGACAAAGGATACTCTATAATATCACCATCTACGAAGAGACACATCCTATAATAAAGAAGGACTATGAGAAATAACGTCTCTGGGTTATGAGTTTGACTAAATTTAAAAATTAATTTTGACTACTTCAAAATAACCCATAATGGTAGGCAAATTAAACTCCCTGCCACTGCAGTTACAGATGAAAATCTTGTTACTGAATAATGCTGCTGCTGCTAAGTCTCTTCAGTCGTGTCCAACTCTGTGCGACCCCATAGACAGCAGCCCACCAGGCTCCCCCGTCCCTGGGATTCTCCAGGCAAGAACACTGGAGTGGGTTGCCATTTCCTTCTCCAATGCATGAAAGTGAAAAGTGAAAGTGAAGTCGTTCAGTCGTGTCCGACTCTTCGCAACCCCATGGACTGCAGGCCACCAGGCTCCTCCGTACATGGGATTTTCCAGGCAAGAGTACTGGAGTGGGGTGCCATTGCTTTCTCCGTACTGAATAATGATGTATATACATAAATCACAATTGTGAATCTCAGGAAGAAACTTTGAAGAAGTAGATTTGTTTGTTCTAAACATTGATTTGTTTAGAAATTAAATTTGAGTTTTCTACTTTAATATGTATCATCTCAGAAAATATGTAAACAAAAATATAACTATACAGACATAATCCTAATGATCATCTCAGTGGTACTAAAATGTACCTCAACACACCAACCGCTCTGCTCCCTGAGTTAGCTCAAATTCTATTCCTCTTACATAAGATTTGGAAAATAATTATGAGGACTTTTTTTGTGTGTCCTAAACATTCAAAGAAGAATCCAATAATCTTTAGAGTAATGGCTCATGGAAACAAAGTTTAGCTTCTGAAACAGACAACTATAAAGCACAGCTGTCATCTAAATTCTGTGCTTGGTTTAAAAAAAAATCTTAATTTGACACCTGGCTCAGAAAGCAGACATGGATAATTTTCATAGAATATGCCCTCATACACGTACACACGTACACACACACACACATACACATCTCTGGCTCAACTTCCCCTCAACAAACCCACAGAGCGGACATCCGTAAACCCACAGAGCGGACATCCGTGTACCCACCAACAAAGCTTCTATTCCCACCCAAATTTTCTCAGGATACCTGTCCTCACCCATAGCACGCAGTTCTGGTAGGCAGTCTAATAAAACCCCTCACCTGCCCCAGGCAAGAGACTCAGGCCAGGCCAAACAGATGACCTGCTCTGGGAATCTGACTCTTGGCATTTCTGAGTGATCCCAGGATGTGCCTGGCTGCATCATTTCAATGGCACCATCCTGAGGAGACTGTCATTTCTGCCACCAAGATGTCCAGAGCCACCCTGATTTCGTTTATTTCTGAAGCCTGCTACTGTTCAACTTGCGCTTTGGATTCTGTGACCTGTTTCCCATAATTTTCAATCCATTCCTTTTACAGAAGTAGAGGTTGATTCTCAGAGAGGATAACTATATTGTCCAAAGTCACACAGATAAGAATGCCTGCACTGGGATTCACATTTCTGTTTATTCGATCTCAGATCTATGATCTGATACGGTGAGTATACTGCTTCCTCCTGTCATATTTCAAATGGAATTTGTAAAAAAGACTGGTAATATTTGTTTATTGCCCTAGTGTACTGCTTAGAACTTCCAATGAAATGTAACTACATCAGCTATTTTGCCATTTGTAAGTGACAGGTGACTTAAAAAGCATGTCCACTTTAACTAGCCCTCTGAAACCATTTGTGTTTTCCTATCAGCTTCAGATGACTTTTCTGTGGCTGTCTTACTAATTCACAGCTATCTTTCATCCTCTGTTGACAATAAAAGTTTCAATTTCAGAGATAACTGTCCAGTGAGCCCTTTAAACATTATGGATAAGGTTTTCCTTTGGAAATGGAGATAAAGAAGACATGATATTTGTTTACATTTTCTGACAGATTCTTCTTGCACCGAGTACTGCAGGTGCCTGGTTGGGAGAACTACTAATTCAACCCTTATCACCATTAGCACTTACAGACATGCCAATGAGAGAGATAAATCTCAACAACTTCAGGTTATAACTTTGTGAGGTGGACCACTAAGAAAGCTCATTCCCAGAGTCACTAGTACTCTTATTACCCGTCCTTTACACCTTTGTCTCCTGACAGTCAATAGAATGACAGCTCTGAGAGCGAACTACTGTGAAACTCACAAAACCAAAGTCGGGAATGAAGGACACAGGAGATCCAGGGTAGAAAAGGAAATCAGAGGCCTGAGCAGGGCGTCTTCTTAGTGAGAGGGAAAGACAGTCAGCACTGAAAACCAAGCACCATAAGGCTAGAATTTACGGGCAATGTCTGCAATACATGATTCACCTGAAATTCAAATCCAATCTCACATATTCTGTAAGCCCAGAATAGTCCAATCGTCATTAAGTTTCTACATGCGTTTGGTTAAAACAGCCATGCTTCGTTTTTGTTCTCCTTGCAGGGATTTTGGGACCCTTAAGAATTCTTACCTCTTTCACATTTTATTTTTACACCTTGAATTTGCATACAGTTATCTGCTCAGTATAATGGCACCCTTTTTGGCCTTTATCTCTGTCATTTGTTGTAAAGTCAGTCAAATACCTACCCTTCCACTAGGATCAGTACCAAAGAACTGGACTGGGCAGAGTTTCATTCAAAAAAGAAATGCCATGGGAGACAATGAAGACCAGGCTTCTAACACAAGAATATCTGGTTCAAGTGCCAACTCTAGTATTTACTAGATGAAATGCTTTGGGCAATCACATTACCTTTCTGAACCTGCTTATCTCACAATATGGATAATAATACCTAATCAGAATGACTGCTCTAAGAATTCAAAATAATCAATGTAAAGTTTTAGCACAATGTCTGGGCACATGGAAATCATGGTGATACTGCATTATTAAAAATTCAATGAGAGCATTATGTAGCAAGTACTGTATATATGCTGCGGATTCAATTGTAAATTATATAAGGATGGTCTCCAACGTCTCAGATCTTATACATCTAATGTGAAATACAAAACAAGAAGTAATTCCCATAAGAGATGAAAAGTGCTCTGATAGGGAGATTAAAGGTTGCATTTTTATTAATTATAAAGTGCACATACAACATAGAAGTTAAGAATCTGAACTCTTTTCAGACAATGTGGGTTGTAGTCCCATATCTGCCTGTTAATATCAAGGTGACTTTACAAAAGAACTTTCAACAGTGAAATAAAAGATAGCAGTAGGGACTTCCCTGGTGGTCCAGGGGTTAAGACTTTGCCTTCCAATGTAGGGTATGTGGGTTTGATTCCTGGTCAGGGAGTTAAGATCACAAATGCCCAGGGCCAGAAAACCAAAACATAAAACAGAAGCGATATTGTAACAAGTTCAATAAAGACTTTAATGGTTCACATAAAAAAAAATCTTTAAAAAAGAAACTAGCAGTAACATTAAAAACTAGCATTATTTATAAGAATTAACAGAGAAAATATTCAAAGTACTTACAACAGTGCTGGATTAAGTCTTTGTGACCCCTGAACTGGAGCCCACCAGTTAATTCTCCAGGCAAGAATTCCAGAGTGAGTTTCCATTCCCTTCTCCAGGAGATCTACCCAACCCAGGGATCGAACCTGGGTCTCCGGCATTTTAGGCAGATACTGTCTGAGCCACCAGTGAAGCCCACTTAATCCTTCAGTAAACGCTAATTATAATTACTAGCACTACCACAATTCTGTCAGTACTGAGCTCTACCGAAATGATTATCACCCTTCAGAATACCTTTTTCTGAGCAAACTAGCATTTCTTCCTGTGTTTTGAGCCATTCGAGCTGTAACTAGAACAAAATCTAAGGTACCTCTGAAGATACTTTCAACTTAGACCACTCATCTTATTTTCAGAAGTTTACAAATGTTGGTGTTGTAACTGAAGTTATTTTGAGTGTACTGTTGGATTGTAAAGAAAGAAAGAAGAGGGGTACAAATATGAAATAGAAGAATGTGAGAATGGACCTCCCCCCATAGTGCTGGATTTTAAAGATGATATCAGTACGAACCCATAATTTAGATTATATACATATACACATACATATTTTCTAATCCTTTCCATAAAAAGGGCCTACAAACAACATTATCCCAGTAGCAGTGAGCACATTCAGCATTGAGATCTTAGTTTCCAAATATCATTTTCTACTGAAATTAGCCACAGTGCTTGGAAACTGCTAATTCCAGGTTTGGAGCAGGGAAAGTATAATATGAACTTGAAACATTTTGTGCCGGAAAATAAGGCATTGCTCAAAGACTAAATGAGGTATGTTAAAAGGGCACAAGAAGTTGTATCGGGGGTATCTGCTGTAAAATGGAGTTGATTTGTACATTGAAATCATATAAACTATGGATTATAATATCTTGAATTTAAAAAAACTTGAGCTGACTAGATGAGCAGAGACAAAGTTAAAAAAAAAAAAAAAAGCAAAACAGAGTCAAGTTCTTGCTTGCAGAAAAATGCTATGTATACCTATGTGAAAGTTGCTCAGTCATGTCCGACTCTTTGCGACCCCTTGGACTATACAGTCCATGGCATTCTCCAGAATACTGGAGTGGGTAACCTATTCCCTTTTCCAGAGGACCTTCCCAACAAAAATGCTAGAAAATAAATGTATAAAAAATGATAGAATTAGATAGTCAACACCTTGTTAAGTTCCATATTATGGCTCAGGTGAAGATTATCTATGAATGCTAAAACTAAATTACTAAAAGAAAATTATTGGGGAAAAGATATTCAGCTTTGAGTTCATGATGCCACAAGCCTAGGAAAAAACAGCTTGTTTTGTAGCCATGGTAACATGCAGCTTCAAGAATCAGACTGAAGCCTATTCAAATGACCCTCTTCTGCTAGTCAACCAGTTACAGGCTTTTGTTGATGAAAGTCAGACACTCAAAAACAGACTTGCATATGTCCAAGTACCAACTAATCATCTCAACTTCTCACTCACTTAAGTAAACATGCTTCCAAATACCTTATCAATCCACTTACAGCTATAAAAATCTACCAATCCCTCATTCCACACTCCCTAGTTTAATCAGCTCAGAGAGACTGTAGTTGGCTAGTACAGCTCTTCCTTACATAAATTCAGCTCTTTTTATTTTAGTGGTAGTCTGAACCATTATGCCACTAAATATTAAGAATTTTAAAGATGTGTTTTGTTTCGTTTTTTTTACAATATGAGAGTCATCATCTACCCAAGGGGTCAAGTCTGGCAGTACCAACAGTAAGTAATTCAACTGGCCAGATATGACGTGCTCAGGTATGATACAGTGGTAACTAGGAAGCATCACCTATTTGGTGTCCTTGCCAGAAATGTTTGACTCTATCTGAATGATGAGAAAATTATCAGATGGATCAAGAAAGTAAAATATTACTTAGGACAACTGGCCTGCAGTCTTTTTTTTTTTTTTCAATTTTATTTTATTTATTTATTTTTAATTTTTATTTTTACTTTTAGTTTACAATACTGTATTGGTTTTGCCACACATTGACATGAATCCACCACAGGTGTACATGCGATCCCAAACATGAACCCCCTCCCACCTCCCTCCCCACAACATCCCTCTGGGTCATCCCCGTGCACCAGCCCCAAGCATGCTGTATCCTGCATCGGACATAGACTGGTGATTCGATTCTTACATGATAGTATACATGTTTCAGTGCCATTCTCCCAAATCATCTCACCCTCTCCCTCTCCCTCTGAGTCCAAAAGTCCGCTATACACATCTGTGTCTTTTTTGCTGTCTTGCATACAGGGTCATCATTGCCATCTTTCTAAATTCCATATATATGTGGCCTGCAATCTTTAAATGATTTAATGACACCAAGAACCAAGGGAGGAGGTAGGGACATTTTATAGATTAAAAGATATTAAGAGGATTTAATAACCAATTACAATGAATTGACCTCGACTGAATCATGTATCATGAGGAAAGAAGAAAATGTGAGCAAGGAAAGTATGTTGTTATCACTGAATTGATCTGGATTTTCTGCAGCAATGGTGTGTATGGTTTTATAGGTTATTCTTAGGAGAGACAGGCTGCATTATAGGAGTAAAGTGTCTTTATGTCTACAGCACATTTCTGTTGGATGGTTTGGAAAAAGGGAAAGTCTGACTGCAAAGAAACACTGTGGGTGTTACCAAGAAGGCAAAGTTAATGAATTTTGATTAGAGAGAAACAGGTGATCACGAAATTGGTTTTTCCCCCAAATTTAAGTTTAAAATTTTAAAATCCTCATTCATTTTTATTTTGAAAATTACATTCCCAGATATATCCCTGCTGCCCCAATTTCTCACTTACTATCAAAATAAATCTGTTATGCTGCAACTGTTTTTGTAAGTCAGCTCCTATCTTTATTGGCAGAAAGTATGGTCCAAATAAGCGAAGTCTAAAATATTTAATTCACAAAATTATTTTCCTCGCACAATAAAAAAGAAAACAAAGACAAATGTTTTTCAGTTTAGAATAGCTGAGATAAGATTCTCTTTGGAGGTTAAATATCCTCCAGTCTTTATCACAGAAATTTTATTTCTTGTGTCAGTTATGTCGCTGGAAGTCAGTGAGAGGGGAATCTTCCTCAGTGGAAAAGGAGGCCATCTCGATGCGTTTGGACAGACACCCAGAGATGCCACGGGCATCAGGGGACCCTGAGGAGTCTCTCTCTGCCTCCTGCATTCACACTAGTCTTTGGTGTTTCCGTGAGGAGTCCCTCGTGGGAAGACCAGCCTTCATCTGACAGAAGGGCATATGAACGGAGGCCACCTGGCAGGAATGCAGCTGGCTGCCACATCCCCGAGGGAACTGTGGACGACTCAAGAGAAGATAAAAGAAGGTGGACGAGAGAGTGGGCACTACAGATGAACAGACCAGCCACTGGTGCCTGGAGAAAAACCCCTGTCCTCGGAGCACAGGACTGTGGCTTGAGAAACATGTTATTAGGCAAAGGTACTATGATTCTAGTGTGAGCTAGAGCCATGAGAAAAGACAGCCGTGTGCTCTGGAGTGGCAGGCACCTTTGATTACAGCAGGCAGGAAGGCTGCAGAGCCCCCAGCATGCACAGGAGGCCCTGTCCCTGTTTATAGGTACCAACTAGAAAGAGCGATGCTTGATCTGGTGGCCAAGAGAGGAAGGAAAATCTATATGTTTCCAGGATGTGAATCACAAACTACCGAGGGAATTCCGTTGGGGGGGAGGGTGATAGCTTTAGTACTTATGGATTTGCAGGAAGAAAAGGCATTCTGGTAGCAACTCCACCCCAAAAGGAACTAACCACACAATTGAAAAAAGAAAAAGTCCACTTTCATAGACTCTGTCCTGCTAAGGAAAATAGACTAGAAAGGGAGGTTCAGGCTTTAATAATATTCAAAAAGAGGAAAAGGAAAACTTGAAGAACCCTGTGGAACAGTATGTTACATTTCAGTCTTCTCGAACTCTGGTAACTCCTTAGAAACCTAACAAGATAGTTAATATCTGACCCTTCATACATTCCAGGGCTGGAGTAGGAAATGGCAAACTCACTCCAGAATTCTTGCTTGGAAAATTCCTTGGGGCATAGGAGCCTGGAAGGCTACGGTCCATGGGATCGCAAAGAGTATGGACCATTTAAGCATATTACATATGTTAGCTCACGTGATGTTCAGAGCTACCCCATGAGGCAGATACCATTACCCCACCTTAAGCATGAGATAACTAAAGCAAAGACAGCTGAAATAACTTCTGGGTTGAGAATCCTACCCATGAGGAGCTGAGCTAGGATTCACACAGAGGCATGGGCTGCAAAGCTTACACTCCCTCAGTCCTGTGGCTACTATTTCTGTGTTCCAAATCACCTATGCCCTTAGGAGATAAAGCCTTGTGAAATTAAAGCAGCAATAGTGAGGACAAGAGGAGAAACTAGAGCTGAGGCACAGGAGTGGCTGCTGAGGAGCAGTCCACAAACTTTCAGTCTTCATACCCCATAAAACTGGTGAAAATGATTGATAACACCGAAGAGCTTGTGTTCGTGTGGACTGTATCTATTGATATTTAAGTAGAAATTAGAACTGAGAAAACATTATCTAATGATTCAAACAATAAATCCACATGTTAACATAAACAATATTTTTATAATAAGCATATTTTCCAAAACAAAAATATTGCTTTGCAGAGTGGCAGTATTTTACAGTTTCGTCAAACTCTCATGAAGGACCTTGCTGAAAGCCTACATTTAGGAAAAATCATCTAACTCAAAGCCTACTTTATAATAAAGCATTGAAGATCTCATGTAATTTATTGAATAGTGAACTGAAAGTGAAAAAAGGAATGGTGGTCTGGGTTGAAGGGTATCGGTTGCTAATCCTTCTGACTGTATGGCTGACTGGGAGCTGTGGTGGCAGCCAGCGCCCAGCAACATGATAGAGCGCATTGTTATTCTGGGAAAAGACCACACTGAGAATTCTAAACATGGTTTCTGCTGAATGTGTATCACTTTTGTACCATATGAAAGCCCAAAACTCATAAGCTGAACCATCTTCAGTCAGGGACCGTTCGTATTATTTTTTATAGAATAAGAAAGCACAGGTCTGCTTCTGGAAAGAGGCTATCTGATGCAGTGCCCCACCCCCAGTCTCTTCACTGATAACTTGGGAATAGCAATCTCTACCTCCTTCAAAGGGCTGCCAGGAAGATAAAGTGAATTTTTAAAGCATGCCTATGAAGTACTATGAAATTCTTGGTGGTAGTAGACTAAAAAAGAAGAAGAATATTTTTTTTAAATGCAGAAAATAAATATTTAACTGGTCTCTGCATAGAAATGCTTTGTAAGCTTAAAAGAACTGGAAAACCTCACAAATGATAAAGTTGACAAGCTTAACTACAAAAAACCTGAAATTTCTGTAATTATCATAAGCAACTGAAGAGGATGAGTCAAAGTAGGAATAATATTTGCAACAAATACAACAGGGAGAGGGCTAATTCCTAGAAGCTCTCTGAGTTTTAATAAATACACAAATAGGACACTAATAATTAAGTCATTAAAAATAATTCATAAACACACTGAAAAGTTCATCATATTATCCAATTAAGTAACTTAAATGGAAAACAATGACATATGTAAAATCTATCACATTGGCAAAGGTTAAGAGAAGCCCCCACATCTTAAACTTTCAAAGTTGAAGAGACTATCACGTGATGTATATTTTCACGTGCTGCTGGTAAAAGACAAATTTGGGGATATTTGTCAGCTTAAATACTGCATAACATTTTATCAAGTGATTCCAGTTTAAGAAATTTATCAGGAATGTGACCGAAGATCTTTCACTAAAATATTCCTTACCTGTGGTTTGAATACTGAATATCATAGTAGATCCATATGGTACACTAGAACTTCATTAATAAAAATCTCAGTGTTATTAAAACAGCAGAAAATGTCAATAATAGCTGAAAAATCAGGTTATAAAATATTTATCTTTCTTAAAGAAATGCAAAAAATAGGAAAAAAATTAGAAATAAACTGCAATTTTGGAAGGGGTTGTTTCTGGGTAATGAGATTATGGATAGTTTTTATTTTCTATAATGGAAAGATATTCTCATAATTAGAAAAAATAAATGCAAGATTTAAAAATCTGTTACACCTGATATAAACTAGATTGCTTTTTACAGAGACATAATTTAAACAAAACATTTATTTAGCCAAGCAATTCATTAGCTGGTTACCAAAAGACTGCAATGAGAATACTGAATGCTTTGAATATAGTTTAACCTCTTTTCTCAGGAACATTTTAGTAGTTTCAGAACTCCATGAGTGCTGAATACCTACTGTGTACTGATTATTATATTCAGGACACTGAGATGTTAAAAAAAAAAAAAGACATGAAGAAAAGAAAGAAAAGGGGGAAAAGAGTAGTTTCACTGGAAATAAACTGAGTCAGTTCTGGGCCCAAATCACTCCAGCATGTATAGGCTGAACACTGCAAAACAAAGGACTATTACTTATCAGCAAATTGGTAGCAATCTTATTGCCCTGAGGCTTGTACAGAGACACTTCACTTGAAAAAAAAAATCCATTAAAATTAGTTCAAAGAGCAAGACACAGAGGTGGTGTGAGGGGGTCATTTTTCAGTGCTGTGTGAAGGAGAAAGATGTACACAGTAAGTCCCGTCACAGTCAATGAGAGCGGAGCATCCAGACCCCTGGTTTAGACTAATCTAAACCCTGGAAGGATTTAACAATCAAAGCGGCAAAGCAACTCTCAGCCATGAATGAACCCTGGGATTGCTCACTTACCTATTCTTCCCAGGCACTAAAGACAGTAGAAAATAATTTTTTTAACCACATCTTACAGGGAAAAAAAAAATAAAAAGGCTCATAAAATGTCAAATTCTCATCATTTTGCAGGTTTACTTTAAATCCTGGGTATTATTTTAATGCCATTCTTAATTGAGTAGTTTAAAAGTGGGTTTGGGGTTATTCCAATTGTTATGTGACATTCACATAGAAATCCAGAAATTAATTTGGTTTAAGCTTCAGTTTTATGAACTTTGGGCCACAATTAAACGGCACCCCTTATCCAATCCCAAGCCCTTGGTTAGCCTCAAAGTGTCAGGATAATGACAAAGAAAAAAGCGTCATTATTATGCCATGCTTTCATAGCCAAAGCCATTCATTCTTCTGACTTACATATCATCTTGCTTTAATCTAGAAAGCTATCTTTATTTTTAGATTAGGAAAAAAAAAAAAAGATGAACTCACTTGACTAGAATCTCCAAATGGGACTAAAAACCAGTTCTCCAACTCCCTGTCCCAAATTCACTGGCAGTTTCAACAAGTATAAATGGCTCTGCACTGGAAGAGGGTACACAAAATATTAGACCCACCAGCAGGTAGAGTCTTTCTCCTCCCCGTATGTTCAGTGATGCTGGTCACAGGACAGGAAGAGAGCCTCTCTAATCCACTGATCATTGTTTGCCGTGGCTTGAGTTCTGCAGTGGGGTCAGAGAAGGCCTCTGTGAGGAGGTGACAACACGGGGACTGGGGCAGAGCAGATGAGACCTGGGGAGGCATGTATGCGAAGGTCAGAGGGAAGCTCACTCCTGGTGAAGACAAGGCTGGTGCAAGAGCCCAGTGGCTGAAACAGCTCACTGAGGCAAGGGTCAGAAATCCAGGACGCCAAAGTGAAGACTCGAGATGTTATTCTAATCGAAAGAAACAACCACTGAAAATCTTAAAGCCAGGGAATAATGTGGTCTAATATCTATGTTAAGAAGCCCATGCCAGGTGCTGTGTGATGTTAGGTTGAAGGGCAGAGGAGGGAAGTGGTTGGGAGGTGTAAACAAGGAAGTAGACAAGTGGTCGTGCCCGGTCCAGGCACACGTGGGCAGGGGTGGTGGAGATGGCGAGCGGCAGTGTAAGGATATGCTGAGGATGCTCTCCATTACAAGTTCTGGCATCACTTTCATAAGGAAAGGGCCTCAGAAACTACAACTGATTCCTGTTGCTGGTCACGTTTCTGCACTTCCTGAACAATCAGCCCATTTCTACCTCAAGGAGAGCATCTCTTTCTCCTTCCTTAGGCTGGTGCCAGAGAGGCCAGGGCCAACTCTGTAACCCATCTCTGACAGCTTTATGGACACTTGGTATCTATTTCATGTACTACGTTCACTTTTGGCTCCATCTTATTTTCCTTATTCTCTTTTTGACTCTCACTTGTTTGCACTTATTTTTAAAGTACTTAATCTTACTATTTCACTACACTTTATTAGTCAACTTAAGTCATTTTCTAAACACTTTCAGGAAGTAACCAAGTAGACAAACTGCCTCAGTGATGCCCTGGTTACTGTATAAATAACAATAAATCTTAAGAAAGGCTTTATCAAAGGAATGCATTAGAAACAAAGATGTATAAATAAGTATATATGTAAGACAACCTGTATGTGTGAGAAGCCAAGAAAAGGGGGCCATAAAAATTGACTGAAGGAATGAAGAAATTGCATACACACTTGCCCTAGACTCCCCGAGGAAGACAAGATGGTGAAAAAATCTTGGGAAATTGAAGTTCATCATCTGCTGAGATACCAAACCCTGTTTAATTTGTGACATTTAGGAGGATATTAAATAGGGCTGAACCAAGAAAGGCTAGTTTCACTGTCCTGGCTGGAATCTACACAGAAATCTTCAGCCACTCTGCTGGGGTGCACAGAGGGAAGGTATTTTTTTTTCATGCTGAAACCACCTGTTAGTCTTCTCTTTCAAAGCCATGCACTGTGGAACAATAAATTTCAACTGTGCATCCGCGTGTGAGTGTGTGCATGTATGGAGATGTGTAAAAATTCAAGCTGATGCTCCTAACCACCATACTGAATTGACAGGTGTAAAAATTTATCACATTATTCTACTTGCTAAGTGAGGACCCTTGTCTTTTTTTAGGTTTTAAAGCTAAAAATTTCAGATAGTCAACCATCGTTACTCATTGAACAAATGTTTAGTGATTGTCTGTCACATGCCAGGCACATGGGGATGCAGTCAGGAATTCCCCCCCTCACAGCGATTCTGACTTTCACAGAGCTTGCATTCTGGTCAGCCCGAGACACAAACGAGTTACATAGTAAGTTGGAACATGATTAATGCCACAAAGAAAAAGAAAGTAAATGTGGTACTGAAACCTTAGAGAGGAAGACCATCCTGAGATGACGCCTGCCTACAATGTGTGTCCAACAATCCAATCTCAGATTAAAATTTCCAGTCCTGTCTAACACAGATTTGAGATGGAACCTTGAGCAGTTAGAGCTCTCTACCAACTTCTGCCCCACTCCTGACTGAGCTACTCTGGGATTGGAGACAGAGTTCTGTATCAGCGGGTGGAGAGCAGGTTTCCCTGGCCCTATCCAAGTTCCATCTGCCGAGTTTCTGCAAATATGGTGGTCTCTGCATGTTTCAGGATTCACAGGATTGAAGGTCTTCAAGTTCCACCCTCACTCTATCTGCTTCTGAGAACTCTCTCACAAAAGGATGGTCATGTCTCCCTTTATAACTTTGCCAGCGGTTTATGATCCAATCACTTTCTCCACAGGCCTGTGCCTCAGTTGGAACAACAAATCTACCTGACCAGCCTTGTGGCACCTACTGCTGATATTCATGGGTTTTTATAAGAACCAGGGGAGGAATCTGTTTGTTTCCTCCAGGGGCTGTGGCAATTGAAATGGAGTAGAAAAGTTGCTCCCATCTTCTTCTCAGGAACATTATTCTCCTTGCCCTGCAAAAAACCTCTCCTGATCTCCTTACCCACTGCTCAGAAATAGGCAGATGAGAAGCAAGCACTGGTCTATGTTTGGGCGCAATCCTAATCTCTGTAGGGCAAAGGGGAAGCTATATGGTCCTAAAGAGCCTGTGCTTGCACTGTGACCCCACTGCGTAGATAGCAGTGTCAACACAGCCTGCAGGTTCTGCTCAGCCAGCATCACTCCAAGGAACAAGATGTCAGCATCCTTTCACCAAGGATGAAACAAGCCCCCGCTCAGGGCTTTGAGCACATGACACTTGGTGGGGGGTGGAAGAGGGGTAGGAATAATCACTCCAGAAAGAGGTAAGAGAACAGCCTCTCCGCATTCTTCACTGCTCTCTACTTCCCCTGACTTCTCCCCTTACAAGGTTTGTGAGCATGGAGGTGGGATTCAACAGGTCTGTCTGGGTCTGCTGCTGCCATGAGAGTGTGGCTATCGCTCACACATGGTCATCTCACCAGAAATGATGTCAACCTTTCTGTTGAGGTTCACACTCTAGGGCAATATGAAAAGTCCCACTCAATGTCTGTTCCAGCCCTGAATTTCAATTTCATTATTGCAGCTATAGCTCCATGACTGAAAAGCTTCTAGGAGTCATTCGGTCCCTAAACAGAATAGAAAATACTAACTAGTACCATATTAATAGATGTTGGCATGAGAAACATGCTTCAGAATTTAATGTAATTTCTGTTGATTCATTTTACCTTGACACATCTTATTTAATAAATTCAAAAGCAATCATCTTTGGTAAATGGAAGGGGATCCATGGTTTACTGTTAAAGTATTACCACTCAACAGATAATTCTTAGTCTCAACAAATCTCTTGAACTGGAAATAAATCTTGAAGATGAAAAGATCTCTTGGTAACTACAGCCATTTTAAAACCTATTAGAAAAGAGAAAATGTAGAGAACCAGCAGAATTTCACTCTTCCTGGACTCACCTTACCTGGGAGTGAATTATCCTGCTTGCCAAGCAAGGTGTTTGGCCCCGCACTCACAGTGCTGCAGAGTCATGCTTAAGCCACGTAGGTTTTTCAGAAGTCCTCAAAGTTAGCCTTATTCCTTAATGATGATGATTACAGCCAAACAACCAAGACACCAAAATAGCAGCAAACATTATAAATGACAGAGTGTAGACAGACGACAATGTAGCACTGGAAAGCAGGAAAAATGGGGATGTTTAAGACTCCAGGGAAAAGAACTCCTCAAAACACCTAACCAATGGTACAAAAAGGTTTGGAGCACATGGGACAGCAACTAGAAGTGGCAGAAAGAGCAACAGAATGAGGATCCAGAGTTTTGGGTGAAGTCTTGACTCCCATGAATTACGGCCAACACTGGCCTGAGACTCTGCCTTCCCATTCCAACTGGTCAGAGGGGATAGAACAAAATAGCGACCTCAACAATGCATTGCTCATTATAAAATATTATTTAATTCACTTATTTCAATTTCAGCATCAAAGCTCCAATACTCAGGCCACCTGATGCGAAGAGCTGACTCATTAGGAAAAAACCATGATGCTGGGAAAACCTGAGGGCAAGAGGAGAAGGGGGTGACAGAGGATGAGATGGTTGGATGGCATCAACGACACAAGGGACATGAGTTTGAGCAAAGTCTGGGAGATCGCGAAGGACAGAGAAGCCTGGTGTGCTGCATCCATGGGGTTGGCAAAGAGTCGGACATGACAGAGTGACAACAGCAAAAACGTCTTTCAATCAATTTATTTCTATGACATTATTTTCAATAAAATATATTAGCAAGTTGAATGCATGTACATACACACTCATCCCTACCACATTCACACGCATGAGACAGACAGACCAAGAAACCACTGTCTCAACCCTTTCCTGCTGCACTTAAGTTTTCCCCTATAACGGTGTTAGGCAGTTACCATTCCACTGTGAGGAAGCCAGCCGTTTAAAACAAAGAAAGAATTTTGGTGTTTTTAATTCATTGGTGACTCTGCTATTATATGCCAGTCTCCATGGTGTTTAAGAGCAAATATCAGGCTTGAGCCATAGGATGGAAACGAAGCTTCCTCCTATCAGTGTTCATTTCTAAAACCAGGGCTGTAACTGACTGCATCCACTGGCATGCCCATGCCTGCTATTAAAATATTGTAACAGTTCTGCCCATACTGCCTCCTGGGAGCTGCTCACACTTCTCTGCCTCCTCCCCTGGGTCTCTCCAGATCTTCCCACAAAGCAGAAATTAACAGGATGGTGTTGTGACAGAGCAGAGAACTTCCAGGAAATACACTGACATTAGGACATTGGTCACTGCTGTGTGTCATATTAATTGCTGCATCTAAAAATAAGTCCTCTGCCTAAGATATCCAGCCATATGCCTGATCCCCAGCTGTGGGTCCACCTAAGCCAAGCCAAGACTCGAGGCATATTTAAAGCCTGGAACGGAAATCTCAGGAAAACAATTTAGATTGCAAAACTAGTTCAGATACCTACTATTACAGAGAGTTCTGAGGATAAGGCCAATTTAGGATTTGTGCCCAAGAGCTATTTGCAAATTTATAGTTATTTTTTCAGTCGATTAGTTTGAGAAAGGAAATGGGAGCTAAGTAAATAAATTAGATCATTAATTTGCAATAAATATAAATTAATTATGCTAATTCTAAGACTGGAACATATATATAAATTATGTATATATAATAAACAAGGCATACACATAAGACTCTATTAGCGAAAGAAAGACATCTTGACTTATTGTGTTGTGGAAAATCCATGTATATTCATTCAATAGATCTTAACAGTTTTGATATGTGTATGAAAATATAGGATAAACATTACACTGCCTACTGATGTTCTAACAAATCTATTTTCATTCCAAATGGAAATTAGGATATATTTTGTGTTATCTGAGTTAATTACATGACATTTCTTGTGAATAATGATGTATTATTCCATTCATTACTTCCAATTATGTTCTGTTACAAGTGCAAGGCAGGCAACACCGTGACCAGCCTTTTCCTGTTGCTCACAATCTGATAGCTTGCCTGGGAAGCAGGTCAAAAATATGCCCAGAATATAATGAACAAGTTCAGACACTGTTAACCATGAGAGTTTAAAATTACCTGAGGAAAGTTTCACATGGAAATAAATAGAAATGGGGAATGGCATTCTATACAGGATATTCATTTTTTGCAATTAATATGAAGAATATTCAAAGTGTTATTTTAACACATATAATTATCATCCCACCATTTGCTGGAGCTGGAGACAGAGCATCTCCTGTTCCCTAACTCACTCACATACACACACACACACACACACACTAATAGGATTATGTTCTGTGAGAGACTGGCAGGTGGCAAAGGTATCTTTTTGTGGTTGTAAAATAATTCTGTGGGCTTTGTGCAATTCTAAGAGAATACAGAAACCTCCTAAAAGCTCTGATTTAAAAGCCGTCAGGACTTTCCTCCTCAAACACATCACCATGGTCAAGCCAGCTCATCTCACCCCACTCACAGTAGGTCCTGAAGCTAGAAGGTAAATCCTATTATGGAGAAGCAGTCAAGGTCAAAGGTAAATAGTCACAACTAAGGGATGAAGTGTAGGGGCAAAGTGAACCACAAAATCACCACTCACCAGTATCCTCACCAACCAGTAGGCTGCAAGGAGCCAGGGAGAGATGGTGGCCAGCAGGAAGGGGGCTGGATGAAGTCTAGAGATCAGTGTGTACACGCCTCAGGCACACTGTTTCATGGGTGAGTCACCTTTATTTGAAGTCACTGGGGCAAAATATATAAAATCCACACATTTTTCTCCATCCAATTTCAAATGTTCATTGCGCGCGCGCGCACACACACACACACACACACACACACACACAGAATCTATTAAACCCTTCAAATCTATCATTCTGTCTATAATAAAAAATAAAGATGCCAGTCTCAGCTCCAAGAATGAGAAATAAACCCGAGAGGAAAAGTCTTGGCAAGGAGCCTTTCTACTCCGCTACCTGTGGCAGTTACTGCCCACTGCCCCTGCATACAGCCCCAGAATCCTACTCAACACTATGAGCTCACTACCAACCCGAGAAACAGCAGATAACCGTATTTTCTCTCTGAGCAGTAACTCCTCAGATGACAAGCCAAGATAGATGACAGACACACAAGGTTTGTCTTGTAATGGGGGCTGGCAGGATCCTCTGTGCTAGGTTCTGGACACTGAAAAAAGATATCAGTCAATTTAGTGCACGCTGAAAACATAGAAGAGCTTTCTGTGTTGCTCCTGACGAATGCTGTAAAAAACTGTTCAAGCTGGAGGTAATGTACTCTACTGACCCAAAGGTAGGCACACATTTATACGGAAACCTTTCCCTTAGAAACAGCATAAGAACACTCTGAGCAATCACTGCTGTTTGCAGATCTTTTGGACACAACAATCTGCCAAATGAAGTCAAGAAAAACATGACCACAAGGAAACCAACTTTTCCCACTACTCAGCTCAGGACAAAGGGTGTATGCTCAACTTTGAACACATCTCCTACAGTATTTTAAGCTGGGTAATATACAACAGGCCCAAAAACGGTGGCGGGAGGGGGGGGGGCTGGGGTAGGCATATGCTTAGGGAAATTTCAAGAGCAAAAAGGTCTATCTTTAGTAATAAAGATATTAAAATAGTTCTTGCACTCATTTTATTTGCACAGGAAGGTTTTAAAAGAAACTCTTTCAGAAATGAAAAGATCATGAGATCACTAATAACTGCAGTTTCCTGAACAATTAAAGAAATTCACAAGATTACAACCTACTCAGGAAATGACAAATATTTCTGATTTTTACGGAAGGACTAAAAGGGCACTTTTATCTATAGCATCTATTCCGTAAGAAGCACGGTTAAGTAATGAAGCTATTTTTATTATCTGTTCCTTTATTTCAAGAATACTCAATATGGCAATGGCCTGAAAACAGAACACTGCTTGCTTAGGGAGATAAAATTTTGTATTAAAAGGCAATTGCTGGATTTTTCTTTTTTATCTATTGACGTTAGACCTTAGAACACAATTTCCCTTGCACCAAACTTTTGTTTCCAACATGTCAGCAGAAATGTCCTTTAAGTTACCTAGTCTAATTCTTCACAAATACACTTTGTAAGGCTGTCCTCAATGTATCATCCTAACATGGCTTGGCCCTGATAACATTCTGTGTGTGATGCTCCCGCTTGGAAGAATCTGCTCTTTTTAATAACAGATTCAGTAAACTGTTGACAAATGATTTGTATAATATAGTATGGCCAGCAAGCAAGGTTTGTTTCTGTCATTACACAACACATTCAACCTGTCCACAAAGGTGGCCATGTTCCCCTTATGTCAGAGCCCCATATGCCATGCTGAATAGCAATTCAAAGATCAATACATTGTCTGCTGAAAACTACAGGACGTAACAAATGAATAATTTTATTTACAATAAAAGCCCCAGTCCCCAAATGGATTCCACTAATGTTCAAATTCATTTTTCATGCTCACCTCAAGATGAGAGGTAGACACAGCCCGATGCAAGGGGAGTGGAGTGGAGACAAGTATTAACCACGTTGACTCAAATGTTTTCAAGCCGCGAACAATAGCTGGGCTGCACCAAGTACATGAATAAAACGTTGGCTGCAGAATTGTGAAGATGCAACCTCCAAAATGCTCTGTTCTCTTTCCAAGACTCCCTGAAAAGCATTTTCCAGCAACAGGAAATTAAGGGATTAAAGACCTTCAGACATATGCTTCCAGAGTGTTGCACCACAGAGGCCAAAGCCTATTCAATCAACTTTAAACACTGTTTACAACAAGCAGAAGTGTCTGCTTTAGGTGGGGATGAAGAGGGACGTAAGCAGCTCTTCTGAGAATGGAAGCAAACAGTCTTGCTTCAAAAGCATATCTGCAGCCCCCGATCTGACGGTTCTTTTCCTCCTCAGGAACGTATAAAGTGAGCCAGTGAGTCAAGTGGAAAAAAAAAAAAAGGTTGAGGAGTGGGGAGCAAAATGTTAAGAGAGGACACAAGTTCAAAGATGACATTTACAAGTCTCTTCTGAATGGCACATTCCCCAGAGGCCACCTCAACACTCTTTTAAAAAAGAAATCATCACAAACACAAAATAGAATTTTCCAGTTCACAACAAGATAGCAATATACTGCCCTTAAAATAGAGACTCGTCCATTGGCCAATTAACACAGTCAGAAAAAAATGGAAAAGAATCTCTTCCCATATGCTGTCAGTCCATTCACTGCATTTAGACTTAATACAAGACACTCTTAACAGTAAAGAGAACTGTAACTGACAGAGCATGCAGGGAGAACTGGATGAGATACTAATAAATCTGGAATAAAATGTTGACAAGACATGGCTTTGTGCATGGGAATACAGGAAAGGCAGGATCTCAGTATTAACTGAAACTATCCACAAGCTCCTGATGTTTACAGATTCACTTTAAATTCAGTCAACACAATATTCTGGGTGCTAAGAAAAAGAGACATACTAAGAGCCGATTTCGCCCCCACCTCTTCCCGGGAATGCAACTCCACACAGACAAACAGAAATGAACACAGCTCTGGTCTGGGGCAGACTGGGATTAGTGTTTGGCATGAGGCTTGGGAGAGAGTAGCTCAATAATAAACCATTGAATAAATCAACATGCGAATAAGGAATCAAGGGTCACAAAAAGGATGGAACTGTTTTTTTTCCCTAAGAGGGCAGGACAGGTATCGAAGTAAGCACTTTAGTTCAAGTGAAAAGGAAGGGAAGGACCTCGAGGTGAAGAGAGAAGCATGAGGAAGAGTGGGAGTCAGCAGGTAAAGGGAAATACAACACCTGTTTAAGGAAATAGCTGGAAAGTGGGGAGGGTGAGTTAAGATAATGAAAATCTTTTAAAGGGATGCTAAGAAATTTGGACTTTATCCTCAAGTTGGAAAAGATCCTGATGCTGGGAAAGATTGAGGTCAGGAGGAGAAGGGGAGAACAATGAGATGATTGGATGGCATCACCAACTCAATGAACATGAGTTTGAGTAAACTCTGGGAGATAGTGAATGACAGGTAAGCCTGGTGTGCTGCAGTTCATGGGATCACAAAGAGTTGAACACATTTGAGCGACTGAACAACAATTCTCAAATAAAATGATATCCATTATATTCATCAGTGATTTTTTGCAAAGGAATAGGAGAGTGGTGACATCAGAGCTGTGGCTCAGAGAGAGCTGTAGGCTGGGCTGGGGAAGTCCAGGGGTAAAGAATCAGAAGACCTAGAAGACCCACAACAAGGGGCTTATTTAGGGCAGGCAGGGTAGAGAACTGCGGAGGACGGGGCGGGGAGCAGGAGGGGCAGTGATGGTCTGCTGCAACCATTTCACCATTTATTTTATGAAATGCAGAAAGTGAAGAGGAACTAAAAAGCCTCTTGATGAAAGTGAAAGAGGAGAGTGAAAAAGTTGGCTTAAAGCTCAACATTCAGAAAACGAAGATCATGGCATCTGGCCCCATCACTTCATGGGAAATAGATGGGGAAACAGTGGAAACAGTGTCAGACTTTATTTTTGGGGGCTCCAAAATCACTGCAGATGGTGACTGCAGCCATGAAATTAAGACGCTTACTCCTTGGAAGAAAAGTTATGACCAACCTAGACAGTATATTCAAAAGCAGAGACATTACTTTGCCGACTAAGGTCCATCTAGTCAAGGCTGTGGTTTTTCCTGTGGTCATGTATGGATGTGAGAGTTAGACTGTGAAGAAGGCTGAGTGCTGAAAAATTGATGCCTTTGAACTGTGGTGTTGGAGAAGACTCTTGAGAGTCCCTTGGACTGCAAGGAGATCCAAGCAGTCCATTCTGAAGGAGATCAACCCTGGGATTTCTTTGGAAGGAATGATGCTAAAGTTGAAGCTCCAGTACTTTGGACACCTTATGCGAAGAATTGACTCATTGGAAAAGGCTCTGATGCTGGGAGGGATTGGGGGCAGGAGGAGAAGGGGACGACCGAGGATGAGATGGCTGGATGGCATCACGGACTTGATGGACGTGAGTCTGAGTGAACTCCGGGAGATGGTGATGGACAGGGAGGCCTGGCGTGCTGCGATTCATGGGGTCGCGAAGAGTCGGACACGACTGAGAGACTGAACTGAACTGAACTAGTAGGCAGAGCTATTCACTGTTTCAATTTCCAAATCACAGGACAAAAGAATATTACTTCACGCAAGCAAATGAGTTACTTATTAAAATTCTTCTCACAATTGTCACCTAAGAGAGTTTACCAAGGTAAAGTAAAATAAAAAGTTTCAGAATCATTATATAAAAAGGATTGTTTGAATCCATTATCCACTGCCCCTGAAATTACTTTAAACACTGTAGACGTAAAAGAGCTTTACGGAGTACGCTGATTGCACTGAGTGTACCATTCTCAGCCTTGGACAGAGCTGAGTCCTTCTTGCTACCTTCCAAACAAACTGAGGTTGTTGATTTTAATACAACGCTCCCCTTGTCCTTGGCATTTACGCAACGAGGTGATAATCAACCAGGACTCATTTTCAAAATGGCAATTTCAGTGCCATCTGGAACAAAACTAGTCATCATTCACTAACTGCTCACTGTTCACTATAAATATTTTCCTTGAAGCAGACACCTCTATTTCAGTTCAAACACATATATGACCCAGGTCTTACACAGCACACTTTCAGAGGTGGTTAAAAAGACCATGAAAAATCAAGTTGCTTACCGTTAATATAGGAGTTTAAAAAAATCAAAGTTTATTCCATTATTAACCGTTTTTTAAAAAGTGCAGCTCTACAATCTCATATTCTGTCAGTCCGAAGCATTAAGATTCGTTCATCTAAATTCACATTTTCACCCCAAATTCCTTCAGTTCTTTGACAAAAGTCAATTAAAACTGACACCCAAAGAGAGATGGCATTTAAACATTATACTTTTGACACAGGAATTAGACATTTTGCTTAAAAAAATATTCCTCAAAGGAAAAAGGCAACCACAGACTTGCAGCAAAATCAAATGAGAAAATAAAATGCCTGTGTTATTTCAAGAACTTCAAGGTCTTTTGGAGAAACTCAATATGAAAATGTGACACAACTTAAAAACTGTCATTTTATAGGAGCATCCTGCATCCTTTTAGAGTTTTTTAATAAACAGAAGATGAAATTTTCTGACCTTATATACTTATAAAATTAAATATTTTTATAAATTTAAAAGTTAAATATTATTAAGAAAAATATATATTATTTACTAGCTTATTGATATTATTATTAGTTTTATAAATTTATGAAATTTATTTTGGTTTAAAGTTCAAATCAAGAAATTTGGGAGTCTACCACAAAAACCACAATTTTCTTTTGCTGCATGTTTTATTAGTAGTTACATGATCAAGAAAGAAGATGATTCATCAAGTTTTCAAGCATTTTCAAAAATCCCATTTAAAAAAATATAACTCATTCTTAGAAAAAATCTTGACACTTTTATATACTCAGAATTACCAAGAAATTTATTTCAAAGTAGAAGCATGTCTCAATGTGGAAATGCTTATGATCTTAAAATACAACATTTCATAGTCTGCTGCCCTCTGCATAGTAAATTAAGTTGGGGTGGGTAGGGGGGGGAACAAAATTTTTGAAGAGTTAGTACAAATGTCATCCACATACAGTCACGAGTGATACTTTCAACAACATAAAAATAACTCTCCAGGGCATTTCACCAAATTCTCCCTCTCCCACCACAAAGAATAAAGCTTCTACTGAAATCGATGGTCAGAGGGAAATAAAATACCCCACACCACCAATGGCACCAGACAATGATCTAGAAGCTGGGATGTTTTCCAAGAGAAAATGCTATCTCAGACTCTAACATAAAATATATTAGTATATTTATGTGTTTGAATGCAATTAAAATTCACAGCTTGAATGATCTCCAAGAGGTAAAGAAACCAAGCCAGTCTCAAATCTTCATGTAACACCTTACTTCCATAACACAAGCGTGTCACCCAATCTCTTATCTTACTATTAGAGTGCACACTTGACACCTGAAAACAAAGTGCTAAGGATATTCATTGGATCCATTTTAGAAGCACCTATTTATTTACACAGCCACAACAGTGAAAAGGTTATGCAAAAATTCACCTCCAAAGCCACAGTTGCTAAGCAACTCCTTTCCAGAAGTTCTGCAGCACTGATCAAGCATATTACTGGTGCCACCAACTGGTTTCAGAATAAATGTGAATATTGTCCTACCTGGTTTCTCCAAAGGGGGAGACAGGAGGATTCCTTGCTTACCTTTTTGGTCGAATACTAGAGGTTAATGGCTGTGTTCATTTGGTCTGTTTTCTCTCTTAAAAAAAAAAAAAAAAAAAAAAGGATACGTCCAGGTACCACAGGCTTCCTGTTCACCAGGGCAAAGGACAGTTCTGTTTTGAGAAACACCACGGAGGGCTTGATGAGATGTTGGCCAAATCTGAATGACATTTCCTCAAATTCAAGTCTGGAAGAGAAGAGGATGTAGAAAACGGACATTCATCAAATTCCATTGAGAAACTCAGATCATACACAAATTTAAAGAAAGCAGAGTCTATTACTACAGATCCTTAGCTATCAAGAAGATGTCATTTAAGCTGCCCCACATTTAATGTTCACTAAGATGTATGGATGTGAGAGTTGGACTGTGAAGAAAGCTGAGCACCAAAGAATTGATACTGTTGAACTGTGGTGATACAGAAGACTCCTGAGAGTCCCTTGGACTGCAAGGAGATCCAACCAGTCCATTCTAAAGGAGATCAGTCCTGGCTGTTCACTGGAAGGACTGATGCTAAAGGTAAGACTCCAATACTTTGACCACCTCATGCGAAAAGTTGACTCATTGGAAAAGACCCTGATGCTGGGAGGGATTGGGGGCAGGAGGAGAAGGGGATGACAGAGTTTGAGATGGCTGGATGGCATCACCAATTTGATGGACATGAGTTTAAGTAAACTCCGGGAGTTGGGAGGCCTGGCATGCTGCGATTCATGGGGTCGCAAAGAGCCGGACACGACTAAGCGACTGAACTGAAGATGTATTCTGGGTAAGTCCTCTTAAAATATCCCACTCTCCCTACCAGCGCTGGATTTAGTGTTTTCAAGCAAAAGCTCACACACAGACAACAAGTCTTCTTAAATCCCTCTGCTCTTCAAGTAGCCACCTGAACTCAAATCCTCTAGGTCCAATCTGGCAGGTACTGTTTTTAACCATCTGTTTCATTTTTGCTAAGCTGAAAATTTTCATGGTTAAGCATTGACTATAAACCTTCTAATTCTTAAAGAGGTATCTCTGGGGTCTCTCTTTTCTCAAATGGTTTTATCTTTATCTAAAAGCAATTTATAAAAAGTACAAATGCTCTTTGACCTTGTGTACAATTACAAAAACATGCGTGTACTCCCAGAGAACTATTATAGCAAACTTTCAAAAATTAAGAGAAAAAAATCTGAGGAAAAAGAAGAAGAAATAACATAGAGTTCAAAATGAAAACAATTCCTGGTTGATGTAGAGGTAGTATGGAGCAAGATAGGTGAAGTGTTTCATATCCTCCTTCCTAGTGGGGGCCACAGGCTGGGGTTGGGTAAGAAGATGGGGAAAAGCACGATTTGACACTTGACATCCAGGGTACCAAGGGATGATTTTTTTAGGAGTCAATGTCTATACAGGACAGTTTCTCTCTGAATGAAAGAAAATACACATCCACCTTGGGAAACCACTTTGGCTTTCTAATTCAGGAACAACCCTACTACAAATGAAAACTGAATGAAAACTGATGAAAACTGAATCCTCATGGGAAAACAGAAATAGGATTACAAAAAGGATGACATAAGAAAATGGAGGACTGGTTTATAAAGCATACCAATAAATGTCCAGTTGCTTCATGGCCCTAATGTTTTCAGCGACCCAGCAGTTAACAGAGGGCTATGCAAAATCCATCTAATTTAGAAGTACCCATATAGCCAGAATTTAACACATTTCAGGTACGAAGGGAGAGTACGGATAATTTGCCTCAATATACAAATACTGCTTTCTAGAACATCAATAATCTGAGATATGCAGATGATATTACCCTTATGGCAGAAAGAAAAGAGGAACAAAACAGCCTCTTGATGAAAGTGTAAGAGGAGAGTTATAAGCTGGCTTAAAACTCAACATTCAAAAAATGAAGATCACGTATCTGGTCCCATCACTTCATGGCAAATAGATGGGGAAATAGTGGGAAACTTAATTTTGGGGGGCTCCAAAATCACTGCAGATGGTACTTGCAGCCGTGAAATTAAAAGATGCTTGCTCCTTGGAAGAAAAGCTATGACCAACCTAGACAGCATATTAAAAAGCAGAGACAAAGGTAAGTCTTTGTCAAAGTTATGGTTTTTCCAGTAGTCATGTATGGATGTGAGAGTGGACTGTGAAGAAAGCTGAGTGCCAAAGAATGGATGCTTTTGAACTGTGGTGTTGGAGAAGACTCTTGAGAGTTCCTTGGACTGCAAGGAGATCCAACCAGTCCATCCTAAAGGATATCAGCCATGAATATTCATTGGAAGGACTGATGCTAAAGCTGAAGCTCCAATACTTTGGCCACTTGATGTGAAGAACTGACTCATTGGAAAAGACCCTGATGTTGGGAGATTGAAAGCAGGAGAAGAAGGGGACAACAAAGGATAAGATGGTTGGATGGCATCACCAACTCAATGTACATGAGTTTGACCAAACTCTGGGGGTTGGTGATGGATAGGAAAATCTGACATGCTGCAGTTCATGGGGTCACAAGGAGTGACATGACTGAGCAATTGAACGGAGAATAAGTACAACTATCTCATAAAAATGAAAGGTCATTGTGAATACTGAAAATCATCTAACCCAGAGGTTTTCAAGGTGTGTTCCCTGGAGCAATAGTACCAATAGCACCTGGGGAAATTAGAAATGCAAATTCTTGAGTCCTACTACAAAGCTACCAAACTGGAAACTCTGGGAGAAGGGCCCAGAATTCTAAGCTTTAATAAGATATCTGGATAATTCAGTTCAGTTCAGTCGCTCAGTCGTGTCCGACTCTTTGCGATCCCATGAATCGCAGCACGCCAGGCCTCCCTGTCCATCACCATCTCCCGGAGTTCACTCAGACTCACGTCCATAGAGTCCGTGATGCCATCCAGCCATCTCATCCTCGGTCGTCCCCGTCTCCTCCTGCCCCCAATCTCTCCCAGCATCAGAGTCTTTTCCAATGAGTCAGCTCTTCACATGAGGTGGCCAAAGTACTGGAGCTTCAGCTTTAGCATCATTCCTTCCAAAGAAATCCCAGGGTTGATCTCCTTGCAGTCCAAGGGACCCTCAAGAGTCTTCTCCAACACCACAGTTCAAAAGCATCAATTATTCGGCGCTTAGCCTTCTTCACAGTCTAACTCTCACATCCATACATGACCACAGGAAAAACCACAGCCTTGACTAGATGGATCTAGTCGGCAAAGTAATGTCTCTGCTTTTGAATATATTATCTAGGTTGGTCATAACTTTTCTTCCAAGGAATAAGCGTCTTTTAATTTCATGGCTGCAGTCACCATCTGCAGGGATTTTGGAGCCCAAAAAAATAAAGTCTGACACTGTTTCCACTGTTTCCCCATCTATTTCCCATGAAGTGATAGGACCAGATGCCATGATCTTCATTTTCTGAATGTTGAGATTTAAGCCAACTTTTTCACTCTTCTCTTTCACTTTCATCAAGAGGCTTTTTAGTTCCTCTTCACTTTCTGCCATAAGGGTGGTGTCATCTGCATATCTGAGGTTATTGATATTTCTCCCGGCAATCTTGATTCCAGCTTGTGTTTCTTCCAGTCCAGCGTTTCTCATGATGTACTCTGCATAGAAGTTAAATAAGCAGGGTGGCAATATACAGCCTTGACGTACTCCTTTTCCTATTTGGAACCAGTCTGTTGTTTCATGTCCAATTCTAACTGTTGCTTCCTGACCTGCATACAGATTTCTCAAGAGGCAGGTTAGGTGGTCTGGTATTCCCATCTCTTGAAGAATTTTCCACAGTTTATTGTGATTCACATAGTCAAAGGCTTTGGCATAGTCAATAAAGCAGAAATAGATGTTTTTCTGGAACTCTCTTGCTTTTTCCATGATCCAGCGGATGTTGACAATTTGATCTCTGGTTCCTCTGCCTTTTCTAAAACCAGATTGAACATCAGGAAGTTCACGGTTCACCTATTGCTGAAGCCTGGCTTGGAGAATTTTGAGCATTACTTTACTAGCATGTGAGATGAGTGCAATTGTGCGGTAGTTTGAGCATTCTTTTGTATTGCCTTTCTTTGGAATTGGAATGAAAACTGCCCTTTTCCAGTCCTGTGGCCACTGCTGAGTTTTGCAAATTTGCTGGCATATTGAGTGCAGCACTTTCACAGCATCATCTTTCAGGATTTGAAACAGCTCAACTGGAATTCCATCACCTCCACTAGCTTTGTTCATAGTGATGCTTTCTAAGGCCCACTTGACTTCACATTCCAAGATGTCTGGCTCTAGATGAGTGATCACAACATCATGATTATCTGGGTCGTGAAGATCTTTTTTGTACAGTTCTTCTGTGTATTCTTGCCACCTCTTCTTAATATCTTCTGCTTCTGTTAGGTCCAGACCATTTCTGTCCTTTATCGAGCCCATCTTTGCATGAAATGTTCCCTTGGTATCTCTAATTTTCTTGAAGAGATCTCTAGTCTTTCCCATTCTGTTCTTTTCCTCTATTTCTTTGTATTGATCACTGAAGAAGGCTTTCTTATCTCTTCTTGCTATTCTTTGGAACTCTGCATTCAGATGCTTATATCTTTCCTTTTCTCCTTGGCTTTTCGCCTCTCTTCTCTTCACAGCTATGTGTAAGGCCTCCCCAGACAACCATTTTGCTTTTTTGCATTTCTTTTCCATGGGGATGGTCTTGATCCCTGTCTCCTGTACAATGTCACGAACCTCATTCCATAGCTCATCAGGCACTCTATCTATCAGATCTAGGCCCTTAAATCTATTTCTCACTTCCACTGTATAATCATAAGGGATTTGATTCAGGTCATACCTGAATGGTCTAGCGGTTTTCCCTACTTTCTTCAATTTGAGTCTAAATTTGGTAATAAGGAGTTCATGATCTAAGCCACAGTCAGCTCCTGGTCTTGTTTTTGTTGACTGTATAGAGCTTTCCATTTTTGGCTGCAAAGAATATAATCAATCTGATTTTGGTGTTGACCATCTGGTGATGTCCATGTGTAGAGTCTTCTCTTGTGTTGTTGGAAGAGGTGTTTGCTAGGACCAATGCATTCTCTTGGCAAAACTATTAGTCTTTGCCCTGCTTCATTCTGCATTCCAAGGCCAAATTTGCCTGTTGCTCCAGGTGTTTCTTGACTTCCTACTTTTGCATTCTAGTCCCCTGTAATGAAAAGGACATCTTTTTGGGGTGTTAGTTCTGAAAGGTCTTGTAGGTCTTCATAGAACCATTCAACTTCAGCTTCTTCAGTGTTACTGGTTGGGGCATAGACTTGGATTTCCGTGATATTGAATGGTTTGCCTTGGAGACGAACAGAGATCATTCTGTCGTTCTTGAGATTGCATCCAAGTACTGCATTTCGGACTCTTTTGTTGACCATGATGGCTACTCCATTTCTTCTGAGGGATTCCTGCCCACAGTAGTAGATACAATGGTCATCTGAGTTAAATTCACCCATTCCAGTCCGTTTTAGTTTGCTGATTCCTAGAATGTTGATGTTCACCCTTGCCATCTCTTGTTTGACCACTTCCAATTGCCTTGATTCATGGACCTGACATTCCAGGTTCCTATGCAATATTGCTCTTTACAGCATCGGATCTTGCTTCTATCACCAGTCACATCCACAACTGGGTATTGTTTTTGCTTTGGCTCCATCCCTTCATTCTTTCTGGAGTTATTTCTCCACTGATCTCCAGCAGCATATTGGGCACCTAATGACCTGGGGAGTTCCCTTTTTTGGTATCCTATCATTTTGCCTTTTCATACTGTTCATGGATGATTCAGAACCACTGGTTAAACCCAACTATTCTCCCAATCTTTTCCTACAAAATATTTGCCAGGTAGCTGGCTATCCTATGCTCAAATATACACAGTGATATGAAATTCACTAACCAATCCTTTTCAGATAACCAGCTTCAGCAATTACATAGTTGCCCTTTGTATCAAGTTCACCTTTCCTCATGGATTTATGGTTTGACGGATCATATAAAACAAGTTTCATGCAAGTGGAAGTGCTTTAGATATTGGAAGTTAACGTGTGTTTTTCATTTCCCCCAGTTTTTCTAGAATGAGCGTGCAATTCAATTCAATCATTCTTCAAACAGCATTGATTCAAGTTCCCTAAGTTACCTGTGTATTTTTGCTCCCTTAGCATCCATTTTCCATGGTTCTGGTCATATCACTGTAATTTCTGTTTGGGTAGTATCCCACCATATTCTGTATGTTAGGTTCTTCGTACTGCCTTGTTCTAGGGATGGGAAAGTAACCCACGCACCCTTAGTCCTTTGTTACATGACTGATTCAGGGGTGCTCACAGGAGAAAAAATGAACCAGCCAAAGAAAGGATATTCATGAGAGGATGACTGTTCATACTATGGGCAGAGTGATTTCTTTCTGCTTAGTTGCTGTGAACTTGAAAGAGCTAAAGAATACCCTAGAAAGAGTCTGCCTCTTATCAGAGCCAACACTGAAGCCAGGAAAACCGAAATACAGAGAGAGACCCATACCTGATGACACTGGTTGAGCATCTGAACAGCTCTGAAAGGACTAATGTCCGTGGACATTGTTTCCTCTAATGAATAATTTTACAGAGTTGACTTAAGCATACGCTTAAATTGATGAGCTACTATTGCCAATCCATCAAAGACTCTCTTCTGATTTTCATTTTTCTTATTTTCACTTCATCCTCTATACCCAAACCCATTCCTTCCTTTCCCAGCCTGGGGCTTCTTTTTTTTTTTTAACGAAATATAATGCTATATATATTTTTTGTTGTTTTATAAATACATGGTAAAGAGTCTGCCTGCAATGCAGGAGACCGAGGTTTCATCCCTGAGCCTGGAAGATCTCCTGGAGAAGGAAATGGCAACCCGCTCCAGTATTCTTGCCTGGAGAATCCCATGGACAGAAAAGCCTGGTGAGCCCCCAGCTACGGGGTCAGAAAGAGTTGGACATGACTGAGCAACTAACTAATGCTGTATTTATAAGCTCCACTGTATTTTTCATAAATACTTTATGTGTCAAAGGACTTCCCTGGTGGCTCAGACGGTAAAGCATCTGCCTACAATGCAGAAGACCCGGGTTCAAACCCTGGGTCAGGAAGATCCCCTGGAGAAGGAAATGGCAACCCACTCTAGTACTCTTGCCTGGAAAATCCCATGGACGGAGGAGCATGGTATGCTTCAGTCCATGGGGTCGCAAAGAGTCGGACACAACTGAGCGACTTCACTTATGTGTCAAAATCCTGTAGTTTTAAAATTTGTATAGAAGTTGTGTCATGCTTTAAATCTGTCTTTGTCTCAATGCTGTTTTAGAGAATGTTATAAGTAGATGTAATTCCCTCTCTAATCGCTTATTCTCTCATTGCACTCCACTGTCATTTTCCTTTTCTGATCTTTTAGTGCAAAAGAACTAGCTTTCTCAGTCTTTCACCACAAATAACACTGAGATAATCATACTTACATATATTTCTGTGGGCATCTATGCTAGTCCCATTATTGGGTTTTAGGTTATATAGATACTTGTAACCTTAAAAACATTATGGATCATTTTGCATTCCTAGAAGCAATGTATGAAGATTTCTATCTTCCCACACTGTTGTCAATGCTTGAGAGTACCTGATTTCCAAGGTTTTACTTCTATGATAGGCAAAAAGGCATTTTTGAATTTTAATTAGCTAGTCTCCAATGTGAATTTGCCTGCCAGTGTAGGAAACACAGGTGTGATCCCTGGGTCAGGAAGATTCTCTGGAGGAGGAAATGGCAACTCACTCTAGTAATCTTGCCTGGACAAGCCCATGTACAGAGGAGCCCGGTGGGCTAGGGGTCACAAAGAGTCTGACACGACTGAGCAGCCTGCACACACACAGTACAATCTGTGTATGTGTGTATTTCTCTTCATATGAATCACCAATTCATAATTTTCCCTCTTTTGTCTTGGTTTCTTCCCTCCTATTTTCTGATTTTTTGAGTCCCTTGTGTATTTAAATATTAATCTTAGTGTATTAAACACGACAGTTGTATTTTCACCATCTGTTAGTTTTTCGATCACAGACTCCATTGAACAAAAGCATTTGTCTTGATGTATTCATCAACTTTCTTCTCGTGGTTTGTGCTCTGTGAATATTTCACAACAAACCATTTTCTACTGTAAGATTACAAAAACGTATTCTTAAATTTTCATCTACTAGCTTTATATGTTCACTTTTAACAGTTAGGTATTTAATCTACTTGGAGCTGTTTCTGAAGTACAGAAATGGTTTCATTTTTCTCTTTTTGCACACCAACTTTCCCAGCACCAACTGCTGGAAATGATTACATTGAGTTCCCCTTTGTACATAGGAGTGAGTCTAGACTTTATTATAGCCTTTTCTATGATAGATGCTAGAGAACAGGAGGAGACATTTTTTCTCTGAAGAGCAAGTTTCGGGCTATCTTGTCAGCATGAAAGTAGCCACAGACAATAAATAAAGGAATGGATGTGGCTGTGTCCCAATAAAACTTTATTTTTAAGAACAGAAGGCAGGCTGCATTTGGCATATGGACTGTAGTTTGTCAACTTCTGCTATATATATATATAAATGCCTTGCAAAGAGAAGGTCCTTCTTTATCTCTTATTTATTCTCTTATATAAATATTAGATTCAATTATACCTCTTCAAAACAACTCTTGTTCAGGCATTGATTAGAATTACAATGAGTTTAAATTTTTTTTGGAAGAAATACAATATCTTTACAATATTCAATCTATTCATTATAAATGCTGCATTTATGGTCTATAATTCTATAATAAAACCCTTGTAATAGGGTTTTAAATTTCCCTTATATGTTTTACGAATTCTTTCTTAGATTTATTCCTAGATAGCTTTTCGTTTATGTCAGTATTATAAATGGTATCTTATCATAGTTTATAATTGGTTACTCCCAATACAGACAAAAGCTGTTGATTTATTTATGTTGCTCTTATGAGCTGGCAACCTAGCTGAATACTTCTGTTGCTAGCAGTTTCTGCTGATTCTCTTTGGTTTTCTAAATAAATGATTGTATTATAAATAATAGTTATATCTTTCCATTATTCCACTGGTATCGATTTGTCTTACTACATTGGTCAGGTATCTGGTAATATGTTGATAAACAGTGGCAACACGAGTGTTCCTGTCTTGTTCCCAATCTTAAGAATGAGTTTAAACTTTTCTCTTTTTCCATTAAAAATGACATCTGCTATAGATTCTAAGGATAAAGCCTTTATTAAGCTAAAAAACTTTTCCTGTTTCAAGTTTGGTAAGAGCTGCTTCTATTTGAAAAAGAAAAAAACTTTATTAAATGCTTTTTATCAGTGATCATGCAATTTCTCATTCTTTGCTATTAATGTGGTAAATTACAGTAAAAGATTTTTTAAAGCACTGAAACATCCTTTCACTGTTATGATTAATTCAACTTAGTCTCAATGTACTATTAGTATTTTTTAATACATGACTAGATTTGAATTATTTGTGTTTTTAATGTGATAAGTGAATCTGGTCAATATTTTTTACTTGCTTTTTGTTTTCAAAATTAAACTTAATAGGTTGGCTTTTATTTTTTGTTCTATAAGAAGTTGTGCAAACAAGAATTTTCTGTTTCATAAGAGTTAAATAGAATTCACTGGTCAAACTGTCTGGGCCTCTTTTTATATTGCAAGGAAGATTAAGTTTTGATAATCATTACATACAATTTATTTAATGGTTGTTAATTTTTTCTTCCATCACTTTTTTTTAGCCATACATCCTTTTCATGTAAATGTTCATCTGTACTGGTAAAAATGTACATCCTTTTTAACAGTATTATATATAATTTATGAAAATTTTCAGAGGACTATATTTTGGTTCTTTGCTTTTATTAATTTTCTCTGCCCCTTATTTTCTGTATTTATATTTGTTTCCCTTTTTTTCTTTGTTTTCTTCAGGTTACCATGTTATAGTGTTTTTCTAATTTTTTGTGTCATACATTGAGCTTATAGAGTTGCAGACTTTCTAGTTTTTTCTTGAGTAACAAAAGCTACATATTGCCATCAAAGAACTCCATTAGCTAGCTATCTCAGTTTTTGAACTACTGTGCTTTTATTATCATTCAGCTTTAAAATTCTGCTATTCTTATTATCTTTTCCTATTTAACCTGAGGGTTATTTCATAGTATGTCTTTTCATTTCAAACATATGGAACACTTTTGCTATCTTACTGTTAATAATGACTGATTTTAAAGCACTGTAGTTAGAGAAAAGAACCTCTATACTGTTGATTTGGTCGAATGTGAGGCTTCCTTCCTGATGCATTAAAATTTGAAGCGTGTGCCTAGTCCACACGCCCTCCAAGATAAAACATATTCTGCGTTTGTTGAGTAAGGAGTTCTACATACATGGTGGAGCAAATCATTGCTTGTTTTCCACATCTTCCTCTGCTTACTTTTTGTCTCATCTTATCAGTTTCTGAAAACACTCTATTAGATTTCTAACAAGAACTGCTTAATCAATGTCACATGCCAGAAATTACTGTTTTCTACATTATGGCATGGGCATATGTCCCTGCTTAATTTATTCCCTTCATCTGTTGTTCCTTTTTCTTTTTGTCTGTATCTGACAAGCGTAAATTTTTCCATCCCCTTATCTTCCACCTGTGTCCTTTTAATTTTTTTTTTTTAATAAACACAGCATTTTGTTTTCTATACATTGGACAATCTGTCTTGATTAGTTTAGCCTCCATACTCGTTTATCTTTTTGTTTCACTTTTTTTCTTCTCCCCCTACATTCCACAGGCTAAATCAAGCTTTTTCCTATGTTACAAAAATGACACATTCTATTTTGTTTCAATACTATTATTCTCATCTTATTACAACCCGTACTAATGCTCAATTTCCTCATCAATACCTAAAAGCAGACCAGTATCTCTGTCCTTAGCATATACTTAACCACCCTGGATCTCTTTCAGATCTCATCCCCCATCTTCCCCTTACCCAATTTCTGATGTTTTAAAATAACATGATGATACGGAGTAATAAAGAAAGTTGCATTTTGCACAAATAAATAAATAAATAAAATAACATGATGTTATAATTTCAAATAGTTACTGATATGTTGGTTTTGTTTTTTGGCCACTGCTTACTCTAGGGATCATAATTTTCATATATCTTATTTTCAAAGGCCCACAGACATTCCCTTACACCAGGCAGCAGTGGGCTCAGCACTGCTTCCTCTTGTCAATTTTAGCTCCCTCTTTGGTTTTTGTCCCACATGCCTTTTTTCAAAGCTCAACTACACTTTCGAGAAAATATTTGTATATTTTATGTAATATTCCAAATTAATTTTTTTAGGGAACAATTTTCCAATATCTACCCTCTAATATTCATAGAGACAAGTTGCCACTGCAGTCTTCTGTGTTCTGTTCATATAAAGACAAGTCATTGATTCAGGGCCCCCTCCAACCCAGGATAACCTCATCTTAACTAATTATATCTGCAAAAATCCTATTTTCAAATAAGATAGTTCCGAGGTTCCTTTCAGTGATGTTATTATTCATCCCACTACAGACTACTTTGCTGATTTCTACCGTTTGGTCTGTTAAGCTTTTCCACAGAAGGTCTTCAGTTTTAGTGGATGCTTTCTATTATTGGTTGCTATTTTTTCCAAATATTCCTTGACCTCAGTTTACTTCTCTGCCTTTCAGGGGTTCTATCTGTTGGGGTTCTGGAAGGCCACCCAAAAGTGTGCCTCAACGGCATATTGATCATTCTGTATCAAAGCTACTTAAGCAATAGCCAATGCAAGAGGGACACTCTGACCCTCCCCATCTGCCTTCCTGGAAGCAGGAAGTAAATCTCCCTTGTGCAAGGTGCCTTCCTGGCATTTGGAGGTAGAACTCCCTTATCTCCAGAGATAGGGAATTGAGGCCAAGAGTCTATATGAACAAACCTTGTTACTTCTTTAATTTACTACGGCAAGTCTAAACTGTTTAGATTCTTCACTGATTGAAAGCCCCAAACCTGTTTATTTGCCTTGTCAATTCCTCACACATTTGTCTAAAAATTATAAAAGCTGTCTGCTTTGGCCACTTCTTAGTTCCTAGACGACCATGCGCATGAATAAATTTTTTTTTTCCTCCTGTTAGCTCTCTGGTGTCACTTGTATCATGAGTCCAGCCACCAGAATTCAAGAGGGGTAGAAGGAAATTTTTCCCTCTCCAACATATCTAACACCTCTATTCCTTCTCCCTCTCAAGTCTTTCTTCAGTTTTCTCATATATTTTTTTCTTCCTGATGTCTTTCAGGAGATGGCCTCAATCTATCTGACTGCTGATGACTATCAGCATGAACATAAGTCTTCCAGGATGCTCGTTCCTAGTGCTCATGTTAGGTTTAATTATGACCCATCTCTGCTCTACTCGAAGCTACCTTGCCTCTCACTTGCGTCCTTTTCAGCTATCACTCTTGCCAAAGAGCTCATTTATTTCTACTTCTCTTTTTTTCATGAGTTTAGCTTGCCAACAATTTGAAATGTTAATTGCTCTCTTCACTATTTCTTCCTTTTTGGTACATCCAGACAACTCACAAACTACCCATTGTTGAGAGGAAGCATCACGAGGTGGAATGAGTGTCCAAAGCCCATAAACTAGAGCCTTGGTTCCACCCCTCCCTGATCCTCAGTGATTCACTGAACTTCTCCCTCTCAAGTATATCATCTGAAAGTAACAGATGACAGATACATACAGCACTGGAGAAGGAAATGGCAACCCACTCCAGTACTCTTGCCTGAAGAATCCCATGGACAGAGGAGCCTGGCAGGCTACAATCCATGGGGTCACAAGAGTCCGACATGACTTGGGGACTAAACAACCACCACTATATAGCACAGGGAACTGATATCATGCAATAACCTATAATGGAAAAGAATCTGAAAAGAAATGTGTGTGTTTGTGTATACACGTAGCACTGAATCACTTTGCTGTACAGTAGAAACACAAACATTGTAAATTACCTATACTTTCATAAAATTTAAAAAAATTAATGGACGACAGAGCACATCTCACTATGTCTGTCACAAGACATAGGCAGCCCGAATGGTAATATCTTTATATTTCCTTGCTCGAATCCAATTCTGCTTCTTCTTGACCTGGGGTACATTCTGCCCACTTGCAATGCTAGCAGACATGCCTCCTCAAGTTTTAATCTCAGTGGAGAAGAAAAATACTACAGTAACTACAAACAGAACAAAGGCAGAAAAGAATAAGAGCCAATATGGTGTGACGGGGAGATTCCTACATCTCCACAATCTGAAACTGTCTGCAATTCTGAGACAAATATTAAATACTTCCCTCTCATACAAAAAGTACAGAAAGCAATTTATTTTGCAGTAAAGTAACATTGCTCAATCTGTTTTAAAACCAAGCACAATGGCTGAATGTACCGTATTTTGTGAAATTCTCAGAGAAAAATCATCTCCTGAGATTTATTTCTTAATAAATGTGAAGAAGCTAACTTCTGGCATCCAGAGAACCAAGAACTGTGTCAGGGACCTCAGTGTAAGGCTTAGGACCTTAGTCTTACTTGTGGTCTTAGCTAAGACAGAAATAGAAGGGACCAGGTTCACTCCAGAAGGTAACTGAGGCCTGCAGGTGTCTCTATATAAATAATGACAGATGTAAATATATTAAAACTCAAATATTTTTAGCCAATTATTTTTTAAATTTTCATTTCTTAGTAACAAGTCATTTTGAACTAAAAATAATGCAACTTTCAGGTATTTAATGAGTCTCCATTTCCCATCATTTCAGCTACAAAATCTATCTGCACCCTCTCTTGATCTCTCCACCTTTTATAACCAATCTCTACCCCTCTATCTCCCATAATTTTTACCAGCTAGTAGCATCATATTATTTTTAGAACATCATCTTCAAAATTTAGTCAACAGAAAGGAAGTAATGAAAAGCTCTCTACTATTCACATTTAATTTTGTGACTCAGTGAATCTGATCAGTCACCTCTTCCATAGGGCTAGGCAGGCAACGCAACATGTAGTGGAAAAAGTTTCAACAGCCACAAAAGCAAACGCCTCAGAATGTGAAATTTCCCCCGTTGACAGCAGGAGATGACAATGGCTCACTTTAGAGTAGATCAGGTTTCTTCCTGATTCGCCAGAAATGTTATATTCATGTCCAACTAAAATAAGTATCACAGACTTCTAATGCTGTCTCGGAAAAAAAAAAAAAAGTCAACCCTAGGATGCAGCTAGAGTTTGTAAAACAAAGTGAAATCAGAAACATAAAGGCAAATGCCATATGATACCACTTATAAGTCGAATCTAAAACGTGGCACAAATGAACCTATCTATGAAACAGAAACAGACTCACAGCCTGGTGGTTGCCAAGGGGACAGTGGTATGGGAGTGAAGGACTGCGAGTTTGGGGTTAGCAGATATGAACTATTAAGTATAGGATGGATAAACAGCAAGGTTCTACTCCACAGCACAGGGAATATACTCAATATCCTGTGATAAAACATAATGGAAAAGAATATTTTAAAAAAGAATGCCTATACATTTAAAACTGAGTCACTTTTCTGTATAGCAGAGAGAAGCCACAACATTGTAAATCAACTGTACTTGAAAAAAAAAAAGCAGAAAATAAAAATCAATCCTAGAGTTTTGAACATAAAAGGACCAAAAAGATTATTTAGATCCAGCCCTCTCATTTTAGAGATGCTGAGTAAGTCCAGCAAGTGGCTGGCTCAAAGTCATTCGGATCCTTATTGGATCCCCTTTAGAGGGCCCAGTTGTTTACAGAGGACACTTCAAGAATTTCTCAAACTTGGTACTCTAGGACTTCAGAAACTCCACTTTCAGAAAGGCTGAATTAAAGTCAACCATCACTTTAGGGGATTCCTTGGTGCGAAAACCACACAACAATACCCTCTTCTTATATATAAGACAGTCAACTGGTGATCCAGAATATATGTCTGTTACTTTCAAATTATTTCACTAAATGGAGAACCCAAAATATAAACTCCTTTTTGAGAATGTGAATCTTCAAGACTCAACAATTCAAGTTTGAGAAACTCAGGACTTCAGCAAATGACCTAAAAGGCCAAGCTCATCAGGATGTGAAGTCCTAACCAACAGACCATTATTCCATGATTATCTTTCCCTACAGTAAATGATTTCTTTGGGACAAATGAAACATGGAACTACTTCCATAAGCAACATTGTATACTGGCTACTCAAAGTGTGGTCTGCTAGTCAAAAACATCTGTGTTACCTGAGAGTTGTTACAAATGCATATACCCACCCCAAATCTAGTACATCAATCTGTATTTCAACAAGCTTCCCAGCTGTGTTATACTTGAATGTGCGTATTTCCCCAAGCACTAGTTCCAAAACTAGGTTTACTGAAATTATCTTGAGAGCTTTCTAAAACAATAGATTTTTGAACAATAGATATCTCTATCGTAGCCCAACCCTCTAATAGAACCTCTAGGATGCTGAGGTTAAAAAAACACAGCTCAAGGATCAGCCTGTGAAACAGTGGTAACAATAATATCTCTTCTCAAGGACACACATAAAGCACTTGATAAATATTCAGTAAATGCTGGTCATTGTATTAATGCTAGCATTTTACCCTGGCATAAAGTAATAGCCAATCTTATTCAATAAACAATTGTTACTTGTCAAATAACAAGTCAGATAATGGTAAGTTGCTTGGAATAGTGCTTTTTATATACAGGATACATAATTTTTAGTTAAGCAAAATTTTTTAAAAATTGGCACTACACTACCATTGGATGATTGCTAACACCCTTCTATAGTAGAGACAGAGCAATGTCGATTAAAACGTAGCATGTGATTCAAGAGTAGATGGAACAACTAACAGTTACTCCTCATTTCATCATTCTAGAAATTTCTTTGTAACAACTTAATCTCCTGAAAACCCTATGAGGAAGGTCCTTCATAAATCAACATTCATGCACCTCTTTGATTACTTCTCATGTATCAGTTCCTACATTTCAGAATCACTGTCTTCAAAGGATAGTGACCTTTCAAGGCTATTGATACGTACTGCCAAATATCTCTCAGGAAATGTTTCTATAAATCTACGTTCAAAAGTAATACAGGGAGAAGGGCCATTTTCCCATAATTTTGTCAATACTGGGCATTCTGATTCCACAAACCCCTAATAAAGATTGCTATTACTTAAAAATAACTTGTAGTGTAGTTAGAAATGACTTCTAAGTATTCTAGCTAAACAATCTGCTATGAAAACTGACATCTCCTAGGCAATCAAGAAGCCAGACATAATGAAAAGGAAATATTGTTCTTTTGGTTTAAAGAATGAAAAAGTTGTATTGGAACTTGGTTTATTCCATAATGGAATAACATGTGTATTTTTAACCTTGAAAAATAAACATTCAATAATGGCTGGGAGTGGCAAGATCTACTTTAAAAATAATCTGGGAGAATGGCATTGAAACATGTATACTATCATGTAAGAAACGAAGTGCCAGTCTATGTTTGATACAGGATACAGGATGCTTGGGGCTGGTGCATAGGGATGATCCAGAGAGATGATATGGGGTGGGAGGTGGGAGGGGGATTCAGGATTGGGAGCTCGTATACACCCATGGTGGATTCATGTCAATGTATGGCAAAACCAATACAGTATTGTAAAGTAAAATAAAGTAAAAATAAAAAAATAAAATAAAATAAACAAAAAAATCTATTTTTATATCCTGACATGATTCCACAAATAGCAGGAATCTAAACCAATCCTAGAAGGCATGACCAATCCTTTCGGGTGGTCATTAGAAGAAGTCTACTGCAAATAACTTCAGACACTTCTACCAACAAGTAAGTTCTATTTCAATGCATTTCATTAAAAAAGGAAGCTCAACTGTTAAGCAAAAATGTAAATACATTTGAAAGCTACTGGCTAATGGATACTAAGACTAAACTCAACAGGAAAAATGCCTTGTCATCTGAGGAACAACAGCCTTTCTGCTGGCCAGGCTCTCAAACACATTTTATTGATGACTTGAAAAGCAATCAAGGTGTATAAATGGATAGCTGGAGATAAACATTTAGATTTTTTTTTTGAAAGAGATTTGTAACACTTTATTTAAAGCCTGCCTGCTTGCAGAAGCCTGCCATAGTCCTGTGGATGTTGCTGTTTAGTCGCTCAGTTGTGTCCAGCTCTTGCAGCTCCTGGGCTGTAGCCCTCCAGGCTCCTCTATCCATGGGATTTCCCAAGCAAGAATACTGGAGTGGGCTGCCATTTCCTTCTCCAAACATTTAGGTTTAGATGATTGATGAAACACTGTAGGCTTACAGGCAAACATCAAAATTCCATAGGAGACAGCCTAAGAACATCCCACAAGAAGAACAAAAAGAAATAGAAAACAGCTTAAAGTGTCTCAGGATTCAAGCAAACAAAAGTAACATTTTAACACAAAGAAAAAAAAACCCAAATTTAGTAAAATGCATTAATTCATTAACCCATGGCGTCACTAAAGACAAATTTTCAATTGTTAGCAAGTCAAAAAAAACCCACCCAACAAACAACTGAAGCTCAGCTATTTATAAATAGAAAACACAGAGATATTTCAAAATGCCAACTACTACTTCAATCTCTCACTTCATCAGCTACTCCCCTCCCCCCATCACTTTAATGTTTTCTCATTTCTCACTCTCACTGGTTCCTTCCCCTTCTCCAACAAATATCTTCAGGGATAGATTACACTGAAATACTCTTTTCTTGAATTGGTTGGTCCCTAAACTGCAATCACTAATTTATTCATTCAAGAAACATTACACACTTGCCGTATTCCAGGTACTATTCTCCTGGTAACCGTGGCAGCCCTGACACTAATCGAGCACTCTCGGGGTAGGGTGAAGAGGAACCATAGGTGGTGGAGGCCACACATCAGTGTGCAAAGCAAAAACGCTTCTGATTGTGAAGGAAATAATCAAGAGCAAAAACAGGTAGAGAATTGGAGCGGGCGGAAGGGACTGGTTCAGTGCAGATGGAAAAGAGAAGGTAACATCTGACCAGAAACTTGAATGAGGAACAGTCTGCTATGTCCCTCTGGGGACAGAAGTTTCCTGATGGAAGAAACAGCAAGTGCCAATGCAAGAATGAGCTCAGGGTCTGGGAGGAATGGAAGGAACAGTGGGATGGTGGAATCTGAGAACAGAAAGCGAGACAAAGGGGCGAGGAGCTGGGCTTGAAAGGTGGACCAGGACCAGACCAGGCAGGGCCTAGACTGGTGTTCCAGGAAGTGAGTGATGAGAAACTTATGAAGAAGATTTAAGCTACAGTGTGTTCAGTTTTCAAATTTCAATTGAAAAAACAAAAGATATTTACTATTGCACATTAAAATCATCTCAGGAGTTTATAAAAGATCCCCATACTCCAGTATCTTTTCGCAAGATTTTTAACCATTGAGATACAATTCATGTATCTTAAAGTTAACCAATTTAAACTGTATAGTCCAGCGGTTTTCAGTATTTTCAAAGTTTTCCAATTATTACCATCTAGTTTCTGAATATTTTCATCATTCCCAAAAGAAACCTCATGTAGTTAATCCACACCTGCGCCTCTCTGCAGGCCCTGGAAAACATTATTCTGTCTCTCTGAACCTGCCTGGTCTTCCCTAGTGCTGCAGTGGTAGAGAAGCTGCCTGCCAGTGCAGGAGATCCAGGTTTGATCCCTGGGAGTAGGAAAGGGCAACCCCCATTAGTATTCTCGCCTGGAAAATGCCATGGACAGAGGAACCTGGTGGGCCACAGTCCATGAGGTGGCAGAGAGCCAGATACGAATGAAGCACACACACACACGGACTTGCCTATTCTAAACATCCCATATAACAGAATCCCTTTTGTGTCTGGTTTCTTTCACTCCACACAATGTTTCCAATGTTCATCCATGTAGCATTTTTCAGTAGTTGATCCCTTTTAAAGACTGAATAATATCCTATTTCAAGTATATTCTACACGTTTTTAGCCCATTACTCAATTTAGGACATTTGGGTTGTTTCTGCTCTTTGGCTATGATGAACGGTGTTCCTATGAGTATTCAGGTGCAAGTTTTTATGTGGATCTACGTTTTCAGTTCTCTTAAGGTGGTGGTGGTTTAGTCACTAAGTCGTGTCTGACTCTTGCAACCCCATGGACTGTAGCCTGCCAGGCTCCACTGTCCATGGGATTCTCCAGACAAGAATACTGGAGTGGGTTGCCATTTTCTTCTCCTTCAGCTCTCTTAGGGATGTAGCAATACTTGGGAGAATTGCTGGGTCATATGAAAACTCTTCTAAGGAACAGCTGAACTGTTTTCCTTAGTGATCCCATCATTTTACATGACCACCATCAATGAATGAAGGTTCCAAGTTTTCAACATCGTCACCAACAGCCCATTATAATATATTTTAATTTTATTGGTTTAGCTGAACCAATTTTATTGGTTTAACTGGACATTAAGGGCTTTTTTTTTTTAAGTTTTGTTATTTTTCAGAGTTCCCACAGTAATTCCAATGTTCATTGAAAGCCAAGAACCCTTTACTCCTGCCCATTCACTGCCAATTTCCTGACGAGTATTTACACTTATTCCTTGAAGTGCCCCAAAGCTCTTTGGACCGACACTTTCTTGCCACAACCCACCCCTCAGTAATGATATCTGATTTGTAGCTAATGAGAGAATGAAATATGACTAAGGAGGACAAAACGTTATATTTATAAAGACATAACTTTTTAATATAATTATATGCATAACTTTGTATTTATATAATTATAATAGAACTTGGGACTCATGCTATACAAATATGTCATTTATTTTCAAAGAAGAGCAAGCACACATATTAAACTATTTTAAAGTCATTTGCATGAGTGTGTACATGTACTTATGAGAAGTCTGGAAGTTAAGAATGCTTTTCCTCTCAGAAAATGGGTTTGGAATCAGTTCTATTACCTTTTCTGCATATTTTTAATTTCTACTATGACTGTGTGCTGGAGAAGATATTTAGGGATTTTTTTTTCAAATATCCTTGTGTAATATGAATTGCCAACCCCCTTCTGCCACTGATCCACTGGAAACATGGCCTTCAAAAACAGCCTACCAGCAAAAATATTTGCTCCTAAAGCTGTCTTCATCAAGCAGAAAAATATATAGGGAATGAATGGATGACTTCTACATGTTCACTTTTCAACTTGACCTTGAGTATTAAACACAATACCATACGTACAAAAATTTATAAAATCTAAAATTATTCACGTCACTTTAAAAATGCATCCTGCCAAAGCAAACACAGGTGGCGACGGTCTTTGAGACCAGCATCGCGGCCTGGAGCCATTTAGAAAATCAACAGCCTGTTCTTGTAGATAACCAGCTCTGGTGGCAGAGAGAGAAGCCTGAGTGAAAAACTAAGATTTCTCAAGTGAAGGACAAAGTATGGCATGCTTTCTCAGCCTGATGGAGCTGAGATTCATTCTCAGCAGTAGAAATCACCCAAACCATATCTTCAGTGGACTGCAATGGCAGAGGGGAACTTACAGGTTATGATTTGAAAACAATACTTTTGGGGAGCTCAAACCGGTGCTCTGCGACAACCTGGTGGGGTGGGGTGGGGTGGGAGAAGGGAGGGAGGTTCAAGAGGGAAGGGACATTTGTATACCTATGATCGATCCATGCTGATGTATGGCAGAAACCAACACAATATTGTAAAGCAATTATCCTTCAATTAGAAACAAATAAAAAAAAATAGTACTTCAGGAAGAGAATTACAGGTTGAAAAATCACCTTAGTGTCATTTTATCTTTCTGGAGTAAATTTTCTACTGCATTCCCATTCTACAGTATTCCTTACATCATCATAATAAGAGACTCTTAAGACTTCATCTGCATGGATATACATGTTAGAAGATCAACTTAGAACTGATGCCAGAAGTAAGGTAAATCTATCAACTTCGATCTTCCAGAAGCAGGAATTGCATGTTAGCATCCCTTCATCAGGGCACAGGCTGCTCAGAGGTTAAAGTGAAAGTTGCTCAGTTGTGTCCAACTCTTTGAGACCCCATGGACTGTAACCTGCCAGGCTCCTCTGTCCATGGAATTCTCCAGGCAAGAATACTGGAGTAGGTTGTCATTCCCTTCTCCAGGGAACCTTCCCAACCCAGGGATCAAACCAAGATCTCCCACACTGCAGGCAGATTCTTTACTATCTGAGCCACCAGGGAAGCCTAGAGGTTAAGAGACATCCAAGGTCCTTTACTTTTTAAAATTTTACTTTACCATAAATTTTTAAGGCGTCTGGTACATTTTTAAAAAATGCCAAAGCAAAATTACCCAAATTGTGTTAATTTTAAACATTAACAGTGAACAAATTAAAGCTCCTGACATGAATATAAAACAATGATTACCATCGGTTTACAGAGGAAAGATGGTTTCACCACTTTTTAAACTAACATGAAGTGCCTGATTTTTTGTGATGAAGCAATGTCACGCACAGGTTTTCACTAAAATTGGAACAGTAAGGCTAATTACAGTGTCGATTATAGCCCCTGTGTCACCAGCAATTTATAGATGGACATACTTCTATTTTCAGTGTGTTACCATATTCAGGACTTTTAATTGTGCTATTCAGAAGATAACTGCATGATGGATAAAACCTAGTAACAGTCTGCCACAGGTGGTATGATCCAGGTATAGGTACAAGTTCAAAAATGCATGAGCATCTTCCTTCAGTCCTGTTCAATAGCATATGGGAAGCTCATTTAATGGTAAGATCCAAGTTCACATCCCTCAGCCTAAGGCCACTCCGGACCACCCATCCACTGGCTTCTCACAGGTCCTCAGAAGATGTTGGCTACACGAAAGCACAAACCGTCAAATACAGCCTCTAGTCAGGTCCTCACCAGACCTATAGCAGCAGCAGATAATCAAGAGCAAGTCTCACTCACTAAGCCCACTGCTGCATATTTCACTACCAAAGACAAAACATCAATCTGAAGTCAGTCCGATCTTGATCCTTCTTCCCTCAGCACGAATTCTGCAGCACGGCCTCATCCAGGGTTCCATCTGGGAGGTTTCGCTTTTCAGTACCTAATAAATGCTTTCCCATTTCCCTGTGCCACAGACAACAGGCGCTCTTCAGAATCCGAAGGAGTGACAATGGTGTCTTTTTCCTTTTCCTCATCCTTTCACCGTGATTGGCACTCGTCAGGGGATCGCCAAGCCTATCCGTCTCATTACCTCTTCATTTGTCACCATTTGGAATCTCAGAACTCTTAATTATTAGCTTACTCTTATGAACAGTAATGAGGCTCTGGCTGCCTACTGGGGAGCATCATCCAACGCTAATGAGCGTACACACTGAGACCCAAACCTGAATGCCATCACGTGGCTCCACTGTTCGGGCCAGGTGGGAGGTCTCTATCTGCAGGCAAGCTTCTGCAGGAGAGCTGGAGTTTGCAGGGTGGCTCTTATGCAGTCACTTCGGTCTTATGATTCACATTGACTCAAAACAGCTTTCCTCTGTGGTTGTCCTCATTTACATTCTGGCTCTCACCTCCCTTATAATAATGCTGCACTGTTTCATCCTTTCCTGTCCTCCTCACTTGTGTGAGGGCTTCCTGGAGCTGAACGTTCTCAAAAGGGAACACTAAGTGGTCATTTTCTTATTGCCTCTCCTGCTTTCCTTCTGACCTCCAAAGAAAAATGAGGCTCTTAGAGTTATCTAGGTGATCTGGCCCTATACATACATACCTTCTGTGACATCTCCCACAGTGTCCAGCATGTTGCCTCGAACATAAGAGGTGCTGGATAAATGTTAATTTGACATCTACACAGAGCACCCAGGAAAGACAAGCCCAGATCCATAGGAGACCGAAATATCCAGCTTGAAGAATGAACCAGTCCCCCTTGAAACTATGACAAGGATGTCTTTGTAGTTAATGGAGAAAATAGGACTGACCTGAAATCCATTTCTTCCTGGACTTCACATCTGTCAACAGTAGCAAGAGCCTTGCACTAATGACAAAAATGAGCATTGACTGAATCCTCTTGGGCGGCTGTACTAGCTCTTGACTTGCATGAACTCATTTAAACTCCAGGAGCCTATAGAGTAGATATGGAGGAAACAAAACCCATGGAAGTGAAATGACTTGATCAAAGTCATCTAGTTATTAGCTAAGACCTCCAAGCTCATCTCACTTGACCAAATTGGCTACCCAAGCATTGCTCAGAGAAGGGCAGGGCGAGAGGAGGGCACGGGGGGCTTTGAGGAAAGGTGATGCAGGCCAGGATCAGAGGTGAGGAGTAGCGGCCTCACCCAGGTGTGACTCTCTACCTGTGTCCTGTGTAGCTGCTTCCTCACATCCACCATGAACACCATGCTGAACACTGTCTAGGAATGACTGTGGTACAGGGATAAGGACATTCTTTCCATCACTTTATAAAGCTCAGAGAAGCCATTTCTGAGAATAGTACTCAGGGTCACCATTTACACACGTGAAGTCAGCAAGCACACTTCTTACAGATATCCATTGTGCAGAGATAGTTAGAAGACTTATGTAGTAACTTACTTGAAATTGGCACTTGTTAATCATATGAATAATGAGCTAATAGTCCCACAGCCCTTGCTATAAACCAAGCACTATGCTAAACGTTTTATGTAAGTATCTCACTTAATCTTCTTAGTAGACTGGTAAGGAGGAATTTTCACTATCCTGGTTTTACAGAAGAGGAAAGCACGGAGAGTCGAAGTCACTTGCCAAAAGCCACACAGCAAGTAAAAGTTGAACCGAAGATTTTTACCCAGGGCATCTGACATCCTCGTCCTCTTTACCTCCATCAGTGCTAGGACCTTCTGCCCACACAACACTACTTCTACTTTCTACTTTCTCTAATATAAATGTCTACTTCTAGGGGGTGAGAAAAGGAGATGAAAGAAAGAACACAGAAAAGAGTGTGTTGTCAGGAAAGGGATTAATTTTCAAATGCACAATTGTTGCTGCCTGCAGTAGTCAGCCATGGGGCTTTTCAGGTGGCTCAGTGGTAAACCGTCCACCTGCCAACGCAGGAGAAGCAAGTTCAATCCCTGGGTTGGGCAAATCCCCTGGAGAAGGAAATGGCAACCCCTCCAATTTTCTTGCTTGGACAATCCCATGGACAGACAAGCCTGGCAGGCTACAGTCCATGGGGTTGCAAGAGAGTCAGACATGATTTAACAACTAAACAACAAGTCAGTCATGGGAAAACATGAGTCAATCTGGTTTTCCACAAGTGGAAAGGGATAACTCAGAGCCCACCACATGGCCATGCCATTTCTCTGCAGACCAAAGGAACAGGCCAAGGGCACAGTGAAGCTCTTCCAGACCCTGCATGGCTCTGCCCTATCTGTTCACTTGGTTCACCCAATACATGATACACAGGAAGAGTGAGGGGCAACTTTCTTTGCAGCCTGTACCATTGTTAGGGGTGATTCATGGCGTCTTTCATTGCTAACTGGGCTGAGCCGCACAACACAGTAATTAAAAGGCAGACAAGCAACCACTAACGAAGTTCATATACAAAGCTGAATGGATTCTGCGTCCTCAGAAAACCGGTGATGAGTGTACTCCCAAAGGAGCATCTCTATAGCGCAGTAGCCTTAAAGGCTCTCGCTTTCAAAATAACATTTCAAATGCCAGCGATTAGTAACCTATATATGTGAGCCTGAGTTCGATGACCAGTGTGAAGAAGGCTATTGCTTTTTGAAAATTAAAAAAACAACAAGTGGACTTTAAAAAAAATTCTCTTGGAAAGGTTTACCCCAGTTTGAAGGGATTTTGTTCAAATGATGCCTACGTCAAGAGCCCTGCTGGGACAGCTTTGTTGGCACAACCAAGCTCCTACATTTGCCGTCCTCCCTTTTGTGTGCCAGGGGCAGGCTTTCAGACGCCACGGGAGGAACCCCTGCTGACAGAGAGGTGTCCCCTCTTAGCCCTGCCCCAGCCCTTCTCTGTTTTCAGGAAACAAACTTGGAACCATTCACTCAGCCCCTGGTGAGTTCCCTGCCCTCCTTCCCTGTACACACGTGGCCACAGAAAGCCTTTTCATGGCTCAGGTCAGAGTTCCACTTGGCAAGCTCTTTAGAGTTTCAGCACTTCATTATTTACTCCTCCTGCCACAATGTCCAAGAAGAACATCTCAGCTGCAAACCCCAGATTCTCAGGAGCTCTGATGCCCAATGAAAAGCACAGAAGCTGCTTGGGAAGCTCACTGCCCTGGTCTGTATAAGGGAAGGCCCATACCTGGCACTTGCGCTATGGCTTTCTCCTCTGGTACCCAGGACCGACATCACTGACCAGCTATAACTTGTTCTCTGGGAAGAGCATCTTAACAGAACCTTTCAGATAGGTGTTGCCAATCAACCACAATTGCAGCATGACATGCAAAACCTATTTTTCTTGCCAGGTCCAGGCTTTAGAGATCCAGGGAAAGCTCTCGTGGTAGCCGTTGAGATGGTTCCCCCTGTTCCAAGTAAAGGTGTGATAACCCATGTCATCTCCCAGAATCTTGACTCTTTGAATTAGGAACGTGAATAATAAACTTCAAGCGCTGAAATAACATGTCCTATGGTAATCCTCTGACTAATCACCTTGTTAACAAATATCTAAAGACTACATTTTTCTTGGGGCTTCCAGCTTCCATGGGAACATTCTGATGGTGATATAATTTTTAAATTAGTAGGTTTATTCATAGTTTTATATTAGTAAATGTCAAGCTTCTTGCTAATTAGCAAATTCTGTAAATCCACAGTAGTATTAATTATCAGCTGTAGAGGGAATTAATATTAGGGGGGGGAAAGAAATAGATAAGTAACATTTCCCAAGGGCACTTATTTCTATGAAATTCTGTACAAAGCAAGAAAACATTAACCCATTTTGAGGGTGCACTGAGAAACGATTATAAAAGACGTCTCTGTCACCAAGGAGGAATGAAGTGCACATTTGCTGTGGAGCACTCTCAGCTACAGCTAAATTCTCTGATGACTTCTTCTCAGGTTGCAGCGGCTAAGATTACCCTGCTTGTCCTCAATCCTGTTAAAAGCACTTTCCAGAAGTTTTCAGTTTAACAGGGTTTTATTATTTCTCTACTGATGTTTCCACTCAAGTTGCTAATGTAGTTTCTCTGGCTTTAGAGGACAATGCACAGTGTGACGTTCTGATCTTCAAACACTGCCCCACAAGACGCCTCTTGTTCTCCAAGCACGCGCTAATATCAGTCTCGCTTTCTCCACTGACTCATTGAGAGGGTGAAAAACACACGTTTATCTAGGAGGTTCTTTAACCTCCCAGCTCCAGGACAGGAGCACAAGTGTGTCTCTCCTACCGGCACTTATACCATTTGTTTACAAAGCCATCCTACAAACGGTGTTACAACACAGCTGCTTGCTTTTCCGAACTCTCCTTCAACTGCCTGAGCCTGCTGCTAAAATGCTGGCGTCTTCCCGTGTTAGTAGCTCACTTGTCTGGGCATGCCAGGCTGCTAGAGACAGGCCAGAGCACCTATCTCCAGAAAAGTTAAATGCAGGAGTTTCGGGATGACAGCTTCCAGAGGTTTCAGATCACAGTGAGCAAGGCCTAAATTAAGCTGTAGCATGGTATGTTCTGCTGAGAAAACTGTGGTTTTTAAGTATACAAACAAGACAGTGAACAGACAATTGTAGCTGATACTGAGGGGCAACTCCCTTCCTTTACCATGGCTATCGAGGATGCCATCTGTGGCAGAATGAGATCGTAATCCATTAGTGAAACACAAGGAGAAGCGCTCATACTATAACTACGCATTCGATTTTCCACCTCACATACTAGATAATGATCTCCTTGAGGACAGGGAGTGTCTGAGGTCAGGGTTATCTATCAGTCCCCATCCCCAAGCAGACCCAGAAGTCACACACAGAAGCAAGAACAGCTTTGTGAATGGCTGGGTAGTTCCTAGGAGTCTCTCAATTCTCTCAAGTCAACCGTACATAACTTAGTTCAAGCCAAAAACTGAGTTGGCCTTCCTACCTCCCCACCCCAAGACCCTAGTCCACAAGGTTCCCCCCAGTCCAAGGTTGAAGATGATAATTGGGAGGAATCAGGCAGGCCACATACTGAGCTGGAGCATGACAGTATGCCCTTCACAGCTATGGGCAAGTCCAAGAGAAAGAGGACAGGCTGGAGTCCCTTTTCCACTGTTAGGTGATGAACTTCTCCCTATGAGCACAGAGGCCACAGCCCAGAAGATGCCAGGCTACCACTTGGCAGGGCAGTTGCTACGTTTCCTGATGAAAACAGTGCATGTGTGTGTGTGTGTCTAAGCAAGAGATGAAGGGAAGGAAGCAGCCTGAGATGAGACAGAAAAATCTGTTCATAGAAAGAATGAAGATTTCCATCTAACATTCCCATATGCACAGCAGGCAACAGAGTGCTAAGCAAATAGTGAATAGGCAATAAACATCAGCGGAATAACGGATTTAGTCACTGCACTTTTCAAATCTTTATCTCTAGGGAACAGTTACTTTATATATACAGTAAGACCCTACTCTTTTAAACCAAACCAATACAGTTATCACCATTTTGGTTTGTGAGGATGAATTCTTATTCTCTTTACCTGGGTTAGAAGGTTATGTGACACGGGGAGAGGGGAGAGAGAGAAGGGAGGAAAACTTTTTACCAAAGTAACAAAGATATGAGACTTTTTTAACATTTCAGTATCCTTTCTTTTCTTTCTTCCTGTTACTTTCTTGAGCCAACCTGGGGCCATAAGAGAGTTTCCCTCATGGCTCAGATTTTAAAATGTCTGTCCACACAGTGAGAGACCCAGGTTTGATCCCTGGGTGAGAAAGTCCGCTGGAGAAGGAAATGGCAACCCACTGCAGTATTCTTGCCCGGAAAACCCCATGGACAGAGGAGCCTGGTGGGTTACAGTCCACTGGGTCACAAAGAGTCGGACAGAGAACTGAGCGAGTAACACTAATACAGAAGAATGCCCTACAGCATTGACTCAGATGTTGGAATTAGACCTCGAACGACCAGTCAGAAATATACAAAACAGGACCCATGTGAAAACCAATCCCATTCTGGAAACAAAGAACAAAGCCAATATTCAAGGCCAAGCTTTCTATTTAACTATTCTTACAAAGCACCTGGACTACAAGACATACTCAACAAATTTTAGTTCGATCGTTCTTTCCCTCTTCTGTGCTCAATCTAGTTACAGTGGAGGTATAGAAGTAGAACCCTCAAAAACTTTATTGACAGAGTAAGAGATAGTCAAAGAATGTTTGAGACATTTTTGCTAGCCTCAGATGCTGATGAAAAAGAAAAAAGAAAACCCATCTGTCAAGAATGTTGAAATGACAAAATCTGCAGTAGCCATTTGGGGAAAGGACAAAGCAACAGGCCAATTTTCACAGTGACGGAAAAAAGTTTTAGGGCCATTATCCACTGTAACTTGAAACGGCAACGCAGTGACTGAGCTCTGTGGTTCTGGTATCACTGAGAAGAAAAAAAAAAAAAAAGATGACAGGTAAAGAATGAGGACTGATGGCTCACTCTCTTTCAGGAATGTTTGTGCCTCTGCTCAGAAGTGTCAGTGGAGAATGGCTTCCAATCAAATGGTACAGTCTTCAAAAGCCTCGCAATGTATTGCCTCCATACCCCTCAAAACAGTCCTGTTACCAACTACTTGGACACAGTTTTTAATATCAATACAGGACTGAGGAAGTATGGAGAAGATCGTACCCTAACACCTGTCTTCTGACTTGATCCATTATCTGTTACTTTACAATACTCTTTCCCTATGTTTAACATGAATTCTCATTCACTCACTCAATGCCTACCATGTGCTACGTTCTGGGTTAGGTGTTGGAGAAACAAGGATAAACAAGAAAGAAATGGCTCCATCATCAGGGAACTTATAGTCAGTCTGTCTCAAATTAACTACTCCGTATTATTTTATTCAGTAACTACAGTAAACACTGCCTTTTATTGTTATGGAGATATAGTATTGAACAAGACAAGATAAACTCTGTTCTCTAACCAGGGAAAAGACAATAAGTAAAATAAAATTTTCAGATCACTGTGAGAGATGGAAAAAAATAATGAAATGGGATAATGGAGCTGAGAGAGATGTGCAGTAGGATCACTGATACCAAGATCTGACGGTCAGGTGGAATCCCTCTGACCCACTGGAGAAGGAAAGTCTCACTTGAGATGGGCAAGTTAAGAAGCCAGTCATCCAGGCAGGCTGCTAGTGAGGATAGGCTGCTTTTCTCTACCCCCAGGTTTCAGGAGGAGACTGGCACTGAACATTTCACAAGATGAGTTAGTTAGCCTAAGTGGAGAGTTCAGTACCACATCTTAATATTCAAGATGTGGTCTGGAGAGGAAAAGTGTCAGCATTACCTAGGAGCTTGTTGGGAATACACATTTTCAGCTCCACTTCTGACCCACTGGATCAGGATATTCACTAACTTGATAGGCAGTTCATATGTGTATTAACGTTGAGAATTCCTAAGCTAGTCCCTTGCCTAAGATCTGATGCCCTGTCCACCAAGCCTGGTCTCTATCAACCATTCCTAAAACCATTTAGATTTTAAAGAGTGCTCGGGTGCTGTGAGGAGAACGGTCTATGGCTGGACAAGCTTAGGAAAGGCTGCACAATTAACTCAGGGGCTTGAACTAGTGAGGCAGCAGTGAGAGAGTAAGAAGTGGTCACATTCTGAACACAGTTTGGGAACAGAGCTGCATGTATTTACTGGTGGATGGAGATGTAACGGGCAAAGGCAGTCAGAGCGGCCACGAGCGCGCTGGGAGGCATGCGGGCGGATACACCAGCCGGGCTACCTAAGCCCCGCCCCCCGACGAGACACAGCCTGACGATCAGTCACCACCAGCAGAGCGGACCCCTTATACATCATGTAGGGATTCATAAGCAATGCAGTCTTTCCATTTGCTAGAGAATGCAAGAATGCCTGTTGTTGTTTAGTCACTAAGTGACTAAAGTGGCTCTTTTGTGACTCCATGGATTGTAGCCTACCAGGTTCCTCTGTTCATGGGATTTTGCAGGCAGTGGGTTGCCATTTCCTTCTCCAGGGGATCTTCCCAACACAGGGATCAAACCTGCATCTCTTCTGTCCCCTACATTGGCAGGCGGGTTCTTTTCCCCTGAGCCGCCAGGGAAGCCCCTCCAGAATGCCCAGTTTCTCCTTTATTCCTCACTCCTGGATTCTAACAGGCACTCTTCCTTCCTTGAAAAGTATTATTACAATGGATTTCATTGACTTAAAAAAAGAGAGAAATGAGTATTAATTTTAAAACAGAACGAACACTAATTCAAGCAAATACTTCAGACAACTACAGACAAAGCCAGTTTTTAAAATCTTAAATATTTAAGATAATTCAGTCTCCCAACTGATATTTGTTTTTCTTTTTTTTTTATTTTAATATCTTTAATTCTTACATGCGTTCCCAAACATGAACCCCCCTCCCATCTCCCTCCCCATAACATCTCTCTGGGTCATCCCCATGCACCAGCCCCAAGCATGCTGCAACCTGCGTCAGACATAGACTGGCGATTCAATTCTTACATGATAGTATACATGTTAGAATGTCATTCTCCCAAATCATCCCACCCTCTCCCTCTCCCTCTGAGTCCAAAGGTCCGTTATACACATCTGTGTCTCTTTCCCTGTCTTGCATACAGGGTCGTCATTGCCATCTTCCTAAATTCCATATATATGTGTTAGTATACTGTATTGGTGTTTTTCTTTCTGGCTTACTTCACTCTGTATAGTCGGCTCCAGTTTCATCCATCTCATCAGAACTGATTCAAATGAATTCTTTTTTACGGCTGAGTAATACTCCATTGTGTATATGTACCACAGCTTTCTTATCCATTCATCTGCTGATGGACATCTAGGTTGTTTCCATGTCCTGGCTATTATACACAGTGCTGCGATGAACATTGGGGTACATGTGTCTCTTTCAATTCTGGTTTCCTCGGTGTGTATGCCCAGAAGTGGGATTGCTGGGTCATAAGGTAGTTCTATTTGCAATTTTTTAAGGAATCTCCGATATTTGGCAATAAGAAACGGATTACAAATTGCTACATACCAATACCCAACCCTTGAGAAGATACTGAGTATCTAACTACTAAAGCAAAGCTAACTAAGCTCATCTCTAGAAAGGCCAGTTTCAACGGGTTCCCTTTCAGCTCTGAGCTGGGCTCATCTTTTTGAACTCTATCTCTATTCAGAAAGGGGAGCACACGGGTAGAGCAGCGGCCACCAAGAGGTCAGCCATGAGCATCTGAAGACACAAAGCGTTCCTCTCAGGAAAGTCACCATACTGCTCTGGGGACTTACACCTTCAGCCTTCCTTCCAGAAAACACTTTTATGACAATTGATTATGAAGAGGCTCATCATTTCCCTTTGTGTTCTTCTGAGACTGGTCAAAGCAGGCCTTCCAATCAGACGTGCTTTATTCCTGACCTGCAGCCAAAACCCAAACATTCCCCCATTATAGGTGAACTATCTTTCTGTGTGTTTTTATATCCAAATTCAGTAGAGGGTTGACAAAGGTTAACATTCCAGGCAATATCTTTTAAATAGAATTCTATTTTCGGGTGCCAGGATGTGGAACAGTTGGTTTTGAATTTCTAACTTTGATACCTGCATGTCCCTCTTTCAGTGTGCTTCTGAGAATGCCTCCTGGCTACCAAAGATGACTGGCTCAGCCCGTTTCAGTACTGTGATAAAGAGCCTGAGGATTTTATTCCCAAGGAGGCTAATTCCTTTATCTTGTCCTAAAGCAAATGACTTTGCAAATTAGATTCATTGGTTATATAACATGACATGTCAATGGCACACAGATAGATGGGAGCAAATCCATCACTACTTCTCCAAGCATATGCTGTGGAGTCATGGGATAGCAGAATCATCTCCATGTTTGAAGACTACCATTTCCTCCTCCAGGAGATCTTCCCAACCTAGGGATTGAACCCACATCTCTTATGTGTCATGCATTGGCAGGTGGGATCCTACTAGCACCACCTGGGAAGCCCTTGAAGGCAATAGGATGAAGTAATTGATAAGAACAAACTCTGGGGTCAGACTGCCTATTTCTTAGTCATCCCAGGCTAGCTATGAGAGTTTGAGTATGTCACTAAGCTTCTCCAAGTCTGTTTCTCCACTTACTTTATAGCAGTTCTGTACAAATTAATCACCGAGGATTTTTACAAAAGAAGAGCTATATTGGGATATAATTTTATTTACCAGAGGATTCATTCAAAGTGTCCAATTTAATGGTTTTTAATCTATTCAGAGTTGAACAACCATCACAATAATCAATTTTAAACCATATTTGTCACCATTGGGGGATCTTCTAAAACCCCCAAAGCCCAGGTTATGCTCAATTAAATCACAGCCTTTAGTGCTGGGACAGAGGCATCAATAGTTTGGGATGCCCCCCAGAGAATTCCAACGTGCAGACAAGTTTGGGAAGTAATGTTTCATGGGATCATGGTCAGGATTACATATCAAGAAATGGGAGCTGCTCAGCACAGAAGCTGACCCATAACCAGGGCTAAGGAGGTGGAAGGACAGCCATACTGAGGAAGCAGGTAAAGGGAAGGGATGCTCAGAGTTACACTGGAATGTGAATGGAAAATACTGCATGCCTGCCGTATCAGTAAATAAAGGGTGTTGTGGCCATCACTGTTACAGCCACCAGGATGGTGAGCCCTGCTGTTACTGCTGCTAAGTCACCTCAGTCATGTCCAGCTCTGTGCGACCCCATAGACGGCAACCCACTAGGCTCCCCCGTCCCTGGGACTGTCCAGGCAAGAACACTGGAGTGGGTTGCCATTTCCTTCTCCAATGCATGAATGTGAAAAGTGAAAGTGAAGTCGCTCAGTCGTGTCCGACCCTTAGTGACTCCATGGACTGCAGCCTACCAGGTTCCTCCATCCATGGAGTTTCCAGGCAAGAGTACTGGAGTGGGGTGCCATTGCCTTCTCCGAGGGAACTCAGGATGGAAGCAGAATGTCCCCCACTCCATCAGTCTAGCAGTCAGCCTCTGAAGCCACCCCAACAGTGCACCCTGAGGTGACTCAAGATGAGAAGTACAAGATACTGGCCCCAGAGAACTGGCATGCATATCAAAGGCCTGATTTCAATGAGCCCAGACTTTGCATCTTCCCGTACATACGAAAACTCTAAATTCCTTAACTTGAGATACTTGGTTTTTCTTATTTAACAGTCATCTTTTGATGGTCTGAGTACCTGGTCTTTGTTGCAAAAACTATATATATCCTAAATCCCCACGTCTCTTCAGAGCAGTCTCTCAGAGTTACCTGAAATGCTGTGTCCCAGGGTTAAGTCCTCAGCTTTGTACACAGAATAAAACATAGGTCTCAACTTCTGGGTTGTATGTTTTGTCTTCAGTTTGAGGCAGGAGACAGATGGGCCCCAGGCTGAGCAGTTTCTCCCTTGTGGACAGAAACTCTATAAAAGCAGGATGATGGAGGAGGCTGGGCCCTGCCCAGATAAGAGATAACAGAACACACATTCCTCATCCTCGAAGTTGAGGCCTCCCTGACTATACATGTGCTGAAAGGCTCCTCAGAGGTCCAAGGGGAAGGGCATTGCCTCGCAGTAAGTGAGGCAACTACCCACAGGCCTCTTTGCTGGATTCCATCTTGGCTAAAGGATGCACATACCCATGTGGAGGACCCTGAGGGATACCAAATACAAACTCAGAACCAGGCAAATCAAGATGATCAGGCAAAGGAAACTCAGAAGAAATGCCCCATGGAAGTGATTCAAACTACCAAGAGGGTAGGACTCTCGCTGAGTGTGTCTATCCACACATAAACATACGCTTTTGATATGGAACTTGTTTCACTACTTTCCATCTTCGTGGGAATTCTTCTCTGCAAAGGAGAAGGGCTGGGGCTCTTGTCGCTGACCACTGGTCTGCTGGCTAGGGTTCAGTGCTCTCATCCCTGCGGCCTGACCTCAATCGCTGGCCGGGAACCAAAGTCCTGCTTCAAGTTGCTGAAGGCTGAGGCCACCCAAGATCAAGCTGATAGAAACTTGATCAATTTGGATGGAAATGGTGAATTTGTATGTGCAACATTTGACAATAATATATTGTCCATGTACGGCATATTCTGAGACAGTATCGAAATGGGAACAACAATTTTGGAAGTGGGACATGGACCAGGAGGGGATGGAGACCCACAGCTTATCTACCAACTTCAAGGAATTACCAAGCTTATTGGCTTTCTGAGACGCTACTGCTCTAAGACATTTAAGGACGCCAAAGTGCTTCCTAGAGAATTTACTTCTTTTTGCGTCTTACCATTCTGAACACCACATGATATAGCACTCAACACTTCGTGTCATGTTCATTTGGAACCGGGTCTTTTGTCACTAGAAGGTGAACTCTTCATGGGCAGCAACAATGCCAAATACATTAAAGAAAAAAAAAATCTGCAGAGCAGAGCACATGTTTTGACACTGAGCAGACAAATGTTTGTGTGAATGAACCACGCTGGATTCAACATCAAATACTGACAACCATAGAATGAAGAGAACCCTGGTTCCAAAGTTCTCAGAACACTTAGCGGCCTTTGTAGCTCGCAGGAGCTTGGCAAACAAGACCTTTAATTTCACTCTCTAGGGCACATCCTGAGAGCCTTGCTTAGGGTACTTAAGAGCTGAAGTGAATGAGTGGCGCAAGTCTGTTATTAAGAACATTGTGTAATGTGTTACCAACACTGAGGTCAAGAAACAAAGATTGTCAGCCAGGGGAAAGAGATTAATTAATATACATTAATTTTCTTTTACAGAAGTAGATTGTGCAGGCATTTTTCACCTTCTGAGAATTTGAGAAAATCTTACAGTGCATAGAAACTCGCATATTTTCTAGGAGCAAAGAGCGGGTCCTCAGATTAGTTACCTGGGGTTCTGTGCAAGAGGAGGAACAAAAGACAGTGACGTGTCTGCCAGTGTAAAGTCACGGGGGTGGGGATAAAAGGCAGGCAAGCTTTAGAGGGAACAGAGAAAGCTCGCGGATTTAAAAGAAATGAAATTATAATTAAAATAGAGCTTATGTGGTTACACAATATGCAATACTATTAAGTACCCTCTCTGGAAAGAGTGTTCTTTGAAAACCAAAATGCAGAAGAGATCAGAAAACAAGTTAACAAAACCTATTAAGTAAAGTCTACGAGAGGAAAAATTCCCTTTCATTAGCTTCTCCCTTCAGTTACAAGATAATAATGTTTGATTTGGAGCACAGGCAGAGAATTTGAGGGCCTCATCATATAGCAAACTTGGGAAAATCATCTCTCTGGCCTTTGCTTTATCATTTCTGAAATGAAGGCTTGGAATAAGATAGTGTTTCCCCAAGTTTGTTCTGGAAGATTTAACAGGCATTACATGAAGAAAATGTTCCATGTTCAAACAGATTTGGAAAAAGTTGAATAATTCAACTACACAGGTTCCTTCCTTTTAGGAATTGGCAGAAGTTAACTAGTTTAATGTTGCTTCCAGGAGGAAACTGTTATCTACACATTGCCCCCAAGCATGGAATTTTCCAGGGATAGACTGTGTCAAGAGACTAGTATTTTTCTGAACTCACATTAGAAAATTATAAAGAGCTTGCAGGTACCCCTCTTGGTTTAGAGTCTGAATTCTCAATAATGATCATTTGAAATCAATATTACAAGATAACCCATCAATAGCCAACTAAGTTAACAATTAGTAGCATTTGGACAGAAATCAGATGCAAAATCTCCGATTTCAATGTAGTACCAAAAAAAAAAAAAAGAGGAGCCTGAAGGGCTACAGTCCATGGGATTGCAAAGAGTCAGACATGACTGAGCATGCACACACGCAAAGCTAAGTGACAGGCCCAGGAGCTGCACTTGCGACTCTCCAGGGTCAGAGCACAATCTCTTCCCCCGAAATGCCTGACTTTGTGCCAGGAAATGCAGACTTCGGAAGGTTAAGTCCCTTACCCAGTTGCAGAGGTTGGACCCAAATCATGAGACTACCAAGGCACACTGCCCTGGAATTATGACCATTTCCCTCAGAAACTTTCTTCCCCTGCAGAAGTCCCTTCCCAACCTCACCGTGGATCTGAATTTCTGCAGAAGAGCAGATATTTGCTCAGAAATGTTCCACCATATTGCAGCCCCACCTTTTGCACTTCTTCTCCCCATATCAGATCCCCAAACTAAGTATCCACAAGGAGAACAGGAAGGAGAGGCCCCAGCACCGCAAAACTCTGCCTAAAAGACTTGTACGCCTCCCACCCACCTCTAGTGCCAACTCTTGTTCCCTAAGAATCTGCATGTGCCCAGGACTGACCTTGCACGTTCCAGAGCAGCTATAGGAAACAGGAAACAGGGCACCCACTCTGCTCTCCCTGAGGCTTTTCCAAAAAGGAATGGAAGGGAAGGTCAGTTGCCTCCAATTAAAGGCTGATGAGGGGGCGGAGTCAGAGAACTCTCATCACCTGGATTCTGACCTTTCTCAAGACAGAAAGCTCAAGATTCTCCCACTGGTGAGGATTCATGGTGTGTTCATTGACATCTTGCCTACTCTCCACTACTGTGCTCTATTTCTTAATTAAAAAACAAAACCCACTGGCTGGGAGAGCTAGAAGGGCCAGGAATCAGAACTCTTCAAGACTTCCAAGCCCTCTCCTTTCTCCCTGCCTTTTACTTTCTCACTTTCTGCCTTTTCTTGCAGAGTGACAAGGGAAGCAACCTCAGTAAAGTCACATAAGACCGCAGTTTAGCTCAAAAATTATCAGCTGCAGTTTTGCATCTTGTTCTCCACTTTCTCTTTTTACTTTAGCTGTTAAAAAAAAAACAACAACAACTTTTCCAACAAACTTTGAGCATAAATCAAAATAACACTGACCAATGCCACATTAGCTTCAAACAGTACCACCTGTCCCTCACCTGCTAACCAGGTACCATGAAAGCAGGTGCTAATAAGCTCTTAAAAAAGCAACTAGCCACAGCTGAAAAAGATGTACTGTGGAGTGCCTGTGAGTACTATACTCCCTTCCTAGCCCCTCAAGAATTACAGATGGGGAATGGAAACTTCAGGATTGTGAAGAATCCATTTGGGACAAGAATTCATACTTTGATTACACCATGGTCCAACTGACTACTTTGAAACTAAAGGCTTTCTTAAATATGTAGCCCTGGATACCCTCCGTAGAAACAAACCAATGAAACACAAACCTCCATCAACTGACCAATATTTACAACGTGCCCCTTGCTCATCTTGCCATTCCTCCCACCAGCCAGGGTAAGAAAAACCAGAATCCAGCCTTCTCAGACCTCCCTCCTTCTTCTTGCCTCATCTATGTCTTTTTATGGCTCTTTTCACACTGTTTCCCCATTCTTATGTGCCGGTCTCTCTGGTTTTCTGTGAGCTTCTTGAGGCTGGGAACACTGCTTATCTCATCTTGATAGCCCCAAGGACAGAGGTGACAGCAAAAGAGTTTGAAGGAGTGGGTAGTGAATAAATAACAAGAAAAAAATTTTTCAAAAATCTTAGTCTCCAAAGACATTAAATACCTTCTGGATGGTAAGACATACGGTCAAACACATGAGACATGGAGGGAAGTGACAAAGGTCAGAATAAGAAGTGAAGGAGGAAGGGATCTCTGGATTTGGCTAAGAAGGTAGATGACAGGCTAGTCAGGAACATGAGTACAGATCAGATGTGCACAGGTATACAAAGAGGGATGAGGGCTTCCCTGGTGGCTGAGTGGTAAAGAATCCGCCTGCTGATGCAAGAGACCCGGGTTCAATCCCTGATCTGAGATGATCCCGCACGCCACAGAGCAACAAAGCCTGTGCACCATTACTGAGCCTGTGCTCTAGAGTCCAGGGACTGCAACTACTGAAGTGCTCTCACTCTAGACCCACGTTCTGCAACAGGAGAAGCCACGGCAATGAGAAGCCTGTGCCCTGCAACTAGAGAAAAACCCGAGCAGCAACGATGACTCAGCACCACCTAAATAAATAATATTCTTTTTTAAAAAAACTGTAAAAAAAAGAAAAAAGGAAGAAAGAAGGATGAGAAGGTTGTGCTTGTAGCAAAGGAAATCTAGGTCCAGGATTTGATAGGTCCAGGATGATATAAGGGAATCAAAAAGGTAAGCTGAGACTCAGATGCATAAAGACTTTCACTACCAAACAAAAAGTATATATATATATATTTTATTTTGTATAGACATTAGACAGGGGTGTAAAAGGCATATAAACCTAATTATGATGTCCAAGAGGATGAAGTGGACTGGAACTGAAAGCAGAGAAACTCATCAAATAAAGAAATCAGTCTACACAGCAGCAGAGGAAATCCTTACCACTCACTTATTTTAATCAAACAAGACTTTCATTGGAAAGATTAAAAGAGTTAAGAAAAATTAACATTAAGAGAGAACAGGCATCAGAGACAGATGCTATGGGTCAAATGGGAACTTACAAACACAAATTCTAATTGAAGTTCTCAGAGAGATCAAGAACACTCCATAACTGTACACTGAGAACAGGTTATCCATCCACCAGGAAACAAAGCTTACTCCTGATGTTTCCTGTGAAGAGTCTTGAATAAAAGTGTTCAGTTCAGTTTAGTTGCTCAGTCATGTCTGACTCTTTGCGACCCCATGAATCGCAGCATACCAGGTCTCTCTGTCCATCACCAACTCCCGGAGTTCACTCAAACCCCTGTCCATCAAGTCGGTGATGCCATCCAGCCATCTCATCCTCTGTCATCCCCTTTTCCTCCTGCCCCCAGTCCCTCCCAGCATCAGAATCTTTTCCAATGAGTCAACTTTTCACATGAGGTGGCCAAAGTAGTGGAGTTTCAGCTTTAGCATCATTCCTTCCAAAGAACACCCAAGGCTGACCTCCTTTAGAATAGACTGGTTGGATCTCTTTGCAGTCCAAGGGACTTGCAAAAGAGTCTTCTCCAATACCACAGTTCAAAAGCATCAATTCTTTGGCACTCAGCTTTTTTCACAGTCCAAATCTCACATCCATACATGACTAGTGGGAAAACAATAGCCTTGACTAGACAGACCTTCGTTGGCAAAGTAATGTCTCTGCTTTTGAATATGCTGTCTAGGTTGGTCATAACTTTCCTTCCAAGGAGTAAGTGTCTTTTCATTTCATGGCTGCAATCCCCATCTGCAGTGATTTTGGAGCCCCAAAAGATAAAGTCTGACACTATTTCCCCTGTCTCACCATCTATTTCCCATGAAGTGAATAAAAGTGTGGACAGTGCTAAAGAGCAAATGGTGGGCATGGACACCAGAGACTAGTAACAGGGGGAGCCATCACCACCCCCTAAAGGAACAGGGGAAGAATAGTTTTACTCAAGGTGCTATCCCCAGAGACCCAGCTGCCCAGAGGGAGCTTCAGTAACAGAAGGACACAGCTCTGCCTAGAGATGAGGCTGTGAGGAAAAAGTCATGGTGTAAAAAATATCCTAACTTTGTTCTCAACATGTCCTCCCAACTCACAGCAATGCCTCCCACTGGGCAAACCAGCAAGGAAGTGCAGGGGATGCAAGGCAGGGAAGACGGAGGAACGGACCTAGAGAAAGAGAGATTGACCAACATAGCTGCTATGAGGGGGCAAATCTGAGTGTAAAATTAAGAATAGGATTATTACAAATAAAAATTTAAAAAAAAAATAAGAAGTGGAAGGCAAGGTATAGAAATTTTCTTAGGGCAAAAAGATAAGGGGATGGAAAACCTGAGAGATTTGGAAGAGGGGTCCCAGAGAGAGCTTTGTGATTACTGAATGCCAAGGGTCTGGTGTCTGGGGATGCTGCAGGAAAAAAAAAAAAAACATAGCAAAAGGGATGCAATGAAACCTGATCATTCTTTAGGATTCAATAACAGTTCCTTTGCCCCTGAGTCCACCGAGCATCAAGAAATCTGGGACAATCTATTCTCTCACCATATCAGAAAAGCAGCTTTTTGTTTCAAAAGGTCTGTGGTGAAACACAATTCCATGACGTTAATCAATTTATTTCAATTGAGAGTGAAACATAAATGAAAGGTCCCCATTTCAGAAAAGGCCATGAAAATGTGAAGATGTTATTATTTCCAAGCTGAAAGAAGAGGTGAGATTCTCTGCCTGGTCCATTTCAGAAAGGTTCAATCAGACAAGGCAGAGGAATAGATTTAAAATAGAAAAGTAATGGGAAAAGGGCTTTCCACATAAGGAGATGGTGACTGATGAAACACCATCTCTCTGGAGCTAGGTCTATTAATACCCATTTTTTTAGGCAGTTTGGAAAGTTTGAAAACCTGCTCCCCATTGCCTACAGCTTGTGAGTCTAAATACATATTTGTATCCACAAATACATTTGTGTGTACACAGTGGTCTCATCCACTGTTAAGTGCACATCCAATATGGAGATCACCATCACAAAACAGGGCTTCCCAGGTGGCGCCAGTGGTTTAAAAAAAAAAAAAAACCCACCTGCAAATGCAGATGACCTAAGAGATGCAGGTTGGATCCCTGGGACAGGAAGATCCCCTGGAGGAGGACCTGGCAACCCACTCGAGTATTCTTGCCTGGAGAATCCCATGGACAGAGGAGCCCAGTGGGCTAGAGTCCATAGGGTGGCAAAGAGTTGGACATGACTGAAGCGACTTAGCATGCATGCACACATCTTAAAACAGATCTAAATATGGGGGGAAACATCTGCATGCTGTTTTTCAAAGAAATAAAAAGGAGAGCAGTGGCCCCAGACTGTAACACCCAATTCGTTGATTCATTCATTTATTCAACAGCTATTTATTGGGCATGTACCTTATCAAAGACACAGGGCCTCGCGCTCCATGGTTCTCACTCTTTTAGATGAACACTGAGCCAGGTCAGGAAGCGAGCTCTCATCTGCCAAATTTTAGAGCTGCATTTCAGCAGCAGTTTGAAAAATCAAGGGCATAGGCTTCCCAAATGTCTAAAAGCCATCCAGATCCCCTCCCTTTAATTTATTCCCCTACACATAGGTGCCCCGTGGTCTCCTGCAGGTCAAAAATAACAGGGACAATTCAATGCCTTATGACTGCCCATTAAATATCTAAATTAGGAGTATTCAGATGGAAGCTGCAGTAATATTTTAATAAAAGTACACTAAATAAGGCAGCTGGTGATAAATCTCTTAAAAAACATGTAGTCAGTGGTGCATTTAATTTGATGGCAGAGTCCACTTTCAAATGACCCAAAAATTGCATTTTGTAAGAATAAAGATGCAGAGTCCACCTCTCTCATGCTCTTTTTAAGAAATGTATTTGCACACTTAGAAGATATCAGTGCAAAGAAGCTTCCTTTGACATTTGAATGTGGTTGGAAAGTTTTGTTACTTATTTCAAGAAAAAAAAACATATATATATATATATATATATATATATATATATATATATACTTGTCCAGCTATACCAGGACATTTATGTAAACAAAATGCTCAGTCTTAAGGAGGTGAGCCCTGGAGTTACATTTGAATCATTAGATGCCTCATTAGTGGCTATGAAAACAGACTTCAATCTTCTGCTTTCCATTCTCTAATATTCAAACCAGTTCAGTCACTCAGTCGTGTCCGAATCTTTGCCACCCCATGAATCGGAGTGCGCCAGGCCTCCCTGTCTATCACCAACCACTGGAGTTTACCCAAACTCATGTGCTTCGAGTTGGTGATGCCATCCAGCCATCTTATCCTCTGTCGTCCCCTTTTCCTCCTGCGCCCAATCCCTCCAAGCATCAAGGTCTTTTCCAATGAGTTATGGCTTCGCATGAGGTGGCCAAAGTATTGGAGTTTCAGCTTCAGCATCAGTCCTTCCAATGAACACTCAGGACTGGTCTCCTTTAGGATGGACTGACTGGATCTCCTTGCAGTCCAAGGGACTCGCAAGAGTCTTCTCCAACACCACATTCAAAAGCATCAATTCTTCGGCGCTCAGCTTTCTTCACAGTCCAACTCTCACATCCATACATGACTACTGGAAAAACCATAGCCTTGACTAGATGGACTTTTGTTGGCAAAGTAATGTCTCTGCTTTTGAATATGCTATCTAGGTTGGTCATAACTTTTCTTCCAAGGTGTAAGCATCTTTTAATTTCACAGCTGCAATCACCATCTGCAGTGATTTTGGAGCCCCCAAAATAAAGTGTGACACTGTTTCCACTGTTTCCCCATAAATTTTCCATGAAGTGATGGGACCAGATGCCATGATCTTTGTTTTCTGAATGTTGAGCTTTAAGCCAACTTTTTCACTCTCCTCTTTCACTTTCATCAAGAGGCTTTTTAGTTCCTCTTCACTTTCTGCCATAAAGGTGGTGTCATCTGCATATCTGAGGTTATTGATATTTCTCCTGGCAATCTTGATTCCAGCTTGTGTTTCTTCCAGCCCAGTGTTTCTCATGATGTACTCTGCATATAAGTTAAATAAGCAGGGTGACAATATACAGCCTTGACATACTCCTTTTCCTGTTTGGAACCCGTCTATTGTTCCATGTCCAGTTCTAACTGTTGCTTCCTGACCTGCATATAGGTTTCTCAAGAGGCAGGTCAGGTGCTCTGGTATTCCCATCTCTTGAAGAATTTTCCACAGTTTATTGTGATCCACACAGTCGAAGGCTTTGGCATAGTCAATAAAGCAGAAATAGATGTTTTTTCTGGAACTCTCTTGCTTTTTCCATGATCCAGCGGATGTTGGCAATTTGATCTCTGGTTCCTCTGCCTTTTCTAAAACCAGCTTGACCATCTGGAAGTTCATGGTTCATGTATTGCTGACGCCTGGCTTGGAGAATTTTGAGCATTACTTTACTGGCATGTGAGATGAGTGCAATTGTGCAGTAGTTTGAGCATTGTATGGCATTGCCTTTCTTTGGGATTGGAATGAAAACTGACCTTTTCCAGACCTGTGGCCACCGCTGAGTTCTCCAAATTTGCTGGCATATTGAGTGCAGCACTTTCACAGCATCATCTTTCAGGACTGGAAACAGCTCAACTGGAATTCCATCACCTCCACTAGCTTTGTTCCATCACCTCCACTAGACTTCACATTCCAGGATGTCTGGCTCTAGGTGAGTGATCACACCATCATGATTATCTGGGTCGTGAAGCTCTTTTTTGTACAGTTCTTCTGTGTATTCTTGCCACCTCTTCTTAATATCTTCTGCTTCTGTTAGGTCCATACCATTTCTGTCCTTTATCGAGCCCATCTTTGCATGAAATGTTCCCTTCGTATCTCTAATTTTCTTGATATTAGCTAACAATAATTCATTTGCTTCAATAACTTGAGGTGACTCCAATTTCACAACAAGCTCTTTGAAAGGCTAAAGAGATCACTGTTAGTTCCTAAAGGCTTGAGACTAAGTGTGTTTAAATCACTCTATATGGGTCCAGCCCAGTATCATGCCCTAGGAGGGGAGGAAGGTGATAAAAGAAGACCAATATATCTTCCAAAAGCCATTTGTGAATACAGAGAATGGACATTTACATACACAGAGAGGGATAAAGAATTGCAATCCATTCATGTGTCCAGTTTATAAACATTCGCATCATCTGCCCTTTCTTATTCAGCCTGTCATTTAAAATGGGCAGAGGTAGATCTTATTCTTATTATCAGCATAATTTCATTTGCTGGAAATTAGCCAGCTTGATTTCTACCTTATGCAGAATGCATTCTTTTCATATGGCAGACATTTTAAGGATAATTTACAAGAAAACTAATTGAAGAGTTAATATAAAACAAGCTAGTTGAACTGTTTACGAAATAGATAAATGGCCGGCTTACAGCAGAGGGAACTATATTCAATATCTTGTAATAACCTAGAATGAAAGAGAATCTGGAAAAGAAAATATATCTATATATTTATATACATAGATAAGTATCAATTTTCTGTATTACTAAAACTAATATCTTATTGTAGATCAACTGTCCTTCAACAAAACACATACACACAGACACAGACACACAAACCAACAACACTGTATTTGACTCCAAGGAAAAAATGGGTCTTGTTGATCTTTATGGTAGTGTCATAAAAATAAATGAAAATTTTAATGCAGGAGTCATATTTCATCATCACTGAAGAGAATCCCAAGGAATTTATACAAATGTCCCTATATTTATTTGTACAGACATATTTCCAAATTTCCTTTTTGATTATTGGAGAGAGCTAATTCCTAGAAAGGGCTTCCCAGCTGGCTCTAGGTGAGTGATCACACCATCATGATTATCTGGGTCGTGAAGGTTGCAAAAGAATCCCCCTGCTAATTCAGAGAAAATCCCTCTGCTAATGAAGGAGATGCAGGACCATGCAGGTTTGACCCCTGGGGTGGGAAGATTCCCCTGGAGTAGGGTACGGCAACCCTCTAAAGGATTTTTGCCCAGAAAATCGCAGGACAGGGGAGCCTGGCGGGCTACAGTCCATAGCGTAGCAACAAGTTGAGCACGACTAAGGGACTGAGCATTCACAATTCTTAGAAAACATTTCCTAGATGTCTTCTTTCATATACCATGCCTTTGGACATGAAATTAATTCCAAGCAAAGAAATAAAATACTCAAAAAAGGAAAGTAGTTTTATGATCTGACCTTTAATGTTATTTCAAGAGACATGCAACAGATCTTCGGTTCTAGTTCTCAGGCATCTGCAATCATCCCTCCACCCATCTCTTGTGGCACAGAGTCCAACACACTTGCGTGTGGAAAACTTCCAAATCATAAAAATGATGTGATATTGACTAAGGTAATGCACTGAGGAGAGAATGGTTGTTTCCTGGAAATTCTGAGAACAGTGACTATAGTTTGGTTAAAGTAAATATATATACAAAGACACACAGGTTACACACATACACATACACATCCACACCTATATATGTTTACACCAAGAAAAGACTGCATAATATATACACAAATACATAGATACAGATATATAAACATACAGTGTTATACATATACACACAGATATATTAATATACAGTTTTTTAAATTAATAGAGCCTGATTACCTAAACCCTTATTACAGCTTGGAATAAACCTGAAATGCGAAAATCGGGAATCGCTTGTTTCATCTTGAGAAGGATAAATTTTGGTATAATCTCCAGAGTGGGATAAGAAGCTCCTATGTGTCAGCCAGCCACATCAGAGGAACATTAACATCTTGAGAGTTCTAGCAAATTAACGGCCCAGGAAACAGAACGCAAGGAGCTCTGGCCAGTCTCTTACGCACTCAGCTGGCTCTGGCCACTTCTCCATGTATTCCCACCACACTCAATGGAGCATGAGTCATTTGAGTAATGGGTCAGAAAATGTTTAGGAGCCTCAGCGCAACAGCAGACGTGACGCTTAAGATAAATTTCAGAGGTATTAGGACAGTGTTTTCATCTCTGCACTGGGCACACCATCTCTCCCGCTGGTGACGAACAAAATCCTTCCTTCCTTCCCAGAAGACAGAAGCTGGATCACCTGCTGTCTCAAGGCTCATCCCAGCCTGAGCTTAAAAATTTCACGCAAAAATAATTAAAAGAGGCAAAGGCAGTGTACACATGTCCCAAATCAGTGCCCTGTTTGATGTTAGTTTTGCAAAATGGTGTCTAATGGGTTCACTGGCCACTTCAGTGACTCCACCTTCAAGTACTACAAGTTTTTGTTAATAATCGTAAAAAAAAATGTTGAAGTGAAAAACAGTCTGAAAAGAAGTGAAGTTTAGAAATCAGTGGAATTAACGGATCATCACAGATTCTTTTAAATTCACAATGCCTAGATTATCACAACAGGAATTTCCATCAGGCTTTGGGTTTTGACCATAGAAACACTGTTATCTGATTTTAACCTACATGCATCCATAATCAGTCACTAAGTCATGTCTGACTCTTTTGTGGCCCCATGGACTGTAGCCCACCAGGCACCTCTGTCCATGGACTTCTCCAGGCAAGAATACTAAAGTGGGTTGCCATTTCCTCCTCCAGGGGATTTTCCCGACCCAGGGATAAAACTCATATCTTCTGCACCGGCAGGCAGGTTCTTTACCACATGATTTTAACCTATTTCTTTTCAACTTGAATGATACTGCTGAATCCTATTTTATCCTCTGTCTAGTATAAATTACCTTTTTTTGACCTACCAGTTGTTGTGAAAAGCCAGCCAGACGATAGCTGTATGTTACCGAATGACATTGTGGGAGCAGTGTAAGGTAATGTACATACAGTATTACCAGTTGGAAGTTTACGAGCCCTGAACTGGGAGTCTTATCTTGGCAATACTGTCTTTCTAGCTCAGGCAAGTCACTGTTCCCATGCAATAAGTTTCCTCTGCGATAGGTTGTATCTTACTTGTCAATTCCTACCACCTAGTTGAAGCTGTCTGGAGTGGTTAGGCAGGATGCTGAGGGGTGGAGTGTCATGTTTGATGACTAATACTTGCCAAGGGTGTTCTATACAGTGGTGGCAATTTTGCTTTGTGTTTGCCATTCATTGACCGGAGAAGTGCTGCTCCAACGTGCACACAAATCACCAGGGATCTTTTTAAAATGCAGATTCTGATTCAGTAGTTCTGGGGTGGTGAAATGACACCTTTCTAACAGGATCCCAACTGGTGCTGATACTGCTGGTTCAGGGACCACAAGAAGCAAGGTAAGGTCTCTTTTAGCTCTTAACCTCTTTTTCCTTCTCTCCCTCTCTCTCTCTTTCTGTGTCTCTCACACACACACCATACTTTCTTCCTATTATATACATATATATATATATATATATGAAAAGTGAAAGTTGCTCAGTCCTGTCCAACTCTTTGTGACCCCATGGAGTATACAGTCCATGGAATGCTCCAGGCCAGAATACTGGAGTGGGTAGCCTTTCCCTTCTCCGGGGGATCTTCCCAACCCAGGAATCAAACTGGTGTCTCCTGCATTGCAGGCAGATTCTTTACCAACTGAGTTATCAGGGAAGCCTCTATGTATGAAAACGTGCTTACCAAATGCCAGGAATAGTGATAAGCATATTAATTTGTGATTTCACTTAACTGGCTTAATTTTCAACTCTCTTACCACCCCTACCAAATTAGTTGACTGAAAGTTTCCAGGAGAGGAAATGAAGACTAAAGGAGGGAAACTAATTTGCCTAAAATTACAGAGCTGACAGGTAGTCTAGACAAGATACATACCCAGGGGAACTAAAACAGCAGTATCTTTGTCCTTGACCTCTATTATACTTTTGCCTCAATATCATAATAATATCAGTATGCCTACTTGTGCCAGCCGCTAGGATGCCTCAAACACATTATCTCTTCCTTTTCCTTAACAACCTTAGGAGGTGGGTAATATCATTATTTTTATTTTACAGATAACAAAAATTAATTAACCTTCCTTCAATAGCCTCAAACTCAGAAATAACTGTAGCAATTCTTATTTAAGTAAAAGATTAGATCAATACAATATCTATAATGAGCTAAACACAAGAAATAATATGTTAATGAGAAGAAAATTTTTCAGCTTGTCTAATTACCAGGCTAAACACACACACACACACACACACACACACACACACACACACGACTGTCAGTGAATACATAGAAAGAATTCCTCCATAAATTCAAGCTACCTCAATGCGTTTTTGTCAGGTGGGCCCAAATGCCTCTGTACAGTTTAGCCATGACATTATCAAAGTCTAGATAATTGCTGGTCCCAAACAGAACCCATCAATGGGATTTACAGTTAGAGAAGCAGCAAAGATTCATTTCTTATCTTCCTCTCTTACTACCTAAAAGATCCTTCTTTATTAACAAGCAAATGAAAAAAGACTGTATCAGCAAATTTCCCCAGAGATGAGACTCCAATACAAGCAGGTGACAACAGATGCTACACTTACCCGTGCTTTGGAAGAGCAAACATCACAGTAACATGAGAGCAAGGTGTCTGCTTTACTTTGTTCAAAAGCAAGTTTGCTTAAAAACCAAAAGGTTTGAAGCTGTGGTTGTCACCCTTGGCTGCAGGCTGAATTTTGTGTACAGTGTGTGGTTTGTTGTTGTTGTTTAGTTGCTAAGTCGCATGCAACTCTCTTGCGACCCCATGGACTATAGCCCACCAGACTCCTCTGTCCATGGGAATTCCCAAGCAAGAATACTGGAGTGTGTTGTCATTTGTTTCTCCAGGGGTTCTTCCCGACCCAGGGATCGAACTCACGTCTCCTGCATTGGCAGGCAGCTTCTTTTATCACTGAGCCCTGGAGGGGACTTTAAAAATAAAATACTGATTTCTAGATCCCACCCCCAGAGAGTCTGACTTAGTTGAACTGAGGTGCAACCTAGGTATCGGGATATTTTAAAGTACCTTAGTTCTGTATTGCTTAATTAAAGCAATGACTATGCCACATGGTAGGGATGGAAGATGGCTGTCAAAGGAATGAAGGTCTAATTAATGAATGCCATCATCAGATCAGAGCAGACCGTGGAGGTTCTGGGACAGTGGGAGAGTTTTCTTAAATTTCATAAACAGGTACATTGTATCAGAAAAAAAATTATACAGGGCATTTGTTGCATAGTCTTCACTACCAAAATGATTTTCTCCTCTTATCAGAACTGTTTCCACTGGAGGGCAGTCTCCTTTTGGGAAGAAATGAATGGGGACACAAACTTCTCACCAGACCAATGTTTTAAATATTGACTGAGACTATAAACACTTGCATGAGTTTCTTTTTGAGACAATTTCCTGGAGATGGAGTGTTGGGCATGCAAAGAATTTGTGTTATACGTCAAGATCCTGCCAAATTAAATATTAATCTCTGTCTGCTAAAACTAAAAGGATAAAACCTTAACCCAAAACATAAATATGCAGATGTATGGGAAGCCCTGGGACAGGAAGAGCCCCTGGAGAATGAAATGGCAATCCACTCCACTATTCTTACCTGGAGAATTCCATGGACAAAGAAGCCTGGCAGGCTACAGTCCACGGGGTCACAAACTGAGTGACTAGCATCTCCTTTCTCATGGGAGTCCCTGTGGTATACAAACATAGTAAGACTAATAACATAATAACAATAATAACAACAAAAAGTAACAGTTATCACAATCCTGTGTGTCAGATTCTGTGCTAATCAATTTAAGTATTTTACTTGATACTCAGAACAATTTGATGTTTTATAGGTGAGAAAACTGAAGATGAGAACCATTAAAAGAAATGTGTCCATGTATCAAATAAGGAGCTGAGCTAGGACATGACTCCCAGCTCTCTGACTCCAAAGCCAGTCCTTGTGAGTGGTGTAGATGGTACAGCGGCGAGTTCCAAGGCCAGCCCTTGGAACCACCAGTGATCCTCCTCTACTGAGCAGAAGCATCAGGGTCCCGGGGCAGAAGGAGATCATCTAAGTCAGAACACATCAACCCGACAGCACAAGAAGAAAATTTTCTTCATCTGAGGTTATTAAAACAAAACAAACAAACAAAAAAAAAAACCTGAAAGGAGATGACTTGTGCAAAGTGAGAAATATTCTCCTTGCTGTTTTTCATATTTTGAGACATTTGTGGTTCTTTTCATTTCCTTTTGCAATGCCTGTCAATCTCATTATGAATGAATTTGGCTTTCCTACTCTATGTCTTCAGTCACCATACAGAACTTTGAACTAATTGGTCACATTTCCTCAGAGACCTGTTCCCTAGATCAGGGGTTGGTAAACATTTTCTACAAAGGGCCAGATAGTAAATATTTCAGGCTATGCAGGCCCCATATTCTCTTGTGCAACTATTCAACCTTTCTGGTATAGCATAAGAGCAGCCAGAGATGATATGATAACACAGATGATATGATAACATAGAGGATACGAACAAAAGAGCAAGGCTGTGTTCCAACAGAACTTTACTTAAGGCCACTGAAACCATCATTTTCACGTGTCACAATTATTACTCCTCTTTTGGCTTTTTTTTTTTAAACTATTCAAAAATGTAAAAACCATCCTTAGACCATGAGCCACATGAAAACAGGCAACAGGCTAGATTTGGTTGATGGAGCGACATTTGCCAGCCTCTGTCCAATACTCCAGTACTGGAGTGGGTTGCCATTGCCCTCTCCAGGGGATATCCCCGACCCATGGATCAACCCTGGGTCTCACAAACTACAGGTAGATTCTTTACCATCTGAGCCACTGGGGAAGCCTGTCTTATAAGACAAAGCATCCTATATTAAAGGCATTAGGCATAATGCAAAGTTTCATCATATTCAAAGATCTCATCTGGCAACAGCTCCAGGCTCAAAGAGCAGAAGCATCCACAGGTACCAGTGTGTGAGAATCATTTGCCTTCCCTAAAACCACTTTTTAGTATTTTATACATATTCTCTAAAAGTAGCCAAGTTAAATCACCAGCTCTCCCGGAAGCATTAGAAAAAAAAATAATATAAACTGATATTTAAAAACACTTCATTGCACACAATTACAATGTATTCCAGCTCTAAACTTTTCTTGAGAAAGGATTCTAGAATCTGGGCTCTGAAAGGCATCTTAAAGAGCAGATCAGCCAATTATTTTCAAATGGCTTTCCCCAGAGTCTGCGAGGGCCTTAAGGGTGTCTGCAGAAACAGCCCCACAAGATGACCTGGGGTTAAGGAATTTAGCAAGGGTGTGCTGGAGTTGGCTCCCACTAGCTCATGAGAACTGCTTGTCACATTTTCAGGATATTGTGAGCAGTTGAAGTCAGGTTGATAAACTGAAATTGGCCACATCAGGAGCATTTACTCCATCGAAGTCCCCCAATCCTCCAATGTTGCATATCAAGACTGTTTTTTCCTCCGAGAGCCAATTATTAAGCATTTATCAGGACACGGCTGCCTATTACCCCCTTCCAACAAAGAAGGTCCTCTCAGATCTGTTTTATACACACACGCATGAACATGAACTAGGGAGGCAATATCAGTGAGTCCAGATGAAGCAGAAATGGCCCCAAGCCATAAACAAATGGACAGAAGAGGACCAAGCAGTTTTGCAGCATCCATAAGCCACTGTTCCCCTTAGAGTCTCAAATGTGCTCTCCTTTTGTATTAAACATGGTCAACTGGAGACTAAGGAATTCAAACATTTTGCCTAGGACTAAAGATTTATCAGAACCTATTGTCTCCTCTAATTATAAGTGTTTATCTAACATGGAAAAGGAGAAAGAAATTACAGAGGACCACACTCTATTATACAACTGTAATCCAAAATGTGGCATTTCACTTCCTTGTAATGCTAGCTAATTATCCACAAAACTCCAGCCCATTTCCCTTTTTCTTTATTTTTTCTATTGTTGAATGAAGATCCTTTCAATGTAATAACTAGCAATGCCCTAATGTTCCTGGACTATATATGTTTATTCTTAGGCAAAAGGCTCTCTGATTATTCTTGGTTTTTGGTCTCACTCCGCTAAACTACATGAGCCTATAAACCTAATCTAAACAAATCATTTTGAATTTATTTTTTCTGTATTTGCTACCTTCATCTTAGTTTTGCATCACTTCAGGCATCAACAAAACCATTTTAGTACAGCCCTTTCCTTTTCAGCTTTGCAAGATTAGAAAATAAAAAGAACATTTACAGTTACTAGTAGAGCTGGAATATCTAAACGGGGATTATGTCCCTGTTTGTCAGTAAATATGATAACAGTTCATCTAAGAGTAGGCTGAAGCTGAGTGGTCTATACCTAATTCTGAAACAAATTTCTCTCTAAGCATTAGAAAAGAATACCCAGGACTCGAATTTCCTGGAACTTCACAACAGCATATTCATGCATAATCAGAAATGTGTAGACTCTAATAAATCTACCTCTCCAATCTTCAGAAAGCAATTTTTGGAGCCAGACACAGATGTATTTCGTTGGAGCTCTACTGAAACTCTTTACATTATATGGCCATGGTGGTATTCACCCTGGGGTTATTCACACACAATTTTAATTATTTATTTACAGACTTACATGGTGTTATTTTTCATTCAGATCCATAGCTACTTAAACATTCTGCAACAAAATATTTAAATGAAATTCTGAGACTCACAAAGTCTTGCAGTGGAGGCAAGAAAGATCCATCAATACTCTGTGAGTCGACAGAGGGCACCTACAAATTAAACTGGGCTAGGTACTCAAATGTACATCTCAACATAAAGTTACCACTTCAAGACATAAATTCTAATTCCAGTTGCTTTTCAAGACACAGTTTCCAGGAACCAGATTCTTCTGCTTTTTTGATTGGTTCACAAATAATAGAGTGGGATCAATTATTTAGAGCCTTTCCATAGCCTATGAAAATACTTCCCAACCTGGGTTCTGTGGAACATGATCATGGGAGAGAGATTACAGGCGTGTAGTATTTTTTTAATTTGTAAGTCTGGGAGATGCTGAATTTAACCATTTTTCCTTCCCTTGGGGAATTCTCAGAGCCTTTAAAATCCTTATGTGCACTGAGATTTCCCCCAAGGAGGGCAATATAGTGTACAGCATCTTCCACACATTTTAAACCAAAGAAACTTTCTTTTCATGGAGCACCTCAAGAGGTGAGTGTCCCATGAACATAGGAGCAGGCTGGATCATAGAACGCAACAGAGATTTAAATATGATGTCAAAATTAGAGCTATAGAGAGAGGAAACAATCATCTGAGGTCTCTCTCGTGTGAGCACACTGATGGCAATGAGCTGACACAATGGAGACTGCTGAGCTCTTCCTCACCCATTTCCAGACTCTATCACAGAAATAAAGAAAGGGGAGTTCAGGGCAGGAGCTGAGCAATCCAATAAGATGACCTCCTCACAACCTATTTGACCGTTCCCCTGACTTAGCATTTACACATCAAAACAATCAGATGTGTGCTAATTCATCAGAAACTTCAAAAAAGTTAGGAATTAAAGAAAAAGGAACTTAACTTCACTTGCAGCTAAGGAGAATCAACTGGAGACATAATTCAAATATCATGCATAGGAAAGATCACAGATTTAGAGAAAAGACTTCCTTCCGTCTAAGTTCTATTAATACATACGAAAGGTGTATGTATTAATAGACCTGTTATGCACTGGGGTTTTAGTGGGAAAAAAATGGGAATTTTATTTTATTTTTTTTTTAATTTTTATTTTTACTTTATTTTGCTTTACAATACTGTATTGGTTTGGCCATACATTGACATGAATCAGCCACGGGTGTACGTGAGCTCCCAATCCTGAACCCCCCTCCCACCTCCCACCCCATATCATCTCTCTGGATCATCCCCGTGCACCAGCCCCAAGCATCCTGTATCCTGTATTGAACATAGACTGGCGATTCATTTCTTACCTGATAGTATACATGTTTCAATGCCATTCTCCCAAAATGGGAATTTTAAAGAAATGTTTTGATTTGTCCCTAGAGTTTAGAGGCAAAACAACAGTGAAGATGAACAAGTTCTATATTTCAAGTTTCTTATTTCACAAATGAAGCTCAAGGAATTTAATGGTTTGATCAAAGTCATGCAAGACATTACCTAGTGGCCACTTTGGAGGCTGCTACTCAGATCTCCTGACTAATGGGTCCATTGAGCTAAAAGGAGGGACTGACAAGCCCATGTTATTATCTCTTTTCTATTTCCTGCTCCTTTTGAAAACATTTAGCCCTCATCTATTGAGCTTCTGATAGATGCCAGGCACTGTGCTAAGCTGTTTACATATAGTCTCTCATTTTCTCTTGTGACCATATTAATGGGGTCAGTTTTAGCTTTATTTCTCAGCACAGAGAAGTTTCCCACCAAGTTCATCACCGCACAACTTGCCAGGGGTAGAATGTGTATCAGGGGGCAAGTCAGCCTAACTCCAAACCCCATGCACTTCACTTGACTTTCTCTTTTTTCCCATTCTCCCCCCACTTCTGCCACTCCCTCTCCTTTCATTTCCATTTAAAAGCAGTTGTGATTAAAATCAAAGGTCAGCTGCCCATAATTTAATTCAACTGTTCTTCCTTCCTTGCTTTCAGAGACGTATTACTATCTTCCATCATCCACATGGACTGAGAAGGATTTAGGCTGAGATGAGTGTGCATAAAATAATCTGGGTCTCCCGCAAGCTGGGCACCGTGGAGGGGTCATTCTCTGTCTTAAGGAAACCCAGAACTTGGTCATATTTCCTTTCTCCTCACATCTACTAAGGATCAACTGATACAGAATGGATGAACTTGCTAATAATTTACTCCTGATTTCTTTAAAATACATGTCATCAATAAAAGATGCATAGAGTCAAATGACTTTGGAATCTAGGGACAGGATCTGAGAATTCTCATTCTCTGAATTTCTCAGAGGGGAAGGAGGGAGAAGTGTACGATACATCGTTTGCATCAGAATCCCCTGAGAGAGGGGCCTCCTGACCCCACCCCAGACCAAGTCAGTCAGAACCTCTGGAGTCAGCATTTGAATACGCTCCTTTGGTGATAATTTTCACCAAAATCAACATAACCTAAGAAGTGACCTGGAAGTGTGTTGCTTTTGAGACTCAGGTGATTCCCAAGTTTCCTTCAAGGAACAGAGTTCAGCTCCAGGAGGGACTGGTCATCAATAGAATACTGTCACGTGTGGGAGGCAATGTCTGCGGAGCACAGAGAGATGACACTGTCTCTCTTTCTCTTGAGAGACACTGCTCTCTGGGGTGGACGGGATCTGCCTGGCAGGAGATCATTTGGAACGAGACTATGCAACAAGATCACCTTCCTTGTTGGTAACTTTAAACTCCACAAAGCTCAACAAGAAACCGTTCAAGCGTCATTTTACCTTTTTGTTTTCATGAAAACGGATAACATGCAAGCTCAGGCCAACACATTTCAAATAGATGTAAACCAAGCACTTAAAGTGAAAAATGAGTCTCCTTCCAACCCCAGCCCTTCTAGGCATAAACACTTGTCTCTTGCACTTCAGAAACACACTTTACAAAGTAACACATACACGTGTATATCCCTTTCGGTTAGTACAGTGGAAGGAAGCCCATTTTACAGATAGTTTCGTAGCTTTTATTTTCACCTCAGTAACAAATTTTGGAGTCCATTCTCTTATAAAACATATATTTCTCTTTAACAGAATCACAGTTTATGATATAGATAAACCATAAATCATCTCACCAGTTTAATTTGGATAAATACTGAGATTTCTTCCATTCCTAGCATGATACTATAAGGAATACTCTTATGCATATGTCTTTGCTCACATGTCAAGATTCATCTTGAAGATAAATTTATAGAAGCAAAATTGCAAGGGCAAAGGACACATGCATTTTATATGAAATATTGCCAAACTTTCCCTTCAGAGAGGTTATAGCAATTTAAACTTCTATTAATGGCATCTGATACTTCTTGTTTCCCCCACACCCTCACCAGCACAGTCTATTTCTGATTATAATTTAATTTGCCACAGTGACTTCTTACTGGAGAAAGTGCTGACCGGATAACGTGAATGTAACTTGGCAGTTATATTTCTCCTGGAGAACGAACACACTGGCATTCTAATTTATAATCTTCTTATTAGTTAGGAAGCATGACTCAGTGGCCTTGGCCCTTCTCAACTCTGGGTAAATGTACAAATTTCAGTTTCTGGACTCGCAAACCTAGGTAAATAGTGGTGCACCAAGAAACGACTTATCTACAGGACTGTTGAAAGGAATCCTTTAATTTGCTCTTCAAATTCAGAAATAAATTTCAGGGCTCCCCTGGTGGCTCAGTGGTAAAGAATCTGCCTACCAAGGCAGAAGACACAGATTTGATCCCTGATCTGAAAAGATCCTATATGCAGCGGAGCAACTAAGCCCGTGCGCCACAACTACTGAGCCCGTGCTCTAAAGCCTGGGAACTGCAGCTACAGAAACCACTACCGTGCGCCCTAGTCCCTGTGCTCTGCAGAAAGAGAAGTCACTGCAGTGAGAAGCCTGTGCACAGCAACCCGAGTGTAGCCCCTCACTCTCTGCAACTAGAGAGAAGCCTGAGTAACGGCGAAGACTCAGTGCTGTCGAAAATAAATAAGCAAATATTAAAAAAAGAAAAATTTCAAAACTAAAATATTTCTTCCCATCAATTAATCATTTAAAACATAAGTAAACTCTGAAAACTTTCTGAATTACTATAAACAAGTTTTCCTAGGTCAAAATCTGCAAGAGGAGAGGAATCCTGTTGGATGCTTCGGGACCAAGCCTCCTGAAAAAACAGAAGGAATTTGGTTCAAACAAAAATCTACCATAGACTCAACACTCTGCTTCATGGATTCAAAAGTTAATGAAAATTCATAGTACAGATGTTGTCACCCATTGTCACGACAGAAAATCAGTTCTCTTCACCCATCACCTCTATACTCTGCCCCCAGGGAATAACAGAGTGCACTGCTTCTTCCAGTAATTCTCAGGATGTTATTGATTTATTGTTTATCCTTCACTAAGTCTATGCACTTAGGAGGAAACAGGGTGTAATATATATGCTCTTTCAGAAAACTGCTTTAATGTTGTAAATAACATCCCAAACCATTAATGAGTCTTTCAGAAGTGTCTGCTTTGCAACAGAGAATTACTTAAGCACTGGAAATCCAATCGACTAATATTTATCTTGCAACTTCTATGCACATGCCTAAAAATTTCACCCATAAGTACAATAAGTCCCTCTGGAAAAATGCATTAATTCAGCACATATATTTCCTGAGTATTTACTATGGGCCAGGCACTGAGCTGGCACCATTGCTCCCAAAGGAAATAAGGCAAATTCCATGCCCTTGAGTTAGAAACGTCCAGATGGAAGGCACAGCCAAGACTACAGAAGACTTAAAGCACAGGATATATATGATAAGATCACAGGAAAACAAGGCTCCTAATCAGGCCTTGAAGGAAAACAGGAAGGCTTCTAGGAGGAGGCAATCTAGTACAATTCCTGAATGGGATTCGGCCAAGACAAAGAATGAACAGAGTCGGGGAAATGCTGCTTCATCATAGAAATCCCACTGAAACCAAATGAAAGTCAACAATGAAGCAGTATCCACTTGATATACTGAGCCAGCGTTAGAATATATGCAGGTCTCATGACATAAATCCCAAAAAATTTTCTGAGAATCTGAGGCTTCCAATAAGGGTAAAAGAAACACTTAGCACCACATATACATATGCTCAAACTATAACAGCTATATGTATGCATACAGCTCATTCAGTTCCCTAGTAGTAGAAACTAACACAGCATTGTAAAGCAACTATGCTGTGCTGTGCTAAGTCGCTTCAGTCATTTCCGACTCTTTTTGACCCTGTGGAATGTAGCCCACCAGCCACCTCTGTCCAAAGGATTCTCCAGGCAAGAATATTGCAGTGGGTTGCAATTCCCTTCTCCAGGGGATCTTCCCAACTCAGGGACTGAACCTGAGGCTCCTGTGTCTCCTGCATTGGCAGATGGGGTCTCTCTTGTGGCTCATCTGATAAAGAGTCCACCTGCAATGCAGGAGACCTGGGTTCGATCCCTGAGTTGGGAAGATTCCCTGGAGAAGGGAAAGGCAGCCCACTCCAATATTCTGGCCTGGTAACTGTATAGTCCATGGGGTCCAAAGAGTAGGACACGACTGAGCGACTTTCACTTTCACTTTCTTTACCACTAGTGCCACCTGGGAAGACCAAAGCAACTATACTCCAGTAGAAATTAACATAAAAAATAACAATAAAAAACATACTTTTCATTACATATAATGATCCCATCCATTTTCACCAACTCTGAACAATCAAATGGACTTTTATAGACTCTAGAACATTAATTCATTAACATTCTCAGTCACGCAGTCATGCCTGACTCTTTGAGGCCCTATGGACTGCAACCCACTAGGTTCCTTTGTCCATGGGATTTCCCAGGCAAAAATACTGGAGTGGGTTGATATTTCCTACTACAAAGGATCTTCACAACCCAGAGATTGAACCCACATCTCTTGTGCCTCCAGCATTGCAGGCAGATTCTTTAATCACTGTGCCACCTGAGAAGCCCACAGATTCTAGAATGTACTCCCTAATCTCTGCCTGTGCCCCACCCCCATTAAACTGCAGCATGAGCATCTGGTTTTGAGCCCACCTTTTCTGCACTTAAAACTTTCAGAACCTAATTAGCAATCGTCATAGAGGAAGAAGATAGGCTTGACAGACAGATATATATTTTCTGTCCCTGGTGTTTATATTATTTTGACAGCAAGGAGGCCTAAAGTAGGAACTGGTTCGAGGCAAACTCCCCAGAGACTGTCAACAAGGAAAAATAGCCACTGAGCTGTATAAATCCACTTGCTACAGACTCTTACACACACATAATAACTAGGAATGAAGTTTAATCCTTAACAGGAAAACAATTCAAAGTCCAGGTATGCTGATTTGGCCCTCCCCACGTCTTAGAGGACTAAAGCTAGTTCTTCAATATGCTGTGCCAGGAAACAAGATGAAAATGGCAAACAGGAAAATGAAATGAGCCTTCTGAGATTCATTTGTTAGTTTGCTCATTCAAATATACTGTAGGAGAGAGTGCTTTCCATAACGAAATTACTCAGTTTTGAACACTAACTGGTGCTGTTTGGGGAAGAACTGCCTGGCTCCCCTTAATAAGAAACATTTCCAAGAGTCTCCAGTTATAAGGCTTTGGGAGAAGGAAGACTTTGGGGAAGTTGAAGAAGAGGAACATTCACTGCCACCATATTGAAGTGACTTAAGAGGGATCCGTTGAGGTTGCTACAGTCACTCTGGTTATGTGGTGTATATGCAAAGTGCAACAGCTTCCAATGTGTTCTTTTCAGAAGTTAAGGATGGAAATCAGATTTTAAATCTGCCCTTTAATGAAACGTTGTTAAAGTGATTTATCTTAACAAAGTGACCCTCAAATTAGAAGTTGCAAGTGTTCTTATAACATTTTGAATTACACATATCCTATCAAAATTAGGGTATAAAAATTTTATACATATAAATACATATATATATATACACACTTATGATTGTCATATATACATATAATTATATGTTGTTATTTAGTTGTTAAGTCGTGTCTGACTCTTTTCTCTACCCCAAGGATTATAGCCCACCAGGATCCTCTGTTCATGGGATTTCCCAGGCAAGAATACTGGAATGGGTTGCCATTTCCTTCTCTAGGGGATCATCCTGACCCAGGGATCAAACCTGCTTTTCCTGCATTGCAGGCAGATTCTTTACCATTGACCGACCAGGGAAGCCCCATAATTATACATACACACACACACACACACACACATATGAATATTACAGATATGCTGTGTATTTGCAACATAATAATATTTTGAGATGCTGAAAGGAGATACAATTTTATATATATATATATATATATATATATATATATATGTAGGGCTTCCCTTGTGGCTCAGACGGTAAGACGTCTGCCTACAATCCAGGAGATCAGGGTTCGATTCCTGGGTCAGGAAGTTCCCCTGGAGAAGGCAATGGCAACCCACTCCAGTATTCTTGCCTGGAAAATCCCATGGATGGAGGAGCCTGGTAGGCTACAGCTCATGGGGTCGCAAAGAGTCGGACACGACTGAGTGACTTCACTTCACTTCATACACACACACACACGTATAGTCTATTAGTTAGAATCAGACATAACTATATAATATTATACACAGACATACAGACACACACACACAAAAACACTCCAAAATAACAGGTGTTTAAGAGACATATTTTCATTCTGCCACATAAGTCTGGGAACCAATAGACCAGAAGTGGTCTGACCATTTACTCTGCCATCATCTAAAACCCAGACTACTTCCAGATTTCTGTCCCACCAGCCCTAGAGAATGGTCCTCACTCTCATGGTCCCAGATGGCACTCCAGCCATTCCATCCACTGACTAGACAGCCAGATGGAGGCAGGACTGACCTCCAACCTTTAAGGATATGCTTTAGTTGTTGCACGTATCGCTTCTCTTCACGCCCATCAATCAGAATTTAGTTATACAGCCACATTTAGAAGCAAAGTGGGTTGGAAACGAAGTCATTATTCTAGGCAGTTAGGTAGGCTCACAGAAATTCTTTAGCTCTTTCAACTGGATTATGCAAGAAGTGAAGACATCACATGTAGGAAGATGAGCTGAGTATGGAGAAAGAGAGTGCAGTCTTATCTTCTTCCAACTCCCAGCATTGGCAGGACTCGCCGTGCATGTGCCCAGTGGCCAGCACTGACCTCATGGTGACAGTACAGGCCCTGGGGAAGTGCTCGGCATGAAACAAGTAAACTGTGGCAGTAGCAAAACCTGACCTTGGCCTCAGACTAGGCCAATGAGCAGCTTGGCCATCACCAAGACATCCTGAAGGCCAAAGCCCTTCTCCAAGTTCCAGGGGGCAGATCAGCTTTCACTAAGTGAGCATGAATTGTTTTTCCAGTAGTAATATACAGTTGGTTACTCTCACTTTGTACCCTTGAGACCATAGGCAAGACTGTTTTTGATCATAAATAGAAAGAGAAGACCATTTTTTTGTCCTTATGATACCAACGAGCCCCAGAAAAGTATTACTTTGAATTGCTATTATAAACAAAGCACTCATGCAAATGATGTGATGCTTCTCCATAATAATTTTCCCTGCACATTAGTCTGTACATGCAACATACATCAGTGAAGAAAAGTGTTTGGAGTTTCTACCAGAGCAACAAACTTGAAAATGCTTAAAAAACATTCACAGGCATGATTTTATCCCACCACTTAGTTTTCTACATTGGTAACTTTCAATGTTTGCTGCTCAATGAAATAAATAAATAGTGATTTAAAAAAATATTCTTGTAGTGTATTATAGCTCTGTGTTAACTGGAAATGACTGTCATCTACAATAGGGCTTCCCAGATGGCTCAGCGGTAAAGAATCTGCCTGCAAAGCAGGAGTCACAGGAGATCTGGGTTTGAACTCTGGATTGGGACGATCCCCTGGAGAAGGAAACGGTAACCCACTCCAGTATTCTTGCCTGGGAAAACTCTATGGACAGAGGAGCCTGGTGGGCAACAGTCCATATGGAAGCAAAGAGTCAGAGGGGACTGAGCGACTGAGAATGCATATGTGCCATCTCCTACTGTCTGACACCATGTTTGACTTTCTGTGTCTCCATCCTCTTGACCTTTCCCATGAACAAAGCAGAGGATATCTAAGTACATCTCTTTTAAGAACACACTGTCTTTCCTGTGAGCTGACATCTCTAGAATTAAGAACTCAGAGCCAGCCAGTGTATAAAAACATTTCTCCCCGACGCCACACTCTTAGGTGGGTCAGAAAGTCAATCAAATTATACTTCACAAATAAAACTAATTCCTATAATAAGAGATGGGAGGCTGCATTAATACTTCTAAGACCAAATATTCCCCCTCAAGTGATATACATTAATAGCTGTGACTTTTCCCGATGTTCTATCGACTGATCATGGTATATGAAAGTAATTAGGCTGCTCTGAAAGCCACAGCTGCACTTAGAACTATATTTGAGTAAATACAAACTAAAAGAAGCACTTTGAGTGTTACTTTTAATATTTCTTTAAAAGTTAACATCTATAAAAACATTGTTTCCAGTTTCTGTTTAGAAGCCAGCCCTCTTAGTTTCTAAACATTGTGTGCTGGCATGCTGCCACCTGGAAGAATGCAGAGTTCTGAGACAATTTAGATCTCACCAGACCATGGGCTCCAGCATGTCCTGCAAAACATGGTACATACACACAGTGAAAATGACCTCTGTAACCCCAACCCATGAGAGACTGAATATACAAAGGATGATGGCCATGTACAAAAGAGAACTCTGACTCACAGTCTGCAGCAACCAGTCTAGGAAGCTGAACCACATCCTCTGAAGTAGTTAGCCCTACACAGTTGGTAGTTATTCAATAATGCCTAGTCTCCCCAATTTTTACCCTTGGTCTCCAACTCAGCACCAGCCAAAGAAAGTTAAATAAGTTCCCTTAACCTACTCCAGTGTTTTTGCCTGGAGAATCCCAGGGACAAGGAAGCCTGGTGGGCTGCTGTCTATGGAGTCGCACAGAGTCGGATACGACTAAAGCGACTTAGCAGCAGCAGCAGCAGCAGCAACCTACCACAGGGGCTTCCCAGGTAGCTCTGTAAGTAAAGAATCTGACTGCAATGCAGGAGACACAGGTTCTATTCCTAGGTTGGGAAGATTTCCTGGAGACGGAAAGGGCAACCCACTCCAGTATTCTTACCTGGGAAATCCCCTGGACAGAGGAGCCTGGTGGGCTACACTCCATGGGGTTGAAAGAGTTGGACATGACTGAAGTGACTGAGCATACACACACACACACACACACACACACACACACACACCCTATCTGCTTCTCCCTTGCTGGTTACAGCTTCCCATGTCAACAACCTCTAGTCAGAGCACCCCTGGAGGCTTCTTCACTTCTTTCCTCCCTTAAGTTTCCACTCCCATGATTGCCTTTAACTCTCTGTCAAATGCAAGTGATGGTGGTGGACACCGTCGCATCAGCAAGCTCTGGCTGAATAGCCTTTGCTTGTCCTCACTCGGAGGATCTTCAGGTATTTCGCACCCTGTTCTCCCTGGTGCCTCTAGCCCACTGGGCCTTGTGCTAGGTGCTTCCTCACCTACAGCATCTTCACTCTTCCCTGTTGTCTAAGGCTGTCTTTCCAGAGACATAATGCTCCTCCTCTATTCTAGGCTGATGTTTCCAAATGTATTTTCCCCAATATCTCTCCTCCTTCTTCCTGTACCATTTGTTGCCATCTACTGTGCCCTATCCTGTGTCCCACAGAACTCACTAGCACAGTGAGGGAACAGTCACAGGCTATCCACTAGTACCAGGGGTCCCCAACCTCTGGGCCATGAATTGGTACCTCCTGTCAGATCAGTGGCAGCATTAGATTAGAAATAAATTGCACAATAAATGTAATGCACTTGAATCATCCTGAAACCATCCCCCTACCCCCAGTGCATGGAAAAATTGTCTTCCATGAAAACTGGTCCCTGGTGCCAGAAAGGTTGGGGCCTGCTAGGCTAAAGACAGCAGGGCTCCTAAGAGGACAGGATATGAAAAGTCAAGACCTTGGCCTTGCCAAGAAAAGAGATCATTACAGATTGATTTACCTGCATTAAATTTTGAGCCCAAACTGGGTGGCCAAGACCCAGTAGCTAAGAAAAAAAAAAAAAGCCAGGAGTCAAGAACAACTGACTAAGGAGTCAGATGTGGCCAACATCAAGATAGTGGAGTAGACAGAGGTAAGCCAAGAGAAGAAGAATCAAAGGAAAGAGAAACCTCCTTAGGAAGAACACAGATTGCTCAATATTAAGCTGATGACACCATGTCAACCTCTGTTTTCTTTATTCTGAGTTTTGGCAACTTAGCAAGCCACATCATAAAGAAAAAGGATGCGGAGGGTCAACAGGCATTTCTGCCCAAAACATATTTTCCCTTACAAGTCTCTAGTTAAGCATTCAAATCCCACATAAATGTGTAATAAAACACTTCTCCCCAGCTTCCTCTTCCATTGCTCAGAACATTCTCTTTCTTCCATTTCATCTGAATCTCCCTTTTTCTGTTGATTCCTCTACTAATCCTATGTTGCTTCTTCCTTACAAACAAAAGTGTTCTCATGCATGCTAAACTCTCAAATAACCAACTGGTTTTTCTCCTTTCCTTAACCATAAATATTCTTGACAGAATCATCTGAACACCCAATCTTCCTGTCTCCTCAGCCAGATACAGTGTTGGCCCTTCCCTCTGCCATTCTAACAGAATTGCTTTCCAAGGTCACTAACGACAGTCTCAGGTCCAAGCCTGCTGCAGCCCTGACAGGCTGCACACTCTCTTGGTCTACACTGACTTTCTCCAATCTTGGCTTATCAGTCACCTCACTGTCCATCAGGACCCTTCTTCAGCTCAGCTATTTCTTATCCTCACAGACCTGCCCAGTTCCCTTTCACATCCCTCAGCCTCCTCTTCTATGGAAATTTGACTTTGTCTCCAAAATCCATGCTAAATTACCATTTCCTCTGTCACTCCAGAAACAGACAACATCACGTCCTCCTTCGTTGTTCTTGCTGTTTGAGTCGATGTCCTATGTGTCTTGATAGCTGTGTGATCTGCACCCCTGTGTTCTATTCTCCCTTAGCAATGTAAGCTCCTTGTAGGTAGTAAAGACTAAAGCTTATCCAGGGCTAGCAACAGAACTGAACACATAGCAGGCATGGACCCTGGAGTCTGGCCACTTACACAGTGTGATCGAATTGTCTACCTCACAGCACTGCGTCCAGGATGCTGGCTCTTATCATCATTACTTTCAAGAGATGAGAGTTCAGTTCTACTAAATCTAAGAATGTGGGGGGAAAGTATCAGTATTATTCCCCTATGAATTTTCTACTGTATGATTTCAGAAATTTCAGGGTTTTTTAAAGTTGTTTTAAATATCTGGAAGACAACAAAAGCTCAAATGTACCGGATATCTTTCTGGTGTTCTCAGTTTTGTATGAACATAATGTTTCTCTATAGCACCATCCCCACCTCATTTTCTGACAGAGAAAGAAAGCCTGCAAGAACCATCACGTATCAATTTATCCTAGAAAGAAAAGTGAAGAAATATGAAGTTAATGAGGGAGAAATAGGGATAAGTGCAAAGAAAATAGTCAAGGTCAACTTCAGACAATATGGGTATTGAGAGAAAGATTTTTTTCTCACAATCCTGCATTCCAGAACCCCAAACACTTTCACTAACTGCCAATAACATCAGTGAACACTTCTGTTATGTAAGTATTTTTACAGCTGTTAAAAAGCACTAAATGTTTAATCATTATAACATACATAGGAGAATAGGATTGTTATTTTACAGATAAACTGGGACTCATAGATGTACAATAGTTTGCTGAAAGTCTTGCATCTAGAAAGAGGATGAACTAGAACATGAACTCTCATCTTTCCAACTCAAGAACCCTTACCCATTTTTAACCATGCCCATACTATCTCCCCAAAATTGCCGTAAGAAAATAATCAATCACCATTCAGAGAAATTACCTAGCTCTTCCTCTGTAACAAACATGGGGTTAGAGTGAAGTCTAAACCTAAATCCTCAGTTTCCAACACCAACGACCTGACATCAAGTGTTCATATTAAAGGGTAACTCTTGAATCTTCTAAGGAAGTTTAAATGGAACGTCACTTTTTAAAACTTGTAATCAACCTTTACGTTATAAATTTAACTTCAAAGATTCATTCCTTTTGCTTTATCCAGACCCCATCTTGAAGTTCCAATATTATATAAGCCCATACAATATATATATGAAGGAGATAAAACAACCAAGATATTGCAAGGAGCCACAGTCCAGCTGGTGAAAAGACCACCACCACCAGATTTCCAGATGCAGAGAAAGAAGAAATACAACAGAGATACAAAATAAAGGAGTGTTCACAATTATTGGTATCAGGAAAGTTTCTCAGAGAAATTAGCATTAGGGCTAAGAATGTTTAGATCACATTCTTTCATCTTCAAATTACAAAAAGGTCTAGAAAGATGCACCATGAAAACTAGCTACCAACCAACTGCCACAGTAGAAATTTAATTCCAGTGTTCATGCAGCAAAGACCACCGTAACTTAACATTCAGAAAAAATTAGCTGTTTTTTTTTTTTTTAACAATTAAAAGACAGGACATTTCCAGATTAATGGATCGCAATTGAGTAAATGTGTTCTTTGGCTTTGAAATCCCAGAACTAATTATTAGGCATAAAAGGTAACCATCAAGCAAAATGCTGACCATTTTTTGAACTGTGTTTCTTCTTTACTCAGTTATTAATAAACTCAACACATTTTGTTAAAATATTCATTCACAAGGAATATTAATTCCCCCTAAAATGATTAAGGTTATAATATTTAGAAATGAACTTCACCATCAGACATTAATTTGGGTTGAGTTTTTGAGCATGGATAATTCCACTGGGCAATGGAAGTTACTTAACCTTCCATCTTGTCACAAAAGCAAAGAAAAGCTACTGCATTTAAATGCTTAATTAGAAGTAAAACTAAGTTTATATACTGATATACCACACTACCAGCTAGTAAAGATAAACATCTTTGTACGTTATCAGCACTGAAAACACTGTCAAATTTTGCTTTGCCTACAGACTGCAGAAAAAACATCTATAGTATCACATGGTCCAGATACTACATCTGAGCATGGCGGTGGTCTTTCTCTTTTTAAAGGACTTGTGGTTGGGGTCACTTGAGGTATTAGGGTTTTGACAGTGGCAGTTCCTTGTAACTGAGAGAAGTTTATGAGGTTCAGACATGATTGTGTGTGCCTTTAGCAAACATGCTGTTCACACTTTGAGAGAAACTGCTGATGCAATCTGATGAAACTGTTTCAGGACTGCCAAATAGCCGGCAGATGTGCTTCTCTGCCAAGGGATTTCCCTTGGAAAGTTCTAATTTTCTCCTATCTGCTTAGGGAAAGTTCATTTAAAATCTGTTAAAATGTATTAATGTGCTGCTGCTGCTGCTGCTGCTGCTGCTAAGTCGCTTCAGTTGTGTCCGAGGCTGTGTGACCCCACAGACAGCAGCCCACGAGGCTCCCCTGCCCCTGGGATTCTCCAGGCAAGAACACTGGAATGGGCTGCCATTTCCTTCTCCAATGCATGAAAGTGAAAAGCGAACGGGAAGTCGCTCAGTCGTGTCCGACTCTTCGTGACCCCATGGACTGCAGCCCACCAGGCTCCTCCGTCCATGGGATTTTCCAGACAAGAGTACTGGAGTGGGGTGCCATTGTTGCATTATACCTGGTTATGGGCCTACTGGCAAAAGAGATGTTATGGAAAGACTGGCACTGGAGTATCTAACAAAAACCTAGAGATCTTCCCTGGACCCAGTCTTCTGGAAGGGAGGGCTCAGGCATTCTGCATAACTTACATTGCATAACTGCAATGTAACTCAGACAGAGTTACAGCAAAAAGGGGCTTATCTATTCCTCCACACCCATTTAAAACATGCTTGTTGTTGGACTTCCCTGGAGGCTCAATGGATAGAAGTCTGCCTGTCAATTCAGGGGACATTGGTTTGATTCCTGGTCTGGGAAGATTCCACGTGCCACAGGGCAACGAAGCCTGGGTGCCACAACTTCTGAGCCCATGCTCTGGAGCCCTTGAGCCAAACTACTGAGCCCACGTGCTGCAACTACTGAAGCCTGAACACCTAGAGCCTGTGCTTCCACAGCAAGAAAAGCCACCACAATGAGAAGCCCGTGCACTGCAACAAGGTGTAGCTCCCACTTGCTGCAATCAGAGAAAGTCTGTGTGCAGTGATGAAGACTCGGTATAACCAAAATATTAAAAATACATAAGTAAAAGAAAATTTAAACATATGTTTGTTGTTGTTGACACTGCAGTCTAGAGAGATTAAGCGACTTCTCCATAGTCACACGGTCACTTGTTCAGTGACAAACAATGGGGTCACTTGCAAATACCCATTCAATTAAGAAAACAAAAAGTACTTCTTACTTGTCAGTCTTGCACAAAGGATGTGAGGCTCTGACGAACAGCAGAATATGCCACCACCACCCCCAAAATACCCCACTTTGGTATGTAGACTATTTCGAGCTGAAGACAACAGAAAGAAAAAAAAAAAATGTTTATCTTCCCCTTAACTACCTAAGGCCTTCCCTGAAAGCTCAGTTGGTAAAGAATTAGCCTGCCATGCAGGAGACCCCAGTTTGACTCCTGGGTCGGAAAGATCCGCTGGAGAAGGGATAGGCCACCCACTCCAGCATTCTTGGGCTTCCCTTGTGGCTCACCTGATTAAGAATCTGCGTGCAATGCGGGAAATCTGGGTTTGATTCCTGGGTTGGAAGGATCCTCTGGGGAAGGGAAAGGCTACCCACTCCAGTATTCTGGCCTAGAGAATTCCACGGGGTTTCAAAGAGTCGGACACAACTGAGCGACTTTCACTAACTACCTAAAAGAATTTAGACAGAGGGCCTATAGCAGTAAGAGAGCTAATATCAAAGATAACTTTTTATATCAGAAAGACTCCTCTGCATGATATGGCAGACATTCATTTACCAAAACTCTGCTCTAATCATCTTCTGTCTTCCTCTGCTTTGAATACACAGATCCCTACCCTCTTCTCCTTAGCTCAGGATGGCATAGAAGCCTCAATTATCTGCCTTTGGATCTCATGTCTCTGGGGCTCCGTATATAGAAAAACTATTTTTTTCCTTTGGTTAATCTGTCTTATGTCAATTTAATTATTAGGCCAACCGAAGAACCTAGAATGACAAAAGGGGAATGTTTCCTGCCGATATAACTCAAAGATAAGATCCTTTGAGTATGCAGCTAAGATTTTCATATTACCAAATCAATATTTTCCATCATTTCTATGGTGATTATTATGTAGGAAACTAATTTCAAAACTTCATTAGAGTTACAAACTTGACCATTAAGAAAAGAATTAATGTGACTTTCTTTAGTGAATTAAAATTGACTTCTGGGTGTTGGTGCAGGAATAAGACAATCACAGCAACTGTACCTCCAAGGAAGTAAAAAGTCTCATTATTGAATTTAGAAAAAGACAAGTTAAAAAATAAAAAGGAATGCAATATTCAAAGTCTGAATGAAACCAGTATATACACACTCATTCTTGGATTAATGTCCTCTGCCAACTGAAAAGTATAACAAATAGCTACTGATCCTGCCCATCTAAACTTCCTTCCTTTACGGAAGGGTTTCTTCACCCCAGCACTACTCACATTTTGCATCAGATAATTCTAGGTCATAAAGCACTGTCCTTTGCATTGTAAATATTTATTCCCTCTACCCATTAGACATCGTAACATCACCTCCCAATTCATGACAGCCAAAAATGACTCCAAATGTTGCTAAATGTCTCCAGATGGCGGTGGGTGAGAAGGGGATAAATCACCCCCAGGCTGAGAACCACTGTTTTAAGAGAACACCCCTCCTTGCTGCACTGGTAGGGCCACCATTCACATCACATGCCCAGTACAACTTGAAGTGAAAGTGAAAGTCGCTCAGTTGTGTCCAACTCTTTGCAACCCCATCAACTATACAGTCCACGGAATTCTCTATGACAGAATACTAGAGTGGGTAGCCTTTCCTTTCTCCAGGGGATCTTCCCAACCCAGGGATCTAACCCAGGTCTCCCTCATTGCAGGCAGATTCGTTACCAGCTGAGCCACAAGGGAAGCCCAAGAATACTGGAGTGGGTAGCCTATCCCTTCTCCAGTGGATCTTCCCGACCCAGGAATCAACCCAGGGTTTCCTGCATTGCAGGCGGATTCTTTACCAACTGAGTTATCAGGGAAGACTTCGGTAATCTCCTGGCAAGGGCTTTCCCAAAGTCCACCAGTCTGTCCTGCTGAGGGCACCAGTTTCCAGCGCTTCATCTCTAGGACTTGTTCTTTAATTTTGTATTCTACCCAGCATCCTCTCAGACCTTGTTTGTTTGGCTTTTTCCTGCCTAAGTTATGCGAAGTATACAACTTCTAACAACCTGAAAAGAAATCTTCCAGATAAAAAGCTAAGTAGAAAATAATTATCTTCATCCATGTTGGTAAAAAAAAAATTTAATGCAGTTATTGTATATAAATAATAGGAACATAGAATCAGATACCCTGATAACAAACGAACAAAAATACTAAGGAAATAATAAGCATTTTTAAAGGCTAAAATTTTACCAGCAGTTATTAAACCAGGAAAGTGCTGTGAGTTGATGCTAGAAATTTTTGAACTATAAGCTAAGAAGAGAAAATGAAGTTGTGGTAAAGTTAACCTCACTAACTCTCCCTACCCTAGCCCTACATACACCCAGAGGCAGCACTGTAAGGAAAGAAAGCAGACAGAATTCTAAAAAATACCCTCAAGTTTGTAAAGTTACAGAGCAAGAGAAGGGGAGTGATTAGACAAATCTGGACAAATTCTAGGAACACAGTTTTACTACAGAAGTGCCTACATATCATTTCAAGACCTTCCCGGGGCCATTGACAAGTACTACAGATGTTCCTGTGTGAAGAGATGCCCACTCTGGGCAGATCAGTTAGAAACTGGAACCTCTCCTCTGGGCTGATACAGCCCTGCACCAGACACACTCCTTGCCAGCAGAGTGCAGACTCGATGTTAGTCCCCTCTCAACCCTCTCAAGTCAGGTGTCCTTACGTAGGTCCAACCTGCATATTGGCTCATGGCAGCCCTGCCAACGGAGGCAGGAAGGAACACCAGAGCTGGCTGATTTCCAGGGCAACATGGTGAGTAAGGGAAGGTGCTAAAGCCCAAACAAGTGGAACAATTGTGGTTGCGGAACAGGCCCAGGGACAGGATCTTTATAGGATCTCAGAAGACAGAGCAAGGCTCAGGTTCTCCCAGGATGAACTGCGCTCTGCACGCCCACAGCGTTCCTGCTCCGTGTTGCCACAACACTTAACTGCAATGGCTTTCAAATTTTAAGATATACCAGAATCACCTGGAAAGGTTGTGGAAACACAGACTCTTGGACCTCATGTCCATAGTGTCCAGCTTAATAAGGGTGAATGGGGGTCCCATAATATGCTCCATTAATTGATGTCTCTGGTCCCAGGACTACACTGTGAAAATCAATCTGTAGAAAATAGCATCCAGTTTTCAAACTGTGGCTCAGAAAGGGGAAGACAAACTAGTCCCAAATAATTTGAAAAGCGATCAAGGAAGATCCACTCACATTAGTTCTGAAAATAAAAACAAGGGACTTTCCCACTGGTCCAATGGTTAAGACTCCATGCTTCTAATGCGGGGGGTGCAGGTTTGATCCCCAGTCAGGGAACTAAGATCCAACATGCCTGCCACACAATGTGGCCAAAAATTTTTTAAATAAATAATTTTAAAAGAAATAAAACAAAAACAAAACAAAACAAACAAAAAACCAGAAACACCTATTTTAATTGTGAGCAGGATAAAAAGAGAAGGCAAGACCACCATGCAGACATAATATCTGACAGAAGGGATGGAAAGGTGAGGGTGGAGAGGAATATAACCCACAGGACAGATGAAGAACTGAGCTAGAAGAAAATGTAACCCAAGGAACAGAGACAAATACCCCATGAGTATCCCTTAACATTAAAGAACTTAATAAGAATATTCAATAGAAGTTCAAATGAAAAGTTAAAAGGAAATTCCAGAGCTAAGGACCCACTGAAAAATATTATGTGCCACTGAAGATCTACTAAGTAAATTAAAAACAGAACTAGAAAAAAGTCAAAGCTAAAAATCAAGTTAATAGAATGATAGAGAAATTTAAAATAATTATAATCAGCACTTAAGAAAAAGGCAAGAAACTTGCTAATGCAAACAGAAAGCTTAGCATGATTATATAAGATAGATAAAGGAAACCAACCAAAATATTATCAGTGTCCCCTGAAATAGTGAACCAGAAAAAGAAAAATTGAGTTATCACATAGAAACATTCCCCTAGAAGAGAAAGAACTGAATACACAGATGAAAATGATACATCATACTGAGAAAAAAATGTAACAATCAGCATTAAGATACCCTAATTAACTTATTACACATCAAAATAAAACTAGAGTTATTTGAGCATCTAAGAATAAGAAAGCAAGTCAACACTAAGAGGGAAAAATGACAAGATGCTCAACATCACTCATTATCAGAGAAATGCAAATCAAGACCACAATGAGGTACCATTTCACACCAGTCAGAATGGCTGAGATCCAAAAGTCTACAAGCAATAAATGCTGGAGAGGGTGTGGAGAAAAGGGAACCCTCTTACACTGTTGTGGGAATGCAAACTAGTACAGCCACTATGGAGAACAGTGTGGAGATTCCTTAAAAAACTGCAAATAGAAATGCCTTATGACCCAGCAATCCCACTGCTGGGCATACACACCAAGGAAACCAGAACTGAAAGAGACACGTGTACCCCAAAGTTCATCGCAGCAGTGTTTATAATAGCCGGGACATGGAAGCAACCTAGATGTCCATCAGCAGATGAATGGATAAGAAAGCTGTGGTAAATATACACAATGGAGTATTACTCAGCCATTAAGAAGAATACATTTGAATCAGTTCTAATGAGGTGGATGAAACTGGAGCCGATTATACAGAATGAAGTAAGCCAGAAAGAAAAACACCAATACAGTATACTAACACATATATATGGAATTTAGAAAGATGGTAACAATAACTTTTGCTGTATGTGAGACAGCAAAAGACACATAGATATATAGAACAGTCTTTTGGACTCTGTGGGAGAGGGAGAGGGTGGGATGATTTGGGAGAATGGCATTGAAACATGTATACTATCATGTAAGAAACAAATCTCTAGTCTAGGTTTGATACAGGATACAGGATGCTTGGGGCTGGTGCACGGGGATGACCCAGAGAGATCATATGGGGAGGGTGATGGGAGGGGGGTTCAGGGTTGGGAATTCATGTACACCTGTGGCGGATTCATGTCAATGTATGGCAAAACCAATATAGTATTGTAAAGTTAAAAAAAATTAAAATTAAAAAAATAAAAGAAACAGCCCGGCCTTACACTTTCAGAGGGAAAGAAAACTTTCAGAGGGAAAGAAAAGGTGTCCTGAGAACATCCTATCAGCAAAGTTGTTATTCAAGTAAAAAGGCAGTAGGTCTATTCTCAGAAGTTAAAAACCTAAGAAAATATAACCCTCGTGAGATAGCTTAGAAATAAAGTTATCCAACCGAGAGAAAAGTAAAAATAAATAAACCTGGGGTGTGCAAACCGTAGTAAAAAGACTAATAATCAGCAGTGGATCCAAATAAAAATCACAACCTAGAACTAAACAAATGGGAGAATTACATTTGCAAAGCAGACTGAGGATGCTATAAACCCATCAGAGTAAATACAACATAAGGAACAAAACTGGAAGGGAATGAGAGAGGAAGCTGGAAGATAGGAGTTACTTCTGAGTTACTTCCATCCTCATAAGGTTAATTCCTACTATCTTTCTATCTTCCTATCTATATATGTGCCTTAGGAGATGCTCTTCAACTGTTCACAGCGAATAATTCTGGCAGGTAGCATTTAGGATGATGTGTTTCCTTCTATTTTAATAACTTTCTGAATTGCTTACATTTTTAATGATGAGCTTTTTACAAGTTACTTGTAAAAACATATAATCATCACTCTAAAATGAATGCATGAAATATGATACCACTTTTCTGACTTACTGAGTATAAGTGGATTTTTTTATGACCATACATCTTGAAATACCTCTGAATAAAGCATGGTTCTGAAAACTCATCCTCATTGTAAAGTGCCATAGAAGGAAATGGCATGTAAGAATGAACTGAATGGAGCCAAGGCAATTACCCTGGAAGATGCTATGCTTTATTTTCTTAAATAAATTTCTAGCTTCTGCTTCTGTAACTGGCAGTATCTAACATGATTGAGGGCCTACAATGTGCTAAGCAATATGCTAACATACTTTATAAATATTTTATTATAATCCACAGAATAACTATAGGGTGATTCTAGTAATAATGATGAGGATGAGAGTAATAACAGCTCAGATTTACTGAGAGCCTACTGTGTGCTTAACGCTGTTCCAAGTGGTTTGTACACAGTAACAATGTTGGGAAGTCCTCATCAAAACTGGAGCCACTGGGTAGTAGAAGAGAAAGCCATCAAGGTTAGATTTTAGATAAATAGGATGTACATTAGTATATGTATTTTAAAATAACTGCATGGGTGAACCTAACCTTGTCTGAAAACACAAAGAGAGAAAGCTGACAGAATTATGAACTAATTGAATACTCTGGGCCACAAAAGTGAAAGGAACCAAGACTATAGTAGGACTCTGACCCTGTAGGTACAAAGATCTTAGCAGCTTCTGGTTGTCCTGGAAACAAGATTCCAACCATTGTAACAAGATAAGAATCACATGCCAATATTAATAAGTAAAACAGTAATTAGAGTTGGGGGCATACAGAGAGACCAATTCCATCTTAGGAGACAATCTAAAAGAAGCTTAAGATGTATTTTTGTTGCAAATAATTAAGTCCTGAAGGGGAAGAATTTGGTTTAAGTGTGAAAGGGTGAGGTTAAAACAGCATAGCTGGAGAGTTTTGCTATTCTGAGCGTTGCTTCTCCTAGCAGTTCTGACCAATTAAGTGTCGGTAGCAAATTATGCAGCTACATGTAGTCTCCTTTTCCACCCATCAGCTCCTGCCCTTTGTAGGGAGCAGCGTGGACCAGGAAAGAGGAGGGGCATGCTCTCGGTGTCCTGTGTGATGAGCCCTAAGACTGCAGATCTCTGCTCACTCTCCCTCCCCCTATGATTTCCCAGGAGGCTGGAATCTATGCAGGGTGGAGAGTAAACCAGGAACCAACAGGTTCACTGAATCCTCATAGTAATCTTAGGAATTACACTGCTGTCATCATTCCCATTCCACAAACCAGTAGGAGTAACAGTAATCAGAAGGTAAGTAATCTACCCACAGTGTAATTGAAACAGGAGCTTTCTGACTTCATTCAGTCTCCCCTCTGTTTGCTTGTGATTCCTGCCTTCTCTTAAAACTTTATAGCAGTTTTTGTTGTTGCTGTGTTGTGTGATATCTATTCTTCCATAGTTACCTTTGTTCATATGATGACTTCTCCCAATAATAATGCCCATAAGTTGAAAGCTTAGGGTATATAGCTTAATATGATTTGGTCTGGTTCAGTTTTAGGGAGTTGGCTTTGTAAATTAAAAGTGTGATCCCTTGAAACCACTAGGATAAAAGTGATCTGAAATCATACTATTGACAGTCATAATAGAAACAAATGCCTACTTACCACTGACAGCTCAGCTCTAGTGAGAACAAATCAATAGAGTGAAATGCTGTCAGCTTCTCAGAGAAAGGTTCCACCTGACAGATACCAGGAGATCAAATATTCACACTGCTTAGGACCAAGAGTGTATGGATTAGAACATGTTTGAGGAGGCAGTTAGAGAAGGCTCCGTACAGAACCCAGCCTTATGAGGCCTCTGGTCATTATCCCTTTATCTTTCAACTTGTTCATCTCCTTGTCCCTATGCTACGTGTTTAAACTCCAGTAATAAAAGACCAGGTCCCTGCATCAAGGAGCTCGTGGTCCAGTGGGAAACTGTGTAATAAGATTTTTATTTATATTCTGGAAACACAAAGAAGGAGCACCTATTTTTGCTTAGGGGGTTTTGAGGAGGTTGTCTGAAATGGAGTTTAGAAATTAGAAGAGGGGGAGAGAGCAAATGGTAAGGAATCCCAAGATTTGGGGCATATCAAATGTATTTGGTCACTCTATCCCAGATAAAAACATACAAATGGAAGCCACTCCTAGATACCATTTTTTTTTTTTTGCCTCACCATATGGAACCCACATCTCCTGCACTGGAAACATGGCGTCTTAACCACTGGACCACCAGTGAAGTCCCTAGATCTCATCCTTGAAAGCAGAGGATGCTATCACCCAAGGCCCAAGCTTTAATCTCTCAAGGATTCTTGCCCATGAGTGTGCCTGGAGTCACAGGGACCAAGTCTTTTTATTACTCTGTAGCTTCCTGCCCAATGAACAATCCTCCTTTATGATGCCCTTAATGAATTTCCATCCAGTTTCTGTACTAAATATTGCTTGCTAATTTTTGGTTCCTTAACTCCTATTCCCTTTTTGTAATCCTGGTTCCTTCCTGGGGAATTTCCCCCATATTGTAGGCAGTCTTTGTAGGATAGTCAATTAGGTGCCCTACCATTCCACTACAAAATTTGAAAGCATCCCTAGAAACCTCTGGAAGATATTCTGCTGTCCCACTCCATATGGACAAAGAATGAGCATGTACCCTTAGCTCAGCCAACTGGCCATTCTCTTACAGGATTTTGAGTCCTAACTAGGGTGACACATGACTCAATCACTCATTCATTACTACAGAAGCATCTCAACAGCCAAGTAGACTCAATCTTCATCCACCTCCTATTTCTATGCCTGGTCCTCCTGTTCCCATTTTGATTCTGTGAGTTCCTAGATAGCCTTCTTATAATTTTTTTAAACATATATTAGCTCAAGTTGATTGGTCACTTGCTTCCAAAGAACCATAGTTCCATTTAAATCCTTCCATTAGTATTATCACTAGTATTATCACTAGTAGTATTATCACTATTTTGTGGAAATTATCATTTTGCCAGTAGTCTTTTGTAATTGCTGTGAAGGTATTAATTCAGGCTAAAATCAGCTTGCAGCTTCAATACTTTGGCCACCCGATGCAAAGAGCCAACTCACTGGAAAAGACCCTGATGATGGGAAAGATTGGTGACAGGAGGAGAAGGGGATGACAGAAGATGAGATGGTTGAATGCCATCACCAATTCAATGGACATGAGTTTGAACAAATTCCAGGAGATAGTGAAGGACAGGGAAGCCTGGCATGCTACAGTCCACGGGGTTGCAAAGAGTTGGACATGACTGAGCAACTGAACAACAATATCAGTTTCCCTTTTACTTGCATCCATCATCAAGAACTAGAAAGAATAAATTTTAGTCCCTCTTCCTTATGACAGCCACTCTCATATCTGGAGACTATAAGTAATTACCACACCACAAAAGTCATGTCATCCCTTTCTCAAGCTGGAAATCACCAGCAATTTCTTTTTAACAAGTTATAAATTCTAAGACCACAGAAATAGGAACCTTGGATTGCTGATGGATATCTTTCTCATTTTCATGGCACCCCAAGAAGGTAAGAAGTTACTTACTTCCTCAGGGAGTCTCCTTGGAAGATGACACTTTCATATTCATTGTCTGCAAGGGTGATTGAATGGTAAAATTCTTTCTCAAGATATAGGAGGCTTTCTTATGAAATATCTACTAGTATCTCTATATTCCTCTCCAGTCAGCCCCCAATTAAAAGTATATTATCTTCTCTACTGAAATTGGGATAATTGGTAGTTATTTTCAGAGCAACTCATCAGCATGATAGAGATTGATTATTTTTAATTGAGGTAGTGGAGGTGTTGAACATTTGGTGGGCACTGAGTAAATGTTGCGAAGATTACAATTTTCCAAACCGCGTGTCTCATGAACGTTATGTCTCCAACATTTCCAGACAGTCACAGTCACTCCTCCCCCTATCCAATCACTCCGTCCGCTCACTCTAACATCCAGTGGAACTACAAGTTTATGCTTCTAAACACATTTCACTGGTTTAGAAAAAGAACATGTCATAAAAATATATCTATTCTTGAGAATTAGGTGAGAAACCTAAATTTCTGTAAATATCAGAAGAAAAACAGAAAGGATGGAGAGAGGACTGAATATTCTCTTTTGTACCTCTGGGCTTCCCAGGCAGCTAAGTGGTAGAGAATCGCCTGTCAATGCAGGAGACACGGGTTCCATGCCTGGGTTGAAAAGATCCCCTGGAGAAAGAAATGGCAACCCACTCCAGTAATCTTGCCTGGGAAATCCCATGGACTGAGGGGCTTGGTGGGCTACAGTCCATAGGGTCACAATAAGTCAGATACTACTGAGCAACTAAACAGTAACAACAACACATCTCTAGGCTAATACTCCAGCAGCTTATCTGCCTCTGCTCCAGGTTTCTCTCCTCCTGCCTCCATCTCCTTTGTACCTTCTCAGGATGAGTGAGGACTAAGGGCAAGTAATTCCCCCATTCCAGGGAGAAAGCAACTCCATTCAGAGAACTCTGCTTCCTTGTGATAGAGCTTTCAGAGGTGCACAGTGCAATCTCCGTCTCTCTCCTATCTGTTCATCCAGTGAGTAAATCTCTCTCTTCATTTCCAGCAGCCACCATCCCTAAGGATAATGCCCCAGACTGAGTAAGCTTGATGCTAAGTAGCCTGAACCAACACCAACCAGACATAAACTACTCGCTTGCTCTCTGGTTCCATTTCCTCTAGCGCTATGGTGTTCTACACTGACAACCCCTCCCACTGCTCGGGTGAGATGTGACTCCTAATTAGAGCAGAAGAAAGAGTCAGCTCTGGATCAAGCCCATTGAAGCTACTTGAACGCAGGTAAAAGAATGCACCACAGGTTCAGTCCAACTCTCCAGGGTTCTCGTATGTGCAATGGTCCTAAGACCTAATAATAAAAGATGACTTAGCTTTCCTTTGGCTGTGTGTGTGTGTGTGTGTGTGTGTGTGTACATGCACGCATCTTTATATGTCTGTGTGTGGCTGTCTGTTTACCAGGAAGAAAAAGGGCTGGGCTAAATAGAAATTGGACCTGATATTATTATAACAATATCACAAGCTCATGTTCCAGTGCAATGCCACATAGCAAATTAATTTTTTAGGCTAATGAAAATGTATTTCATACAAAAGAAAAATCAAATCTTAAATGATGTGCATTCTTATCCAGCTTTGCCATTCAGTGAGAGTCAGATAAACAGAGAGACCAATACTGGATATTTAGGTGACATATGAATAGATGAGACTGTAAAGAAATAGGGTGATGATGCAGTGAATACCACGACAGAAATATTGTTTTAATGCTAAAATAACCATTTTTCTCCACATTTAATGTTTCATAAATGAAAGTTCTTTTCAAATGCTGTGCATATTTAGATTTTTTTAATTCTCTAATAACTATATTATTGGTATATTTAAAAATTCATATTATCTCAGAACTAATAAAAATTTGGTAAATTCTATCCTTTGACCTCTGTACCAGAAACTAGCATGTCATAAATCCATCCAGGAAGGACTTCATAGGTTCAAAATTGTTTTCCAGCTCTTGGTGAAATTTTTTCCCCTGTGGCTTTTAGAAGGTACTCATCATGGCCTATGAGAGAGAGGAATGTCCTGACTGACAACAGCCGTAAGTAAAGTATGTGGAAGTCTTTCACCTTATTCCCCTCCTTATAAATTATGGGGCCCCCCTTCTGCCAGGTTTGAGCTCTTATTTCTGAAGCTTCCCTAGTGGCTCAGACAGTAAAGAATCTGCCTGCAAAATGGGAGACCTGAGTTAGATCCCTGGGTTGGGAAGATCCCCTGGAGAGGGGAATGGCAACCCACTCCAGTATTCTTGCCTGGACAATTCCATGAACAAAGGAGTCTGGCAGGCTATGGGGTCACAAAGAGTCAGACATGACTGAGGAACTAATCATTTCACCTTCGAAAAATTTCTTTCGGGAGGAGAAAGCAGAACTGTGTCCTCAGCAGCAGGCTTGGTCCTAAGAGAGGAGAGGAAGCAGGGGAACTGGCTTCCTAATACTGATCCTCAGAACCAAATACACTCGCTTGCCCAACTGCTCTTGTCTGGAGCAAATATTTCCTTGTCTCCTCTTTAAAATATTCCTATAAGCTGGCAAAAGAAAGCAAAAGCTAGAAATGCTATAGCTAGTGAATGGCAGGTTTGAAACAAAAGCCTTGCTCTCCCACCACCAGCCCAGGGCTGGTCACGTAGGACAGTGTTGGTGGTACAGTGATGAGCATAGCTGCCTTCCTGGGACACACACCACCACAGACACACAAAAGAAGGCTTTAGGCAACACAGAGGCCTGGCATTAAATAATCAAATCACATGATGAGAAATGTAATAATATTTCTGTTTAAATTCCTGTTCACTCATTTTTATTATATCAAGGATCAGGTCTCAGTGCGGTGTCTCCTGTCTTAATGAGCTAACACTTGTGAATCTCCCCATGAAGAAAGGGAGAAGAGGCCTCAGGTTCAGAGGCATAAGCAACACAATGATTAAAAACGCTGGTGGATTTTTTGGATTTCCATTGATGGGCATAGTAATGCTTCCCAATAATGGGAAAGGCTTGAGTTTACATACCTATTGGGTAAAAATTTGTATTTTTTCTTCTTTTGAGTAGATTTGGAAGCAATAAGATCTAATTAAGTAAGCATCAATCTTTAAAGTGGCATGACAGCCTATCCATAGACAGTTTTGCCGTATCTTTGTATGATGTGATACAGATTTGTGGTTGTTCTTCAGATGCTAAATTGTGTCCAACTCTTTGCAGCCCCACAGACTGCAGCATGCCAAGCTCCTTTGTCCTTTAGTATCTCCCTCAATTTGCTCCCATGGAGTTCAGTATTTTGTTTTCCCGTGGTAAAGCATTTTTCTTGATTCTGTCCACTCAGCTCAGGCAGGTATCACCCTGCCTCACACACAGCACACCCATTCATTTCCTCCTGAGCACCCTGTTTATACTGCACCCCCAGCTGGACATGCTTCAAAGGTCTCATTTCTTAGATAACAAGTTGGGTAAAACCCTGCCCTCCTCGTGTCAAGGCCAGAGTTCCTGCTATCAGAATAATGCTGACTGCACACACAAAGCACATATACATAATAAAGAAATCTATTCCAAGACTTTGTTTGCAGAAGGAGGAGCGGACTGATTGAATACATTGTTCTACACTGATTTTAATTGTTGCTATAATCTGATCTGTCTCTAACCAGCTAATCGGTATTTAATCGGTTGCTATAATTTTATTACAAAGCAGCTAGAATGCAGCTGTAGCTAGACACCACACAAGTAAATAAAACGCACTATTATTTTTACTATATTTATGCATATGAGTTTTATTCTACTTGTGTCAAAACTATATTCATTTTCACTCTCCTAGTAATTTGTTTATATTAAGCCATTATTGTGCATTTGCAGGGTGAGGACAGTTAGAAATGTCTATTGCCAAGTGTAAGCTATATAAAAAGTTTCTAGACGTACTCACCTTCACCTGCCAAATAGTTTTGTGATTCATTTAAATATTTATAAGGTGTTTCAATTATTGTTGTTTCTATTCATTAAAGATATTGGAGTTTAATTCTAAGGAATAAATAAATACAGAGGTTAAAACAACACAACAAATTCACACACACAAAGAAAATCTGACCTGATTGCCCTGAAATATAATTCCACGCTAGAGTTTCCACACAATTCCCTAGAGAATGAGGCATAACAGCATTAATAAAAGTCTGAGTGTTTTAGGAGACTTTCAACATGGGCACAGTAGGTTCCAGAGTCCTATGTAAGTATTTGAACAACTTGACCTTATTTCAGTTTCTTGAGAGAACTCTTAGGGACAGTCACAGAATCAACATGAAGAAGTATTAAGGACCCATATAGTGCCTACCTGAAAGGGCTCAGATAACTATGGCAAACTTCAAAAAAAAAATGTTAATAATAAAATCAAATTACCTCAAGGCTGCTCTTTTAGATTGCTATCTATTCTTAAGAGGTAATTTACCAGAAGCTCTCTTTTGTTTTCCCCTGTCATCTGGGCTGTACAGGGACACAGTGGCCTCCCCCCAAGTCAGTCTGGAAGTCTGCCTCTCCCTCTCTCAGGACAAGGATAGTAAAATGGAGAAGACAATCTCCCCATCCTGCTGACAGTTATGGACTCAACAAATGTTCATGGAGCACCTGAATGGGCCAGATACAGGGTGAGGCACCTGGAACTCAACACTGAAGGTCCAGGATGAAACACAAAGTCCAGTTGTTCAAAGAGTGAGAGGATGATTAGACTTGCCTTTCAATAAAACATGCCTAGGTAGATATTCACATCCAAACCAAGCTTAGTATCACAGAAATATACCATAGGATATCAGAGAAGGAACGGGCCCTTAGTCCAAGCTTCTCCTCATACATGTAAGGAAATAAACTATTGTTCATGCATTAGCATCAAGGTAAAACCTGTTATTTTTATAGTACTTTGGAAGTTCTACAGCATTTTTATGTGTAATAAGACAAAGACCTCCTAACCTTTAGGTCCTTTCTAGACTAGGTTTAAAGATTTACCTGTCTGAATATCACCACCCCATCACTGAACAATTGAGTTTATCTACCAAGGAGATAATGTCTAACAAAGATACCTGCATAGAATGCAAGGCACATGGTTCTTTATAGTAGTGTAAGATGGCATTTTGGCTGTTACAGCAAAACCAAGTGTCTTTTGGTGGAATAATCCACTTGGTATAACTGGAGAAGGTGGTTTAGTATTATTCTTGTCCTGAATCTTTAAACTGGTTCTACACACACACCACAGAAATGACAGTCAGTGAGAGCTACTTGTGTGTGTGTGCTCCGGTGTGCACAAGCAGTGGGGGCAGGGGACACTCTGGCTCTGTTCCAGGCAGTCACACAACCCTCTCTTACTTTTCTCCTGTGGTCCATCCTGATACCATCCTGGTTCCTTCAAAGCTCTTGGTGAGATGTCCCATTACTTACCTGGCCCTCACCTGCCCTACCTAATGACTCTCACCCACCGAATGGGGCTTGCTCACCTGCCACTTGCTCAGCTGCCACTCATAGCTCCCCCAACACATAAACCTATGGCTCCCTCTCTGGCAGTGAGCTTGTGTAGGCTCTTCATGGCCTCTAGAGAAAAGCAGTCAGATATAAAACAGAGGCCAATCCTTTATGCAAAAGAAAGATGAGTTATGAGCTACCTGTGAAGCCCTGAATAAGTCACACAGTCTCTGATCTTCATTCTCCAAATCACATGAATTGAAAGTCATCTAAATTGCTTTATAGGTCTCAAACTCTATAGAAGTACATATGTACATCCCTGCAGCAAATATGTCTGTTATAGAAGCCAAACAAGCCTCACCTTTTCCAATTACACCAAATGGATTATTCCACCAAGAGACTCTTGACTTGGTTGTAACAAAAAAGCAAAATACCTTCTTATACTATTATAAAGAACCATGTGCCTTGCATTAGAAGTAGAGAATAACTATTTGGTTATTGGATAGTTTTTAATATGGGGGCAAAGGCTTCCCTGGTGGCTCAGCTGGTAAAGAATCTGCCTGCAATGTGGGACACCTGGGTTTGATCCCTGGGTTGGGAAGATCCCCTGGAGAAGGGAAAGGCTACCCACTCCAGTACTCTGGCCTGGAGAATTGCATGGATTGTGTAGTCCATGGGGTCACAAAGAGTTGGTCATGACTGAGCAATTTTCACTTTCACTTTCAAAGGCATATCTGTTGCTTATTAACATAGGCACCCTTCTTACAGTCAGGTTACCTGCAGCAAGGTTGAAGAAAATAAATCAGGATGATGGTGAAGGACCATTACAGAACAAAAGTTTCTTAAGGGATTTCATTCCTCTCTGGATATCTAAATCTATAAACTATCTGTGCAAAATACTAAATGTTCTTATAAAAACTTTAAGACTGCATCAACAAATGCATGGCACACAGATCACCACTCCCACCTCCTCCTGCTATAGCAGATATTGCTTTCCGATCACAGAACTCTTTCCAATGTGTCTACACACAGCCTTCAAATGCCTCTCTACACAGCATCGCAGGTATATGCTGGCAACAAATCACACTTGGCAAGAATGACAAAAGCTATTTGGAATCCATGCTTTATGAGATTGACTCTATTACCCTCGCTGCCATTTCCAGCATTAGGAATCAAAAATATCAAAATGTCATTACTTACATAAAATAGGAAGGGGATCTTGCCTGCAGGAGCATGGCTCTGAATATTAGTAGGAGATGTCAACCCTGAAACTCTCCAGAACTTTCTCATCATTCTGATCTCTGATTTTTACTTCACTGACTCACCTCCCTAAAAAGTATAACAGTCCTTGGGTTGTTGTTGTTCAGTGGCTAAGTCATGTCCAGCTCTTTGCAACCCCAAAGACTGCAGCATGCCAGGCTTCCCTGTCCTTCACTATCTCCCAGAGTTTACTCAAACTCATGTCCATTGAGTTGGTGATGCTATCCAATCATTTCATCCTCTGTTGCCTCCTTCTCCTCCTGTCCTCAATCTTTCCCAGCATCAGGGTTTTTTCTAGTGAATTGGCTCTTCCCATCAGGTGGCCAAAGCATTAGAGCTTCAACTTCAGCATCAGTCCTTGCAATGAGTATTCAGGGTTGATTTCCTTTAGGATTGACTGGTTGATCAATCAGTCAATTTAGGATTCACTGACAAATTGATCTCTTTGCAGCCTAAGGAACTCTCAAAAGTCTTCTCCAGCACCACAATTCAAAAGTGTCAATTCTTTGGAGCTCAGCCTTCTCCATAGTCCAACTTTCACATCCATATATGACTACTGGAAAAACCATTTTTGACTAGATGGGCTTTTGTTGGCAAAGTGATGTCTAGGTTTGTGATGTCTAGACATGCCTAGGTTTGTCATAGTTTTTCTTCCAAGGAGCAAGTATCTTTTAATTTCCAGGCTGCCATCACTGTCTGCAGTGATTTTGGAGCCCAAGAAAATAAAATCTGCCACTGTTTCCAATTTTTTTCCCATCTATTTGCCATGAAGTGATGAGAACAGATGTCATAATCTTCATTTTTCAAATGTTGAGTTTTCAGCCAGCTTTTTCATTCTCCTCTTTCACCTTGATCAAGAGGCTCTTTTAGTTCCTCTTCACTTTCTGCCATTAGGATGGTATCATCTGCATAACTGAGGTTGTTGATATTTCTCCCAGCTGTCTTGATTCCAGCTTGTGATTCATCCTGCCTGGTATTTCGCATGATTGGGTTGAGTTCTGCCCCAAATTGGTAGCATCTAAGAGTCTCACACATCACACTATAAGTGTAACCTTGAAAGCTGGTTGTGAATGCCGTGTGAGAGAGAAGGAAAGAGAGCCCATGTTGCTGAGGCAGAAAGGACAGTCTGGGGATAAGCAGGAAGGGTGAGAGGTGGGCTGGAGCAAGGAGAGCAACAAAGGCACCAAGAGAATGGAGTCAGAATTGCAATAAAACTAAGTAAACCCTGGAGTTTAGTAAATAAATGTGAAGATGTTGGCTCTTAAATGAAGAGCACTTTTTCACAGGAATTTGGAATAGCTTTCCTGGCTATAAATATAGCTGGCCCTGGGAATCTGCATGATACCCATTCTCAGATTAAAACTACTATGGATCGGGTTGCAACTGGTTGAATCCATGGATGCAAAACTTGCTAACACAGAGTGCCTAAACTATAAGGTGACTGTCCTTGGATTTTGGTATCTGTGGAGTGTCCTAGAACCAATCCCTGGTGAACCAAGGGACGAGTGCCCCTTTCCTCTCTTTATTCTTCAGCCCTCCCCTCCTTTCTGTACTCTCCATCCTCTTTTTCCTGCATCCCCTCTTCTTTCCCCATTTCCTCCTCTTTAACTTCCATGTCTTTCTTTTTTTAAAATATAAATTTATTTATTTTAATTGGAGGCTAATTAATTTACAATATTGTATTGGTTTTGCCATATATCAACACGAATCCACCATGGGTGTACACGTGTTCCCCCATCTCTTTCTTTTAGTCACTTTCTCTCTTATTCCCTCTTGTCCAAGCTTAGACACTCTTGCCCACCAGCCCTTAGGCACTAAAGAGCCACTGTGGCACCCTTGGAGGAGCTAAGGTGCTTGTAGTTTATCCCCCAGATAGTGCAGCACAGAGGGGGTTCTAAAGACAGAGGGCAGGTTGTTTTTTTTTTTTTTATAGGGGTGGGTGCTCCTGGATGCTCTTCAGCAGAGGTGAGTTGAGTGCAGGTCAACTGCGAGAAGGAGGCAATGAAGCAGAAAGCGAGATGGAGAGTGTATGCAGGTCCACAAATAGGATCAGCAAAGTCCCAGAACATCGTTGCAATAAGGCTGAAAGAAAACCAACTGAGCAGAAAATAGCCTAAGGCAGATAGAGATGCAGGGTGGAAAGAGACAGAGAGAGAAATCTGAGGCAAGTAAGCAAAGCAGCAGCATTAATAAGCAGCTATGACTAGAAATAGACCTGGGGGGATGCATGTTAACAAGTAGGTGCACACCAAGAGTAAGAAGCAAAAACCAAAGTGAAGCTGTGTTTTTGTAACACTTAACTCAAAGGAAAAGAGTATACCAGTTAAAAGGCAGCACCACATGAGAAACTCAGTAGATATTTCTTCGTTTTATTTGAATTTTTTGTGTTAATATCACTTTAGAAACATAATTTCTGTTCTGAGCTTTTACAATAACCTAAATTAAGTTGGGAACTAAAATAAAACCAAACACTTATTTTATTTAGACAATAATGTGGACTCACAGCAAAGAAATTCTTTGCTAACCCATCCTATTGAACCTGAAGGTCAACCCAATCATAACAGGGTTCCTTAGAGACTCATCCTTCCTAACTAGTTACCAATTGTAATAAAAAATCATAAGAGTGTCTTATATCAAATGATTGTTTCTGAATTGTTACCTTGTATCAACAGAGAGTAAATATTGGCGTTTTCATATGGCAATCTGCTATTTGGGAATAATCTAGCCTTCCTGGAGGGATGGAAATAAAGCACAAAACAGTCATTTACCAATCATATAATATTAGACACCTGTAATTTGTCATTCACTGCAGTGTTCTAGAATCATTAGAGAAGCCATTCGACTGCTCTCAAACGTACCAGGTATAATGATGCAAGAAACGTGACTCTGCAGACTGAACACAACGTGTCTACTAAGGCTTCACGACTCTGAACTGAAAGTTAATGACTAGTGCAAACCATCAGGCTACTAGACTAGGAAAAAACAGCAATAAAAAACTTTTAAAAACGACCCATAAATCAGAAATTTAAGCAGGGCGTTCATTTTAGTTATAGTTATTAGTCAGAACAAAGTGATGGTACAATTCACTTATACAGTGAGTTAAATTGATCATAACAGTATATCAAGTAATATTACCAATTAATTAGGCAAACATTTTATTAGTACCTACTATGTGTATTATACTGTCAGACACTGCAAGGCATGTTCAGGCATAAAAGGATCTCTGCTGTCAACAGGATTATTATTATAGAGGAAGAAGAATATTTTGCAGAGGAAGAAGGAAGAAGACATTTTGCAGGACTTGCATATAAATATGCTTATTTATTATAAGACATGTACAAAGAGAATGTTTCAAGACTGTAGAAGGAGAACTGAATCATATGGTCGCTTTATAGGCAAAATCAGGTAAAGCTGTATTTTAAAAATTCATTTGCACATGTGTTTAAAAAAAAGAGAAGACCTTGGAGAAGCCAAAGTTATAGGGAATGGATATTTCTGTTATCAAAATTGGGATTGCCATACACACACTACTATATATATAAAACAGGTAACCAATAATGACCTACTGTATAGCGGAGGAAACTCTACTCAAGACTTTGTAATGGCCTGTATGGGAAAATAATCTAAAAAAGAGTGGATATATGTATTGTTGTTGTTTAGTCATGTTCAACTCTTTCGCAAGCCTATGGACTATGGCCCACCAGGCTCTTCTGCCCATAGAACTTCCCAGGCAAGAATAGTGTAGTGGGTTTCCATTTCCCTCTCCAGGGGATCTTCCTGACCCAGGGATCAAACCCACATCTCCTGCACTGGCAGGTGGATCCTTTATCACTGACCCACCTGGGAAGCCTGGGCACATATATAACTTACTCCCTTTGCTGTACACCTGAAACTAAAACAACATTGTAAATCAACTATATGCCAATAAAATTTTTAAAAATAATAAATAAATAAGGAATGTTGGATGATCTGTTATCAATCCTGAATTATCAACTTCTTCTCAGCAATCTGCATTGCAAAGCAGACAGCAAGACCTACATTTCTCAGAATATTCTTCTCTGTATGGTTCCAAAGGGAGTCAGCCAACCAGAGAGGAAGGGAGAAGATATGGAAGGCAAAGAGATGAAAAACCCATCCTTGGGAGTCAGACAAGTGTGCACAAATGCCCTCACTGTTGTACACTGAGAAATTTGGTGAGCCAGAAGAGGTTCCTTCAACGTGGCCCTGCTTTCTGTATTGAAACTGTGATGGGCCTCCGAGTCACTACACCCTTGTCCCTTATATATCTTATCACTGAGCCATGATCACTGGAATTTCCATTGCCTAGATTCTTCTTTTTCACTTGCTTGGCTTCTGTGAATGTTAACTGACTTACATATCTATACATATTATATATGTATATTATTCGGATGTCTTAGTCCATGGGCTTGCAAAACAGTTGAACATGACAGTGACTAAACAGCAACAAAAATACATATATCCACTCTTTTTTAAAGATTATTTTCCCATATAGGCCATTACAGAGTCTTGAGTAGAGTTGCCTCTGCTAGACATCAATAAGTCTATTAGGATGTCTATAACCTATTAATTCACACAACACTTCTTATGAATTCATGACAGATGTGTGTGTATGTCAGTTAATTATATGAATCTGTACATTTGCAAGTATAAACAAAAGCAATTGCAAGCACTATGGGAAATTCACAAAAGTCATACCTGGTGTCAAAATATTTCATCGTATTTTAAAGATTATGATATGTATAAGTCTGCTGAATCAGTTTTCTCCTCAATCTCCTTTGATTCTTTTTTGATAAAAGTATACAAGTGATAGTGTTCTGAAACTAATAAGTGATTACAGCAGGGTGGTGGGATACCAGATTAATAAAAGTCAATCACTTTCTTATACATCAGAATTTTACATTTAAAGCACAACACCGTTTAGATTAATATCTCACCCCCAAAGCAATACATAGGCAGAACTTGAACAAAATATCTCTAAGATCTATATGAAGAAAACTATAAAACTCTAATGAAAGATATCAAAGTAGATCTTTAAGAAAACAGATTCCATGGAAATAGTAAGAAGACAATATTATCAAGCTGTTAGTTCCTCCCAACGTAAAATACATGTTAAATGCAGTCTCAATAAAAGCTTCAGCACGCTAGCTTGTAGACATCAACAAACTGATTCTAAAGTTTATATGGAAATCCAGAATACCCAACAGAAAATTGAAGGAAAAGAACAAAGTCAGAAGACTGACAGTCTCCAACTTTAAGACTTGTTACAAAGCTACAGTAACCAAGACAGTAGAGTACTGGCGAAAGAACAGACAAATAGATCAATAGAACAGAATAGAGATATCAAAAATAGAACCACAGAAATATAATCAAATGATCTTTGACAAAGGAGCAAAGGCAACTGAATGGATAAAGGATAGTCTTTTCCACAAATGGTGCTAGAACAACTAGACATCCTTATGAAAAGGAAAAAAAAAAAACATATCCAGACACAGACCTTTCTAACACCCATCACAAAAACTAATTCAAAATGGATCATAGGCCTAAATATAAAATGTAAAGTCCTAGGAAATAACATAGGAGAAAAGACGGATGATTTGGGTATGGTGATGACTTTATAGATATAACACCAAAGGCATAATTCATGAAAGAAATAATTGATAAGCTGAACTTCATTAAAATTAAAAACTTCAGCTCTGTGAAAGACACTGTCAAGAGAACAAGAAGATAAGCCGCAGACTGGGAGAAACTATTTGCAAAAGGCATATCTGATAGAGAACTATTATCCAAAACACAGAAATAATTCAAACTCAGTGATAAGAAAATGAATAACCCAAATGGGCCAAAGACTCGACAGACACCAGATCAAAGAAGATATACAGATAGAAAATAAGCATATTAAAAGATGCTCTAAATCCCACGTTGTTAGTGAGTTACAAAATTAAAATAACATGAGAAACCACTGCACATCTATTAGAATAATGCAAATCAAACACATTAACACCGTCAAATACTGGGGAGGATGTGGAGCAACAGGAATTCTCATTCATTGCTGGTGGGAATGCAGAATGGTACACCCACTTTGGAAGGCAGCTTAGCAGATTCTTTCAAATCAAACATACTCTTACTAAATGACTCAACAGTACCTCAAACTTACCCAAATGATTTAGAAACTCATGTCCATACAAAACCTGCACAAGAAAGTTTAAAGCAGTTTGATTCATGATTGCCAAAACTTGGAAACAACTAAGATGGCCTTCAATAGGTGAGTGGATAAACAAGCTGTGGTGACTCCAGACAATGAAGAAAAGAGGTACGAGGCCATGAAACAACATGGAGGAACTTTATAGCATATTGATAAGTGAAAGCAGCCAATCTGAAAAGGTTACATACTGTATAATTCCAACTGAATGACATAGGGGAAAAGGAAAACAATGGAGACAGTTAAAAAATAAAAACCAGTTGCAAGGTGTTCAGTGGAACTAGAAAGTATAAATGGGTGAGTACCAGGGATTTTTAGGGAAATGAAACTATTCTGTGAGATACTATAATGTTGGATACAGGTCATGAAACATTTGTCAAATTGAATGTATAACACCAAGAGTGAAACCGAATACAAACTACAGACTTTTGTGAATAATACTGTGTCAGAATTGGCCCATCAATTGTAATAAATGTACCTATCACATTAACACAGGATATTAACAATAGAGGACCCGGGAGAGTGATGGGGGTATATGAAACTCTCTACGTTCTGCTCAGTGTTTCTGTAAGCCTAAAACTTATCCCAAAAATAGTATACTGATTTTTTAAAAAATCAAATTAATATATGATTACATTCTTGATGCAAAAATCTCAAATCATTTAGAAGACTAGACTAAAATATTTAAGCCCCAAATGATTCTTTCATGTCAATCCTTTTTTCACATCTAAGGCTAAATGCTATTAGTAACTTGGAATGTATGATTTCATTCTGCCTTTTAATATACTTATATATGAATAGGGTTTCCCAGGTGGTGCTAGTGGTAAAGAATCCACCTATCAATGCAGAAGACATAGGAGACACAGGTTCGATCCCTGGATTGGGAAGATCCCCCGGTGGCTGCTGCTGCTAAGTCACTTCAGTCATGTCCAACTTTGTGTGACCCCACAGACGGCAGCCACTGTCCTTGGGGCTCCTCTGTCCCTGGGATTCTCCAGGCAAGAATATCAGAGTGGGTTGCCATTTCCTTCAATCCATGAAAGTGAAAAGTGAAAATGAAGTCATTCAGTCATGTCTGACTCTTCGCAACCCCATGGACTGTAGCCTACCAGGACTCTCCGTGCATGCGATTTTCCAGGCAAGACTACTGGAGTGGTTTGCCATGTCCTTCTCCAGATCCCCTGGTGGAGGACATGGCAAACCACTCCAGTATTCTTGCCTAGAGAATCCCATGGGCGGAGGAGCCTGGCAGACTACAGTCCATGGAGTCACAAAGAGTTGGACACATCTGAAGTGACTCAGCACACTTGCACACATATATGGGTTTATGTCTACTAAGTTTTCTGAACATATAAGAATCCTTCCATAAATTTATTCTGAAATTGGCATTTTTTGAAGTATGTACTAGTGATCACACAGAGCATTACATGGGAAAAATATTCCAGAAAACACATTTCCATGGTTGACACTCTGTAGTCTGAAACTTCTTTTGTCTTCCAAGATGACTGTACAGAGATGGTCATATAGCAGCAACTCCAGAAATGCTTAAGGTTGGTGCGCAATTCACAAAGTCAAGACAAAAAAAGAATTAAGCCATTGAAATACTGCTACATCGCCTGACAGTTAAACTTTAGGGGGAATTAGCAATTTGACTAAACACCCAGTATGCCAACAGAGTATCCATTCTCTACGGAGGAGAAACCTTTTCCTTTTTCATAATGATTTGAGCCCCCAGGGCTATACACAATATAGAGATTGCTATCCCCATTTTGGAGACAAAAATGCTGAGGCTCAGAGAGGTTATATTTCTAGCTCAAAATGATATTAATGGCTGGTAATGGGGCCAAGACTCAAGAGCCAGTCAGGCCTCCAAGTCTCACACCGCTGCTCCAAAGAAACTTCCAGGTAAAAACACCCACTGGCCTTTTTCTCATAATCCTAAATTGGCTGATAAGGTCATTTGCACCCAACATGGACAGGATCATATCCACATTTCACTCAGTCACCATGGCTCCAACTTGCTCTTTCTTTAAAATGATCTACATTTCATAATGTGGATTTTTTTAAAGGAAGAATCCTAAACAGGGTTTTCATACAACCTGGCAGTCAGTTGCTTAGGAAGCTGTTTTTCTTTTTTCATTAGAGGTGAAGGATGATCACACTGTTAAGTGAGAGAAAGGCAGAGGAGAATATATAGTAAATCCTGAGTGCATGTGAATTTCATCCACAGGAAACATAGCAAAATAATCACAACTCAATGAGAAAAAAAAGAACTCTGAGAGGGTTCTGAAATAAGCTATTAAGTCATGCAAGTAAAGCCAATGTCAACACCTCAGTCTAGGCTGACTGGATTTATGTTTTGGAAATCATACTTAGTGAGGATTTAAGGCCCCTGAGGTTCTCAAGAGTTTTGGTTGTTGCTGTTGTTATTGTTTGGTTGGTCTGTGGTTTTGTTGTTGTTGTTTGTTTGTGGGGTTTTTTGGCAGGAGTGAGGTCTCAGGGAAGGCATGTCTTCTTTAAAGTGGGAAGCACATGGGAACGGGGTATCTGTGTCCTGCAAGGGTTTAAAAAGTACATTATTTCAAACCTGATCCTGCACTGATAGTTTCAGCCTTTGGCACATTTCTGAGCTTTGTGTTCTAAACAACCATCCTCTCTCCTTCCATCTAACTGTCCCACAAGGCATCTCTCTAACTGTCCCACAAGGCAGGGATCCAATGATCAGATAATTCTGATGGTATCCCCAACCTCCTAAGAGTCCCTTGGACAGTAAAGAGATCCAACCAGTCAGTCCTAAAGAAAATCAACCCTGAATATTCATTGGAAGGACTGATGCTGAAGCTGAAGCTCCAGTACTTTGGCCACCTGATGTGAAGAGCCGACTCATTGGAAAAGACCCTGATGGTGAGAAAGTTGGAAGGCAAGAGGAGAAAGAGGTGGCAGAGGATGAGATGGTTACATAGCATCACCAACTCATTGGATATGAATTTGAGAAAACTCAGGGAGATAGTAAAGGACTGGGGAGCCTGGCATGCTGCACTCCATGAGATGGCAAAGAGTCAGAAACAACTTGGCAAGTGAACAACAAACAACAGCCCCACCCATGATTGGAAATGGTGCTGTGACAGTCATATACCTTAACCTGTAAGTGACCAGAAACACAGACCACATTTTGCCCCATAAAGCCCATCTTTAGGAGCACTGTGAGACTTTGCCTATCTTTTCCAAGTCCATATTTGTAGTGCCTCAGCCAGTACCTGGTGCACATAGCAGACATATGATAAACTGTCATTAATCTGTTATGTGAACAAGAAATAATCTTCTATGTTGTTATGTAATTACATGGCTGGATCTATTTGAAACCAAAGTTCAGCTTCCTCAAATAAATGTCCCATCCTTATATTTTCAGTGCCATACTCAAGTCCTCCTGGCTAAGAAACGACTATTCTTGATAGCTGCAAAAATGTATATCCTTTTCATAGGTATAGACTGTGTTCTGTCCTAAAATGAAGTTTCATGTACACGCATCCCTCAAATGCAGATACTGATGTTTAAGTCCAATTACCTTTATGTTTTATGAAGGACTACAGTGTTGAAGACATTGGGTGATCCACAGACTTAGTTAAACCAGAACAAAAGGAAAAAGCGTGAAGATACAATATTCGTGAAACACAAATTGAACAACAGTCAGAAATGGATTGTCAGGGTAGAAAAATCCTAGAAAGAGCAAAGAAGTGTTCATTCTGGAGTTTCTTTGGGAAAACCTTGACTAGTTAATAAGTTTCCCTAGCCTGAATTGGTCTTTAGCTTGCCTGAAACCAGGTGAAGGGAATGGAAGGCTTCTCTCAGCATCAATATCTCCCTCTCCACATCCTTCCGCCAGTATCTCCCGTGCACCAGGCATTGTGCTGTACAGTAATGAGTGAGATACAACCTTTACTTTTTAAAACAAAACTCCTACAACACATATAAAGATAGTCATGACAAAACATGGTTGGTGCAATGCTAAAGTAACGAGATAAACTGCTTAGACTATGACTTCAAGGAGTCAGGTGGCTAAAACTTTGATGAGGAGAGCATCCCAAGGAGAAGGAATGGTGTGGATGCAGGGTGAAGACAAAAATCAGCACAGTGCATGCAAAGAAGTCCCTGCAGATCAATGCAAACAGAGCAGATAGCAAGAAGCAAAGAGTCAAGGTGAGAGATGAGCAGGAAACGTTGGTTTACTTTCCAAGTATGCCATGTTGACAAGCTTGAATTTCATCTGACAGTGATAGGTATGTTTTTGGAGAGCTTAGGCAGAGGACTGGTAGAGTAGATGTGAGGTTTATGAAAATCCTTAAAGCTACGGTAGGCTTGAATGTAATCGGACAGAAGGCCAGGGGACCAAGCTAGGAAGCTGGTGCAAAATCTCAGCACAGTATAGAACCCTAAAGAAGAATAGGGACTATAAGAATGGGAAGAGACAATAGATTCAATAATGATTCAGAATGTAAAATATTTCAGAGGGGTGGGAGAGGATTTTATTATGGAGAAAAAGAACAAAGCAGCAAAAAGGCAGAACTAGAACCAATGTTTCAGAATCTTAAGGAAATTACTGAGCAATGTGAATAATTTTAAGTTTGCCTGTGGTGGGATTAGTAGGACTCTCATGTCCAATATGTTCTCTTTTCTGACTAGCCTCTTTCTTGTAACAAAATGTTTCCAAGTTTCATCCATGCCGTAGCACACATTGCTAACTTAATTTCTTTTAATTGCTGAATAATATGTCATTGGCGCTTTCCAAGTGACTCATGAGTAAAGAATCCGCCTGCTAATGCAGAAGACACAGGTTCAACCCCTGAGTCGAGAAGATTCCCCTGAAGGAGGGCATGGCTACCCACTCCACTATTCTTGCCTGGGAAATGTTATGGACAGAGGAGCCTGGCAGGCTACAGTACATGGGGTCACAGAGAGTCAGACACAAAGAGACTAAAACAACAACAACATGTCATTGAAAAGATATACCACATTTTACGTACACATTCATCCGCTGATGACATTTCAGACATTCCACTGCTAGATATACACCCAAGAGATATGAAAACATGTCCACATAAAAATTTGTCCATGAACTGTACTTTTTGGCAAGTACACTACTATAAATATTCATGGACAAATTTTTATATGGACACATTTTCATATCTCTTGGGTATATAGCAGTAGAACTGTTGAATTATATAACACTATATTTAACCACATGAGTAACTGCTTTCCAAAGTGTCTGTACCATTTTACATTCCCACCATCAGTGTATCAAGTGGGACACACAACCGTGTATCTAATTTCTCTACACCCTTCCTTTGATTATAGCCATCTTGTGGATATGACATGGCATTCTAACTGTAATTTTGATTTACATATTCCTGATGGCTAATGATTTTGAACGTTCCTCCATATGCTGTTTATCAGGTTAATGAAGTTCCCTACCCTCCTGCTTCACTGGTGGTTTTTATCGTGAAAGGGTATTTCATTTTTTTCAAATTTTTTTCTGTATCTCTCCATAAGATCCTTTGTGTTTTGTCTTTTATTCTGTTGATATGGTATATTGTATTCATTTAATTTTTCACAAGTTTAACCAATCTTGCCTTCCTGGTATAAATCCCACTTGGCCATGTTGTATTCATTTCATATGTTGCTGAATTTAATTTGTTAGTATTTTGCTGAGGATCTTTGTGTTTATATTTTGAGATAATGATCTGTAGTTTTCTTTGCATGTGATGTCTTTATCCAGTTTGGTGTCAGGATATTTGTGATCAGGATGCTTTAGGAAGTATTCTCTCTTTGTCTAACTTTTAGAACGGTTTATAAAGAATTAGTATTAATTATTCTTTAAATGTTTGGTAGAACCTGCCAGTGAAACTTTCTGTACCTGAGCTTCTTGGTGGGGTATTTTTAATTACTAATTATATCTCTTTATTTTACTTATTATGAATCTACTCAGATTGTATATTTCTTCTGGAATCCAGTTCAGTTCTTGAGTCAGTGTTCCTAATTTTCATATTTCTAGTAATGTGTGTATTTCATCTAATTTGTTGACATATATTTGTTTCTAGAATTCCCTTGTAATCTTTTCTTTCTGTAGAGTCAGTAGTAATGCCCCTTTCATCATGTCTGATTTTGGTAGTTTGAGTTTTCTCTTTTTTTCTCCTAGGTCAGTCTAGCTAAAGGTTTGTCAATTTTGCTAATCTTGTCAAAGAGGCAATTTTTGCTTATGTGGATTTCCTTTATTTGTCTTTTCTTTTCTCTATTTCATTAATTCTTGCTCCAATCTTTATTATCAAATATTTCTGTCCTTCTGTTTACTTTGGATTCATTTTCCTTCTTTGTTTTATAGTTTAGGATAGGTTACTGATTTGAAATCTTTCTTCCTTTTTAATACAAGTGATTAAAGCTATAAATTTCCCCCAAGCATTGTTTCAGTTGCATCTCATAAATTTGACATGTCTTCATTTTCATTTATCACATTTCTTTTTTCTCATTTCTCTTGGGTAATTTTTTCTTTGGCCCATTGATTATTTAGGAATGTGTTGTTTTATCTCCATATATTTGTAAAGTTCCCAATTTTCTCTTACTGAGTTGTAATTCTACATTGAGTTGCAATTCTACACTGTTCTGATCAGAGAACGTACTTCATATGATTTCAATCCTTTTAAATGTTTTGAGGCATGTTTTACAGTGTAGCTGGAGAACACACCACATACACTGGAGAAGAATGTGCTTCACGGTTCTCTTTTAACTTTCTCCAAACCCTGCCTTCACCCCCCATCCCGCCACCATCTGTTGGGCTGTCTGCATCATTCAGCATCACATCCAGTTGTTAGGCTTCACTAATTTCCTGCTGATCTATTATTTTCAATAATGCCTTGGGAGCACAAATTACTCCACAGTTTGATCCAATTAAATCCAGGTTCCTTTACAAGGGTCGTTTTTGAAGCCTGTTTTTCATTTTTTTCTGACTCCAGGAGGGCAGTTCTTCCCTGATACTCTCTGGTAAACCAGGAGAGGGAAACTTTAGCTTACTGCTCTCATAGAACTACTAACCAACTCTTAATTGTTCTTTACCACAATCCCTGGGCTTCCCAGGTGGCATAGTGGTAAAGAATGAGGCTGCCAATGCAGGAGACGTGGGTTCAATCCTGGGTTCAATTGCAAAGAGTCAGACGCAACTGAGCACACACACACACACAAACGCACACAATGCCTATTGTTTTGGAGAGCACTTCTTAGGCTTAAAATTCTCCACAGTGTCAAATCAAGTGAGTTTCCTATGGTAAGCTTCACACTCCTCTATTGGTATTTTTTATTTGTTTTTTTGTTTGTCTTTATTGAATTTATTAAGTTATTACAATATTGCTTCTGTTTCATGTTTTGGTTTCTTGGCAGCAAGACATTTAGGGTCTTAGCTCCCCAGCTAAGCTGGCAGCCTACCTTTCTCTTTCAAGGAAGAGATACCACATACCTTGACTAGAATCTGAAGGGAAACTTAGCTCCATCTTCTTGGCCACATCTGCCCAGAGTGAGCTTCCACCTGATTTGGCTGGGTGGAATGGGGTAAGAGAGAGAAGAGAGCCTCCCTGATGGGTCAGCAGTAAAGAATATGCCTGCCAATGCAGGAGACGCCAGTTTGATCCTTGGGTTGGGGAGATCCCTGAAAAAGGAAAAGGCAACCCACTCCAGTATTCTTGCCTGGAAAATTCCATGGACAGAGGAGGCTGACAGGTAATGAAGCCCAGTGGGCTACAGTCCATGGTGTCACAAAGAATCAGACTCAATTGAGCATGCACACACACAATGAGAACCTCCCTCTAGTGAGAAATTCCAAGTTATTTCAGGCTCCTTACAACCTTTAAAACATAGTATCCATTCAAAGATGGCAACGTGGCCATCATGAGAACAGGGACAACATCTATTTTCTTCACCACAGTCTTCCCATATCCTAAAACACCACATGAATTGCCTGACATTTGTTAACTGCTCTCAAAATACAGCTTTTAAGTGAATGATAACCTGTTACTGTTCCTTTGTCATACCGGCTTCCTTGGAGATGAAAATGATGAGAAGTATTCTTACAGTAGTTTTCTGAAAGTATCCTCCAAGGGACCTGGGACACGACCTGACACCTATATCTTCAGGGACTCTATGTATCAATAAAATATCCCAAGAGTCTTCTAGCCAAGAGGTCTGGCCTCATTTTCAAAGTGATCTCAGAAAGCAAGAAGCATATTCTGGAATCTGGAACTGGCACCATAGAACAGAGTGTGGTTCCTTCAGTTTTGTAAATGAAAAGCAGCATGAAGAAGCTGACCGCCAACAAGCTGACTGCCTGTTGAAAAGAAAGAAGGCAAATGATTCTAAATAATTGGCCCACAGAGAGGCCACAGGGAGACCTAAATGCCTAGCAATCTCCTGGAAGATCACAGAGGATAGAGGCTTGTCCTCTTATTTGGAAATGAAAGAATCAGGTTTCTTCCCAAAGCAGTCAGAGCCCAGCCTTAAGAGGAACAGGTCTAGAAGTCCTAGAAAATTCCTAAAATAATGGTTAAACGGTAGCTATTGAACCACCACCTTCCTGGAAACTAACTGTGTTCTAGACCTAAGGATTGGGTTAAGTGCCTCTCTTATATGGGACCCTGATGCTAAGGTCCACCTACTTACTGAGCCTTCCCCCAGCCTTCCTTGCAGACTCTGCTTGGTCCCCTGCCCACTCTTCCGTGCTGTCAGCTTCACCAAGAGCTTTACTTCATTTGGATCTCTCACTTTCTGTTCCTCCCTCTCACCTGACACTTACCCACCCTGCTCCTTGTCTGACTCCACCCTGCTCTAATTCATTGGTTAATTGGTGAGGTCAACTAATTTGTCAATCTCCTGCTTGAGTCCCTGTTGAGATTCTGCAACTCTGTGTCTTTAACTTTTGGGGGAAGTGGCCACATCTCAGATGTTACCCTCATATCTTCCCCAGGTTATTAAAAAAAAAAAAAAAGAAAGAAAGAAAGAAAAAGAAGGCAGTCCAGAAAAAACTGGGTGGGAAAAAAAAAAAAAACAGCTCTCAGTCTCTGCCCCTTGGTATCAGCTTTGAGACACCTGGCCCAGTACAGCCTGTGCTAAGTTTCAAAGAAGAGGCAGATAACTTTGAAGATTTGATTTCACAAGGGACAAAAGATAAAAGTCTCTGTCAAGTTGTCATTAGATGCTTAATGCTATCCGTGGTGGGGTGCTGGAGGCGCCCCTCCTTCTCTGTAGACCTCTAGCAGATTAAGTTTCAGAGCTTTAATTTGAGGAAGGATTTACAGCTGTGAAGAGGTATAATATCGTTTTGATTTGGGTTGTACTAGGCTGAGGAAACCAGATTACATTTGTATGAAACTGTATTAGAAGATATGACTGAAACCACCAAAATCAAATAAAAGGAAAAATTTTCAGAGAGCCTGAAAATGGGGGCCTGTCTTTTCTTTCCAACGCCTGTGCATTGTTTCACTGTTATTCTGATTTACACCAAGAGGATCCAAGCAGAAACACAGGAGGCAGATGGCAAAAATGCCTGTGCTTGTCAGATCCGTCCATTCATCAGTCTGTCATCAACCTAATCCAGAGGCAGGTTCCTTGGGTAAAGAAACAGAAATTAATTAACCCTTAGAGAAGTGGGAAAGTTAGCAGGGGAGGAAAAAAAAAAAAAAACACCTCATGAAAAATACCTTACTTTCATCTCCTGGGGCACTGTCTAATTCAGAGTGTCAGAGAAATCCATCACATAGTCTCTGAAGTTTCTCTGGGCCTCAGTCCATCCACCACCACCATATGCCACCCTGTGTGTGTCACACAGCATCCCCAAGATAATGACTTACACGGAGACTGTGCCTTTCCTCCAGAGCAATCTTAAAACTGTTTTAAAACCTGACTCTGCTCATTTGCACAGCAAACAATAAATCACTTTGGGTACCGCAAAAACCCAGTTTCCTATAAGATGAGACATGGGAAAGAATTAGCTGTTGCTTGTAATAGTTTGTCCTACACAGCTACACAGAGCTGGACAGATTATCAGCATCTTCGAGTAGGATTTAGAGATGCACAAGTGGAACAACATGGGTGGGACTCCTAAATTTGGAATGACTGTGCCAAAGCTTCTGGCACAATAAGCTGAAGCTTTTTAAAAAAAACCTTTTTATTTTCTATTTCGGTATAGCCAGTTAACAGGCTTCCCCCTCGTGGCTCAGTGGTAAAGAATCCACCTCTAATGCATGAGACACTGGTTCAATCCCTGGGCTGGGAAGATCCCCTGGACAAGAACATGGCAAGCCACTCCAACATTCTTGCCTTTAGAACCCCATGAACAGAGGAGCCTGGTGGGCTATGGTCCATGAGGGTCGCAAAGAGCTGGACAGAACTGAAGCGACTGAGCACACATACAGAGCTGACTAACAATGTTGTGATGGTTTCAGGTGCACAGTGAAGGGACTCAGCCATGAATATATATGTATCCACTCTCCCCCAAACTCCCTTCCCATCCAGGCTGCCACATAACATTGAGCAGTGCTCCCTGCAAGTCCTTGACTAGGTTGTCCATTGCAAGTACAGCTGCTGCTGAGGCTGCTAAGTCACTCCAGTCGTGTGACTCTGTGCAACCCCACAGACGGCAGCCCACCAGGTTCCTCCGTCCCTGGGATTCTCCAGGCAAGAACACTGGAGTGGGTTGCCATTTCCTTCTCCAATGCATGCATGCATGCTAAGTCGCTTCAGTTGTGCCCAACTCTGTGCAACCCCATAGACGGCAGCCCACCAAGCTCCTCTGTCCGCAGGAGTCTCCAGGCAAAAATGCTGGAGTGGGTTGCCATTTCCTCCTCCAATGCATGCATGCATGCCGAGTCGCTTCAGTCGTGCCCAACTCTGTGCGACCCCGTAGACGGCAGCCCGCCAGGCTCCTCTGTCCACAGGAGTCTCCAGGCAAAAATGCTGGAGTGGGTTGCCATTTCCTTCTGTAAGTACAGCAGTGTGCACATATGAAGCTTCTAGTTTCAACTGGAATATCTCACGGACAGCTGGGGAGAGTCTGGGGAAGCAGGGCTGCCTCTTACCACCACAGGAGAATTGCTGGCTTGCCAAAATGGGGTAAGCCTCGAACTCAGTCACAGGCGTCTCTCAGGGGTTACCTAATTTTCAAACTGTAAGCTCAACTAAGGATGGTTATAGTAGTCAGGGAGACAATAACGCATAACGATGATCTTTCTGAACTGTGCCAGAAATTGCGATCTCTCAGTTACCACCGGGATGGAAGGAACAGGTTTTCCACAAGAAGTACTCTAAGTACCTGCTTTTTACACCTCCACATCTCTTTAGATAAAAGAGAACTGTCTTAGCTCCCAAGTTGAAATGGGCCCATTTACCAGAGGGGTCAAAGTCTTTGCTTTTGTAGTCACAGCCAACTGGGTGAATCCGAACACAGGAGAGGTGTTAGAGAAAGGTGCCTCTTTTTCAAACAGAGGGGGAAAACACAGTTTCCTCAGGATCATAAAGCAGTTGCAAAGATGCAAAACAAAATTGAGGTTCCCATTTTCAGGTACGGTTTACTGACAAAACTAACCAGATAAAAATACATCCCACATCTCTCAGATTGCTCAAAAGAAACCCATCATGATTATTTATAATATATTCTACAATAATCGAGTAGCCATAAATTCTCCCTAATTCCCACAGTGACGAACAGGACACAGTGTTAATGTCTTTATCTTACTTTCAGCTAATAAATAAACCTTAGAATGAATGTCATTTCTTACAGTCAGTGTCATCAAGAAAAAAGTTAAAAAACAAAGTTCTTTTCTTTTTAAGAATTGATTGAAAAGATTTCCCACCTTGTCAGACAATATGATAGAGGTCCATTCTAGACCTTGAGGAAAAAAAACAAAAAAAGCACAGTTTCTTCAGCCTTTGAGCACTAAGCTAGTTATTGATAATACAGTCTTGAATGTGATACTGAACTTGGTCAGAAGTGGCTGCCTTGTAAGCAAAGGAAAACGGAGGAAAGCAGGAGGAGGTAAGAAGGCAGAGCCACGCTGCCGACATTTCGTCCTCTGCGCTTCAGTTTCCTTCTCTAGAAAATGCAAGTGTAGACCAAGACAAGCCTGAAACAAAAGCCAATCTCTACTTTTAAAAATAAATGAAAAGGCCTTTAACTCTTAAGCAGAAAACGTTGCTCAAAATACTCTCATAGTTTATTAACCCGCGGCAAGAAGGCACCAAGTATGTGGTTAGAAACAGGGGATATAAGCAACACCACCTGATTCCACATCCTGACTGGACCACTTACTAGCTGTGTGATGCTGGGCAAATTCCCTAACCAATCTGAGTCTCAGTTTTTCTATATGTAAAAGAGAAATAATGAAAGCTTCTATATGGCAGGACTACTTCAATGATTAAATCAAATGCTACATATAAAGCTGTTAGCACAACGCTTAGTCCCCCAGAAAACACAATAGACATTATTGGTCTATTATCAGTAGTAATAATAATAGTTATCATTATTAGAAATACAATTAATAATAATTCTATTTTAATACAACAAAGGAGATATTTACATACTTAGAACATTCCCTACCTGATAATCTACAAAATGAAGGATCAAAACCGAGTTAAGGAAAAAAAAAAAGCATGAAGTGATGTCCTTTAGATTAATAAAAGTGCCAAATAAAGCAATCCAAATTTAGAACACTCGAGCTGTTCTGCAGTGACTCTGCCTGCCGTCAGTTGGGGAAAGGAAATTCATGCTCCCTGCGTTCGGAAGAGCTGCTCGGAAATGCTAGCTGACCCCTGACAAACCTGCAGCCTCCCCAAGAACACAGTTAGGCAGCTTAATTTGAGCAAGCAGAGAGAAAGCATGAGCCCACACTCAGGTGCGGCCCCATTTCCATCTGAGCAATTTAAACAGGAGCCACAGTTCGCCTCTGCAGACACCAAACCCAGCTGCCAGGGAAAGGTTTCAGACCCACTCTGGTGCCCCAGCGATTCCCAGTTCAGTAGAAAGCTGCAGAACACACGGTCTCACAGCACATGATTTCCTCATATTTCATCAGTTGCCAGGCTTTAAATAATTTTAACCTTCCTTCTAGGCGAATGCAGAGATGGCTACGTTTTAAGTGGAAACAGAATGAGAAGCTTAAGCCGGTTTCATGTCCCTGGGTGGGTATCCGATTAGCAGGGTGACCCTGGCCAACTCCTGACTCCTCTGAGCTTTACTGTCCTCATCTATAAAATGGGCAAAAGCTGGGGAAATGTGCATTCCCCACCAACGCCTAGATACCGTTGTTAATCTTTAAGGCTCCATTTATTTTCTGTCCTGAAGTGAAACATGCTGACAATCTACTCTAACATCCCCCTGTAATAATAATAGTTTTTTAAAAGGTAAAAAAGAAAATTTGCCACCACATAACTTGGCTAGTGGCAAAGCAACTTCAGCAAAACAGTTGGTGTCCCACAATTTATTCCTTAATCACTTCTGCTGTAATATTTCTGAGGCACATCAAAGGACAGTAACAGCCCAATGTTGGTAATCCTCTCACATATAAAAACTTTCATTATGGAGTGTTAAAGGCATCACTCTGTATGAGAAACAGGAATCAATAGGAATTGGCCTTTATCCCCCACTTCCTTACCAACAGAGATGGCTTTTTCTCCCCAGTGATGCACACTGTTTGGCCACAGCTTCCTCTGATGGCTGGAGAAAAGCAACAAGATGAAAAGCCACTGTGATAAATGAAAAAAGGGGGAAAGAATTTCAGGAACATGTCTCTGTGACAGACACAAAGAAAGGAGTCCATTCTAATTAGCCGAAATGCTGCTCATAAACTTTGGCTTTGATGTGTGTTTAAAAGTCACCGGGATCCATTTCAACTGGGTTATTTTGATGCTGTCACATGTAAAAGATTTTTTATTCAAAAAATGTTTTTAACGAGCACCCTAACAGCAGGATATTTTGGAGATACTGTGGCAGACCCTAGTAAATAACACAAACTAAAAGGGTCGTCAGTAGCCATTAATTTTTTTCCTATTATCTATAATGCAATTATTGGAGTCAGAAATATAACATCCCTTACAGATTTTCCTTTTTTAAACTCAGCCAAACTATAGGATTCGTTCCCTTGAAAGCATCATTCTGCTGCTGCTGCTAAGTCGCTTCAGTCGTGTCCGACTCTGTGCGACCCTATAGACAGCAGCCCATCAGGCTCCCCCATCCCTGAGATTCTCCAGGCAAGAACAATGGAGTGGGTTGCCATTTCCTTCTCCAAGCATCATTCTAGATTCTCTAAAAACCCAGAGTCAGCACATGCTTTCCCTTTATTATGAACATATAAAGGTCAGAGGCTATTCATAGCACATCCCTAGTAAAGGTCATCAACAGACCACATCTTGCCAAAGCAAGTGGCCAATTTCTGGCCTCTCTTTACTTAGCCACTTAGCAGTATTTGATAGCAGATCACTCCCTCCTTCTTGAACCATCTTTTCTTTAAAAGCTCACACACACACAAACCACACAACCAAATTACTCTATCCCTCCACTATTATCCTGTTCTCCTTATCAAAATTTGAAACCATCTCATTTATTTTTGTGCACGTTTGTTATCTGTCTTCATCTCTGTGGCTAAGAAGGAAGTTCCTGATACATCATAGACACTCCATAAATATCAGATGTCCGACTGACTCCTAGTATTTTGTGACAAATAAAGAGACTAAACCTCAGAGGAGTTAAGTGACTTGCCTAAGGCTGCACAGTAAGCTCTTAGACTGAGACAAGATTTGAACCCAAGGCCATGTAACACTGAGCCCAGACTCACGACCATTATACCATTGAAAAGAAGTCCCAGGTAAATGTCCAAGAGCAGAGTTGGTAAACTCTACGGTGAAGGAGTAGATAGTAAATACTGTTGGCTTTGTGTTTTGGTCCTAGAACCCCTGTAAATTCAATGATGATTTGTAGAAAGAATAGATTTTACCTCTGTCCTTCTGGGGCTGTACCCAGAGGGGCCTACAAATCCCATGCTTCCCCAGTTCTAAGACCAAAGAAAGAGCCTGCATCAGTAACAGAGACATCAATGGTTTAATAAGTAAGGGGAGCTTGCATGTCTGAAACAAGGTCCTAGAGCAGCGCCCCACCATGTGCAATGGATGGTTGGCGAGACATGGCAACAGTCTTTTCTCCCGGGTTGCAGAGGGAGGAGACTGCCGGTTATAAGCAGAGTCCCTATCAGGTTGACTCACCAGCTACTGGGGAAACTAGCAGAGGGGCACGCCCTCACTGCCTCTCCCATAACAATCACCAGCTAGGGCCTGGGGCAAGCATGTAGGAAGGACCGGCCAGTCATGTAAGCAGCATGTAGGTGAAGCAGGCACTTGTTGAATAGAGGATATTCAAAGAGAAGAGAACAGCCGCCTTGAGCGGCCTGACCATACAGTCAGCAAGATCACTGAGGGCAAAGGTCAGATGTAGACACCTTGTGCTGCGGTGCTGTGTCACGCTCAGTCATGTCCGACTCTTTGCAACCCCCTGGACTGTAGCTTGCCAGGCTCCTCTGCCCATGGAATTCTCCAGGCAAGAATACTGGAGTGAGTTGCCATTTCCTAGTCTATAGGATTTTCCCCACCCAGGAATCAAACCCGTGTCTCCTGCGTCCGCTGCCTTGGCCGGCATTTTCTTTACCACTGATCCACCTGGGAAGCCCACATAGGCAACTCGGGCAGCTAAAGTAGTCCACTTCCCACAATAGGGAGGTGAATAGATTCCAATCAATTGGTACACTTACTAAAAGGAAGCTGAAGCTTGGGGCAATTCCCATTCAGTTAGAAAAAATGTAAAGAAGGATTGGGAATGGCAAAGGCAAACAGCTGAAAACTCTGTTATCCCCTTTCCAATTAAGAGGCTTTGTGTCCGTGTGGAGAAAGTAAGCAGCCCCCAAAATGAGAGAGGAAAATACCTGCTCTCACCTCCTTGGCTTCCCACATGCCTGCCCTGCTAAGACTGTCCTTTGGCGACTGCACAAAGAGCCAAAAAAGTGACTCCTTCACAGCATGAGGACACTTTCAGCTGAGGACAAGAGAGGGCTTTCTCTCGGCCTTTTATACAGTCATTCACAGGAAGGGACATCCTGTGACCTCATTCTCACTCCAAAGTAAGTGAGAGCCAGGTGGTTTGCTGCCTCTGGGTTCTATAGAAACTCTCCCTTTGATGGCACCATTCTGCTCCTCTGACGCCAAGTCCTCAGCAAGGGCACATCTCCATTTCCAGAAGGGGTGGTCTCCTTGGGGACCGGCTGCCCCCTAGGAACACTGGGCAGCACCAGAGGAAAGGAGCAGAAGGAAGAGAAGCCCCACGTGCAGTCCTATGAGTTATTTCAAAGAACCACCCTTTATCAGAAGTAATTCTCTCCAGGGAAAGGCGCTTAGGACAAAAATGTAGTGACGGCAATACAAATGGGATGCTTAGATAGAAAACGTTTCAATATGCCCATTTGGACAGCACCATTTTGAAGCAATCGTTTTGATGACGGTATGAAACTACTTGAAATGTCAGTCCTTAACCTAGAGAAATATCTAAGTGAACAATTTTGGATCCATGTTATAATTTATATTTGCCACTTTACTTGTGTTTTGTCTTTCTCCTTAAAGATGTGACAACACCTGTCTTGATCGCCACTGCATCCCTAGTGGCCAGTAGAGCACCTCACACGTCACTGTTTATTGAAAAGCTAAATGACTATGACTCATACTGCTGTGATGACGTCTATTTCTGTGATGACTACTATTTCAGTAGTCTTCTGCCAAGACTACAGCTTAGTAGGTGCATAGTAATTTGTGGAAAAAAATGAACAGCCAACGTCACTACGACCATTATTGTTTATACAACTAGTACTATCACCACTGGGCTTCCCAAGTGGCTCAAGCGGTACAGAATCCGCTTGCCAGTGCAGGAGACGTGGGTTTGATTCCTGGGGCAGGAAGATCCCCTGGAGGAGGAAATGGCAACCCACTCCAGTATTCTTGCCTGAAAAATCCCGTGGACAGAGGAGCCTGGGGGGTAACAGGCCATAGGTTTGCCAAGAGTCAGACACAACTGAGTGACGGAACACACTTTACTGCCACCACCCCACCATTACTCAAGTTGGCTATCTGTTAAAAAACCAAAGGGGCTAGCATTATGCAATCACCATACTCATTTTATAGAGGAGAATACAGGCACAGAGAAGTTAAGTAAGTATCCCAGGACAAACACGAAACAGGTGGCAGGACTGAAATAACGATGTGCTTATCATTACTCTCGGCCAAATAAAGTGGAAGGATTGAGGACGAGACTGAGGATGAAGAAGCCTCTGCTTTGGTCTTAAAGCCTCTTTCTGGTCTCTTAAGCACTTCCTTTCTTTGGAAAAGAATCAGGGATCCTGGAAGAAACGGCTGATTTCAGAACTGGGTCAGGAAATGGACACGGTGATCTAGGAAAGTTTGTCACAGGAATCTATCAAAGACTATTGAGGCATATCAAAGTGACTCAAAGCCAACTTGAAAGGGCTCCCACTGGCCAAAGATGGATTAATTTCAACATCAACAGAACAAGGAATATGGTAAAGTGAAATAGATCTACTTTATAAAAATCCGTGTGTTCCATAATGGTGCTTTTTCAAAATCACTGGTTTCCTTTGCAAGTTGTGAGGGTAGCAACTCATGGCTGAGAAAATAAACAGAAAGAGAAAAAATTGTAAGCATTTTCTCTCCCTTTCCTGTATGGACTGCACTTCAAGGTAACCAAACAGGAATTATAAGTTCTTCTTTATGGAGGATTCACAGCTAATAGGAGCAGGAGGAATAAGAGAATTAAAAACTTTCCACTCTGCATCAATTTGCAGCAAAGAACAATCGGAAAATAAAGTTGAAAGTACAATTCCATTTATTATGCCATCCCAGAATATGAAATACATATAAAACCTTTGCTCTGAAACCTATAAAGCATTGCAGACAGACATTAAAGAGGAAAATAAATGGAAAGATATAGCATATTCATGGATTGAAGGATTCAATATTGTCAAAATGGCATTTCTCTCAAAAAATCAATCTGAAGTTTCAATGCAATTCCAATCAAAATCCCAGTAGGACTTTTTGTAGAAATTGACAAACTGATTCTAAAATTTATTTGAAACACAAATGAACTAAAAGAGCCAAAACAGTTTTAATAAAGAACTAGAGTTGGAGAACTCACACTACTTGATTTTAAGACTGACTATAAAGCCACACTAATCAAAACAGTGTGTTATTAATGAAGGATACACAAATGAATCAAGGGAACAGATTGAGGAGTCCAGAAATAGACTCACACAGAAATGGTCAATTTGTTTTTGACAACAATGCAAAGTAATGCAATGGGGGAATATGGTATCTTTTTGATAATACTGCTAGAACAACTGGGTACCATATTGGGTGGGGGGGGAAGTTGCAGAATGCTGACCCTTACTTTATACCATACAGAAATATTCCATCAAAATAGATCATAGACCAAACTTTTAGCATAAATCACAGGAAAAAAAATCTTTGCAACCTTGGACTAGAACAAGATTTCTTAGTAAGGAACAAAAGGAATAATAAGTGAAAATTTAAAATTGCTTTTTAAAAGCCACTGTCATGTAACAGAGGAAAACATCTGCAGCATGCATATCGGACGAAGGATTTGTATGCAGAATACATAAAGAACTCCTATAAGTCAAAGAAACAAAAAGAGACAAAGATGTGAAGACACTTCACAAAAGAGTTTATACAGATGGCAAATAATAACATGAAAACATGATCAACATCACCAGTTATCAGGAAATACAAATTAAAACTGAAATGAGGTTAAATTAAAATTTATAAGAGCAACCTTCCCAAGGGTTGGCAAGGATGTAGAACCATTATAAGGCTCATAAACTGATTCTGTGAATGTAAAATGGTACAACCACTTTGAAGAAGGGTTACGCCGTTTCTTTAAAATTTTCCATGTATTCATAATACACAACTCAGACACTTCACTCTCCAGTATTTGTTTATCCAAGAGAAATAAAACTATGCCCACAAAAATATCTGTACTATAAGTAATTTTATTCATTATAATCCAAATCTGTAAACAACTCTAATGTAGACCAAGGAATGAATACGCAAAATGAGTAAATCGACAAAATGAGGGCTGCCTATATAGTAGAATGGTTGTGAGCAATAAAAAAAACAAACTAGTAATACATGCAGTTGCACAGATAATTCTCTAAATCATACTCACTGAAGGAAGCCAGACACAAAAGAATACATATCATATGACTCAATTTATTAAAAATTCTAGAAAATGCAAAAAAAAATCCCTAGCGACAGAAAATAAATTAATAGTTGCCTGAAAGCTGGGACTAGAGGGAGAGAATGACTACAATATGAGACGAGGGAACTTTTCAGGGTGATAGAAATGCTCTGCATCTTAATTGTGGTGGTGGTTTCACTGGCACATCCCTCTTTTAAAACTCACTGAACTACACATTTCACATGAGCACAGTTTAGTACATACAAACTACACCTAATTTAAGTTTTTTTTTAAAGATTTTTACCAAAGCAAAAACACAAAAAAATCTGACAATCTGTGTGAACCCATTCATGTGAAGTGAAAAAAAAAAAAGAAAAATAGCATGGTAATAGAACAGTTGCTATCTTGGAAGGCAAGTGCACACACAATGACTAGGTAACTTCTGGGGTGCTAGAGATGTTGCTGTCTCTATCTGAGTAGTAGTTACATGGACAGTTCATCTTCCTAGCATTCAATGAGCACTTAAGTCGGGCACTTTTGCTCTATTTCTGTTACTTCAATAAACAAATAAAAAGTAGAGGACTGTTAGAAATTAGCAGACAATAACCAAATGCAATGTATCAATATTGTACAGCATGCGATCTGAAAAACTCAATGGTAAAAAATTTATACAGAATGGAAGAAAACTGAACATGAACTACTTATTAGATATTAAAGAATCATCATTCACTTCATTGTGTGTGTACTATAGTTACAGCCCTTATCTGTTAAAGAAACATAGAAGAGTACTTATAGGTGAAATGAGATGATGTATAGGATTCACTTTAGAGCAATGGTCCTTAACCTTTTTGGCACCAGAAACTAGGTTCGTGAAAGACAATCTTTCCACAGACGAAAGGCTTGGGAATGGTTTCAGGATGATTCAAGTGCATTCCATTTATTGTGTACTTTATTTCTATTATTATTACATCAACTTCACTTCAGATCATCAGGCATTAGATCTCGGAGATTGGAGACCCCTGCTTTAAAGTATTTCAGGACAAAAATATGTATAGTCATCTCTATTTTTAAAAAAAGTAAAAAAAAAAAAAAAGGAATGTAAAGTGAGGGTAAAGCTCAGGGATGGAGCAGAGGGTCGGAGAATGTGTGCCGATATCTATCATGCATATGACCAAAATCCTATTCTTTGCACTCTGAAGATCAAAATGTTCACATCAAAATGGCTGCATCAAAATGTCCTGCTTCAGAACACACATCGCAAGAAAGGTCTCAGGGGCCCAGAAACATGACAAGCAGGAACAGAATGAAATTTAAGAGAGTCCAATTAGGTTCTGAATGACAGCAAGGCAGATATATGATGACAAACAGTGCCCTTCCTTCCTCCGGAGACAGGTCTATTTTGAGCCCAAAGTGAGGAAAGGGAGTGCATGTTATCCAGGGGATTTCACCATTGTCCTTCTGGTCCCGTTATCACCAACTGAGAAGCCTACCCAGGTATTAGGAGGGGGAGAACACAACAGGAAGCAGAAAACAGATTCTGATGGTATCAGTCAGCATCTCAGCAGACAGAAGTCACATTTGACTGCAACTCTGAAGACAATTAAGTATAGGAACTCCTTTCAGAGGTGCAGGTAGAGTCACAAGTTAAGGATGCTGAGATACCTGGGACTACCTACCTACAGCATGAGCTCTTTACTTCCCTTAGCCTAAAAGAGCAAAGGAAGGCAATGTGTCACCAGAGCCTCGTGAGATAAGTGAGGCTGCAGCTACCACCAAGAGCTGGAGACGTGGAGGGAAAGGCAGGCTACACGGAAAATGCCCTCCCACCTCTTTCTCTCTTTCTGTCACCTCATCTATTTCCAGGATCTCCCAGTGACTGAAACAAACCAGAAACTGCAGTCATGGCAGCCCAGGTGATACAGTCTACTGAGGTCAGTCTCCTGGGTCAAAGAGCAGGGAAGAGCAAGTTGTCTAATAGACCAGGAGGCAGAGGATGGAGAATTCCTCCCATGGAGTAGATAAGGTCTTCAAATCTGCAAAGAGAACTTATGGCCATTTTATAAAACCTCTAATTCAGCTGGACCTAAGGCTTCAGATCCTTAGTTGAAATGGGAATATTTCTAAGCATTTTACAGGTGGCCTGAGAACAAGTAATCAAAGATTGTTTCACAATTATATACAAGAACATTCCATTAAGTAGCTCCGCCTGCTCAGACTTGGACTTGTAAATTAAAAAACTTTTCTTCTACACAAAACACTTCCAAGTTACATGGACAGAAAAGTAGAGAAAGCTGGTTGTATTTTCCATGGGGCTTTAACCATCATTCTATTAAAGAAAAGTCAGAGTCAAGTTACCATGGGTGGAAACCCAACTCCAAGGACTGATGGGGAGGAGCATCACCTTGTGAGGCTAAGGATGGAATCCTTCTTCTGGCCAATTGGCCCCTGAAGGACTGACCTTTCCCTGCCCTCTGATGGGCAACTCCTGTCACTGCTACCCTTACTCCCAGGGGCGTGTGGGACTGTTTTGCTACTGACGCCAATGCCGCTTCCTCCCACCAGGGGCTTTGCATCAGGTGTGCCCTCTACACTTAACATGCTTCTCTCCATTCTCCTGCAAACTCCTACTTCCATCTCAACTCTCACTTCCCAAGGAAAGCTTTGCCAGCTTCCCTAATGAGCTCAAAAACCCCAAGGCACACTCCTGTAAGACCCAGAACATTTTCTTCATGGAAGAACTTTCATGGCATGACTCTCTGTCTTACCTGGCTGAATAGTTAGTTTCACATGGTAAGGACTGTGTGTGCCTTCGTGTACCATCATATTTTGGGGACCTCATGTACTATCTGGCTCATAAGTGAAAGTGAAAGTGAAGTTGTTCAGTTGTGTCCAACTCTTAGTGACCCCATGGACTGCAGCCTACCAGGCTCCTCTGCCCATGGGATTTTCCAGGCTCATGGGAGGCACCAATTATTGATGAATGAATAAGTCTTCACTACAAGAGAACATTCTTCCATTCAAGGAAGAGTCTGAATTTTGTTTTATTCTTTTAATAACGTAATACTATAGGCTGGTTTTTTGTCCCCAGAACTAAATTACTGGGAACTCTCAATTAGCTGATAGTTTCTACCCCATTTTCTTATATCTTGTATAAGAAAATAATATTTAATGAGGTTTTTAAAAAAATAATGTTTAAATTATGCTTAAGATTCACATATATCCAACTTAATCTCATAGACTGTAATTTATATAACTGCTGTTTTAAGAAATTGCTTATAAGTACTCCAGAAAAAAAAAAAAAACACATATCCTGGGTCCTATTTACTAACGCAGGAAGTTAGCCACACAATTCTTTAAAGGTTTTCAAGAGGAGCTGAAACCCAAAGGACTTTAGAATTCTCAATTAATCTAGAATGAGCGGGTATATTCTGGATAAGTGAGGTTTTATTGGAACTCAAGTCCAGTTTTAAAAAAGGTCTTAAAACTTTTATTCTAATAGTAAGCAATACATTCTTCTATGATTTCAATGCTTAAATGCTTCTTTTATGACTAATAAAATCGGTCAAATTTCCATTTTGTTTTATATCCAGTTCAGAATCTACTTGTCACATGTGTCAGGAGCTATATATTCGTGTATCCTGTGTGGTACCGTATTTATCTCTGAATCCCCATAAAGTTTCGTTGAGCAGACTGCACTTAGACATACTCAGAAAGGGTGCAGTGAATGAATGAGAAGAGAGTAGAAAAGGAAGCTGACATTTGTTGAACACATTATGTCATGTCGCAGCTGCTATGCAAGGAGTTTTACATAACAACGACAAAGCTTAGTAAGTTTTATGTCAGGAAAGTGAAAATCCCTCAGTCGTGTCTGACTCTTTGCAACTCATGGACTGTATAGTCCATGGAATTCTCCAAGTCAGAATACTGGAGTGGGTAGCCTTTCCATTCTCCAGGGGATCTTCCCAACCCAGGGATCGAACCCAGGTCTCCCACAATGCAGGCAGATTCTTTACCAGTTGAGCCACAAGGGAAGCCCAAGAATACTAGGGTGGGTGCTACGCTAATGCAGACTCTATACGCGATCTCATGCAATAAGGTAGTTAGCCCAGACACAAAGAGATTAAGTAATTTGTTGAAGGCTACACAGCCAGAGCTGGGATTTGTTTCCAAGCTTTTAGCAATGGTCATTCTGCCTCCTCTTCCTGTTCTATCTCATTTTAACCTTGACAATACAAGAAGCAGGAAGAAAGTGTTCAAAAACTTCGTCTTCAGACATGAGACCTTTACTATAAATGAAATGTTAAGTAGAGCTCAGTATCAGGCAGAATGAAACAGAGCTGCTCTTAGCTTACCAGGGGGTAAGCTAGATGAACCTAGAATGCCACCCAGCCTCTCCAAGCTCTGACACTGCATTTGAATAAATTCTGGCAATCTCTGCAGCAAAATTTGGTAAACATTATAAATTAAGAAACTGGACTTGAAATACCAAGATTTCCCAAGGTTAATCATCTAATAAACCATGGAGCAGTAACTTAAACCTTGATTAACTTGACTCTAATGTTTATTTACACATGTGGACAGATGGATGTTGCATAATAGTGATTTTTAAAACTAACTCCAAGCTCTCCTTGTATTTGGACAATTTTCACACAAAGAAAGATTTGGAAGTTTACACATTGTTTCTAAGTTGTCCAATATAAAATACACCAGAAGATATGACTTATTTGTTAAATGAATGATAAAGTGGCAAACACTTGGCAAAACCTCCTGACTACACCAAGTAAATCCTAGACCTAGGATCACAAGTGCAAAAAGGTGTTTTGATGAAACCAAGCTACTTGTATTCTTCTTTCCATGTATATGCTATGCACACATCACCTTGCGGTCAGGCTTCTTTTTAAAAAAAGAAAAAAATATATATATATTCATACATGACCATATTTTCCCACTACCTTTCCCAAGTAATGCCCAGTTCTAGAACAACTTTGGGTTACAAATACAGTGTGAATACAGAAAGTAGAAACTTCAAAACCATGTACTAGCCAAACTGCTCTCCCTGCCCCTGTCTCTCCCCTTCCCAGCCCGGCTCTGCTTCTCACTGAAAACCTGCAGTGGGGTGATGGCCATGGTGATTTTCTCCTTCTCCTCCACATCCCTCTTCTGTTCCCTCACTTCACTGTCTATTATTCGGATTCTCCCAAGGTTGAAGAAATTAGGGGACAGGAGAGCTCTTCCTTGTGCAGCTTCTGTTACAAGCTGGCTCTGCTCTCTCTGGGTCTCTCCAGCCTGGGTATATATCCAGGAGTCATGTCTATATCTGGCAGATAATGAGAGCTCATGTTGAACTCTCCTGAGGGAATTTCCATGGACTCTGCAACGGTTTCCCAGAGGTTCTAGGTTGTTGTTTGTGACCCTCTTCCTGTGGAGGAATCTGCCTTGGACCTATCCTATCAGTATACCTGTCAGGATACCTATCAGCATCCTATCCTTCCGTTACCATAATGAACTAGACTCACAGTGATTCCTCCTTGGCTCTCTCCTCTGCAAAGTACATATCTGGTCCCTAGGAAACACATATCTCATGCCCTGAACAAAAACTGGGAAAGCAGGCCAGTTTCCACACAATTGGCCAACCTGTCTTTGCCTTCCTTTCAGATTTCCTAGGGTGAGTCAGACCCCAGTGTGTGGACCAATCTAAATTCCTCAGGCTTGATTCAGACATTGCGCCTCCGGGTCCTCCAAATGCAAGAAGTACAATTCAGAGCTCTCTGATTAGTCCTCTTGATGACCTCCTCTGACCTTGATGTTACAAGACAGTACTCACTACTATTTCTCCCAAAAGGTGATGACAACTTATTGCATGACCACAGGTCTCTCCAAAGAAACTTTGTCTCTAATCTCCTCTTGACTCATATATTCAAAAGCCATGGGGCAGGCTCATGACAGTCTACATATGGAACAGTTGGTCTTTCAATAGCTATTTAACAGCTGCCTCAGTGGAAACTGAGACAAGAAGAAACCCATTGTAACAGCCAGTTCCCTACCTGCCCATACATACATGTGTGTATATGATATTTTATATCATATACATAGTAACAATTCCAACTAGTTAAGGGTGATATAAGAGCCCTGCTGCTGCTGCTGCTAAGTCGCTTCAGTCGTGTCCGACTCTGTGCGACCCCATAGACGGCAGCCCACCAGGCTCCCTCGTCCCTGGGATTCTCCAGGCAAGAACACTGGAGGGGGTTGCCATTTCCTTCTCCAATGCATGAAAGTGAAAAGTGAAAGTGAAGTTGCTCAGTCTTGTCCTACTCTTAGCGCCCCCATGGACTGCAGCCTACCAGGCTCCTCTGTCCATGGGATTTTCCAGGCAAGAGTACTGGAGTAGGGTGCCATTGCCTTCTCCTAGCACTCCCTAATTCAATAGTAATCATCAGCTCTCACTGATCACTGCTCGTTTGGTGATCACCATCATTATAAAAGACTTTATAACCAAAAGCATACCTTGAGAATTTTCCATTTCATACATTCTCAGATTAGAAAAAATAAAATCTATTTGAAATATGCAGACTTAAACTAACATTGCAAAATATTCCTTATACATTAAATTACTCTCAAATTACTAGCTGACAGTGACATCCCTGATAGTGAGTGCCCAGGTCTTCCCTGGTGGCTCAGATGGTAAAGCGTCTGCCAGCAATGAGGGAGACCTGGGTTTGATCCCTAGGTTGGAAAGATCCTCTGGAGGAGGAAATGGCAACCCATTCCAGTACTCTTGCCTGGAAAATCCCATGGGCGGAGGACCCCCAGTAGGCTACAATCCATGGGGTCGGAGGGTCTGACACGACTGAGAGACTTCACTTTCTTTACATTTTTCAGCGTTTACAAAAGCCCAGATGGTCAGAAAGAGCTTTTTCAAATTTGGATAAAATTTTTAATAAAATGATTTTTAAATATTTTTTTAAACAATCAGCTCAGAGTTATATTCTACAAAGCTACTTAACAGTATTTGCAGCTAACAGAATATGCAATTACCAGAAAAGTCTAGCGAAGTCCTAGTTCTTATATCGTAAGATGTGAAATAATGTGGGAAAACAATGTAAAAAATTATATATATATATATACACACACACACACACATATATATATATATAAATCACAAAGTGAAAATGAGATATTAAATCTAGTTTGTCCATGTCCATCTGAAATTATTCTGTAAACTGCCTAAGTTTAAAAATAATGATTCTCTAATACACAGTTAAGTCAGATGTCTAACCATCATCCTTTATCTTGGGCTGAAAAAATAAATTTTAGATCTATTCACAATAAAAAATAAGGTACTTCCAGACTCAATCCCTTTTAAGAGTTTTTTCTTCTGTATATACTCAAAGATCTACAACAACTAGATTAATGAGCCAAAAAGTACATTTTAAAAGATTCTCTAAGAGGATCTTATAAAAAGTAGAATTTGATTATGTTTTAGAAGAGGAAATTTCTTTAACCTAGAGGGAGTCAGCAAATGTGAAATCACAAAAAGTATTCAGATTTTTGAAAGGAAAAATGATCTGAGAATCATCTCACCAATGATCTGAGAAGGAGGAGGGGTGAAATTACTTAATTACTCAGAGTAATGAAAGCTAGAGAGTAAAGATGGGGGAAAAACACATAAGATAACTGTTTCACTCGCTTCACTTGGCCTTGATTTAAATCAGAACACTTTCTGCCCTGTATTGCTCCAAACAACTTACCAAAAAGGAAAATATTCTTTCTAAGTAACCCAAAGCTCAAGTAGCAAAAACTGCAATGTTATCATACAGCAATTATGATGCTCTGGTTTATGTTTTAAATAGCTCAGAATTGCACATGCTCACGAAGTGGTCCTGGGTGCAGCAGGAGCTCTTCATTTTAATGCAACACTGATTTTCCCAGCAGTTTTCCTCTGCCACCTCATATCTTTCTTTCATAATCCTACGTGGTCCTCCATAGAAATATCCCTTTAACCATGAACACTCAGGAAAACAACCCCCCGCCCCCATACCCATGGAAAGGCATGTGAAAGAGTCCAGTATCTTTACTTTCTGCAGAACAAGGCAAAAAATATTTCTTTCAGGGTCACCATCCAATTGAGCTGAGTGTTTTAATATTGATACTCTGCAGCAGGTAATTTAATTTGTTTTTAGGAAGGATGAGAATTAAAAGCAACACAAAGAGCAATAATGAATCAGGGGCTAGAATTTTCTCCAAAGTTAGAAACTTTAAATATAGACTCCTTAAATTAGGAAGGGCCTTAACACTGAGGAAATCATTTTGCAGAGGGAAGTGAGAGAAACCAGAAGTGATCTGTCTACAGCCTCCTAGAAGAATGATGATTCTCTCACCCTAGTCAAGGGTTCTTTCCATGACCATGCTTTTTCCTTTGCCCTTTCCTTCTACTTCTTAATCTCTCTGACAAATGCTCAAAGCATCATTTAAATTAGTCCCCTATTCAAAACAACAAGGATTTGCCAAAGGAAGGCAAAGTTTGAGATATAGATTCCAATTAACTACCTCTGATTTCTGGATAACTCAAGTCTTCCAGAAATTGACTCCAGCAGCATGTGCTATTTATTTATACTCAACCCTTTTTCTATAAACAACTTGATATGTTTGCAGAAATATATAAAATGCAACCAGCTAAAAATGAATACAATGGGGAAATTATCACAAAGTGGGGGGAAAGAAAAGGATAAAGCTAGCCTATTGAAAGCACCAACAGCAGGATCTCATGGAAAGGACAAGTATTGATATTCCAAAAGAAATCTCCTGGAGAAACTGTCTTACACCAAGAAAGTAACTTATATAACTAGTGGCTTGTAGCAAATATCATAAGCAATGCAACAACGGTGACGTATCAGAGGGACCTTCCTGGCAGTCCAGTGGTTAGGGCTCTGCCCTTTCAATGCACAGGGGTGTGGGTTCAATCCCTAGTTGGGGAGCTAAGATTCTACATGCCTCATGGTCAAAAGACCAGAACATAAAACACAAGTAATATTGTAACAAATTCAATAAAGATTTAAAAAAAAATAGTGACCCACTAGAAATAAGTTGTGGGTTGAAATGAAATGTTAATGAGTTTGTGAGTAGGGATGAGGCACAGATTTGTCTTTTAATGTCCTACTATGCAGGTTTTGGGTTTCTGAAGTAGGTCATTCCTGAGACTTGCAAGGTTAGAAAGAAAAAAAAAAACTGAAATGAGAAGAAAGAGGAGAAAATTACAGAGTAGGGGGAGACGGAGGAAACAATGACAGGTTGATGTCAACCTAGGCATCATTTGTTAAAGAACCAAAAATAATTTATAACATCATTGGAGGCTCAAATTCATACATCACCTGAACTTAGTTGCACTTTCGCTATGTTATAATGCAATATAGTGTAAATCAATTGTCTCAGAATTTAAAATTAGAGCCCAATTACCTGTGTAAGGGAATCATAAATCCAACTTGTATTTTTCTAACAGGGTTAACAACTCATGATGCCCGCTTAAACTCGAGAAAATCAATTTTCTGAGCTTAAGAGCAATTGTGTGTTGGTATTTTTTTCACCCTGGTCTACAGCCTCAGGTTGAAAGGCTGAGGGTAACGAATATAGTGATTGGGGGAGGGTAGGAGTCTCGAGTAAAGATAACAAACACAGAGCATTGAATACGTTCAAAACACCAACCGCACGCACGAAAAACAGGAGTGGGGCCACTTAACGTGTAACAGGCAATCAGAACCTGGACACCTGCTATTCGGTGAAGGAGTAAAGGCGAAACACTCCTACTGTTTTTCCAGTTCAGCAAAAATTTCCCTAGGGCTAAAGAGGAAGATGAAATACTAAGTAAGGGCAGAGCTTGCACTCCTGCTAAGAGCATAACAGACCCGGGCCTGCTTGACTGAGGTCACACTTGCATGAAACCCAGAGTCCCCTCCCAGGGGGATTTGCTGGCCTTCTCTTCTACTGAAAACATCTGAGGGAACACTGCGTGGAGAGCAGAGGGCAGTGGAATAAAGCTGCGGTGATGGAGGCAGAAGCATCAGTAGGAACAGCCTTCAAGGAGGATGGTTCAGCACCGCGGGTGCCTGTTCATATATCCTACATGCCCACCCATGATAGCACATAAACATGTATCTACATTCCGACACCAAAATTCCATCTCCATGAAATTCTGCTTGAGAAACAATTGAACCAGGTTGCACACAGACAGATACAAGGTTCCGCATTGCAGTGTTGCTTCTAAGAAGTTGGAAGCAGACTAAAAATGCATCAAGGGGAATGATTTAAATAAATTTAAGCAATTTAATGATGTACGTAAATTTAAGCATTTCACCCTACAGGGCAATACTATGCTGGAAATGCAGATGATGATGTAAAATTCTATGGACATGGCACACTGTAAGATAATGTTACAAAAGAGTGTTACTGGATATATTGATTTTGAATGTTGTGTATGTGTGCACAAGTGAAGCAGACAGTCTGAGAGAAAATACCTTCACATATTAGTTAAGGTAATTACTGTGTGGTGGAATGCTAAATCATATTTATTTTTCAAAAAACTTCTCCTGTGGTGTCGGATTTTTGAGTTTTAATTTTACAAAAATGGCAGGTATTCCTTTCATAATCTGAAAAAAAACTACTATAACAGTTTCTATTTTGGATTTTTTTTATTAATAACGAGGACTAGAGGAAGAGTAGCAATATACAGAAACGGCAAAAGCCCACATGGCCCACGAGGCTTTCCCTGAACAAAGCACTAGCACCGGTCCCAAAAAGGTTTCTGTTTTTACACAAAATTCCACTGACTATACATATTATTGAGAAGGGGAAACAAATGCACCAAAACAAATCATCTGTCCACCTTACCTTTGTATTCTGTAGGTAAAAATACCCCAGTCCGTACTAAGCTTCTGAGAGCAAAGGATGTCCCTCCAAGACCCAAAATACAGATAGAAATCTCGGCAATTGTGCCTTTCACATTGGGCTTATTAGTGTCTCTGTTTTTGCAAATGGACGTGTAAATCTATTACTTCACAAAGCCAAAGTGCTCTTTTTAAAGCACAGAAAATAGCAAAGTAACATACCAGTAGAACGCATGCTTCTCACTGAGTCATTTCTGTATTTTAGTTTCATCTGCTCTATACCAGGGTAAGATATTTGCAAACTCATAGCAAAAGAATTATAAGGACCTTTGAGACCATCCAATGCAATGCTCTCATTTCTCACAAGAGAAAACTCAGAACAGTCACCAAGTGACTAAAACTGAGGGTCGGCCTCACAGTCTACTGTTTATCACCTCCTCTCCAATTCCAGTCAAAGATACAACTGTGTTTCCCCTTTCTAGAGAATCTGAATATTTCTGTAGCTAATGTTGACATAAATCAGACTTTGTGAGATAGAGAAACAGAAAAGCAGCAAACCTAACATAATACACCAGCTAGCTTTTCCAGATACATCTGAGAGATAGTTTCAATAATGGAAAACACTTCATACACTGCGTTATACAATCCACTCCTGATTCTGTGATAGAAAAAGGTAAAGAGTTCACATGGAAAAGCCATATGGGTCATTCGGTGACATTTTTAAAAGGTTTACTTTCAGACATGCATGATTTAAAGTGTTTTTCCTTTTTCTCCTCTCAAACCCAAGCATATTCAGCATAAAAGACCTGGAAAATATGACAAAACATTAATGAGTAGAGAAAGAAAATATATCACACTATTCTACCAACAAAAGACAACCACAGTTAAAATTTCAGCATAGTTCCTTCTTGGGTTTTTTTTTTTTTCTTTTCAAATGGTTGATACCTTAATATGTATGTCATTTCTAGATTTCCTTTTCACCTAAATTACATCTAAGCATTTAAATAGTTGAGTAACAGCTATTTGTAAACATCCTTCTAATGTATGGACTGTATTCCATGGTATAGATGTGCCAAATTTTACTTTTTTTTTCTGTATGTTACATCATTTAAGGTTTTGCTATTATACATAATGTTATAATGAGCATTTTGAAAAATAAACCTCCATCTTAATCCTTGATTATTTTCCTAATTTTAATTCCTACAGTGGGGAATCAGTAGGTTAAGTATTATAAACATTTTAAAGTACCTGAAAGTTGGTACCAAATTTTTTTTGTTTGTACCAAAGGTATATAAAAGTATTCATCTTATCGTGCTTTCCCAATAATTATCATATTTAAAAATCTTTGTTAATCTTACCCTATTTTAATTTGAATCTGTCATTGAACAGCATCATATATTTTTTACAAATTGTGTTTCTCATTTGGAACATCTACTCTTGAGGTCTTTGCCCATTTTTCTACTGAGTAAGAAGGGAAACATTTTTATTGAAGACATCCAATTATGTTTTCTTTAGTAAATAAAATAAAATACAACTTTTAAGCAAGTTAATAGCCTTTCTGAAGTCACTAAAGCCTAACAAAACAAAACTCCTTGCAAGATCAGTTAAGAGACATAGAGAAAATAGCAGAACACTTTTTTCCCCATAAATATATGTTCTATGGGCTCCATTTAATAAGTGATATTTTTGTGCAACTTTCTGTGACTGCTGATCAAGCATCAGATTAACAAACTATTGAAAATAAAATGAAAAGCTGGAGGATGCGGCTTACGAAAAATCACTTTTTTTAAAAGAATGTGCTCTGGTTCACACTGGTGGACTAAGAAAACCCATTTTACCTCCTTTCTCACCCAAAGTCATTTCTAAATGATACAGAAAGAGCACAGAAGTGTTAACCCATAACCACAGAGAGAATGGGAAGAAACCGTTAGAAGGTGAGTGATTTCAATAGAAGTCTGTTGACTTAGAAGCCACAGCAAAGGAAACCACAACCTAAAAAAAGGGGTTTCAGCAAAGGAGAGAGCGTACCGCCTAACACTACCCCAGAAAAACTCAATTCTCAGAAATAGTGAGTAAACCAGAGAGTGGAAAATCTTCTAAAAGAGGGTTACAAATTACAAGTCAGTATACATAACATAGAATTCCCACCCTCCTGGCTCTCTAGGTGGGTTGACCTAAAGCCACCACTAGGTTTAAGGCAGTAAAAATTTGTCTGGAGAGAAGTTAGACCATTATCATGGGTGTTAAAACCTCACTCTGGCAAGCCAAGATCCTCCCCACCCTATTCCCATGCGCACACTCTAAACTTTGACCCTTTAAGCATGCCATTTACAAGACCCATCCACCTTCTGAGGGTTTGCAAACAGCCCTTATATTACCTTATTCTTTTCTATATAACTACAGATCACCAGAAATCTAACATGCCAAGAAAGGCCAGCATAGAAAATAAAAGGAGCAAGCAAAATAGCGGAAAACATGACACCATGGAAATACGACAATTTAGGGAAAAAAGATACAAACTTACAAAAGAAAATCAGGGACTTGCCTGGTGGTCCAGTGGTTAAGAACCCAACTAGGATTCATTCCCGGTCAGTGAACCAAGATCCTACGTGAGGTGGAGCAACTAAACCCCAGGGCTACAGCTACTGAGACTGCGTGCTCCAGAGCTTGTATGCCAAAAACTAAAGTCCTTGCCGGCCACAAGGAAAGATCCCACGTGACACAAAGGAAAACCCACTGTGACAACTAAGATCCAGCATAGCCTAGATAAATAATTTTTTAATAATAAAATAAGTATTTTAAAATAAATATTTTTAAAAGTAATGAAATCAGTTAATATATTTTTTAAAAAAATAATAGAATAAATAAATAAAATCTTTTTAATATCCTCAAGAATCACTTGAGGAGATTTGGTAACTAAAATAAAACCAAAGTTCTATTTAAAAGGAATAATCAGATAGTAAGAAGGATCCCTCAGGAATTAGGTGCTTGTGCTTAGTTGCTCAGTTGTGTAACTCTTTGCGAACCTTTGGAATGTAGCCCACAAAGCTCTTCCATCCATGGGATTTTTCAGGCAAGAATACGGGAATAGGTCGCCATTTTCCTCCTCCTGGGGATCTTTCCAACTCAGGGATCAAAACCATGTCTCCTATATCTCTTGAATTGCAGGCAGATTCTTTACCCAATGACCCATGATTACCTAAGCAAAAAAATTCAATAGACAGCTTAATGAGCTGTCTATTGAACTGTCTAATGAACTGTCTATTCTCAAACTTAGAGAAATCTTCTAGAATATGTATTAAATGTACAATATGTGAGAAAAAAAATAAGATATATAGATGATCAATCCATGAGATCTAGATGTGGACTAATAGAAGTTTCAGAATGAGAAAAACAAAATGGGAAGGCAAGAAATTACAGAAAATTTCCCTGAGCTAACGGGAGGCATGTATCTGCAAAATGCAGGAATCTAGTCAGTGTCAAGGAGAATGAATTGCAAAGTGTTAGAAAACTGAGGTTAAAGAGAAATGCCTAATAGCCTCCTAAAAATACCCCCACTCCTCCCAGAAAAGGTAGCCTATAGAAAGGGAAGGATCAGAATAAGAGCAGAACCAGCGGTAGCAGTGTTGGATGCTAACAGACAGTACTGAAGATCTAGAAAACAGCCCATCTAAATGAGAGAAATGGAGATCTAATGAGAGAGAGGGAGACACACAGAATAGAAAGTCAGAATATGAGGTGGCTTCCCTGTTGGTGCTAGTGGTAAAGAAACCACCTGCCAATGCAGGAGACATGCCTTCAGTCCCTGGGTCAGGAAGATCTCCTGGAGAAGGAAATGGCAACCCACTCCAGCATTCTTCTCTGGAGAATTCCATGGACAGAGGAGTCTGGCTACGGTCCATAGTGTTGCATAGAGTCGGACACGACTGAAGTGACTCAGCACGGCACAAGTTTTGGAAAACCTGAAGATATGATAGAGGCATGCACTCAGGAAAGGCAAGAGAACATCAGAAATTCCAGTAATATCAAGCACAGGTAAGCTTATAAGAAAGGCTTAAAAGATACATTACACACACTAGAAGATGGCATGATTTTGACAAAACAACAAAGAAAAAGAATCCATTTGAACCTGACTCAAGACACAGGCTCCTTGCTGTATCACAGGAGTTGTGGCACTGAAATCATAGAAACCACATGAGTCGGTAGAAAATAATTTAGCCAAGTCCTAATGATGCAAATCCTTTTCATTACATTCAATTTTGGAAAAATCACAAAGAAAGACCACTCTGGTGACAAAGCAAAAGTAAATTAAATCTGATAATGCAAAAGTAATGGTATAGTTGAATGAGAACTGAACGTGAAAGAGGGAAAAGAACAGTGAAGAAAGGGATATGAGCACTCATACCTCATCTACAGTGAGAAGGTAAAGATGCTGACTAGACGGACAGACCATTTAAATATGACCTTGAAGTGTCAAGACCAAAGATATGGAAGCAGTCTAAGTGTGCATCAACAGACGAATGGATAAAGAAGATGTGAGACACACGCACACACACAATGGGATACTACTCGGCCATAACAATGAAAGTTTTGCCTTTTACAGTATGGAGGGACTTGAAGGGTATTGTGGTAGGTGCAACAAGTCATACAGAGAAAGAGAAATACTGTATGATATCACTTACATGTGGAATATAAAAAATAAAATATAGTGAATATAACAAAAATGAAGAGACAGATACAGAGAACAAACAGTGGTTATAGGAAATAAGAGGTACAAACTATTTGGTATCAAATAAGCTATTAATACAAGGATATATTGTATAATAAGGCAATATATCGAACATTTAATAACCTTAAGAGAAGGGGACTTCCCAAGTGGCTTAGTGGTAAAGAATCTGCCTGCCAATGCAGGGGACAGAAGAGACGCAGGTTCCATTCCTGGGTCAGTTAGATCTTCTAGAGTACGTATGCCCACCCACACCAGTATTCTTGCCTGGAAAATTCCATGGACAGAGGTGCCCGGCAGGCTGCAGTCCGTGGCGTCACAAAGAGTGGGACAAGACTGAGCACTCACATCCTCCTGCATAAATGGAGTATAACCTTAAAAAGTCATGAATCACTACACTGCACACCTGTAACACATAATATGGTATATCAACTATACTTCAATTAAATACATAAATTTTAAAAATTAAAAGTTTTTAAAAGTTGGAAGAGCAACGGAAGTTGCAAATAATGTCCTGTTATTAGTGGGAAAATGTGAAAAGTTGATAAATAAGATAAATTTCCTTTCTTAGAAGAAAATCAGTATATAGCATGTGAAACTGATAAAAGATTAATTAGAAATATGGAGATAAAAGCAGAGAGGGATTACAGAGGGTGCTGAGTGGTCAAGAATCTGCCTGCAATGCAGGAGACCCTGGGTGTGATCCCTGGGTCAGGAAGATCCCTTGGAGAAGGGAATGGCTACCCACTCCAGTAATTTTGCCTGGAGAATCCCATGGACAGAGGAGCCTGGTGGGGTAGAGTCCACAGGGTTGCAAAGAGTCAGACACAACTGAGTGACTAACACTTTCACTTGCATTTAGGTAGTGCAATAAGAAAAGAAAGGGTAGCATTAGGAACTGTCCATTTTCATTATAAGAGTTTCTGAACTATTTGATTTATAAACTATGTGCTGGTTGTTGCTTTCATAAAAGTAAAGCAAAAAAGAAAGTCATAAAAGGAGCAAGTGCACCATGTCAAGCTCTTTCTTTTACTGAAAACAAAAATAAATAATTGAACCTGGATGAAATTGTTGCTTCTGAGTGTCTGGCCAACTCGGGAGAAATAGTGAGGTTTGTATAACTGGATTTATTTACAAGAAGGGAGCAAAGGCAGTGCATGGAGATGAGACACAACGTTTTTTTTTTTTTTTTTTTTTTCCAACAGAACAACTGAGCGTTCATTCAGACTTAACGACAGGATGACATTCTGAGGTTTGGAGGGTAAGCACATCCTCTTCATTATCAAATAGAAGATTCTCCAGGATCAAAAGGGACCCTTCTCTCCATACTGGATTGTCCCTGTACACAACCCCTCTCCCCTCACCCTACAGGCCCCATCACGATCTTAAATGAAGATGAAAACTGATCTTCTCTAATTTTCTCAACATTGCTGCCTCCTGGGTGTTTCATATTAATATCCCCAAAATGTATGGCAAGTACATATTTTAATACCTAGCTAGGTACATTTCCCAGAATGTTTTTTTAAATAGGCTGGTTGTGGGAAGGCTGGCAAGATATTAGTGATTCGATGTTGGGGCTACCATGCCCATCTGTCTTGAAGGCCTGGCATCCACATTATTCAGAAAAGCCTGGGTAACATTACGGCACCCTGTGTTCACAGAGACGGTTGGTTCTGGGTTCAATTACAATCGCTAGCAGTTTAAATGATAGCTGCTGTGCTATAACCTAAAATAAATTGCTTTTCTCAAGAAGCCATGTAAGCCTTTGCACTGCAACTTAGCAGAGCTGCTGGTTTTATCTTATCTGAAATTCAAACAGCATACAAAAGCTGGGCCTCTGAACTCCTGTTTTTACCTTGAGTGGCATTCTTCTACATTCCAAGGTATTCTTCTCTCCCAAACTTCTACCCTAGAGCTAGATTTATGGGAAAGCAATGTTTCCATTTTTTATGCAAGTCATCATTTGGTTTTTGTTTTTCTATTTAAATCTCACACTTTGCCTGGGCTCTTTTGAAAGAACTGTACTACTGGGGGCAAGATTCGTTCTTCCCATTTTGATGGCTGGAAAGCTTATCTGCCACTATAGGCAAAGACAAGTGTGGAAACATCAGCACTCAAATGACTGCAGGTAACTGTGTGCATGCATGCTAAGTCACCTCAAGTCATGTCTGACTCTTTATGATACTATGGACTTGTAGCCCTCCAGGGTCCTCTGTCTATGGGAATACTCCAGGCAAGAATACTGGAGTGGGTTGCCATGCCCTCCTCCAGGGGATCTCCCCGATCCAGGGATCGAAACTTATCTCTTGTGTCTCCTGTATCGGCAGGTGGATTCTTTACCGCTAGCACCATCTGGGAAGCCCAGGCACTCTGTCCAAATATATCCCCTTTCCTTCTCTTCATAGGAAAAGGAAAGAAACAGCCAGTGTTCAGAATCTGAAGTAGAAATTCTGCCTTTTGCCACCCTCACTTACCCATGAGTTTTGCCCCAAAGTCCATGGACTCAAGCTCACCAATATTCCCCTGAGCACATTCAGACCAGTGCCTCTGAAGGGATACACAGCTGTCTCAGCATTCCTCTGACAGAGATGACTTCTGGTCCCTCAGACGCCTTTCCACAAAGGCAATTAGAAAAGTTCCCAGCGTTCACCACATTCTTTCAGATTTAACAAGGCAACATAATTAACGCTGCTGTTTTTCTGCCAGTCAACAAGAGAAAATTGCCCTTCCAAGAGATGTTTTTCATGTTTACGAAAATAATCCATTAATATGTTTCCCTTTCAGATGTTTTTCTTCTACTGAGACTGAAAGAGCTTGGTTTGGGGTGTGCTATATGGTGTGTGCTCAGCAGCTTTTCTCTAAAAGGGGAAACTTCTTTATGTCCATCAAAAAGAACAAGCAAGATGAACACTTTAGACCAGATTGAAACAGAGCCACTGTGAAGGCAAGGAAGATCTATTTCTATCACATGCATGGAGCCATGCCAAGGGGGAAGATGGAATGAACCTCATGTGAATCCTGCAGTTCTGTTGTACGAATTCTTTGAACTTTGATAACCAGAGATTTAAGTATATTGGTTCTCCACCAGGATCCTTATGGGGGAACTAGGGAATGGTGTCTGTGGTGGGTGGCGGTGGTTGGGGGGTGATGTTTCAATGTCCCTCTAATTGAGGGCAATACTGATATCTGGAGGACATTCTAAATGTTGCTAAAAGTTCCACAGTGTGTTATTTCCACACAGCATAGAACAGAACTGCCTACAATGCCAACAGATCCCCTTCGGAAACACTGACCGCAGTCGAGAAGGAAACATGAGCTGACTGCGTGGGTCCTGTGTTTTCTCATTTCTGCAAACCCTGGGCTCCTGGCAGATAATCAGTAATTGATGGAATCAACTAGTGCCTTAAAGAAGGTAAGTCACTTATTAAGTCAACAAATACGTATTAAATTTCTGAAGCTTACAGCACAATTTATACAATACATAGGCCATAATTGGCCCTCTAACGAAGCCCAAAGTGTCATTTTCTCCATAAAGGCCTTCCTCATGACCTCAACTAAAACTAATCTCTAGGTAAAGAGAGAAAATAACTTATTAGGGTTGCAGACGCTGGAACCAAAAATTCTTGGGTTCTAATCCATATTCTGCCACTGACTAGGCTTGTGACTTTGGACTAGTTGCTTAATCTGTGTCTTTGTTTCCTGGAAAGTGGGAATAATATTGCTTCTTGGGGACAAAATGAAGTTGATAATGACATAAAGTGATTAGAACAGTACCTGACATATAGTAAGTGCTCAAAATTATATGCATTCTTATATATATTTAAGAGTTTTATAGACATAATTTTAATGGAAAATGATTGAGATAATTGCAGATTCATATGCAACTGTAAAAAAATAAATCATATCCTGTGTATATTTTATCCAGTTTCCTCCAGCGGTAATACTTTTCAAAACCACAGTATAATAGCACTACCAGGATACTGACATTAATACAATACACCAATCTTATTTAGAATTCTCCAAATCCCAGTTTTACTTATACTCATCTCATTGTGTGTGTCTGTATATGTATCAAGTTCAAAACAATTTTATGACCTGTGTAGGTTTTTAGAATCTACCACAGTCAAGATACTGAGCAGATCTAACACCACACAAGGATCCTTCATCCTGTGCTTTTATGACCTCACGCACCTTTCGCTTCCCCTCCCTCAGCTCCATCCCTCAGTTCAGGTCAGTTCAGTCACTCAGTCCTGTCCAACTCTTTGCAACCCAATGAATCGCAGCACGCCAGGCCTCCCTGTCCATCACCAACTCCCGGAGTTCACTCAGACTCACATCCATCGAATCAGTGATGCCATCCAGCCATCTCATCCTCTGTCATCCCCTTCTCCTCCTGCCCCCAATCCCTCCCAGCATCAGAGTCCTTTCCAATGAGTCAACTCTTTGCATGAGGTGGCCAAAGTACTGGAGTTTCAGCTTTAGCATCAGTCCTTCCAAAAAACACCCAGGTCTGATCTCCTTTAGAATGGAATGGTTGGATCTCCTTGCAGTCCAAGGGACTCTCAAGAGTCTTCTCCAAGCCCTGGCAATCCCTAGCTTGTCCTCCATTTCTAAAACTTTGCAATTTAAACATGTCACTTAAATGGAATCATAAGGTATATAATTTATGTGGAATCTAAAATATGATTCAAATGGACTTATTTACAAAACAGGAACAGACTCACAGACATAGAAAACGAAATTACGATTACTAAAGGGGAAACGAGGGAGGGATAAATTAGGAATTTGGAATTAGCAGATACAAAGTACTATATATAAAAACAGATAAACAAAAAGGCCCTACTGTATGAAACAGGTAACTATATTTAATATCTAGTAATAACCTATAAATGAAAAAGAATGTACATGTATATGTATATGTATATACATGTATATACATATGTATGAGGGACAGTGGAGCCTGGTGCTGTACATATGTACATAAGAAAGCCTTCTTCAGCGATGAATACAAAGAAATAGAGGAAAAGAACACAATGGGAAAGACTAGAGATCTCTCCAAGAAAATCAGAGATACCAAGGGAACATTTCATGCAAAGATGGGCTCGATAAAGGACAGAAATGGTATGTACCTAACAGAAGCAGAAGATATTAAGAAGAGGTGGCAAGAATACACAGAAGAACTGTACAAAAAAGAGCTTCACGACCCAGATAATCATGATGGTGTGATCACTCACCTAGAGCCAGACATCCTGGAATGTGAAGTCAAGTGGGCCTTAGAAAGCATCACTACGAACAAAGCTAGTAGAGGTGATGGAATTCCAGTTGAGCTGTTTCCAGTCCTGAAAGATGATGCTGTGAAAGTGCTGCACGCAATATGCCAGCAAATTTGGAAAACTCAGCAGTGGCCACAGGACTGGAAAAGGTCAGTTTTCATTCCAATTCCAAAGAAAGGCAATGCCAAAGAATGCTAAAACAACAGCACAATTGCACTCATCTCACATGCTAGTAAAGTAATGCTCAAAATTCTCCAAGCCAGGCTTCAGCAATATGTGAACCATGAACTCCCTGATGTTCAAGCTGGTTTTAGAAAAGGCAGAGGAACCAGGATCAAACTGCCAACATCTGCTGGATCATGGAGAAAGCAAGAGAGTTCCAGAAAAACATCTATTTCTGCTTTATTGACTATGCCAAAGCTTTTGACTGTGTGGATCACAATAAACTGTGGAAAATTCTTCAAGAGATGGGAATACCAGACCACCTGACCTGCCTCTTGAGAAATCTGTATGCAGGTCAGGGAGCAACAGTTAGAATTGGACATGGAACAACAGATAGGTTCCAAATAGGAAAAGGAGTACGTCAAGGCTGTATATGGTCACCCTGCTTATTTAACTATATGCAGAGTACATCATGAGAAACGCTGGGCTGGAAGAAACACAAGCTGGAATCAAGATTGCCGAGAGAAATATCAATAACCTCAGATATGCAGATGACACCACCCTTATGGCAGAAAGTGAAGAGGAACTAAAAAGCCTCTTGATGAAAGTGAAAGAGGAGAGTGAAAAAGTTGGCTTAAAGCTCAACATTCAGAAAATAAAGATCATGGCATCCGGTCCCATCACTTCATGGGAAATCGATGGGGAAACAGTGGAAACAGTGTCAGACTTCGTTTTTTGGGGCTCCAAAATCACTGCAGATGGTGATTGTAGCCATGAAATTAAAAGACGCTTACTCCTTGGAAGGAAAGTTATGACCAACCTAGATAGTATATTAAAAAGCAGAGACATTACTTTGCCAACACATATCCGTCTAGTCAAGGCTATGGTTTTTCCTGTGGTCATGTATGGATGTGAGAGTTGGACTGTGAAGAAGGGTGAGTGCCGAAGAATTGATGCTTTTGAACTGTGGTGTTGGAGAAGACTCCTGAGAGTCCCTTGGACTGCAAGAAAATCCAACCAGTCCACTCTGAAGGAGATCAGCCCTGGGATTTCTTTGGAAGGAATGATGCTAAAGCTGAAACTCCAGTACTTTGGCCACCTCATGAGAAGAGTTGACTCATTGGGAAAGACTCTGATGCTGGGAGGGATTGGGGGCAGGAGGAGAAGGGGACAACAGAGGATGAGATGGCTGGATGGCATCACAGACTCGATGGATGTGAGTCTGAGTGAACTCCGGGAGTTGGTGATGGACATGGAGGCCTGGCGTGCTGCGAGTCATGGGGTCGCAAAGAGTCGGACACGACTGAGTGACTGAACTGAACTGAACTGAATGTACATGTGTATATACATGTATATACATATTATGAATGTACATACGTATATACCTATGAATATCTTATAATAACCTATATTGGAAAATGTATATATGTATATGTATATACATGTATACACATATGTATGAATGTATATACATATCTGAAACACCTGTTATCTATCAGAAACACAACTATAAATCAGCTACACTTCAATTTTTAAAAATTGAAAAGCAAAGAAACCCTAAAAATAAAATACATAATTTATTGGGAATGGTTTTTTCACTCAACACAACTCTCTGGAGAATCACCCAAGTTGTTGACTGTATCAGTACTTCATTCATTTTGATTGCTGAGTAGAATTCCATGGGTATCACAGTTTATTTAACCACTCATCTGTTAGAAACAGCTGGGTTACTTCCAGATTTTGGCTATTATGAATGAAGCTGTTATGAACATTTATGTAACAAGTTTTTATGTGAACATGAATTTTCATTTCTCTGAAACCAATGCTCAAGAGTGCGATTGCTGGGTCATATGGTAGTTGTATGTTTAGTTTTATAGGAAACTGCCAGATTGTTTCCCAGAGTGGCTGTGTCAGTTCACATCCCTGCTAACAATGTATGAGTGAATAGTTTCTCTGCATCCTCACCAATATTTGGTGTTGTCATTATTTTTTATTTTAGCTATTCTGACAGATGTGAAGCGATAGCTCATTATGGTTTTAATTTGTATTTCTCTGATGGCTAGTGACGTGGAATATCTTGTAGTGGGCTAATTTTCCATCTGTACATCTTCCTCAGTGAAATGACTGTTGCCCATTTTCTAATTAATTGCTTGCTTTTTATTTTTGAGTTTTAGGAGTTCTTTACATATTCTAGATACTAGTCCTTTGTGGAATATGTGGTGTGCAAATATTTCTTCCAGCTTAGAGACTGTCTTTTTATTCTCTTCACATGGCTTTCACAGAGAAAAAGTTTTAGTTTTTTTGAGGTCCAATCTATCTATTGTTCCTTTTATAGATTTATGCTTTTGGTGTGAAGTCTATGAATTCTATGCCTAGATTGAGATCCCAAGACCTAGACTTACATCTCTTATGTATATATGTCTACTTTTTTTGTAATTTTACCCTGTACATTTCAGTCTGTAATCCATCTGAGTTAGTTTCTGTATAAGGTATAAATTTAGATCAATGTTTTTGTTTTTTGCCAATGGATGTCTAATGATCCAACATCATTTCTTTTTTAAAACCCTGGGTTTCCTCCATTGAGCTGCCTTTGCACCTTTGCCAAAAATCATTTGAGCGTGTGTGACGATCTATTTCTGGATCCTCCATTGTGTTCCATTCTGTCCTCTACCAATATCTTATTGGCTTCATTACTATGGTTATATCAGTCAGTTCAGTTCAGTTGCTCAGTCGTGTCCGACTCTTTGTGACCCCATGAATCGCAACACGCCAGGCCTCCATGTCCATCACCAACTCCTGGAGTCCACTCAGACTCACGTCCATTGAGTCCGTGATGCCATCCAGCCACTTCATCCTCTGTCGTCCCCTTCTCCTCCTGCCCCCAATCCCTCCCAGCATCAGAGTCTTTTCCAATGAGTCAACCCTTCACATCAGGTGGCCAAAGTATTGGAGTTTCCGCTTTAGCATCATTCCTTCCAAAAAACACCCAGGACTGATCTCCTTTAGAATGGACTGGTTGGATCTCCTTGCAGTCCAAGGGACTCTCAAGAGTCTTCTTCAACACCACAGTTCAAAAGCATCGATTCTTCGGCGCTCAGCTTTCTTTACAGTCAAACTCTCACATCCACACATGACTACTGGAAAAACCATAGCCTTGACTAGATGGACCTTTGTTGGCAAAGTAATGTCTCTGCTTTTTAATATGCTATCTAGGTTGGTCATAACTTTCCTTCCAAGGAGTAAGTGTCTTTTAATTTCAAGGCTGCAGTGACCATCTGCAGTGATTTTGGAGCCCCCCAAAATAAAGTCCGACACTGTTTCCACTGTTTACAGGTAGCTTTAATATTGGATAGAGTGATTCCTCCTACTTTATTATTCTATGCCATGATATAGCTCAGTTGGTAAAGAATCTGCCTGCAATGCATGAGACCCTCACTGGATTCCTGGGTTGGGAAGATCCCCTGGAGAAGGGATAGGCTACCCACTTCAGTATTCTTGGGCTTTCCTCATGGTTCAGTTGGTAAAGAACCTGCCTGCAATGCGGGAGACCTGGGTTTGGTCCCTGGGTTGGGAAGATCCCGTAGAAAAGGGAAAGGCTACCCACTCCAGTACTCTGGCCTGGAAAATTCCATGGACTGTATAATCTATGGGGTCACAAAGAGTCAGACATGACTAAACGACTTTCACTTTCACATGATTGTTTTAGCTATTATAGGGCCTGTATCTTCACATATAAATTTTAGAATAAGCTGGTAGGAATTTTTTTAGGAATTGCATTAAACCTTGGATTAATCTGGGGAGAACTTATATCTGTACTATGTTGAGAGTTCCAACATATATTGGAAGTTCTTCTTGGATTTCTTTTACCAGCATTTTGTAATTTTCAGCGAAAACAAATCCTGAGTGAATTTTGTTAAGTGTGTATATAATATTTCATTTCCTTTGGAACTATTGTAAATGGTATTGTGTTTAAATTTTTGGTTTCTGCATGTTTACTGCTAGCATATGGAAATAAAATTAATTTTGGATTAATTGCTGAACCCACTTGTCAGTTCTGTGAGTTTTTGTTTTCATTGCAGATTCCTAGAGATTTTCTAGGTCGGAAATTCTTTCATGTGAAAATACAGCTAGTTTTATGCATTCCTTTCCAATCTGAATGCTTCCTCCTTTCCATGCTGTACTACAGTGGCTAGAACCTCCAGTACCATATAGAACAGAAGTAATGAGAGTGAACATCCTAGCCATGTTCCCAGTCTTGGATTCTCTTTATCAAGTTGACGTAATTCACCTCTATTCCTAAATTGCCAACAATTTTTATTTGAAGTGAATGTTGGGTTTTGTCAAATGCTTGTTCTGAGTTAATAGATATGATCATGTCATTTTTTTTCTTTAGCTTATCGATATGGTAGATTACAGTCATTCATTTTAAAGTGCTCAACCATCCTTGAATACCAGTGTTAAATACCACTTGGTCATGGTACATAATTCTTTTTACACATTGTTGGACTTCATTTGCTAATATTTTCCTGAGTATTTCTGTGTTAAAGTTCACAAGAGATATTGGACTGAAACATCTTTTTGTGGTCTTTTAGGAACTGTTCCTACTTTTTCTATTTTCCGAGATGATGTAAAATTGATATTAATTCTTCTCAAAACATTTGGTGGACTTCTCCAGTGAAACGATGTGTTCCTAGAGAATTCTTTGTGGGGAGAATTTTAAGTATTATCTCAATTTTTTAAATGGTTACTCAGGATGTCCATTTCATCCTGACTAAATTTAGATGGTTCATAGTTTATGAAAAATCGATCTCTTTCTTCTAAGTAGTTGACTATATGAAAATGGAGTATCTTGAACATAGTGGGTTTGCCCTATGGATGAATAAATGAATGAATGAATGCTTATGTATATTTTCTTTGGGGCTGTACAGTGGAGCAGACCTACCCATTAAGTGCACACCCCTGCAAATGAACACAAGAGAAACAGGTAAAATCTTGCTCAATGTGATTTACTAAAACGTGGCTCAGAACATAGGCTCACCTGGTCATCAGCTCCCTCAGGTCATCACACTAATTTTTCTGCTTCCCACAGATCAGAAAATGAGGTAATGCTGGGGCAGACCTCCTCACTATTACTTCCTTTATTACTCCCCTCAAGCCTGTACCCTGAACTCATACACACACACTTCAAGCATCCAATTTTTCAGAGAAGGGAGAAAGTCAGAAAGGGAAATATGTCACATTTTCTTTCTAGAAATTAAACTACCACATCTCCAATAAAAAATGAGTAGGAAACACAGATACCTAATAACAAATACCACAGAACAATATTGCTGGGGAACCCCCAATTTTTAGAGCTCATAGAAACATCACTAAGGAGTGCGTGTAAGAGACAGAGGGCCCCAGGCAGGCCATGCAATGGAATGTAAGGCCAGGTCCCACTGAGGCTCAGAAGTAGGAGTGATGAAATAGCAAACAAGAAGAGACCTTGGGCAATTGAGTTCTTCCATTGAGCAGGAAAGGTTTAAAAACAAAGGCTTTAGGAAGGAAAAGGCTAGATGCTGGACCTCCCATTTAACTATTGGAATCATGCATTGTTACCAATCAGTATGAACTCTTGGCCTCTTAAGATCTTTAGGCACTCATATCTCATATTTACTGCACATGTGTATCTCTGTTTCGGTTTTGATTTTTTGACAAACAGAAGTTTACTTTTAATGGAGTCAAATCCACGGTGCTTTTCTTTTGTGATCTTTTCTTTTTGCCTCTCTCACTGTCATTGGGATGACCATTCATTTCCTTTCTAGCTTTCTAATGATTAATTTTACACATGTATTGCCTGAATCCAGCTGGAATAAATTTCAGGGTTTAGTGCATGGGAGACTATAGTTCTTCCAAATTGATTGCATTCTTTTTTTTTTTTTAACTGATTGATAAGTAAAGAATAAAACTTAGTTTCTGGTATATGGACCCTCAGGCAGAAAACCAAGGCCTACTTCAAGTATTAACTTCTTTCAAAGTCCTGCATTGCCTGATAGTCAACTCCTAGAAATAGTTGCCTCATATATTTAATCTAATTTTATAGCTCTTCATGAAAGAAGGTCAAGACTGGCACCAGACACTTCATTGCAGCTACGCAGAAATCCTTTAATTCTCTACAACCACTGCCTTTGAAAACTAAAATGCTTTAATATCTTTCCTCACTACCATCTCCATCACCTGAATATTACAAATGATCCTCTTTCCCTGACCACCCACTGCTATACAGTGCACATGAATGATGGATAATACTTCTCAATGAATTCCCCAGGCTTCCTTTCCTCACTCCTTTCCCCATATTCTTGAATATCTGATTGACAGTCAATGTCTCTGCCTCAGGAATGGAGGAAGCCCAATAAAGGGAGAAGGGAAGCTCAAATTACTCCATAATTTTTCTTTTCAAAAACTCTGAAAATCAACTGGGTAGGATAAGTTTGACAATGAGATTTAGATATTACATAAAATTTAGTTTCTCTAACTCACCAGCTTCCAGCAGCATCACCATAGTTAGCCCTTTCCCGAAGGTAGTAATAATTATGTATTTATGTATTGTGTATTGGTTGTACCCCTATACAATAAACCCTCTATATCTGCATCTGAGGATTCAACCAAACACAGATTGAAAATATTTTTCAAAAATTCCATAAATTCCAAAGAGCAAAATCTGAATTTGCTGCACATCAGCAACTATTTACATAGTATTTACATTGTATTTACAACAGTTTACATAGAATTTACCCTGTATTAGGGATTATAAGTAATCTAGTGCGGGCCCGCTCAGTGACTCAGTTGCGTCACACTCTTTCGGACCCCATGGACTGTAGCCCACCAGGCTCCTCCGTCCATGGGATTCTTCAGGCAAAAATATTGGAGTGGGTTGTCATTTTCTCCTCCAGGGGATCTTCCCAACCCAGGGAATTAATTCATGTCTCCAGCATTGGCAGGCAGATTCTTACACCACTGAGCCACCTGGGAACCTCATAATAATCTAGAGACGATTTAATATATGAGAGGATTGTGGAAGTTATATGCAAATACTATCCCATTTTTGATAGGGGACTTGAGCACTCATGGTTTTCGGTATCTGAACGGGGTGTTCTGGAACAAATCTCCCACTGATACCAAGGGAGTATAAGCAGCAGGTTACACTTTTTACCAATGAACTGCATCTATCTCTGTGATAAAATCTGATCTCAGCTTATCAAAGAGCTTATCAAGACCAACAACATTTAGTAATGACACTGCCTTCCAAATGTGTCTGGATTAGAATAAACTTTCTTTGTACCATTTTTAGCTTCTACGTGTTTGAATAAAGGTAAGCTCACAGCTAAATGAACCCTGAGAAAGCAGTTTCAAATAAGTAAGATTAAGCAGTGTTCCTTCTTAGAAGTAAAGGAAGACAATTGTTTAGGAATGTTCAAGGATTACTCTGCTTCTTTTCAACTCTTTATTGATTTTATCTTAAAGGTAAAACACAATACCTGGCTTGGGCTTTAAATACAGATAAACAATCTAAACAGGCTGCAGTTAAGTACGTCATTCTTCAAAGATCACCGCAGAAAAGAGAATGTGGCTCCCAACTTGTTACAAATCAAACACATTTAAGAAAAGCAAATGTGAATAGCAGGTAAGGATGGGGATCAGGGAGAAGTAGATTAGGCACTTCAGATGGGCCCTTTCACAAACTTCTGCTGAGATATTTTGAAATGGCTCATCTATCTACCTGGCCAAAGTGGTATCATTTCTTTTCTTAAGTGTGTCAATGACTGTGCATTAGTAAATCATAGCTTCACCTCAAGTTGACTTTTACAAGGTATATTGACCGTGTTTATTCTTACTATGCATATTTGACAATCCCTCAGCTGTGGAGAATGTAAATGGAAACAAAGGGTGAGACTTTGTGTCAGCAAAAACCTAGACAAAACAGCAATTTTGAGAGATGGATGGGACGATGGATGGATGGATGGCTGGATAGACAGGTAGATGAATGGATAGCTAAGATAACCACTAGGTTCATTTTTTGTTACTTATTTGCTCTACATTTTTGGGGGGAGTGCTACCAGGCTAGGGTATAGAGGAGAACCAGTTAGAAATAGTTTCATTATGGAGCTTACAGTCTACCATAATAGACAGGATGGAGGACTCAAGACAGGCAGAAACATCTAATGTGTCACCAAATTCTTTGGTTAAAGAATGTAATCAAAGTGAGTTACCCAACAACTTACGGTGGCCGCTATCTGCCATTACATACAAGCCAGACATGAGAATAAAAGATCTACAACCTCTCTTTGACACGCTTTGGAGACATGGATCATGACCATCTCCTGTAAATTCCTATCTATACCCTTCAAGCACAGGAAATTACTAAAAGATGTCACTATCACAAGTCTCTCAAGAACCCATTAATACCATCTGAACAATAAAACTGTCTAAGGCTTGCTTTTGCCTTTTCTGCTGTTGTCAAGCTATTTAAAGATCTAAATCAGATGCAAATTCATCATATTTCCCTTCAAGGACACTGATCATAAAACCTGCTAATGTATATTTTTTGGCATATAAAATCATATTTGCTTATGGCTGATTCGCATTGTTGTATGGGAGGAACCAACACAATACTGTAAAGCAATTTTCCTCCAGTGAAAAAACAAATTAAAAAATCATATTTGCCAAATCATTTATATGTTTTGCAACACAATCCTATTTTCATCTAGCAACTGAATGAAGCCAATCTATCTAGCAGGAAAGTAAAAGAAATCTTTATTGCCAAATCGCAAGATGAATTACATATAATCATTTGGTGGAAGGCAAAATTAGAAAGTATCAGTCTTGCAATTTGATTGGCCATGTAACTGACAGATTTTCCTGAAAGAAGGTCTCCAAAATACCATCTAATCTAGAGTTGAACAGTTTGCAGACCCTTATCCTGCCCTTCCTGTTTCAAGTTGCACACACGGAATCAGTTATCCACAGAAAGCCCAGGATTGGAGTTACGGGGTAAACAGATTATGATCCTAACTTGCAAAGATTTACAGTTTTCAAATGACCCTAATTCTGCCGAAAGAATTTCTCCAGCCTGTGCATGATAGCTGTCCGTAATGGAGGTAGATTCAGTTCAGTTCAGTTGCTCAGTAGTGACCAGCTCTTAGCGAAACCACGGACTTCAGCATGCCAGGCTTCCCGGTCCATCACCAACTCCTGGAGCCAATCAAACTCACGTCCACCGCATCAGTGATGCCATCCAACCATCCCATCCTCTGTCACCCCTTCTTCTCTCACCTTCAATCCCTCCCAGCATCAGGGGCTTTTCAAATGAGTCGGTTCCTCACATCAGGTGGCCAAAGCATTGGAGTTTCATCTTTAGCATCAGTCCTTCCAATGAATATTCAGGACTGATTGCCTTCAGGATAGACTGGTTGGATCTCCTTGTAGTCCAAGGGACTCTCAAGAGTCTTCTCCAATACCACAGTTCAAAAGCATCAATTCTTCGGCGCTCAGCTTGCTTTATAGTCCAACTCTCACATCCATGCATGACTATTGGGAAAACCATAGCTTTGACAGGATGGACCTTTGTTGACAAAGTAATGTCTCTGCTTTTTAATATGCTGTCTAGGTTGGTCATAACTTTTCTTCCAAGCAGCAAGCGTCTTCTAATTTCACGGCTGCAGTTACCATCTGCAGTGATTTTGGAGTACAAAAAAATAAAGTCTCTCACTGTTTCCATTGTTTCCCCATCTATTTGCCATGAAGTGATGGGACTGGATGCCATGATCTTAGTTTTCTGAATGTTGAGCTTTAAGCCAATTTTTTCCCTCTCCTCTTTCACTTTCATCAAGAGGTTCTTTAGTTCTTCTTTGCTTTCTGCCATAAGGGTGGTGTCATCTGCATATCTGAGGTTATTGATATTTCTCCTGGCAATCTTGATTCCAGCTTGTGCTTCATCCAGCCCAGCATTTCTCATGGTTTACTCTGCATATAAATTAAATGATGACAACATACAGCCTTGATATATTCCTTTCCTGATTTAGAACCAGTCTGTTGTTCCATGTCCAGCTCTAACTATTCCTTCTTGACCAGTATACAGATTTCTCAAGAGGCAGTGATCTGGTATTCCCATCTCTTGAAGAATTTTCCACAGTTTGTTCTGATCCACACAGTCAAAGGCTTTGTCATAGTCAATAAAGCAGAAGTAGATGTTTTTCTGGAACTCTCTTGCTTTTGTGATGATCCAACAGATATTGGCAATTTGATTTCTGGTTCCTCTGCCTTTTCTAAATCCAGTTGAACATCTGGAAGTTCATGGTTCATGTATCGTTGAAGCCTGGCTTGGAGAATTTTGAGCATTACTTTGCTAGTGTGTGAGATGAGTGCAACTGTATGGTAGTTTGAACATTCTTTAGGATTGGAATGAAAACTGACCTTTTCCAGTCCTGTGGCCACTGCTGAGTTTTCCAGATTTGCTGGCATATTCCGTGCAGCACTTTCACAGCATCATCTTTCAGGATTGGAAACAGCTCAACTGGAATTCCATCACCTCTACTAGCTTTGTTCGTATGATGCTTTCTAAGGCCCACTTGACTTCCCATTCCAGGATGTCTGGCTATGGGTAAGTGATCACACCATTGTGATTATCTGGGTCATGAAGATCTTCTTGGTATAGTTCTTCTGTGTATTCTCGCCACCTCTGCTTCTGTTAGGTCCATACCATTTCTGTCCTTTATTGAGCTCATCTTTGCATGAAATGTTCCCTTGATATCTCCAATTTTCTTGAAGAGACCTCTAGTCTTTCCCATTCTGTTGTTTTCCTTTATTTCTTTGCTTTGATCATTGAGGAAGGCTATCTTATCTCTCTTTGTTATTCTTTGGAACTTTGCATTCAAATGGGTATATCTTTCCTTTCTCTTGCCTGGAAAATTCCATGGGTGGAGGAGCCTGGTAGGCGGCAGTCCATGGGGTCGCTAAGAGTTGGACACGACTGAGTGACTTCACTTTCACTTTTCACTTTAATGCATTGGAGAAGGAAATGGCAACCCACTCCAGTGTTCTTGCCCGGGGAATCCCAGGGATGGGGGAGCCTGGTGGGCTGCCATCTATGGGGTCGCATAGAGTCGGACACGACTGAAGCGACTTAGCAGCAGCAGCAAGCAGTCTTCTTTTCTCAGCTATTTGTAAGGCTTCTTCAGACAACCACTTTGCCTTTTTGCATTTCTTTTTCTAAGGGATGGTCTTAATCACTGCTTCCTGATTCATGACAGGTACAATGTCATGAACCTCCATCCATAGTTCTTCAGGCACTCTATCAGATCTAATCCCTTGAATCAGAACAAGAGTTACTATTTGTTTTTCCTGCTCTTTCCTCAGACTCTTTTAGTTGCAGACATATTACTGACACAATAAATAACTTCTTGTTTTCTGTCTTTAGGACTTTTATGCTTGCAGGTAATATGGAAACCCACTTTTGATCCTAAAACAGAAATCACGTGCAAACTTTCATCAGTAATATAAATACAGAGCAGTAATCAGTCAATGATAGTAATTAGATACTGACTTGTGTTGGGAACTGTTTTAGGCTCTTTTCATTCTTGATCTCATTAAACCCTTACAATTCCTATATGACATAAAATTACTCCCTGTAGCCCATTTAAGTACTTTTATATAGAATTCCACCCACTATTTCAAGCATAGGCAGAAGTCGGCAGAATAGGAATAGGTAAAAGAATAAGATTGTGTCCAGTAGGGAAAAAAAAACCCCACAATCTTCATTAAGACTTACAAATTTTAGAAAGAGGGGGGGAATCTGTTAATTATGATTACAGAAGCAATATCTGCTCACTGCACCCACTTTGAAAAGTACAGCGAAAGATTTTTAAAATCCATATTAATTTATTACAGAGAGAGAAACATAGATCAAGTTTTTAACTTCCCAGTCTTATTTCACATGTGCCTTCACTTTTTCCTGTTTGCAAATGTTTTAAAACAGCTATAGATCATATAGCAAAACAATTTTATATCCTTTTTCATTGAAAATTATCGTTTAAGGATTTTTCCCATGTCACTAAATAATAACTTTAAAAGGAGTTTCAAATGGTAACATATGTACCATAATCTAACAATTCCCCAATTTGCCAAAAGATTAATAGACTATTTAATCATTTTATAAATACTACATGCAATTAGAATTTTTGTCTGCATTTTGATTTCCTTCCGAGAAAATTCTAGAAGTGAAACTACTGGAGCAAAAATCTGAAAACTTTCTTTTCTAGGCAGGCTGTCTCTATGCACAATTTCACCTCAAAAGAATTGACTAGGTCCAGGTAATAGCATCATTTATTTAATACTTGCCAAATAGTTAAAAATGATTTTGCTCTGCAAGTTTTAGATTTTTATATAACTGTATCATTCTGTATTCTCTTGCAACTTGTCTTGTAAAATTTTTTACTTCACAGTATTTTTGATTCATCTACGTGAGTAGGTATTGTTCTCATTCATTCTTTTTGCTTTTCAAAAATCATCTCTTAGACAAATATTTCATAATATGTATTCATTACACACTGGTGGGTATTTATGCTTTCTTGAATTATCAAAAAAAAAAAAAAAAAGACCCCGCAGTTGTACGTATCATGCAGACATCTCCCTGGGCACACAAGTCATGGGTTATGCACATGCCTCCAACTTTCTGGAAGATGCCACGCTATATTCCATAGCGGCCACACCAGTTTGCTCCACTAATGAAACTCCTGTTGCTTCACAAGCTGACCAGGCCCTGGTATTATTAGATTTTTAAATTTATCTTGCTAACAATATGGATGTAAAAAGCGATGTAAGGGTGATTTAAATTTACATTTCCTGATCACTTTTTAGGTTGCACAGTCATCCATCCACTAATTGGCCACTTGTATAGAATTCTACCCATTTTTCTATGCATCTTTAAATTTCTGTTTATTTATAGTCACTGTTTGTATATTTTGTACTACTTTTCTGCTGTTGAACATTTACAAATCCAGGCGTAGCCTGCAGAGTGTCACCCTGGTTAACACTTTCCTGGTAAAATGGCTCTTGGTTTTTAGGATACAAATTTCATAAGAGATATTTTTCGCCAGTGTTCATTTGGCAAAAAATTTAGATTTATGATACCAAACTCAATACAAAAATTTTGACAAAATGATATACTAGAAAACCCTTGAGATACTTTCCAAACATGTTCAGTAGATTGTGAGAACCACGTGCAGTATCCTTCCCTGTATCTGGTCTTTGTTTCTTCCCGCCCCTGATCCATGTATATCATATCATGTGAGATATCATCTGCCTGAAAAAAGACCTTGTGTGGATTATGCCAAAGAATGCTCAAACTACCGCACAATTGCACTCATTCACATGCTGGCAAAGTAACGCTCAAAATTCTCCAAGCCAGGCTTCAACAGTATGTGAACCGTGAACTTCCAGATGTTCAAGATGGATTTAGAAAAGGCAGAGGGACCAGAGATCAAACTGCCAACATCTGCTGGATCATCGAAAAAGCAAGAGAGTTCCAGAAAAACATCTATTTCTGCTTTATTGACTATGACAAAGCCTTTGACTGTGTGGATCAGAACAAACTGCGGAAAATTCTTAAAGAGATGGTAATACCAGACCACTTGACCTGCCTCCTGAGAAATCTGTATGCAGGTCAGGAAGCAACCTTTAGAACTGGACATGGAACAACAGACTGGTCCCAAATAGGAAAAGGAATACGTCAAGGCTGTATATTGTCACGCTGCTTATTTAACTTATATGCAGAGTACATCATGATAAATGATGGGCTGGGTGAAGCACAAGCTGGAATCAAGATTGCCAGGAGAAATATCAGTAACCTCAGATATGCAGATGACACTACCTTTATGGCAGAAAGTGAAGAGGAACTAAAAAGCCTCTTGATGAAAATGAAAGAGAAGAGTGAAAAAGTGGGCTTAAAACTCAATATTCAGAAAACTAAGATCATGGCATCTAGTCCTATCACTTCATGGCAAATAGCTGGGGAAGCAATGGGAACAGTGACGGACTTTATTTTCTTGGGCTCCAAAATCACTGTAGAGTGTGACTGCAGCCATGAAATTAGAAGACGCTTGCTCCTTGGAAAAAAAGTTATGACCAACCTAGACGGCATATTCAAAAGCAGAGACATTACTTTGCCAATAAAGGTCCATCTAGGCAAAGCCATGGTTTTTCCAGTAGTCATGTATGGATGTGCGAGTTGGACTATAAAGAAAGCTGAACACCAAAGAATTGATGCTTTTGAACTATGGTGTTGGAGAAGACTCTTGAGAGTCCCTTGGACTGCAAGGAGATCCAACCAGTTCATCCTAAAGAAGATCAGTCCTGAATGTTCATTGGAAGGACTGATGTTGAAGCTAAAACTCCAATACTTTGGCCCCCTGATGCAAAGAGCTGGCTCATTTGAATAGATCCTGATCCTGGGAAAGATTGAAGGCAGGAGGAGAAGGGGCCAACAGAGGATGAGGTGGTTGGATAGCATCACCGACTTGATGGACATGAGTTTGGGTAAGCTCCAGGAGTTGGTGATGGACAGGGAGGCCTGGCATACTTCAGTCTACGGGGTCACAAAGAGTCAGATACAACTGAGCAACTGAACTGTAACTATGAATTACGGGGAACACTGTAGCTGTTTCTGTGTTTTTCCTTACCTTGCAGTCTGGTTCTGAATTAAGAGAGGAAAATAAACTAATTATGATAGAAAAAAAAATACTTTGAAAAGCAAGCTGAGTGCAACATAAGAGACATATTTCTGACCTTGTAGGTGCTAAAAGGTCATCATAGCATCAAGGTGGGCCACTCCCAGCCACTGTGTGCTTGAACTGAAAGCATTTAACAAAATATTTACTTTACTTATAAATATTATATATAATTATAATTTCTGTTTGTGTCTCTGTTTCCTTCTGAAAGATTTCTAGAAATGATATCAGTGGATAAAAAAATAAAAAAACTTTCTTTTCTAGGGAAGAAAAATTTTCTTTTCAATGCACAATATCACTGCAAAAGAATTCATGGTGGCTTTCACATTTACCAAAGAGTTCAGTTCAGTTCAGTTCAGTCGTGTCCAACTCTTTGCAACCCCATGAATTGCAGCACACCAGGCCTCCATGTCCATCACCAACTCCCAGAGTTCACTCAGACTCACGTCCATCAAGTCCATGATGCCATCCAGCCATCTCATCCTCGGTCATCCCCTTCTCCTCCTGCCCCTAATCCCTCCCAGTATCAGAGTCTTTTCCAATGAGTCAACTCTTCGCATGAGGTGGCCAAAGTACTAGAGCTTCAGCTTTAGCATCATTCCTTCCAAAGAAATCCCAGGGTTGATCTCCTTCAGAATGGACTGGTTGGATCTCCTTGCAGTCCAAGGGACTCTCAAGAGTCTTCTCCAACACCACAGTTCAAAAGCATCAATTCTTCAGCGCTCAGCCTTCTTCGAAGTCCAACTCTCACATCCATACATGACCACTGGAAAAACCATAGCCTTGACTAGACGGACCTTAGTCGGCAAAGTAATGTCTCTGCTTTTGAATATGCTATCTAGGTTGGTCATAACTTTTCTTCCAAGGAGTAAGTGTCTTTTAATTTCATGGCTGCAGTCACCATCTGCAGTGATTTTGGAGCCAAAAAACAAAACAGTCTGACACCAAAGAGTTAAGAAAATCTTAAAGATAACTGCAGAGAAGGAAGCAAAGCAAGTAAGAAAAGTTGCTACATATAAAGCAAATGTTTTTAACAACCATTTAATTGTTGTGTTCAAGAATACAATTATAAATTTTTAAAATCCTGGTATCATAGATCATTATATGTGTATTTCACTGTGTTTTACTAACATTTTAGGAAATCGGTTGGCAAGCTGGATTGACATATTACACATTATCCTTTTTTCTCAATTAAAATAATGGTTATTTGTCTCTCAAAAACTATTGTTGGGTAAAACATCTGACGATCAGGTACAAATTACTCACCTCAAACAAGTACATCTATGTTTTTTCCTAATGTATTCTTTCTCTTTTGCTCTGTGCTTGATTCATCCTTTCCAGTTCTACTTTCACACATTTTCTCATTTCATCCTGGCAACAACACTGCAAGGTAGGTATTATACTATGACCATAGTTTAGGAATGAGGACACTGAGATTCTGGGAGGTCTACAGCTGGCTGTATTCCTTTCCTACCTGTGGTTGATATAACAAATCACCACAAACTTGGTGCATAAAAGAACAGACACTGATATCCTCACAATTCTGGAGGCCAGATGTCCAAAATCAAGGTACATTACTGAACTCTATCAATTTTAATGTTATTTTTTAGTTGTGTCTTGGAATTTGAAACAGATAATTATTAAACAGTACTGGTTTATTTCTTATGTCCATATATAACTCATATTTAATCTTTTCACCTTAATCCTTTGGCTGGGATTGGGTTGAATAGTGACTAGTACAATGGTGAAATAGTTACAGGAATAGCAAGCATATTCATCTCATTTGTGGCAGTAAGGAGAATATTTCCAATACATATCTTGCTATAGGTTTTCTGATATTTACCTTGTAATATGACTTGTATGTTCATCCTTTCCTAACTTAGGTTTCTGCCATGTCATTAGTGGTGAAGAACTTGTTTACTGAATGAGTATTGTTCGTCTGTTGTGTTGTTTAATACAAAAGAGGAGGCTATTAATTTATTACTTTCGTTTTCTGTAGAATGATTTTGTTACTTTCTTTTAACAATGAAAGCTCTTAAAAGTTAAAAGTTAAAGTGTTAGTCATGTTGCACTCTTGCAACCCCATGAACTGTAGCCCACCAGGCTCCTCTGGTTATGGCTATTAATTTTCCGCTAAATGCAGCTTTGGTCATTTAAAATGTGGATACATAGAGTTCTCATTTTTCTAACCATTTATTATACTAGGATTGCTTTTCTTTTTAACTTAGAATTCTTTAAGAGAAGGTTTTATTTTTTGTTTCTGTATTGTTGTTTTCAAGTTGTTGAGCTTTGCATTTAAACTTCTATTATTAATTTCTAGTTTCATTTCCGGAGAAGGCAATGGCAACCCACTCCAGTATTTTTGCCTGGAAAATCCCTGGATGGAGGAGCCTCCAGCTGCAGTCCATGGGGTCGCTAAGAGTCAGACACAACTGAGCGACTTCACTTTCACTTTTCACTTTCATGCATTGGGAAAGGAAATGGCAACCCACTCCAGTGTTCTTGCCTGAAGAATCCCAGGGACAGAGGAGCCTGGTGGGCTGCCATTTATGGGGTTGCACAGAGACAACGACTCATTTATGGGGTTGGACAAGACTGATGCGACTTAGCAGCAGTAGCAGCAGTTTCACTTCATTACAGGTAGAACATGTAGCCTGTAAACCTTTTATGTTTCATAATTTAATATGGTTTTCTTTGAGGTATAATATATGATCAATTTTATTCTAAATGCTTCTTGCTTCTTGAAGTATGACTTTTATTTCTTAGGAATAAAGTTCAATAAATATTTATTAAATAAGCTGTATTAGATTATTAAAACACTCTATGTATTCTACACTTATCTGACCTATGAAAGATCAATAAAAGTGTACTGAAGTCTCAGACAACAATTCTATTTCTATCAAATTTTCATTATATTTCTAACATCTTGGTTTCATGTATTTGAGGCTATTAATATGTCAATGAAAATTCAATATTGTCTTATCTTCCCTGTAAGCCTAACTATTTGAAAATAAATACAATCTTCTAGATCAAACTTAATATTTTTATGGTCTTTGATTCTATTTTGTCTAAATATTGCCAAGATTACTTTTTGTTTCACTTTGCTTTTGCCTGATAAATCTTGTCCATACATTTATAAAAATCTTAATGTCACTTTATTTTACTATATCTCTTCTCCATAGCCATGTTTAGATTTTGTTATGAACTTAAATGGAAATTCTTTGTATTTTAATAGACTAGCTAAGTGATTATTTTATAATGAGATTCAGCTTCACAAAATGCTCTCATATTCACATTTGCTCCTCTCAATGTGAAAGGTACATAGAAAATATCATTCCTACTTTTCACATAAGAAAATTCAAACCAAATAGGTTTGATATGTTTCCCAGCATCATTCAATGACAATGCTAAAACCATGGCGTTTTGTGAATATATAACATACTCTTGCTGAACATCAATATTCAGGTGGACTATGTGGTCAAAATATCTGCCCTTTTTCCCAATAGAGGACTTAACACTATTTATTTGTGTTGGCATAAAGGCCTTGTTGGGCTGCATCTTTATGATCTTATTTTATATTTTATTCTTCAGTGTTAGTTTCTTTGCTTCATTCTTTTATCTGGTGATTTAAACTGCACATTCTTTTATCTCTCTGTTGATTTGGAAGTCATGCAACCTACTTTTATTTCTAATAGTGATACCTGGTATACTAAAAAAAATATTAATATTTATTGGATGAATAAGCAAACCTTGTTGAAAGAATAAGTAAACCTTGAAACTACTAAACACTTGAAATTGTTGAGTCTACACCTAGAAAAAAATGAGGATTTATCAGAGTGTTATTTCTGGACTCTCTAAATATGATTTTAGATTTTTATTATTTTTGGTATCAAGTATTAAAACATTACACACTTAATACTTCTTAAGCATAATTTTACATTACATATTTTCTCTTTCAAAAGTATAAGTTTACATTTGTATACAGTGTTACAAAGTTATAATTATTTAATGTCACTTTTAATTGGTTTCATTATTAATGGTCAATTCCTTAATATCATTTACTTCCATTACCGAATTCTTAAATTTGATTTCTCTCTCAGTCACCTGAACCAGTACTTCCTAAATTTTAATGAATGTAAAAATCTCTTTGAAAAACTGTTAACATGAGATAGCTGCAATCCATCCACAGAACTTCGCTTCAGGAGGTTTGGGGTAAACCTGAGACTCTGTACTGGTTTCCAGATAATGCTGATGTTACTGAGCCCTGAATCTCACTTTGAGTAGCACTGAACTGACCTATATCTTTTTGTCATTTCCCTAATAAACAGGTTGCATGTTTTCCTCTTTCTTGCATATTTGAGAATTTCTTTCTGTTACTTTTACAAGTGAAAGAAACTTGAGTCTATTTGCCTTTCTTGGGCACACTCTTACAAACTGTTCCAAGCAAAATTTTTTTTAGATTTTATAGCAATAGCACCTATTATTATGTACATTATTATATATAGTGTAACATTTTTTAAAGGGCCAGTCTGACTGCTGCTTCTTCGTAAGGTAAATTGTTTCCCTTGCCAACATATTTAAAGGATGTTTTTTTCTTTATTGCTGTAATTAAAAAAAGAAATTGCCAAGTTGTAATGGCATGAAATCCTTTTCATTAATGCTGCCTATCCCAGGGACAGGGGAGCCTGGTGAGCTGACATCTATGGGATTGCAGTCAGACATGACTGAAGCAACTTAGCAGGAGCAGCAGCAGCAGCAGAGTGTGGAAAGTTCTGTCAATTTGCATACTGAGGCTTTTTCGGTTTTGTTTTTATTTTAACTCAAAAGAGCTTTTATTAATTTTTCATTATCACTTGTATTCCAATCGTTGCCCCAAATACATCTATAATTCTTATATTTTGTCTAATGTTTAAGTCTATGAGCTCTGTCTTCTGTATTTTTAATCTTCTCTGTTTCATTAACTTATTGGTTTTCTTTCTTCATTTTGACATAACATAACAATTATCCTTCAAAATTAGTGATATACATATAGTTTAAATGCTGATTTTTCTTCAAGCTTCTAATACAGATTTTAATTGTATGACATTCTGGTTTCTTGGCCATGTTTTCTTGTTTAAGCTGTCTCCTTTTCCAGTCATCTTGCTTTCTTTTAATCTTAGCTTATTCTCTCACATGTCTTACTGTATCTTGAAGTTACTGAGGATGTTGAACTTCTAGAAATTCTTTCACTTTCTTACGGCAAGTCATCCTGGGAAGTTACTCTGCCTCTCAGACACTGTTCCCTTTTTCTTGTCCATCATGATTTTTTAATTTTCAGCTTATCATGAAAGAGCCAGTGTTTCCAAGAAAGAAACTGTGATTGTCTTTACTTCAGTTCAGTTCAGTTCATTTCAGTCGCTCAGTCGTGTCCAACTCTGCGACCCCATGAACCACAGCACGCCAGGCCCCCCTGTCCATCACCAACTCCTGGAGTTCACCCAAACCCATGTTCATCGAGTCAGTGATGCCATCCGGCCATCTCATCCTCTGTCATCCCTTTCTCCTCCTGCCCTCAATCTTTCCGAGCATCAGGGTCTTTTCAAATGAGTCAGCTCTTCACATCAGGTGGCCAAAGTATTGGAGTTTTAGCTTCAAAATCAGTCCTTCCAATGAACACCCAGGACTGATCTCCTTTAGGATGGACTGGTTGGATCTCCTTGCAGTCCAAGGGACTCTCAAGAGTCTTCTCCAACACCATACTTCAAGAGCATCCCTTCTTCAGAGCTCAGCTTTCTTTATAGTCCAACTCTCACATCCATATATGACCACTGGAAAAACCATAGCCTTGACTAGACAGACCTTTGTTGACAAAGTAATGTCTCTGCTTTTTAATATGTTGTCATAACTTGCCTTCCAAGGAGTAAGAATCTTTTAATTTCATGGCTGCATCACCATCTGCAGTGATTTTGGAGCCCAGAAAATAAAGTCTGCCACTGTTTCCACTGTTTCCCCATCTATTTCCCATGAAGTGATGGGACCAGATGCCATGATCTTTGTTTTCTGAATGTTGAGCTTTAACTTTTTCACTCTTCTCTTTCATCAAGAGGCTCTTTAGTTCTTCTTCACTTTCTGCCATAAGGGTGGTGTCATCTGCATATCTGAGGTTATTGATATTTCTCCCAGCAATCTGGATTCCAGCTTGTGCGTCCTCCAGCCCAGCGTTTCTTATGATGTACTCTGCATATAAGTTAAATAAGCAGAGTGACTTTACTTACTTTATTTGAATCCCCTACAGGTGGATCATAATTTGCCTTGCAGAACTTATATCCTAATTCCCAGCCTCTAGTAGGTTTTTCATTTAGTGAAGCTCCCTGACTTGAGGTACAATTTTTAGCTCCACTGCTTAGATCCATGTCTAATCTGAATACAAAAACAAGCAAACAAACAAAACAAGAATCCCCAAGGCCCCCTTCATCTTTAGCATAGCTATGGAGCTTTAACCATGACAGATATTGATATAAATGTACTTCCAAAAATATTATACCCACATGTAGTAGGCAGAATAATGTCTTCAACCTAATCCTTAGAATTTGTGACTATGTTAGGTAAATGACAAAGAAGAATTAAGTTGGTAGATGGAACTAAGGTCTCTAATTACTTAACCTTAAAATAGATTATCCATTATTATTTAGGTGGACTCAATGTATTGCAAGGGTCCTTAAATATGAAAAGAGAGAGAAGGCTCAGAGTGACAGAATATGAGAAAGATAACTTGGCCATTGCTGGCTTTGAACATGAAAGAGGACCACAAGTAAAGGAATGTGGGCAACTTCTAGAAGCTGGAAAAGAGAAGGAAACAGGTTCTCCCTTTGAGACTCCAGAAAGAAATTCAGCCTGCCAACACCTTGATTTAATCCTGATGAAATCCATTTCAGACTTCTGACCTCTTGAACTTTAAAATAAATAAAGTATATATTTATATATGAGTATTTTATATATATACAAGTATTTTATAGCAAATTGAGAACAGTTATGTCAGGGGCTACTATCAGGAATCAATTTAATCTAATGTATTCCTTGACCTCTTTCTGGGTAAGGTGCTGATCCTACTAAATTACTCCTTCATGAGTGAATACAGTCTGAAGAAATTGTACCTTTATATAGAATGAGCATGTCTTTCTAACTGTAAGAATTCTTTTACCTTTAAATTGGTAGAATCATGGCCTATCTATTTTAATTTTGTAGCACTACTTTTCCTTGGGAAAGAAGTAAAAGATCACATTCTCAAATGTTGCACTCTCTCTGGATAGGAAGCTTTGAAGACTGAGATTTCCATATGTTTTGATTTGCCTCAGTAGGTATCTCTCTACTCAATGGTTCCTGGAAATCACCATGTTTACTCAAGATTTAACTCAAGAAGCTAAAGTCATCGGTAAATATTAAGAGGAAATTGACAAAGGCATATTAAGTCCTAAGCAACAAACTATAATTCCTTAAAGTAACACATTATTACAGTTAACAAAGCACTGCTTTCTACCTTGCCAGTATTGAAGGTCACATGGCAGCCAACACTCTTCACAAGACCATGCTTCTCCTACAAAATTTCTGCCCAGCAGATAAAGGGCCAAAGCACAACACAGCTCAGTGAACAGCATAAACTCAGCCACCCATGTGTGCTAGATCTTACACCACCCTCAGGCTTCTCTTTGCTCCTGCTATAAGAATCACCTTATGCTTGTATGCTAGATATAACTGTTCTAGATGCATAGTTCTTTAGTTGGACCAGCATTGAATGAAGAGAAAGGTTCTCTACCATTAGTCTGCAATAGGGTCTAATGTTTCTACAACTGAAATTATCAAACAAAACAAAGACATTTTATATCCAGGAGGATTAAGTCAAAACATAGGAGACAGATAGAGGAGAGCCATCAGTCTTTGTCAGGAAAGTATGATTACTTGATGGCATTCATTACTTAGTAGACATGCAGAAAATACTGAGAAAATTAAGCAGGCTAACTTGAGAAGGATCAGAAGGCAAATTTGAGAATGGATATAAAGTAAGGAACACTAGGCCTTCCCTAGTAGCTCAGCTGGTAAAGAATCTGCCTGCAATGCAGGAGACCCCAGTTAGATTCCTGGGTCAGGAAGATCCCCTCAAGAAGGGAATGGCTGCCCACTCTAGTATTCCGGCCTGGAGAGTCCCATGGACAGAGGAGCCTGGTGGGCTACAGTCCTTCGACTGGAGCCTTGGTGTCGCAAAGAGACAGACAGGACTGAGCAACTAACTATGCAGCAGCAGTAGGGAACACTAAGATACTAAATTTTCTCTGGGCATGACCCTGCCCTGGTAGAGGAACTGGGAAGCTCCTCTTGGTAGTGTTAGACAATGTGAACTCAACATGAAGGAAAATGAAAAGCATCATGACTCTTAAACAACAAACAAATATCTTCACTCTTACGGGAGCCTATGACACAAGTGGTTAATAGCATAGGCTCTGAAGTCAAACTATGAAGGTTCAAACCCTGAATTTCCACCTGAAAGGAATGCTATGAAACTTCCTTATGCCTCATTTCCTGCATCCATATATTGGGGATAATATTGTTACCTCTCTGGCTACTTTGGGAGCATCGGCTATGATAAAACATGCAGAACTCCGAGTATAATGCCTAACACCTAATAACCATTGCATATAACTGCTGCTGCTAGGGAGAAACTGCAAAGCCTTCTGGGTAAGAACAGGATTGTGGAACAAGACTGTCCAGGTCCTCCCATTTAATATCTGTGTGATCTCAGGAAACTTATTTAACTCCTTTGTGCTTCATTTTCACCATCTGTAAAATGAGGATGATAATAATAGCCATCAGTTATTTTGAGAATTAAATAAGTTAATATTTATAAAATATTTAGGAGAGCACCTGGCACATAATGTGTTGATTAATAAATTATTCAGTTCTCTTCAGCTTTTAAACTGTGATCATGGAAAACCAAGGTCTCAGTAGGGCAATCTGAGGGTCCATGAGGTAGAGAAAAGTTAAGGCACGTAGGGTCCAGCCCCACTCTCTATTCAAAAAGAATAACTTTATTTCACCTAGTGAGCTTTTGGCAAGATTTTCTCTGAGTAAAGGGCCTTGGTATTTTAAAAGAAAAAACAAAGGAAAAAAAAAAAGGAAGGGAGAGAGAGAAGGAGAGAAGGAGGCAGGAGAAAAGGAAAGGAGGAAACAATCTGTTCTATACTAATGCACCCTCATAAAATTTCTATTATCAATCCAGTTTTTATAAAACATTCACAGTTTTATATATATTATATAGAGAACTTAACCATGTAATTTTCAAGGTTCCTTCTAGGTAAAAAGTTCTCTGTCTCTTGAAACATGAATTCCAGTAAATTCAAATTTTAAAGACATACATTCTCAAACTTCTTCTTTAGGGTTAAAAAAAATCTCAGTAACTCCAATTTACCATGCAAATCCCTGATTATTCACCATAGTCAAATGAATAGTAAATCACCCCTGAGTTCAAGTGCTTGCTATGCAAAACTGCCTATTTCCTAGAACATTCAGAAGTCTGTTTTTAAATTGCTCTTTATTAATTTTGTTCACATGATGGTTTCTCTTCAAAGGAACTTGGAAAATGTGCCACCTTCAGTATTAAGGAGATAAAGGAGAAATGAGGAAAGAAAAATATGGTACCATTAACAAAAGGAAAGAAAGTCCATGGATCAGAGGTCTGGGCTCTGGAAGACATTTTTTAAATGTCACCAGACAAAATTTATGATATAAAAGGGAATGTTCCTTCCTCATCCTGAGTATTGTTATCTACATGAATAATAAATCAAAAGGCTTTATCCATTTATGGCTGAACATTATGACCTTAGATAGGTTGGTGATGTGATTTATTCCACTGATACCAATGAAACTGAAACCCAGTGAAAATACCACTGGATTGGCCCAACATTCTGGAAAATCAATGAGGCTTGGGGGGGACAGCTTGAAGGAAGAGTATTTTAAAAATGCAAATATTTTTGGCATTATTAAATCAGTGAAGTCATTATGATTTCTTTTAAATAACTACCCTTTAGCCTTTGCTACATAGCAAACTCAAGTACATTCAAACTTAACAGGGTTGTCTATTTCATAAATTTATGGAGAGACAGCACTAGTATTTATCCCCAAATTGGATTGATTTATTAACATTTTACTTTTAAAGGATTAATGCAGTGTCATCCATGTATATGAAACTTAAAACATGTAAAACTTGTAGTGATTAGAATATAAATGTATGTGTGCATGCTTAGTCCCTTCAGTCATGTCTGACTCTTTGCGACCCTGTAACCTGTAGCCCGCCAGGCTCCTCTGTCCATGGGATTCTCCAGGAAAGAATACTGGAATGGGTTGCCATGCCCTCCTTCAGGGGATCTTTCTGATCCCTATCTCTTTTGTTTTCTGCATTGGCAGGCCAGTTCTTTACCACTAGTGCCACCCAGGAAGCCCCCTCATAGTATACCCATTAATGATTAAATAATGAAGAAATGAAATGAAATAATCATTGCAAAGAAGAGTGTAGTGACTAGCTCTAAGATGTCAGAAAAAGGACTGAGACTGAGAGGGTTTTCCTGGGACTCTTGGGACACTGGAAATTGTCTAGGCCTTGATCTGAGCAAACCTTGACATGTGTGTTCATTGACAATTGTTAATCGAACTAGGTCTCATGTATATTCACTTATACTAATTATACTAAGTATATACTAAGTATCCTATAATATACTAAGTATATTCACTTATACTAATTATATTTCACAACTGTATTTAAATAGGATATTCTGAGATAACTCTCCAGCCCATTATATAGGCCATTTGTTGTTATTGTTGTTGATGTTTACTTGCTCAGTCACGTCTGACTCTTAGCAACCCCATGGATTTGATCCCATGGACTGTAGCCCGCCAGGCTCCTCTGTCCATGGAATTTCCCAGGCAAGAATACTGGAGTGGATTGCCATTTCCTTCTCCAGGTGATCTTCCTGGACCAGGGATTGAACAAAGGACTCCTACACAAGTCATAAAAGTATTCACTGTATATTTGAAATTCAAATTTAACTGGGAGTCCTTAATTTTATTAATATCTGGCACACACTTACCCTAATCAGAATAGTAGTTAGATTATAAATACTTATTTTAAAAGGGGACACAATAAACCACAAATACAATGTGTTCTTAGAAGTCTTGGTCATACTTGTTTTATATTCTATTAATATGATAAATCTGTGTCTCACGGTTTGTGACTAACCCCCAGGGTTCTTGTGCCCAGGGACTTAAATAAAAGTAAGCATAGATGCAAATTATAATTTACTTACAGGGAGGCAAGAAGCTGACCTTTATAGATACAGCCACAGCTTTAAGAAAGGAGCGCTTCAAGTCAGAAACAAATCTGAAAAAAATTTTTAATCTGCTCTTTTTTTAAAGCAATGATTTGCCTTTTATTGTGTGCATTTGTTTGCACAGGAAAGGAAAAGACAATCAAATAGGTAAAAGGGATGCTATATTGCTCTCTCATACATGAAGAATTACACATCTGTCTAACAATACTAACCACTCTGAAAGATAATTATGGATCAATGCTTTAAAAAATATCTTGAATTGCCTGTAGAAATGGCAAGGAGAATTCAATTAAATTGTTTGTAAAAGCCAGAGTCTTTTTTTTCCTATCCATCTGCTACTTGAAATGGGATGACCTTTCAAATAGTGCTTGCCGTTCTCAAAGCAAACTCTAAATAAAGAAGTGGAATGTGGGTTTTTTTTTTTTTCCCTCTCTACCAGGTTCAGCATAGATAGAGCATTTGTACCAACATTCTACCACTCAAAAGAATGCAGATTTGGCTTCCAGAAAATAAAAGATGCATGTTAGGAATATCAATCAGGTTCTGTCCCATGCCTTCAGTCATGACATTTGCCTTCTATCAGAAAAGTGTGCAGCTTCTGAGATAAGTGTTTGAGAATTAGCTACATGAAGTAATTTACTCCCTGGGGAAAAACTGGAAACCCCACCCCCAAACAAATGAGATAAAGTAAACATGTAGTGAAGAATCCACTGTTAAGCTGCCTATGGCAGGAGAGCCAATTCAGAAAGGTCAAGTGTTTAAGCACAAGAGACTTAAAACAGATTTTTCCAAAGTCCCCTCTGTAGGCCTTACATTATCAACTAACAGCTTGTACTATGAGATTATTAACAGCAGTACTTTCTTCACTGAGTCTATATATTTTTTACCTTATTTTACTTTTTACTATTCTAGTTGCCCCTCTTAATTTTTTAAACTTTTCCAATTAAGTCTTCAGACACAACTGAGCGACTGAACTGAACTGAACTGAACTAAATTAAGTCTTTTATGTCTTTTTTTTTAAATCAAGATGTTTTAAGAGATACAATGTATAGCAAAAGTACAAGAAGCATATTTCCAAAAGTAAAAAAAAAAAAACAGGAAAATACACAATATAATTTATTACCACATCATCCAGAGAAAACTACTATTAAGTCTCTTCTGTATACTTCCATTCATTTGAATGTATAAATATATCTAAAGAGGGATCATCAGTTCAGTTCAGTTCAGTCATTCAGTTGTGTCCAACTCTTTGCAACCCCATGAATTGCAGCACACCAGGCCTCCCTGTCCATCACCAACTCCCGGAGTTCACCAAAACCCATGTCCATCGAGTCGGTGATGCCATCCAGCCATCTCATCCTCGGTCATCCCCTTCTCCTCCTGCCCCTAATCCCTCCCAGCATCAGAGTCTTTTCCAATAAGTCAACTCTTCGTGTGAGGTGGCCAAAGTATTGGAGTTTCAGCTTTAGCATCAGTCTTTCCAATGAACACCCAGGACTGATCTCCTTTAGAATGGACTGGTTGGATCTCCTTGCAGTCCAAGGGACTCTCAAGAGTCTTCTCCAACACCGCAGTTCAAAAGCATCAATTCTTCAGCGTTCAGCTTTCTTCACAGTCCAACTCTCACATCTATACATGACCACTGGAAAAACCATAGCCTTGACTAGATGGACCTTTGTTGGCAAAGTAATGTCTCTGCTTTTTAATATGCTTTCTAGGTTGGTCATAACTTTTCTTCCAAGGAGTAAGCGTCTTTTAATTTCATGGCTGCATCACCATCTGCAGTGATTTTGGAGCCCCCCAAAATAAAGTCTGACACTGTTTCCACTGTTTCCCCATCTATTTGCCATGAAGTGATGGGACCAGATGCCATGATCTTTGTTTTCTGAATGTAGAGCTTTAAGCCAACTTTTTCACTCTCCTCTTTCACTTTCATCAAGAGGCTTTTTAGTTCCTCTTCACTTTCTGCCATAAGGGTGGTGTCATCTGGATATCTGAGGTTATTGATATTTCTCCCAGCAGTCTTGATTCCAGCTTGTGCTTCTTCCAGCCCAGGATTTCTCATGATGTACTCTGCATATCAGTTAAATAAGCAGGGTGACAATATACAGCCTTGACGTACTATGCAATAATTGGAACCTAACACACTAATCAACTATTTTATGCATATCTCTCTCGTCATAAATGTGTGGAAAGGAAATGTTGACTGAATTCCAGGAAACAATGAATGTTGCCCACAAATGTGTTCTTCAGGGGACAAATGGAGAGTTACACCATCTTACACCATCGAATGTGAATTTTCATTGTAACTACGTAACTTTGTACGTGTGACTGTAAGTGTGTACATAGTTGTAATACAGCTTGTAAATGTATTTTCTTAAACACTCTGCTACTTATGAATATAGATATGTACAGCTTTTTTCATTATTATAAACAAAGCTGTAGTGAAAATCCACGTGCAAATCTTCATAATTACTTCCTTAGCATCACTTTCTAGAAGTAGTGTGGCTAGACAGGAAAGTATGAACATTATCAGAGTTTTTAAGTTAATATTGCCAAACTGCCCCTCAGAAGGTTTACCAAGTGTTGTACATACTCAGTGTATAATGCTATAAACTCTGCATAACAATGAGAAGTATTAATTTTTTTTGACAGTTGACAATCTGAGAAAAATCTCATTATTGCTCTATTTATTATTGTTTTTACTAATGAAACTGAAAGTTTTACTAGTGCTTTTCTATCTTTTCCTTTGTGAATTACCACTCAAATATTTTGCCCATTTTTCAATGAGGTAAAGGCATTAACTTAAAAAACAGTAAAACCATGAGGATTTAAGATAGATCCATACACATGTAATCCTGGAAGAGGGCATTGTAACCTTTTCCACTATTCTTGCCTGGAGAATCCCATGGGCAGAGGAGACTGGAGGGCTACAGTCCATAGGGTTGCAAAGAGTTGGGCACGACTGAAGCGGCTTAGCATGCATGCATACATACACATATACAAAAATGTTAAAGAGAATTCATAATTATTTTAATTTTAGAAATAATAGACACTGAAACATAACAGATAAAATAAAAAACACATACATGTGTATGTTAACAAATACATTTTTGTTTAAACAAATTAAATAAAAACACACGTAAAATAAACCAATATTTTCCCCAGCTCTATTCCCAATCTCATTTTCCCATGGTAAATAATAAAAAACAAAAAGTACAAGTACTTGTTCATCCTTCCACATCTTTCTCAGGCTTCATACAAAATATATACAAACAGATTTGTATACAGAGGCACTCTTTCCTTTTAATTTTAATAGGGTCATACTTTCCTGAGTACTATTCAGTTACTTAATTATGGACACATTGGACAGGACATATAGATCTACCTAATTGCTTTTATTCATTGCAAAATATTCCATGGAACAGTTAAAAATATGTTCAATAATTCCCAATTAATGAGCTATGTTTTGGTTAATTTCAGCTTTGTTTTGTTTTTGCCACTGCAAACAATGCAGCAAACATCCTTGACTAGATATTTTTTATGTGATACTGACTCTAATAGTAGAGGCACCATGTCAAAGAGCAGGTCTACCATTCATTTTGATAGCTACTTCCAGATCTACCAGGATAGGAACATTTTTTGCTTCATCATTATAATATGAATTTGTATTTCCATAACTACTAGTTAGGTTGAGCAGATTTTCCTAAATCTACTGGTCATTTAAATTTTCCTGTTTCTAAAGTGCAAATTAGTTATCTCTAGCCATTTTTTTTTCAAATATCATGTATAAACATTATCTCATCAATGTAGAGGAGAGTTCCTAGTTTTCTTACATTTATATTGTTTATATCTTTAATTCATAAATTTCATGGAGAAAATAGAGGATATCATTTACAAAATACATATGAAAAGTCAGCCTTTACATCAGTTTTTAAAGAGACGTACAATTCCCACTAAATGAAAAAGCCACTTTGATTATATATTTAGCTCATTTTTACATATTTGATTGGTTTCTGACTTTTTTCTATTCCAGAAATCAATTTCTCATGGCCAATAACATACTGTTTTCATAACAGCAACTCTATATGAAGTTTTAATATCTAGAAGGAAGAGTCAAAATAAAAATCTGTTGCCATTCTGACTGGAATTCCATTAACATATGTATTATTTTTAAAAGGAATGAATCTTATAATATTTGGAAACATTAGAAAATATAGTATGACTTTCTTTTCTTGTTAAATTTGTTACTAAGAATTTTATATTTTTGTTTGCATAAATGAATTTTTTCTAGTTCTATTTAACTGGTTATTAAAGGTGCAAAAGTTTTGCTTTTCATATATTTACCTTGTGGCCATTCCTCTTACATGTTTCCTTAGTAATAGTCTGTAACAGAGTCTTAACATTTCTAGGAACATAATCATATCTGAAAATGAAAATAACTGTGTCTGATTTTTTCCAGTGTTTATACTGCTTAACTCCATTGTTTAACCACATCATACAGAACCCACAATATATTGCTAAGTTACAGTGTTGACAACAAATTTCTCTCTGGACTTTTCCTGATCTTAAGACAACTGGCTTTTAAATTTCACTATTTAATATAATGTGATGGTGAGTTTTTATAAATATTCTTTATTATGTTTCATTAACTTCCATTATGCCTATTTTACTTAGGAAGTTATTAGAAACAGCTAATAAATTGTGTCAAACTCCCTTTTAGTATGTGTAGTGGGTTGCATAGAGTGCTCCCCAAATTTATTGCCACCTGGTAACTTTATTTTGTAATAGGATCTTGGCATATGTGCTTAGTTAAACTAAGATGAGGTGATACTGGCTTAGGGCTCTAATCCAGTGACTGGCACCCTTCTAAGAAGAGAAAATAGAGACAAAAACAAGGAGAACTCCACCTGATGACAAAGGCAGGTATGGAAGTAATGTATCTACAGACCAAGGAACCCAAAAGACTGCCAGCAACCACTAGAAATTAGGAAGAGGCAAGAGAGGATCATCCCTTCATACACTCCAGAGAGAGCTTCATCCTGTTAGCACCCCTGGCATCCAGGACTGTGAGAAAAAAATGTTCCTTTTGTTTTAGGTTAACCAGTTTGATAATTTGTTACAGAAGCCTAGGAAACTAGCACATGTATTGATATAATCATATTATCTTTATCTTTTAATCTGCTAATGTTATGAATGCTAATGCTTAAACTACAGCACAATTGCACTCATCTCCCTCACTAGCAAAGTAATGCTCAAAAATTCTCCAAGCCAGGCTTCAACAATATGTGAACCGTGAACTTCCAGATGTTCAAGATGGATTTAGAAAAGGCAGAGGAACCAGAGATCAAATTGCCAACATCCACTGGATCATTGAAAAAGAGAGTTCCAGAAAAACATCTACTTCTGCTTTACTGACTATGACAAAGTCTTTGACTATGTGGATCACAACAAACTGTGGAAAATTCTTCAAGAGATGGGAATACCAGACGACCTGAACTGCCTCCTGAGAAATCTGAATGCAGGTCAAGAAGCAACAGTTAGAACTGGACATGGAACAACAGACTGTTTCTAAATCAGGAAAGGAGTATATCAAGGCTGTATATTGTCACCCTGCTTATTTAACTGATATGCAGAGTACCTCGTGAGAAATGCTGGGCTAGATGAAGCACAAGCTGGAATCAAGAATGCCAGGTGAAATAGCAATAACCTCAGATATGTAGATGATACCACTCTTATGGCAGAAAGTGAAGAAGAACTAAAGAGCCTCTTGATGAAAGTGAAAGAGGAGAGTGAAAAGGTGGGCTTAAAACTCAACATTCATAAAACTAAGATCATGGCATCTGGTCCCATCACTTCATGGCAAATAGATGGGGAAGCAATGGAAACAGTGACAGACTTTATTTTCTTAGGCTCCAAAATCACTGCAGATGATGACTGCAGCCATGAAATTAAAAGATGCTTGCTCCTTGGAAGGAAAGTTATGACCAACCTAGACAACATATTCAAAAGCAGAGACATTACTTTGCTAACAAAGGTCCATCTCATGAAAGCTATGGTTTTTCCAGTAGTTCATGTATGGGTGTGAGAGTTGGACCATAAAGAAAGCTGAGGACCAAAAAATTGATGCTTTTGAACTGTGGTGTTGGAGAAGACTCTTGAGAGTCCCTTGGACTGCAAGGAGATCCAACCAGTCTATCCTAAAGGAAATCAATCCTGAATATTCATTGGAAGGACTGATGTTGAAGCTGAAACTCCAATACTTTGGCCACCTGATGCGAAGAAATGACTCACTGGAAAAGACCCTGATGCTGGGAAAGATTGAACGTGGGAGGGGAACGACAGAGGATGAGATGGTTGGATGGCATCGCTGACTCAATGGACATGAATTTGAGCCTACTTCGGAATTTGGTGATGGATAGGGAGGTCTGGTGTGCTGCCGTCCATGGAGTCGCAAAGAGTCAGACACAACTGAGGGACTGAACTGAACTGAATGTGATGAATGGTATTCATCTGTAAAGGTATAGGTAAGTTTCCAATTCTGAAGTAGCTTATGCTTTTTGAAATAAAATATTTTATTATATCCTCATAAGCAGATGGAATTTAGGTTTCATTATAAAGTTATACTAGATTTACACAATTACTTGAGGTCTCTTCTTTCCTTCTCCATAGTCTTAATTGTAGGATAACCATTTGTTGTTTTTGTTGCTGTTCAGTCACCCAGTTATGTCCAACTCTTTGCAACCCCATGGACTGCACCACACCAGGCCTCCCTGTCCCTCACCATCTCCCAAAAATTGCCAAAGTTCACATCCATTGCATCGGTGATGCTATCCAGCCATCTCATCCTCTGATGCCCTCTTCCCCTTCTGCCCTCAATCTTTCCCAGAATCAGGGACTTCTCCAATGAGTTACCGCTTCACATCAGATGACCAATATACTGGTGCTTCTGCTTCAGCATTAGACCTTCCTACAAGTATTGAGGATAGATTTCCCTTGATTTACTGGTTTGAGGTCCTTGCTGTCCAGGGGACTTTCAGGAGTCTTCCCCATCACCACGTTTTGAAGGCATCAATTCTTTGGCATTCTGCCTTCTTTATGGTCCAGATCTCACAACCATACATAACCACCGGGAAGACCAGAGCCTTGACTACATGGATCTTTGTCAACAGAGTAATGTCTCTGCTTTTCAACTCATGATCTAGGTTTCCTGCCAAGAAGCAACCATCTTCTGATTTCCTGGCTGCAGTCACCATCTGAGTGATTTTAGAACCCAAGAAGAGGAAATCTGTCACTACTTCCACCTTTTCCCCTTTTATTTGCCATGAAGTAATGGGGCCAGATGCCATGATCTTAGTTTTTTTCAATATTTAGTTTTTAACCAGTTTTTCTCACTCTCCTCCTACATCCTCACCAAGAGGCTTTAGTTCCTCTTTGCTTTCTGCCATTAGAGTGCTATCATCCACATATCTGGGGTTGTTGATGTTCCTCCCGCCTATCTTGATTCCAACTTGTAAGTCATCTAGCCCAGCATTTCTCATGATGTGCTCAGCATACAGGTTAAACAAACAGGGTGACAGTGGACAGCCCTGTTGTACTTCTTTCTCAATCTTGAACCAATTGGTTGTTCCATACAGAGTTCCAACTGTTGCTCCTTGATCCACATACAGGTTTCTCAGGAGACAGGTATGATGGTTTGGTATTGACAACCATAGGGAGCATCTATTTTTTAAGCTTAGACTTAATTTAGCTATAAAACTATTTGGGCCTGGTGCCTTTTTTGTTGTATGTCTTTAACAATCTTCTACTTTCTTCTATTATTATTATTGTAAAATTTTTTACTTTTCTTATGTTAATATTGATATTGCATACATTCTTAAAGAATCACTATATCTAAATTTGCAAATGCATAGCTATAGAATTTTTTCAAAAATCTAATAATATCAGTATTCATGGAGAGAGTTGCCCAGGAACCTAAGAGGGTACATACCCCATTCCTCCCACACTACATGGGGACTGAATCAAATGAGGACAATACTCAAAGAAAGAAAAGAACCACTCCTTAGTCAAGACAGAGCAGTAGCTCTTATCTCTGGTTAGAATCTCTAAAGAAACCCATAGGGAATGTTTTCATATGCATCATCAGCAATGTGTCACAACAAAACCTAGATGGCTGGTCATTTGATACTTTTCAGGAGTCTTAAAAAAAATTAGCAAAAAATTCTTAACATTTCCATGGAGCTACAATAAAGTTTCTGTTTTCTGAAACACTTGACAAAGGAAGGATGCGATGAATTGGGACATTGGGATTGACATACACACACTATTGCTATTATGAACAAAATAGATAACTAATGAGAACCTACTGTATAGTTCAGGGAACTTTACTCATCACTGTGTTGTGACCTAAATGGGAAGAAATTTAAAAAATAAAAGAATACAGCTGATTCACTTTGCTGTACAGTAGAAACTAACACAATATTGTAAAGCAACTATACTTCAACAAAAATTTAAAAATAAACTAACTTGCATTAATCAAACAAATAAAATTTTAAAAATAAACACGTAAAAATAAAAGAATCACCCTTCCCTTATACTTGCACACATTTCAAAATACCTTCAATATTTCTAAGAAACAATTTTCTTTACAAAGACTTTCTCCTGATATCCTTTTATTCATAGCAGATGGAGAAATCAGAGTAACATATTTGCTCTAAAATCATTAGTGTTGCATCAGCACTTCCAATCTAAATGGCATTTCAAGGGGTTATTGTTACGTGGATCAAGAGTTTGCTCTAGGCACTAACAGACATAAAAACAAGTATGAAACTTTTTTGCAGTTAGCTTCCACATCTTAATTTCTTCAACATCATTCTAGCAGGCTTTTAAGCACGAATCAAAGGGGAGAAAACAGTGGTCCAAGTCAGGCACGGGTCATACTCTGTTTACTGGCTAATGTTAAGATGCTAAGTCACTTCAGTAGTGTCCGACTCTGTGTGACCCCATAGACGGCAGCCCACCAGGTTCCCCTGTCCCTGGGATTCTCCAGCCAAGAACACTGGAGTGGGTTGCCTTTCCTTCTCCAATGCATGAAAGTGAAAAGTGAAAGTGAAGTCACTCAGTCGTATCCAACTCTTAGTGACCCCATGGACTGCAGCCTACCAGGCTCCTCCGTCCACGGGATTTTTCAGGCAAGAGTACTGGAGTGGGGTGCCATTGCCTTCTCTGTGTTTACTGGCTAGTCTATGATAAATCATTATAGCTACTTTCAAAAACAATGTTCTCACAGCTGACCATCAACTGCTCATTGATGGGTTCCCTGAGAGACTGGAAATATATTCTTACCTTCAGATACCTGACTTTACCTTTCTGATACTTTAGCCTCCTGAAATGCCTAAAAGTAGGTGCTGAGCTTCAAATAACTGCTACAGTATCCAAGAGCTAAACAATCCCTGGCTTAAGAATAAGGCAATTCATGAGGGTTTCTTAGCATATACAGTGTTCAGTGCATCATGAAAACTCTTTTAAGATTTCCCACACATCAGGGAAAATGCAGTCTTGTGTAGACAAGAACAATCACAGAAAATGATTCCAGATAGCAACACATTCATACTTTATATTTCTACAGTAGAATTTTCAAACTACACTCATGATCCTTTTTGTACTTCATCCTCATAGTAAGTCTATAATGAATGCGGGATAAAAGAGGAAGGTGACATAAACAAAGAACTCTAGAGATGAAAGGGGCATTGTAAAGACCATCAATAACTCTCTCTTAACAGATCAGAATGGAGACCAGAGGAATTGACCTTTGCTACCTTGCAACATTAGGCTGCAAGGCTAATAAAGTGAAGACTGGTCACCACAAGGGTTATGAAAAAAAGGAGTTACAAAAATAAGCAAAGAAAGAGAAACATGATGGGAGCAAAGGATACTAATATGGATTTTAAGTATTTTGCTTTCTAAAAAGCAATTCTATTGAACTAAAGTTTAAAATTCAATGTTGGTCTCTGAGGACCACTTGGCTATGATGGTTTTGTGCTATTACTAGGTCCCTTAGAGAGAAATAAAATTTTGAATTCCATAGTTTTCAGTAAGTATGTGCAAGCCTTTGAAGAACATATTCCTTTAGTTCTAAATAGAATATACATATATACACTAAAACTGAAAATTCACTACATAATTATAGAAAGGAGCCTAAACATTCTCCAGTTTAATTAAGAAGCTATTCATGCATTTCCTGAACATTCACCCTCAATCTAGCCTCTACTCTCCCATCCCAGCAAGTCCTGGTTAATTATTTCAATACTGTGTCTTCTGTTATACAATAAGGTTTGAAAATAATATTTCTTTTAAAAGAGAATATATTGTCGGTGCTGTTGTTGTTTAGTCACTAAGTCATGTCCGACTCTTTGCAACCCCGTGGACTATAGCCCACTAGGCTCATCTATCCATGCGATATTCCAGGCAGGAATCCTGGTGTGGGTTGCCATTTTCTTCTCCAGGGGATCCTCCTGACCCAGGGATCAAACTCGCATCTCCTGCATTGGCAGGTGGATTCTTTACCACTGAGCCACTAAGGGAGTCCCAGGAGAACATATTAGAAGTATATATTTTCTGTTACAGTATTCTCAAAAACATATCTCAACGATGCATAGGCCAGGCCATAAAATCTTTTATTCAAAAAACAATAGCCATTTTCCACAGTTTACCTCAGAATAGTTTTAAAATCTGCATTTGGGATATCATAGATGAGGCAGCACTATAGAAAAAAGTACAAAGTGAAATCAATATTTTAAAAAGAAGAAATTCACAGTGGTTATAAAAGACCATATCAGGGCTAGAGGACAAATCTCTGTGTTAGAATAAACACTTATTTACTGTCAGAACACACAACAATAACCTCGACATTTTTAAAATGCTTTTTTATCACCTTTTAAATGTCTGGCAACAGTGAATGTAAAACAGAATGTCTGATGCACCATGGAAAGTTTTATGATTCTGCTCAAAAGAAGGAAGAACAAATATCTCTATTTCCATTCCGGATCTGTACAATATATTCTTGCATCCCATTTGCTTGATTCATTTACATTTTGCTGAATTCTGTTTTTGTCCATTTTCATCATTCAAAAGATTAAAAAAAAAATCAACAGCAAAAAGCCTTCAGAAGATGCTTTCAGATGAAATCGCAAAGGAAATAAGTACATGAATTAGTAAAGCAACATCCAAGTGTATACAAATGTGGCAGTTACATCTTTTCTCATCTTGTCCAAGAATTAATTGCATTGCTGAAATTAGACATCCAACCTGCTCCATGCAAACAGGAGCCCAAGCCAGAAGCAAACTCTGAATACCAACACTGCCTTCTGATTCTTTTCACATGGCTACATTTTTGACAGTTCCTTCAATATTCTAGCCGGTTTCAGTGTGACTATGACAAAAGATTAAGGTAGGCATGACTGGCACATCTGTGGTGAGTGACAGGGAATGAAAACAGGTGACGAGTCTCTTTAGTGGCTCCAAAAAAGCCCACAGGCATTCTGCAAACCTTTTGCATATATGCTCTGAGGAAAGAATATAAGAAGTAAGAACCGTGATGACAATTTTAATCACTTGACAGATAATTTTAGGATCTACTAGAACTTTATAATGGCAAAGTCTCTGACACGTGGGAGACTGACAGGAATACATTCCCTCTCTGCCTCTTGGTCTCTCTAAATGTTTATATGAGGGTTTTCCAGATGGATGGAGATGACCTTAATGTAGTATTTATTCAATCTAGCCAAGGATGAATTATAAACGACTAAATCTAACTACCAGAGGATTTTCCTGGTTATTTTTAACTTGACTCAAATCACTTCTCTGGGCTCTAGAACTTTCTCCCAGATCCTGGTAGCTGTCAGGTGTCAGTAATCAGAACCAGCCCATCTGTACTTAGTGTGGCTGAAGTTCCACCTACAACTTACAATTAGAATCAAGTCTGGAAATGCCAATTACTGCTCTTCATCTTCCCTGTTGAATATCTCCTTAATGTAAGAATGACATAACATTTTTACCTTATCACACTGAAAAATATTATTTAAAATAGCACCCAAGGTTGGCAAGAATAAAGAGAAAGGAGCATGCCCAGAGATGATCATGGGTATAAACAGGAATACCATCTGACACTACATTCCACGATTGTTTATCTTACTATATTCAGTTACATTATTTGGGGCACATGATCCCATATCTTTAAATATCAAAACCAGACATTTATTGTCCATATGGCATTTTATTATGTGAATATACTATAGTTTTTCATTGTTTCCACATCTGTCAACTGTTGTTTTCAACTCTGGTTTATAAAAATAATGCTACAACCCAGCTCAACCTGGTGTTCTATGACAACCTATGCAGGGCTGGGATGGGGTGGGAGATGGGAGAGGGGGTTCAGGAGGGACAGGACATATGTATACCTGTGGCTGATTCATGTCGATGTGTGGCAGAGGCCAACATAATATTGTAGAGCAATTGCCCTGCAATAATTGTATTTTGCTCTATACTTCTCAAAAAAAATAAATTTTTAAATTGCTATAGAAAGCATTTTTATAAGTACATTTCAACATTACTTTGTTTATTCCTTAGTATAGATGCCTAGAAGTACAAATACAACCACTTTGCAAGGTTTACCTTAAAACAATTTTGTCCTAGGAACTAAGGCATTATAATCAGCAAACCAGTTCCTAAACCAGAATTCCAGTTGATCACCATTTACTATGAGAAGCATGTGATAAAACTGACTTTGCTTATTTCCACAGCCTTGATAATGGCAATTCCTCTGAGGAAACCCAATCAGATAGCATGTATGGCTCAGTAACCATTGACTCAGAAAGGACAAATCAGGTCCTACCAAAAGGACATTCATTTCAAGCAAAGGCACAGTCTGCTGAGTTAATTGCCTTCTGTCCGTGAGCAAAAATCCTCTTCACAAGGCCATTAATGTAAGCCCATGAACACATTCATATCATCATAGGTTTTCATGAGTTTGCCTGTCTTGCAAAGCCAGGTAAACCATCTGAGCTTATAAAACTAAAAAGCCAAAATGTTGTGAAACATTTTGAGGTTGCCAAACCTTACCACACAACATCCAACCCCTGATGGTATGACTAGAGAGCTTACTGTCTGGAAGCTATTCTGAAGGAAAACATGACTGACCCTTAGAAATCAATGAATAACGACATATCACTTTCAAAGCATCATGTTGGAAAATATTTAAAATGATAACGCTCATTGGCAAGGGAACAGTATACATATATTCATGTTGAAATAAGGGCAGGAAAGATTGAGAGTTGAACAAAGTTCAAGGTGAAACTTTAATGTGCTATTATGAACCATGACTCTCCATATGGGGCTGTAGCTAATAGCATTTCTAAACACTTCTTGTTTTATGTCTCCTTTTGTACTTGGCTGCTCACTTTCTGGTGAAGATCTCAAAGCAGAACATTCTGTGAAACACTTTGTTTCCCTAGGCCAGCAGTTCCCAAACATTTTGGTCTCAAGATCCATTCACATTCTCAAAAACCTGTTAAAGGCCCTAAAGAGCTTTTGTTTATATAGGTTATATCTAAGATATTTACCAGGTTAGGAATTAAATGGCAATATTTCAGAACACTGCTAATTTATTTTAAAATAATAATTAACTCAGGGCTTCCCTGGTGGCTCAGTGGTTAAGAATCCGCCCACCAGTGCAGGAGACATGGTTCAGTCCCTGCTCCAGGAAGATCCCACATGTGCGGAGCAGTTAATCCCACGCACCAGCACAGCTGAGCCTGTGCTCTAGAGCAGTGAGCCACCGCTATTGAGCCCATGTGCCACAGCTGCTGGAGCTCATGCCTTCCAGCCTGTGCTCCACAATAAGAGACGCAACCACAGTGAGGGCCCGGACACCGCAGCTAGAGAGGAGCCCACATTCGCCACAACCAGAGAAAAGCCCGCACAGCAATGGAGACTCAGCACAGAAAAAAATAAAAAAATTAATAATAATAAACTCAGTATATGTTAGCCTGTATAACATACTTTTTAAAATGAAAAAGCTAGTGAGAAGACTGACACTGTTTCAGAATTTTGAAAATCTTTTCAATGTTCAGCGTCGTGACCTACTGGAGAAGGCAATGGCACCCCACTCCAGTACTCTTGCCTGGAAAATCCCATGGACGGAGGAGCCTGGTGGGCTGCAGTCCATGGGGTCGCTAAGACTCGGGCACAACTGAGCGACTTCACTTTCGCTTTTCACTTTCATGAACTGGAGAAGGAAATGGCAACCCACTCCAGTATTCTTGCCTGAAGAATCCCAGGGACAGAGGAGCTTAGTGGGCTGCCGTCTATGGGTTCACACAGAGCTGGACATGACTGAAGCAACTTAGCAGCAACAGCAGCATGACCTATTGTTTTGGATTGATGCATGTCAAGAAAATCCAGGAGAACCAGTTTTCTTTTTTAATTGAAGTGTAGCTGATTTACAATATTACATTAATTTCAGATGTACAAAATAGTGATTCAAAACTTTTATAATTATACTCCATGTATAGTTATCATAAAATATTGACTATATTCCTTACCTATACAATTGACTCTTATATTTTATACATCATAGTTTGTACCTTTTAATCCCCTGCCATTTCCTTGCCCCTCCCTCTTTCCCCCAAAGGAGTATTTTAATAGCCTTTTCATTGATACTGCATGAAAATTTGACAAATGGTAGTTTCTTTAAGAGTTAGTTGCAGTGTGGAAACTGAAGCTGTATCAATAAACTTTTAGTGCTCTCTTATGTGAAAACCCATGGCCTCTGTTGCTGTTTGAATGGATCCTTTCCCCATGCAGAAATTTGTAAAAGCATGCATTGCTCTAGTTGAATTTATTGGCTTACTGAATTATGCAGATCTTCCAAACGTTGACACATCTCATTACATGATGTAAAAAAGAATCACATTTTTTTAATATTGCCATAGATCTCATCAGAAAAATCTTTAAGTATTGGGAAGCTGTCAAGTTCATGGTGGCAGATACAAGTTTTCCAAAACTCTAATTTTTGCTTTAAAGCTTGAATTTGATCATTGGCAACAAATACTGTCCAATGACTTGAGTTGAAGTGACAGGCTCACTTTACGCATTTTTGAAAAAAAAATCTGACAAATATTGAAGTATGAACAACCACATCTCATGTGGCAATCGTTCTTTCAAGTAAAAAATGCTGTTCCATATAAAAGCAATGAGCTCAGCTTACAACCAAAACAGTCATACAAGTGCTTTTTCCTCAAAAACTATACTTCAGTATGCAGCAGCCATGCTTCATGCGTGTTTCCTACACCAGCACACAGATGCTAAAATGAGACGTGTTTTTGAAAATCAAAACCTAAATCAAAACATTTTACTTCTTCATCAAGGATATTTTTAGAAGACATTGGCTTTTTCTTTTTTAACCATAACTTATGGTTGTAAAAAATAAAAGACCAAAAGCACAGTTTTGTGCCATACCTTGATCCATGCTACACTTTACCCACCATTGCTTTTGCACCATCAGTACAAATGTCAACATAGTAAAAAAGACAAATAACAACACAGTATTAAGGCAATATAGTTTTGACTTTGCGGTTACCCTAAAAAGGTCTCAGGTCTTATGAACCACACTTTAAGAATTATTGTTCTAGGCAGCTTGGATGGGAGGGGAGTCTGAGGTAGAATGGATACATGCATACGTATAGCTGAGTCCCTTTGCTGTCCACCTGAAACAATCACATTGTTAACTGGCTATACTCCAATACAAAAGTGAAGTTGCTCAGTCGTGTCTGACTCTTTGCAACCCCGTGGCTGTAGCCTACCAGGGTCCTCTGTCCATGGGATTTTCTAGGCAAGAATACTGTAGTGGGTTGCCATTTCCTTCTCCAGGGGATCTTCCCAACCAAGGGATCGAACCTGGGTCTCCCACACTGTGGGCAGACGCTTTACCATCTGAGCCACCAGGGAACCCAATATAAAGTAAGAAGTTAAAAAAAAAAATGCTGTTCTAGACACAAAATCTGGGTGACAAAAAACAATTAGTTGGACACAAAGGAAAGTATTCATTATGTTATACCTCATCTCCTGGGCATGTTAATTCAAGAGTGCCTGGTAGTTGTAGAGCCACATTTCCTTGCAATGTTCACTATCTGGTCGTTAGTATTTAAAGCCTGTTGGTTTCCTCTCAGGATCACAGTCATGTTTGCAGCAGCAATGGTCCCTTAGAGTTAAAGCCAAAGAGAATCTATTTGACCTGCTAATAGGCAAAGACCCTGTGCTTCTCTCAGCTCCAAGACCCAGTAGTAACATGATGAATGCTATGGCTTTTCTACCTCAAAGCCACGCAAGAAAGAGATTTGGTTACTCGTTTGTCTGCAGCTTGGGAGTGCCTGAGCCTATATAGCAACATGGGATCTCTGTCGAAAAAAGCATGGCCAACCTAAGTTAATCTGCTTAAATCTTTATCTGAATGCATAACCCATGGCCCCATTTAATAGCCCATGCATAGAACCTATTTCAAACTACATTTCCAGAGCTATGATTCTCAAAATATGATTCTTGAATCAGTAGTATCAGAATCATATGCAGTGCTATCAGAATCATATGCACATTACTAAACTGGCACAGCCACTATGGAAAATAGTATGGCATGTCCTCACATAACTAAAAATAGCATTGCCATATGATCCAGCAAATACACTCCTGAGCATATATCTGGACAAAGCTACAATTTAAAAAAAAATGTACTGCTATATTCATAGCAGAACTATTTACAATAGCCAAGATATGGAAGCAATCTAAATGTCCATTCACAGATGAATGGAAAAAGAAGATGGAATATTACTCAGTCATAAAAAGAGAATGAAATAATGCCATTTGCAGCAACATGGATGGACCTGGCGATTATCATGCTAACTGAATTAAGTTAGAAAGACAAAGACAAATACCATATGATATCACTGATGTATGGAGATTAAAATATGACATAAACGAACTTATTCACAAAGAAGAAATGAACTCACAGACATAGAGAACAGACTTGAGGGAGGGATGATGAAGGAGTTTAGGATTAACAAATGCAAGCTATTACATACAGAATAAGTAAACAACAAGATCCTATCATATCACATAGGGAACTACATTCAATATCTATAATAAACCATTGTGAAAAATAATATATATGTGTGTGTGTGTATATATATATGTTTCCATATGCATACATACACACACACATAGCAGAAATTAACACAATGTAAATCAACTACATTTTATTAAAAGAATAAAGGTGAAGAAAATATGCATTCCTGAAATCCCAGACGGGCCTGTGAAGGCAGAGCCTCTGAGGGTGAGGCAGGGCCAACCAAGCGGCACTCCAGGTTGTGCCCTGCGCATCTTGCACAAAGGTATATAACGGCTTGGAATCTGCATTTCTAACAAATTGTTTGCGTGAATCATGGGTATCTCAGAACTGGAGAATCTCAAGTTGTTAGAATCTCTTGAAAAGAAGTCTGGGCATCTGGATTTCCAAGGTACTTCCTAACCAGTTCTCCTACCAAAATATGAAGCCTTTTTTTCTAAACTAAAGATGCTATAGCTCTCTATAAGAAACCAGCTCTATGAGAGCTGAAGACAGTAGACACATTGAAGATAGGAAATTCTGGTATCATTGAGACAATCTATTCAGTAGTTATAAAAATTCACGTTTTAAAATATCCAATAACTTTTAAAATCCAATTTTCTATATTTCTATGATATCACAGTTACTTTCATTTTTACTGTGGTACTGTATCTCAGCATGTATGTTATTCCAACAACATCTTGAAACAGCACAAGTTTTCTGGTTTCATATGAATGCTAACTATTTATAGTCTGATTTAAGAAAAAAAAAAAAAGAAAGGTTTTCTTTATCTTATGCTAGATCCTTAGTTCCTTAAGGCAAAAAGACAAATTTAGTTCACTTTCAAATTAGCAAATTAACTCAGATTTTTAAAAACTATTCAAGTATCATGTTTTATATTTAACATAAAAAATAGCTCAATGTAAATGTCATGTCTGGCAATGATCCTATTCCTGGAATATTTTACTTGAAACAGAGTGGGAAGGAAGATTCTATGGCTGCCAAAATAGAATTAAACATGTGGAAACAAAGAAAAGAAACAAAAGCACAACTCACCCTTTCCAGACAACAGGGAAACATGCGAAGTAAGTCAGTGACTGTCCTTCAAGCTGAGTACTGAAGTAGGGACATGTAGGTTTATTTTATTTCATTTTGCTTCTTATTTTATATTGGGGTATAGCTGATTAAAAAACAATGCTGTGATAGTTTCAGGTGAACACTGAATGGACTCAGCTTTACATATACATGTATCCGTTCTCCCCCAAACTCCCGTCCCATCCAGGCTGCCACATAACATTGAGCAGAGTTCCTTGTGCTCTACAGTAGGTCCTTGCTGGTTATCCACTTTAAATATAGCAGTGTGCACACGTCCATCCGAAACTATCCCTTACCCCCATCCTTACCCCCCTGACTCTGATAACCATAAGCTCACTCTCTGTGTCTGTGTCTGTTTTCTAAGTTCATTCGTTTCCTTCCTTTTTAGATTTCACATTTAAGGGATGTCATACAGTATTTCTCCTCTGACTTACTTCACTCAGTATGACACACTCTAGGTCCATCCATGTTGCTGCAAATGGCCTTATTTCATTATTCTTAATGGCTGAGTAATATTCCATTGTATACATGTACCACATTGAAGAAGGGACATGTAGTTGTAACAGCTGTAAGAGCACCTGGCTTAAATAAAGCAAAATAAAAACTATGCTATGCTGTGGCCCTATATGCCAAAACTCCAAGCCTGTCAGTCACTAAAGAAAAGAACAGAGGCCTAGCAACTGATTTTGATGAATTCAAAGACTGCGATTATCTTTGCGGACAGAACAGCATTTCATTATCTCCATCAGACAGAACAACTGTTGGACGGAATTTCTAGAATTGAGAGGGAGAGAAGAGCTGTGGCAATTCTAAGGTCAAATTAGTTTAGAAAACCACTGAATGATACAGAGTTAAACAAACTGTTTTACTCTGGGACTTCTCAGAGCCCTTCTGGGCCTTATATCTTTCCAAGTAGCAGATAAAGCATACAACATTCTAAATATTTTGACACTTTTTACATATGTTTCAGTTTCTTATTAGGCTAGCAATCCCTGGGACACAGGAGAAAATACTGATAACGATGTCAAGCAGTTACATCAAATGTTCAGGCATATACCTGAACTGTGGGAGAAGAATCTAGAAGCCACAGAAATGATGAACACATGCCCAGCAGCCAGACCCAGTACATCAAGTCCCTGAGCCTTTCTCCAACGGCTGCTTCAGCTCTGAAAGAAAGATGATGCTTATTAGTAAACTGCCTTGGGATGATTGGGCAGGAAACACTAAATAAGAGCCAATTATTGCCCTCATTACAGAGTAGATGATCTAATAAACCATCCCTATTACTTACAAAGTTCAGAGCCCTATTTTTTTCTTTAATTGCACTTCAATTTGACCTAAGAGATCTACACTGAAAAGAACAAACGAAATACTCATAGGAAATACATCCAGAAACCATAATATAAGCTTTCTGATTGGACCCTTCTCTGCTTAAACATTTTCAATGGCTGCCAATTGCATGAAGATAAAATCCAAATTTCTTAGCCTGGTGTACAACCTCCCCAGGTTGTTTCCAACTGGCTTTTTTATACCAACAACTCCACCTTTTGGGAGCCATAGTGTTTATGATTAATTAAGATCACGGGCTTTGGCAATGGGCAAACATGGTTAAAAGTGAAGGTTCCATTCCACCACATCTTCAGATTATCTCACTTCTCTAAGCCCTTGATTCTCAAAGTGTGGTCCACAGACCAGCAGCATCAGCATCATTTGGAGCTTATGAGGCAGAATCACAGGCCTCACTGCAGACCTTCTGAGTCAGAATCTGCATTTTAAGAATATCATCAGGCGATCCCTATACACACTACAGTTTGAGAGGCACTACCCTAATTCTTGGCTCCGCCAGTGGCTCTGTGGTAAAGAAAATGCTTGCAACACAGGAGACTCAGGTTTGATCCCTGGGTGGGGAAGAATCCCCTGGAGCAGGAAACGGCAACCCCTCTGGTATTCTTGCCTGGGAAATCCTACAGACAGAGGAGCCTGGCGGGCTACAGTTCATGGGGTTGCAAAGAGTCAGACACAACTGAGCGACTGAACAGTAACAATAACACCCTAACTCTCATCAGCTTATCTGAAAACTGGGGGTAATGATAGCAAATAATTGTAAAGTTGGAGAGTGCCGTCATTTTCCTCCCCTTTGAATCCAAAGGATTTTATCATCTAAAAACCAAGTATCCCACCTCTCTTTCCCTGCATTATCTTAGGCCAAATCATTCTCATTTCTGTCCCCTTCTATAGCCACGTCCCTTTACCTCATCACAACACATCCCCTCTTGGTTCTCTCTTATTTGTTTCCCTACTGCAAACGGAGAGATCTTCTAGGAAAATACAAATGAGATCAGAGCTTCCATGTGGTTTCAAAATAAAGGCCTGAAGCCTTTACCAGACCTGCCAACCTCAACATCTCATCTTGTCTCACGTTCCTCCCGGCTTCCTCTGCTCCAGAAGTACCATTTTCTAGTCACTGTTTTCAGTGCCTTAAACTCGCCGTCCTCCTTCCTAGCACAGGACATTTGCAAAAGCTAACCTCCCTCTCTGTAGTATCCTCCCTCCCATCTTTACCTGCTTAACTCCTCAGTCTTTAAATGTGAGCTCAAATATCATTAAGACTGAACTGACCCTGACTCTCCACTCTAGCAACCAACACACTGCCTGGTCCACTGCCTGCACCCTCTAGGTATGTCTTGAATAAGTAAATGTATGAATTGGGTCTTCCCTGGTGCTCCAGTGGCTAAGATTCCAAGCTCCCAAAGCAGGGGGCACAGGTTCGATCCCTGGTCAAAGAATTAAATACTACATGCCACAACTAAGATCTAGCACAGCCAAATAAATACTAAAAAAACAATAAATGTATGAATTGATGAGTGTTCAATCACATGGATATTGTGATGATCAAATGGATCGATACCTGTAAAACATTTAGCATAGTGCCTGGTAAACAGCAAGAGCACAGTGCTGGACCAGTTGCTATGTATTCTGAGTATGAACCTTGCTGAAAACTAGAGTCACGTTTGATGTGCCCAACAATTAGAATCACCTGGGAAACTTTTAAACCTCTCAGTGGCCAGGCTCTGTCCCTGGCCAATTAGATTAAAATCTCTGGGGGTGGGACTCAGGCACTGGAGGGTTTTAAAGCTTCCGGTGGATATTCCAGAGTGCTGCCATGGTGGAGAAAAACCACCTTACCCTTTTTCATATTGTGACCTCCCAGCTTTCCAGAGGAATGCATGCTGGGTGGCAAGAAGAGTCCTCATTTTTCATTGCATGAGTCCAAGGCCTCACTTCTCCCATGGAAAGGAACAGCAGTGAGAATCCATGTAACGTAACATCCAGCAATTCATTCCCCTTGAGCTCCTTGACAGCAGCCAGATGGTGGACATTCTCCATGTATCACCGAAGCCAAACTGAAAACTGTCTTAGGAAACCCAAGTTGCCTGAAACTACTGATGGGAGTGATGGGGTAACACATAAAGATGATTCTGGTCCTTAGGGTTAAGTGTTGATTTAACGAAACTCATCAGGATTCCATTAAAGATCCTTTCACAATTGTTTCGGTGAAGCTATTGCTTTACAGGAGTAATTAATTTCAACTGCTAAAAAAGTTAGACTTCCTTAGTGTTCATCCAGCTTATAAGAAATAGGTAGGCTGGGAACCACTGGAACTTACCTTCTGTCTCCTTCACTATTGAGACATTGGGAGAGCATCAGGACACTGAACTGTACTTTCATCAGCCTCCTGTTCCTAATGACCAACCTTCTGTGTATGCAAATATAAATTTAAGCTCAGATATATTATGCTATTGTTCTCACTCATTTTGAACTTTTCAAAATGTGACATAAGCATTGAGGCGTATCTAAAGAAATTTTATGTCTTTTAAGACCTTAAACATACACACACACACAGTGAACCAAAATGCCTTACTCTACCAGACAAAGCAGAATGCAGGTCTCCAAAAATCTGAGCACCATTTAAAATTGAAACCTACGAAGGCAAAGCTTACACTAAGCCAACATAAAGGCTACAGAATTATTATAAAAGGTACAGGATTGCTCTCTGGAAATAATATCTCAGTGGGCTAAATTCCCTCTCTTCCTGCTTTTCCATGCTGGTAAATTGCAAAGAAAAAAAAAAGCATGATTCATGAATATAAATTTCTCTTGGCTTTTTAAATCATACACTGGCATATTCCTCCTCAAACTTCAGCCAAATGAGAATACATGGATAATGACAATTTTACAATAAGTGGTTCTAGGATGCAGGCTTTTCATGATTCTCATATGAAAGGCACTATAAAAAAAGAGTATTATTATTGTTATTATTTCAAGCACCCAGGAAAACCACAATCAATGATTAGCCATAACAATTAAACTAACAATAATACATCTGGAATAAGCTCCATGGTAATATGTACTTCATGCTTAATAGTTCAAATTAATTCAATCTGATGGCGTTAGACACAGGAGTTAGGAGCTGGAGAGCACCAAGATTCACATTAGCTTCCACTTTGAAAAATATTATGAAAAGCAAAGGAAGGAAATGAGGCTATAAACAGCAGTGGTAAATAGGAAGGACTCATAGATGATACAGTCAGGAATAACTCTCGGCTATTAGGAACTCAGCCTTGGAAACATGAAGGCTGGCCGTTTCTGTTCTCACACAGTCCTTCACAGTCAGCAACTGGGAAGCCCAAGTAAAGAATGGATCTAAAACCCCCAAATCAAGGCCATTACAAAAAATTAAAAAGCTAAAATCTAGCATCAATCAATGACATTTCCAGTTCTGGTCGGGGGGCTGACAATAAAGGGTCGATCTCCCTTTCTAACACAACAAAGGGTTAGAAGTTGTATCACTCAAGATATCACTCAAGACTGATCTGATGGCTGAAAACATTTTGTCAACACTCCAAAAATTGCATTAGTGACTAGATGATGGATGAAGTACGTCAATTAGAACTAGATTAGAAATCCAGATATGAAGTCAATTATTTCCAATCTGAGAAAATGAATTTATTTACCAATGATACGTGATAAGCAGCATCAATTTTCAAAACCTGAAACCCTGTCTCTGTCCCTAGGACGAAATGCAAGTAAAAATAGCTTTGAAAAGACTGAACTTGAACTTGGGAACATTTTCCTAGATGTCTGAAACTTTTGCTTTCAGTAACTTACTTTGTTCCTAGACTTGGATACCTGGTAGGGAGATTCCCATTAGTTTTCAGTAGAGAAAATGCGGACAAAGAAGTGAGTCGACTGTTCCAAGTTCAAACAGCTTTACAGCAAAAAATCCTACTTTCCTCACTTGAAGTCTGATTCTCTTTCCCTATACCAGCTATATATAAATTTATTCAATTTATATAGAATAAATTCGATACCTTAATAATAAACATGATAATAGCTGACATTTACTGAGTCTTATATTACACAGCACTCTATCTAAGCACCTAAAAGATAGCGATTTATTTAATCTAAAATGTATGAGATCAGTACTATTATTATTCTCATTTTGTAAAGGAAGGAAAGGAGATGCTGGAAGCTTAGTCGACCTGCATGGAGTGAGACACTGAACCCTGCACATCTTTCCCCCTTAATGGTGTCTTGACATTGTCTCAGAATAGAAGTGACTAGGTATACAAGGGTTAAGCCTGGCAAGACCACCTCCAACTTGAGCCTTCTTTACACTAGGCAAACCATCTTCAATATACTTATAATAACTTTATATATGAAATTACATTTTGAAGTTTATTTCCTCCCAACACAGCAACATCTCTGCATCTCCCTTGGGATTTTCAGCACTGTCTGTTGCAGAGCTGGTCTGGGCTAAGCAAGTATTGCTTTACCATTCTTAAATAAAAACCATTATAGAGAATGCAGAAAACAATTTCCCTTTCAGTTTTGCCACTTCTATACACATTGAGAAAGATGGATCCCTAAAATGCTGAAGGAAAGCTCACAATATAATAAAACTTCAGTATCAGAAATGTTTCAGGTCCCTCTGCTCTCTCCCCATATTTAGGAAACTACAATTTAATATAAGGCTCAGCCCTCCAGAGAATCCAGTGTATCAAACTGCTAATACATTTTTATATATACTTAACTGAGATAAAAAAGAAAGAGATAGAGAAGCCAGGGCAGCTAAGTCAAATACATAATTATGATAAGACTAATCCAGCTAATAGCAAAAGAGGCAGATAGTGACTCTACTGCAATGCTGTCGCATAATTTGTATGGTCAGAGAACTATATCAATATAAAATGTGAACGAGGCAGGAGCCCCATTATAGGAAAGCAAAGATAACTTACTATGAGACTCCACAAAATAAAGTTTATCCAGGAAATCAAGGAGCATTTATCCTGTTACTAAATTATCATTCAAATATATTTTATCAATTGAAAACCTAAATCAAATCATTTTATTATTGAAACAGTATTAAAAAGGAGCACACTGTTGTCTATAACCAAATAGTCAGGGAAAACTTAATTTTGTTTTCCCTAACAGAACACAAAATTGTGGCAAATAGTTTCAATTCTGTAGATAACTTAAAAATTCTCTTTCCAGCTCAAAATTCATGGCTGTGCTATCAACCATGTCATATTTCTCAGTCTTGACCACAAAAATACCTCAAGATACATATACATTGCTAAAATACACTATTTCTCAAACCTGACTTTATCTTCCACTCTAGTAATATGGTCAAAAAAGGAAGATTACTCTGGTCACTTCATTTTTGGCAAATCCATATTAACTCATTTCTTTAAATGCTCATTAACATTTCTATTAACGATACTTCTGACCCTCCATACCCACCCTTTCAGACAGGTCAAAATGAAATTGTTCAGTTTGCCATTTCATCTTAACCCTCAAGTCTTTGTAGAGATAAATTATCATACACCAGTGGTTTCTCTTCCAGCTTAAGATAGGAATTCCTTATTCTCTTCTAACTAAACTCTACTTTTTGCTAATCCCATGAGGAATGGAAACCCACATGCCTATTGCACTACAACATAATGGCAATAAATGAGTAAAAGCAATCTAGTTATAAGAAAAATAGACACCAATACATTTGGTTGCATACTAAACACTATGACCCTGCCCCTTATATTTTGTCACAGAGACTTCCAATTTTTTTTTCATTTTCTAAACTTTGCTAGAGACAAAATAATAAAGAAATGATCTCAATAGCACAAGCAGAGACTAGATGGCAGTTGATCTTTGACCTCAAGCTTAGATATCAGGGAGAGGTGAAGACTGTGGCAAATTATCTGTCTGGATTGGCAGTTTCTGCTCACTTTCAGCCATTTTTTGCTGACTAGGAGTTTAGGCTCAATGTTGTAGGATCTTCCAGTTTCTTAATGCAAAGTAAGAAAACCTGCACTTTCTGTGACAGCTCCAGATTTTTCTCCTATTTTCTAATGTTGCATAAGACGTTCCATATTTCCAATATATTCTATTCCTATATTCTAATGGAGTAGACATCTGGTTTTCTCTTTGCTTTTTGCCAGTGAGCTGAGATACTGAGACCTCTGAGTTATAATGTCCTTCAGCCAGTAGTGTTTAACATTTTTCACTACTAACCGCTACTCCAGCCACCCATCCTTTTCACCAGTCTGTGCCCAGTTTACTTCATTCGCTCAGTCATGTCTAATTGGACTGCAGCATGCCAGGCCTCCCTGTGCTTCACCATCTCCCAGAGTTTGCTCAAACTCACGTCCATTGAGTCAGTGATGCCAGCCAACCATCTCATCCTCTGTTGTCCCCTTCGCCTCCTGACTTCAAAATTTCCCAGCATCAGGGTCTTTTCCAGAGTCAGCTCTTTGCATCAGGTGGCCAAAGAATCGTAACATCAGCTTCAGCATCAGTTCTTCCAATGAAGATTCAGGGTTGATTTACTTCCTTTAATATTTTACTCCAGAAAATACTTCCAGGACTTCCCTGGCGGTCTAGTGCTTAAGAATCCATCTGCCAATGCAGGAAAGTTTCAATCCCTGCTCTGGGAAGATTCCACATGCCATGTGGCAACTAAGCTCGTGGGCCACAACTGCTGAGCCTGCACTCTAGAGCTTGTGCTCCACAACAAGAGAAGCCACCACAATGAGAAGTCTGCACACCACAATAAAGAGTAGCCACTGCTGGCCACAACTAGAGAAAGCCCTTGTGCAGCAAGGAAGAGCCAGCAAAGCAAAAAGAAAGAAAAAAAGGATACTTCCTCTACACACCTTCCCCTGAATCATTCTACTCTTCCTTCCTCGTGATCAAGCTGTTTAATTCCTTCAGCCTTTTTTATAATACACTTTGTGATCCATTTGTAAGCCTCCTAGTTCAGTTCAGTCGCTCAGTCGTGTCCAACTCTTCGCAACCTCATGAACTGCAGTAGGCCAGGCCTCCCTGTCCATCACCAACTCCTGGAGTTCACTCAGATTCATGTCCTCGAGTCAGTGATGCCATCCAGCCATCTCATTCTCTGTCGTCCCCTTCTCCTCCTGCCCCCAATCCCTCCCAGCATCAGGGTCTTTTCCAATGAGTCAACTCTTCGCATGAGGTGGCCAAAGTATTGGAGTTTCAGCTTCAGCATCAGTCCTTCCAATGAACACCCAGGACTGATCTCCTTTAGGATGGACTGGTTGGATCTCCTTGCAATCCAAGGGACTCTCAAGAGTCTTCTCCAACACCACAGTTCAAAAGCATCAATTCTTCGGTACTCACCTTTCTTTATAGTCCAACTCTCACATCCATACATGACCGCTGGAAAAACCATAGCCTTGACTAGACGGACCTTAGTCGGCAAAGTAATATCTCTGCTTTTCAATATGTTATCTAGGTTGGTCATAACTTTCCTTCCAAGGAGTAAGCGTCTTTTAATTTCATGGCTGCAATCACCATCTGCAGTGATTTTGGAGCCCCCCAAAATAAAGTCTGACACCGTTACCACTGTTTCCCCATCTATTTCCCATGAAGTGATGGGACTGGATGCCATGATCTTCATTTTCTGAATGGTGAGCTTTAAGCCAACTTTTTCACTCTCCTCTTTCACTTTCATCAAGAGGCTTTTTAGTTCCTCTTCACTTTCTGCCATAAGGGTGGTGTCATCTGCATAGCTGAGGTTATTGATATTTCTCCTGGCAATCTTGATTCCAGCTTGTGCTTCTTCCAGCCCAGCGTTTCTCATGATGTACTCCATATAAGTTTAATAAGCAGGGTGACCATATATAGCCTTGACTCACTCCTTTTCCTATTTGGAACCAGTCTGTTGTTCCATGTCCAGTTCTAACTATTGCTTCCTGACCTGCATGTAGGTTTCTCAAGAGGCAGGTCAGGTGGTCTGGTATTCCCATCTCTTGAAGAATTTTCCACAGTTTATTGTGATCCACACAGTCAAAGGCTTTGGCATAGTCAATAAAGCAGAAATAGATATTTTTCTGGAACTCTCTTGCATTTGCCATGATCCAGTGGATATTGGCAATTTGATCTCTGGTTCCTCTGCCTTTTCTAAAACCAGTTTGAACATCAGGAAGTTCACAGTTCACATACTGCTGAAGCCTGGCTTGCAGAATTTTGAGCATTACTTTACTGGTGTGTGAGATGAGTGCAATTGTGCAGTAGTTTGAGCACTCTTTGGCACTGGAATGAAAACTGACCTTTTCCAGTCCTGCGGCCACTGCCAAGTTTTCCAAATTTGCTGGCATATTGAGTGCAGCACCTTTACAGCATCATCTTCCAGGATTTGAAATTGCTCAACTGGAATTCCATCACCTCCACTAGCTTTGTTCATAGTGATGCTTTCTAAGGCCCACTTGACTTCACATTCCAGGATGTCTGGCTCTAGGTGAGTGATCACACCATTGTGATTATCTGGGTCATGAAGCTATTTTTTGTACAGTTAGTTCTTCTGTGTATTCTTGCCACCTCTTCTTAATATCTTCTGCTTCTGTTAGGTCCATACCATTTCTGTCCTTTATCAAGCCCATCTTTGCATGAAATGTTCCCTTGGTATCTCTAATTTTCTTGAAGAGATCTCTAGTCTTTCCCATTCTGTTGTTTTCCTCTATTTCTTTACATTGATCGCTGAGGAAGGTTTTCTTATCTCTTTTTGTTATTCTCTGCAACTCTGCATTCAGATGCTTATATCTTTCCTTTTCTCCTTTGTTTTTTGCTTCTCTTTTTTTCACAGCTATGTGTAAGGCCTCCCTAGACAGTCATTTTGCTTTTTTGCATTTCTTTTCCATGGGGATGGTCTTGATCCCTATCTCCTGTACAATGACACAAACCTCTGTCCTTAGTTCATTAGGCACTCTGTTTATCAGATACAGTCCCCTAAATCTATTTCTCACTTCCACTGTATAACCATAAGGATTTGACTTAGGTCATACCTGAATGGTCTAGTGGTTTTCCCTACTTTCTTCAATTTCAGTCTGAATTTGGCAATAAGGAGTTCATGATCTGAGCCACAGTCAGCTTCCGGTCTTGTTTTTGCTGACTGTATAGAGCTTCTCCATCTTTGGCTGCAAAGAATATAATCAATCTGATTTCGGTGTTGACCATCTGGTGATGTCCATGTGTAGAGTCTTCTCTTGTGTTGTTGGAAGAGGGTGTTTGCTACGACCAGTGCATTCTCTTGGCAAAACTCTATTAGCCTTTGATCTGCTTTATTCAGTACTCCAAGGCCAAATTTGCCTGTTACTTCAGGTGTTTCTTGACTTCCTACTTTTGCATTCCAGTCCCCTATAATGAAAAGGACATTTTTTGGGGGGTGTTAAAAACCCAAGTAAGATGGTAGGTGTTGCGAGAGGGCATCAGAGGGCAGATACACTGAAACCGCAATCACAGAAAACTAGCCAATCTGATCACATGGACTACAGCCTTGTCTTACTCAATGAAACTAAGCCATGCCTTGTGGGGCCACCCAAGGTGGGCGGGTCATGGTGGAGAGGTCTGACAGAATGTTGTCCACTGGAGAAGGGAATGGCAAACCACATTAGCATTCTTGCCTTGAGAACCCCATGGACAGTATGAAAAGGCAAAATGATTGATAGGATATTGGAAGGGGAATTCCCCAAGTTGGTAGGTGCCCCATATGCTACTGGAGATCAGTGGAGAAATAACTCTAGAAAGAATGAAGGGATGGAGCCAAAGCAAAAACAATACCCAGCTGTGGATGTGACTGGCGATAGAAGCAAGGTCCGATGCTGTAAAGAGCAATATTGCATAGGAACCTGGAATGTTAGGTCCATGAATCAAGGCAAATTGGAAGTGGTCAAACAGGAGATGGCAAGAGTGAACGTTGACATTCTAGGAATCAGCGAACTAAAATGGACTGGAATGGGTGAATTTAACTCAGATGACCATTGTATCTACTACTGCGGGCAGGAATCCCTCAGAAGAAATGGAGTAGCCATCATGGTCAACAAAGAGTCCGAAATGCAGTACTTGGATGCAATCTCAAAAATGACAAAATGATCTCTGTTCATTTCCAAGGCAAACCATTCAATATCACGGTAATCCAAGTCTATGCCCCAACCAGTAACACTGAAGAAGCTGAAGTTGAACTGTTCTATGAAGACCTACAAGACCTTTTAGAACTAACACCCCAAAAAGATGTTCTTTTCATTATAGGGGACTGGAATGCAAAAAAAGCCTTCTAACTCCTCTCTAATTACACCTAGACTACAAATCTCTAACCCTGAGGATCCTGTCTCATACCACCTTCACAATCCCTAAGGACTAAGCACAGCGTCATACACCCCTCAGGCATGACATGCAGACTCTAGGTGAATAAACAGTCTATTTGCCTACTCTTGCTGGGCTAGTAGTTCACATTCTCAGACCTAATGCACTTTTGAATCAAAACAGTACGTCTCAGTCAACTCTCCATAGTTAAGGCAATCTTAAGGATTCAAATACTAAGCTGTACAGGCAAGGCAAAACAGTTTATCTGGGCAATGAGAGAAGAAGACATCTGCTGATCTGAATCAGCAAGGCAACTGTCCCAGTCCTGCAAATGTTCAGGGTTGGAACTTAGTTTAAAGATGTAAGCATGGAGGGAAAACAGATGATACAAGTGTCATCTCTCTCATGTCCTGGACTTGTGACAGACACCATTAATTTATCACAGCATTCTTTTCTACTGAGTCTAAATCCAACTTTAGAAACCTTTTTAATAGCATTCGAGATGGATCAGGCTTCTCTGGTGGTTGACAGTCAAGAATCTACCTCCAATGCAGGAGACCTGGGTTCGATCCCTGGGTTGGGAAGATCTCCTGGAGGAGAAAGTGGCAACCCACTGCAGTATTCTGGCCTGGAGAATCCCCACGGACAGAGGAGCCTGGCTCCTTCGATTGTAGCCTTGGGGTCATAAAGAGTCAGACATGACTGAGTGACTAAGCAGCAGCAATAAGGAAAACTAAGATACTAAGTTTTCTTTGGGCATGATCCAGCCCTGGTAGAGGGAACTGGGAGGCTCCTCTTGATAGTGTCACACAATGTGAACTCAACATGAAGGACAATGAAAACCATCATGACTCTTTAACAACAGACAAATATTTTCATTCTTACAGCAGTCTATGAAACAAGTGGTTAATAGCATGGGCTCCGAAGTCAAACTGCTGCGTCTGCTGCTAAGTCACTTCAGTCGTGTCCAACTCTGTCTGACCCCATAGATGGCAGCCCACCAGGGTTCCATCCCCGGGATTCTCCAGGCAAGAGTACTGGAGAGGGTTGCCATTTCCTTCGCCAGTGCATGAAAGTGAAAAGTGAAAGTGAAGTTGCTCAGTCGTGTCTGACTCTTCGCGACCCCATAGACTGTAGCCTACCAGGCTCCTCCATCCATGGGATTTCCCAGGCAAGAGTACTAGAGTGGGTTGCCATTGCCTTGTCTGGAAGTCAAACTATGAAGGTTCAAATCCTGGGTTTCGACCTAAGAGGGATGCTATGAAACTTTCTTATGCCTCATTTCTTGCATCCATAAACTGGTCAGGAAGATCCCCTGGAGGAGGGCATGGCAACCCACTCCGGTATTCTTGCTGGAGAATCCCCATGGACAGAGGAGCCTGGTGGACTACAGTCCACGGCATCGCAAAGAGTCAGATACAACTAAGCGACTAAGAACTAGGGATCTTGTCTAAAAATAGAGTTCGTATGAGAATGGGAAACACTGTCAAATGGATCAGATGCACATCAACTTTACACGTCAAAAAAAGAAAACATAGTATGTAACATCTGCTGCCTCTCCACTTCTCTATATTTCAGAAGCTGGATGACTTAGAATGGGGAAAGTTAGGAATCTAAAGTTGAAGAGTTAAGTAAGAACTAAAATAGAAAAAACATTCTACGTTAATAGCTATGCCAGATTTATCACAAATGTTAAGCTTTAATCCTGTATAAAAGATTTACTCTGTGATGAAGCTGCTTTTGTTATGCCTTATAAAACATACTGAAATATATACAAGGTAAATAATTTCACAGGGATTGCTAGTATAAATAATAAATAGCTATGTTTATTTATATTTGTATTCAAGATGATATTTTGTTTCTCAAACATTGAACCAAAACCACATTGAACAACTTAGACACAAAATGACCACCATCAAGATTTAAGATAAGAGGACTTCCCTGGCAAAGACCTGGTGAAGCCAAATAAAGTGAATAAATACATAAATTTTTTTAAAAAAAAAACTAAGGGTAGTCATTTCTTTAAAAAAAAAAAAAAAGAATTAGGATGAGGGACTTCCCTGGCTGTCCAGTGGTTGAGACTCTGTGCTTCCGTGGCAGAGGGCTCATTTCAGTCCCTGGCTGAGGATCTATGCCATGTGGCAACAAAAAGAAAAAAGAATTATCATGAAAAGTCAATTATCTTTAATATAAGCAAATTTATAAGTATTTATTGAAACAAATGATCCCTTAAAACCAGAAAAAATAAATGTGGATGGGTTGATTAAACCTACTAAGAGACCAAAAGTTACTTTTCAGAGGCTCTCTGCCTTTTAAGCCAAAATCAGAGACAATAAGAAACCAGTAAAAGATAAATTAAGGTGCAACCAAAAGACTGAGAAGCACAGTAGATGTCTACGAGTTCTGCTCGGCACAGCACGCATTCCTTGTCATGCCAGAGTCAGCATCCTGACTTCCCTCAGGGGAAACACTTCTTTCCAACTCTCTGGCCAGATGGTGTGGATGGAGCTAACTTCATGCCCTGCCATCAACAGTGCACAAGTGACCAATCAGTGTTTTCCATTTGATGGATGAATGATACAACAGCCATTCATTAATTCAAGTCAGTCCAATTCTCCTCAGTCCTGAAATCTGGCCTGGAACTATTAAGAAAGAGAACTTTAAATAAAAATCCTGCTGGCATGCTCAGCTGCTAAGGTATACTTTGAGTTTCTTATGGTCATCTAACCCCCACAGAAAGAGACCCTACCTCTGTGCCAATCTGATGGAAGCAGAGCTAAAAGATGAGAAGACTAGATCTCTGATGCTATCTTTGAGCAGTTAAATCCAGGCATTCCTGAAGGTGAAATAGCTCTTAACTTTTTAGACAAGTAAGGCAAAATCCCATTACTTTCATTAAGTCACAGGTAGAGCTGAGTTTCTGTGACTTGCAAATAAGAATCAGTAGTAAATGCAAACAGTTTAGAATTTATTTTATTATCAGTTGTTGAACCTCTAAGCTTTTGCATCACTGTATTTCAAAACTTATATTCCAATATTGATGGACTATTAAATTACCTCAAGCAGTGAACCTGGTAAATTCTCACTTCCTCCCAGTGCCTTTGTTTTCTCATTTGTAAATTAGAAATTTTAAAAATGGTAGTCCACAGAGAAGATATACAAAGGACCAATAAGCACATAAAAAGACGTTCAATAACAGTAGTCAATCAGTTCAGTTCAGTTCAGTTCAGTCGCTCAGTCACGTCCAACTCTTTGGACCCCATGGACTGCAGCATGCCAGGCCTCCCTGTCCATCACCAACTCCAGGAGTTTGCTCAAACTCACGTCCATCGAGTCAGGGATGCTATCCAACCGTCTCATCCTCTGCTGGCCCCTTCTTCTGCTTTCAATCTTTCCCAGCATCAGGGTCTTTTCAAATGAGTCAGATCTTCACATCAGGTGGCCAAAGTATTTGGGAGTTTCAGCTTCAACATCAGTCCTTCCAATGAACATTCAGGAGTGATTTCCTTTAGGATGGACTGGTTGGATCTCCTTGCAGGGACTCTCAAGAGTCTTCTCCAACACCACAGTTCAAAAGCATCAATTCTTTGGCACTCAGCTTTCTTTATAGTCCAATTCTCACATCTGTACGTGACTACTGGAAAAATTAGAGCCTTGACTAGATGGACCTTTGTTGGCAAAGTAATGTCTTTGTTTTTTAATATGCTGTCTAGGTTGGTCATAACTTTTCTTCCAAGCAGCAACCGTCTTTTTCTTTCATGGCTGCAGTCACCATCTGCAGTGATTTTGGAGCCGCCCAAAAAATAAAGTCTGACACTGTTTCCACTGTTTCCCCATCTATTTCCCATGAAGTGATGGGACCAGATGCCATGATATTTGCTTTCTGAATGTTGAGCTTTAAGCCAACTTTACCATTCTCCTCTTTTACTTTCATCAAGAGGCTCTTTAGTTGTTCTTCACTTTCTGCCATAACAGTGGTTTCATCTGCATATCTGAGGTTATTGATATTTCTCCCAGCAATCTTGATTCCAGCTTGTGCTTCATCCAGCCCAGCATTTCTCATGATGTACTCTGCATATAAGTTAAATAAGCAGGGTGACGATATACAGCCTTGATGTACTCCTTTTCCTATTTGGAACCAGTCTGCTGTTCCGTGTCCAGTTCTAAGGTCTAAAAGGTCTAAAATACCCTGGTGCTGGGAAAGATTGAAGGCGGGAAGAGAAGGGGATGACAGAGAATGAGATGGTTGGATGGCACTACCGACTCAATGGACATGAGTTTGAGTAAACTCCAGGAGGTGGTGATGGACAGGGAGGCCTGGCGTGCTACAGTCTATGGGGTCTCAAAGAGTCCATTTCCAGTCAATAGGGAAATGCAAATCTACTCTACAATGAGACGCTACTTCACACCTACTTGTATAGTTATAATCAAAAGGATAATAACAAGTGCTTCCTAAGATGTGGAGAACTTTGAAATCTCATATACTGTTGATGAGAAGGAAAATGGTGCTGGAAAACAGTCTGGTAATTCCTCAGAAATTAAACATAGAGTCATCATATGACCTAGCAATTCAACTCCAGAGGAAAAAATATGTATAAGTGCACACAAAAATTTGTATATAAATGTTCATAGCAGCATTATTCACAATAGCCAAAGCGCAAAAGCAAACTAAATGTCCATCTACTTATGAAAAGGTAGACAAAAAATAGTATAACCATGAAATGAGATATCATTCAGAAATAAAAGAAATGAAGTACTGATACATTCTACAACTTGGATGAACCTTGCAAACATTATGCTAAGTGAAAGACGTCCATCACAGAAGACCACATACTGTCTGACTGCATTTATATGAAATGTCCAGAAGAGGCAAATCCATAGAGAGAGAAGCCTTGAGAAGGGCTGAGGCAGCAGGAAGGTGGGCGGCAGACCCAGGGCCCTTGGTGCCTGCTCACGTTGCTGGGTCATGAACACCTGTCTTACCCACAGATATGTCATGTCCAGAACACTCTTGTATATAACTGTGTCCATCAGTAAAATTGATGTCCTCCTGCCCCACCAAAAAAAGAGAAAGAGAGAGAAAGAGCTATGCGGCAGCACAGGCAGTTTCCCACTGGGTCTGAGCTTCACCAATCCCCGCTCCAGGAGACCAATGAAGTAGGGCAACACCTGTTCTTCTGCGAATTTGTGCTACTGAAAGGGTGCAATCAAAAGTGTCGGTAAACTGGGGAAGAGATGCTTAGGGTGTTTGGGATGAACATGTACACTCTGCTATATTTAAAATGGATAACCAACAAGGACCTACTGTATGGCACAAGGAACTCTGCTCAATGTTACATGGCAGCCTGGATGGGAAAGGAGTTTAGGGGAGAATGGATACATGTATATGTGTGGCTGAGTCCCTTTGCTGTCCACCTGAAACTATCACAACATTGTCAATCAGCTCTATTCCAATACAAAATAAAAAGGTGCTTTTTTTAATATCAATAAGTTGGAGGAAATGCAATAGACTTGGTGAAGAGTGCTACACGGGTGATGGAAAAATATAGAAAAGGACACTGCGGCGCATATTAAAAATGGGTTTGACAAGAAATATTCCTCACCTGACACTGTGTCCTGGGGAGGAAGTTCAGTAGTTACATGACACATAAAACCAAACACTTCATTCACTTCTACCTGAGCCAAGAGGCCATTATTCTGTTCAAATCTGTTAAAAGAATGGACTGTACCACACACCTGGTGATTCTTCTAAACACAAGAATTGAAGCCTAAACTCCAAACACTGAGCACTGAAACCTTCAGTGTTGCCTAAGGTGACAGCTAGATCTTTGACCTTCTTCTGCGTTGCTTTATACAGGGTATTCTCTGCACTAATTTTTTGTGGCTACAAAAAACACAACAAATTATGTTTGTATTTACTCTACATTCCACACCTTTCTGCCTCATGTGTTTTCTCTTCAAAATCCATTTCTTTCAATAATAAATCTGCTCGAGAAGTGGAAATAAAGGGAGGAGGGAGAATAGTTCAGTGGTTTCTAGGAGCTAGAAGGAGGGGAGAATGGGTGGTAACCAACAATGTGTACAGGGTTACTTTGTGGGGTGATGAAAATTTTCTGGAATTAGAAAGTGGTGATGGCTGCAAACAACTTGGTGAATATACTAAAAACAGTGAGCTGTATACTTTAAAAGAGTTAGTGCTATGGTACAGGAATTTTATCTACATTTTAAAAATTTAATGAAAAAAATGGTAGCCTTTTCTGACTTTCACCATGGTCAGTACAAGAAATCCATGATGATAATTATAAAAATGACCACTTGGGAAAAGCTGCAAAAAAAAATCCATATAAATGTAAAGATCTATTGTTTTTAAAGCTTCAGCAAGTGTTTAAAGAGTGGGCAAACAAAATTACGAAATAGATTTTCTCAGGTCACTTGGACTCCTTTGTATCAAGAAATGGTCAACAGATATCTAGCAGGCTCACATAAAAGCTGTTTGGAGACCTCTTGAGGTTAATAGTATGCAACATATTGCCACTGCTTCAGCCTGACCAGAAATATTATTTATGCCACCCTTTCACAGCTGTATTGGTCTCCCATTAAACATTCAGAGTTTTCTTGTTAATAAACTGCATTACGATCTGGATGCATTGTCTGGATCAACTGCATTGTCCAAAATGCTCCCCCATTATTACAGAAAATGCAGAACGTAATTAGCATTCCTCTTTGCATGAGCCACAGCTTCCAAAAATGGTGCCATATTATGAAGCCTTAATTAATAAACAAGAGTTGGGCCATGACCAGTTGCACTTTTCTGAATTTTATATTGTGAAGAAAGGCCACTGTTCAAATTCCATTTACAAATATCTAAATTCGGGCAGGCCTCCATGAAGACAATCCAACAGTAAGCTTGCGGATCCTATGCTGCTAACAGCATTGTGTTGGTACACCAACAATAGCAAACTATTAACTGCTGGGACAGAAACCATCCTGAGGAAGGCTCAGGGTGGGATGACGATAACATTGTATTTCAGCTGTACTGTACCGTGCAATTCTTCTATTTGTTCATACGCATTTCCCATTTAATGGATGAAGGAACCACGGCGGCTTTTCATATCACCGTGAAGCCCTAAATGTGACAAAAGGGGAAAAAAATGTGAGCTGGAAAAAAAAAATTCTAAGTGTGAAGTGGTGCCATTAGGAGCAGGGTGCACCCTGATGGAGTGTAAGCACACAGTTTCTCTCTGCATCTGCAGCTGCTTGTTATTGATTTTCCCCTAACCTAACCCCAAAGGAGAGTCATTTATGTACGCCATGAGCATTGAACTAATATTTGGGACCGTAATATTGAGTAGTCCAGTTTATGAGCCTCAACTAAAGGAGTATTTGCATTAAACTGTACTCCCCTTATTAAAATCTATCAACTCTACCATCTGGAGAATTAGATGGCACCTGTTACGCTCAGCTGAAAGTTCTCTGCTAACCGAGACGACCACAGTCAGAGGGCAGCAATGAGCCAGACCCAGACCAGAGAGGAGAGGGAGGGGGAGAGCATGGAACGTGTGTCGAAAAGCAGATCGCATTAAAGACCGCCAGTGCTTAAATCTGGAGAGTCCTAAGCCTACTGCAAACACAGAGCTGTGTGAACATAATTCTTTCGACAAACTCCGTAACATGGCTTCCCCGGGCGCCGTGAAAACCAGGCGGTGAGACGGTGTTACAGTTCAGCGAAGAGAGGCTGGCCCGGTGACGGACTGTGGAGTCCACAGGGAGCCTGGAGATGGTCCCTGCCTCCGCAGAATCGGCTACTGCTCATGGGGCCCGAGCATGGGGGTTTTCACAGCCTGGACAAGCTGTCTTAGATCACTGCCCTTTCCATCAGCTCCAGGGCACCAGGCAATGGCTCAGAGTCCTATCAGTCTTGGCAGGACTTGTTCACCATGACCACAAAGATGGCATTTATATCAGTAATAGGCTGAAAGAAGCCCCTTTCATGCATGTGAAGAACTCTCCCTGAGGCACTGGTTTAAGTCCTAGGTCTCTACCACCTAGCTATGTGATCCTGGAAAAACCGATTGGCTCATCTTTCAATCAGAGGGTGGAGTCAGATAATATATACCTGTGAAGTAAGTGAATAAGAGAATAAAACCCTAAACTGAATTTTTCCACCTCAGTACCACTGATATTTAGGGTCAGATCATTGTTTGTTATGGAGTCTGAGTAGGGGAAAAGAATATTCTCTTCTACTATTCTTGGTTCTGCAGCTGGTCTAAGAAATAAACTGACATAAAACACACTAATGGTAGAGGAAAAAAAAACTATTTTAATTACATATATACCTACAGGAGCCCCACAAAGATGTAAGACTCAAAAGGCCAGGTGGAAGCAATAAACATGATGAAAAGACAGCCCACAGAATAGGAGAAAATATTTGCAAATGAAGCAACTGACAAAGAATTAATCTCAAAAATATATAAATAGCTCATACAGCTCAAAATAAAAAAGATAAACAACCCAACTTAAAAATGGGCAAAAGGCTTAAGAAGACATACAAATGGCCAAGAGGCACATGAAAAGATACCCAACATTACTACTCTTTACAACCCCATGGACTGTAGCCTAACAGGGCAAGAGGGTTTCATTTTCTCCATACCCTCTCCAGCATTTTTTGTTTGTAGATTTTTAAATTATGGTAATTCTGATCACTGTTGGTGGGAAGGTTAAATTGATATAGCTTCTATGGAGAACAGTATGGAAGTTCCAGAAAAAACTAAAGCTGGAACTACCATACGACCCAGCAATCCCACTCCTGGGCATATACCCAGAGAAAACCATAGTTCAAAAAGACACACAGCCCAAAGTTCCCTGAAGCACTATTTAAATAGCCAGGACATGTAAGTATCACAAATATCCATTAATGGAGGAATGGATAAAGAAGATGTGTTAATATATATACAATGCAATATTATTCATCCAGAAAAAAGGAACAAAACTGGGTCATTTTTAGAGATGTGGATGAACCTGGAGACTGTTGTACAGAGTGAACTAAGTCAGAAAGAGAAAACAAATATCGTATATGTAAGTGGAAATGTAAGTGGAAACTAGAAAAATGGTATAGATGATCTTATTGACAAAACAGAAATAGAGACAAAGGTGTAAAGAACAAATATGGATACCAAGGGGGAGAGGGGAGGGGGATGGGTTATACTGGGAGACTGGGATTGACGTAAATACAATACTATGGGTGAAATAGATGACTGATGAGAACCTATTGTATAGCTCAGGGAACTCGACTCAGTGCTCTGCTGCTACTGCTGCTGCTGCTAAGTTGCTTCAGTCATGTTCGACTCTGTGTGACCCCATATACGGCAGCTCACCAGGCTCCCCCATCCCTGGGATTCTTCAGGCAAGAACACTGGAGTGGGTTGCCATTTCCTTCTCCAATGCTTGAAAGTGAAAAGTGAAAGTGAAGCCACTCAGTCATGTCAGACTCTTAGCGACCCCATGGACTGCAGCCCATCAGGCTCCTCTGTCCATGGGATTTTCCAGGCAAGAGTACTGGAGTGGGGTGCCATTGCCTTGCCCACGACTCAATGCTCTATGGAGACCTAAATGGGAAGGAAATCCAAAAAGAGGAAATATATATAGACTTCCCCAGTGGTTCAGCAGTAAAGCATCTACCTGTAATGCAGGATACATGAGTCTGATCCCTGGGTCAAGAAGATCCCCTGGAGAAGAGAAATGGCAACCCATTCAAGTATTCTTGCCTGAAAAATTCCATAGAGGAGCCTGATGGGTTACAGTCCACAGGGTTACAAAAGAGTTGTATACAATTTCACAACTAAACAACAGTATAGCCGATTCACTTTGCTATGCAGAAGAAACTAACACAACATTGTATAGCAGCTACACTCCAATAAAAATTAAATTTTAAAGAAAAAGCCAGATGATCGAGGCTTATCTGATGGGGTTGGTTCCAGGACCCCTGCGTATGCCAACATCTGCAGATGCTCAAGTCCCTTATAGTTGGCCCTCCCTATTGGTGCAGACAGAACCCACGGATACACAGGGCCAGGGAGCTAAGGAGAGGAAAGGGGCCTGGGACTTTGAAGAAAAGAAAGCAATCATGAGAAAATGAGAGGAGGAGACGTTTGGTGAACAAAGGTGAGGGGTAGCGCTCAGTCATGTTCTGTCTGACTCTTTAGCCTGCCAGGCTCCTCTGTCCATGGGATTTCCCAGGCAAGAATACTGGAACGGGTTGCCATTTCCTACTCCAGGGGATTTTCCCCGCCCAGGGTTCGAAACTAAGTCTCTTGAATCTTTTTGCATTGGTAGGTAGATTCTTTACAACTGCTCCACCTGGGAAGCTGGAACAAAGGTACAGGCCCCTTTCTAATTCCCTTTACAAAAGCAAAACGTCCACTGTTTTTCAGAATTTCTCCTGTGTCTGCACTTTCTCAAAACAATTGGATAGAAATAATCCTTATTCATGAGCGGCACATTTGGCATAATTTGCTATTCTTCAGGTGTTTCCAGCATCCCTGCCTCTACAAACTAGATGGCAGTAACATATCCTCTCTCAGTCATGACAACAAAATAAGTCTCCAGACATTGCCAAATGTCTCTCAGGGACAAAACTGCTTCTGGTTGAGCATCACCTCTAACTAACAAATTTAGGTTCCAGAAAATAAATTCGTGCACCATGAAACTACAATAACCTCTGACTTGTAAGAAAACTTACACTGACATCTTCAACATCACTGGTAGTTCATAGTGATAAAATTTTTATTGAGCATTTATTATGCATCAAGTAGAAAGATGAATGGGAAGATACTGCCTCTGCCCCTGAGGAGGTCATAGACTAAGTGAAAGTGGCATTTTTACAGTGCTCCATCTCAGAGAAGGGCAATGCTCAGCTAGTCATCGTTCCAAGAAGCACGAGAATATCCTATGTGACTAGGAAAGAAGTCAGAGCATACCTCTTTGCTGTTAAAAGATTAGCCTGTATATCAGAGTTGCTGTCATTTGCTAAGGTGAATGTTTGGTCATTTAGACTTATTTTAGATGGTTGCTGCAGTTTGTTTTTTGGTAGGTGGGGGAGCCTCAGACTGAAAGGGCTATCTCAGGAGGTTGTTTAGCTAAGCATAAGCCAAGACAGAGAGCTAGGGGATGAGACTGCCACTTACTTGCTGTGTGACCCTTGGCAATGCATTAACCCCTCCAATCCTCAAGTCCTTTCCTATGAAAGGGAGATAATCACTATAAAGTGGTTAGCACAATACCTGCCACAAAGCAAAACTCGGGCAAACAAGAGCTGTTATCACTGCTGTGGGTATTGTGACTTCTTTATTTTATGATGGACAGATTGTCCTTCTTTTGTGTGCTAAAATACACATAACACAGAATTCGCCGTGCTAAGCCTTTGGAGTGCAGGGCAGCTGCAGTAAGTGCATTCACACCGCGGCACAACCGTCACCACCATCCATCTCAGAATATTTTCCATCTTCCCAAACTGAAACTCAGCCTTCCTCTCTCCCCCCGAGAGTGTTTGCTTAAGTAAGATCTTATCCAGAAAAACACCTTTGAGGAAATGAAGTCCAGGTTTTTGTTTGACAAAGCCTCTCTCTTTCACTAACCTGTACTCAAGTTCCTCTAATCCCTCTAGGTCTTGACCTTGTCTGGGTCTGGTGGCTCCACTGTAGCAAGAATGTTGCTGATCGGTATAGCAAAAAACCAAAAAGACAGAAACAAAAAACCCACTCTATACCTAATCACCCTCAATATCTGATCAAATTCCCATCCCCCACGCTTGGTATTAGACCACTTTGGCTGGCCTTCAGCAAGAATTCATCCATCAGTTTCCCCTTAAAAAGTTCCCATTCACTAACCCCTATTCTGCCTCTTGACTCTAAATCATCATTTGTCCATGTTTCATTTGGAATTGAACCCAGTTCTATACTGAGATTTCTTTCCCATTACTGCAATAGCTCCAGAACAAAAACTGTTTTTACTTTTTTAGCTACTCTATCAGGGTCTAGTTGTAATACACATGGAACTAAAGGCAATTCCCACAGTACCCAGGAAACCAAATAGAAATGGCATTTATGCTGGTCATTGGGGGTTATGTTGATGAGCTTAGTATCTATCACCCATCTCCTATCAGTAACATGTAAGTGATTCATCTATCTTCAGGCAATAAACAGAGGGTTCAAAACTTGAGCACAAAGGCTCCTGTCCATCATATTTACTATCACAAAAGCACACACTGGGGGGAATGCTCTGAATCTATTTTACCCCAACCTTGAGTCACTGGAAGGGAGTGCAAACCTGAGGTCGTATTTCATTTCCCAAGTGTATTCCGACATTAGGCATAAACTTCAGAAAATGGAAACGGAACCACACACCACTACCTCTCACCTGTCGGGTGTTTAATAACTGAGATACAGAGCAGGAAAAGTCAGAGAATAAAAAGGCCTGGAGGCAAGCCCACCGATGGGCTGTTGTCCTCCAGTGTCACCTGGTCAGCATGAAGAGTCTGGGCTCATTAGCCCAGGGAGACTCTCAACTGTGTCTAGTTTCACTTATTCATAGAATACGGTGTGCACAGGTCTAGCATCCCGGCACTTGCAACCAGAGCTCCTCCTTGTGAAACTGCTGCATGAACAAGTCCACTTGGCAACTGTGTGCAAAGAGGCTGTACTCAACACCTCACTTGCAGATGTTGGCAGTGTGCTGTGTGCTGAGACTCTGAGTCTGGCAGGGGAACACTCCACTCCCTTCCCCCACCCCCCCACTGCCGGGGTCCCTGTGGGCCTGTGCTCTATGGTGGGAGCTCACATCTCTCCATTCTTTGATAAATGAATAAAGATTTTATTGCTTCTGAACAACAACAACGAAAAGCACTCACTGGACTCCCCGCTTCAGTTAAGACTGGAGCATCTACTCAATTATTGGGGCCCAGGATAAGTGTCCCCAAAATGTGACTCAATGGCATATCATTTTGAATATAAGAAACAGCTAATGTAAGAGGGACACTCTGACCTCCTGTGTGTCTCCCTGAAAATGGGAAGTAAATCTCCCCTGTGAACGGTGCATCCCCTGGATCTGGAGGGAGAAGGAAGGACAGACACCCTTATCTCCAGAGACAGGGAATTCAGGCCAAGAAGCCTGGATCATAAAACTTGTTACCCCTTTAACTGACTGCCCCGAAATCAAACTCGGTTCAGGTCTTCAATAATTCAGCACCCCAAACCCATGTTTCTTTGTCCTAGCAATACCTCAGGAATTTATTGTTTCTTTGTCTAAAAGGTATAAAAGCTATCTGGTCTGGCCATGTCTTAAGTCCCATAAGATCTCGATGTACATGAATTAAAAATGTGTTTCTCTTTCTCCTGATTATCCATCTTGTGACAATTTTATTGTTAATCTGGTCACAAGAACTCAAGAGTGGCAGATGGAGAAATTTTCCCCTCCTGGATACAATATTATTCCAGAAGGCACTCTGTGAGCATATTCATTTGGTGGTCTGTAATTGGTGGGAAAAGACTACTCATTGGGTCTCAACTATGAAAGGCATTTACTTTTCCATAGAAAGCAAATGAACCTCCTTTGTCAAGAATCCACGTGCTTCTGTGGAGGATTGTAGACGGGGAAGCTTCTGATGTGTAGCCAAGTTCACAAAATATCTGAAGAGTCCCTAATTTCACCTCAAACCTCTGCTTCAGCACCTACTGTGTTGCGTCAAGTTATTTTCTATCCACTGTCATTTCTGATCCTATCGCAATTGAATTTAAGGCATTTGTAGACAGGAACCCTATATGAGCTGTCAGCACCTTGCCTGATCATCTTCCAGCAAGTGGTCAGGCAGAAGCACACAGCTAAGGATGCCCTGAAGACTGTCTGTCGAGGAAACTGGCCAATGAGATGAGTGTCTGTGCTTCACGGTTGAAGCCAATTCCACTGCACTGCCAGTGGGACCTCCCAAGACATTCTCCCCTTGGACTCAGCTGATACAATAGATGGTACATCTCTCACCATCTGTCCAGGCATTCTGACCTTGTAACATCCCCCAGGCACTTCAGCCTGGCGGCAGCTCTGTGACTTCTACCTATGGATTACTTTGTCTCCGTGTCTTTTCCTCTTTCCCTTCTTATCCACGCACTAGGACGTTGCCAAAATGTTACTTCCAGTGAGATTACTATTCTATACCCCCCAGAAGTGGAGACGGCTGTTTAGAAACAGAAACAAAGAAACAACATTGAAATCTCCAAACTGAGTCTGTTTAGTCACTCAGTTGTGTCTGACTCTTTGTGTCCCCATGGACTGTAGTCCACCAAGCTCCTCTGTCCACGGGAATTCTCCAGGCAAGAATACTGGAGTGGATAGCCATTTCCTCCTCCAGGTGATCTTTCTGATCCAGGGGTTGAATCCAGGTCTCCCACACTTCAGGCAGATTCTTTACCGTCTGAGCCATCAGGGAAGCCAAACCAAATCTGCCCTTTGATTTATCTCAAAAGATGTGGTATAATATGGTGTATGTATGGCAGCTTTTTCCAGGTCTTAACCATACATCACAGGATGTGATGGGGAATTGTTTCACATATGGATTCCCAGGCCCCACCCTGATTGAGACGTTAGGCCACAAGCTTGTGGCCAAAAAGGTGTTTTGTTCTAAAGCTTCCCAAGACATTCTGCTATTCAAAAGTACTAGAAACAATAGAAAGGCATGCTAGCTATGTGACTCCAGCAAGTCGCTTTGCTTCTCTGAGCCTGTTTTCTCATTTGTAAAATGTAAATTGAGGATAAGAATGCCCATCTCACAAGGTTTGGCATCTCACAAGGATGGCGTAGCCAACTCAATGGACATGAGTTTGAGCAAGCTCCTGGAGTTGGTGATGGACAGGGAAGCCTCGCATGCTGCAGTCCATGGGGTCTCAAAGAGTCGGACTTGACTGAGCAACTGAACTGACTGAACTGAACACAGCTGGAGTGCGAAATCCTTGACTGATGCCTCAGCAAGTGGAACTATGATGGTTACTATGTATGTGAAGTCACTCAGTCGTGTCTGACTCTTTGCGACCCCGTGGACTGCAGCCTACCAGGCTCCTCAGTCTGTGGAATTTTCCAGGCAAGAGTACTGGAGTGGGTTGCCTGTTCCTCCTCCAGATGGTTACTATGGATGTCCTTAAGAAGCTGCTCTCCACGTCTCAAAACTGATAGACCAGTTTGCCAAACCTTCCTCTAATAGAGAACAATTTACCAAAGAGTAAGAGGGATTCAAACCAGGATGACAGCTTGAAAAAAATCAAAAAGGACTTTGAGAAGAAGCCCATGTAGAAAGCAGGATATTAGCATGTAATTGGGTTTTTCTGAAGGCCCATATTCTTCATTCCCACTGCCATTTTTCCTGATTAAAAGGTTCCCACAGAAGCTGAAACCATTAACGGAAGTCCATCAAATGGTAGCTGTTGTGAAGAGCTACCCCAATCTGTTAAATTGGTCAGGCTTTTGTGTCGCTCATAGGCTAATGCTTTAACGCTTCAATACCTATAATAAAGTATATGCACCACAAGAAAAATGTGTTTTGTGACCAGCAGGCTATAACACAGTGTTCTGCTTATAGGAGCCATGGGTTTAATTGCATCCTAAGCTAATGATGAGTCACCTCTCTGGCTTTTAGTTAAGGAAGCCTAACAATGACTCTAAACCTCAGTTCAGAATGCCCCTGAGTCACAGAAAACATGCGTGAATAGCAACTATTTTGTGTCACTTGAGGCTGTCAAACAGTAGGACACCATGAGAGCCATGACTTATCAAAGTCCCCTGCTGAGTAATTCCCCTTAAAGAGGTGGTGGTAGTGAACTAGGAGCCCATTCCACAGCTCAGAGCTAGAGGGGAGAAAACGTGCTGCACTGAAGTAAAAGATGGTTGCACCTACCATATCCACCCTCTCAGATGTCCACCCTGGAGGCTAAACTGGGAGACAAATGAGACACCAGGCTTTGTGTCTCCTATTTAGAAGGGCTAACCCTCCAGGATAAAAAGGAAGAGGGAAGGGCACAAACTTTAAAAGAATGACATAGCCATCAGTTCAGTTCAGTTCAGTCGTTCAGTCACGTCCGACTCTTTGCAACCCCATGAATCGCAGCACGCCAGGCCTCCCTGTCCATCACCAACTCTCGGAGTTCACCCAAACTCATTTGCATCAAGTTGGTGATGCCATCCAGCCATCTCATCCTCTGTCGTCCCCTTCTCCTCCTGCCCCCAATCCCTCCCAGCATCAGGGTCTTTTCCAGTGAGTCAATTCTTCGCCTGAGGTGGCCAAAGTATTGGAGTTTCAGCTTCAGCATCAGTCCTTCCAATGAACACCCAGGACTGATCTCCTTTAGGATGGACTGGTTGGATCTTCTTGCAGTCCAAGGGACTCTCAAGAGTCTTCTCTAACAACACAGTTCAAAAGCATCGATTCTTGGGCACTCAGCTTTCTTCACAGTCCAAATCTCACATCCATACATTACTACTGGAAAAACCATAGCCTTGATTAGACGGACCTTTGTTGGAAAAGCAATATCTCTGCTTTTGACGATGCTATCTAGGTTGGTCATAACTTTCCTTCCAAGGAGTAAGCGTCTTTTAATTTCATGGCTGCAATCACCATCTGCAGTGATTTTGGAGCCCCCCAAAAATAAAGTCTGACACTGTTTCCCCAATACCCAGTTGTGGATGTGACTGGTGATAGAAGCAAGGTCCAATGCTGTAAAGAGCAATATTGCATAGGAACCTGGAATGTTAGGTCCATGAATCAAGGCAAATTGGAAGTGGTCAAACAGGAGATAGCAAGAGTGAACATTGACATTCTAGGAATCAGCCAACTAAAATGAACTGGAATGGGTGAATTTAACTCAGATGACCTTTATATCTACTACTGCAGGCAGGAATCCCTCAGAAGAAATTGAGTAGCCATCATGGTCAACAAAAGAGTCCGAAATGCAGTAGTTGGATGCAGTCTCAAAAATGACAGAATGATCTCTGTTCATTTCCAAGGCAAACCACTCAATATCATGGTGATTCAAGCCTATGCCCCAACCAGTAACGCGGAAGAAGCTGAAGTTGAACGGTTCTATGAAGACCTACAAGACCTTTTAGAACTAACACCCAAAAAAGATGTCCTTTTCATTATAGGGGACTGGAATGCAAAAGTAGGAAGTCAAGAATTTGCCTGGAGTAACAGGAAAATTTGGCCTTGGGATGCGGAATGAAGCAGGGCAAAGGCTAATAGAGTTTTGCCAAGAGAACACACTGGTCATAGCAAACACTCTCTCCCAACAACACAAGAGAAGACTCTACACATGGACATCACTAGATGGTCAACACCGAAATCAGACTGATTATATTCTTTGCAGCCAAAGATGGAGAAGCTCTATACAGTCAGCAAAACAAGACCGGGAGCTGACTGTGGCTCAGATCATGAACTCCTTATTGCCAAATTCAGACTGAAATTGAAGAAAGTAGGGAAAACCATTAGACCATTCGACATAGCCATAGGACATGACGAAAGCTAGTTAGAACCAACTAGTCCAAGATAGCAGAAGATTCAATTTCCACTAGACCTTGAATCTCATTATATATGCTCATTCTAATATATTAGCATACTAAGTGACACACCCACCAGCACCATGCCAGTCTTGAGGCACTACCGTCAAAGATCAAAACGTTAGCAATGGCCCAATTCCTGGAAATCTCTGCCCTTTCCTGTAAATAGTTGGATTAATCCTCCCACTCATTAGCCTATGAAATTATCTAGTCAATAAAAACTAACCATGCCATATTTTGGGGCCTCTCATCTCTGAGATGTCCCACTCTGCTTTCTGCAGAGCATGTTTCTTTCTAAATAAATCCACATCCTATCTTTCATTTCACTGAATGCTTTCTGTGAGGAGACCTCAAGAACCTGAGCTTCATTAAGCCCCAAGGCCAGGTGTGTGATTTCAGTTAAAAGACTGTGGGTTTCAGTCCCAATCTGGGTTTAGCTTGAGTTCAAGTCCCAACCCATGGGTTCAAGTCCCTCTCTGAGTTGCACAGTTTTCACTCCAGCCAGAGCCAGCAGAACGGAAGTCAAGGCACTGGAGCCTTAGGATTACAAACACTGGCTTTGGAGGCCATGCATCCAGAATCAGAATCAGAATTCACTCATGTAGCTGAGTTACCAGCTCAGGTCACCTTTTTTTAGGTTCTGTGTTTCTGTCTCTATTTGAAAAATGGGAATTAAAAAAAACAAACAAACAAACATGCAGCTTCTAAGGTCAGGGTGCAAACTGAATGGAAAGTACTTAACATGTACTCAATAAAAAACAGTTGCTACCATGATTATTATTATTATTATTATTATTATTATTATCAAGGGACTATCATTAAATCTAGGGCTCTATGCAAGTTAACCAAGAGACATAAAGCTTTTGTTATGTGGAAAGCATTGTGGGACACAGGAACAAACAGGACAGACACAATCTGCTGTTTTATGAAGCTTATGGAGTGTTTGTGTGTGTGTGTGCATTGGCCTGGACATTGTTTATAAACAAAACAAGACCAAACTGGTAGCAAACATTTAAAAAATGGGTGGCTTCATACAAAAGTCCAAATTTCTGGCTTCCTTTTGAAAACATCAGAAAATGTGACAGGAAGTGAGATCTCTCTCCACAGGGCAACCTGCTCCTCCAGATCCCTCACAAATCGCAAAACACAGTGCCAGCCTTCGCCTGAGATGGGCCCGCTGGCTTCTCTAATTAAGAGAAAACTCTCTAGGGCTACACGTGATGGAGGGCCCCAGGATATTTTGAGAGACGAGGAAGCTGAGGACACAGCCCCGAGGACCAGAACTGAAACGTGGGGAGAGAGAGGAGCCCTGGCACCCGCCTTCTGTCAACGGGTTTATTTGTCTCTCATCTCAGCTTGCTTTGTGTGGCTGGACACAGAAAACCCTGGAGGGGAATTCTGATTCCAGCTTGCTCTTTGCACAGCTAATTATGTGGGGTTCCCAGAAGGTTGCAGAGAACAATGACTCTCCCAGCAGTTACAGTTGGACTAGCTTAGTTCCTTTTCTTTGCCACAGGGGTCAGAATCATGGAAGGGGAGCTATTTGTTTTGGTCTTAAACCAAATCTGCCCAAGACACAGACAGATGTTCTGACCTGAGACCAGGAAATCTGCCATTTCAATGCCTAGCAAAATTCTCCTATTTTGTCTTTCTAGTTGGCCTGCATATCCATAATATGCTTTTTCCTTGTTTAAACGGTTTACTTCTCTCCTGTGCAAATAGAAAGCAATGCTCAGAAATAAAAAATACTATATGCCAAGAATTGTATCCCTCCTCCCAAGTGAGATATTTCATGTTTTCCAGGAAGACAGGATAAAGACAAGCAAGGGGAGCTAACTGGGATGGAACAGTGAAACAACGAAAGCTCATTTGTACACAACCTTCTAATAATTATCTACAACTTCATTCTAATAGGAAATGAGTGACAAGTCCCTTAAAAACCAAGAAACAGGAAATGAAAATATACGCTCCACAGTTGTGAACACTATAAGAGAGTGGAACAATCTTCCAGCAACTCCAGAGAGACTGTTCCTACATCTTACCAAAGCTATTATCATCAATGGTGTCCCCTCATTTTAAACAAAATGAGGCAGATTCATTTCGCTGCTAAAAGCTGTTTCTACCCTTTCTGCATCTAAAGACATTTTCACTCTTGGCTGTTCCAACAGAGATTCATTTGGATTTCCTGTCAACTATTGCTCAAAAACAAAGTAAGACCTATTCTTCTGATTAAACTTCTACTCAGTTTCATTTGCTTACGTAATACCTATTTATTGAGCACCTCCTAAGAGCCAGGCACTGTGTTAGATGTTGGAGATATAAATGTGATTCAAAACAAAGACAGACCTTACTCTCAAGGAATTCAGGGGAAGGCAGATATTAACAGAAAGACCTCACCAATATAAAACTGACCCTCTGAAAGGTGTTTCAGAAGAGGTATCTTGTACCAGGAGGACTTGTAACAAAGGAATTCAGTTAAAGGAGGTGTAACAGAGGCAAAGAAAGGGTCTCAGAAGAAATAACACTTGAGCTGAAGTGTACAGGCTGTAGTTTCCAGATAAGCAGAGGCCTTGTAGTGAGACTGAATGAATATAAGGACTGAATGAAGGCCAGCCTGATTGGAGTGGAGAATCCACAAGGGACAGAGTGATGAAGTTGAGTGTTAATGGTGATCATACAAGAATTTTGAGCAATTGGAAGCCATCCTGGGGCTTTTAAACAGGGTATAGGGAGTTCCCTGGTGGCAGAGTAGATAGAAATTGGCCTCCCAGTGCAGGGGACATGGGTTTGACCCTCGGTCCAGGAAGATTCCACACGTCTCTGAGAAACTAAGCATGTATGCCACAACCATGAAGCCTGTGCTCTAGAGCCTGCATGCCACAATACTGAAGCCTGCCCACATACAGCTTTTGCATTGAGAAGCCCTTACACAGCAACGAAGAACAGCCCACACTTGTCACAACTAGAGAAAGTCCACGCAAAGCAATGAAGACCCCTTTATGCTAAGTCACCTTAGTCATATTTGACTCTTTGCAACCCCATGGACTGAAGCCCGCCAGGCTCCTCTACCATAGGATTCTCCAGGCAAGAATACTGGAGTGGGTAGCCATGCCCTGCTCCAGGGAATCTTCCCAACCCAAGGATCAAGCCCAAGTCTCTTGTGAATTGCAGGTAGGTTCTTTACCACTGAGTCACCTGCGAAGTCAAGGAAGAAACATAAATTAATAAATGAACAGGGTGCAGCGGTAGTAGCTAATAAGACAATGTTTTATACTTTGAAGAAAAATGGATTTGGGTAGAGGGGAGGCAGAAAGAGTTTGGGTAGGCCAGTTCATCTAGACCTCCTACAGAAGTCCCAGTGAGAGTAATTTGGACTTGTACGGTATGGCACTAGAGCTGATGGAGTAGGGGTGACGCACTCTAACAATACTTGGAGGGGGACCAACCAATGCGCCAGAGGATCTCTAAGGCCCAAGACAGGCACTAACTATACTTCCTGGTGCTGTGACGCTGAATGAAGACATTGGAAAGACCAGACCAAATAGGACTTGAGAACCCCTCAGCCCCAGCAGCACGGTATGACTCTGTGCTCTGAGTCATCACAGCTCTGTATCTGAATTTACAAATTCCGAGAAAGACTTCACAGGAAAACCAGTTAAATAAGCAGGGAAGAAAACACTCAGCATCGAGCACTAAAAAAAAAAATGATAACAAGTAGGTTTCAGTAGAATTTGGTATAGTATTAAATTTCCATTCTAGTGTCATTAACACTGATCCTGATTTAGAAAAAAAAAATATTTGGGTTAATCAAAACTATGGGTTAATCAACTGCTCCATAATGACAGCTCCTGTGGTCATAAATCTTTGCTATCGCCTGTAGCTGACAGGGTCTCGGTCCACGGGAGAATAAGCAGCAAAAGACTAATGTTTCTCTTCATTTCCCCCAAAGGGAGTTAGGCAATGAGTAATAAAAGGATATAAATTATTCACAATGCTTTCTTGAAGTTTATGATTCAAGGTTTGGGAGAAATAATGGATGGGGTGGTTGGGGTAGGTGACTCGGGGCGGGGGGTGTGGGAGGGGGAACAGAATCCTGAATGAAAAAAAGTCTGTATTGAAAATGGAAGGATGAGTTTGTGAAGTAGACTCAAATCACTACATACAGGGCTTTGGGTTTCACTGGGGCAGCCTCTGATTCACCCACAGGATGGTTCACTCATTCCTCACATTTGTTTGAACAATCCTTATTAACCTGGAGTCACTGAGGAGGCCTGTTTCTGCCAATACAGTTTCTCTAGACTTTGGTGAAGACAGAGAGAGGGAGAGAGATGGACAGGAGGATAGGAGAGAGGTTAAGTGTGTCTGTGTGACAAAGTATGGGGGGAATGGAAGGACTAAAGTATATCATCTGGTGGAGGAGATATAAAAGATCTATATTTTATAAATAAAAGTGATAAAATATATTATGTACATCTCATATATTAATATAAATCTCTCCTGCATTTTTAAATTTTATTTTTTAAATTTTTTGGCTATTCCCTGCAGTATGTGGGATCTCAGTTCCCTGACCAGCAATCAAACCTACACCCCCTGCATTGGAAGTGTGGAGTCTTAACCAGTGATCCCCAGGGAAGTCCCCAAGAGGACATCTTCTGTTTTGCTTTTACTTCCAAGAAAAAACAAAGATTGCTGTAGTAAAAGATATGGAAGTAGATAGGAGTAGAAAGGTTGTGTGTTTGTTAGTTTTGATAAAGTTAATTTGATAAAGATAAATAATATCCAAACCCACAAAATGGAGGCCACCGTAGCTGCCAGCCCATGTCATAAAGCTACACCTCAGTTCAGTTGAGTTCAGTTCTTCAGTTCAGTTCAGTTCAGTTGCTCAGTCATGTCCGACTCTTTGTGGTCCCATGGATTGCAGCATGCCAGACTTCCCTGTCCATCACCAACTCCCAGAGCTTGCTCAAACTCATGTCCATTGAGTTGGTGATGCCATCCAACCATCTCATCCTGTCGTCCCCTTCTCCTGCCTTCAGTCTTTCCCAACATCAGGGTCTTTTCAAATGAATCAGTTCTTTGCATCAGGTGGCCAAAGTATTGGAGTTTTAGCTTCAGCATCAGTCCTTCCAATGAATATTCAGGACTGATTTCCTTTAGGATGGACTGGTTGGATCTCCTTGCAGTCCAAGGGACTCTCAAGAGTCTTCTCCAACACTGTAGTTCTTCAAACATCAATTCTTTGGTGCTCAGCTTTATGGTCCAACTCTCACATCCACACATGACTACTGGAAAAACCATAGCTTTGACTAGACGGACTTTTGTTGGCAAAGTAATCTACACCTAAGTCAGCCCAAACTTACAGGAAGCACTTGTCAAGGGAACCTAACACATACCCATCACAATCCTCCAGCTCAGCTTTACTCTAGAAAACAAGACCTGCTCTCCTCACAGGGAAACCCCTGACCTCTTAGCCACACATGCCATTTTTTTTGCTGCTATTTCTAATCATCTATATAACTCACTCTTGCCCTAAATCTCCAAGGAAGGACCTTCCACTGCCCTGCACTGAACTCTCCCATCCATGGAGTGTTTTCCCTGAATAAAGGACATTAAGTTCCTTACTAATTCATTTCAATTTTGTCATTTGACAGTCTGATTATGTGTAAATATGGCCTGGATTAGATACATAGCCCTCCTTCACAGTTTCTAAGAAATTCAAGAAAAGGATTTCAGCAATTTTGAAACTTTGCTCTCTTGCCAAACTGAGTTTCCTTGACAGAAAGTGCTGAGACTAAGTCATGTGGATCCACTCTTTATAAAGGCTAGAAACACATTTACTGAACCCATCATGTGCAGGCACTATACTGGGTGCTATTAATAATACAAATAATTGAAAAATCATTCAGATTCCAGCCTTGACTTACATTCCTAGTTTTATCTCTTGCCATTTCTCCTTCAAAACCAAGATCACAGCCACTTTACTGTGCAATTCAGAACACTTTGTTCTGCTTCCCACTGCTTATATATAAACATGTGTCTTTCTGCACTGAATGCTCTCCCCAATTCATTCAGAAGCACTGCCCCTCCCCACCTGCACCTGGCTAAAGCCTACACCCCTCCTATCTCCCTTTAGATGTCACTTCCTCAGAAAGTTGTCCAGAATTCCAAGGTGAGTCAGGTGCCCTTACTCTGGGCTCTTGATGGGTTTATCTCAACTAAGTCTAGGTAGATTCAATGATAATCAGATGGTGTGTAAACTTTTTGGTAGTGGGGACTATGTCTTTGTCATTCTTCTATCCTCAGTCCCGAGCACACCAGGAGACACAAATAAAACACCCACTAAATCTCTGATGAATGACTAAAGATATGTAATACTTAATGCCATACTTAAACTTCAAGGAAATTTCAGTGCAATTAATAAACATACAACCTTTTGAAATACAATAGCACACAGCATATAAAACAAGTGCCTTGTATGTAACAAAGCAGGTGCTCAGAGGAAGCCAAAGATTAGTTCTGACTGAGGTGATGGTAGCAACAGCAGTTAGAACAAGCCTGTGTTTATGACACATGGGCTATGTTAGTTGTTTTCATAAATAGCCCTATAATATAGTAGTATTTTCCCCATTAACAAATGAGGAACCCAAGGTTCAGACAGGTTAAATGATTTTTCAAAGTTACATAGTTAGTAACCAGCAAAGCCAGGATTTGAATTCTGAATACAAGATTTCAAAACATTGAGACTGGGAATGTGGGCATGCCAGGCAGAAGAAAAACATAGATTACATAGCAAGGCACTTGGGGGTCATGCATACCCCAGCGACTAAAAAGAAAGATCAAGTTGATAGTATGTAGGAATACTGGGGACAGCAGTGCTAGCAAGTGAGGAACTAGATTGTCAGGGACCCTGCATGTCCAGCTACGGAACTTGCATCAGGTTATGGTCACCAAGAACCATAGGTAGCTTTAGAGTAGAGAAAACGTGATCAGATTTGAGTCTTTGAAAGGTTTATCAAGCAGTGGAATATAGGATGGACTAGGAGACGAAAGGAGAGTTTGCAGAGAAGGAAAAAACTCAGAGTATAATGCAGTTCTTTAACTGTAAAGGCACTGATCTCTGGGAATGGAGCAGAAAGGATGGATGCAGACCATCCTATGCGAGAATAAACAAACAGTCCTTGACAGCTGAGTTATTGTGGGTCTGAAAGAGAGAGATACTATTAATAAAAGCGGCTTAAGAGTATTAAGCCAAAATGACAGGGACCCCAATGAAGCAGTCAGCCAGAAGTACCATAGAAGGTACTTATTTGAGGAGAAACTTTTTAAACATGCTGAAAATAGACATTGTAGGGAAAATCTTTAGGAAACAGTTGGAAATGTGGGACCAGAGAACCGAGAATGACTAGTACAAGAATTGCAACTGGGGGGTGGGTAGGCATTTGCACCCTAAGATGCAAATGAAGCCAAAGAAAATGCGGATATGTCTTCAAGGGCTGAGGAGCAGAAAACGAGGGCTGGGAGGTGTGCAACAAATCTTAGTTAACACTCACATTTAGATGGCAGGAACATGAAGAAGATTAACAAGTAAAAGATGCTAAAGAATTAAGATCTAAATGCCCAATACGAACAGGTGCTATGCCAGAAACTTTTTATACATTATTCTAGGAGGTCAGTACTATCTTTACTTTATAAACACTGAAGCTGTGGAGACATGTTATCTTGCCCAGGGCCATACAACCGATTAATGACACAGGTGGTGAGCATCTCAATTCACGTCTTGCTGTTTCCCTGGAAAGGATCAAGGTATCGAGGCCACTGGAATGGAAGGACCTTCAGAGTGGACAGGATGAACTTGGGCAAGAGCAATGAGGACTGAGAAGAGGCCATCGAGGAACTTCCCTGGTGGTCCAGTGGCTAGGACACTGAGTTCCCAATGCAGGGGGCATGGGTTCAATCCCTGGTCAGGGAACTTGATCCCACATGCCTCAACTAAGAGTTTCCCTGACGCAACTAAAGATCCTACATGCCACATCTAAGACCTGGCACAGCCAAGAAAATAAATAGAATTAAATAAATATTTTAAGAAAGAATTTGAGGACTTACCTCTCAGCGAAAGCTGTGGCATAGGACCTAAAACGGAACCTCAATGTTATTCACTGTCTTGACATCTGGGGAAAATCGGGATGGCCTCCAATGGCTCAACCACAAGTTCTTCTTCTCATTTTGCTCCTGGGGAATAAGTCCCTCGGCCAAACAGCTCTCCTTATCATGGCGACCAGGCACAGTTCCTGTTTAACCCTGAGCAATGGGGTTCAGTTTCCTGTCAGCCTCTGGAATGATCCTAACAAGCCAATCAGACCTTTCTGCAGGAACCAAGGGCCACCCACCCCGCTGCCTCTCACAGTCCCTGATCTGTCGCTCTGTGCCCAAGTGCAGCCCTCTAGGGACTTTGTGTGGCATGCAGCACCCTCCTCCCCGAGGCTGTGAGTACACGCGACTAATAAGGTTCTACCAGCCTCAGTTGTCTAGTGCTAGAGGTCAGGGGTTTGGCCATCCGCATATCTCTAGGGTGGAAATCTCTCCTTTACAAACTGGGTGGACAGACAGTGATTAAGACAACAGAGGACTCTAAAGTGTTCACCGTGAAGTTACACAGGTAAAATACTTCATTTTAATAAGTATCTGGGACTTCCCTGGTGATCCAGTGACTAAGACCTGACACTCCCAATGCAGGGGGGCCTGGGGTTTGATCCATATTTGGGGAACTAGACCCCGCATGCTGCAGCTGAGATTGCTGCAGCTAAAGACCTCACATGCTGCAACTAAGACTTCACACAGACAAATTAAAAAAAAAAAAAGGCACAAAAGTATTTGCTTTAGTACAAGTGAAGAAATGTGAGAAATGAATGACTTTTCTAGTTTTATACAAGAGGAAACTGAGGGACAGACAAGTTAGATGGCTACCTTGTATTACACAGTATTAAACTCTTCTTTCATTTTAATGAAATATTAAATATTTAATCTCCAATATTTTCTTGACAAGTTCTTGTCCAGATGCAGCATAAGAATCACATGTATCCAGAATTTACAAAAAGCTATTATAAGCAATAAGAGAAAGGCAAAAAGTCTCACAGAAAAACAGGAAGATATAAATAGGTAACTCCCCAAAGTAAAAAGAGACAATAATAGGGATATGTTCAATGTCATCATTAGTCAAAGAAATTCAAACAAAAATCACAATGAACCATTTATTTGTATATTTCAGGTTGACAAAGATTAAGATTTACACTACCCAGAGTTAAGGATGTTAAAAGGAATCAAAGACTCTCATACGCAGATGGAATGAGTAGAAATTAGTACTTTTTTGGAAGATAGAGCAGCAACTTGAATAAAATTTTTAATTATATTTTACAAAATTTAATTTCTAGGATTATATCTCAAGGAAGCAACTTGTCAAGTCCATAAAGATGCATGTATAAAGATGTTTGTTCTATTCTTCACAATATGGAAAATTCAGAAAAAAATCTTAATGTCTATCAACAGATTATTGGCTAAATAAATGTGCTTTATGTATAAAATGGATTGCTATACAGTCTTTAAAAATGATGATATAGATGCATATTTATCAGCATAGAAAATTTATATTAGTTTAAAAAA